>NW_024061969.1:0-1316477 GCF_006381635.1 Hibiscus syriacus | reverse complement strand
CTTTTGTTTTGAGTGAAACTATCTCAAGCGAGATAAAATATTCTCTTTTGAGTGAAACTATCTTAAGCGAGATGTTGATCCCTTAAGTGAGGCATCGTTGATTTGAATGTCATGAATTGAGCAAAGGAAATGTTTAAAACATCCTGCCTAAAGGTCTTAAGGATGGCTCGAAAGACTTATTATCTTGCTCGAAAGACTTACAGATGAACCGAAGGATTTAAACATCATGCTCGAAAGACTTACTGATGGCCCGAAGGACTTACGTATCAAGAAACCCTTAAAATCAAGCTTAGTTTCTTAAAATCTTTCGTTTTCAGTTATCATCAAGAAACCTCTAAAAATTAGGCTTAGCTTCTTTTAAAAATTCTTTGGAGATAATCATCAAGAAACCCCTGAACATTAGGCTTAGTTTCTAAACACTTATTTGAAAACATCAATAAATCCCTAAAAATAAGCTTAGTTTCTTTTAAAAAATCATTGAAAATCATCATTAAGAAACCCCTGAAAATCAAACTTAGTTTTTTCAAAAATTCTTTTTGAAAATATCATGTTGTTTGGGTAACGTACCACTACATCAAAGTAATGATTCTTATTGGAATGGGTTCCTCAATTCTTGAGGTTCTGCCACTCGGAATATAATTTCCTTCATTTAAGGCTTGAGTTATGTCTTGAAAAATCTGTAAAGATATGTTTTGGTGCATGAAATGTGAAAGCAATGTGCATCTATATGTAATGCACTACTCTCTTATATGCATAAATATTTATCAGTAACCCTCTTCTGACTTCAAAATAGAGCTCTCGGTCCTCCTTCACTTGATCACTCTTATATGGAGTTTGTCTACAACATCAACATGGTCAAACTAATCATATTGTACAATCATGTCCCTTTCGTCTTCTATCTTTTGTTTTGCTTATTTAACATTATTCTAAAATAAGAGCTTCCTCTTTTGAATTCTCGTTGCGATCATGTAGATGGTTGGGCATCTTACTCATCTTTGATTTGATTTTTTTAATTTTGAATTGTTTCTCAAGAGTCCTTTGTCAACTGAAGCATGAATGTTTCAATTCAAGGTGAGCTCTTTTTGTTGTTCATCTTCGGCCCTAGCATTCCAAGTGGAATTCACTATGTTTGCTTGGTTTGAATCTTGTGATCTTAACGTCATCTGGTTTAGGTAATGCCCCAATGTGGGTACTGATGGCTCTCTTTATGCCAAAATCTTGGTCTCAGATGGTTTCACTCTGGTGTCACTAATCAACAATGTTATCGAATAGATTGAGGGCTTCTCTTCATGTTGCCACAATCAGATGGATACTTAAGAAGTGATTCATTCTTCTAATTTAATTGTCTTTTTTTTTCTATGAGATGGGATATGTGTCATCTTCAACTAAGGTGATCATCTGCTTCTTGACAACGTCACAATGAAGTGTTATAAGTTCTATCCTCTAGTCCGTATGATCTCTCAGACTGTTTGCTTTTAAGAAATGCTTCGTTCTACAGTCGTTTGTTCTTTTTCTTTGATAGAGGCAGAATGAGCCTTATCACCTTCAAAGGCATTTTTTACTTGAGATTGTCCTGTTTGAAAATGTTTTTTCTTTTCTTTTATTTTAGAAATGTGAAAAATGTTGAATAAAATTCAAAAGTGTTGACATTTTCTTCAAGCTCACAATCAAAACAAATTGTAAAACAAGAGTTCATTGAATATCAAATAAGTCATTTTTTCTTTTAATCCTTCAATAATTATATACATTTGAAAAAGTGTACAAATTAATGCTGATATGAAGCTTAGATTGACTTGGGAAGGTAATGTGTTTCAGGTTAATCTGGGGAGGTAATGTGTTTTAGGTTGGCTTCTTGTGTCCTAGATTCTGGCATTCATTGACCTGATGAAGCTACCGTCATGTTTCTCTTTTGGAAATGTTTTCTGCTTTCCAGCCTTTTGTACTCTTTTGGGTTATGTAGTAATTTATCCAGACGTATAAGATTGTCTTCTGTGCAGTGGTTGACAATCTTCGTGTTCGAGCTGCCTTTTCAGGTTTTCACCTCAAATTCCCCTTGGTTTCAAGACGTCGTCTAAAATTTTACGTCTTGAACCCTCCTTTTATTATTTTTCCCTATCATGCATTAAAAATTTTAGAAAACTAATTTTTGCAAATAAAATTAACCCTGAGGGGTGGAATGAAATATGAAGATAGTCTCTCCACTTAGAAATCCAAGTATGATTAGAAGGGACTTTTCAGACATGTAACGTAGGTCGGGGCTCAGAGTTATGAAAGATAGGGATAAATAGGCCCAAACAAGTGTTTAAGGGTTATTGAACCAAATATCAATTTGTTCCGCTGTCTTCAACCTTGTCTTGCTGTCCGCTGGTTATGAGTACTAAATATGGGTGCAGAAATATGTGCAAGTATACACAATTGAACAATTAATACAGTGATAAGTGAGTATCGTCTCCACAGGGATTGGAGGAAATTTAATAGGTTAAGTCAAAGCACTTTACTCTGTCACCTAAGTAAAGTTAGTGATGGTATGTACAAGTGAGAATGTTGTTGCAAGATGAAATGAATATTGTGGAAATGGAATGGTGGTAGTATGGTAGCAAATGGATATGTCGTGGCAAAGTGGATGGAAATGTCTTGAAAAATTAAATTGTGTTGAGTGCAAACAAACGGAAATGTAAATATAGGATTTAATTGATAGGACTTTAAATTTCTCACTCGACAAGCTACTATAGGAATGAGTGATAGGAGTCATTAAGGAAAATCTAAGTCTACTTCTCAGAATGGTATTACTTCTGTGCCTTATATGCCCGACAAAGTCTACTGGGGTACCCTATACTATCTCTAGTAAGGAACTCGATAGATTGAAGATGCCCTGGCAAAACTGGTTGGCGTAAGCCCCTGCAGTGATCCTATTTTTTCAGATAACAGGATATGTCTCAGCAATACCTTTTTGCGACAGCATTAACATATAACCTATCATTCATGCACAACTCCTTTTAGTTGAATGAAATCCTAGCCTTATCTCTAAGGTAGATTAGGCCTAGTTACGATCTATAACCCCTTGCTTATGTGGTTCCTCCCTAGTTTCTCTCGAAAACTAAGGATGTGCTACCTAGATATTCTCTAGAACCCAAAGTAATCTCTTAAGGAATGGCTACTCTCATAGCTCCTACAACCTTAAGGCACTAAGCTTCATAAACAAAACATATTATAACATAGAAAAACAACCATTCATTAAAGTAAAACTTAAATATCCAAAATGAATTCCCACCAAATATGATTAGTTCATGGTGGGGTTCGAAATAAGCAATCACAAACCAAGTTAATCCGTTCCTTACAACCCAAATGATAAAATATGAAAGCAAAGAGCAAAGAGAAGGAGGAAAAACCTTCGACGTGCACTGCCAGAGCTTCCCTCGGCCACCACAAACTGTCCCAGCAAACTAGCTCCTCTCGTACGCCAAGAATACCACTCCCTCTACCTTGTCAATGGAGAAATGCCACGGCAAATAGGATTGACATAGAAATGATAAACCTTTTCCCTCTAAATTTTAAGCTCAAAACAGTGTGAAACAAAGTCTCTACCATTGTGGCTTCATCCTTTATTTATAGGGGAAGATTAACCCTAGGACTTTATGCTGAAATTCCTAGGATACCCCAAACCATGCTTTATTCACGTGAGGATCGGGCAGAGCTGGCAGTGGTCCCCCTGGGTAGCTGGCATTGATCCAGCCTGGGTGGCTGGCTGAGTACTTGACATGATCCCGCTGAATAAAGTAAAGGAAAGACAGGATCAATAGCAGGGCGGTGTGGTCCAACAAGCTCGGTTGTAGCAGCATTGATGCCCTTCAGGCGGATTTCTCGCTCATGGTCAGAGATCGAGTGAAAATAGGGACAACTGGCTCCAAAAAATATCTTCTTTCATTTTGTTTACTCTCGAAATACCAACCAAGTCGGCATTTTCATTCTGCTCATCAGTCTCCTTATGTCATGGCATTTCCCTTTTCTTTTCCTTGCTCTCAAATCCTGCACATCACCAAACAAACACCTTCCTCATAAAGCAACACTGATTACATAATAAAAAAGCCACAATAAATAGAATTCCACCACATGCAACTATATGTTCCTAAATGCATCTATATTGTCCTAATTGGCCTCTTAGACAGTCGATAACATAAGTGAAAAGGTCCTAAATGTGACATTATTACGAAATTATCACACCCCAAAATTAAGCTGTTGCTTATCCTCAAGCAAAACAAAAATACCATGGCAAGTTCAGAAGCAGAATAGTTATATGGGATAAAATTTTAGCCCTCAGCATTTGGCTTCAACATGCTAGACTAGTTTGAGAAATCAAGTATTGTCCCTTAGGGCAAGATTCTTTGTGTGGGTGTGTGCGTTTTTGTATCCAGTCCATGCTTAACAAAACTAAAAATTTTCTAAGCAAGCTTTCTTAATTTGCCACGAAATTTAAAAAATTTACTCTCACATTGTTTTCTTTTCTTTCATTAACTCTGCTACGAGGGGAGTCAGCTTATCACACCTACCATCCTACACTCTTGGTGAAAGGGAGCATACCATCCACACCGAGCTAGTTAGGTTGAATTATCCCGTGACTACTTTAATTCACTCATAAACCATAGCTACCATTTATTTATATGCAGTTTCCAAGAAATGCCATGGAATAGTGGAGTGTCCCTCTACAGATATACCGAAGCATTTATTCATAACTTTTTTATGTGGGGTTTTCATCATTCAAAAGTTTTATGCCACGACATTCAAGAATTATCTTATAAAAAATTTCTAAGTTTCTCAAGCATGGAAAACATATAATCGTGTATTCAAGGGTTTCAAAGAAGCAAATCCTAGAGTTGGTTTTATCATCCTCAACAGTCATGTACATTCAATCCTAGCCATCAAGAATTCATCATCATCGGGCATCCTTAATTTATTCCAGAGAACTATTCAGACACTTACTACTGTCATGACATATTCATTATACTAATACTATCATGCAATGATTTGAGAACTCTACCTCCCCCAAACTTGAGAGAAGCATTGTCCTCAATGCTAAAATAAAAAAACTAAGTAAAATCTAAACTACAGGCTATGAAATATGATGTAATGTAATGCAAGGTACCTCAACTTCATGCTTGTGGTGGTGTCGCAGTCGTGCGACGGGTGCGCTTTCACTATTGTGTGGGGCTGGAGTGCTCAGAGTCGAATGCTGGCGTAGCAGGGGGAGTACTAGGGCCTTTTGGGACTGCTGACAGCTGGGGCTCCTTATGCTTAGACACCTTCTTTAAGCGGCATCTACTTCTTCGCAAAGGAACATATTGCATCATCTCGGATTGTTTCTCCTCCATTGGTTCTGCAGATTGCGACATTTCAAGGTGTTCTTCCGCCAGTGGCTCAACAAATTGCAGGGGTTCTAGGTCATGTGCAAGTTAGAGGTTGGCTTCTCGATGTTCAGTTGGCGACATAGTGTGGAATGGGTCAGGATCAGTTGGTTCTTCCTCATCGGCTGGCTAGGGAACCTCTTAATTGGCGGGCTGGTGAGCAACTTCATTGGCGGGCTAGTGAGCATCTTCATTGGCGGGCTAGTGAGCATCTTCATTGGTGGGCTAGTGAGCATCTTCAGATGCTTCGGTATTTTCAGTTGGTTGCACGAGTGTATTAGGGAAGATTGGGATGTTGAAATTTGTATGCGGGAGAATTTCCAAGAAAGCGTTGGTAAGGAACTCATCTCGACACTTGGCATAGGCAATGTAGGTCATCATTTTATCGGTCAGCTGCTCGACTTGTGCTTGAGTGTGCTTAGTGACCTCTTCTAGGGCATTTGGTTTTGCCTCGACATTTGGAGTTACAGCAGCACGAGAAGTTGTCTCCTCTTTCTCCTTTCCCATGGTTTCCTTTAATCCAAGTAACATAGGAATCTCAGCCTTTGTAAGACCAGCCATGCCAGGTAATTTCTCATCAAATTGCTTTTCGGGCACCTTCTTCTGATGGAAAAGAGCCATAATGAGATTTAGAAATATCAAGGCACTGGCAGGTCACTTCAGACAGGTATGAACTTGTTCCACAATGATTTTTCCTATGTTAATGGAACGCCCGAATATAATGGAATGCAATAGAAGAATCCTTTGACATGAAACGATGGTGTTTTGGGAAGTTGGGAGAAGCTTGTGCTTCATGAAGTGATTCCACAACTTGGATCTTGGTTGTAACCTTTCTCGGTCCACCATCATTCGGCTCATTTGCTGGCCATTCCACTGTGTGTCGGGAAGACAAAGGTCTTCCAGAATGCCATGGTATGTTTCATTGTCTGCTTCTTTCGTAAAAGTGGTGTGGTTATCTACAACATCCATGGTAATGCACAAAACAAAGAAAGAGTGAAAAAGCTTGAAGTTTTTCTTGGCTATGGAGGTTTGGCGCAAATGAGGGAAGAAGAAGAAGAAAGAAAGTAAAGTGAAAAAGTGAAGTAGATAAGAACAATATATAAATTTGGGGGATATTTAATGAGTTGGTGGGGTATGGGCGGGAAAAAGACAAAAGTAAAAGTAAAAAAATTAAACCCTAAAGCAAAAGTCAAAAAATGAAAAAGTGAAAAAGTTCTCTCCCTTTTTCTTTCCTTGTTGCCTACCATTTTTCCTTTATCTTCCACCGTACGGTATCACGTGCTGGTTGTGTAGGATGGATATTGCAAAGAAAAAATAAAAATAATCACTTAAAAGAAAATAGAATAAAATGATAACAAAGTAAAATATTATTTATGCATAGGAGTAAATCGAAAATGTCACGACATCTTCAAGATGCTTGGCCAGTATCGATATCGTGCAAGAGGAGTGCAGATTTGTCACGAATGGGTGGGACTCCTTGATAAGCCTTCAGACGATGATCATTGACTTTAAATATGGACCTATCGTCCATGTTCTTGATATCCACAATGCCATAAGGGTAAACATGGTGGACTTCAAATGGTCCTGACGATCGTGACTTCAGTTTTCCAGAGAAGAGCTTAAGCCTCAAGTTAAACAAGAGCACTTGCCTTTTCATATGCTTGTGCTTGAAACTTTTCCATTTCATTCATATCGAGTAACCTTTTCTCCCTAGCTAGTTGTGCGTCAAACTTCAGTTTCTTGATCGGCCAATATGCCTTATGTTCTAACTCCACGGGTAGGTGAAAGGCTTTTCCATATACCATCTTAAAAGGGGATATTCCTATAGGTGTTTTGAATGTCGTCCGATAAGCCTAGAATGCTTCGTCCAGTTTCGGAGACTAGTCTTTCCTTCTAGGGTTCACCACCTTCTCTAGGATTTGCTTGATTTATCGATTGGACAATCCAGCTTGTCCATTTGTTTGTGGGTGATATGCCATGGAAATTTTATATCGCACTCTATATTTTTTAATGCCTTGGCAATTAACTTGTTATCAAAGTGAGTGCCCTTGTCACTGATGATGGCTCTTGGTACTCCAAATCGAGTAAAGATGGCACGGCAATTCCTTGATGCTCGGTCACGCAGAGAATATGGAAATAACTTTAACTTCAAAACATCTTCGTGCACTCCTTGTTGACGAAAACAAGCGCACACCTCCAAGAAGTTGCAAATATGTTGTCTGGAATCTTCATTTGCAATGCCCCCAAATTGCTCTATGGAATTCATCATATTGAACATGACAGGTTTGAGCTTGAAGTGGGCTGCCTGAATTTCAGGTGCCACAATTCCAGGATTTAAATCATCTAGGATCGGGTTTAAGTGATCACGAATGACAGGAGGTCTGGCTTCATCCCAGCTGATAGCTGTCGTTTTGCTATCAAAATAATTCATGGCTTCTTAATAAATAAAAAGGAAAAGGTAGTATAGAGAAGCAGGGTCGATCCACAAGGATTGTGGTGTCTTTGATTTAATAAAACTATTTCTTGATTTTAGAAGAAGATAAAATTCCATATGAAGTTAAAAAGATATATTAAAATAAAATAAATAATAAAAAAGGGAAAATAATATAATAATAAATATTAATAGTAATAAATATAAAAGGGGTATTTTTAAAATAAAATAATAATTAAATAAAAGAAAAATAATTAAATAAACAAATTAAAGAGATTGAGATAAAGGGAAACTTATTGTGAAAGCAGCATCAAACTTCAGCTTTGTCTTAAATTCCTCGGATCATCGAAACTGATTTTTACTTCAAGATTCATATCAGTTACTACAAGAACAATTCTTCGCTGCCAACTCGGATTTTGTCATTTCAACAATAATTGATTCTGATCACAGTTTCCACTTAGCAAACAATTTTGCTAAGTGTGTTCTCAGGAAGTTGAATATGCTTCAATAAGCAAATCATTCTTCAAATGTTAGCCATAACAATATCCGTACCAATGTCGAAATCGTTTTGATTTGAAAAGTAAGCTCAAAAAATAGAGAGAAAATCTGAAGCAATTTAAGTACCTTACAATTCTCACGTTTGGAATTGAGCCTTCGCTTTAGTCTTCGGCTTGAAAGAAAATTAGCTAAGCATAACCAAAGTCATACTCAACATAATAGAAAAGTATGCGAAAAATAGAGATAAAGCTAGAGAGAAAAAGAAGATTTTATTCTCAAATGAGAGAGATGTTTCTAGGCTCACCCTTAGAGGATATTTATAGCCTTCAAATTCCTAAAAACAAGCTAAAACATCTTAAATCCTAATTAAAACACTTAAAACTATTTAAACTAAAATACCTAAAAATAATAATATTTAAAATAATATTCTAAATCCTAATTAAAATACTAAAACCTATTTAAACTAAAATACATAAAACAAATATAAAATATAAAAATAATATCTTAAAACTTAATTAAAATACTAAAACATATTTAAACTAAAATACAAAGATAAAATATAATATTTAAAATATTATCCTAAACTTGAGTTTAATTCAAATCCGAATTCCAGCCAGCTTTGATTCCGAAAATGAAAAAAACTGCAGAATTGTGTCCTTTTTATGTAATTTCCAGAATCATACGTCATGTACAGAAAATGAATTAAAATGAACAAATAAGCCACAAAAATCAATGATTAAGGAGTAATTTAAAAGTAAAATATTAACTAAATTTAGCACTTATCAAATTCCCCCTCACTTATTCAATGCTGGTCCTCAAGCATTCCTCAATTAACATATCAAAATCTTTAGTTGTCATATTTAATTTCAACTTATTTCTCAAATTTCGAATCGAACTAAGTCAATGATATTTTTCGAATTCAAGTTACAATCAAGTAAAGATACAACCAAGAAAATTTAAAGTAAGCAAGATATCACAATTAATTGCCAACTTCAATGAAACATGACTCAATACCTCACAAATATTCGCACATATCCGCTCAAAGTGTTTGGGGTAAATGAAATCGCCCAAACCAAAACTAACCAAAATATTACCATAGGCTTGGAATCCAATCAAGTCTCCACTACTAAAAATCAACATAATGCAATAATCAAGGGGTCTTTAAACAATGTGTAACGGAGCTTAGGTTAGGGTAGGGAAAAGGCCGAAAAGAAAGGTTTAAAATACCGAAACAAGAGATCAAAATAATTAAGAACAATCCATGAATTAACATCAAGCGCAATGAAGAACAAAACAAGGAAAAAGTATAGATGAAAGACAATTGAATCGATCAATTTTTCCTTCCCTTTTTTGTTTCTTTTTTCTAACAAAGGGTCTTTTTCTTCCTTTTTTTGCTGTTCGAAACTGAACAACTTGTTTTTTTCGTTTTTTTAAACATTGAATTTTTTCGTGAAACAACAATGATACAAGATCTGAAGTCTCGAATAGAGTATGAAAAGAGAGGAAAAAAAGAAAGGATTCGGGTTTAATTATGGGGTGTAAAACAAAGAAAGGGAAATAGGCTCAAACGTGGTTCACTAATGGATATATAAACGGGCAGGCTTTTTGGGAAAAGTGGGTTTATCCTAGGTGCCCCTATCACATTAAAACATTACGTTCAACATGTAGTCTCGATATGCATTATGATTACAAGTTCTAGAATATCCTAATTAGTTTGGAACACACAAGTCAAACAATGAGCAAGAAAGAAAATGTATGCTCGTTAGGCTCAAATCTCACAATAAAAGTTTATATGCATTGAGTCTTTTTGGGAAAAGTGGGGTTATCCTAGGTGCCCCTATCACATTAAAACATACGTTCAACATGTAGTCTCGATATGCATTATGATTACAAGTTCTAGAATATCCTAATTAGTTTGGAACACACAAGTCAAACAATGAGCAAGAAAGAAAATGTATGCTCGTTAGGCTCAAATCTCACAATAAAAGTTTATATGCATTGAGTCAAGTTCATCTCTATCGACAAAATCATGAAATATCAATACTCACAAAAATTTCACCAGCTATATCAATCACCAATCATGCAAATTAAATTCGATCAAAAACTTGGTCATAATCCAAAAGGAATCATGAGTATAAAGAGAAATTCAAGACTAGGAACCAACAATCCCAACATATCAACATCAGAATAACTCAATTTTAAACAATTAAACAAGTCAAGGAAAATTTTGACACATGCTTATCCTCCCACTCACTTATTCCGTTTTTTCCCAAAACGTATATCAAATTTAAAATCAAAGAGAGAGAAAAAGAATACTCCCCAATCTAGTGGCAACCACGGCCACGTCGAGACGAGCTATTGTAGAATAGAATGTCCGATACTGCACTGTTCTACTCCAATTTTTCTGCACAATTCGAACCAAATCTATTTTTTTTCTTCACTATTTTTTTTAAAATATTCGGCCAGAATTCAGATCTGTTCAGAGAAAAAAATAAAATAAAATAAATAAAATTAAAATAAATATAATTAAATAAAGTTCACTAAAAAAATAAAACAAAATTAAAATGAAAATAAAAACAAAGATATAACGAAATGGGTTACCCCCCATCAAGTGTTTTTTCTTAACATCGTTAGCTCGACGACCTGATTCAAACTATAGGTTTCGAGAGAAATATTTCCTCCACTTCATACGCTTTTTCCAACTAAGAACTTCCTTATGAGAAATTCTATGATCGTATAATTCTTTTATTTTCTCTTTGTAGAATTCGATATTCTCATATGTTATTCTTCAGATCTTTTTTAGCTTTGACAACTTATCCAAAATAACCAGTGAAGTAGCATTTTCTCCTAAAAAGACACTCTTTAAGTTTTTCGGCATTTGTTTCAATTCTATCTCAGGTGCCTGCAAAACAGAAGGTACAATTTTAGTTTTAGAGGAAGGTAAAAATAAATCAGAATTGATTGCATGAATATTTTCAAACTCTCTTTCTTTTTCGTGGCAAAGTTCAGGATCGTGGAAAGATTAGATTCAATATATTCATCAATTGAATGATATATAACATCAAAAGAATTAATTCTTTCAACATTATCAGGGAAATTCATTGTTTTGTAAACATCAAATTCAACGATCTCACCATGAAATTCCATTGTCAGTATGCCACTTCTAACATTGATCTTTATATGTGCAGTCCTTAGGAAAGGTCAGCCTAAGAGTACTTTAGAATAAGTATTCGACCTATCATGTTCCATGTCAATGACATAGAAATCTGTAGGAAAAAATAATACATCGACCTTCACTAAGACATTTTCTATCATTCCCACTGGATAGATCACGGACTGATTAGCCAACTGTATGGTTACTCCCATTTCCTTCAAAGGTTTGTTAGTAATCATTTTATAAATAGACAATGGCATAACATTGATTAAAGCTCCTAAGTCACACATTGCACATTTAATTTAAAAATCACATATTTTGCAAGGTATAGCGAACATACCTTGATCCTTCATCTTTGGTGGGAGTTTTCATTGAAAAATTACAGAGACATGTTCTCCCAAATTTACCTTTTTGTGCCCCATTAATTTCCTCTTTCTAGTGCAAAGTTCTTTTAAAAATCGAGTTTACCTTGGTACTTGTTGAATTACTTCAAGAAGAGGTATGCTGACTTGAACTTTTTGGAACACCTCTAAGATCTCCTTTTCTTGAGCTCTTTTATCATGCTTCATCAACCTTGATGGGAAGGGTGGTGGCATGATTTCATGAGAAGAAAGAGAAGGATGTGAGTCAAACATACCTTGTATTTCTGGAGGTGGTGTTTCATCTTGTTCTTCCTGATATGCGTATTTTTCTGCTAGAACTTCAGGTGAGATAACTTTTACACTTCTGAGTATGATGGAACTATCATTGTCTCTCGGATTTAACTCTTCTTGAGAAGGTAGTCTTCCTTATGATTCCAATTTTCCTATAGTTTGAGCTAATCGACATACTTGGTTATCTAACTCTTGAAGATGTGTTTCGGTTCGGCTGTGGAACTTTTCCTGGGATGCAATAAGCTTTTCTTGTGAAATTGCTAACTTTCCGATGAGTTCCTCCAATGATGAGTTTTGCGATTGCTTTTGAGAAAGAAGCCTTGGTTGATAAGTTGGTCTTTGATTTTCTGCATAGTTGAAGTTTGGGTGGTCTCGCCATCCTGGATTGTAAGTATTACTGTATGAGTTGTATTGTATTTGTGGAGGATCTGGAAAGTTCTCTATGGCATTTATTTATGCATTTCCTCCTTCTTGTATCAGTTGGCAGTAATATGTCGGATGGTCTAGCTTTGTGCATATCCCATATGCTCTTGTTGCTCCAGATTTTCCTACAACAAATGAATTAACTACATCAGTTAATTTGTCTAACTTATTCTCAAGCGAAAAAGTACTTATCTCGTGAACCCATCAGCTGGGTTCACTTGAAAACTATTGAGAGTTGGTTGCCATGGTTGAAATCAATTCCCTTGTTATTGTTGGGCTCATGTTAACTAATGCTCCTCCAGTGGAGGTATCCACCATTTTCATTTCCATTAGTAAAAGACCTTCATAAAAGTATTGAAGTAATGTTTGCTCACTTAATACGTGTTGTGGACAACATGCGCAAAGCTTTTTAAATCGCTCCCAATAGTCATAAAGACTTTCTTCTTTTGTTGAATGGAAAGTATTCTCCTTTACAACTCGTTTGTTTTAGCTACTGGAAAGAACCTGTCAAGAAAAAATCAATTCATGTCAGCCCATGAATTAACTAAATTTGGAGGTAAATAAATAACGAATCTTTAGCCAAATCGGCTAAAGAGAAAGGGAAAGCTCTCAATTTAATTTGATCCTCGGTAACTCCTTGTGGATTTATGCTAGTGCAAACCATGTGGAATTCCAACAAGTGTTTGTACGGATCTTCAGTGGGAAAGCAATGGAAAGTGGGAAGAAGATGAATAAGTGTCGTCTTTAAATGAAACAGAGTCCCACCACTAGGAAAATTGATGTATAATGGCGTTTGAGTGACAGGAGATATGGCTAGTTCTCGGATTGTTTGTTCTTCTTCTGCCATCAGAATGTTGTATGCATTTGCTTTAGAGTCCGGATTCGATTCTACTAATTTACCTAGGTTTCTTCTAGTCATAAATCAAAAACTAGAAAAATAAATCAGTACTTACCATTAGTCCCCCGAAAATGGCGCCAATTTGATAACTGTTGTTTTGCTATCAAAATAATTCCTTGCTTCTTAATAAATAAAAATAAAATGGTAGTATAGAGAAACAGGGTCGATCCATAGGGACTATGGTATTTCTGATTTAATAAAACTCTTTTTTTATTTTAGAAGAAGATTGAATTCCAGATGAAGTTGAAAAAACATATTAAAATATTATAAATAATAAAAAAAAAGAAAATAATATAATAATAAATATTAATAGTAATAAATATAAAAGGGGGATTTTTAAAATAAAAATAATAATTAAAAAAAAATAATTAAATAAACAAATTAAAGAGATTGAGATAAAGGGAAACTTATTGTGAAAGCAACCTTAGACTTCAGCTTTGTCTCAAATTCCTCGGATCATCGAAACTGATTTTTAATTCAGGATTCACGTCTATTACTGCAAGAACAATTATTCGTTGCGAACTCAGATTGTGTCGTTTCAACAATAACTGATTCTGATCTAAGTTTCCTCTTAGCAAACAATTTTGCTAAGTGTGTTCTCGGAAAGTTGAATATGCTTCAATAAGCAAATCCTTCTTCAAATGTTAACTATAACAATATCCAGACCAATGTCGAAATCATTTTGATTTGAAAAGTAAGCTCAGAAAACAGAGAGAAAATCTGAAGCAATTTAAGTACCTTACAATTCTCAAGTTTGGAATTGAGCCTTTGCTTTAGTCTTCGTCTTGAAAGAAAATTAGCTAAGCATAACCAAAGTCATACTTAGCATAATAGAAAAGTATGCGAAAATTAGAGAGAAAGCTAGAGAGAAAAAGAAGATTTTATTCTCAAATGAGAGAGATGTTTCTAGGCTCACCCTTAGAGGGTATTTATAGCCTTCAAATTCCTAAAAACAAGCTAAAACATCTTAAATCCTAATTAAAACACTTAAAACTATTTAAAATAAAATACATAAAAAATAATAATATTTAAAATAATATTCTAAATCCTAATTAAAATACTAAAACATATTTATACTAAAATACCTAAAACAAAAATAAAATATAAAATTAATATCCTAAAACTTAATTAAAATACTAAAACCTATTTAAAATAAAATAAAAAGATAAAATATAATGTTTAAAATATTATCCTAAACTTGAGTTTAATTCAAATTTAAATTCCGACCAGCTTTAACTCCGAAAATGAAAAAAACTACAGAATTGTGTCCTTTTTTGTGCAATTTCTAGAATCTTGCGTCCTGTACAGAAAATGAATTAAAATGAACAAATAAGCCACAAAAATCAATGATTAAGGAGTAATTTAAAAGTAAAATATTAACAAATTAAGCATTGATCTTCGTCATGACCAATACCTTGATTTTTTATTTGATACATGTTTGCACGCTGAGCACATTTTTTCTCCTAAAAAGCCTCTCGATCTCAGGTTCAACCAGTTCTAATGGCTCGTCATAGTGTCCTATGGTTATACACCAAGAGAAACCTGAAAAACTTAACAAAAATAAAAGTAAAACTATTTAAAAAGAATGAACAAGTAAAAGAAAAATGCTATGACAAAACAAATTAACTTTCAGTTGTCAATCACCGGCAACGGCACCAAAAACTTGTCCGCTCGTTGTAAGTACTAAATATGTGTGAGAAAATATGTGCAAGTATACACAATCGAACAAGTAATATAGTGATAAGTGAGTATCATCTCCACAGGAATTGGAGGAAATTTAATAGGTTCGGTCAAAGCACTTTACTCTGTCACCTAAGTAAATTTAGTGATGGTATGTACAAGAGAATATTATGGCAAGATGAAATGGATGTTTTGGAAATGGAATGGTAGTAGTATGGTAGCAATTGGATATGTCGTGGTAAAGTGGATGGAAAGGTCTTGGCAAATTAAATTATGTTGAGTGCAAACAAACAGAAATGTAAAGGTAAAATGAAATGTTAATATAGGATTTAATTGATAGGACTTTAACTTTCACACACGATAAGCTACATAGGAGTCACTAAGGAAAATCTAAGCCTACTTCTCATAATGGTCTTACTTCTATGCCTTATATGCCCGACAGAGTCTACTAGGGTGCCCTATGCTATCTCTAGTAAGGGCTCGACAGATTGAAGATACTCTGGCAAAACCGGTTGGCGTAAGCCCATGCAGTGATCCTATTGTTCCATATAACAGGATATGTCTCGGTAATACCTTTTTACGACAATATTAAAATCTAACATATCGTTCATGCACAACTCCTTTAGTCGAATGAAATCATAGTCTTATCTCTAAGGTAGATTAGGCCTAGTTACGATCTATAACCCCTTCCTTATGTGGTTCCTCCCTATTTTATCTCGAACACTATGGATGTACTACCTAGATATTCTCTCAAACCCTAAGTAATCTCTTAAGGAATGGCTACTCTCATAGCTCCTACAACCTTAAGGCACTAAGTTTCATAAACAAAATAGATTATAATATAGAAAAACAACCATTCATTAAAGTAAAACTTAAATATCCAAAATGAACTCCCACCAAATAGGATTAGTTCATGGTGGGGTTCAAAATAAGCAAGCACAAAGCAATTTAATTCGTTCCTTGCGACCCAAATGATAAAATATGAAATCAAAGAACAAAGGGAAGGAGGAAAAGCCTTCAACGTGCACTGCGAGAGTTTCCCTCGGCCACCACTAACTGTCTCGGCGAACTAGCTCCTCTCAGACACCTAGAACGCCAATCCCTCTAGCTTGTTAATGGAGAAATGCCACGACAAATAGGATTGATGGTGAAAGGAAAGACATTTTCCATCTAAATTTTAAGCTCAAAATGGCGTGGAACCAAAGTCTCTATCATTGTGGCTTCATCCTCTATTTATAGGGGAAGATTAACTCGAGGACTTTGTGTTGAAATTCCTAGGATACCCGAAACCATGCTTAATTCACGTGAGGATCAGGAAGAGCTGGCAGTGGTCCACCTGGACATGATCTCACTGTAGAAAGTAAGGGACAGACAGGATCAGTAGTAGGGCAGTATGGTCAAGCAAGATCGGCTGTAGTAGAGCTGATCCCCTCCAAGCAGATCTCTCGCTCATGGTTATGGATCACATGAAAATATGGACAGTTGGCTCCAAAAGCATCTTCTTTCATTTTTTTCGCTCTCGAAATGCCAACTAAATCGGCATTTTCATTCTGCTCAGCAGTCTCCTTACGTCACGACATTTCCCATTTTCTTTTCCTTGCTCTCAAATCCTACACATCACAAAATAAATACCTTCCCTATAAAGCAGCACTGATTACATAATAAAATGCCGCGTCAAACAGAATTCCGCCACAAGAAACTATATGCTCCTAAATGCATCTATATGGTCCTAAATAGTCTATTAGACAGTCAATAACTTAAGTGAAAAGGTCCCAAATGTGACCTTTTTACGGAGTTATCACTTGCTTTACTTGAATATACTCATGTGTCTTTTATTTCCTTTCTTTTAGTGTTCTCCGATCTTCTGGCACATTGAATCTAGATCCTTGAACCGCTCGTCTTGCTGTAATTGATCGGTTTTCTTTGTTTTCTTTTTTTTTAATTTTTTTCTCTATTTTTTTCCTTATTTCTTTCTTTTCTATATCTTTTTTTATATTTTTTATATCTCTTCTTTTTCTCTATATGTTTTCAACTCGATTTACTCTTCGAGCTCTTCGTATTTGGTCCACCTTGTAGTATCTTATTATTTCTCACTTTATTTAATTATGATTTGCTTCTGTAGCAAAATCTGGATTGATGATCTTCACTTATGCGAGTAGATGTCCTTTACCTTTTCCCCTAGTGTGGAGGGTAATCCTTGTTAAGGTTGAATCAGAAGAAATAATATTATAGGCTCAAAAGGGGATAACAAGGAATATATATATATATATATATATATATATATATATATATATATATTTGAAAGGATAAATGAAACAAAACCGTTCATCATCTCATACATGGAAGTCTTTGAAAAAGAGGTATCCCCAGGGGGACGAGTATTCATGATTAACCTTATTAACAATAAAAACAATGTAATTAATGCATGATAGAATTAATTCAATGATTCCCTTTATTTATTCTTCTTGCATTCGCTCCTAGTATGCCCTAATTATTCAAATTCTCTTTCAAAAACTTGATCCACAACACTCCATCTTGTTTTTCTTATAGGAAAACTCCTCGTTATACCCCCAAGATTTATTGATATTGGGAAATGAATGTTGATTCCGTTTCTAGGAAGGGGAATGTGTGACTTTAAAGTCTTAATTTTGAAAAAAAAAATAATGCTATGGAAAGGTTATTTCTGTATGGGAAGGTAAAAGTACAGGTTTTGGTTCATCAGGGGATAAGGGCATGACTTTATTGTTTCGAAGGGAGGTGATGTCAAAGTTTAATCTTTTGATAATGAGCACACGCCATGTAAGGAAACGAGTAAGGGTGTTCGGCATTGGAGGGAACAGGAAAGGTTTAATCTTTCCCATTGTCAATAATTTATAATTAATGAAGTAGTAAAATAATCTTTATTTCTTTTGATATTCAAAGAATTACAAGATTAAAAATTGATTTATTGCTCATAACCTTGGAAAAAGACATAAGCTCTATAAATAAAATATTTATTGAGAAAATAAAGAAAGAACAAAAAACGTTCAAGATAAAGCCTGTGCCATAAGGTTCCACAGTGGATGAAAGAAGTTTTCTTGGTTCGCACCAGGACGTCATTTGCTCCTGGGTTGATTAGATTCTGGACCTTGCTCTTCTTTGCCTCACAAATCTCAATAATGTGCCTCAATCTTCAAACGGTGCTAACATCACATCTATAGCTCTCAATTATTTTTTGGTACAAATGGGGTGACTTTATCTTACCTCAAAACTTTTATCATAAGATTCTTCGCAAGTTACTCCCAGGATCTGTGGTTAATACATGTTGAGATGCAATGTATACCATATAGTGTACAATGTATATATGCTAATGTAAAGATGTAGAGATGCACATGCAAATGCAAAAGTACCAAAATAAGAATGCAAAATGTGAGATGCAAATGCAACAATTAATTGATCCAAAAAATAAATGTTCCTTGAACAATTCTTAAAAAACTGACAATGTCTCGGTACACAAGGGAAGTGAAAATCTGGTCCATGTGTAAGTTCTTCAGCTCTTGTGAGTATATGGGTACTATATCATCTTCAGAGCTTCTACTTCATCTCCTACTTTCAGAAGTTTTTTTTCGAGCTGGATCGTGATGTTCAATCATTGGTTTTGACATCATATCTTCTTGAGTCAGACTTGTTACCTCAGATGGCTGATTTCTGGCTTGTCTCTTTAGTGGGTAGACTCTCTCTTGATGCTACTCGATATACGTAGAGCATCTTTGAAATTTTACCTAACCCAACGAAAGGCCTTATTGTGGCATTGTTTTTCAAGAACATTCTAAACGACCGGTTATTTAAGGATCAATACCTTTAAATGATATGTCACGTTCATGCAAAAATGCAATAAGACCAGACAAAAAGAAATCAATGTTAGTAGAAGCAAGACAAGAATAATCAATTCAGTTGAAATGATTAGTTAAAGAAATGTAATCTTAGCAAAAATAATTAAATATGACTCAAGGTTGAGACTAAAAAATAAATCATATAAAGGAAATTAATAGTCCTAACCATATACGTTCTAGTTCAACTAGGCTATCCGCATGGATCTAGCGGGGTAGGCTTACTGAATTCTCTATATGAGGCTGGGTTCCCAAGACATCATTACAACCCGTTAAGATTGATCCCGATTCAGGCACATTAAAAATTTGCGAATCAGATTCAACTCAGGGGATCACACCACTAAAAGCGTACCTTGGATCTTGTGAGGTGTGACGTTTCTCCCTACTTAGGTAAACCGGGTTGGACCTCGGGTTTAGAGCTATGATATACAACAATCCTAAATATTCACAGAAGTGTAAGCATTAATTAGAGAGAAAATCTTTTTTCTTTTGAAATAATATATTGAACTGTAAATTAAAATAATATCGAACTCGTAATTTCCCAAAATACTAAATATAGGGTAACCAACTCGCGACTCAACTCTCAAGTTGTTTTAAAAACAAAATATCCCCAACAGAGTTGCCAAGCTGTCGACACCGTTTTATGCCTAAGCAGGGAAAGACTGATATCGACTCGGGGTTTTCTCTTTCAATTATTTTTGAAATGTGAGAATCACAACCAATCATTTAAGGTCCGATTGGGACACTATCAAAACTGGGTGATTTTAATAAAACATTTTACTTTTTTTAAAATATCGAGTTTTAAGGTCTGTGAAAATCCATAAATCAAGTTCGGGAGTTAGTTACGCGTAGGGAAGGATTAGTGATGTAAGGTACTTGTACCTTGATTGATTGTAGATATAGGAAGGAAGCAAGACAACATGCATAAGTGAATGCCTCAAACAGAATGGTTTGGTAGTTGATGTAAAGGTGAAATAGAAGGTTATTTATGATATGAGATTGGTGGCAGAAGTATGATTTATATGGCAATGGTATGGCATATGAAACAAAAGGATAATGAAGGTAGTATCTTAAAAAGACCAAGGAAGAACCAGTGCTATAACGAGCAAAGACCCAGCCTTAAAAATATATCTAAGGGATAGTATAAAAGGACTTGGACCCACTAACTATAAAGAGATAGGAACCACAAGTATTAATGGAATAAAAATTGACGCCATAAGTAAAAATTTACTTGATAAGTCAATAAAAGTCATAAGGACTTGAGAAAATAGAATACTTTTACATTAATTAATATGAAAGTGTGTTTACAAATGAATATGACTAGCCTATTTATAGTTTTTAAAGAGACATAGTCGAATGGGAACATAATGGTTCGTCCAGCCCTTGTGTCTCCTTAAAAGTACATAATTAATTAATTACATGCATGAATAAAAGGGTATGATGATTTGGCTGAATGGAGGGGGCATGTCTTATGGTCAAATGGTGTTTAAACCCCTTCAAGTTGGCGCTTAAATAAAGCATTAGGAGCCTTGGCCAAATGGAAGTGCTGCTTGGTGTTTGGCGCACCTAAGAGGGTCACACGAATTACACATACTTGCTGATCACATGGGTATGCACATGGGAGTTCTAGGGATGCTTGGGTGCAGCCTTGTGCATGGGATGAAGTCTGGTCATGTGCATCTTCTTGAGTGTGTGTGATTTCTCCCTCAAGTTAGGATAGGTGTGTATGTAGCTAGCAAGAAAATGGGATGTTATGAGTTGTTGTTCCAACTGAGTCCTCCTTGGTTCCATAGCATCTCTTGTAGTTACTTTCTTCTAGTCACTTGTTCCTCATCATGAACAGGTTCTTCGAAATCTGAAACGATCTCTCCATTGTCTAATAATATCATAGTGTTTTGGTTGGGACGTTGGCTTGGAACATGTCTTTCTCCAAAGCACTTGAAACATTTGATGTCTCTGGACCTCTCGAAAGTGTTTACTTGTTTTCTTTACCCTTTCTGAACTCACCCACTTGTTTTCTTTTGGATCCCCCAAAATTATCCTTCACTAGGACCGAGGTTTTTCTTTCAGAAAGTATTGGGTCTTGTTTTTATTTTGTGGCCAAATTTGTGCTACTCTGGTTGAAGACCTTTCTTTTAATTTGCCGTTCAATTTTCATGGCCATATGTACCACCTCAATCTCTACATAATGTTGCAATTCAACAAGGTTAGTAATTTCAAGATTTAAGCCAGGTAAAAACCTTGTCATGGTTACTTCCCTATCTTCATCAACATTGGCTCGAATCATGGCTATCTTCATTTCTTTAAAATAATCTTCAACGCTCCAGCTTCCTTGTTTGAGATTTTGAAGCTTGTAATAGAGATCACGGTGATAGTGAGTAGGCATGAACCTTTTTCTCATAATGGCCTTCATTTATTCCCAAGTTTTGATTGGGCGTTCACCATTTCTTATTCGTGAACTTACTAATTGATCCCACCAAACGAGAGCATATTCCACAAATTCCATAGCAGCAAGCCTTACTTTCTTTTGTTCTATGAAGTTTTGGCATTAAAAAATATACTCGATTTTGATTACCTATTCAAGATAGGCTTTTGGATCAGTTCGTCCTTGAAATGGAGGAATTGTTAACTTGATGTTGTTAAAGTTATCATTTTGATATCTTCCCCCTTGATTCCTATGATTTTCTCTTCTATATCCTTGGAAAACTTGATCTACCTCAGCTTCCTCTTCAATTTATTCTTCCATTCTAGTGCGTACTATCCTTCTGTTGCCCAAGGATGCTTCAACTTGATCCATTCTATCATGTAAGGGCTCCAATTCTAGTTTTACCAGTCTTGCCATCTCATGCATAATTGCTTGGGTTTGCAAGTTTGGGGCTTCTCTTACAGATGATTCTCCAATACTCTGAGACATGATTAGTGAAAATAACGAAAAAGGAAATGTGTAAAAGACCTTACAAAATATTGCTCTCATAAAGCCTCAGGAGTTCACTCCAAGGAAACTTGAATGTCACTCAATCCGCTTGTGTTTTCACTCTAGGACTTCAAGGCTTTTACTAGTCCTCCTCTAGTCTCCCACGCTCAAGCCTTTTTTCTCTCAATCTCTTTCTCTCGAGTTATAAGTAAACTTTACTCAAAACTATACCAAGTAATGCTTACTTGTTATGTGTCGACTGCAAATGGTTACTAGATATGGAAAAGCAAAATATAATGTAAAGGGTGGCTTAGAAATAAGAAAGAAAAGAATAAAGGGTTACTTACAAAAAAGTCACTTCACCATCTTTCTATTACCACAATCAATTTGAAATTTTTACTTGACTTGCTTGGTGATGAACTTGTTGTTTGTGCTTTCAACTTTTGTAATTTTTATTTTCTTTTTTTCCTTTTGTTTTCTTTTTTGAGTTCTTGCACTTTTCTTCACTTGTACTTTTTTTTTGTATTTTTGGATGTTATTGCATATTTACTTCTTCCACCAAAGCTCTGAATACTGCTTGATGTAAGGTATGTGTACTTTAATTGAATGTGGATCTAGAAAGGAGGCAAAACAGCCTGCATAAGTGAATGGCTCGAACTGAATTGTTTGGTAGTTGATGTAAAGGTGAAATGGAAGGCTATTTATGATATGAGAATTGTAGTGGAAGTATGATTGATATGGCAATGGTATGGCTTATGAAACAAAATGGTAATGAAGGTAATATCTTAGAAAGACCAAGGAAAAACTAGAGCTATAATGAGCAAAGACCCAACCTTACAAATCTCTCTAAGGGATAGTAGAAAAGGACTTGGACTTGCTATCTATAAAGAGATAGGAACCACAAGTATCAATGGAATAGAGGTTGACGCGACAATTAAGAATTTACTTGATAAGTCGATAAAAGTCCAAAGGACTTGAGAAAAGAGAATAATCTTACTTTAATTAATATGAAAGATGTGTTTACAAATGAATAGGACTAGCCTATTTATAGTTTTTTAAGAGACATAGCCGAATGGGAACATAATGTTTCAGCCAGCCCTTGTGTCTCTTTGAAAGTATATAATTAATTAATTACATTCATGAATAAAAGGGTATGATGATTCGGCTAAATGGAGGGGCATGTCTAATGGTCGAATGGTGTTTATACCCCTTCAAGTTGGCGCCTAAATGAAGCATTAGGAGCCATCGATGAATGGATGTGTTGCTTGGTGTTTGGTGCGCCTAGGAAAATCACACGCATTGCACACACTTTCTGATCATATGGGCGTGCACATGAGAGTTATAGGGATGCTTGGGTATAGCCTTGTGCATGGGATGAAGGTTGGTCATGTACATCTCGTTGAGCGTGTGTGAGTTCTCCCTCAAGCTATCATAGGTGTGCATGTAGCTAGGAAGCAAATGGGATGTTATGAGTTGTTGTTCCAGCCGAGTCCTCCTTGTTTCCTTTGCATCTCTTCTAGCTACTTTCAACTGGTCACTTGATCAATTTCATCAACTTAGCTTCAAATAGTCCACCTAGATGAGTTTAGCTAGCCTTGAGCTCCTCCAGTTGATTTAAACTCCCCATTGTGTTCCATGAGCTACCATGAAGCTTGTGAGCTAATTTTGAGCTTCATATGAATTCCAAATACTCCCACAAGCTGCCCCAATGTGTGCCTTGCTTCCATGTACCTACATGTGCAAAGAAAATAAGGTAAATCGAAGGAAATGAGCTATAATGAATCAATTACCTTGCTTTCGTGCATGTGTATGATCTTGTGAGCTATGAATGCATGTCATGAGCTAAGAACATGATGATATAACATAGGTAAGCTAATGTATAAAACTTATGAGCTGTATTGAATACTAATGAGCTAAGAAATGAATGATTAAGCATGTTGCCATTTCATGAATGAATTGAAACATACTTAAATGAATGCAAAACTAATATAACATAATAGTATGCTTGAAATAACATTGTTCATCAATTAACATAAAGATTTGGATATGTATTAAGTTACTTTACTTATCAAATCACATAACTAACAATCTTAGCATGGTATGCATTTTTAGTTCATATATGATTATAATTATATGAAGAAATTAAAATATTAAGAGGTTTAAGAATACTCTCTTTGCATATGGTGAGAATGTGCTTGCATCAATTAGCACCCCCACAAGTGCCCAAAAATTGGTACATAGTTGATTACCCTATATTTAAAATCGAAAATTTTGAGTTCAATCTTTATTTAATTTGAAAATCATTACAGATGTAAGGTTGAAAAGGGTATTCATTTATTGAGACCGATAACATTCATTCCCAAAAATAAATGTGGGAGATCAGCTAATAACCGAATATTGTCTCGTTTTTAGAAAATTGTGAGGCGGTTTTTGAAAAGGTTGTCGACCTATTTCGAGAATCACCAGTAGTCACCCCCTGAGCATACTTGCGAGAGAGGTACCATTAATTCCCTAAAATGTGAACATTGCCTTAGGTTTTAAAATAAAATACAATCAAACAAATTTTATTTAATCCTAATTAAACTAAGGTAAAGTAAAGGCTTTTTCTAGATTAAGGTGTCAAATTATGAAATTAAATGAACCTAGAAGCTCAAACCTAAAAATATAGGCTCTAATATTAATCTTATTCAATTTTAAACAAATGGTTGATTGAATAACCGTGATGGTCCCTCGAGCATTTATGCCAGGGCTGACACGAATTATCCCCTAAATTAACAGACTATTTTGAAATCTAATCTAAAATGGAGGTTCTATTTAACTTATTTAATTATGTCAAAATTAAAACATTAATAGAAGTCCAATGACTAAAAAGGTCAAGTTCTAAAAATATTGATCTCTAAAAGATTTAAAAGTTTAAGGACCTAAATTGATAAATTCTAAAGGTGAGGGCTAATTAAAACCTAATTTTTATCTAAATTATTAAACCTAAAGTATTTTTTAGAAAAATATAATTATTAACAAATTTTAAAAATCGAGCAATTGTTTCGAGTAATCGGGCATCATATGAGAAAACTCAACTCGAATTGCTCCCTAATTAAACTAGAGTGTCGTCCTAATTTCTAAATTCGATTCAAATGTTAATGTAATCTAAGAACTATGTCTAAAGATTTAAACTATGAAATAATGAACTATTTAAACAATTTAATTAAAAATTATAAAAAATAAAAAACAATAAAAACATAGAATAAAAATAAATGAACATAAAATAAGGACCTAATTGTATAAAATAAAATAACAATAACAAAATGTAATAAAATAAAAGTTAGTAGTTAAATAAGAAATAAATAGTGAACAAAATGAAAATTTTGAAATAATAGAAGCTAAATCAGAAATAAACATTAACTAAATTAAAATAAAATAAAACAGATTGATAAAATTGCAATAAATTAGAAACGAAAGGTCCAGTGACCAAAATGCAAAAAAACATGAAAAACATAGGGGGACTAAAAATAAGAATAACCCAAAAAATAATATACACACAAGAAAATGGGGAAATTACAAAAACAATCCCCAGGTCATTGTTTTGTAAAAACACGCTAAAGGTGGAGGGATTTAAAAAGTAATTATACCAAAGTTACAAACAAAAACAAGAATGGGAAAATTATGAAAACAATCCCTTAGTGGCTATTTTGCAAACATGTGGGGGATCTAAACAGAATTTCCTCTGAACAGTCTTTACAAATACTCCATTTTTCTTTTTCTTTTTTTATATATTTAATTTTTTATGTTTTAAGAAAAGTATAGAGACCCTCTCTCTCTAGAATCCAACCATTCGCTGGCCGCCGTCGTCGTCAGTGTACGTTAGCCACCAAATTTCATGGATATATTCGTCTCGATGTCAGGATCTCAAATCGGGGCTCCGTTTTGCAAGAATCAGCCTCCAACGCTGTGAAACAAACTGAGATCTTCTCGACTTCCACCATCCAGATTTCTGCTGTCCGTCGTTGGATTTAGCCCAAATTTCAGTATGTTACTCCCCTCCTAGAGACGCTTCTCCTTATCATTCGGATCAACAAACCGACCCTCTGAACGTCGTCAAGTCTCTGGCCAAATGTAAAATGCCATTTTTTTATTTTTGTGAAAATAAAGGATAGTAAACAATATATATATATATATATATATATATATATATATATATATATATATAATCGAACTGAAAAAATAAGATCCTAGAAATGTTTGTCTTGTTATTATTGTGAAGGAAAGTTACAGTAGCATTTTTTTATTGTTGAGATACCTTTTACAGTGCTTGGTTCTGGGGTTTTATACCTGTTACATATATAGAAGGAAAAAATAAATAATTCCTATTTTATATTTTTTTGTTGCTTTCTGCTGGGTGGCATGCTGGAGTGGCGTGCATGCATGTCTTTGGCTAGTATTGGGGCAGAGAATGACTGCCTTTGAGTGGGGTGCAGGGACGGTGCCTATTGATTAGTGGGTTGGGTGGCTAGTTAAACCGGGTTGGGTCTTAGTTAGGGCCCGAGTCAGGTTTTGGGTATAGTTTGGGGCTGTTCGGGTATGGGTTTTTAGTTGGTCCTCGGGTGTGATGAAAAATGGTGATTACAGCAGCTTAGGTTTTTAGAGGGTTTTTAATTTGGGGATTTAAATCATGAACCTTAAACATTAAAATATATATTTACTTAAAATATCAATAATAGTGCTTAGCTAAACGGTTAGGGCATGAGCGACCATACCCAGGGGACAAGTGTTCGAAACCCTTAGGTCATTAACTTCATTTTTATTTTTTCACTACAAACAAAAAAGCTAAAATTTAAGGTGAAGTCCTTAAACTTCCTACATATTCTAAAATGAGCTACAAGTTACGAAAACTTGTAATTTGGTCCCTAAATTTAAATAAATTTATATTTTTTTATTTCAAAATAGGGCTGTGAAAGTTCTCCCATCCTTAAAAGAAATTTCATCTAAAATTTACCCAAGTTAAAAAAAATATAAAAACTAAGATTACATCAATTCTTTGATCTCTCAGGTATCTTTTACATGAATATGATTCCTTAATAGACTTTAACCTGCTAAATAAGCGTTCTCGACAAAACTCTTATGTATCAAAATTTCAAAATCTGAACAAAATTCTCCTCGAAGAACCAAACATACCTTAAATTTCAATTTTAAATCAAAATAATACTTGCTTAACTTTAATGCAACATGTAGTCATAACTATTTTCTTTCTGATGTAACGGAATCATCTCGAGATTTAAAATTTTACCAAGTATACTAACATTTTCCTTTAATCTCATACACGTCAACTCATTGATGTACATGGCTCTGCACCTATTGGATTTCAATCTCTTAAAATTAGAACACTAATGATTCAAAAAATTCTTCAATTTTGTTTATCAATGCAGAACTTTAGAGGAAAAACACCTTGTTAAAGCTTAGATCAAATACCTTGCTCTTCGATCCACTTGGGTAGCAATTCTTAATATCGAAACTTCACTTATAAGGTTTGGCTACGAGCTTATCATCACATAATGTTTAAGGAGTAACAAAACTCAAATTCAAGTCAAGACTCAGGTCAAAAATCTTGAACAAATAATCTCCCACATTACTCGCGGGTAACTTCCAAAATTGGGACGAATACTAACAATATTCCCTTTTTTGCACAAATTGAGTCATAACAGATAAGATAATTTGGTATACTTTTACTCGTGGGGTAACTTCCAAATTGGGTCGAATACTGACAATATTCCTTTTTTTTGCACAGATTGAGTCATAACAAATAAAATACTTTGGTATACCTATTACGTAGTGATTATTTGATATCAGAGTTTTGGCTCAGAAACGTAAGAGCATAATCTAGGGGCATTTACATACCAGACATCCTATGATAGTTGATCGGTCGATCTAGCCAAAAGACTCAGCTCGACTAAACATAAGCTCTGATACCACTAAAATAACACCCTCATACTGATACGGGTGATATGATATAACCCGAGGTGTAATATTAGGGTCACCGGAGCGACCCATACCAAAAATCTTGAAAATTTTAAAAATTTTATTAATCCATTTAAACTGTAAAATAAGTCATAGAAAAATACAAGTTCAAAAAATATTTATTTATTAAAAATAGAATTCAATAATATCCAGTAATAAAACAAGTTTTAGCCTCGAATATAAAACATAATACAAACTCCAAGCCCTCTAATTTATATGCACCATACTTCGTAAGCAACGTCGGTGAAACTCTTTTACTGATGTTGATAAAAGAACGTGATCAAATTCTTTAACCTGAAATGGTAAGTAACAGAGTGAGTCATGAAAAGCTCAGTAATACAGAACTACCATATGAATACAATAGGTCATCATGTATATGGTAAAGTGTAGCTTCCCTCAGTGGGACAAACATCATCAAATTTTAGCAGTGATTTTAGAATCTCTTAGCTAAGTCTTCAGTTACAAACACGAATTTACTATCTAAAGGAAGTATTTAGAAAGATGGATTTAGAAGATTGAATTTGGAGTCTAGTATGTTCCAACAAAATAGAGAAATGTGTATATATTATTTAAAAACATTAGCAGTTTAAAGTTTATTTTAAAACCACAATAATACCCTCCAACCGAACATTGATATGCAGTTCCTCAGAACTGCTTCCATAAGGACTTACCCTAGGCCCATTGAGCGTAGGAGCTAACCTAAGGGATTATATTGGGGCTTGAATGCCTACCCAAGAGTGTACATTGGGTCATAAGAGCCTACCCAAGGGAATACCTTAGCGCCTTAGAGCCTACCCAAGGAAATACCTTGGGGCTTCAGAGCCTACCCAAGTGTCACCTTAGGCTCGTAAGGATTTATCAGCTTGATCAGAGCTGAACCTCCACACTCCAGAATCTTACCCAGACAGTATCCCAATAAATTAGTTTATATTGTAATCTAGTAATTTACATGATCCATAAATCAAACATAATTATATTTTCTAGTGAAAACATGTATCCAGAGAGAACATATCATGTAGTTATAGTTCATAAATAATAAATCAATACACCAGTAAGACAGAATATCAAACAATTAAAATATTCAATAATTCAGTAACTTCAATGAATCACATTTCATAACAGAAAAAATAATCATGTAGTACAACAGGAACACACTAGAGGATCCACTTATTTTTTGAAGGTACTTGGTAATTATCAAGTGGTAAACATGAAACTTCTGCAAAGTGATTGAATTTTAGAAATGATATCCCTATAAAAAGGAGGTTTGATATCTAACGAATTCATCAGTAATTCAGGCAGTGATTTATCACGATCATAGTATTCAGATATATGAACAAGGTATTCGAGAATTATTGCATCAAAATTTATTTAGGATTTGGACATTCCTAAAGTGATTCCATCAATGAGGCTTATAAGGGCATTCGTCATTTGATTAATGAGAAATCAGTTTAATATGGGTATGCAACGATTTATAGAATTCTAGATTTCAAGTACCTTAACTTGTTTTCAATTCCAATCGCACTGTACAATTCCCAGCAAATGCGACACTTATCAATTATGTAGGTAGAGAAACTTCAAGAATACTCATTTCTTAAAATTGGATACATTTAATAATTGAATCGATCACCTTCAGAACCATCTTTGGATGAATCATGAGGATATGAACATATATTTAAGCAGTATATATTTAATTCCAGTATGGTAATAATATTAAGGATGATCGATCTACTTTGGTCGTACTCTAAAAACCTCAGGGTCGTTACAACATTTTAAGCTTCACCATTATCTTCAAAAGTTATCCAAAGGCATTTACTTAATCCAAGTCATAAGGGTATTTAGATAATTCTAGAATTCGAGGTAGATTTATTCATTCCAGAGCTTAAGGGTATTTAGTCATTCCAAGGCTTGGGGGTATTTTATGTTATTTCAAACTTCAATGGTATTTCAGTCATTTACTTCCGTCTAGTCTTCCATTTAATTCAAACTTATCATTTATTTCAATAATTTCAAAAGAATCTGACAATAAGAGTACTTTTGATAAGTTAGCCTTCGGGTGTATGCTCATAAATCATAAATTATGGTTTTATTACCTTCTTAGAGGTTACAAACTGTTTATTAGAATTTTTTTCATACAAAATAGGAACTTAATGATTAAATGAATAATTTATCATATTAGATATGAATTCTCAGGGTACTTTCTCAATCAGGGTCAATTCATGTTATTTTTACCTCTCAAGGGTAATTCTATAATTTCTCATCTAGGTATTTTCAGTGTTTCAATTTTTAATAAAAGTAATCAAATTTCAAGGGTTATGAGGTTAAATGCTTCAATGGTTAATGACGAAACTTCAAATTGTTCCTTATCAATCTTCTAATTTCTTATATTAGCCGTCAAAGTTTTATTCAGTTACGTACTTTTTACCGCATTCGAATCGAGTTTAGAAATTATTAACTATACATATGAGACGAGACATATTCATCCATGCACTTAGCAATATCAATATGTATCGTAAATCATGCATAGGGTAGTAAAGTATTACCTCAATTCTTGAGCTACACTGGTCAAACATTCAAACTCTATTCGATCTCTCTTAAACTTGAATCCAACGTCCAATAATACCTCATACAGATATCAATAAAAATTACATCAGAAATGAAGCTTAATTATAAAAAATAGATTGAATAGAGAGGTTAATCAGTGAAAAATAACTTATCGGGTTCGAATTTGGAGAAACATACCTAAAAATGAACTTAGGACGTTGAAAAACATCACAATAGGTGTTCTTGGAAAAAGTCAACGGTCGGTCAACGACAGTTAACGGTTGGTCAACAGCCAGTCAACGCCTGATCAATGCCTAGTCAACGCTCGGTCAACATCCAGTTAACGCCCGTTCAACATCCAGTCAACACCTAGCCAACTGCTTGCCTCAGCTTGACTCAAACAGCTTGGTCTAGATCGACCAACCAGTTCAGACCAGTTCAACTAGTTTAGACCGATTCAGTCGGTCTACACACCCCCTGAATGACAGACGACGCCCACGTATAGGGAGCAGCGTTTGCGGTGGCTCCAGTAGTCGGACGGCAATGAAAATTTCCAGATTGTTGGACTGAGAGTCTAGTGTAAGCATTGTTTCCCAGCGATGAATGACAGAAGATATCGAAAGAAATATTTTTTGAATGATCAAACTCATCTCTTCGATCTCTTCCACCACGGCTGGGACGATGACTCCACCATAATTTGAAGAAGCGAAACAATTAGATGGTTCACCTTGTGTAGACAGTGAGGCTCATCGACGGTTGGACGGTGATAAAACGACGAAAAATAACAATGACTATTTGGGTTTTTCGTTACACTATCGAGTTACGATTTGCTTTGAACGGTATCGTTGTTCGGTGCAATAGTGCTCGAGTTTTGGTCACCGGTCAACGATGATTCAAGTGAGGGTGGTGGCGGGCTGAACGGTGGTTAGACAGTGGAGAATTTGGGAGGCGACGATGAAGACAACAACTTAGGTTTTTGGGGGTTTTAATTTGGGGATTTAAATTTCAAACATTAAACATTAAAATATATATTTACTTAAAAATATTAATAATGGTACATAGCCTAAATGGTTAGGGCATGGGTAACCATACTTGGGGGACAGGGGTTCAAATCTCCTAGATCACCAATTCTATTGTCTATTTTTCCCTACTGACAGAAAAAGGTAAATTTAAGGTGAAGTTCCTAAACTTTCTACATATTCTAAATTGAGCTGTGATTTCTAAAAACTTGCAATTTGGTCCTTAAATTTAAATAATTTTATATTTTATATTTTTTTATATTTCAAAATGGGGTTTTGATAAGAAAATTGGGTTGAGAGGGTTGCTTGCGCCTTTGCAATACCTGATCTAGATTAGTTGGTCAATAGATCGGATACTAGTGATTAATTCAAAAAAGTGAAAAAGTAAAAGCAGTTATTGTTTGTATTTATAACTCTGTTCCTTATCAAATTATAAATACAACTTTAATAGTATATACACTTTTATTTCGATGTCACCTCTAATACCTTATGAATTTATAATATAATTACGTAATTTATGTTATATTTTATGATAACAATATACATTAAAAATATGCGCATAATTATATATTTTAATCCAACATCTCGATGGTATACCAAGCCTTGGAAGTATTATGCAGGGAAGATTGAATGGGATGTCGATGCAACTAAGTGATAGGAGACAAGGATATGTTTATCAAATGGCCAAAGAGACCCTTTCTAGAAAATGAACTTGGTTGGCACGTACTCGAATCTGATATGTACTCGTATCTTACATTTAACAGTAGCGTTCATAACAATGGCTTCACAGAGTATAAGACATAACCATAATAATACTAATAGTTCCTATATTCAACTTTAAAATTCATTCAAGTATTTGAGACATCGAGATCTATAAAGTACAATTCAAGTATGAAATCTGCTCCATTTTGGCATGCATATGCACCTGAAATAATGATATTCAAGTTATTTGATCCAGTGATAAGAGTTGATTTGCTAGGCATAAATTTCACAATTGCACTAAAACCAAAAAAAACATAAAACTAAACAAACTAGTCATCTTCTTCAACATATATAGAATCACATGAAATATAAAAGAATAAACATAAAAAAATCTATAACATAAAAGAATTTGGGAATTTCAGGGCGACGACTGCCGCACCCGCCCCCTTCGTTCTATCCCTAGGTATTGCATGCTTTCATATACATTTACATAAAACAGTTAAATTTATAAAGATTTTGTTTAAAACAATATATAGAGTAATAAGCAAACAGAAATGAAATATATACAGTCACTTGGATTTGTTAAGCCCTGCCTAACTCCTAATGTAGTTTTCTGACACATTATTATAATCAATACTCGACGATATTTATAATGTTTTCTATTGTAAATTCAGTTACTTTTTATAACTCTTATAAATGTTGCATGCAAGTAACATGCTTTATCAGTGGCGAATGTATGCTTTGTCCATGGTGGGCATTGAAAATTCAAATTTTTTTATATTAGTAATTCATTTTATTGAGGATGGCCACCTTGAAATTTTATTTGTGTCTATCTCATACGAAAAATTTATATTATTAATATACATGTGTTCATCCTAAAAAATATTTCTAGATCCATCACTGGTTGTAGCAAATTTTTTGTCTTTGTCATTTGGTTATTGTTCTAGCTAAGTTTTTGTCATTATGTAAACTTATTTTATGTATACATTTAGTTTTTTAACATGATTGTACTTTATAATAATTTGAAGATTATTATTTGATCAAAATTTATAGCAAAATAGTAAGAGAACATTTTGTCAATATTGTAATCTAAGATATGTCTCTTTGTTTTTATTTTTTAATTATTAAAATTCAAGTTGACTTATTTTTTTAGCCGGATATTTTATAACCTTGTAGAAATGTCATATTTTGTGTTCTTTTACTTAGGTTATTGGTTGTTTAAAAAGCTCATTTAACTACATATAGTTGCATTTAAGTCTATAAAGTTGCATTTGGTGGTTTTAATTTTACTGCACCATTTTATTGTTGAAACTTTTATTACATAATGGGAAAGGTCGTGTTTTGTTGTTGATGTACATGTAACTGATGCTAAAGGACTGAAGGAAAATTGGAGAAATGCTACAACATTTTAGATGACATTTTTTGCTGCAGAAAAAGACAAAAATGATGAATATATCTTTAATAGTTGCCAGTTGTCCACGCGTGAAACCTCTTCTGCCATCTGCCCAGCGCAAGAATATGATGAGAATATTTCCTTACAAAAGGAATTAAAATCACATATTTAATGGGGGAATTTAAGATTCACTTGGGAGTTAGAGTGTTTTATTGTGAAATTAAGATTCTCTTGGGAGTTAGAGTATTTTATTGTGAATTTAAGAGTTCTTGGAAGATGAAGAGTTTTTTTTTTTATTTTTGATTGTAAATAAGATAAGAGAGGAAGAGAAAAGGGTGTGGAAAACAATGGGTAAAACAAAGAGCTCCATTATTTTCTTTTCTTTATTTTCTTCCTCGTTTCGTGGTGCTCTCCATAGCCAAACTCCAAGGGGATAGTAAGCTAGGCCTTTGAGAGAAGCTAGCTTGCAAAGCTAGCTTACTAAGGTGGTTCACGGTGGTTCAAGAAATCTCATAGCAACACTTGGGAGTTCTTTTCTCCTTCGTTTCTTTTCACTTATATTTATTTGTTGGTTTTGAAACAAATGATTATTCTTGTGGATCATTTGTACCCCACCATGAACTAACCTTATTTTGTGTGGGTTTGCTTTGGATAATTATATTTTTTTTAATGAAAGATTTATGTTTCCATGTTTAAATGTTGTTTTGTTCATTGTTTAAATGTTAATAGCTTACACTTGTAAGAGCTTTCAATAGTTAGTCATTTTCTAAGTTTTGATGTCTACTATCGAGAGAGTTAGGTTAGATTGACGTGAACAATAGAGCTAAGTTGGGATGGCAAGGTTTTAACTTGCCTTAGAGATAAGGAAGTGTTTCAACAACTAAAATAAGTAGAACTTAACCGATAGGATTATGTTGTAGTTTACACTGAGAGGTATTGTCGTAGCATTTTCTCTGTCAGGTTCCTTACTAAAGATAGCCTATGAACACTTTAGTAAATCTTTTCGAGCAACATACTCGTGGGAAAGGTGAACCATTCCAGAGACAAGGTATTGTAAAGTTATCTTATTTCATACACCAATGCTCAACTTTATTTTGTCATAACAATTTTTTTACTTTATTTCACTGTTTGCCATAACATTTCACACTTCAATACTTTGCCACAACATTCTTACTCATTTGTTTATACCACCATATAGACTATATTTAATTCATATATTTTTGGTGCATTAGCTTAGCTTGAAAATCCCTTCAACCCCTGTGGAGACGATACTCACTATCTATTGATTACTAGATCGATTGCGTATACTTGCACAAATATACGTTTAATTTGTAGCACTCACATACTATTCATCATCGAATTCTGAGGAGTTGGATATTACGTCAATTATTTCCAAGCTTCGGTCGGGAAAAAAAGATCCAACTCCAATTGAGAATGTGGTGATTTTAGACCATCAAACTCTTCAATGGTCGAAGGAAATTGTATAATTTTTTTTCAAGCAGTTATATGAGACCTTAAAAAGTTGTCGAAAGAAAATTTTGAATAAGTATAAAAACTTTACACTTTGATTAAAAAATCGACTAATTAGAAAAGCTATAGAGAATTTGGTGTCTAAACGTAACGGAAAAATATCAATGGAGGCACCATCATATTGTCAAAGGATACCATCCGTCTTAGTGCTCAACATCAATTTGACTCTCCTTCGGATGGCCGTCGTATTATATATTCTTCATACTTTGATCTTCCATTCAATAGAACCAAGCTCTCAACATAAGCAGCAATGCGCATTGTTTCCTGATAAGCGTGAATACCTAGATTTCTCAGCTCTTGTATGGAGGGATCAAATAAAACTAGTTCTTTATCCGAGCTCTCGAGAAACAACTCGTAATTTTTCCAAAACCCTAAAGGCCTCTCAACTCCAAGAACAGATTCAACACTGAATTGTTTAGTCCATGACCTATTCATAACCCATAAATCAAAAGACTTGTCAGTTCCTTCCCTTGGGTAAAAAATAGCACCAAGCAATCCATTGAAGTCCAAAAGTTCCAAATAATATTGTTCTAAACTCCCACCAAATTCAGGCAGTAGTGAAGTTGAAAACTTTTCATTAACCATATCAAACGAGAGAAAAAGTGATCAATTCCAAATACTTGCCAATAAATAGACCCATTGACATAATTATTAAACAAATCAGAAGAAAAAGCATCAACCCCAGGAAATGAAATTTCCTTCCATGAATCGCTTTTAAGCGAATATAACTCAACTTGATCGATCGAATGACTATAAATGCTCATTCCTTCTTCGTTTTCCCATGAAAAACAATTAGAAACAAATATTACAACTTTGAAGTCATCAGTTTGAGAATCATAACCAAAACCAAGGCGATCAAAACTAGTGTATTCTAGTCCAGGAGGACGCTGGACTGTGGACTAAGGAAGGATTTTAAACTCTCTGGTAGATGGGTTCCAAAGGGAAACATTATGTCCAACTACTGGCTCTGCTAAACACAATATTCCATTACAAGGGCCATGAACTAAAGGTGCATGCACAAAATTCTCGAAAAAGGGTAAGTGAATATTGTGTTTTACTCTAAAATTTTGGTCTTTCTTGTTCGAAAGTTGAGAGAAATAATGGATGTCATCAAGGGTGTTACCATGACAACGTTTGAGGAGGAGATTAAGGTTATTGTTTTTGAGATTGTTCTGATGATGTTTGGTAATGAAATTAGGGTTTTCAAAAGATGAAGACCAGGGCTTACAAGCGCACCTGAAACGGGTCAAGGATTTAACAGGAAGCTTTGAGAGAATCTCCAAAACCAACATCTCTGGTAATTCGATTCTAGTTTTGATCAACACTTGCATCTTCCCTCTTTATCTTCTCTATTTCCTTTGTGTTTTTTAATAGATTATTTTGTTTGTAGAAAGACGATGAGAACTAATACGAAAGAAAATGAAGACAGACATAACATGTAACATCAAACGTTATTCTGTAACAAGAAAACTACAATGGAAACTGATCATTGTTTATACTACTTTGATGGGCCTGGTCGAGCCCTTGTAAAACCCGTTAGCTTATTATAGACAGGGTTTGCACAATATTGACTATATACAATATATTAGTAAATAATTAAAATAATATATTTAATATATATATATATTAATTTATTATATTTTAATTGATTAAAATAATTTATTTCCTAAAAATTTGTTACATTTCTTATTATTAAAGAATATATTTTAACATTATAAAAATAAAAACCTCTAAAACTTTAAATATATTATAAATATAAATGAGTAAATTAACAATTTATATAAGATCGGGTTGGATCAATGATTTTTTACCTGATATATAGTCTCATCCCAACTCGATGTTATCTATTATATAACTCGTCATGCCCCGAACTCGAAATTTAAAAAAATGTTTTTTTCGTAACAAGAAAATTATTATAGGTGAGGGCCTAGTCGAGCCTTTGGTTACTTCTAAAATCCATGAGCTTAACATAGGTGGAGTTCGCACAATATCATTCTGAAAACCATTGAAATATTAAATATTATTATGAATTTTATTAAGGGTAAATTATACTGGTGATATCTTACGTTTTTGATTCGTTTAGTTTTTGTCATCAGTTTAAAAAGTTTTTGGTTTTGGTCACTTTTATCTCTGGTCCTTATTGTTAATAAAAATGGTTAAATTTTAGTTTGACCTATGAATTTAGACAAAATATTAATTTGACCTTAAATTTTACATAAAATACTCATCTAACTCTTATACTCTATATAAATATGAATTGACCCATAATTTCAGTCAAAGTTAACATCTCTACTCGCCAATCATCATCATTGTCGCCCACCATAAGTTTTCATCACCAGTCATCGTCGTTCGTTGCCATGTCAGCATGCGATATCATGTAAGCTTGATACTTCATCTTTATACATTGATTGTTTTTGACTAACGATCTTCATCCACATAGGAACTCTTTTTCCCCAAATGAAATGTTAGAGGTGAAAGTGCTTGGCTATATATAGATAGGGTCCAATTACACAGTGTAATATTTTTTAATTTTACACAGATTTAGTATTGTTAGATGAGTGAAAATAGAAAAGTGAGATTAATAATAGAAAATGAGAAGATATTCAATGAAAAAATAAAAAATTAATCTCATTCGGCTATCTCTACTCATCCAATAGTCTTAAATTTGTATATAACTACAAATATTTTACACTGTGTAAATGGATCCTTATATATACTTCAAACCCTAAATTTTGATTTCAAGATTAATCAGGTTGTTGAAGGATAACTAAATTATCACAAATTCAATAATCCAAAAGCTCTAGCCTCATGCTTTTTTTTTTCTTTCTTTCTTTTCTTTTTTCCTTTTTTTTTTTTGCAAAATCCCTTCAGTTTAATATTGAAATCACTAACAATACTAGTCAACAATTTAATTCTCAATCCTAGTCAACAATTTAATAAAACAATACCAATCATTATCAATTTCAGTTTCAGTTTAAGATTCATATCAGATGTGACAATCATGCATATTTGAGTGAGTTCAAATTTTATTTTATTAGAATTAAATAATTCTTTAAATGAACTAAAAGAACATGAACAAAAATATGTTCATGTTAGTTCGTTCAATTTTAACTGAACATGAACAATTAAATAAATATTTTTTTATTAAATTTCATATTCAAATTTGATCTGACCTATTAACATTTGTGAATAATAAATTTTATTAAATCTATAAATGCATTTAAGATTTTTATTATTGTTACTTATTCTATTAATTTTGTTCATGAAATTTAAGGGAGAAATCATAATATCTATAAGACAAAAGCCCATAATTTCATCATTTCCCTCTTTCCAAAATCATAATATCTATGAGACAAAAGCCCATAATTGCATCATTTCCCTCTTTCCTAACCTTCTATGGCCAAGTTGATCCACGTGTTTTTATTATATGTTCTGTTAATGTTCAAGTTGATGACTATGCTTATGGAAGGACTTAATTGAAACGATATTAGTACTTTGAGAAGTAAATTAGAACATTTAAAATTTGGGGACCAATTCAAAGTATGATACATAATTTAGGGATGTCTAATGCAAATAAAATAAGTATTAATTTTACAATCTCTACTCGTTCTCAATTTCTAAATTTGATTTTTTTAATTATCTCTATATTTTACCTTTATAATTAAGGGTTCCTGATTTTTTTATATAATTATTAAAGTAATAAATTTTACTTTCGTTTTATAGAATCTGAATTAACATGAGATTCAATCAAAACAACATTTTATTCAAAGATTTATCTAATTATCTTCTAATTTGATGAGATAAATTTATTATAAAAGTTTTGATTATTTTTAGAAAATACTTTAAAATGTAGGTCTCCTAATTTTGGGTTGATTAAGATTAAATTAACATTAGAAAGTATATGTTATTATAAACATTATTTTTCTTTTACTTCCTAATTTCAGGTTAATTTTTTTAATTAGTGCATGATGATGAAGATACACGAGAAAAACTAATATCAATAATGGGTTTGATTTAAATCGATATATTGTTTTATTATTTATTATTTTTATAATTTAAACACTTTTATATTTTAAAGTTAATTTTATTTTTATAAACACTTTTATAGTTTCACCCCGACTTGAAGTTATAAATTATATAACTCATCCTGTCCCAAACTTGAAATTTCAAAAAAAAAGTCCATATAAGATTGAGTCGAGACTCGTCGGACTCAAGTATTTTGACCATCCCTAAGTGTGAAACTCATCAAGATTAGGATAACCACAACCATTCAAACAGTAGGAACCTTTAAATATCTCAACTTCCAAATTGGCTAATTCACCTAACTTAACTTGATTATCTATTTTGATCTCCAGATAAATACACAACCGAACACCCTGGATGTAAACTAGTAAGATCACATAATGATTTCTCGCTTTTTTGAGTGTTGTCTTCAGAATTCATCGTATTAGACAAAGTCTTCAACAATATCCTCTTGTTATTGTTTTATATGTCTCATTAAAAATCCCTCATACTTCAATTAAGTCGGAACTCGATCAAGACAACTGGAGGAGAAAAGGGTTCTCAAAATTATATTAATAACCAAAATAATACAAAGTTTACGGAAACAATAACAAAAGAAAGTAACAAGAACCAACCTAACCTCTCAACATAAAACAGTATCCAAATCTACTTCAAAACAAAATACGAAAATGAAACTAACCCTAAAGAAAATAAGCTAAGAAAACACTCGAGCCAAAGATCCACTTCAAACCACAAACACCGTTGGAACCACATTCCATAGCAACAAGACAATCACATTCAATGTTTAGACGAAAGATGAGGCTCGCATATAATGAAAAATAAATACGATACGAGTCATTTATTTTAGATATCATAATGATCGAACAAAAAAATATACAGAGACCAGTTCAAGCCTTGGAAGGTTTACAACAATCATTATTCAAAGTTTTTATTAGGGGAGAGGACTATTTAGGAAAATATACACTAGTGTTCATGGTTCGGAAGGGGGCCTACAATAGCACCATTTTTCACTGGCAATGTGGACAGTTTTGAATCATCTGAACCTGATTCGGAGGCGTTGGTCTAGCATAACATAAACATATCTCCCACAATTACATTGATCCATTGTTGTTATTTGTGTTGCACAAGAAATCTAAGGTAAAGCTTCGACAAGGTTTTGAACTTTACTTATAACCTGTAGAACCGTATAACTATTTCCTGGAATAAGTCTCATAATTGAATTAATCAAAGCAAAGGATTGTGTTAAAAAAATGAATAGTCAATTATATTATGACATGTATAACAATATTCAAACCCAACTATTAAGGGCTAATTATACCAAACACCTCAAAATTATATTTAAATTTTAAATTAAACCCTAAATTGTAAAATATTTTAATCAAGTCCTTAGATTATCAGTTTCATTTCAATCATGTCCTACTACCAGTCTAGCAATATGTTTGAGTGTTAAATGTCTACTCATATTTAAAATGCATGGGTTGAATCATAAATATGTATACACATGATTCATGGATTGATCGAATTTAACCATATCAAAAGACATAAAGTTTCATTAGAATTTGATAGGGTCATTTCTTTACAATCTCTATTTATTCTCAAATTCTAACATCTTATGCTATTTACTCAGAGACGGACGTAGAATTTTATGCTACGAGAGTAAATTTATAAAATTTTAGAGGAAATGAACTTATAAAATTTCAGGGCGACAAAAAAATTATCAATAAAAAATATACATAAAAAATCTAAAATATAGGAGAATTTGAAAATTTCTGGAGAACGATTCCCGCCACCCGCCCTCCTCGTTCTATCCCTAACTATTGCATGGTTTCATATATATTTACATAAAACAGTTAAATTTATAAGGATTTTGTTTACTACGTACCATATTATTAATGAATAAATTAATATGCACCTGCAAATCATAATATGCAGGTCAATAGAACTGCAGATAAGAGTTAACAACTAAGCAAATCCGTACGAGGCTCATCCACTAAAAGAACAAAAAGCAAACAGAAAGCTAAACAAGTCAACATTATTTGATAACATCACAAGATGATATAGTTGAGATACAGTGCATATCAAGAGACCAAATCCCATTAAATCTTTCCTCTTTTGTTGTAGCTCCCCATCCATCGTAGTGTTCAATATCAATTTGATGCACCTCTAGCTGGCCGACGTATTATATGCTCCTCGTGCGCTTGTCTTCCATTTATTGGAACCAAGCTCTAAACATAAGCAGTAATCTGCATTGCTTCCCGATAAGAATAGATACTGAGATTTTTAAGCTCTCGTGTGGAAAGGTCAAACAACATCAGTTCATGATCAGAGTTCTCAAGAAACATGATAGGTTAAGAAAATCCACAAGAGTGTCTAAGTTGAATCTCAAGTATTTGTATTAACAAGCCATCATGCAACACCCACATAGGAGTCATCAAGGAAGGAGTGCAAACGTGGGTCCACTAGCTGCTGATTAATAGAACGTGTTTTAATTTTCTGTTATTATTATTAGTTGGTTATTATTTTATTTGTTTGTTTTCATTATCCTATTTTTTAGAGACGTGATACAATTAATACGAAAAGTTGTTATTTGTCAATGTTATTTAACTACGGGAAGTGAAGAAGAAAGGGAGAAAATTTTCAACCAAAATTTATGTGGTTTGTTCTTACCCAAAGTAGAACATTATAAAATTTCTAGAGCTTTGATCGAGACCTATCATAAAAACAATTCGCCGTTTTTCCAAACCCCCAAAGGCCTATAAACTCCAGGAACATATTCAACATTGAATTGATTAGCCCATGAACCATTCATAACCCATAAATGAAAAGATTTATCAGTTCCTTCGCTCGGATAAAAAATAGCACCAAGAAATCCATTGAAGTCCAAAATTTGGAAACAATATTGTTCTAAAGTTCCACCAAATTTAGGCAGTGGTAAAGTTAAAAACTTTTCATTAGCCATATCAAAGGAAAGAACAAGATGATCAAAACCCCAAAGTGTCTGCCAATAATAAAACCCATTGGCATAACTATTAAAAAAAAACTATGAGCAAGAACCCCAGGAAATGGAATTGCCTTTCATGAATCGCTTTTAAGTGAGTATAAATTAACTTGATCGATCGGATGACTAAAATATCTCATGCCTTGATCATTAGCAACCAATCTTACAACTTTGAGGTCATCAGTTTGAGAATCATACTCAAAACCAAGGCAATAAAAAATAGTGTAATCGAGTCTAGGAGTGCGCTGGACTATGGATTAAGGAAGTGTAATACCCAAAAAATTTGGTTAGTGACCAAAATGAATAAGTTGAAAGTTTGTTGGCTAAAATATAAAATTTGGAAATTTAGACACGAAAGTGTAATTTTAAAACATTGTATAACCTGGTCTCGTAAATGAATAGTTTACCCTCAAGATTGATGTTTTTATGGGTTTCAGATTTTTTGTACAGAGTTTGTGTTAAAAAAATATAAAGTGTGAAAGTTCGAGAAAAATTCGGATAATCGGATCGACTCGAAAATTCAGAAAATTTTTCTAGATGATAAAGCAATGACAAAAATGACTTCTCTATACTTTAAATTTCTAATATTTAATGTCGACTGTAACCCCCTCAGACCGATACGGATAGCTCGATCCGATCTGGAGTGTCACATTAGGGCCACCGGAGCGACCCACCGTAAAAATAGCAAAAAAATTTAAAACTTTTCTTAAAACTTGAAAACTCATAAAATCATTTATGAGTACAAAATAAAAGTTATTAGTATTCGAAATAAAATAGACTTTCAGACTCGTATATAAAACAAAATACAATTACATGCCCCCTAATCACATGTACCATACTCTGCAAGTAATGCTGGAATAACTCCCTTACTGAAGTCGATAGTTGCACTGGTATAATTCTTTTAACTTGCAATGTTGAGTAATAGAGTGAGCTTTGGAAAGCTCAGTAATACAGAACTACCAGATGATGCTATAGGCTATGAAAATAAATGGAAAGCCATAATTTCCTTCTTGAATGAGACGTATACAAATTTTTGGGATAATCTGAGGTTTCACTGGTAGTTTATCGAATAGAAGCCATGAATATCTATGTTCATAGGAAGCATTCATATTATTGCTTTTCCAGGAGATCGAATAGGATGTCTAGTGTGTTCCAACAATACGATAAAATCATAGGTACAATAATCAAATAATAGTTCAGGAAATCTCAAAAATCATACTGTAGTGGAGTTTTTCTTTTAAACTCGTAGTGTAAAACCATTATACAAAGAGTTAACCTAAGGGAACATCGTAGGGCTTGAGAGCCTACCCAAGAAAGTTTGGGGCCACGGGGCCTACCTAAGAACATATCTTAGGGCCGCAGGGCCTACTCGAAAATGATCTCAGGGCCGCAGAGCCTACCTAATAGTCACATTAGGTCCATAAAAATTTTCCAGCTTGATCAGAGTTGTACTTTACAAATCAGTATCTCCAAGATACAATTTATACCATGATACAAATCCATAAGCCATCACCGTTAAGTCGGTGCATCCATAAAACAGTATCCATAGATTTTAGTGTACCACATGTTAAAATAATAAAACAATTTATTAATGTATAGGGAACACACTAGAGAATCCAAGTATTTTTCAGAGGCATTTTGTAATCATCATAATGGATAACAGGAAACTTTTTCAATTTGATCGAATTCTAGGAACGAGGTCATATTGAAAAGAGTCAATACTAGTCGTTCAAAGCAGACATATAAATCGATACTTTAGAAATCCCACTATGATTCAGCTGTATCAGGAAGATGTTCATGAACATTTATACTGATGCAATATACATTCATATTTATGGAGAGTAATTTCATTACTCACAAATTTGGGATATACATAATCTTTTGCATTTGAGTTACTTGTGTAAATGAGACATGATCAGAATAATTTAAGCTAATAAGGGAGAAACGAAGATTCAGGGCATTTACCATTTATATTAATCGATCGGATTATCGAACAAATCCCAGAAGTGATGCATGTTGACTGGTCAATTCCTTGCTCTTCTAGGGTACACACTCTTTAATACCAAAATTTATTATCCAAAGATTCTCTTCAGAATCATCACTGAATAAATCTTAAGGGAACGAACAGATATTCCATAGTCGTTATTTCATTTCCACATTTCAACGATACTAGGAAATGTTAACGTACTTGATTTATGGTTCATAATCCATACGATTAGTATACTATGCAAACTCATCAGAGTTTCTAGACTTATCCAAATCACTTACTTAATCCTCAGTCATTGAGGTTACTTAGTTCATTTAGCAATCAAATCTATCCCGGTTTCTTCAGAGTTTTCCAGAGTAATTCAGACGTTTCTAAATTTCAGATACATATTGCACTTCCGATTAGTTAAATTTAGTCCTATAATCAAATCATTCTGGTATTCATGGTTGATTTACCTCACGAATATCCATTTCTTACTATCGAATGTGGTCTAGCGTTGAGCTGAGCTAAGTACTTCCATAATTATCATCAATCCAAACATGAGGAGTCGAACTAGCATTCAAGTATTACCTATGCCATTCAAGTACTGATATAGCACTAGCATTGGTTGACCGACTTAAGTTACGCTCCATCACTTTTAAGAGCAGTACAATATCCATGCTTATCTGAATTTCTTAATTAATCCCATACATTACTTAGTATAAGCCATAAGGGTATTTTGGTCATTTTGGTGTTCAGTTTATTCCAATCATTACAGAGCTCAAGGATATTCATTCATTCCTGAGCTTGGTGATATTCTTGGTCATTTGCATTCTAAGGGTATTCTGGTCATTTTACAGATCCATTGTAGTCTAATAATTCATTCCATCCGATCGTATTCATGGTAAGAATGGAGTTATTGATTGGCTGGATTTTGTTTTCCTTGATAGGGTACATAATATGTCAAATAGAAAGCAGAACAGTAAGTCATCAAAAAAGAAGGCTAAGATGAGTAAAGTCTTCAATGCAGGAGAATCTTAGTATGGGTTGTGCGCTGCTGCAAAAAAGGCGTGGGAGAAGGATAAGGGTAATGTTATCTGGAATGTGAACAATTTAATGGGGATTACATTTATGGGAAAAAGCTTTGATGGAAAAAGTTGTTGAGAGGGTTATGGGGAATGAAATTTAATGTTCCGGGTTGATAAGGTGATTACTGATAATTTTAATGTCAAAATTAGCTATTGTTTCGTGGAACATAAGGGGTCTTGGAATGAAAGAAAAATCAAAAGCGGTGAGGAATTTGATTATGGATAAAAAAACTGTCATTTCTTATTTAGGAATCGAAATTGGATTTAGTGAATCTGAGACTTTTGAAAAGGCTTGGAGGTAATATGTTGCGGGGGTGTGCACGATCTCCAATAATAGGGGGCAGCGGGAGGGCTAATTTCTATATGGGATGAGGAGGTATTTACTGTGCACTCTCAATCTTTGCATAGTAGATATGTGGCTACTATTGGAAATCTTCATGGTTATTCGGGATAGTTTTGTTTCATTAATGTTAATGGGTTATCGGTTGATGTAAAAAAGGAGGAGTTTTTTTAATGATCTTCTTTCTTTTGTGGTGTAAGCTGACTGTCCGATTTGTTTGGGGGTGATTTTAATGCTTATTTATCAAAGGATGAGAAATTGGGTGGTCTTCAGAATGGGTTTTTCAGTGAGAGTATTCAGTGATTTCATTCAACAAGCAAGCCTTAATGATCTACCGTTGGCTGGGGGTAGCTTTACTTTGAGCAATAATAGGGAGATATCAACCTTCATTAGGTTGGATAGGTTATTGGTTGATCCTCGGTTTTTATCTGTCTTTCTGAATATCAGTCAAACCTTATTGCCGAGATCGATCTCTGATCATAATGCCATTTTACTGGAGAACAGTGTTGTAAATTGGGGACCTAAGCCTTTTAGATTCTTCAATTATATGTCGTATGAAGAATGGTTTAAAGGGTTGATAGAATAGAATTTAAAGAAGCTCCAAAGTGGTGGTAGGAAGAGAGGTGTTTTTCAGTGTTCTAAAGGGGTCTAAAGAAGCTATTAAGAGGTGGTCGAGGAGTAGACATCTTGAATTGCCTGGGGCAATTTCTGATTTGATTAGGTCCATTCATGATATGGAGTTGGATTTACAACAGGGGTCCTCTACTTGTTCTAATGAAGATGTGGCTAAAGCTAGGAATAAGCTTTGAAGTCTATGCAGAAAAGAATAGTTGATTTGGTTTTAAAAGTCCAGAGTAAAGCGGTTCTTGGAGGGTGATAAAAATTGTAGATTTTTCATCAATGTACGGCGAACAGAGGGAGGATTAATCTTATTAAATCCTTGAAGGTGGGTGATGAGTGGATTTCGGATCCTGGGAGATTAAAGGATTATGTGGAGTTTTTCAAAGAGGCATATAATATTGATAGTTCGTTGGAGGTTGAGCATATGGATTTAAATTTCTCTAAGCTGTTCGTGGAGTAAAGAACTTGTTTGGAGAAGCAATTTTTAGAAGAGGAAATTTGGGAAGCTACTGTCGCTACTGATAGCAACAAAGCCCCTGGTTCAGATGGGTTGAGTATGGGTTTCTTTAAGAAGTTTTGGCCACAGCTTAAGAAGGGCATTGTAGGCTTTTTAAAAGATTTTTCTCAAGGATAAACAATGGGAAAAAGGGGTTAATCACTCCTTTATAACACTCATTCCCAAGAAGACAAATCCAGTTAGAGTGGAAGATTATAGGTCTATTAGTTTGGTTGGTGGGCTTTATAAGATATTGTCTAAGGTGATGCCAAGAAGGTTAAGGGAATGCATTGATTCGCTCATTGGTCCTTCTCAATTCGCCTTTATTCCTGGAAGGTAAATTTTGGATTGTTCCCTGATCACAAATGAATGAATAGACTATTGGAGGAAGAAAGGTCGGAAAGGTATTGTGCTTAAAGTTGATATCAAAAGAGCCTATGATTCAGTAAATTAGAATTTTTTGTTGAAAATAATGGAATTTCGGGAAAAGGTTGTGCTCATAGATAGAAGCTTGTATATCTTCGGCATCTATCTTTGTGTTAGTGAATGGGTCTCCTTTGGAGGAGTTTTTGATTGCTCGTGGTCTTCGACAAGGTTGCTCATTATCTCCATTGCTATTCAATCTTGTAGGGGAGGTATTGAGTATTTTACTGTCGAAGACGGTTAATGTTAGTCTCTTTAAGGGTTTCAAGATTGGTGAAGATAATAATGCCTTTTTGTCCCATATGCAGTTTTCTGACGATCTTATTATTTTTTGTAGTCCAGAGGGCGATGAATTAAAAAATGTGTGTAGGGTTCTATTTTTGTTTGAATTGATGTATGGGTTACAGTTGAACTTGTATAAAAGCATAATTTTTGGCATAAATGTGGAAGAGGTGGAATTGAAAGAGTGGGCTGAGTCGATCGGATGCTCAGTGGACACTTTTCCTTAAGATTATTTAGAGTTGCCACTTGGAGAAAGGAAAAGTTCAGTGTCGTTGTGGGAACCGATGATTCAGAGATTCTATAAGAAGTTGTCGGGATGGAAAACAACATCTCTTTCTATTGCAAGGAAGGTGGTGTTAATCAAATAGGTTTTGTATTCCTTACCAATTTATTACTTGTTTGTTTTCAGGTTGCCATCTAGTGTCCTCTCGAGGTTAAATTCAATAAAGATAAACTTTTTGTGGAGTGATTCGAATGGGAGGAGAAGAATCCAATGGGTCAATCGGTAGTCTGTATGTAAGCCTAAAGAGTTAGGCAGGTTAGGGATTATAGATTTGAACCTTATGAACAGAGCACTCTTGGGTAAATGGTCTTGGCATTTTTCAACTGAATATAGGTCGTGGTGGAAAAGGGTAATATGTTGTAAGAATGGTATGGACCCGAGGGATCTATATATGAAGAGAAGGGGCTTTCAAAAAGCTTCTTGGGTCTGGAAAAGGGTGATTAATATTTGTTTGGCTAAGGATGATTTTGGGGATAGTTTCATAAAGCATTTTAGCTTCAAGGTTGGGAAATAGAAGGCTATTCTTTTCTTGCATGACGTGTGGGAGGGGAATGTGTCTTTAAAAGATAGATTTTCAAGGTTGTAAGCTATTGCGGTTAACAAATGGGGAACAATATCTGAGTTCAGAAAACATTAGGCAGGGTGGACTTGGGACATCCAAGTGAGGAAAAATCTTGCGGATTGAGAGTTAGAGCTTTGGCTCGATTTAAACTCTATTCTATGCAATTTTATTGTTGATGTTTTGTTGGAAGACACCTCTGTGTGGAAAGGGAATGTGGAGGGAGTTTATTCAGTTAGATCTTGTTTAAGATTACTGAATGAGTAAAAGAATGTGGATTTAGACTGACATAATCTTGTTTGGCTTGGGGTGGGTCCTCCTCGGGTGGAAGTTTTTGTATGGCATGTTCTGCGAATGAAGGTAGGGGTTAAAGTTGAGCATTTGAAACGAGAAGTTATTGGGATTGTGGATAATTTAGGTCTTCTGTGTGGTATGGTTGCGGAAACGGTTTCACATTTATTTATTGTTTGCCCGATAGTTTGGCAGTTATGATCTTTTTTTCTATTAAGTTGGGATGTTGCTTTTGTTGTTCCAGAAGGTCCATCTGATCTTCTTGTGGGGTGGAGAATGATGTTCCCTTGTTCGAAAATATGAGAGTTTATTCCAGGAACAATTATTTGGTCCGTCTAGAAGTACATGAGTGAGATAATTTATGAAGGCAGGAAGATGAACACTGCTATGTTGCATTTTTCAACAAGGTACATACTGGTTTATTTGTTCGTTGTGGAATTTCCTGTTGTCCCTATTCTGTTTGATTGTCGGCTTTAGCTGATTCCTGTGTGTGTGGTGTTAACTCTGGCGATCATTCGTTTTCTTGGAATCTTCCTCCTAAGGTTTTTTTTTCAAGTGTAATGTTGATGGAGCTGTGGAGAAGTCTTGGTGTAAAGGGGGAATAGGTGGTATTTTGAGGGATGAAGATGGGGCAGTGTTTGGATCTTTCTCTGAGAGTGTTAGGGCGGGCCCTCCAATTTTGGCCAAATTGTTGGCTATTAAAGTTGGGTTATTATTCTTCTTCAAGTCAAGTTGGAGCTTGAGGGGAAGACTTATGGTGGAGAGCGATAGTAGTGAAGTTGTGGATTGGATCAAGTGGTTGAGTTCTTGTCCTATGATTTTCAGCTCGCTGGTCAAGGAAATTAGTTCATTGGTAGAGGATAGGAGTGTTGTTGTAAAACACGTTAGTAGAATTGTGAATTCTAAAGCGAATGAATTAGCTAAGATAGGATTTGGGTGAATTTATGGTTTTAGGTTCTTATAGGTTATATTGTATGCTGTTATTGACTATTATGTATTGGTTATAATGTACTGGTTTGTTCGTTAGTAATAAAATTTTGAGACACTCTTTTCCTCCTTCCAATGTCCGTTGAGTCACCCTTGGGTTCCTAACGGTTATGATAGGATTTTAACGAGGTCTCCCTTTCTCATCAAAAAAAATACTTAGGATCAACAGTTTTTGGGATAGAAACCTTCTCAGCGAGATCATCATCCTTGCCCCTACCAGCTATATACATAGAAAAGATTGGGACCACTGAAGATAATTTTGGCCATTGAATTGGTGACTTGTGATAGGAATGGGTTGGTCGATGAATTGTGCTGGAATCCGAAATTAACTTCCGAAGAGGTGTCGTGTCTCCATGCTATACTAGGGTTTAGAACCTAGCTCTCACACCATGTATAAATTAAAAGGAAAATTTCACTTGAATTATTTTGCGGCAGAGAACGCCTCTGAATAGGTTGTGTGTTTAATAAACTAGAATCGTAAGACTACTAGGTTTCTTGTTTCTTGTTTCCTAAGACTCTTATCTCCTAATAAATAGAGTTCTAATTAAAATAATACTTATCCTAAAAAACAGCAGAAAAGAAAACAACTCCTAATGAAACTTTAAATTAAACCCGGCAGGAAAGAGAGTCTTAATCGGCTTCTTTCTATATTTCTCTCTTGTGCAACTCGTGTTGGTACATGTGTCAACTCTGCTGGTATCATTGAAATCGAGTCTAGGCTCAGATGCTGATCATGGGGAATTATAATGGGAGTTTTGTTCTTTAAGGTTGTTTTAACTAAATCTCGTCATTATTTTTATATGCTTTATTTTGTGGCTTTGGTCCGTGGATGTGTATAAAGTATGATGGACTATAAATTATTGAATTGGCATAATATCTTTATAATCGCAATGCTATTTTTATAAGGCAGATGATCTGAACCCAAAATATTATGATGGTTCATTTATTTATTTGATTTGAAAGGTAGATTCTATGAAATGTTGTAATACAGATATGAGTTTAACTTGATTGAACCTTTATAAGTGTAATATTTGATAGATAGTTTAGAAGGCTAGGTTCTAAATTTGATGCAAATTTGTTTTCATACTGTCGAAACCGTCTTTCTGTTGGGCCTGGAATTGAGCTTCGACTTAAATAATTGGGTTAGGAGTCGCCACCGATCATTTATTTTATTAAAAATGAGCTGATCGGATACCTTATTTCTTACCTGATCTGCGTCTTACCAGTGATATGTCGGATTCAGGAGTCGGTTACAGTCAAGGAAGGGTTAGCACCATTGAACTGCCCTTTCGGTACTACGTAATTTTCAGTTGTCATTAAGTAAGAAAATTGAAAGTTTAACTTAAAAAGTAAAATAACGATCCAAATTGCTTACATTAGATTGATTGAAAAATGCACCCTTTAAAAGTCAAAAGACGTGTTAGAGAAAAAAAAAGAAAGTAAATGATAAAGAAAGTAAAAACATATGAAATAAAGAGAATAATAAGAAATAAAGAAAAATCAAAATAAGGCAAAGATACAAATGAATAAGATAAATGAAATAATAATAATAATAATAATAATAATAATATACACAGAAAACAACTAAACAAAAATAAGAAGATAATGCAAATAACGAAATAAAATATAAAAGAAAGAACAATAAAATATAAAAAGGTAAAAAATATACATAAAACAAAAAAATAAAAATAAGACATATACTAAATAAATAAATAAAAAGAAAATAAAAAAGTAAACACAATAAAAAATGAAATGGATAAAATAAATAAATATATATATATATACACATTAATAGTAGAAATAAATAGTAATAGTAATAGTTAATATATATATATATATGTACAATATCTTTAAACAAGGAATAAACAAAAATAATAATAATAGTAAATATTAAAATAAAAAGATAAAATAAATAATAATAAAAGGATTAAATCGAGAGACAGGGTTAAATCGAGAAAAAAAAAACGAATTGAGTGATCAAATTAGAACAAAATCAGGGTTTTAAAATAGGTTTCAATATCAAAATAACATAACTTCAAAATAGGAGGGGCCAAAAGGGTAGTTTACCCTATTTTATTAAAAACACGCAGGTCTGGGATGGCAAATGGGTTGGGCCGCGCGGGTCAGATGGACCAACTATAAATACTAATTTTTTTAAAAAAATCCTCATTTTCTCCTCCTCTCTCGCCAAAAAGGCCCCTATTCATATTATGCTCTCAATTGTTCTTCATAATGAAGAACGAGAGCCTTGGTTTCCAGATTTCGGGGGTGACGCCGCCTCGTCGGTCGCCGGTCATCGGCGATAAACCTTTTAAAATTTGATTTTTCCGAAAGCCCATAACACCCTCATCACGAAAAACGCCATAGTTTTTTAAAATAAGCCTCGTGGGGGTATAGATCTAAAAAGAAATTTTTCGAATACCCCCTATTTCGGTCATCGACTTTTACCGTTTTACATCCAAGAGACAACATGCACACCGAAATAATGAAAGGTGAGCCTTTTTACCTTATGCTTCTTCTCTAATAATCACAAAAATGCTTCGAATATAACTACTCGTATTTTGGTGAAAGTTTTGTGATTGCCGAATGTACTGCTCGAAGATTTATGTAAAATAATTGCAAAAGTTTGCTTGTATTTCGTATATCAACCGTCGTATACAATGGGTTCTGATTACATCTATTTATAGGAATAAAAATCCTATTTTTAGGTGTTTACAACCGAATAAAACACTAATGTTATCTGTTTGTGTTTGTTGGTGATGGATGGGTTTCGTTCGCCAGACGCTTCGGAGCTGTTGGAGGTCAGAGACGTGCACCGTGAAATTCAGAGAGGACGGCGTGAGGTTGACCAAAAAATGGCGCTGGACGAGATTGGTTTAGGGTTCCTAAAAACCCTAACCTGCTACTGGATAGCTGGGAATTGGGTCTACATGGTGGGTTGCACTCGTAGGCTTGTAGTGGGCTGCTGATGTAGCATTTATTTGGGCATGTATTATAAATAAATAAATGAATGAATATGTATAATATATAATATAATAATAAGAAGAAATATATTATATAAAATAATATCCACGGTCGAAATTTGATGTCTTCAGCTGCCCCTCTTTGCTCATTGTCGTGTTATGAAAATAGAGCAAAGATTAAAGACACAAATTTCGTCAAATGTAATGATTGATCTATTAATTCAAAATGAATCACAAACAATGACTCCCTCGTCGTGAGGTTGAGTCGAAATGGGAAACTCTGAGTACGAAATCCTTCATCGTGAAGTTGAAATCGAACTCAAATCTTTGACCAGTAGCTCCTGGATTGCCTTCTGGCTCAAGATACTTCGTCGTGAGGATGAAACTTATCCTGAAAACTTCGGTATTATTGTGTCACAGATGACTCCTTTGTCCTGAAGTTGGGTCAATCTATTTGTGAAGTTAAAATCGTATATGGCCCCTCCGTCGTGAAGTTGAGCCTTGGAATTGGATATCCTTCGTCATGAAGTTGAAATCCAATGTAAGTTGCGTTGTTTCGAGGCCAATATCCTTCACTGTGAAGTTGAAATTGACTCTGAAACTGGGAAGTTTGTTGACAAACACTCCTTCTTTGAGTTGGATATCCTTCGTCGTGAAGTTGAAATCCAATCTAGAGATGGATACTGCTTGTGTGCACGATTCCTTTCATCGTAAAGGTGAAACCGCGGGTGGCCCCTTCATCGTGAAGTTGAGCCTGGACTTGAATATCCTTCATTATGAAGTTGAAATCCAAGTATTGCATGTTACGGGTGGACACGATTCCCTTTGTCGTGAAGTTAAAACCGTGGATGACCCATTCCTTGTAAAGTTTGGCTTCGAGTCAGATATCCCTCGTCGTGAAGTTGAAATCTATTCTCTAGAAAATTGTGTCGTTTTGAGTCCAATATCCTTCACTGCGAAGTTGAAATTGGCTCTAGCTAAAACTTGCAAAGTGATGCATATATATGATGGATAAAATGCTCTTAGGTATGCCTAAAATGCATATGCAACATATGTTATTTTGGGCTCTGGAGAGAAATCTCGATCTCTGATTAAATGTCTGAATCTTTATTCTGGAATCTTGAAGTTCTGATCCTTGATCTTGAATTCTTCAAATGTTCAAACCTGATGTACACATTCTATTTTTTTCTTGATTTGGGAAATGCTTCTCGACCATCTCAAGTATGTGTATGAGCCTTGATCAGCTTTCGGGTACCTGTACTTTTCAATGAATCTTTGTACAATAATATGTGATTATCTTTTGCAGAAGTAAACAAATCATTAGGTTTAAGTTCAATTCAAGATGCACAAAAGGAATTGATTTAGAGAAAATATTGTCTTTATTCATGAGGGGAAAAAGAACAAATAATACATGACACATATTTTGGAAAATGAATACTTGATAGTATGAATGTCTTAGATCTCGATAATGTGAGCACTTCTAAGCTGAAAAGCCTTTAGGTGACTTTGAATGCAGCCTTTGTCGAAGGATCTTCGAAATACGACAACGTTCTGAAGAGTGCAACCTTTCTCTGACTCGTTGAGTTTGTAGAAGATTTAGATGCCGGGATGTTTCCACTGTTTAGATTTCTTGAACTGATATCCAAATCACCCTTTCGGGTTTTCAACTTGGACCCATCATTGGTTGCAATACGCCCTTTGCGGGTTTTCATCTTGAACCCACCTTGTTTTTCTTTTTCTTTTGTTCTTTTTTCTCCTTTTTCTTTTTCTTTTTTTTCTCTTTTTCTTTTTTCTTTTTTCAATTTAGGGCGCCCTTTCGGGTTTACACCCTAAACGTTTTTCTCTTTTTCATTTTTTCTTTTTCTTTTTTCTTTTTTCTGACTTAGGACGCCCTCTCGGGTTTTCATCCTAAGCGAAGTATTTCTTGACTGTATCCGAGTTGATGGGATGTGGCAGTTCAGGTCCATCCATTTCAGCTAGGACAAGGGTTCATCTGGAGAATGCCTTTTTTACGACATAAGGTCCTTCCTAATTTGGCATCCATTTTCCTCGAAAATCATTATGGACTGGCTAAATTCTCTTTAGCACCAGATCTCCTTCACGGAATATTCTCGAGCGTACCTTATTGTCATGTGACTGAATCATTCGTTTCTGATAGATTTGACCATGGTGAATAGCTTTCAGTCTCTTTTCATCTATCAGATTAAGCTGATCATATCTGGATTGCACCCATTCTGCATCATCCAGTTTGACTTCTGTTAAGACCCAGAGTGACGGAATCTCTACTTCAATGGGTAGCACTACTTCCATTCCATAAGCTAGTGAAAATGGAGTTGCCCCAGTCGAGGTTCGTACCGAGGTTCAGTAAACGAACAAAGCAAAAGGCAACTTCTCATGCCAGTCTTTGTAAGTTTCAGTCATTTTCTCCACTATCTTCTTAATGTTTTTGTTTGCTGCTTCTATTGTTCCGTTCATCTTTGGTCTGTAAACAGTAGAAGTGTGATGTTTTATGTTGAATTCCTCACAAGCAGTATTCATCATTTTGTTGTTCAAGTTTATAGCATTATCGGTGATGATCCTTTCAGGTAAACCATACTGACATATGATCTCTTTTTTCAGAAACTTACAAATAGTGGACTGAGTAACACTGGCATACGATGTAGCTTGTACCCATTTTGTGAAGTAATCAATGGCTACAAGGATGAAACAGTGACCATTTGAAGCCTTTGGATGGATTTTCCTGATAACATCCATGCCCCATACAGAGAAAGGCCATGGTGACGTCATTACATGAAGTGGATGAGGTGGAACATTGATTTTATCTCCGTAAGTCTGACATTTATGGCATCTTCTAGCATAGTTGATGTAATCATTTTCTAGTGTGGACCAAAAATATCTGCATCTCATTATTTGTCTTGACATCATATGTCCATTTGCATGCGCTCCACAAACTCCTTCATGTACTTCTTCCACTATCATTTTTTCCTCTTCAGCATCGACGCATCTTAACAGGACTTGATTATGGCTTTTCTTGTACAAGACCTCTCCATCAAGGATGTATCCAACTGTCATCCTTCTAATGGTTCTTTTATCAGTTTCGATGGCTTCTTCTGGATAACTTCGATGCTTGATGTATTGCAAAATGTTGTGGTACCAAGGCTTAGTGTCTTTCACTTCTTCAATTTAGTAACAATGAGCCGGGTACTCATACGATTGCATGTTAATTGGCATCATTTCAGACTCCCCGCCAGCCTTGAATGCGACTGCCAAGGTAGCTAAAGCATCAGCCATTTGATTGTCTTCTCTTGGCACATAGTGGAAGGTGACTTCTTCAAACTCCTCGAGCAAATCCAGTACTAGTTTCTGATACTCTACCAGCTTTACATCTTTGGTTTCTCATTCTCCACAGAGCTGATAGATTACTAATGTTGAATCTACGTATATCCACAAGGTCTTTATGTTTTTCCCCAGTGCAGCTCGAATTCCCAAGACACAGGCTTCATACTCTGCCATGTTATTGGTGCAATCGAAGTTTAGTCTGCTGGTAAATGGGTAGTGATTCCCTTCTGGAGAGATTAGGATTGTCCCGATGCCATGTCCTAATGCATTTGATGCACCATCGAAATGTATTCTCCAAGAATTGTCTGTCGAAGTACTTGCTTCTTCTTAGGATATAGCCATCAAGTCTTTGATTGGAAAATCAAAGTCCAATGACTCGTAATTCTCATCGGTTCTATTTACCAAGAACTCTGATATGGCACTTCCTTTAATTTCCTTCTGGCTCACGTACTTGATGTCAAATTTAGACAAGAGCATCTGCCATCGGGCTAACCTTCCAGATAGAGCAGGTACACCCATCATGTACTTTAAAGGATCTAACTTGGAAATCAGCCAAGTAGTGTGATACAACATGTATTGTCTGAGTCTCTTTGTACCCCAAACTAAAGCACAACAAACCTTCTCGATAGAAGGATATCTGACCTCACAATCGGTGTACTTCTTGCTTAAATAGTAGATGGCTCTTTCCTTTTTCCCGGATTCATCATGTTGACCCAAGACACACCCCATGGAGTTCTCGAATATGGAGAGATACAAGAACAGAGGTTTGCCCGGGATAGAGGACATCAGGACACGAGTGTGAGACAAATACTCCTTTACTTTCTCGAATGCAATATGGCAGTTTTCGTCCCAGCCTCCGGGGTTGTTCTTTCGGAGAAGACGAAAGATTGGATCACACTTGTCGGTTAACTGAGATATGAACCGTGCTATGTAGTTCAATCTGCCTAGAAAACCTCTGACCTCTTTTTGTGTTCGTGGTGGAGGTAGACTCTAAATAGACTTAACTTTATCAGGATCAACCTTGATGCCTTTTATGCTAACCACGAAGCCTAATAGCTTTCCGGATGTTACCCCGAAGGTACACTTGCTAGGGTTCAATCGTAGCTAGAACTTTCTCAATCTCTGGAAAAGCTTTCTCAAGTTCTCGACATGTTCATTCTCGGTTTATGCCTTGACAATCATGTCATCAACATAAACCTCAATTTCTTTGTGCATCATGTCGTGGAATAGGGTCACCATAGCTCTCTGATATGTTACCCCTGTATTCTTCAGTCCGGAGGGCATCACCTTGTAGTAGAAAGTTCCCCAGATTGCGAATAACGTGGACTTCTCCATGTCTTCAGGATGCATCTTAATCTGTTTATATCCAGAGAACCCGTCCATGAAAGAAAAGTAAGCATTCCCGGTTGTATTGTCAACCAGAGTGTCTATGTGCGGTAGAGAAAAGTTGTCTTTAGGGCTCGCCTTGTTAAGGTCCCAGTAATCGACGCACATGTGAACCTTCTCGTCTTTCTACGGAACTGGCACTATATTGGCCACCCATTCCGGATACTTCGCCACTTGAAGAAAACCAACATCAAATTGCTTCTTGACCTCTTCTTTGATCTTAAGGAGCATTTCTGGTAGCATTCTTCTTAGCTTTTGTTGCACGGGTTTGCATTTTGGCTTGATCGGTAGTTTGGGAACTACCATATCTGTGTCTAGTCCTGGCATATCTTGATATGACCAGGCGAACACATCTTTGTATTCCTGAAGTAAGACAATCAGGTTTTTTCTTGCTTCAGCCGAGTGAGTTATTCCGATTTTAACCTCCTTTTTGTTATTTTCAGTGCCCAAATTCACGGCTTTGATCGCCTCCTCATATGGTAGTATTTGATTTTCTTCTCTTTATACCATTCTCAATAATTTGGTAGGTAGGTTGCACTCCTTTTCATCGTCGCATTCATCAAATTCCCCAAGACAAATGGCCGATTCAAAATCCACTTCCGGATCGTGATCATCAGTGCATGCATTATCGTTATCTAGGGTCCTGAAGGAACAAAGAAGATATGCGTGTGTGAGAGGAAATATCCCACACGAAACAGTCAAAGAATTAAATTTGAAAGAGAATAAAATAGAGTACTGGAATGAAGAAAATAGATAATGAATTCAAAAAGAAATGAAATAAGAAAACTTGTTTGCCATGGAAAGGAAAAAAATACATCTTCTATTGAACTTAACCAAAATGTTTATTCACCCTTACAAAAGATCACCTATTGCCCCGAGTATAGGCAAATAGGGATAGTTCGAATATTACTCTGAAAGATTCTTGAAAACCACAGGTAATTCTTCCACCGACCAGCTGCTAGGCACGAACCCAGGTGGTAGAGGGCATATCCTAGATCTGTCTTCATTGTCAACATCTTCTGTGGTCACGACATTGATGTTCAGATCTTCCAGTGTCTCTTCTAGATCGGATGAGGTGGTCTCGAACACATAACCACCTGACTTGAATGTATGGTAAAGAGGCGGGAATGTCATAGGCTTCCATTTAAGTTCACTTCCAGTTAACCTGGCTAGTCTTCTTTCTCGGTTCTTCTGGACTTCCTTCCTTTTTTCATGGTAACTAAGTTGAAAACTGAGCCCAAATTGATCGATTTTTAAAACATGAAGGACTGGATTAATCCTTCATTACAAATATTTCCCAAAACCTCTCCCGGTCCTGGCGCCTCTTCCTAAAGTCTATATGATCTCCATTCTGGTGGATTTGGAAAGTTAGGGCTTAGGGATTCTTCTTCTTTCTGCCACGAATGTGGCATTCATAAACTCTAGGGAGCATAAAGAGCACTCCATTGCTTCCTCATCTACTTCGATGTACGGGGCCTCCGTGGTCACACTTGCCACGATATCTTCCTCAACATTAATAATTACTAAGGCCCCATCAATTACAAATTTAAATTTTTTATGCAGTGTGGATGGCACTGCACCTGCTTGATGAATCCATGGTCTTCCCAAAATACAGTTATAAGAAGGCATGATATCCATCACTAGGAACTCGACATCATAGGTGGCAGGTCCGATGGTCAACGGTACCTCGATCTTGCCAATAACCTCTCTTTTAGTCCCATCAAATACTCGGACCACATTATGGCAGGCTCTCATATGTGAGGTATCTATTGGCAGCCTTTTCAGTGTAACCAAAGGCATCACGTTCAGGGCTGAGTCATTATCGATCAACACACTCGGTAAGGCATGCCCCTTACAATAGGTAGTGATGTGTAATGCCTTAGTTCGGCATCTTCCTCCGGATGGAATCTCATCATCTGAGAATGAGATGAGATTATCAGCTTGAATATTATTTACCAGTCGATCCATCTTGCTGACTGGTATGTTCTGCGACACAAACGTTTGATTTAGGACTTTCAATAGTGCTTCTCAGTGTGCCTCATAGTTTAAAAATAGTGTTAGCATTGAAGTACGCGTAGGTAAGCTGTGGAGCTGTTCTACAATATTGTACCCACTGTGCTTCAAGATCTTGAGGAACTCTTTAGCTTCTTCCTCCTTTATAGCCAACACATCTTCTTTAAAGGCTCTAGTGGTCTTTGCTCCACATTGTTAACACATCCTTTGGAAGTACTCACCTGGCATTCGTACTTCTATGGCACTTGTCGATTATTTTTATATTGAAAAGGCTGAGGTATTATGATCACCACCTTGGCTTGCGTTGTTGTCGTCTTCGCTTTAGGGGTAATTATCAAAGGACTACCCCTACCATACTTCATGCCCTTCTTCGTTGTGGTAACAACAATGGTTACCATCTTCAATCCTTGTTTCCCATGATTGAGGTGCAAGAAGCCTCGCTTTTACCATTTGGCTCCATACCCAAGCCAAATGAGCTTTAACTTCCGAAACACAAGTTTTGATTCTCCTGTCGTTCTCGGTGGTGACTGCATGGATGATTAGGTAAGGGATTCCGGGCAACGTTCGGTGCTCCAGAGTTGAAATGGATCCAATTCGTGTTCCACATTCGTTGTACAAGTCTCTTGAATGTGAGACAGTTTTCAATTGAATGGCCCTGCACACCGTCATGATATTCACAGTGGGCGTTCTCGTCAAACCATTTTGGATATGGGGATTTATCAGATCCATATGGTAGGGTGACACCGCGTGAGTGTCGAAGAGCTGTTGGTACAACTTTTTGTATGACATGAGGATGGGATCAAACTTCTCTCTCTCCCTTTCCTTTCTTGGTTCTCTCTGAACTTAGTTAAAAGTACCGGATGGTACAGCTGAAGATGTTTTTGAAATTGAGATCGTAACACCTTAGTTGGCGTTGTAGGTGTTGACATTGTTGATCTCTAGGTCCTTATTCCTTATGGGAGGCATTTTACTGGAGTCCCCTCCCTCGATTTTTCCTTGTTTTATAGCTAGCTCGACCATCTCACCAGCCATAACTAAATCTGAGAAACTTCCCGATGTGATCGCCACCAGGTGCCCGAAGTAAGGTGCCTTCAAGGTCTTAACAAACAATTTTCTAGTTTCCTTTTCATCCAATGGTGGATGAACTTGCACAGACAAATCCCTCCATCGCTGTGCGTATTATCGGAAACTTTCACTGTGCTTCTTTTACAGGCTCTGCAGCATAACTCGGTCTGGTCTCATATCATTGATATGCTTGTACTACTCTAGGAAAGATTTGGCTAAGTCTTTTCACGTCTTGATATGAGTTTGGTTGAGCTGGTTGTACCACCAGATAGCTGAACCGGACAGGCTCTCCTGAAAGCAGTGGATCAAGAGTTGGTCATTTCCTCCATATCCTGTCATTTTTCGACAAAACATAGTGATATGGGCTGAAGGGAAGCTTTTCCCATCGAACTTCTCGAACTCCGGGACTTTGAATTTTGGTGGAAGCACCAAATCGGGAACCAAGCTCAGCTCTATTGCATCCACCCCATAATAATCATGGTCCCCCTGGACCATCTTCATCTGATCTTCTAACATCCTAATCTTCTCTTCCATTTTTTTCGCTTTGTCCTCTTCATCGAAATCCGAGATATTGTAATCATCCGGATGGTTGTTAGGACAGGTTGTGGAAGTTTGCACCTTCGCAACAGATGATGCTTTTCCTTTCATCGCAGATAAGTCCCCTTGTAGAATTCCAGGAGAAATAACCACATGTGGGGTCACCTACTCCAGGTACACTTGCTTGTTGTTGTAATCCAGACAACTTAGCCACGATTTGGTCGACTAAGGATTCCTGGCTTTTCTTGATGGACTCCATGGTACTTTGACTATTCTGAGCCATTTTGTCCTCCAATTCTTTATGTAGCTTTGCCATGTTCTCTTCGATCTTCTCAATTTTGGCTTCCATTTGTCTCTTTTTTGCTCGAGTATTGTACGGGTGATGCGTATTTAATGCTTGTGGTGGTAAGCTTGGTGTCTGAGACATGTTCTGTTAGTTAATACGAATGTAAAAACATGGAAAATATAAAAAAACATGAAATATAAAATGCAATATATGATGTATGCAATTTGGAGGCATTGATCTAGAAAGTGTCCATTATTATAAATAATCCTTATTCAGACAAAAATATTTTATCTTTAAAGAGACATAAAAACAAATTAAAGGTACATTCAGACTAAATCCTCTAGACCCCGAACAGCTTCTAGTAGGTTGACAAGTCTTCTTCCTTCATTTGTCACTGGTTGAATGCCTTGTCGAACCACTCCTGTTTCCCTTTTTAGGCCATGAATATGATGGGTTGTCTTCTGTGCTTGATCCAGGAAATCTCAGATAGCTGCGTCTCTGGCCTTCACCCTTTGTTGTGCTTTCTCCCAACGGAAACACCACTGTAAACCTCCGTCGGAGGGAACTATCTGAAGCTCGTTTGCTTGCCTCTTGAACCCATCTATAATAGCTTCTAACTCAGCTATTGTCTTGCCATCATTTTCATGTTGTTTTTCTAGGTCAGCCACCCAGATTCTCAAGTGTTGGTTCTGATGTTGACTGTCTGCTAAGCGCCTCTAAGCAGTTTTTAGTTGTTCCTTCCAATCTCTTTCATCAGGCCCATCGAACTTCCTTTTCAGGCTGTGAGCTTCGTCTTTCCAGTATTCAAAGGTCACTTTCAATTTGGGGTTATCCTTAACTTTATCTTAATACCCCTTTCTCAAATCATCGAGCTCAAAACAGACTTTTTTCTGTTCTCTTTCCAGTTTGTCTGCTCTATCTTTCTGAGAATCGGCATCTAGCTTCCACTGATAACGTTCAGCTTCAAGTTCCTTAACCCGCTACTTTAGCTCATTATTCAGAGCTTCAAACTCTGTATTGGCTATCCTAAGTTCAGAAGGGACATGCCTAAGATGTTCCTCCATGGTCCGGGTGTCTTCACAGTCTGGCACCGGGATGTAATCATTTTTCCTCAATCTTCACCACTCCACATAATCCAGAGTAAGCATGTCTCTCGCAGCTACAACATCCATCCGAAATACTTTCTTCCATGAATCAGCTGCTTCCTTGATCATATTTTTATAGCTGGCACCGTGATACACAAACTCTGATCTAGCTAGTCCGCTTGTTATTGGAACAAACTAATGTGCCCCATACTATCTAAGTGCTAACAACGGAGCATACCCAACTGCACCCCAAAGTCCAAGTAAGGCCATAGTGCCAAAATCCCCACATCAGAAAAGAACGTCATCGAGGAACAACCAGGGGGCTCTCCAGGTAATATCCCGATCCTGAAGATGTGTAAAGACTTTCATCCACTTTTCCTTTGAAGTACCTTCTGCCATTTCCTAGTGATGAATTCTCCCAAAGGTGAATAGGTAACGCTAAATCGGCGATATGCAACCTCATTAGTCTTCCAGAAGTGGCTGTGAATCCAGACTTGAAGGAGTTGAACACACCCAATGAACCTTCCTCCACCAGCTCTTCGACAATGGTTGAGAAATCAAAAGGTCTCAGCTAAGATGGTCGGTGCTGGGTTGACTCGTTTCGGAAGTTGTTCAAACAGCTCCACCACGGCTGCGTTAATGCACATCAAAGCCTTCGAAAAGATAATCAAACTGTACAGACCCAGTGAAAATAAGTCTATAGTCTTCCACTCCTCAGGGCGGTTCTTCATTAGTTGCTTTATGTGGATCCATTCAATACCTTCCCCGTTGCCTCTGCGCTGACTCCAGTCAATTACCCATTTCTCGTCTACGCCTGTAACTTTAGCCAATGCATTCTTGAAAGGTTGACTTTTAATGTGTTTAATGTAGACTCGCTCCAGTTTGATGTTTTCACAGTGCAGTAGTGTAGTGTACTCCTCTATAGTGGACACCATGTCCTCCTGATTAAAAGTGAAGCAATTGTATCCCGAGTTCCAAAATTGAACCAATGCTCTGATTAATAGCTCATCAGTCTTAACATGAAGCAAAAGTGCAATGTCACCGTATCGTTGGCTGAACTTCTATTTCTGACCATTCTTCTAACTATCCCAGATGTCTTGAAGCTCTTGTACATTGTTCTATTTTAGGCTGATAGAGGCGTAGCTAACAAACTCTGACACATAGCTTCCTTGAAGACTGTCTCCCTTTTCCTTCTGAGTCTTCTCGGACCATAGTCGTACCTCGGGGTTTTTAATCTCTTGTATTACAAAACCTTTGACCATTAGTTCAGATTATTTTGTGTGTAACAAACACCTTTTAGGGATCAATAGCCTCTTGATATGATGCAAATGCTAAAAAAACAAACACAAAGGCAAAAACAAAAGTTAGTAAAATAAAAATAAATAAATAAATAAATAATGACGAAAGAAAAAAAACAAAACAAAAAAACATGGTTAGGGTAAAAATATCTTAGGTTTTGTAATGTGGTTTCGGGGTAGGGTCTATTTCTCCATAGTTTCCCGGTTTAGGTTCTAAAAAACGGTACCCGAGTTCTCCTTGCCAGTGCCCCTTGGGCCTGTTAGACCCTTAGTCCTAAGCCTATTACAAGCTCATGTGGACTAAGTTAAACTCGATAGGAAACATTCCCTTATGCCCATACGGAGAATAAATTCACACGAAGGCATAAGGTATATGAATCCCGAAGGTTACTTGCTAGGCCCATACAGTGAATAAATTCACACTAAGGCGTCACTTTCACCCCCACTTAAAACGGGTTTGGAGCTCGGGTTTAGAGCCTTAGGTGAAAAACGAGTTTGGAATGCTGAAATCAATAAAAATCGGTTAGTACAACTATTTACTCGAAAAATATAATCAAAAGTAAGCAATAGGGATCGAAATGTTACCTTAAAATTTAAACTTACCCTTTTCGTTAAAAAGACAACTGAAAATTATGTTAGCCTGACTCACTTACCTGGTCCCCAGTGGAGTCGCCAAGCTGTCAGAACCGTCTTTCGGTTGGGCCCGGAATTGGGCTTCGACTTGAATAATTGGGTTATGAGTCACCACTGATCATTTATTTTATTAAAAATGGTCTGATCGGATACCTTATTTCTTACCTGATCTGCGTCTTACCAGTGATATGTCGAATTCGGGAGTCGGTTACAGTCAAGGAAGGGTTAGCACCCTTGAACTGTCCTTTCGGTACTACGTAATTTTCAGTTGTCAATAAGTAAGAAAATTGAAAGTTTAACTTAAAAGGTAAAATAACGATCCGAATTGCTTACCTTAGATTGATTGAAAAATGTACCCTTTAAAAGTCAAAAGACGTGTTAGAGAAAAAAAAGAAAGTAAATAATAAAGAAAGTAAAAACGTATGAAATAAAGAGAATAATAAGAAATAAAGAAAAATCAAAATAAGGCAAAGATACAAATGAATAAGATAAATGAAATAATAATAATAATAATATATACATAGAAAACAACTAAACAAAAATAAGAAGATAATGCAAATAACGAAATAAAATATAAAAAAAAGAACAATAAAATATAAAAAGGTAAAAAACATTTAATAAATAAATAATATACATAAAACAAAAAAAATAAAAATAAGACATATACTAAATAAATAAATAAAAATAAAGTAAAAAAGTAAACACAATAAAAAATGAAATAGATAAAATAAATATATATATATATATATATATAATGATGGTAATAATAATAAAAGAAAAAAATGGAAATAATATATATATATATATACACGTTAATAGTAGAAATAAATAGTAATAGTAATAGTAATAGTTAATATATATATATATATATATATATACCATATCTTTAAACAAGGTATAAACAAAAATAATAATAGTAATAGTAAATATTAAAATAAAAAGATAAAATAAATAATAATAAATCATAATAAAAGGATTAAATCGAGAGACGGGGTTAAATCGAGAAGAAAAACGAATTGAGTGATTAAATTAGAACAAATCAGGGTTTTAAATACGTTTCGGGATCAAAATAAATAACTTCAAAACCGGAGGGGCCAAAAGGGTAGTTTACCCTATTTTCTTAAAAACACGCGGGTCTGGGATGGCAAATGGGTCGGGCCGCGCAGGTCAGATGGACCAACAATAATGCTAATTTTTTTAAAAAAATATTCATTTTCTCCTCCTCTCTCGCCAGAAAGCCCCCTATTCATATTATGCTCTAATTGTTCTTCATAATGAAGAACGAGAGCCTTGGTTTTCAGATTCTGGTCGTCGACGGTAAACCTTTTAAAAATTTGATTTTTCCGAAAGCCCATAACACCCTCATCACGAAAAACGCCATAGTTTTTTAAAATAAGCCTCGTAGGGGCGTAGATCTAAAAAGAAATTTTCGAATACCCCCTATTTCGGTCATCGGCTTTTAGCGTTTTACATCCAAGAGACAACATGCACACCAAAATAATGAAAGGTGAGCCTTTTTACCTTATGCTTCTTCTCTAATAATCGCAAAAATGCTTCGAATATAACTGCTCGTATTTTGGTGGAAGTTTTGTGATTGTCGAATGTACTGCTCGAAGATTTGTGTAAAATAATTGTAAAAGTTTGCTTATATTTCGTATATCAACCGTCGTCTACAATGGGTTTTGTTTACATCTATTTATAGGAATAAAAAAAATCCTATTTTTAGGTGTTTACAACCAAATTAAACAATAATGTTATCTGTTTGTGTTTGTTGGTGATGGATGGGTTTCGTTCGCCGAACGCTTCGAAGCTGTTGGAGGCGAGAGACGTGCGTCGTGAAATTCGGAGAGGAAGGAATGAGGTTAACCAAAAAAATGGTGCTGGACGAGATTGGTTTAGGGTTCTTGAAAACCCTAACCTGCTACTGGATAGCTGGGAATTAGGTCTACATGGTGGGCTGCACTCGTAGGCTTGTAATGGGATGCTGATGTAGCATTTATTTGGGCATGTATTATAAATAAATAAATGAATGAATATGTATATTATATAACATAATAATAAAAAGAAATATATTTATATAAAACAATATCCACGGTCGAAATTTGATGTCTTCACATATGTTTGAATGGACACTTAAGATATTTACATTTGTCGATGAACTGTAAATCTCTCATTGTAAATAAAAGGGGAGGAAGGAAAGTTATGTGTGAATTTGAAAAGTATTATGCATTTTGTGTGAATTTTATGTATGTTATGTCTGTAACAAGATGAACAAGCATAGCCGCATACGATTTGTGGAAGATTGACATCTTTCATGATAAACGTTCTGATGAGATGTGCCCTGAGAAATTTTACTCATCTAAGAAAAAAATGAATATGAAATGAGAAGGTTATGAAGGAGTAAGATTATGTGATGAGAGATCTAAATAGTTTTTACTCAAGTTTGATGCATGTAAATCCGCTTCTTAATAAGCCTTTCCTGCTTAATGTATTCTTCAATTGATCGGCCTGCAGGTTGGTTTGTCCAACATCTTAGAGCGGATTGTTGAAACGCTAAGAGATAATACCGAAGTGTCCTATCTGTTCTTAAAACCAGTGTCCAAGGAGGCGCCCGACTACCTGAACATTGTAAAGCATCCAATGGATTTGTCCACAATATGGAACAAGGTTAGGTTGATGGAATACAAAGATCGAGAAGACTTTAGACATGATGTGTGGCAGATTGCCTACAATGTTCATATCTACAATGATGGTATTAATCCTGGCATTCCTCCTTTCACCGATCAGCTTTTGGAGCTTTGTGACTACTTGCTGCACGAGTATGCTCATAGCTTGGATGAAGCTGAAGCAGGTATAGGGGAATCTTAATCAGATCACACTTTTGAAATCATTCATATGAAAGCGAGAATTACCTTAGAGAAGAACTGCTGCTTCTCTAGGTTTTAGGGGTGTCCAGGCTTTGAAGAGCCATGGCAATAGAGCTTTGTATATGTGTACTCAAAACCTCAGGTGCTTGAGTTGTTTCAGGCATCAAAAGAAACTAGTTCACATAGGTGGGTAAGAAAAAGGATGGTGATAACCTAGGTGATGTAGATGAACGGCAAGTGATGGTTTGGACATTAAGAGATGAAAGCTTATCGAGAACCAGATCCTTGTAAGAAGCGTAGGCCATTGAGGACTAAAAGACCCCCCAAAAGTAATGTTTAATTACGTAATATCATACATTAATACAATATATATTAACCATAATATTTAGCCTATAAGTATAACATTGACAAATCTTACAATGAAAGAACTTGAAACTTTTATTGATGAATAGGTGGGTGAGGTACTAACTTTTGAAGGCATGCGAAATGAGGGTGACCCAGGTGAAAATGCCATAACATTCTTCTCCCAAAATGCCTAGAATATGAAGAACAGTCTCATAGCTGTTATCATGGCAGGCATTCTCGCATATAGGACTATAAATGAGATGAGATAAATTGTGAGTTATCGAGATCGATTTGGTCGAAGCCCAATTAATTCTCGAATCAAATGGACTCGACTCGAGTTTGAACTTGACTCAAATTCTTAACGATTTAAAATGTACTATTTGATATTCAACTTGAAAAGCTTGCGAGACATTCGAAAAAATAATATATTAAATTTTTAGATTTTTAAAATTAATTTACTAATAATATTAAATTTTTTTATGTTGTTCTATTTTTAAGAGTGCAATATAAAGTTCTCATGTACTTAAGGTTCAGGTTCGAACTTGAGTTTGAGCATTAATCGAGTTATGTCCGAGAATGTTTTAAGTTCGTGAGCATTCAAGTCGAGTCGAGTTTTAATTTTTTATATTGAGTTCGAGTCAAGCTTGACAATTTCAATCTTGTGAGTTTTCAAATCGAATCCAGTTCAATTTTATATTTTCGATTTGAGTCGAGCTCAGCAATACTTGAATTCAACTCCGTTCGTTTACAGCCCTGCTCGCAGGAATCATGCCTGGAATGATGGTGGAGGCTCAGTGTGGCAACAGATGAATGTTGCAGTAAATTTGGGTATTGTGTTATTCCAGAGGAGCTTTTGTTGACGCTCTCGGTTCACAGGGTTCGGCTCAGTTGAAGAGCTCAGGCGTCAGGTTGCCGCTTTCTTTGCCCATGCCAGCCATGAAACATGCATCTCTTGGCGTATAATTGTATCTTTAGTGTGCATACGCGTTGTCAATAGTTAATCTTATAATCACCCATACTTTTATAAAAACAATACTGAAATATATATAATACAAGATGAAAATTTTAAAACAAAAAGCTTACAAAAGTGCAACTAAAACATGCACGAGACAAGATAAAAACTCTACTAAAACTTATTCTTATGAACGAACAAGTGTATGGGTGTCGTAACCGTTTTTTGGCGGGGACAATCGTTTGATTGTTTTAAAAAACAGTAACGACTTTAATTTTGGAAAAATTCGGTGATTTGGAATTAAATTGGATAGAATTGAAAAGAGTCGCCATCGACCTTTGGGTTAGGTAGGTCGAATACCTAAAAATGTCCTTTAAAAAACAATTTTAAGAAAAATCATTTTTATAAGACAAAAGCTGGTCTGCGTTTACCAAAAATTCAATTAAAATGGGTTCGGGAGTCGATTACGCGTGGGGAAGGATTAGCACCCCACAGCGCCCTAGATCGGTACCTAGTCGATTAATTAATATCTTTGCAATGAAATTTACAAATTCAAATTTAATTTGGTTTATGATCCCCAATTAAATATCAACAATGAATTTCACTATATTCAAAAACACCCAAATAGATTAAATTAAAATTACCCAAACTTTAAAAAGATAAAGAATATTCTATTATTTAAAAATATCGAGACCAGATCTTAAATAGTTATAACAACCTTTTCTCGATAAATTTAAATAGCCGAACATTTCTTTTTCTTCCATTCCCAAATTTTAAAGTGTTGAATCAATTTCTTAGGTATCACTGATGGGATATACTTTTATTTTAAAATCGTTAAAAGCGGATCTCGAATAAGTTAAGACAACCCACTTAAAACGATTTTAAATTAAAAGGGTATTACCCTTAATCCAATTATGTAATAATGTCGAGTTATGCACGTGAGGCTATCATGCAAAACATAATATTATATGAATTAATAGAATGAATCAGAAATGTCAAAGCCAAAAATAATATTAACAAATTAATAAAAACAATAAACTTTAAAGTTCAATAAAAACATATATTATAATAATATAACAAAAATTAACGTTCATAATGTTAACTTATTAAAACAAATGAAAATAGGATTTATATTCCTTAATTAATTTATATATATATATATATATGTAAAAATAGTAGAGTCAAAAAAAAATATTAAATATATATATGTATAACACACACAAAATGTGCAAAGGCTCAAATATATTAAGTATATATATACATATATTATTTAGTACATGCATAAAATATGAAACAAAAATATGTGTGAAATATATATTTATGACATATATATACACATAATATTTACATATATATATATATATATATGCATCAACAATAAAAACAGAACTTATATACAAGTTATATATACACACTAATATATCATGAAATTTAGGCATAATAAAAGAAACTTACTTAAAATGTATATAAAAAGTCAAACAAAAATTAATCAAAAATTATATAAAAGGCATTTAATACATATGAAAAATATTTAATATACAAATAAAACTTAATAATTAAATTGGGACAAAATCAAAACAAAACCAAATAAAACAGACAAACAAAAAATTAAATTGAGATAAAAAATTAATCATATCTTACATGGAAACAAAAATAAAGAGAAAATAGGAAACATGCATCTGAAGTTAGAGAAATAAAAAATATAATATATTGACAACCTAATTTTACGCATACTACAACAATTAAGGGGAAAAAGATAATAATAAACAATCCGGAAATAAATTAGTGACTAAAATAAAAATGACCGAAAATAAAATGTACAAATCAATAAAAATAAAATAGAAAATAGCGTATTAGTGATTAACATATAAATAACGAAACTTAAGTGGCAAAAGTGAAATAAACAAAACACGTAGATTCGAGAACTAAAATGTAAAATACAATAATGTTATAGGGGTTTAACATAATTTTACGCAAGCAATTAGTGACCATTTTACAACAGCACGCTAAATGTTAGAGGGTTTCAAAGTGATTTTACGCAAAAGTTAAGTGACCAACATGTAAATACGCTGCAAAAATATAGTGACTCAAACTAAATTTACCCCATTTTAAGATTATAAATACTATGTTTATAACATATTAAGCAAAACCCTAGCCACTTTCATCTTTCTTCTCAACTCTTTCTCCTTCAACCCACTCCGGCCTCCCTCTTCAAAACCAGTGAAAACCGACCACCTACCAAGATATGGTGGCCGGATTTATTCCAACAGAACCCTTAGAACTCTTGTTTCCTCTCTATGCTAACGGTTCCCTTACAACTTCTCTTTATTGTTTTTTTCGTTGATTAATTTCAGACTTATTTGATTTACTAATATTAACCTCGGTTATTCAACTCCAACAATTAAACTCCGAACAACTATAAAACAGAGTTGTCGCAATTCTACCAACGTTCGCACTACTCAGGTTATTATCTAATCTATATCTATTTTCTGTTTATTTTTTTCATGGATTTCGAAATAATACAAGCACAAATAAATATAACAGAAATGAAAGCAGAAATTTGAAGTAAACCTTCCTTGTATTGCTTCTTTCGAAATGGATAGGAAAGGCTGTTACAATGTATTTTTCAAATGGGGAAAGGGATTATATATTTTTTTCATCCGAGAAACCCCTCCTTTTGTTGCTCTGGTGAATTGTTGATCTTCGAATGACCCCTTATTGTGTTTGTGATATTTTCTGGTCCTTCCCCCCCTTTTCTTCGAATGGCCTTCCTCCCCATTTTATGGTTGTCTCCATGTGGGTTTAATGGTGAGTTAGGTATTTGATTGGGATTGGTTTTTATTTGTTTAATGGTTTTAATGGAGCAGGTTTAATATTTAGTGGATTGAAAAGTGGATGCACAAGAAGAGAACTAATGGAAATGCACGTGGATGTTTGATTTTGGAATTTTGCTAATGGAAGTGATGTTGAAGAAGTGGAAAGGGTAGGTGTGGTGGAAGCATGATATTGGTAGTGGGTAGGATATAATAAAAAATTAAAATGGTGCTTACAGCTGCCCCTCTTTGCTTATTGCTGTGAAACAGGAGTGAAGCAAAGATAATAGAGCACTATTTTTGACTCAATTTCTTCTCTTCAAGTTGCGGGTTCTTCTGGAAATATTGATCTAAGGTTGAACAAGTTCTTCTCATTATGAACTTATTCTACCTCGTTGGATGAGTTCTTCTCATTATGAACTCTCCACTAGAAATCTTGAAGCATGGTTGAACAAGTTCTTCTCATTATGAACTTCTTCTCCCTCGTTGGATGAATTCTTCTCATTATGAACTCTCATCTGGAAATGCTGATGCCATGTTGAACAAGTTCTTCTCATTATGAACTTCTTCTTCCTCTTTGGATGAGTTCTTCTCATTATGAACTCTTCACTGGAAATGTTGATCCACCTCCTTCTGTGATGGAGTCGAAAGGAACAAGTTCCTCTCATTATGAACTTTCTTCTTTAGGACGAGTTCTTCTCATTATGAACTCTTCTGGAAATGTCAATCCTTCAAGCGAGGCGTCACTGATTCGAAATGTCATGAATCAAGTGATAGGTCGAACAAGCACTTCTCATTATGAAGTTCTTCTCCCTCTATCGGATAAGTTCTTCTCATTATGAACTCTCCATTGGAAATGTTAATACCTCAAGCGAGGCGTCACTGATTCGAAATGCCGTGAATCGAGTGATAGGTCGAACAAGCTCTTCTCATTATGAACTTCTTCTCCCTCTATCGGATAAGTTCTTCTCATTATGAACTCTCCATTGGAAATGTTAATACCTCAAGCGAGGCGTCACTGATTCGAAATGCCGTGAATCGAGTGATAGGTCGAACAAGCTCTTCTCATTATGAACTTCTTCTCCCTCTGTCGGATGAGTTCTTCTCATTATGAACTCTCCATTGGAAATGTTGATCCCTCAAGCGAGGCGTCACTGGTTCGAAATGCCGTGAATCGAGTGATAGGTCGAACAAGCTCTTCTCATTATGAACTTCTTCTCCCTCTGTCGGATGAGTTCTTCTCATTATGAACTCTCAAGTGGAAATGTTGATCTGTTTATCTTCTCTTTGAAAATTTTCAGACCTGCAAAAGATTATCATGTGTCAGTAATAATTATGGTTTAAGTATACGAAGGTATTGACCCAAAGGTTCTCGAATCTTTGTTGAGATCCATTTCTTTCAATGGTGAAAAATATGGATTGACTCTTTGCTGAATTCGTGAAACGAAATCTTTATTGGCTTTTTGAATTCCTGTCAGAAATTTAACACTTGATTAATAAGAAACTTGTTTTAAGAGAATCTCTCTCAAGTGAGATAAATTTTGTTTCGAAGGAAAATTGTCTCAAGGGTTTTTAAAAAAAACCATCTCAAGTGAGATAAATTTTGTTTCAAGGGAAAGATGTCTCAAGTGAGACGAATTTGGTTTTAATAATCTCAAGGGAGACAAAAATTTGTTTCAAGAGAAACTATCTCAAGGGAGACAAAATTTGTTTCAAGGGAAACTGTCTCAAGGAAGACAAAATTTGTTTAAAGAGAAACTGTCTCAAGAGAGACAAAATTTGTTTCAAGGGAAATTGTCTTAAGAGAGGCAAAATTTGTTTCAAGGGAAACTGTCTCAAGTGAGATAAAATTTTCTGCTTCGAGGGAAACTATCTCAAGCGAGATAAAATCTTCTTTAAAAACAATCTTGAGTGAAATAAAATCTTATGTTTCAAGGAAAAACAATCTTGAATGAGATAAAATCTTCTGTTTCAAAGAAAAACAATCTTGAGTCAAATGAAATGTCTTCTTTCAAGTAAAACAGTCTCAAGTGAGACAAAATCTGTTTCAAATGAAACAGACTCAAATATTTTTTTAAAAGAAATTGTCTCAAGAGAGACAAAATTCATTTCAAAAGAAACGATCTTACAGATGGGTGTTTCAAAAGAAACTGACTCAAAGATTATAAAATTTGTTTCAAGTGAAACAGACTCGAAATTTGTATCTCAGAGAAAAGTTATCTCAAGTAAGACGGAATTTTTTTTGAGAAATTGTCTCAAGCGAGATGAATTTTGTTTTGAGAAATTATCTCAAGTGAGACAAAAAAAATTTTTAAGAGAAACAACATGAGAGGATACTGATAATTTGCTTGTTCCTGCTGGTGGAGGAAATGCCTTTAGAAGATCTGATCGTTCGCATCAGGATATTGAATGCCGCAATATTCGATATTGAATCTCCAAAGATGCCCCAACATTTTGATGTTGAATCTCCAAAGATGCCCAAACATTTGATGTTAAATCTCCAAAGATACCCCAAATTTTTGATGTTGAATCTTCAAATATGCCCTCTATTGCTTCAACACTGATTCTAAGCATGAGCTTTGTGTCTGAATGTCACATGTCAAATACCAAGATCCACTCTAGAGAGATTGTCTTGTTTGAAAAGTATTTTTCTTCTTCTTTTATTTTCAAAAGTTTTGAAAATATCAATTAGAAGAGTTTTGAAAAATGTTTAATCAAAAATTTTGAAAATATTGCCCCTCTCTAAGTTTTATAATTGTAACAAATCATGAAACTAAAGTTCATTGGATATCAAAGAATTAATTACACTGTTAATCCTTCAATAAATTATAGCTTTTTGACAAATGTCAAGATCAAAGTTATCTTTGGGAAATGGTTAGGTAAGGAAAGGGTAAAATGAAACTCAGGTTATTGTGTTTGGTTAATGGTTTGGCTTTCTTATTTCTTTGATGTTCACTGATTTGATGGGGTAGCTTTTATGCTCATCTACTGGAAGTGTTCTCCGGCTCCCAACTCTCATGGTCACACTCGGATTATGCAATGCCTTATCAAGGAATTTGTGCGATCGCCTCAGCTGCACAATTTTTATATCCGAGCCGCCTTTTTAGGTTTTCAACTCGAATCCTCCTTTGGTTTCAGGACGTCATTCAAAATTTACGTCTTGAACCCCCCCTTTTTCATTTTTCCTATCATGCATTAAAGATTTTAGAAAATCTTTTGCAAATAAAGATTAATCTTGATGGGCGGGATGAAATCTGAAGATAGCCTCTTCTGTCTAAAAATCCATGTATGATTAGAAGGGACTTTTTAAGGAACATAATGTAGGCCATGGTTCATGGTTATGGAAGAAAATGATAAGTAGGCCCAAACAAGTGTTTCAGGGTATTGAACCAAGGATCAATTCATTCTGACGCCTTCAATCATGTCTTGCTCAACTTGAATATGCTCATATGTGTTTCTCTTGATGCTCTTTAGATGCTCCATGATCTTCGAGTAAAGTGATTCTGGAATAATTGTGCTTGATCAATCTCATAGTTTGAAGCTTGATACGCCATTTAATTCGATTATCGTCCCTTTTTCTTTTTTCTTTTTTTCTTTGTTTTTTTTCTTTTCTCTTTTTTTTCTCATTTTGTTTTGATTGGATCTTCGCACTTAACATTTGGTTCACCTTTTGGTATCTCCTCTGGATTGATGTCTACACTCATGTGAGCAAATCTCCACTTTGCCCCCAAGTTGAGGGTGATCCTTGGATAGGGTTGAATTAGAAGAAAAATACTATAGGCTCAAAAGGGGACAACTAGGGATATATATATATATATATATACATATACATATATGGATAAATGAAACAAAGTCGTTCATCATCTCATACACAAAAGTTCTCGCAGAAGAGATATCCCCAAGGGGATAGATTTTCAGAATTAATTTTATTCACATGAAAAAATTTAATTAATGCATGATAGAGTTATTTCGAATTAATTCTCCTTTCTGCTTCTTGCTCCCAACATGTCTTAATTGTTTTGGCTCAACTTCAAAAAATTGATACGAAATGCCCCAAGTTGTGTCTTCTGGTAGAAAGGTTCATCCTCAAGCGAACATCTTGAACTTAATGTCTGCAGGTTTTATTGGTAGAAAAATGTTGTTTTGCATCTAAAAAGACGATGGTGTGACTTTATTAACTCAAAGGTATCGGTATGACTCTTTGTATCTTCATGAATTATTCTGGGTAAAAAATCGAGGGATTTTTTTGGGACAAGATAAGAAATGTCTGATCTTGCCATATTTCAAAAATCTATAATTATTGAAGAATTAAAAGAATAATGAATTCATTCAATATTCGAAGAACTAAAGATTAAAATTTGCTCAATTATTCAACCTTAGAAGGTAACATAAGTTTAGTCACTTAAAAGATTAAGCAAGCATAAAAGATAGAACAAAAATGATTTCAAACAAAATAATGCTCTCAATGCAATGGTAGATGCAATGCCCCCATCATTTTCCAATTATCCATGCCCCTGAATCAATCAAGTTCTGGATCTTGCACTTCAGTGCCTCACAATTCTCGGAGGAATGTCATGAGCTTCTTATGTGGTAACTGTGCACAATATCAACATCGTAACCCTCGAGATATGGGGACTCTTTTCTCATATCATTCTAGAAGGCTCAGTCCTACAATTAGTTAAACAAGTTCCCATTGTATTAATTTCAGCTTGTTGATTTTATGTAGTGTCGCGTGGTAGGACCACTTTATAGAATCCTCTATGAATTAGCTCTATGTTTTTTTTATGAATTATGCATGTAAAAATGCTTAAATGAATGTTATGTAGAATGTAAATGCAGATGCCAAATGCAAATGCAAAAGGTGTCATTCCAGAGTGACCATTTTAAAACAACTTTCATTGAACACAAAGGTCTCGGTACATCAAACAAACTTTACAGATAATGGACAGCTTTCACTCCTAGCTTTTCTATCTCCTTCAAAAGCCAATTTAACTTCCACTCATGCTCAGGAGTTGAGTTGTCAATCTGCTTCAAATCTCTTGCAAAGCCAGCTAAATCAACCCATTTGTCAGCCACATTGCTTGCTTGAGTAACCGCCTCATTCATAGCATTGTCTTTTTTCTCCACTTTACATTTCAACCTTTGAAGTTGTAAGCAATATTGATCATTTTCTTTAGTAAGAGACTCAATGCGATCATGAAGTTCTCGTGCAAGATTTCTATAATCATGTACCAACTCTGTCATTGTTTTATTATCGGCTCTACTTGTTTCGAGTTCAATATCTTTCTTACGATTATGGTTTTGAAACCAGGTTTCTGCGTCGGTAAGGGCTGTTCTCAACATTTCATTATTTGTTTGCCATATCCCTAACTCTTGTAAGGCTATTTTACGTTTATTTTCTGCGATCTGTAGATCACGATAGCAGCTCTTAGCTCGTTCTTCATGCATTTTACAATTTCTTTTCCATTGTTCGACACCACTTTTCAACTTAGATGCTTCTTTTACCCACTCTTCTGGAGCATTGCCTAACCCAACACTTTGAAAGGTTTGATTGATTCTTTGAAAACCATCTTGCATGACTTCTATTTCTTTGTTCAGAATGTCCTTTTCGTTTTGCAATTGAAGTATTTGAGCTTCATATTTCAATACACGCTCTTTGTTTTGGATACCCTTACTGATGCTTTTGTCCTTGGACTCACTCGGTTTCGCCTCGACCATATGTTTAACTATTGAACCCGGTTAACCCTTATTCTCAAATTCCAATACTCCATGTTCTAGTAAGCAATTAATTCGATGATTGAAAGCAACACAAGTCTCGATATAATGTCCTTGAGCTCCTGCGTGATATTCACAATTGGCATTGGCATCATACTACTCAGGATATGGAGGTTGTAAAGGCTTCACATACTGCGGGGACATCTCCCGAGCTTCTAAAAGCTTATCATACAACTCCTTATATGATATAGGGATAGAATCAAAATAAGAGCCACCTCTCGGCTTGGATGGAACTGGAGTCTTCAGGCATGCCCACGAGTTCTGATTGCATGGTTTCTTTTCATCCTTCTGGACTTCTACAGTTGTCACAATTTCTTTGGTGTTTCCAAACATCTTGTTGATACAAACAATGATGTGCGTGGCTTCTCATACTGGCTAGAATCAACAAGTTCTAAAGTAATCCCTTGTGTATTTGACAACTCAAGGTTGCTTTCGTCGAGCTCTTTCTTTCCTATTGTAGAAGTCTCACTTCCTTTGGACAAAGCATCCATCCTATCCATCATCCTGGACATCTGTTCTTTTATCTATCTTATTTCCTTTTGCTCTTCCTCAACCATGCGATCTTTGGGCGCATATCTCTCCACTATTCTTGATACTTTCTCACGATTCCATTTCTCAACTGTGTTATATTCTGCTTGATCACGAAACCCCTTGTCCATCATGAAAGCCTTCTACTATGTTGACCACTCACAAATTGACACCTTTTGATTATGTCATGATCATGCAATGTAAAGAAGAAGAAGAAACCCACATAAAAAACAAGGTAGTACAAATAGGATAACAAAATGACAAAAAGCAACAATAGAAAATAAATAAGCCAATGCAAAAATAAGAATGCAAATGCAAATGCACGAAGTGTTAACTCCAAAAGTGACCACTTATAGAACAACCTTCATTTAGACGACAAGAATTCAATAAGTACACCATGTAGTCAAAATATAATTGTGATTCTTCATCTCTTCATTTCTTTGAGTCGTACTCTTCATGGAATCTATCATTACACTTCTAAAATTGTCGGTGTATTTTATCACCTTTGATGACATCGGATGTCCTTAAATTGAATCTTGAAATCTCCCTTCTTACCTCTAATGTGAATTGATTTTCATGTCCTTATGAAAGATCTTCTCATCATTGGTATGACTGTATCTATCTTTTGAGTCAACATCTTGGCCTTCGCTCCTTTGAAATGAATACTTCGATCAACTTCAAACTTGTACATTCACCTGATGTCTTTCTTCATAGATTTGTCTTCAATCTGTTTAAGATTTCTTCAATCATCGAATGCCATTCTTCATGAATCATTTGAATGTTTTTGGATCTCCCGATTTTGACTACATGGTTAAGAATTTCTTGCCTCATTATGACCAGCCTTCATATTAGTCAATCACTTGTGAATTAACACCTTTGGATGACATGAAGATGCAAATGCAATAAATCCAAAATAAAATGGACATAAAACCAAAATGGGTTAGTACACATAAATAAACAACAAAATAATAAGCATCGTAATCATTAAATAAAACCTACCCTCACATGTTGGCTACCCAATCATGCTTTAGTAGATCCTACCCAACATGATATCCACCCCCATGCTTTGTTATTCAAAAAAAATCCTAACTTCATGATATCTAATTCACAGGCTTGGTACGAAAATATAAAACCTAATTGCATGCTTTTCTAATTCGCATACTTCTTGCAAAAAATAAATACATTCGAGGAAAATGTTAGAATGAGTTTCCCCCTTGTGACTTTTGAAAAATTGCGGACAGAGATTCAGTATAAGACAGGTAGAGGTTTAGTAACACTAACAGGGTCCTCGAATTGTCCTTTGCTGGTGCCCTCTTGGGCTTGCCAGACCCTCGACCCTCACCCATTATAGGCTTAAACGGGTCAAGTTCAGTTCGAGAGGATACATTTCCCTATGTCCATGTGAGGAAACTCAAAGTTTCGCACGTAAACATAAGGCATATGTACCCCAGAGGTCACTTACTAAAGCCCATGCGGAGAAAAGCAATTTTTCTCACGTAAGCGTAGCGTTCACCTCTACCTAACGGGACAGAGCACAGTTAGAAGGCTCTACAAATCAAAGGGTTATAGCGACAGTGGGGAAACTCATAATCCTTTGCCTCGATCCAAGAAAAGCAGCATACTAAAGTGAAGGTCAAAAAACTGAAACATGTAAATCACACGTTAGTACAACTATTTATTTATTAATCAAACTAAAAATTAAAATGCAAACAAAATATTTAAAACAAGCAAGGGATCAAAAACCAAATTAAAACATACTTATAAATTTCATTTGCAAAGACAATTAATTAATCGACCATTGGCCTGGCTCTCTAAAAGCGTCCCCAGCGGAGTCGCCAAGCTGTCGTAACCGTTTTTTTGGCGGGGACAATCGTTTGATTGTTTTAAAAAACAGTAACGACTTTAATTTTGGAAAAATTCGATGATTTGGAATTAAATTGGATAGAAATGAAAAGAGTCGCCATCGACCTTTGGGTTAGGTAGGTCGAATACCTAAAAATGTCTTTAAAAAAACAATTTTAAGAAAAATCATTTTTTTAAGACAAAAGCTGGTCTGAGTTTACCAAAAATTCAATTAAAATGGGTTCGGGAGTCGATTACGCGTGGCGAAGGATTAGCACCCCCACAGCGCCCTAGATCGGTACAAAGTCGGTTAATTAATATCTTTGCAATGAAATTTACAAATTCAAATTTAATTTGTTTTATGATCCCCAATAAAATATCAACACATGAATTTCACCATATTCAAAAACACCAGAATAGATTAAATTAAAATTACCCAAACTTTAGAAAGATAAAGAATATTCGATTATTTAAAAATATCGAGACCATATCTTAAATAGTTATAACAATCTTTTCTCGATAAATTTAAATAGTCGAACATTTCTTTTTCTTCCATTCCCAAATTTTAAAGTGTTGAATCAATTTCTTAGGTGTCACTGATGGGATACACTTTTATTTTAAAATCGTTAAAAGCGGACCTCGAATAAGTTAAGACAACCCACTTAAAACGATTTTAAATTAAAAGGGTATTACCCTTAATCCAATTATGTAATAATGTCGAGTTATGCACGTGAGGCTATCATGCAAAACATAATATTATATTAATTAATAGAATGAATCAGAAATGTCAAAGCCAAAAATAATATTAACAAAGTAATAAAAACAATAAACTTTAAAGTTCAATAAAAATATATTATAATAATATAACAAAAATTAACGTTCATAATGTTAACTTATTAAAACAAATGAAAATAGGATTTATATTCCTTAATTAATTTATATATATGTAAAAAATAGTAGAGTCAAAAAAATATATTAAATATATATATGTATAACGCACACAAAATGTGCAAAGGCTCAAATATATTAAGTATATATATACATATATTATTTAGTACATGCATAAAATATGAAAAAAAAATATATGTGAAATATATATTTATGACATATATATACACGTAAAACTATAAATATAAAAACATAACTTATATATTTTCATAATATTTACATATATATATATATATATATATATATATATATATATGCATCAACAATAAAAACAGAACTTATATACAAGTTATATATACACACTAATATATCATGAAATTTAGGCATAATAAAAGAAACTTACTTAAAATGTATTAAAAAGTCAAACAAAAATTAATCAAAAATTATATAAAAGGCATTTAATACATATGAAAAATATTTAATATACAAATAAAACTTAATAATTAAATTGGGGCAAAATCAAAACAAAACCAAATAAAACAGACAAACAAAAAATTAAATTGAGATAAAAAAATTAATCATATCTTACATAGAAACAAAAATAAAGAGAAAATAGGAAACATGCATCTGAAGTTAGAGAAATAAAAAATATAATATATTGACAACCTAATTTTACGCATACTACAACAATTAAGGGGAAAAATATAATAATAAACAATCCTTTAATAAAAAGAACTAAATTTAAAACAATCAATCAATCGTTTACCACTCATGGAAATAAATTAGTGACTAAAATAAAAATGACCGAAAATAAAATGTACAAATCAATAAAAATAAAATAGAAAATAGCGTATTAGTGATTAACATATAAATAACGAAACTTAAGTGGCAAAAGTGAAATAAACAAAACACGTAGATTCGAGAACTAAAATGTAAAATACAATAATGTTATAGGGGTTTAACATAATTTTACGCAAGCAATTAGTGACCATTTTACAACAGCACGCTAAATGTTAGAGGGTTTCAAAGTGATTTTACGCAAAAGTTAAGTGACCAACATGTAAATACGCTGCAAAAATATAGTGAGATTATAAATACTATGTTTATAACATATTAAGCAAAACCCTAGCCACTTTCATCTTTCTTCTCAACTCTTTCTCCTTCAACCCACTCCGGTCTCCCTCTTCAAAACCAGTGAAAACCGACCACCTACCAAGATATGGTGGCCGGATTTATTCCAACAGAACCCTTAGAACTCTTGTTTCCTCTCTATGCTAACGGTTCCCTTACAACTTCTCTTTATTGTTTTTTTCGTTGATTAATTTCAGCCTTATTTGATTTACTAATATTAACCTCGGTTATTCAACTCCAACAATTAAACTCCGAACAACTATAAAACAGAGTTGTCGCAATTCTACCAACGTTCGCACTACTCAGGTTATTATCTAATCCATATCTATTTTCTGTTTATTTTTTTATGGATTTCGATATAATACAAGCACAAATAAATATAACAGAAATGAAAGCAGAAATTTGAAGTAAACCTTCCTTGTATTGCTTCTTTCGAAATGGATAGGAAAGGCTGTTACAATGTATTTTTCAAATGGGGAAAGGGATTATATATTTTTTTCATCCGAGAAACCCCTCCTTTTGTTGCTCTGGTGAATTGTTTATCTTCGAATGACCCCTTATTGTGTTTGTGATATTTTCTGGTCCTTCCCTCCTTTTCTTCGAATGGCCTTCCTCCCCATTTTATGGTTGTCTCCATGTGGGTTTAATGGTGAGTTAGGTATTTGATTGGGATTGGTTTTTATTTGTTTAATGGTTTTAATGGAGCAGGTTTAATATTTAGTGGATTGAAAAGTGGATGCACAAGAAGAGAACTAATGGAAATGCACGTGGATGTTTGATTTTGGAATTTTGCTAATGGAAGTGATGTTGAAGAAGTGGAAAGGGTAGGTGTGGTGGAAGCATGATATTGGTAGTGGGTAGGATATAATAAAAAATTAAAATGGTGCTTACAGCTGCCCCTCTTTGCTTATTGCTGTGAAACAGGAGTGAAGCAAAGATAATAGAGCACTATTTTTGACTCAATTTCTTCTCTTCAAGTTGCAGGTTCTTCTGGAAATATTGATCTAAGGTTGAACAAGTTCTTCTCATTATGAACTTATTCTCCCTCGTTGGATGAGTTCTTCTCATTATGAACTCTCCACTGGAAATCTTGAAGCATGGTTGAACAAGTTCTTCTCATTATGAACTTCGTCTCCCTCGTTGGATGAATTCTTCTCATTATGAACTCTCATCTGGAAATGTTGATGCCATGTTGTTATGAACTTCTTCTTCCTCTTTAGATGAGTTCTTCTCATTATGAACTCTTCACTGGAAATGTTGATCCACCTCCTTCTGTGATGGAGTCGAAAGGAACAAGTTCCTCTCATTATGAATTTTCTTCTTTAGGATGAGTTCTTCTCATTATGAACTCTTCTGGAAATGTCAATCCTTCAAGCGAGGCGTCACTGATTCGAAATGCCATGAATCAAGTGATAGGTCGAACAAGCTCTTCTCATTATGAAGTTCTTCTCCCTCTATCGGATAAGTTCTTCTCATTATGAACTCTCCATTGGAAATGTTAATACCTCAAGCGAGGCGTCACTGATTCGAAATGCCGTGAATCGAGTGATAAGTCGAACAAGCTCTTTTCATTATGAACTTCTTCTCCCTCTATCGGATAAGTTATTCTCATTATGAACTCTCCATTGGAAATGTTAATACCTCAAGCGAGGCGTCACTGATTCGAAATGCCGTGAATCGAGTGATAGGTCGAACAAGCTCTTCTTATTATGAACTTCTTCTCCCTCTGTCGGATGAGTTCTTCTCATTATGAACTCTCCATTGGAAATGTTGATCCCTCAAGCGAGGCGTCACTGGTTCGAAATGCCGTGAATCGAGTGATAGGTCGAACAAGCTCTTCTCATTATGAACTTCTTCTCCCTCTGTCGGATGAGTTCTTCTCATTATGAACTCTCAAGTGGAAATGTTGATCTGTTTATCTTCTCTTTGAAAATTTTCAGACCTGCAAAAGATTATCATGTGTCAGTAATAATTATGGTTTAAGTATACGAAGGTATTGACCCAAAGGTTCTCGAATCTTTGTTGAGATCCATTTCTTTCAATGGTGAAAAATATGGATTGACTCTTTGCTAAATTCGTGAAACGAAATCTTTATTGGCTTTTTGAATTCCTGCCAGAAATTTAACACTTGATTAATAAGAAACTTGTTTTAAGAGAAGCTCTCTCAAGTGAGATAAATTTTGTTTCGAAGGAAAATTGTCTCAAGGGTTTTTAAAAAAACCATCTCAAGTGAGATAAATTTTGTTTCAAGGGAAAAATGTCTCAAGTGAGACGAATTTGGTTTTAATAATCTCAAGGGAGACAAAAATTTGTTTCAAGAGAAACTATCTCAAGGGAGACAAAATTTGTTTCAAGGGAAACTGTCTCAAGGAAGACAAAATTTGTTTAAAGAGAAACTGTCTCAAGAGAGACAAAATTTGTTTCAAGGGAAATTGTCTTAAGAGAGGCAAAATTTGTTTCAAGGGAAACTGTCTCAAGTGAGATAAAATTTTCTGCTTCGAGGGAAACTATCTCAAGCGAGATAAAATCTTCTTTAAAAACAATCTTGAGTGAAATAAAATCTTATGTTTCAAGGAAAAACAATCTTGAATGAGATAAAATCTTCTGTTTCAAAGAAAAACAATCTTGAGTCAAATGAAATGTCTTCTTTCAAGTAAAAGTCTCAAGTGAGACAAAATCTGTTTCAAATGAAACAGACTCAAATATTTTTTTAAAAGAAATTGTCTCAAGAGAGACAAAATTCATTTCAAAAGAAACGATCTTACAGATGGGTGTTTCAAAAAAAACTGACTCAAAGATTATAAAGTTTGTTTCAAGTGAAACAGACTCGAAATTTGTATCTCAGAGAAAAATTATCTCAAGCAAGACGGAATTTGTTTTGAGAAATTGTCTCAAGCGAGATTAATTTTGTTTTGAGAAATTATCTCAAGTGAGACAAAAAAATTTTTTTAAGAGAAACAACATGAGAGGATACTGATAATTTGCTTGTTCCTGCTGGTGGAGGAAATGCCTTTAGAAGATCTGATCGTTCGCATCAGGATTTGAATGCCGCAATATTCGATATTGAATCTCCAAAGATGCCCCAACATTTTGATGTTGAATCTCCAAAGATGCCCAAACATTTGATGTTAAATCTCCAAAGATACCCCAAATTTTTGATGTTGAATCTTCAAATATGCCCTCTATTGCTTCAACACTGATTCTAAGCATGAGCTTTGTGTCTGAAAGTCACATGTCAAATACCAAGATCCACTCTAGAGAGATTGTCTTGTTTGAAAAGTATTTTTCTTCTTCTTTTATTTTCAAAAGTTTTGAAAATATCAATTAGAAGAGTTTTGAAAAATGATTAATCAAAAATTTTGAAAATATTGCCCCTCTCTAAGTTTTATAATTGTAACAAATCATGAAACTAAAGTTCATTGGATATCAAAGAATTAATTACACTGTTAATCCTTCAATAAATTATAGTTTTTTGACAAATGTCAAGATCAAAGTTATCTTTGGGAAATGGTTAGGTAAGGAAAGGGTAAAATGAAACTCATGTTATTGTGTTTGGTTAATGGTTTGGCTTTCTTATTTCTTTGATGTTCACTGATTTGATGGGGTAGCTTTTATGCTCATCTACTGGAAGTGTTCTCCGGCTCCCAACTCTCATGGTCACACTCGGATTATGCAATGCCTTATCAAGGAATTTGTGCGATCGCCTCAGTTGCACAATTTTTATATCCGAGCCGCCTTTTCAGGTTTTCAGCTCGAATCCTCCTTTGGTTTCAGGACGTCATTCAAAATTTACGTCTTGAACCCCCTTGTCATTTTTCCTATCATGCATTAAAGATTTTAGAAAATCTTTTGCAAATAAAGATTAATCCTGATGGGCAGGATGAAATCTGAAGATAGCCTCTTCTGTCTAGAAATCCATGTATGATTAGAAGGGACTTTTTAAGGAACGTAATGTAGGCCATGGTTCATGGTTATGGAAGAAAATGATAAGTAGGCCCAAACAAGTGTTTCAGGGTATTGAACCAAGGATCAATTCATTCTGACGCCTTCAATCACGTCTTGCTCAATTTGAATATGCTCATATGTGTTTCTCTTGATGCTCTTTAGATGCTCCATGATCTTCGAGTAAAGTGATTCTGGAATAATTGTACCTGATCAATCTCATAGTTTGAAGCTTGATACGCCATTTAATTCGATTATCGTCCCTTTTTCTTTTTTTCTTTGTTTTTTTCTTTTCTTTTCTCTTTTTTTCTCATTTTGTTTTGATTGGATCTTCGCACTTGACATTTGGTTCACCTTTTGGTATCTCCTCTGGATTGATGTCTACACTCATGTGAGCAAATCTCCACTTTGCCCCCAAGTTGAGGGTGATCCTTGGTTAGGGTTGAATTAGAAGAAAAATACTATAGGCTCAAAAGGGGACAACTAAGGATATATATATACATATATGGATAAATGAAACAAAGTCGTTCATCATCTCATACACAAAAGTCCTCGCAGAAGAGATATCCCCAAGGGGATAGATTTTCAGAATTAATTTTATTCACATGAAAAAATGTAATTAATGCATGATAGAGTTATTTCGAATTAATTCTCCTTTCTGCTTCTTGCTCCCAACATGTCTTAATTGTTTTGGCTCAACTTCAAAAAATTGAAACGAAATGCCCCAAGTTGTGTCTTCTGGTAGAAAGGTTCATCCTCAAGCGAACATCTTGAACTTAATTTCTGCAGGTTTTATTGGTAGAAAAATGTTGTTTTGCGTCTAAAAAGACGATGGTGTGACTTTATTAACTCAAAGGTATCGGTATGACTCTTTGTATCTTCATGAATTATTCTGGGTAAAAAATCGAGGGATTTTTTTTTGGGAGAAGATAAGAAATGTCTGATATTGCCATATTTCAAAAATCTATAATTATTGAAGAATTAAAAGAATAATGAGTTCATTCAATATTCGAAGAACTAAAGATTAAAATTTGCTCAATTATTCAACCTTAGAAGGTAACATAAGTTTAGTCACTTAAAAGATTAAGCAAGCATAAAAGATAGAACAAAAATGATTTCAAACAAAATAATGCTCTCAATGCAATGGTAGATGCAATGCCCCCATCATTTTCCAATTATCCATGCCCCTGAATCAATCAAGTTCTGGATCTTGCACTTCAGTGCGTCACAATTCTCGGAGGAATGTCATGAGCTTCTTATGTGGTAACTGTGCTCAATATCAACATCGTAACCCTCGAGATATGGGGACTCTTTTCTCAGATCATTCTGGAAGGCTCAGTCCTACAATTAGTTAAACAAGTTCCCATTGTATTAATTTCAGCTTGTTGATTTTATGTAGTGTCACGTGGTAGGACCACTTTATAGAATCCTCTATGAATTAGCTCTATGTTTTTTTTATAAATTATGCATGTAAAAATGCTTAAATGAATGTTATGTAGAATGTAAATGCAGATGCCAAATGCAAATGCAAAAGGTGTCATTCCAGAGTGACCATTTTAAAATAACTTTCATTGAACACAAAGGTCTCTGTACATTAAACAAACATTACAGATAATGGACAGCTTTCACTCCTAGCTTTTCTATCTCCTTCAAAAGCCAATTTAACTTCCACTCATGCTCAGGAGTTGAGTTGTCAATCTGCTTCAAATCTCTTGCAAAGCCAGCTAAATCAACCCATTTGTCAGCCACATTGCTTGCTTGAGTAACCGCCTCATTCATAGCATTGTCTTTTTTCTCCACTTTACATTTCAACCTTTGAAGTTGTAAGAAATATTGATCATTTTCTTTAGTAAGAGACTCAATGCGATCATGAAGTTCTCATGCAAGATTTCTATAATCATGTACCAACTCTGTCATTGTTTTATTATCGGCTCTACTTGTTTCGAGTTCAATATCTTTCTTACGGTTATGGTTTTGAAACCAGGCTTCTGCGTCGGTAAGGGCTGTTCTCAACATTTCATTATTTGTTTGCCATATCCCTAACTCTTGTAAGGCTATTTTACGTTTATTTTCTGCGATCTGTAGATCACGATAGCACCTCTTAGCTCGTTCTTAATGCATTTTACAATTTCTTTTCCATTGTTCGACACCACTTTTCAACTTAGATGCTTCTTTTACCCACTCTTCTGGAGCATTGCCTAACCCAACACTTTGAAAGGTTTGATTGATTCTTTGAAAACCATCTTGCATGACTTCTATTTCTTTGTTCAGAATGTCCTTTTCGTTTTGCAATTGAAGTATTTGAGCTTCATATTTCAATACACGCTCTTTGTTTTGGATACCCTTTCTGATGCTTTTGTCCTTGGACTCACTCGGTTTCGCCTCGACCATATGTTTAACTATTGAACCCGGTTGACCCTTATTCTCAAATTCCAATACTCCATGTTCTAGTAAGCAATTAATTCGATGATTGAAAGCAACACAAGTCTCGATATAATGTCCTTGAGCTCCTGCGTGATATTCACAATTGGCATTGGCATCATACTACTCAGGATATGGAGGTTGTAAAGGCTTCACATACTGCGGGGACACCTCCCGAGCTTCTAAAAGCTTATCATACAACTCCTTATATGATATAGGGATAGAATCAAAATAAGAGCCACCTCTCGGCTTGGATGGAACTGGAGTCTTCAGGCATGCCCACGAGTTCTGATTGCATGGTTTCTTTTCATCCTTCTGGACTTCTACAGTTGTCACAATTTCTTTGGTGTTTCCAAACATCTTGTTGATACAAACAATGATTGTGTGTGGCTTCTCATACTGGCTAGAATCAATAAGTTCTAAAGTAATCCCTTGTGTATTTGACAACTCAAGGTTGCTTTCGTCGAGCTCTTTCTTTCCTGTTGTAGAAGTCTCACTTCCTTTGGACAAAGCATCCATCCTATCCATCATCCTGGACATCTGTTCTTTTATCTATCTTATTTCCTTTTGCTCTTCCTCAACCATACGATCTTTGGGCGCATATCTCTCCACTATTCTTGATACTTTCTCACGATTCCATTTCTCAACTGTGTTATAGTCTGCTTGATCACGAAACCCCTTGTCCATCATGAAAGCCTTCTACTGTGCTGACCACTCACAAATTGACACCTTTTGATTATGTCATGATCATGCAATGTAAAGAAGAAGAAGAAACCCACATAAAAAAAACAAGGTAGTACAAATAGGATAACAAAAATGACAAAAAGCAACAATAGAAAATAAATAAGCCAATGCAAAAATAAGAATGCAAATGCAAATGCACGAAGTGTTAACTCCAAAAGTGACCACTTATAGAACAACCTTCATTTAGACGACAAGAATTCAATAAGTACACCATGTAGTCAAAATATAATTGTGATTCTTCATGTCTTCATTTCTTTGAGTCGTACTCTTCATGGAATCTATCATTACACTTCTAAAATTGTCGGTGTATTTTATCACCTTTGATGACATCGGATGTCCTTAAATTGAATCTTGAAATCTCCATTCTTACCTCTAATGTGAATTTATTTTCATGTCCTTATGAAAGATCTTCTCATCATTGGTATGACTGTATTTATCTTTTGAGTCAACATCTTGGCCTTCGCTCCTTTGAAATGAATACTTCGATCAACTTCAAACTTGTACATTCACCTGATGTCTTTCTTCATAGATTTGTCTTCAATCTGTTTAAGATTTCTTCAATCATTGAATGCCATTCTTCATGAATCATTTGAATGTTTTTGGATCTCCCGATTTTGACTACATGGTTAAGAATTTCTTGCCTCATTATGACCAGCCTTCATATTAGTCAATCACTTGTGAATTAACACCTTTGGATGACATGAAGATGTAAATGCAATAAATCCAAAATAAAATGGACATAAAACCAAAATGGGTTAGTACACATAAATGAACAACAAAATAATAAGCATCGTAATCATTAAATAAAACCTACCCTCACATGTTGGCTACCCAATCATGCTTTAGTAGATCCTACCCAACATGATATCCACCCCCATGCTTTGTTATTCAAAAAAAATCCTAATTTCATGATATCTAATTCACAGGCTTTGTACGAAAATATAAAACCTAATCGCATGCTTTTCTAATTCGTATACTTCTTGCAAAAAATAAATACATTCGAGGAAAATGTTAGAATGAGTTTCCCCCTTGTGACTTTTGAAGAATTGCGGACAGAGATTCAGTATAAGACAGGTAGAGGTTTAGTAACACTAACAGGGTCCTCGAATTGTCCTTTGCTGGTGCCCCCTTGGGCTTGTCAGACCCTCGACCCTCACCCATTATAGGCTTAAACGGGTCAAGTTCAGTTCGAGAGGATACATTTCCCTATGTCCATGTGAGGAAACTCAATGTTTCGCTCGTAAACATAAGGCATATGTACCCCAGAGGTTACTTACTAAAGCCCATGCGGAGAAAAGCAATTTTTCTCACGTAAGCGTAGCGTTCACCTCTACCTAACGGGACAGAGCACAGCTAGAAGGATCTAAAAATCAAAGGGTTATAGCGACAGTGGGGAAACTCATAATCCTTTGCCTCGATCCAAGAAAAGCAACATACTAAAGTGAAGGTCAAAAAACTGAAACATGTAAATCACACGTTAGTACAACTATTTATTTATTAATCAAACTAAAAATTAAAATGCAAACAAAATATTTAAAACAAACAAGGGATCAAAAACAAATTAAAACATACTTATAAATTTCATTTGCAAAGACAATTAATTAATCGACCATTGGCCTGGCTCTCTAAAAGCGTCCCCAGCGGAGTCGCCAAGCTGTCGTAACCGTTTTTTGGCGGGGACAATCGTTTGATTGTTTTAAAAAACAGTAACGACTTTAATTTTGGAAAAATTCGATGATTTGGAATTAAATTGGATAGAATTGAAAAGAGTCGCCATCGACCTTTGGGTTAGGTAGGTCGAATACCTAAAAATGTCTTTTAAAAAACAATTTTAAGAAAAATCATTTTTTAAGACAAAAGTTGGTCTGCGTTTACCAAAAATTCAATTAAAATGGGTTCGGGAGTCGATTACGCGTGGGGAAGGATTAGCACCCCCACAGCGCCCTAGATCGGTACCAAGTCGATTAATTAATATCTTTGCAATGAAATTTACAAATTCAAATTTAATTTGTTTTATGATCCCCAATAAAATATCAACACATGAATTTCACCATATTCAAAAACACCAGAATAGATTAAATTAAAATTACCCAAACTTTAGAAAGATAAAGAATATTCGATTATTTAAAAATATCGAGACCATATCTTAAATAGTTATAACAACCTTTTCTCGATAAATTTAAATAGCCGAACATTTCTTTTTCTTCCATTCCCAAATTTTAAAGTGTTGAATCAATTTCTTAGGTGTCACTGATGGGATACACTTTTATTTTAAAATCGTTAAAAGCGGACATCGAATAAGTTAAGACAACCCACTTAAAACGATTTTAAATTAAAAGGGTATTACCCTTAATCCAATTATGTAATAATGTCGAGTTATGCACGTGAGGGTATCATGCAAAACATAATATTATATTAATTAATAGAATGAATCAAAAATGTCAAAGCCAAAAATAATATTAACAAAGTAATAAAAACAATAAACTTAAAAGTTCAATAAAACATATTATAATAATATAACAAAAATTAACGTTCATAATGTTAACTTATTAAAACAAATGAAAATAGGATTTATATTCCTTAATTAATTATATATATATATATATATATATATATGTAAAAAATAGTAGAGTCAAAAAAAAATATTAAATATATATATGTATAACACACACAAAATGTGCAAAGGCTCAAATATATTAAGTATATATACATATATTATTTAGTACATGCATAAAATATGAAACAAAAATATGTGTGAAATATATATTTATGACATATATATACACGTAAAACTATAAATATAAAAACATAACTTATATATTTTCATAATATTTACATATATATATATATATATATATATATATATATGCATCAACAATAAAAACAGAACTTATATACAAGTTTATATACACACTAATATATCATGAAATTTAGGCATAAAAAGAAACTTACTTAAAATGTATTAAAAAGTCAAACAAAAATTATATAAAAGGCATTTAATACATATGAAAATATTTAATATACAAATAAAACTTAATAATTAAATTGGGACAAATCAAAACAAAACCAAATAAAACAGACAAACAAAAATTAAATTGAGATAAAAAAATTAATCATATCTTACATGGAAACAAAAATAAAGAGAAAATAGGAAACATGCATCTGAAGTTAGAGAAATAAAAAATATAATATATTGACAACCTAATTTTACGCATACTACAACAATTAAGGGGAAAAAGATAATAATAAACAATCCTTTAATAAAAAGAACTAAATTTAAAACAATCAATCAATCGTTTACCACTCATGGAAATAAATTAGTGACTAAAATAAAATGACCGAAAATAAAATGTACAAATCAATAAAAATAAAATAGAAAATAGCGTATTAGTGATTAACATATAAATAACGAAACTTAAGTGGCAAAAGTGAAATAAACAAAACACATAGATTCGAGAACTAAAATGTAAAATACAATAATGTTATAGGGGTTTAACATAATTTTACGCAAGCAATTAGTGACCATTATACAACAGCACGCTAAATGTTAGAGGGTTTCAAAGTGATTTTACGCAAAAGTTAAGTGACCAACATGTAAATACGCTGCAAAAATATAGTGACTCAAACTAAATTTACCCCATTTTAAGATTATAAATACTATGTTTATAACATATTAAGCAAAACCCTAGCCACTTTCATCTTTCTTCTCAACTCTTTCTCCTTCAACCCCACTCCGGCCTCCCTCTTCAAAACCAGTGAAAACCGACCAGCTACCAAGATATGGTGCCCGGATTTATTCCAACAGAACCCTTAGAACTCTTGTTTCCTCTCTATGCTAACGGTTCCCTTACAACTTCTCTTTATTGTTTTTTTCGTTGATTAATTTCAGACTTATTTGATTTACTAATATTAACCTCGGTTATTCAACTCCAACAATTAAACTCCGAACAACTATAAAACAGAGTTGCCGCAATTCTACCAACGTTCGCACTACTCAGGTTATTATCTAATCCATATCTATTTTCTGTTTATTTTTTTACGGATTTCGAAATAATACAAGGACAAATAAATATAACATAAATGAAAGCAGAAATTTGAAGTAAACCTTCCTTGTATTGCTTCTTTCGAAATGGATAGGAAAGGGTGTTACAATGTATTTTTCAAATGGGGAAAGGGATTATATTTTTTTTTTCATCCGAGAAACCCCTCCTTTTGTTGCTCTGGTGAATTGTTGATCTTCGAATGACCCCTTATTGTGTTTGTGATATTTTCTGGTCCTTCCCCCTTTCTTCGAATGGCCTTCCTCCCCATTTTATGGTTGTCTCCATGTGGGTTTAATGGTGAGTTAGGTATTTGATTGGGATTAGTTTTTATTTGTTTAATGGTTTTAATGGAGCAGGTTTAATATTTAGTGGATTGAAAAGTGGATGCACAAGAAGAGAACTAATGGAAATGCACATGGATGTTTGATTTTGGAATTTTGCTAATGGAAGTGATGTTGAAGAAGTGGAAAGGGTAGGCGTGGTGGAAGCATGATATTGGTAGTGGGTAGGATATAATAAAAAATTAAAATGGTGCTTACAATGGGATTCGCTACATTATGAAATAACTTAACATTGAAAGTGAATAATGCGAGCTTAAAATTAGGTCAAATACTAACAAAAATAAATCAAAGAATCATGTTTATCATCATTTACATTTGCGTTGTACAAATTCTTCCTAGCTAGTAAAGAAACTTGCATAATACATCTTAATCCAAAACAAAAAGAATGATCAACAAAATAAAATGTTGGCAGTGTGTCTATATATATTGCACTTTGTTTAACTTCCATGGGGAATGGCTTAGTGACCAGGTCCTCGAGGACTAGGCCCCGAAGCTAACCGCTGGAGGCAACAAGACATGGTGAACTTCGCCTTGTGGTAAACCGTGAGTAAGTATCGACGGTGGCAAAATCTTCCGGTAAAACTCTGATCGCTTCGACCTGGCTCAACACTGCCATTGAGATGACAAAGATGATCAAAAGGATACTTAGTTTTCTGCTATTCATCTTCCCAAACAGTAACCTTCACACCAGAAAAAAAAAGCTACAAATATTTGAAGATTATGTATTGAATATGCCGTAATTAAGAGATCCCTGATGTTGTGAATGATGAGGAACTGGAACTGAATGGTTAATATATAGGGAAAAAACCAAGGTTTTACAAAGTATAGGAAAAACAGCTGAAAATATCAATCAACGGAGATTGGTTAAGGGGTAAGCAGCTTAATATCCTTTAAGTATGTCTTGAGTTTTAGTCTGTGTGTATACAGAAAATCCCGCTAGGAGATTCATCCACCAGAGTCAAGTATGTGATGCAAGTCAATCTGGATTAGTCATGATGAAATTCTATAACCGGAAGAAAAAAAAAGAACAGCTGAAAATATCGAAATATTGAGGAAATGTGGACTTTTAACGTGTGGACCTAGAAATTGTAACTGCTCGTTGCTGCTGGGAAAGCAGAAACACTATGTCAATTGAACTTGTCAATGGCTGCTACAGTGTACATATGAAAATTACTGGTTTAACCTTTCTGTTTAATTGCTTGGGTTCAAGAACCGACGAAGGTTGCTTTTGTTATTTTGAGAAGAAGACAGGATCGGAATGGAGATTCAGTTGAGTAATTTAATGGAGGTCCAAGAGTTTGAAATATTGAATTTGACCAGGATTTTGGCTGGTTGGTTGGTCTGCCTGTGCTTGAGTAAGATAACAGCAACAAATTAGTGTGTGTTTATAAATCATATGAGAAGTGAACATTACTATTTAATTGTTAACAGGGATGTTTTGCGATTTAGTTTTTGTCATCCAATTATTATTTCAAAAATATATTTTGTTTTGGTCACTCAGCGCTAAAAAATTAATAATAATACTAACATGTCATCATAAGGTAATATCACGTCATCATTAAAATAATAAAAGTTACTACATCGATAGTTCTGTTTATTTTTTAACGGTAGGTGACCAAAATGAAATTAAAATGTAACGATATGATTTAAAAAAATAGTTGGGTGACCAAAACAAAACTGTGAGCATAAATGGTGACTAAATATATAGTTTGTCCTAAAGATTTCCGAGATTGAAAAAATACTAATTAAATGAAATTACTCGGTTCAGTTTGATTACTTAATTAGATTTAACCTAGTAATGAACCCTAATTAAACTTCTAACGCAAACTAGAGTTGGGAATAGTTAAACTTTAGCTTTGAAGGGTTTGTAATATTTCTGTTATATGTTTATATTCATATTAATAAACTAGAGGTTTAAAATAATTAGGGTAAATATATATTTTAGTACCTAAAATTTGTTTTAAGGTATAATTTGGTGTCTAAACTTTTTTTAATTAAATTAGATACTTGAACTTAACTTTAAGGTTTAATGCTATATTTGAATTATTATTTTTATCCAATTAGGTATATGAACTTGACTTTTAAGATCAAATTGATATTTAAACCTAGTGTCGTAGTTCATCATTTACCAATGGTGCCAATTTAGACTAAAAGGTGAAGTTTGATTACCAATTTGAACCAGTAAGTTTAGTTTGGACATCTAATTAAATAAAAAATAATAAAGACTAAATTCCACCTTGAAATAAAATTCAAGTACCTGAATATATGTTTACCCAAATAATTAATGCATAAACTTATTTTCTATAACACATTTAACGTATGTGTGCATGTGAATAAATAAAACATGTGTTCAAAGTTGCAAGTCTTGTGGATGTGTTTGAATTTTTTATTTTTCTATTTTTAGAATTTTGAAATCAAATATGTTGAAGTCGTCAATTTGAAAACAATGGGGTTAATAATTACCTTTTGAAATGGAATTTTGAGCATTGATATTTAATGAGATAAAATTGTAAACAGAAAATAAAAACAATTACATGTGAGAAAGAAGAAAAATGAATATTTGAAGTCTATATTTGTAATTTGACAAATAAAAAAAGAGTGTGTATTTGTAGTTTGAGATGATCTATAATAAACAATAAATAAGGTTGAATAAAGATATTCCAATGATCGTCTCCATTTTGCAATGTGATTGAAACAAGGGTAAATTACAAATTTGATAAATAAATTTTACTCTATCTCATATTTCACTCATTGCACTTTAAATTTTTTTACTCTCTCTCATATTTCATCATTAATACATTAGGGGATTTAGTCACTCAGTCGTTTTCTCACTAACAACATTATAAATGAATGCAAAACGACGTCGCTTTGGTGAAACTTTTGTTTTTTAAAACGGTGTCGTTATAATATTGTTAACTATTTAACGACGAAGTGACCAAAATAACTTATTGTATTAAGTTTAGTAAGAAAATTAAAAACTTTTAAAGTTTAGTGAGCAAAATAGGGAAGAGAGATGAAATTTGTAATTTACCCTTGAAACATAATGAAAGGATTATATGTTACTTTTATTTTAGAGAAAATCGCCTCAGTGACCAAAAATGCCTTATAATATACGATTTTAACCAACTTTTTTTGGATTTGCCAAAATGACCAACAAAATCGCAATGCGAAATAAAACTCGCAACGCGATCCCCAGAATCGCAAATCAGTTTCCAGAATCGCGTTGCGATTCTGGAAAATCGTAATGAGATAGTACAAATTCGCATTGCGATTTTCCAGAATCGCAACGCGAATATGAAAATCGCAACGAGAACATATAAATCGCAACGTGATTCTGACTATCGCAACGCGTATCCGTAAATCGCAACGACAATACGTAAAATCGCAACGCGTATCCGTAAATCGCAACGAGAATACGTAAAATCGCAACGCGTATCCATAAATCGCAACGAGAATACGTAAAATCGCAACGCGATTCTGATTATCGCAACCAGAATACGTTAATCGTAACGAGAATCTGTAAATCGCAACGAGAATCCGTAAATCGCAACGATAATCCGTAAATCGCAACGAGAATCTGTAAATCGCAACACTTAAATTTTGGGTATATAACTATGCAACAGCAGCAAATCATAAACTAAATCCCTAAATCGCATCTCATTCCATCTCCATCTATCACTCTCTCTGACGACATCCGTTCCTATATCCAACGACATCCTTCCCCATCCGGCAACAGATTTTAGTTTCGCAGCTCGTCTGTTTAGTAAATTAATTTACAACCATAAAATCATCTAATGTTGATCATGTTTGGATAGATTTATGTTTTGGAGGGTCATGGGAGAATGTTCATGGTGTTTTACAATATATGCCTTTACCTATGAATCTTCAACTAAAACTGTCTTTACAAAAGTTAACTTATGAAACTCTAATGTTACGTGTTCCAAAGAAATTGAATTTAGAGCCCCTAAATGGATTTAGGTTATCTTATCAGAGAAAAAGTAAAGTTTATTTGTTATCCGACAATGAAGATGTTGAACGATTCATTGCTTACATTAGAGTTTCGCAAGATAATGTTACATTGTATGTTGTTGAACCTAGAAGTAGTGAAGTTGGGTCAGTAGCGGGTAGTAATCAACTAAGTTCTTCAGCCCCAGTTTATGGTGCTCACAATGTACAACGTTGTTATCAACCTCAAAATTTAATGGTTCCACCACAATTTCATGACCAAGAAATTTTTGTTTCACCACATTTCCAATACCAAACACAATATCAAACACAATCTCAAAACCTACAACCTTTCCCTAATCCAAATCCCAATCAACTTTCAGCACCAAATTTCGGTTTTCGTATTGACCAGTTAGACGATGATGAGCCAACAGAAAAAATTGTGAGTACTAGTCAGTATTCGAAATTTGATCTTGGTCAATACCCGGACTTTGATCTTGGTCAATACTCGGATTTTGATGATGTTTCAGAAGAAGAATCAAACCCGGTGTGTAATGATTTTGATATTGGTCAATACCCGAATTTTGATGATGAAACAGGCGTTGCCGAAGAAGATGTTGTTGATGATAATGAGCAGGAAGTTACGAATGTGAATGAACATGTTGAACATCCATTCTGTAATTCATATAACCCTGAAGAAGAAACAGAAGGAAAAGAATTCCCTGAAGAAAAGAAAAAGAAGAAAATGCCATAGGAGTATAACTGGAATATGCCAGAATTACTTCAGATACAGGAAGAAGAGTTGGTAAATAACGCAGTTGATTGTTACACAAAAGTTATTCGTATCAAGAAAGATGATTGTTTTGATACAAAGGAAGACATGAAGATAGCTTTGTATACGAAATGTGTGGAAGATGGCTATCAACTAAAAGTTAACAAATCAAGCAAAGATCGTTTAGAAACAAGGTGTATGATTGACAAAAACTGTACGTGGCGTATGATTGCAAAGAGGATAAAAGATTGCGAAGTGTTTCAAGTTAGGACTTTTATTGATAAACATACATGTTCAAGAACCCAAGTTTTTCCTAACCATAGACAGGCAAACAAAAGGTGTTGGGTGGTTTTCTGGCTGAGTTAATGTTTTGAATGGCAGGGTATATCGGGACATGAAATTATGACTGACATGAATGCTCGGTTCAAGATTAGTATATCATATTCTCAAGCTTAGAGAGCCAAATGTTATGCCTTGGAATTGTTGAGGGGGTCGCCATAAGCATCGTTTGCCCAACTGTCGGCTTATTGTCACAATTTAAAGCTAAAAAATCCTGGGTCGGTAACTCATATCAAAACAGATAGAGATGGACACTTTGAGTTGCTGTTTATCGCCATTGGTGCTACGGTAGTAAATCATATAATTTTGTTGACTCATTTTTGTTAGTTACATGCATTTCACATTTAAATGATTATATTTCTTGTGTATATTATTTTGTAGATTCGTTCGTTTATTACTTGCATGCGCCCAGTTATTATAGTTGACGAAGCACATTTGAAAGGTCGATACCTTGGAGTAAACTTATTAGCAGTAGCCATGGATGATAACAATGGGATATTGCCAATAGCTTACGGGGTTGGCAAATCTGAAACCTCTGATTCATGGACATGGTTTATGGGGCATCTTAGGGATTGCATAGGTCCTATTAGCAATCTGACAATCATATCCGATAGGGCAAACTCAATTGACAACGCTGTTAGAAGGTGTTTCACAGATGCTTTTCATGGACTTTGTGGTGTTCATTTGTATAGAAATCTAAAATCAAGGTCTGCTGGTATAAAAAAGCACAAATGGACATACTGGAAGGCTGTAAAAGCTTATCGGGAAGTGGATTTTAATAAGCATATAAACTGTTTAAGACGTGTTTTGCTTCAGTGTGCTCAAACACTAGAAGATGTCGGGTTTGAAAGATGGTAAAGAGTACATCAACTTGGAGCAAGATATGGTTTCATGACGTCTAATAGTGCAGAATCAATCAACGCTCTAAGTCGTCATTCCCAGAAATTACCTATTACTATGTTAATGGAGTTTTTTCGAGCCTCTATTCAACAGTGGTACTACAAGAAAAGAAACCATGCAGGTAATTATTTCTTTAAAATCATAACTTATCATATATTTTACTAAGTATTGTTTATTTAAATTTACAGGAACATTGGAACATCGTGTTACACCATGGACTGAAAAAAAGATAACAAAACGTGTTGTGAAGTCAACGTCATGGAGAGTTGAACCATGTTCAAACACTTTGTTTCAAGTACTGGATAATAACTTAAATGGGCTGGTCGATCTAAATGCAAAGACGTGTAGTTGTATGAAATGGCAAACATCTGGTTATTCGTGTGGCCATGCTATAAAAGTTGCTCTTCATCTAAACCAAGATGATTCAAGCGCATACGCTATGGATTGCTACACTACAGAAGTTTATCGACAGACTTATGCCGAGATTGTCTACCCTATTCCACATCCTTCTGAGTGGGACATACCAGATGACTTACAAACAGTTTTGCCACCAGCCATGGACAGAAGGCTACCTGGCCGACCAAAAAGTCACGATCGTATACCGTCTAAGGGTGAAGAGAAGAAGAGATCGACATGTAGTCGGTGCAAGGAAAGTGGTCATACATGGTTGACATGTGGATCACCAGTGCTATCACAATCATCTTTTCCTCTACCAAAATATGGATCCTCATCAAAATCCAAAGCTCATATGGTGTCAAGCAAAAGGCAATCATCTTTAAAATCCCAATCACAACTGGCTTTACCTTTTGGGACTGTTAACTTAGGTGATTTTTAAATGCAAACGTTGTATTATGTGGATTTTATGTGTGAACTTTTAACATTTTCAGTTGAATTAATGACTCAGGCCAACCATTTTGACTTAACCAACTCTTACTTGTTATTCAGTTGTTATCACTTATTAGGCATTCATTTGACTATCGCAACGCGAAAATTACAATTGCAACGAGAGAATCGCAATGCGAAATGAAAATCGCAACGTGAAAATCGCAACGCGAATATTAATATCGCAACGCGGAAATGACTATCGCAATGCGAAATGAAAATCGCAACGAGAGAATCGCAATGCGAAATGAAAATCGCAACGAGAGAATCGCAATGCGAAATGAAAATCGCAACGCGGAAATGACTATCGCAATGCGAAATGAAAATCGCAACGAGAGAATCGCAATGCGAAATGAAAATCGCAACGAGAGAATCGCAATGCGAAATGAAAATCGCAACGAGAGAATCGCAATGCGAAATGAAAATCACAACGAGAGAATCGCAATGCGAAATGAAAATCGCAACGCGGAAATGACTATCGCAATGCGAAATGAAAATCGCAACGAGAGAATCGCAATGCGAAATGAAATCGCAACGAGAGAATCGCAATGCGAAATAAAATCGCAACGAGAGAATCACAATGCGAAATGAAATCGCAACGAGAGAATCGCAATGCGAAATGAAAATCGCAACGAGAGAATCGCACTCGTTGCGATTTTCATTTCGCATTGCGATAGTCATTTTTGCCTTCAACATAATGCAGATTGAAATCAACAAAATCAACCATTACATTTCAATCAATTAAACAAGCACAAATAAGAATTATGTTCACATCAATTAAACAAATCAACTTTTACAAATCATCTTTTACAAATCAATTAAACAATCAAAAAATAAGCAATAATTCTTATTTCCTCATCTACTATTGAATCAACTTTTACAAATCATCTTTTACAATCAATTAAACAATCAAAAAATAAGCATTAATTCTATTTTCTCATCTACTATTGAATCAACTTTTGCAACCATACATCATTTTCACGCAGCTCACTTCTGAGATTAACCTGCAGAAACCAAACATTTGCTCAAACAACACTTTCTACACATCTAAAACCTACAAACAGCAAATTATTGAATTCTAGGTACTTAACCAAACATTTTCAAACCAAAAGCCTATAAACTTACCAATTGTTTATGGACATTTTTATAACGTGGATGCAGGTAGGCAGCGTCTCGTATATATCGATTTAGCCATATAATACCGAAACCACAAGCCTACTGCAGCTCTATCTCTATCGGTGGGAGGTAGATACTTTATACTTCCTGTCGTCAAACGCTCCAACGCCAAGCATACGAGAGGACCACAATCCCCTCTGGCTCCTTCCGTTTGTTGTGGCGCGGTCTCGTCTCTGATAACTGTAATATTGAGCTTCTTTGGCTTCTTGTTTCTAGAACGAGTCCAATAATTTATCGCATCCAAGAATTTAGCCAAATGAAAGCTCCATCCCTTAATAATATCTCTTAAATCAGCCAATGATATGTAATTTATCATGCTATCATATAATATTGTCTTAAGGGATGGGAGCTGAAGCTCGATGATTTGTGCACTTATTTATGAATACCTTTAAACTCAATCTAAAATAAATACTAACCTTATCGAGCTCCCACCATGCAGGATAAAATTTAGCTTGTCCATTGCCCAACGCAAATGATTCATCTCGTTGATTCTTCAATTGAACGGCGTTAAAAGACGTCGGCATAATTGTATATCGTGTATTTCTTTTATTTTTCTTAAGTTTTCTAATTATTAGAAGACGTGTCACCCACGCATCGATATGCTGTTTTACAAAAAAGACATATATTAGTGACTTACATAAATTTAAAAAAATTAATCAAATGAAATATAAGAAAATATAAGACTTACCCCCCATCAAAATAGCCATTGTCTTCGACCCCTAATAATACGCCCCACCAAGACCGATCAAGCAACAAATAGATATCATCGGTGAGCTTGCATATGTCAGTGAAACACCCCTGGCTCCGCTCATGTAGATAAAAATCAATTGCGGTCTTAGCCCAAAGGGTGTTATCCAGAATTGTGTCTGGTAATTGTCTCCTCTCCACTTCAGATACCGGAATGGTACTAGCCGGTAACTTATACGAGAGCCAACTCTCATCCATCATGTCCGGCACGTCAGAGGGTTTCTCAAGAAGCCTACATATGACACCATGTGAATCGAGCTCTTGAATGGTGGGAGGGACCTCTTCAATGATGACAGTGGCCTCTTGAACGGTGGGAGGAGACTCTCGAGGAATGATAGGGGCCTCTTCAATGATAGGAGTGGACTCTTGAGGGATAACAGGCGAGTCAGGCTTCTTCTTGCGGTGTCTTCGCACTATTGGGGTGTACGGAGACTTAATAGCACGTGCACGCCGTATGATGAGTGAACTCCGTCGTGCAAGCAAAACCCGACGTAAAGCATCCACCTTATCGGGCCGCTAAATAATTAAATACAAAAATCAGTAAATAAACAGACATGATATTTAAACAGTGAAAACAAAGACAAATATGTTTCAAACTTGCATTGTATCACCAAGTCATTATTCTATCATAGTTCACAAAATGCATCAGATAACAAAGACAAATATGTTTCTATTTTGGTTTCGCGTTGCGATTTTGTCGTTGCGATTTTCATTTCGTGTTGCGATTCTATCGTTGCGATTTTCATTTCTCGTTGCGATTCTCTCGTTGCGATTTTCATTTCGCGTTGCGATTGTCATTTTTCACGTTGCGATTTTAAGTTTCGTGTTGCGAAAGTAAAATATTTCTTCTTCTGCAAATTGAAACTTGAATGGATTGCATTACTTCAACCAAAAGACAAAACAAAGACAAATCTAACTTCAGAGTATTAAAGAATACACAGTTTAGTTCAACCAAAAGACAAAACAAAGACAAATACTATTTCACAGTGTTAAAGAATACACAGTTTAGCAGAATTGACAGTAACCGAATAAATTTACTTCAACCAAAAGACAAAACAAAAGACAAATACTAACTTCACAGTGTTAAAGAATAAACATTTAGCAGTATTGGCAGCAACCGAATAAATTTACTTAGCATCTAAGTGAAATGGTTAATCTAAGTGAGATTACGAGTAAAATTTATCATCAAGTTAAATATGGAAAATCTTAACTTACTCGTTGCGTAGAGTATGAACCTCATTCTGCAACGATACTACCATCTCACGTAGAGCGGCAACCTCACCACGTAAAGTAGACACCTCCACACGCCATGCACCATCGTTATCGTGTAGAGTACCGATCTCCTCACGCAAGGCATGACCTCATCACGTAACTCCCTTGACTCATCCCGTGGAGGTGGAGAACAGGGAGATAGAAGTCGTGGCATCTTTGCCGGTCGCCTTCATGAGGTGATGGTGGAGAAGAGGCTCGATGATGTGATGGGATAGGTGATGGCTCTGGGTGAGGTGATGCCACCAATCAGTGGCAAGCTCATCCTCCGTGGGTGTCAGTCTTTGTAATGGAGTGTTGGCCTACTAACAATATAAAACTCAAACAAAGTTAAACGTATACTATTAATAACTTGTTATATATGAAATTATTGTGTTAACTTACATATTTATTGTCGCATATGGTATTAAGTCTTCCCAATCCAACAGACTTTTCGTCTTCCAGGAAATAGCCCTGGGATATCATTTGACGTTTTTATTACATATGTCCGCATGCTGGGGAAAGCCTCGAATATCCAAATCTACAAACAATATAATAACAAACATTAGTAATTGTTAAACTAATTAATTATAATTTTGGAAACATTATATAAATTCTTACCTTAAAGGCCCAAACAAAGCCTGATAAAGTGTATTTCGACCCATCGCCGCGCAAACTTTTGCGGTCATCAAAGGCAGATGACAACTTAGTCCAGGTAGCTTTCCATATATACGAACCCCATGGAAACAGATTCCATGCATTCAGGTCCTCTACCAATAATATTAGCTCCTGAGGAATAGGTTGTCTGGCCTCTGCCTAAAAAGTCGGCATACAAAGTACTAGAAGGCATACTCGGACAACATCGACGTCCATCCGAGTGAAACCATCTTTCTTATTAAACAATTTCTTCAGGTCGTCGACGTGTAGGTTCGACTTCTCCATTGACTCATCAGGAAAAACCCGGGATAACCATGATGGGCGGGTGATATGAAGAGTGTACCGGCCTACATCATCGTGTTCGAATCGTAGACCAGTGATTAAGCAGAACTCCTTCCGCCCAAAACAAGTATACGCCGGTGGAAAATGAAACCATATCTCTTCCTCACCACGTTGTATACTATCGGGTAGATCACTAGTCATGGTTTGAAGCCACAAATGGGTCAAATTAGCATCTCCACCCGGATGATGTACTCTCAGCCATGGCCCGAAGCAGGTTTCCTCAAACAATTTTCTTTGTGCAGGTGAAAGCTTCGAAGCAATTGTAGTGGCTAGGCTAACTTTATTCCTTAATGTCAATGAAGCCGAAAAAAATTTCTACAAAAACAATAAACATACCAAGTTAGATATACCAAAAACTACACTGTGAAGATATACCAAAAACAATAAACATAAATAGTAGTTTATTCTTGAAACTAAAATTTGCAACACTGTTTTGTCTTTTGGCTGAAATGAAAATCGCAACGAGAGAATCGCAACGCGAAATGAAAATCGCCTGAATTGGCAGTAAACAGTTTAGCAGTATTGGCAGCAATCGAATGAATTTAATAATAAATCTAAGTGAAATGGTTAATCTATTATTGAAATTACCAGTAAACTTATCATCAGTTTCAATATGAAAAACCTAAAATAATGCAAAATTTTCAAAATAAAAATAATTAAAAAAACTAACCCTCGGAGGTTGATTTTCCATTTCTGAATGATTGTGAGGGATTTCTGACCGTGAATGGTTGTGAGGGATTTCATCGGAGATGGGGATGGAAATCTTCGGAGATGGGGACGGATTTCGCCGAGAGTGAGAGATGGAGATGGACTGAGTTGTGATTTAGGTATGAGTTGCGATTACGGGATTTTCTCTAATATTCGTGTTTGGAATTTGAAAATAAAATACGCGTAGCGATTCTAATGGCGCTTTAAAAATTGCGTTGCGATTTACGGATACGCGTTGCGATTTTACGTATTGTCGTTGCGATTTACGGATACGCGTTGCGATTTTTACGGATACTCGTTGCGATAGTAAGAATCGCGTTGCGATTTTCATATTCGCGTTTTTTACGGATACTCGTTGCGATAGTAAGAATCGCGTTGCGATTTTCATATTCGCGTTGCGATTCTGGAAAATCGCAATGCGAATTTGTACTATCGCATTGCGATTTTTATTTCGCATTGCGATTTTGTTGGTCATTTTGGCAAATCCAAAAAAAGTTGGTTAAAATCGTATATTATAAGGCATTTTTGGTCACTGAGGCGATTTTCTCTTTATTTTATATGCACATGCAACAATTATACGTACAAATTATCATAATCATTAATTTAGCCCTCAACACTTGCATTTTTATCAATTTAGCCCTCAATGCTGATATCAATTAAACGAAAAACATAGTTTACACGTGTTTAAATTAAAGGAAATAACATTTAAAAGATGGATTAATTGGTATTTGTGTACTTTTTTTATGGTCAACCTCATCAATTTCTTCTTATTTTTTATTTTATGGTTTAAATTTTAATAAAAAAAAGTTCAAAACATTATAATTTGATATTTCTTGGTTACGCCTAAGATTTAGTCTATATTTGTTTTTCAAATTATTTGCAATATATTAATGATCACAATTGAAATGGATAGATCTACCAATTAATTATTAAAGTCTAAGTTTATATTAAATATTAATAGATAAAAAATAATAGAATGGAACTTAAGTCGTTGTTGTAACATCCCAAAATACGGGTTAGTGACTAAATCATAAAACTTCAGAGTTTGGTGATTTAAGTAGGATATTGTATAGTCCTATGATTTGTTCGGCTATTTCCTGAAAGTTTTTAGTAATCATCTAAAGAATAAAGGGCAAAATGGTCATTTAGCATGAAAGATATTTTATTTCCCAATAATATGAATGATTAAGTGGGTGGGGAAGAGTTATCAAACTCTTCTTCCTTCTTCATCTTCTTTCTCCCGTGGAAGCTAGGCAAAGGTAAGGGTTTTCTATTTTGTTGATCAATGTTGAATTAAAGGTGAGTTTTTGATTATTAGATGAAACTAAGCTTAAGGAAAGCTAAGTTGTCTTTAATCAAAGATGAAGAAGTTATAAGAGATTAAAGAAAATGAGTTTTTTTATGAAATCATGGAAAGAGTTGATAAGTTGAATTTAAAGTTAAATTTAACTTGTCATCATCCTAATTAGGAATATGAAGTATTAGAATTGTATTTAGAACATATTGAATTGAGTATGATTCTTGAATTCATATGAAGGATAGGATTTTGAAGTTATAGATGATTTTCATGGATAAGTTGGTTAAGTAATAGTAGTTGATTAATGACATGATAGGGGGTTTAAAATAGAAGAATTAAGGAAGAATTGATGATTTTCGGGGTTAAAATACCATTCTGGTTAGAGGGAACCGATACCCTATGAAGGGAATCGATTCCTCCTCTTGGACGAAATTTTTCCAGAATGTCCAGGGGGTATCGATTCCCCTGGGGGGGGGAATCGATTCCCCCTAAAGAGAAAAATAAAATTGGGTTTAATAATCTGGCTAAGTGTAACATCAAGTTTAAGGTTTAGGCTTCTGATAGTTGTTTTGAAATGTTATTTTATGTAGATATGAGCCTAAACAAATTCTGGAATCATCAAAGGATTAGAATTGATTCAAATCAAACAAGGCCAAGGTGAGTGCAATTTTATTGTACTATATTATGAACGAACATTAGCTGCGATTGAGCTAGTGATGGAGTTACTACGGTAAGAAGTGACTCCTAAATTGTATTTGATTTTTATGATTTTATGTGCATGAATAAATGAAATGTGTATAGACTTTATAAATGTTACATGATATACCTGCATACGTGATTATGCTATGAGACATGACCATGTGAAATGAGAAAAGCTATGTGAATATATGAATGAACTATGATATGCAATATGTGAACATGTGATATGATATGAAATACATGGTTACACATACTGGTATGTGACAGAAGAGAAAGAACAAGTGATGAGAAATGTATTTATCATAATGCCATAGTATTGATACGAGAGTTATAGGTATAGTTGGCATGCCAAGAGTCGAGGGTATTGTAGTCCTTCGGGACGTAGTGGTCCTACGGGACATATATAGCAGTCCTTCGGGACGAATACTGAACAATGTTCGGTGCCCCATGAGGGAATTTATACGAGCTGTGGTGACAACATTAGTGCACAACCTCAATGTACCAAATACCTCTATTCTCAAAATATACATGGGCAATTCAATTGAAAGAAATTAAAGTGAAAGTGGCACAAGAAGGTAAGTGTTCCATGTGTATGACATACTTATATGTTATCATGTAATAGATACGCATGTTGAAATGTTCATGATTGCCTCACTAAGTCTATGACTTAGCGTGTAAGTGATTCACGTAGGTACCAAGAAACGTGAAGAGCAGAATAGAAGTGGCAAGGACAGTATTTACTAGAAGATCAGATCAGAAGTATCGACAAAGTATGTCTTTTGTTGTGTATAGAGTGTTGGCATGTAATAAGTCGTTAATTATGAGCACTCTGATCGAGTTTGTATTTTATAGTCCTTTTATGTAATTAAGTTTTTGTTTTACAAAGTTTTAAATTTCTCGGGATTTTTCTGTAAGTGTCATGGTTTGAAAAGTCAATGTGACCTCAGACTCGTATTCGGGGGGTACGGGTTGGGGTGTTACAGTAATGGCATCGGAGCTAAGGTTTTAGTCGATTTCGGCATAAACCAGAGTCTATAGTGTTTTATAAGGTATACATGCCAACAAAATAGTTGAAAACTTCTGATCTGATGGAATAGTAAGTATACTGTTGTGCTAATAGAACTATATGATTGTATTTTATAGATGTCCGGAAAGGTAGTTCTAGAAATGAAGGGAGATGATTATACCTGTTGAAAGCAGTAATTCACCTGCCCTGGCCAGGCAGAGTGAAGAACAGACACCCTCTGGAGTGCCTGTGAATGATCAAGATGTATTTTTAAAACTTTAGACGCGGTATTGAACGCGTTTCAACCTCCTGTTACTTCAACTCCAAAAATGAATGTTGCAAAAGAGTTGAAGGGTTTAGGAGCTCCAGAGTTTAAAGGGGAAGCTGATGAAGGTCCTGTTACTGCGGACCTTTGGTTTAATGACGTGAAAGTCATGCTTGGGGGACTTCATTGTTCCGATGCTGACAAGGTGGATGGAGTTGTCTCCTTGCTTCGAGGGCAAGCGAGAATTTGGTGGACCAAGGTTACATGAGAATCTGATGATCAAGTAAATTGGTCCTTGTTTTTAGAAGAATTCAAACATAAGTACATCGGAGATCAATTTGTTCGACAAATGAAGCAAGAGTTCATGAATCTGAAGCAATGGAATCACACTGTATATGAGTACGAGTGTGAATTCAATAAGTTGAGTCGCTTTGCTACCGAGCTTGTTCCTACTGAGAAGGATGCTTGTGAGTGGTTCGTAGAGGGGTTACGTCCTCAGTTGAAGGAGATGTTGATTGTATTGAATCTATCCTCGTTTCAAGAGGTAGTCAATCGTGCCAAAGCTTTGGAAAGAGCTCAGAATGAGAGATTTGAAAATTCAAGGACTCAAACAGTCAAGAGAACGGGTGCTTCTTCGAGTTCCGCACCATCAAAAAGAGGCAGAGATGCTGGTTCTCGACCTCAAGCTAAATCAGAGTCAGTGGTATCCTCAGCTAGAGGATCAAATCTGATGAGAGGCAGACAAACTCAATCAACAGGATCTGGAGCTGGGAGATTTAACCAGAGTCAAGACAAACAATGCCAACATTGTGGAAAGAATCATTCTGGATATGTAGAAGGATTTCTGGAGCTTGCTTTAGATGTGGGGAGACCGGGCATTTTGTTCGGGATTGTCCTAGAGTAGTTGATGAGTCTGCACAGCCAGAGAGGTCTATTTCTACAGGCCAAAGGGGAAGAGGTAGTGGCAGAGGAAGAAATCAGTCAGAGTCCTCTGCTCAACAAGAGATACGTTCCACTGCTCGAGTGTATAATCTCAGGACCAATGAGGATCGGGATGACCCGGAGATTTTAACAGGTACCTTTCTGCTGTGTGATAAACATGTTATGGTATTGATTGATCCGGGGTCTACATATTCATACATTACTAGTAAGTTAGTGAGAGAATTAAACATTCTGTTAGAAGCTACTAGTAATGAAATGATAGTGACGAATCCATTAGGACACAGTGCTCGGGTAAATATGGTGAGTAGAGGGTGTCCCATACGAATTCAAGGAATTGAATTCCCTGCTAATTTGATGGAATTATCGTTTGAAGAATTTGAAGTGATACTGGGAATGGATTGGTTATATCGTTATTATGCTAATGTCGATTGTAGATTGAAAAGAGTAACGTTGAGAAGTCCAAAAGAGGTAGAAATCGTGGTGTTTAGTGAAGGGTGGAATCCATTGGCAGAATGGCTCCAAAAGAGTTGCAAGAATAAATATTCAATTACAAGAATTGCTGGACAAAGGTTTTATTAGAACCAAGTGTATCAACCTTGGGGAGCTCAGTTTTGTTTGTTAAGAAGAAAGACGGTTCAATGCGTCTCTGCATTGACTACAGACAGCTCAATAAAGTGACTATCAAGAATAAATATCACTTCCTCGACGATGACTTGTTGATCAATTAAAGGGAGCTTCAGTTCTCAAAATCGATCTACGTTCGGGTTATCATCAATTAAGATTCAAGAAAAGATGTTCCAAAGACGGCGTTTAGGACAAGATATGGTCACTATGAGTTTAGTGATGCCGTTGGAGTTACGAATGCACCAGCTGCTTTCATGGGATTTAATGAACAGGATTTTTCAACCCTATTGATCAGTTCGTAGTGGTTTTCATTTATGATATTTAATATTCAAAGTCAGAGGAAGAGCATAGTTCTCATTTGAGGACTGTCTTGCAGAATTACGAGATAAGAAGCTTTATGCTAATTCCCTAAAATGTGAATTCTGGTTGAATGAAGTGACATTTCTTGGACATGTATTTCTGCAGAAGGAGTTCGAGTGGATCCTCAAAAGATTAAAGCTATTCTGGAGGGGAAGTTCCAAGGAATGTGTCAGAGTCCGAAGTTTTCTGGGGTTAGCTGGTTATTATCGAAGGTTTGTTAAAAACTTTTCAATAATAGCATTACCCCTAACTAAGTTGTTGAGAAAGGAAGTAAAATTTACTTGGACTCAAGAATGCCAAGAGAGTTTTGAAAAGTTAAAGAAGATTTTGACAAAAGCTCCAGTGTTAGTTCAACCTGAGTCTGGCAAGGATTTTGTAGTGTATAGTGATGCGTCTCATAATGGCTTGGGATGTGTGTTAATGCAAGAAGGCAAGGTGGTGGCCTATGCTTCACGATAATTAAAGCCGCATGAGAAGAATTATCCGACACACGATCTGGAGATGGCTGCAGTAGTTTTCTCTTAAGATCTGGCGCACTACTTATGGTGAAAAATGTTACTTGTATACGGATCACAAAAGTTTAAAGTACTTGATGACTCAGAAAGAGTTAAATTTAAGACAGAGAAGATGGTGAATTTCTCAAGGATTATGATGTTGTGATTGATTTCCATCCCGGAAAGGCAATGTTGGTAGCGATGCCTTAAGCCGAAAGACGTTTGCAGCCTTACGAGCTATGGATGCTAAACTATCATTAGGCGGAGATGGTGCAATTTGTGCAAAATTAACTATCAAACCATCCTGGTTAGATCGAATTAAAGAATTGCAAGTTAAAGATGAAAGGTGTTCAAAGAAGTTGCAGCAAATAAAGAATGGAGAATGTACAGATTATGAGATGAAAACTAATGGGAACCTATATTATCAAGGGAGGTTAATGATTTCGGATGATAATGAAGTAAAGAATGATTTATTAATAGAAGCTCACTGTAGTCCATTGATGATGCATCCAGGAGGAAACAAAATGTATATGGACCTCAAGAGTCGATATTGGTGGCTGGGAATGAAGAAAGACATTACGGAATTTGTATCAAAATGTTTAATTTGTCAACAAGTTAAGGCTGAGCATCAGGTTCCGTCGGGACTGTTACAATCAATTTCAATTCCTCAATGGAAATCGGAGAATGTAACGATGGATTTTGTGACGGGGTTACCTTTAAATCCGAACAAAAAGGATTCGATCTGGGTGATTGTAGACAGGTTAACTAAGTCAGCCCATTTTATTCCGGTACGAACTGATTTCTCTATGGATAAATATGTTGAGTTGTATATTAGAGAGATTATACGGTTACATGGTGTACCTGTTTCCATAATTTTTGATCGGGATCCTAGATTCACATCACGATTTTGGAAATCTTTACATGGATCATTGGGCACAAGACTGAATTTTAGTACATCGTTTCATCCTCAGTCAGATGGTCAGTCTGAGCGAACTATCCAAATTCTGGAGGATATGTTAAGAACTTGTGTTATTGAATTTAAAGGATCGTGGGAAAAATATTTTCCACTTACTGAATTTGCATACAACAATAGTTATCAGTCAAGCATCAAAATGGCTCCCTATGAAGCTTTATATGGGAGAAGAGTCGTACACCATGAATTGGTATGAACTTAAGGATAGAGAAGTTATTGGTCCTGAGTTGATTCAGGAAATGGAAGAGAAAGTCCAAGTAATTCAGAATAATCTGAAAGCTGCAGCTGATAGACAGAAATCATATGCTGATTTAAAAAGGAAAGAAATTGAGTTTCAAATCGGAGATAAAGTGTTCTTGAAGTGTCTCCGTGGAAGAAAGTATGAGATTTGGCCGTAAAGGAATTGAGTCCTCGGTTTATTGGACCATATGAAATCGTTAAGAGAGTAGGACCAGTGGCATATCAATTAGCTTTGCCACCTGAAATGGAGAAAATTCAACAACGTCTTTCATGTCTCCATGCTTAGGAAATATCGATCTGATCCATCTCATATTGTGACTACCGAAGAGATCGAGGTTCAATCAGATTTGACTTATGAGGAAGAACCTGTTCAAATATTGGCTCACGAAGTCAAGCAATTAAGGAACAAGACTATTCCATTAGTCAAAGTGTTGTGGAGAAATCACAAAGTGGAAGAAGCAACGTGGGAACGTGAAGAGGACATGAAGATTCAATATCCCCATCTCTTTGTACAATGAAAATTCGAGGACGAATTTTCTTAAGGGGGAGAGATTTGTAACATCCCAAAATACGGGTTAGTGACTAAATCATAAAACTTCAGAGTTTGGTGATTTAAGTAGGATATTTGTATAGTCCTATGATTTGTTCAGAAATATTTCCTGAAAGTTTTTAGTAATTATCTAAAGAATTAAAGGGCAAAATGGTCATTTAGCATGAAAGATATTTGTATTTCCCCAATAATATGAATGATTAAGTGGGGTGGGGAAGAGTTATCTACAAACTCTTCTTCCTTCTTCATCTTCTTTCTCCCGTGGAAGCTAGGCAAAGGTAAGGGTTTTCTATTTTGTTGATCAATTGTTGAATTAAAGGTTGAGTTTTGATTATTAGATGATAACTAAGCTTAAGGAAAGCTTAAGTTGTCTTATAATCAAAAGATGAAGAAGTTATAAGAGGTTAAAGAAAATGAGTTTTTATATGAAATCATGGAAAAGAGTTGATAAGTTGAATTTAAAGTTAAATTTAACTTGTCATCATCCTAATTAAGGAATATGAAGTATTAGAATTGTATTTAGAACATATTGAAATTTGAGTATGATTCTTGAATTTCATATGAAGGATAGGATTTTGAAGTTATAGATGATTTTCATGGATATAAGTTGGTTTAAGTAATAGTAGTTGAATTTAATGACATGATAGGGGTTTAAAATAGAAGAATTAAGTGAAGAATTGATGATTTTCGGTGTTAAAATACCAATTCTGGTTAGAGGGAACCCGATACCCTATGAAGGGAATCGATTCCTCCTCTTGGACGAAATTTTTCCAGAATGTCCAGGGGGTATCGATTCCCCTGGGGGGGGAATCGATTCCACCCTAAAGAGAAAAATGAAATTGGGTTTAATAATCTGGCTTAAGTTGTTAACATCAAGTTTAAGGTTTAGGCTTCTGATAGTTGTTTTGAAATGTTATATTTATGTAGATATTGAGCCTAAACAAATTTTGGAATAATCAAAGGATTAGAATTTGATTCAAGTCAAACAAGGCCAAGGTGAGTGCAATTTTTATTGTACTTATATTATTGAACGAACATTGGCTTGCGATGAGCTAGTGATGGAGTTACTACGGTAAGAAGTGACTCCTAAATTGTTATTTGATTTTATGATTTTTATATGTGCATGAATACATGAAATGTGTATAGACTTTTATAAATGTTACATGATATACCTGCATACGTGATTATGCTATGAGACATGACCATGTGAAATGAGAAAAGCTATGTGAATATATGAAATGAACTATGAATATGCAATATGTGATACATGTGATATGATATGAAATACATGGTTACACATACATGTGGTATGTGACAGAAGAGAAAGAACAAGTGATGAGAAATGTATTTAACATAAATGCCCATAGTATATGATACGAGAGCTATAGGTATAGTTGGCATGCCAAGAGTCGAGGGTATTGTAGTCCTTCGAGACGTAGTCCTTCGGGACGTAGTGGTCCTACGGGACATATATAGCAGTCCTTCGGGACGAATACTGAACAAATGTTCGGTGCCCCATGAGGGAATTTATACGAGCTGTGGTGACAACATTAGTGCACAACCTCAATGTACTCAAATACCTCTATTCTCAAAAATATACATGGGCAATTCAATTGAAAGATAAATTAAAGTGAAAGTGGCACAAGAAGGTAAGTGTTCCATGTGTATGACATACTTATATATGTTATCATGTAATAGATACGCATGTTGAAATGTTCATTGATTGCCTCACTAAGTCTATGACTTAGCGTGTAAGTGATTTACACGTAGGTACCAAGAAACGTGAAGAGAAGAATAGAAGTGGCAAGGACAGTATTATTACTAGAAGATCATATCAGAAGTAATCGACAAAGTATGTATTTTGTTGTGTATAGAGTGTTGGCATGTAATAAGTCGTTAATTATGAGCACTCTGATCGAGTTTGTATTTTATAGTCTCTTTTATGTAAATTAAATTATTTTGTTTTTTACAAAGTTTTAAATTTCCCGGGATTTTTCTGTAAGTGTCAAGGTTTGAAAAGTCAATGTGACACCTCAGACTCGTATTCGGGTCGGGTACGGGTTGGGGTGTTACAGTTGTGGTCATGTAAATAAATTAATTAGGTCAATCAACGAGGGTGGATTCAAGTAGTAAACAACTTAATATCATTTAAGCAAATTTTGAGTTTGAGACCTTATGTATACAAAAAAATCTCCGTTGGGAAACTCAACCACCAAAGTCAAGTGCGCGATACGGGTCGGTCCGAAATAATCAGGACAAAACCCTATAAGCTGGAGCAAAACCAATAAAAATAAAATAAGTTAATATTATTCCGATATGTTTGAATGGAAATTTGTTTTGAAAATGTGAAATTTACTTTCATCAAAGTAACTTTTGAATAATTAGTTTTATTAAAATGGAATTTTGAATATTAATATTAACTGAGATAACATAATAAAAGCAATGATATGAGAAAGGGAAAATAAATAAAATATATATTAAATAAGAAAGCCTAAATTTTGTAGTTTGACATATGAGAATAATAAACACAAACGTTGAAAATTGGTATTTTGACGAGCGTCCTTTGAAGAAGGCAATTTGATTTAAATAAAATAAAGTATATTACCTTTTATTTATATGAACTTGTAAATACATGCATTCAATTATATTGATGCATACGTAAAATATTTTATTTTAAAAAAAGTAAAACATTTGATATTAAGTTGTGTTAATATCGAATTTGATAATAGGGTTTGTCCTATTTCTCTTTTTCTTTTTCTTACCTGTAGTTAGTGTAACACCCCAATTTAGGGGTTAAATTAAGAAATTATAAAGTGGTGAATTTAATTAGTATATTTGGAAGAAATTAGGGATTAAATTGTAAAATTTCAAAGTTGGCATACCATTTTAAGAAGTACAGGAAGTTCAGTGACTAAACTCATGGTTTACCAATTTTTATTGAGTTAAATTATAAACCCCTTCCCGTGCGCAGTTTCAGATAATTTTCTAGTTTTCCTTCTCCAACAACCTTCCTTTCAACTTCGATCTACTCGCCGTCTGACCTCCGATCGAAGAACCGAAACCACCATCGTGTTCATTGTCGACCGAGGAACAAAACCCCTCAAACCTTTCGTCGTGAATCGTCGCCGTTCGTCGTTAAGTCGGAAGTATCGTCGGTAATAACTTGATTTCAGTTGGTTTTTCGTCGATTCACGACGATCCGACAATCCGTTTTCGACACCTCCCACACCATCGTGTTTCATGCATCGTTCCAAGTTCACCGGTGTTCTCCGTTTCTCCATCGTCACCGGCGCGTGGAGGGGTGAAACCGTTAAAGTTTTTGACGTTTCGGAATCGAGCTCTCCGCCGTTCAAAATTGTGAACCGAGCTTGGTAAGTGTCTCAAAATGCCTTAAAATAATTTTTAGGAATTTTCTGAAACTGTATCACTGTTCACGCGCTGCACGCGCCACCCCCGAGAGTGGGCCTCGTATGGGTGTTAATTTTATAATTAATTTCTGTTTGGGTGCTATTTGTGTAAAATTCAGGTGTTAGCTTCGTAAATAATTGCATAATGTTGCTAATTTTGTAATTAATTTTTGTTAGGGTGATATTTGTGTAAAATGGTCGAATGTTGACTGGGTTGACCGTTGACCGGAGTTGACCACAGTTGACCAGAACTTTGACTAGCGTTGACCGAGCATTAAACGACCTTTGACTTTGATCGAGTATACCTATCTAGACGTTTTTCGATGTTCCGAGTCCGATTTCGCAGTTTTTTTTTGAAATTCGGACCCGAAGGCCTCAAAATTACTAGTCAAACACGTTGACTTTGATTTTGACCGAAAATTCCAAAATTTTGAAAAGTTATATTTTATGTTTTCGATGTCCTGAATCCGAATCCGAAGTCTGTTTCACCAAATTCGAACCCGGTAAGCTATTTTTCACTGATTTATCATCCGATTCGATCCATTTTTCAGAATTAAGCTATATTTTTATGTAATTTCTGTTGATATGGATCCGAGGAAATATTGAAAGTTGAATTAAAGATCAAAGGCGTTCGAATGGAATTTATATGGTCGATCAGTATGGCACGAAAATTGAGGTAATATTTTACTACCTTTTTATGCTTTTTGGAACATGTGAATATTGGTAAATGCATGAATAAGATATTATTGGTCTCATATGTGTAGTTAATTAATTTCTACGCTCGATCCGAATACTATGAAAATTCGGTAAATGATTATGGTTCAGAAGACTTTTATAAGAAATTGATGAATTGTTAGAATTAAAATTACAAGTTTTGTGTTTAGTGATAAAGGAATCAGCTTGGATCTGTAACATATAATTTATTTCATCAAAGGTATTTGGATGGGAATTTATGAGATTACTCTGGTAGGATAAAATTACAGAAATACCCTTATGTTGTAAGATGACAAGAATTGTCCCTGGAAGTTAGTTAATAACTCTGAAAAGACATATTGATCTGGTAAAATTTTAGATGTGCATAAGAAATGCTAGTTTTGTTTAGGAAATATGGATAACCAGTTTTTTACACCAAGAGGGTTTTGGGCAAGAATTTAGAAGTATGTTAAAGAATCATTTCAAGATTAGAGAATGTTCAGAAAAACAATTAATCATAGGACCTCTAAATTTTCGTTCAGAGCTAATATCGAAATTATCTGGTTAAGAAATTACGAAAATGCCCTTGAGAGGTAAAATATTTTGAGTTGACCCTGAATGAGAAAGTACTTTGAGGATTTGTACTTAATTTGATTAAGTACGGATTTGATTGTTAAGATCCTGACTTAGTGCAGAAAAATTCTTGATATTTCCTTGGTAAAATTCTGAGAAGGTACTTGATTCGAAAATATACGAGTTATGAGTAAATACCTGAACGACAATTTATCGGAAGGTGCTCTTTTATCAGAATTGTTCGAAGGGACTGAAAGAGATGATAAATTGGAATTAAATAATAAGATAAGATGGAAGGAAATAATTGTAATACATTGGATCTATAAAATGACCAAAATACCCATGTAATGGAAATAACCCAAGAATATCACCAAGCTCAGGAATGATTGGATATCCTCGAGCTTTGAAATGAATGGAATAAGACTGAGTATCAAAATGACCAAAATACCCTTATGACCTAGAATAAGTAAATGTCTTGGATTAATTAAGTAATCCAAATAAGTATAGATGTTGGACTACCTTTAAAAGTTATGGAACACAACTTTAGTGAGTTGATCAATCGTAATGATATGTTAGTACCTGGACGATATAGATATTACTTGAATGCGTGTTCGTCTTCTCAAGTGTGGCTTGATGATAATTTTGGAAGTATTCAGCTTAGCTAAACTCTAGATCGCATTCAATGTTAAGAAGTGGATATTCATTAGACAAATCAACTACGACTACCAAATTGAATTGAACGAAAGTGCAATATGTATCTGAAATTCAGAAGTCTGAATTACTATGGAAAACCCTGAAGTATCTGTAAAGGACTTGACTGCTAAATGAACTAAGTAACATCAAAGACTGAGGATTAAGTAAGAGATTGGAATAAGTTTGAAAACTCAGATGAACTTATATGATGTATCATCCCTATGGATTATGAACCACAAATCAAGTACATCAGCATTTCTTGGTATAGTTGAAATATGGAAATGAAATAAAGACCATTAGAGTATTGGTTCTGGGAGCTATTAATCTGGAGTTGTTCAATAATCGGATTAATCGTCATAGATTGTAAAGATTCTGAATACCTTCAGATTTCGTAAAGCTTCAGAAAAGTTTCTGAATAAGATGATCCCGATAAATCATATCCTGAATAACTGATGATTATGTCAGTTAATGAACTTTTCAAATAGTGATTCTAACTTCCGACATTCTATCGGTAAACTGAAGATTCGTGTCTCTCTACATGATAAGATTATCTAGTATCTCTGAATAATATCTGTAAACTTTGGTGTGTTCCCTAATCATATAAATATTTTATCTGATTTCCGACTTGAATTCTGTTCTGAAACATGACTTGAATTTTGTTTTGATTTATGATCCGGATTCTGTTTTGATATATGTTCTGAATTCTGTTTTGATTTCATATATCTCCGTTTAATGACGGAAAATTATTTTAATTGGGGGTATTGTTGAATGAAGTATTTCCGCAGGTTCCTCGGCTTTGTGCTCAGGGCCTTACAAGTTGTGTGGGTTGGGTGTATGGTTCTAGGGAACATACACATTATGTTGTATTGGGATAAGGGAATATATATATATATATATATATATGTTTTAAAAAGATCTGAAAAGTTACATGGTTTTTGGGAACACACTAGATAACCTATTTTGTTCTCCTGAACTCAGTCATCTGAAATATCTCCATATGAACTGAAAGCACTATCTATTACTACCTGAAATATCAGTAAGATCTCTACTCAGTATAAAGATTTGTAGATTTCTGATCCGATAAGAAAATATATGTTTATCTATATCTGCACGTTCTTCAGCATCATATGGTAGTTCTGTATTACTGAGCTTTCCGAAGCTAACTCTATTACTCACCATTGCTGGTTAAAAGAATTGTACCAGTGCAACTATCGATTTCAGTAAGGGAATTCTTCCGGCTTTGATTGTAGAGCATGGTACATGTGATTAGAGGTCATGTAATTGTATTTCGTTTTATATACGAGTTTGAAAATCTGTTTTATTTCTGCATACTGATAAATCATTTTATAAGTTACATGTTTTAATAAAAGTTTTAAATTTTCTGCCATTTTTGCAGTGGGTCACTCCGGTGGCCCTAATGTGACAACCCAGATCGGATCGAGATACCCGCATCGATCTGGGGATTACATTTAGTGGTATCAGAGCTTTGGTTTGAGCCAAAATATTCATGATAGACCGGCCGGTCGAATGTCAATATATGTCTGATCAGTACATGCCCCTAGACTACAATCGTACCTCTTTGAGCCAGAACTTCAAGATTGAATCCCTATCTATAATGAGCAAACCTAAGTTTTCATTCGATAAGACTCTATCGTTTTATAAAAGAATACTGGTAACGTCTGTCTAAACGCTGTAAAGTACCTCAGGAGTCATGTGAGAGTTATTCATCTGAGAAATTCTTACTCGACTCCGGAAAGGAAATTGGGATATGTTATTGCTCTATGAGCCTATTCTCATGAAAAAGACTGAATTGATTACTCAAGAAAATTTTCGTTCAGATTATTTTATTGAAATGAGGAAAAGTACTGATAAGAAATTATACTCAACTGGTTAAGGATTAGTGGAGGATCCATATTTCTATAAGAGCTACATGAAAGATATGAAAGAACTGACGGAAGTTTTATTTCTGCAATTATGTGACTTGAATGAATTTCGAGGACGAAATTCTTTTAAAGAGGGGAGAATTGTAACACCCCAATTTAGGGTTAAATTTAAGAAATTATAAAGTGGTGAATTTAATTGGTATTTTTGGAAGAAATTGGAGATTAAATTGTAAAATTTCAAAGTTGGCAGACCGTTTTAAGAAGTACAAGAAGTTCAGTGACTAAACTCATGGTTTACCCATTTTTATTATGAGTTGAATTACAAACCCCCTTTCCGTGCGCAGTTTTCAGATAATTTTCTAGTTTTCCTTCTCTAACAACCTTCTTTTCAACTCCGATCTACTCGTCGTCCAACCTCCGATCGACGAACCGAAACCACCATCGTGTTCGTTATCGACCGAGGAACAAAACCCCTCAAACCTTTCATCGTGAATTGTCACCGTTCGTCGTTAATTTCAGTCGGAAGTATCGTCGGTAATAACTGGATTTTAGTTGGTTTTTCGTCGATTCACGACGATCAGACAATTCGTTTTCGATACCTCCCGCACCATCGTGTTCCTTGCAACGTTCCGAGTCCACCGGTGTTCTCCGTTTCTCCATCATCGTTGGTGCGTGGAGGGGTGAGACCGTTAAAGTTTTTGACGTTTCGAAATCGAGCTCTCCGCCATTCAAAATTGTGAACCGAGCTTGGTAAGTGTGTCAAAATGCCTTAAAATAATTTTGACTTTGACCACAGTTGTCCAGAACTTTGACCGGCATTGACTGGGCATTAAACGAACTTTGACTTTGACCGAGTATACCTATCCTGATTTTTTCGACGTTCCGAGTCCGATTCCATAGTCCGTTTTACGAAATTCAGACCCAAAGACCTCAAAATTGTCAGTCAAACCCGTTAACTTTGATTTTGATCGAAAATTCAAAATTTTTGAAAAGTTATATTTTATGTTTTCGATGTCCTGAATCCGAATCCGTAGTCCGTTTCGCCGAATTCGAACCCGGTAAGCTGTTTTTCACTGATTTATCATCCGATTCGATCTATTTTTCAGAATTAAGCTCTGTTTTTTATGTAATTTCTGTTGATATGGATTTGAGGAAATATTGGAAGTTGAATTAAAGATAAAAGGCGTTTGAATGGAATTTATATGGTCGATCAGTATGGCATGAAAATCGAGGAAATACTTTACTACCTCTTTATGCTTTTTAGAACATGTGAATATTGGTAAATGCATGAATAATATGTTATTGGTCTCATATGTGTAGTTAATTAATTTATACTCTCGATCCGAATACGATGAAAATTCGGTAAATGATTATGGTTCAGATGACTTTTATAAGAATTTGATGAATTATTAGAATTAAAATTACAAGTTATGTGTTTAGTGATAAAGGAATCAGCTTGGATCTATAACATATAATTTATTTCATCAAAGGTATTTGGATGGGAATTTATGAGATTACTCTGGTAAGATAAAATTACATAAATACCCTTATGTTGTAAGATGACAAGAATTGTCTCTGAAAGTTGGTTAATAGCTCTGAAAAGACATATTGATCCAGTAAAATTTCAGATGTGCATAAGAAATGCTAGTTTTGTTTAGGAAATGCGGATAACCGGTTTTTTACCCCAAGAGGGTTTTGGGCAAGAATTTAGAAGTCTCTTAAAGAATCATTTCAAGATCAGAGAATGTTCGAAAAAATAATTAATCATATGATCTCTAAATTTTTCGTTAAGAGCTAATATCAAAATTATCTGGTTAAGAAATTACGAAAATGCCCTTGAGAGGTAAAATAGTCTGAGTTGACCCTGAATGAGAAAGTACTTTGAGGATTAGTACTTAATTTGATTAAGTATGGATTTGATTGTTAAGATCCTGACTTAGTGCAGAAAAATTCTTGATATTTCGTTGGTAAAAATATGAGAAGGCACTTGACCCGAAAATATCTGAGTTATGAGTAAATACCTGAAGAATAATTTATCGGAGGGTGCTCTTTTATTAGAATTGTTCGAAGGGACTGAAATAGATGATAAATTGGAATTAAATAATAAGATAGGATGAAAGGAAATGATTGTAATACATTGGATCTGTAAAATGACCAAAATACCCCTGTAATGGAAATAACCCAAGAATATCACCAAGCTCAGGAATGATTGGATATCCTCGAGCTCTGAAATGAATGGAATAAGACTGAGCATCAAAATGACCAAAATACCCTTATGACCTAGAATAAGTAAATATCTTGGATTAATTAAGTAATTCAAATAAACATAGGTGTTGGACTACCTTTAAAAGTTATGGAACACAACTTAAGTGAGTTGATCAATCATAATGATATGTCAGTACCTGGACGATATAAATATTACTTGAATGCATGTTCGTCTTCTCAAGTGTGGCTTGATGATAATTTTGGAAGTATTCAGCTCAGCTAAACTCTAGATCGCATTCAATATTAAGAAGTCGATATTCATTAGACAAATCAACTACGACTACCAAATTGAATTGAACGAAAGTGCAATATGTATCTGAAATTCAGAAGTCTGAATTACTATAGAAAACCCTGAAGTAACTGTAAAGGACTTGACTGCTAAATGAACTAAGTAACCTTAAAGACTGAGGATTAAGTAATAGATTGGAATAAGTTTGGAAACTCGGATGAGCTTATATGATGTATCATCCCTATGGATTATGAACCACACATCAAGTACGTCAGCATTTCTTGGTATATTTGAAATATGGAAATGAAATAAAGACCATTAGAATATTTGTTTGTCTCCTTCAGATCTGCTTAGTGATGACTCAGAAGATGATATGTGGATAAGAATATTTGATATTAAAGAGTAAATACCCTGGAAGGTTAATAAATTGAGAAGTTGATAACTACCTCTTTATGCTTTTTGGAACATGTGAATATTGGTAAATGCATGAATAATATGTTATTGGTCTCATATGTGTAGTTAATTAATTTATACTCTCGATCCGAATACGATGAAAATTTGGTAAATGATTATGGTTCAGATGACTGTTATAAGAATTTGATGAATTATTATAATTAAAATTACAAGTTATGTGTTTAGTGATAAAGGAATCAGCTTGGATCTGTAACATATAATTTATTTCATCAAAGGTATTTGGATGGGAATTTATGAGATTACTCTGGTAAGATAAAATTACAGAAATACCCTTATGTTGTAAGATGACAAGAATTGTCTCTGAAAGTTGGTTAATAGCTCTGAAAAGACATATTGATCCAGTAAAATTTCAGATGTGCATAAGAAATGCTAGTTTTGTTTAGGAAATGCGGATAACCGGTTTTTTACCCCAAGAGGGTTTTGGGCAAGAATTTAGAAGTCTCTTAAAGAATCATTTCAAGATCAGAGAATGTTCGAAAAAATAATTAATCATAGGATCTCTAAATTTTTGTTAAGAGCTAATATCGAAATTATCTGGTTAAGAAATTATGAAAATGCCCTTGAGAGGTAAAATAGTCTGAGTTGACCCTGAATGAGAAAGTACTTTGAGGATTTGTACTTAATTTGATTAAGTACGGATTTGATTGTTAAGATTCTAACTTAGTGCAGAAAAATTCTTGATATTTCGTTGGTAAAAATATGAGAAGGCACTTAACCCGAAAATATCCGAGTTATGAGTAAATACCTGAAGAATAATTTATCGGATGGTGCTCTTTTATTAGAATTGTTCGAAGGGACTGAAATAGATGATAAATTGGAATTAAATAATACGATAGGATGAAAGGAAATGATTGTAATACATTGGATCTATAAAATGACCAAAATACCCCTGTAATAGAAATAACCCAAGAATATCACCAAGCTCGGGAATGATTGGATATCCTCGAGCTCTGAAATGAATGGAATAAGACTGAGCATCAAAATGACTAAAATACCCTTATGACCTAGAATAAGTAAATATCTTGGATTAATTAAGTAATTCAAATAAGCATAGGTGTTGGACTACCTTTAAAAGTTATGGAACACAGCTTAAGTGAGTTGATCAATCGTAATGATATGTCAGTACCTGGACGATATAGATATTACTTGAATGCGTGTTCGTCTTCTCAAGTGTGGCTTGATGATAATTTTGGAAGTATTCAGCTCAGCTAAACACTAGATCGCATTCAATATTAAGAAGTCGATATTCATTAGACAAATCAACTACGACTACCAAATTGAATTGAACGAAAGTGCAATATGTATCTGAAATTCAGAAGTCTGAATTACTATAGAAAACCCTGAAGTAACTGTAAAGAACTTGACTACTAAATGAACTAAGTAACCTTAAAGACTGAGGATTAAGTAAGAGATTGGAATAAGTTTGGAAACTCGGATGAACTTATATGATGTATCATCCCTATGGATTATGAACCACAAATCAAGTACGTTAGCATTTCTTGGTATATTTGAAATATAGAAATGAAATAAAGACCATTAGAATATTTGTTTGTCTCCTTCAGATCTGCTTAGTGATGACTCAGAAGATGATATGTGGATAAGAATATTTGATATTAAAGAGTAAATACCCTAAAAGGTTAATAAATTGAGAAGTTGATGAGTATTGGTTATGGGAGCTATTAATCTGGAGTTGTTCGATAATCGGATTAATCGCCATAGATTGTAAAGATTCTGAATACCTTCAGATTTCGTAAAGCTTCAGAAAAAGTGTCTGAATAAGATGATCCCGATAAATCACATCCTAAATAACTGATGTTTCTGTCAGTTAATGAACTTTTCAAATAGTCATTCTAACTTCCGACATTCTATCGGTAAACTGAAGATTTGTGTCTCTCTACCAGATAAGATTATCCAGTATCTCTGAATAATATCTGTAAACTCTGGTGTGTTCCCTAATCATATAAATATTTTATCTGATTTTCGACTTGAATTATGTTTTGATACATGACATGAATTCTATTTTGATTTCTGATTTGGATTCTGTTCTGACATCTGTTCTGAATTCTGTTTTGATTTCTGATATCTCCATTTATTGACGGAAAAATATTGTAATTGGGGGTATTGTTGAAGGAAGTATTTCCGCAGGTTCCTCGGCTTTGTGCTCAGGGCTTTACAAGTTGTGTGGGTTGGGTGTATGGTTCTGGGGACCATACACATTATGTTGTGTTGGGATGAGGGTATATATATATATGTTTTAAAAAGATCTGAAAAGTTACATGGTTTTTGGGAACACACTAGATAACCTATTCTGATCTCCTGAACTCAGTCATCCGAAATATTTCCATCTGAACAGAAAGCACTATCTGTTACTACCTGAAATATCAGTAGGATCTCTACTCAGTATAAAGCTTTGTAGATGTCTGATCCGATATGAAAATATATGTTTATCTGTATTTGCAAGTTCTTTAGCATCATCTGGTAGTTCTGTATTACTGAGCTTTCCGAAGCTCACTTTATTACTCACCATTGCAGGTTAAAAGAATTGTACCAGTGCAACTATCGACTTCAGTAAGGGAATTCTTCCAGCTTTGATTGCAGAGTATGGTACATGTGATTAAGAGGCATATAATTGTATTTCATTTTATATACGAGTTTGAAAATCTGTTTTATTTCTGCATACTAATAAATCATTTTTATAAGTTACATGTTTTAATAAAAGTTTTAAATTTTCCACCATTTTTGCGGTGGGTCGCTCCGGTGGCCCTAATGTGACAACCCAGATCGGATTGGGATACCCGAATCGGTCTGGGGGGTTACATTTAGTGGTATCAGAGCTTTGGTTTGAGTCAAAATTTTCATGATAGACCGACCGGTTGATTGTCAAAATATGTCTGATCAGTACATGCCCCTAGACTACAATCGTACCTCTTTGTGCCGAAACTTCAAGATTGAGTCCCTATCTGTAATGAGCAAACCTAAGTTTTCATTCGATAGGACTCTATCGTTTTATAAAAGAATACCCGTAACATCTGTCTAAACGCTATAAAGTACCTCACGAGCCATGTGAGAGTTATTTATCTGAGAAATTTTGACTCGACTCCGGAAAATTGGGATATATTACTGCTCTATGAGCATATTCTCATGACAAATACTGAATTGATTACTCAAGGAAATTTTCGTTCGGATTCTTTTATTGAAATGAGGAAAAGTTCTGATAAGGAAGTATACTCAACTAGTTAAGGATTAGTGGATGATCCATATTTCTATAAGAGCCACATGAAAGATATGACAGAACTGATGGAAGTTTTATTTCTGCAATTATGTGACTTGAATGAATTTCGAGGACGAAATTCCTTTAAGGAGGGAAGAATTGTAACACCCCAATTTAGGGGTTAAATTTAAGAAATTATAAAGTGGTGAATTTAATTGGTATTTTTGGAAGAAATTGGGATTAAATTGTAAAATTTCAAAGTTGGCAGACCGTTTTAAGAATTACAGGAAGTTCAATGACAAAACTCATGGTTTACCCATTTTTATTATGAGTTAAATTATAAACCCCCTTCCCGTGCGTAGTTTTCAGATAATTTTCCAGTTTTCCTTCTCCGACAACCTTCCTTTCAACTCCGATCTACTCGTTGTCCGACCTCTGATCGACGAACCGAAACCACCATCGTGTTCGTTGTCAACTGAGGAACAAAACCCCTCAAACCTTTCATCATGAATCGTCGCCGTTCGTCATTAATTTCAGTCGAAAGTATCGTCGGTAATAACTCGATTTCAGTTTGTTTTTCATCGATTCACGACGATCCGACAATCCATTTTCGACACCTCCCGCACCATCGTGTTCCTTGCATTGTTCTGAGTCCACCGGTGTTCTCCGTTTCTCCATCGTCACCGGCGCGTGGAGGGGTGAGACCGTTAAAGTTTTCGACATTTCAGAATCGAGCTCTCTGCCGTTCAAAATTGTGAACCGAGCTTGGTATGTATGTCAAAATGCCTTAAAATAATTTTTAGGAAATTTTTCAAGAATATTCCGACACCGTATCACTGTTCACGAGCCGCACGCGCCACCCCTGAGAGTGGGCATCGTATGTGTGTTAATTTTGTAATTAATTTCTATTTGGGTGCTATTTGTGTAAAATTCGGGTGTTAGTTTGGTAAATAATTGTAGAATGTTGCTAATTTTGTAATTAATTTTTGTTAGGGTGATATTTGTGTAAAATGGTCGAACGTTGACTGCATTGACCGTTGACTAGAGTTGACCAGAACTTTGACCGGCGTTGACTGGGCATTAAACGACCTTTGACTTTAACCAAGTATACCTATCCTGACGTTTTTCGACGTTTCGAATCCGATTCCGCAATCCGTTTTTCGAAATTTAGACCCGAAGACCTCGAAATTGCCAGTCAAACTAGTTGACTTTGATTTTGACCGAAAATTCCAAAATTTTGAAAAGTTATAGTTTATGTTTTCGACGTCCTGAATCCGAATTCGAAGTCCGTTTCGCTAAATTCGAACCCGGAAAGCTGTTTTTCATTGATTTATCATCCGATTCGATCCATTTTTCATAATTAAGCTATGTTTTTTATGTAATTTCTGTTGATTTGGATCCGAGGAAATATTATAAGTTGAATTAAAGATCAAAGGCGTTTGAATTGAATTTATATGATCGATCAGTATGGCATGAAAATCGAGGTAATACTTTACTACCTCTTTATGTTTTTTGGAACATGTAAATATTGGTAAATGCTTGAATAAGATATTATTGGTCTCATATGTATAATTATTTAATTTCTACGCTCGATCCGAATATGATGAAAATTTGGTAAATGATTACGGTTCATATGACTTTTATAAGAAATTGATGAATTGTTAGAATTAAAATTACAAGTTCTATGTTTAGTGATAAAGGAATCAGCTTGGATCTGTAACATATAATTTATTTCATCAAAGGTATTTGGATGGGAATTTATGAGATTACTCTGGTAGGGTAAAATTACGAAAATACCCTTATGTTGTAAGATGACAAGAATTTTCCGTGGAAGTTGGTTAATAACTCTGAAAAGACATATTGATCCGGTAAAATTTCATATGTGCATAAGAAATGCTAGTTTTGTTTAGGAAATGCGGATAATCAGGTTTTTACCCCAAGAGGGTTTTGGGAAAGAATTTAGAAGTCTGTTAAAGAATCATTTCAAGATCAGAGAATGTTCGGAAAAACAATTAATCATAGGATCTCTAAATTTTCGTTAAGAGCTAATATCAAAATTATCTGGTTAAAAAATTATGAAAATGCCCTTGAGAGGTAAAATAGTATGAGTTGACCCTGAATGAGAAAGTTCTTTGAGGATTTGTACTTAATTTGATTAAGTACAGATTTGATTGTTAAGATCCTGACTTGGTGTAAAAAATTCTTGATATTTCGTTGGTAAAAATATGAGAAGGCACTTGACCCGAAAATATCCGAGTTATGAGTAAATACCTGAAGAATAATTTATCGGAGGGTGCTCTTTTATTAGAATTGTTCGAAGGGACTGAAATAGATGATAAATTGGAATTAAATAATAAGATAGGATGAAAGGAAATGATTGTAATACATTGGATCTGTAAAATGACCAAAATACCCCTTTAATGGAAATAACCCAAGAATATAACCAAGCTCAAGAATGACTGGATATCCTCGAGCTCTGAAATGAATGGAATAAGACTGAGCATCAAAATGACCAAAATACCCTTATGACCTAGAATAAGTAAATGTCTTGGATTAATTAAGTAATCCAAATAAGCATAGGTGTTGGACTACCTTTAAAAGTTATGGAACACATCTTAAGTGAGTTGATCAATCGTAATGATATGTCAGTACCTGGACGATATAGATATTACTTGAATGCGTTTTCGTCTTCTCAAGTGTGGCTTGATGATAATTTTGGAAGTATTCAGCTCAGTTAAACTCTAGTTTGCATTCAATATTAAGAAGTGGATATTCATTAGACAAATCAACTACGACTACCAAATTGAATTGAACGGAAGTGCAATATGTATCTGAAATTCAGAAGTCTGAATTACTATGGAAAACCCTGAAGTAACTGTAAAGGACTTGACTGCTAAATGAACTAAGTAACCTTAAAGACTGAGGATTAAGTAAGAGATTGGAATAAGTTTGGAAACTCGGATGAACTTATATGATGTATCATCCCTATGGATTATAAACCACAAATCAAGTATGTCAGCATTTCTTGGTATAGTTGAAATATGGAAATGAAATAAAGACCATTAGAATATTTGTTTGTCTCCTTCAGATCTATTCAATGATGACTCATAAGATGATATGTGGATAAGAATATTTGATATTAAAGAGTAAATACCCTGGAAGGTTAATAAATTGAGAAGTTGATAAGTATTGGTTCTGGGAGCTATTAATCTAGAGTTGTTCGATAATCGGATTAATGTCATAGATTGTAAAGATTCTGAATACCTTCAGATTTCGTAAAGCTTCAGAAAAAGTGTCTGAATAAGATGATCTCGATAAATCACATCCTAAATAACTGATGATTCTGTCAGTTAATGAACTTTTCAAATAGTCATTCTAACTTCCGACATTCTATCGGTAAACTGAAGATTTGTGTCTCTCTACCATATAAGATTATCCAGTATCTCTGAATAATATATGTAAACTCTGGTGTGTTCCCTAATCATATAAATATTTTATCTGATTTTCGACTTGAATTCTGTTCTGATACATGACATGAATTCTGTTTTGATTTCTGATTTGGATTCTGTTCTGACATCTGTTCTGAATTCTGTTTTGATTTCTGATATCTCCATTTAATGACGGAAAAATATTGTACTTTGGGGGTATTGTTGAAGGAAGTATTTCCGCAGGTTCCTCGGCTTTGTGCTCAGGGCTTTACAAGTTGTGTGGGTTGGGTGTATGGTTCTGGGGAACATACACATTATGTTGTGTTGGGATGAGGGTATATATATATGTTTTAAAAAGATCTGAAAAGTTACATGGTTTTTAGGAACACGCTAGATAACCTATTCTGATCTCTTGAACTCAGACATCTGAAATATTTCCATCTGAACTGAAAGCACTATCTGTTACTACCTGAAATATCAGTAAGATCTCTGCTCAGTAAAAAGATTTGTAGATGTCTGATCCGATAATAAAATATATGTTTATCTGTATCTGCATGTTCTTTAGCATCATCTGGTAGTTCTGTATTACTGAGCTTTCCGAAGCTCACTCTATTACTCACCATTGCAGGTTAAAAGAATTGTACCAGTGCAACTATCGATTTCAGTAAGGGAATTCTTCCGGCTTTGATTGTAGAGCATGGTACATGTGATTAGTGGTCATGTAATTGTATTTCGTTTTATATACGAGTTTGAAAATCTGTTTTATTTCTGCATACTGATAAATCATTTTATAAGTTACATGTTTTAATAAAAGTTTTAAATTTTCCGCCATTTTTGCAGTGGGTCGCTCCGGTGGCCCTAATGTGACAACCCATATCAGATCGGGATACCCGCATCGGTCTGGGGGGTTACAATTAGTCTTTTTTTTTTTGTGATCGGTGGCGGTACCAACTTGGTTTTGGTCGCTGACCTCCGATATTTATTATTTTTCCTTTGCTTTATTATAGTTTATCTTTTTTTTTTAATAATTATGCCTTTACGACACATATTCTTTTGTCTTTATGGCTAGTGTTGGGTCGTTTGGCCATTTTTTCGTTTATTTTTTTTTCAGGGTTTGATCAGACATCATAACGACTGATCAAGATGCACTTATTTGTTATCATGCTGATCTTCCCTGCTTTGTTCCCTCAGATTTGAATTGGATATGCGATTTGCGTTCGTGTATAGTATTTTCACGTCGCTCGATTCTGGTTTGCGTTTTATCGGTGGTCTTTCAATAGTTTCATCCCCTTTTATGGTTTGTTTGCCGATGCGGTTAGATATATTTGTATCTACCTTTTGTTCAAGTTTATTTGATTAGGTATTTTAACCTTTTCATTGTTTGGTCCTTATATGTTCTTAAGTGGCTATTCTTCTTGTGTTTGGGAAAATAATTTTATTATATGTATAGTTTATGGTTATAGTTGTAAACTTTCGTTGTAATTTAGATATTTTTTCATTTTTAGTAAAATTAGCGTTTTCTATAAAAAAAATTGTAACACCCCAATTTAGGGGCTAAAGTTAAGAAATTATAAAGTATTGATTTTAATGGGTATTTTGGAAGAAATTGAGGATTAAATTGTAAAATTTTAAAGTTGACAGACCATTTTAAGAAGTGAAGGAAATTCAGTGACTAAACTCATAGTTTAACCATTTTTATTTTAGAGAGAGTTATAAGCATCTCCCTTGTATGGTTTTCTGCAGAATTTTTCCTCTTTTTCCTCTTTTTCCTCTTATCAGTCAACTACTTTGAGCTCTGATCTATGGATCGTTCGACTACCGTTCGACGAATCGAAACCACCATCGTGTTCGTTGTTGATGAACAAAACCCTTCAAAGCTCTCGTCGATAATCGACGTCATTCATCGTAAATTTCAATCGGAAGTATCGTTGGTTTTAACTCGATTTTAGTTGGTTTTCCGTCGATTCATGTTGATCCGACCACCCGTTTTCGACACCTCCCACACCATCGTGTTCCTTGCATCGTTACGAGTCTACCATTGTCCTCCGTGTCTCCGTCGTCACCGGCACGTGGAGGGGCGAGAAAGTTAAAGTTTTTGACGTTTCAGAATCGAGCTCTCCACCATTCAAAATTATGAACCGAGCTTGGTAAGTGTCTTAAAATGCCTTAAAATAATTTTTAGAATTTTTTCGGGAATTTTTCAGACACCGTAGCACTGTTCACGTGCCGCCCCTACGAGTGGGGGAGTTTTGGAAATTATTGGGGCAATTTGACCCAGTTTTAACCCGGCCCCTTTGACCCAGTTTGACACGACCCGACTCGACCCGTTGCTTGACCCGACCCGACCCGTTGACATGACCCGTTGACTGTTGACCTTTGACTTTGACCAAAAAGTCAATTTTTTTGAAAAGTCATATTTTATGTTTTTTGACGTCCTGAGTCTGATTCCAAAGCCCATTTTTCAAAATTCAAACCCGAAAGCCTTGAAATTATCAGTTAAACCCGTTGACTTTAACTTTGACCAAAAAGTTAAATTTTTCGAAAAGTCACATTTTACGTTTTTCGACGTCATGAATCCAAATCCGAAGTCCTTTTTGCCAAATTCAAACTCGGTAAGTTGTTTTTCCCTGATTTATCACCCGATTCAATCCGTTTTTTGTAATTAAGCTCTATTTTTATGAAACTTATGTATATATGTATCCAATGAATTATTGGAAGTTGATTTCAATATCGCGGGAGTTTGAATAAAGTTTAAATGGTCGGTCAGTATGTCATGAAAATCGAGGTAATACATTACTACCTCTTTATGCTTTTTGGAACATGTTGATAATGGATAAATGCATGAATGTATATGATTAGTCTATTATGCATGTTTGATTATGGATAGATTCAAACTGAATACAGTTTAAGTGATAAATTAGTTAAGATTCTATTGAATTACAAGTCCTGTGATTAAGTGATAAATGAATCAGTCCAGAATATGGAAATTATAATTTATCTTATTAAAGGTACTTGGATGATAAATTATGAGAATACATTGATTAGGTAAAATTTCTAAAATACCCTTATGTTGTAATAAGGACAAGAATTGACTCTGGAAGTTGGATAAGAATTTTTAAAGACATATTGATATGATGAAATTACTGATGTGTACAGAAAATATTGGCTTTGATTAGGAAATCTGGATAACCAATTTCTAAATCCAAGATGGCTTGTACAAGATACTATAAGTTTTGTTAAGAAATAATTTAAAGTTTAGAGATGATTCAGGAAAACGATTAACCCCGGAATCTCTAAATTATGATTATCCTTGTTAAGAGTATTAATATCAAAATTATTTGGTTAAGAAATTACGAAAATTCCCTTGAGAGGTAAAAATAGTCCGAGTTGACATTGATTGAGAAAGTACTTTGAGGATTCGTACTTAACTCGATAAATTACGGATTTAATTGTTAATATCTTGTCTTTGTACAAAAAAATTCCAGATAACTTGTTAGTAACTTCTGAGAACGCAATTGATCTGAAAATCTCCGAGTTAAGAATAAAATATCAAGGGTGCTCTTTTGTCAGAATTGTTCGAAATGACTGAAAAAAGATGATACGTTTGAATTAAATAATAATATCAGTTGGAAAGAAAGGATTGAAATACGCTGGATCAGTAAAATAACCAAAATACCCCTCTAATGGAAATGACTCAAGAATATCACCAATCCCATTAATGAATGGACATCCTCAAACTTTGAAATGAATGGAAAAACATTGAGCACCAAAATAACCAAAATGCCCTTATGGTCTAGACTAAGAAAATATCTTGGGGTTAATTGAGGAATTCAAATAAATATAGGTGTTGTAGTACCCTTAAAAGTAATGGAACACAATTTAAGTGAGTAGATCAACACTAATGCTCTGTCAATACCTGAATGGTATATATATCACCTGAATGCGTGTTCGTATTCTCAAGTTTAGATCGATAATAATTCTGGAAGTACTTGGCTCAACTCAACTCTAGATCGCATTCAGTACTAAGAACTTGATATTTGTTCGACAAATCAACCATGAATACCGAACTAAACTGAACGGAAGTACAATATGTATCCGAAATTCAGAAAACAACCGAATTACTCTGGAAAACTCTGAAGTAATCGGGATAGACTTGACTGTTAAATGAAATAAGTAACCTCAATGACTGAGGATTAAATAATTGATTTGGATGAGTCTGGAAATGCTAATGAACTTACATGATGTATTGTCCTTATGGGTCATGAACTACAAATTAAGCACGTCAGCATTTCATGATATTGTAGAAGTGTAGAAATGAAATAAAGACCATTGGAAGATCTATTCAGCGATGATTCCGAAGATGATCTATGGACAAGAATTTGTGGTATTAAAGAGTAAATACCCTGGAAGGACAATCAATTGACCAGTCGACAAGCATTAGTTTTGGGAACTATTCATCTAGAGTTGTTCAATAATCCGATCAATCGACATAGATTATAAAGGTCCTGAATCTTCATTCTTCCTTATCAGCTAAAAACACTCTGGTCATATATAAAAACACAAGTAACTTAGATGTAAAAGATTCTGAATACCCTTCTGATTACGTAGACCTTTTGAAAAATGTATGAATAAGATATGATCCTGATAAAACACATTCTGAATAACTGATGATTCTGTCAGTTAATATGTTATTCCAATAGTGATTCTAAATTCCTACATTCTATCGGTATATTTAAGATTCATGTTTCTCTGCCCGATAAGATTATCCAATATCTCTGGATAAATACTTTGATCATCTAGTGTGTTCCACATGTACTACATGACGGTTTTATATGTTTGAAATGAGTTTTAATGAAAGTATTTATTTACTGGTTTATGAACCATGGAAACATGGTATGTGATATCCGATTATGGTTTTCATCGAAAAATATGAATTGTACATGATTTATGAAATCATGGAATTTACTGGTTTATGAAGTATGTTTACCTGAAATGTATTATTTGGTTTCCTGTTTTCACTGGAAAATATGAATTGTTCATGATTTATGGAATCATGAAATTTACAAGGTGTGCAGGTGGGTGTATGGTTCTGGGGAACCTACACATTATGGAGTGTTCGGTTGGAGGGAATACTATAGTTTTTGATAAATGTATTATGGGAGGGTGTTGTTGGAGGAATTTACCGTTACTGCAGGCTCCTCTGCTTTGTGCTCAGGGTAAGTCCTTACTTGGTGTGTAGGTGGGTGTATGATTCTGTGGAACCTATACATTATGGAGTGTTCGGTTGGAGGGATTAATATGGTTTTTGAATAAAAAAAATATGTTTTAAACTGCTATTGTTTAAAAAATATATGTATCTTTTCACTGGTTTGGCAGGAACACACTAGATAACCTATCATGATCTCTTGAACCCAGTCATCCAAAATATTTTCCTCTGAACTGAAAACTTATTGTCTGTTATTACCTGAGATATCAGTGGAACCTCAGCTCAATCTAAATATCTGTAGATGTCTGAACCAATAAGGAAATATATGCTTATATGTTATCTGCAGTTCTTCAGCATCATCTGGTAGTTGTGTATTACTGAGCTTTCCAAAGCTCACTCTGTTACTCACCTTTTCAGGTTAAAAGAATCATACCAGTGCATCTATCGACATCAGTAAGGGAGTTCTTCCGGCGTTACTTGCAGAGTATGGTACATGTGATTAGGGGGCATGTAGATTGTATTTTGTTTTATATACAAGTGTGTAAACCTGTTATATTTTTTAGTACTGATAAATCATTTTATGAGTTTACATGTTTTAATAAAAGTTTTAAAGTTTCCGCTATTTTTACAGTGGGTCGCACCGGTGGCCCTAATGTTACACTCCAGATCGGATTGGGTTACTTGCATCGGTCTGAGAGGTTACAAAAATATCAAATTTGACATTGAAATAAATAACTCTTATTTATTTATATAAAAACCATATATATATATATATTTAAAATTAATAAAATTCTTTAGTAATAATTTAGGTATAATTATAAAAACATCCCTCAACATTTATCACTTTTTCAGTTGCCTTTTAGAGTTTTTTCTTTGCCTACTAATATATTTTTTTTAAAAAAGTCCTTATTAGGTGGTTAATTGACAATCAACTACTAGTCAATATTTTTACTGATGTAACATGGCAACATTAAGGGCACAATTATAAAAAGAAAATGTTGAGTACTTTTTTGTTATTATGTATTTTTCCTTTTGATTTATAATTTTATCTTATATTTAAATAAAACAACTAAAAATCATTATTTGATTATCAAACATAATATTAGTACATCCATGTATCATGTATGTATGGATTTTTTTTATCACTCCATAGCGGTCATCCATCAGATAATTAGCTATAAATATATTTTGTCTAAAATATTTTTCTTTAACAAAATTAAACGCTATAACAAACTTTAATATTTATTATTTTTAAACTCATAAATCACAAGTTCAACGATATAATGATAAATAAAATAATTTTAAAATATGATTCATAATTTTCAATGATTTATCAAATAAGCTCTAAGTTTAGAGAAATTTAGATATGAATTTAATTTAAAAGTTTAGGAAGTTTTACAATATATCATTTCTTCCCAAATAAATAAAATACTAAGAAATATTAATCACTTGGCCATAAAATCAAAGAACTTTTTAATTATGAGTACATAGATATTTAGTCCTTTTATTCATGTTCAAAATTGAATTATATCACTATTTTTTAATATTATGTGTCACACCCCATAAATTGCCACTATAATATAAAATATATATAGAGCACTAAGAATAAAATAATGGGGCATGAGGTTTTAAATATTTAAAAAATGTTAGTGGAAGATAATGGATTAATCACCATGGGTTTTAAAACATTAAAAAAATGTTTGTGGTAAACAATGGATGAATCACAGGGCCATAATGAATTTTTTTTATTTAAAATAATAGAGGGTTGGTTTTATTTTTAAGTGTGGATGATTATCATGTTTGGAAGATTCATCTTCCCGTGTGTTAAACTCATTTTTCTTCATTTAAGCTAGCTTCCGCCCCTTCTCCTCCTCCTTGTTCCGGCCGGCAGTGGACAGCACCACCACCTCCATCAGGTGCGCCTGACCTCTACGAAGTGATACCGATCATCGTTCTAATTTTGTCGATTTCGACCATTTCAACGACCCACTTGTTTCACCGCCTCGATTTCAGACTCCTCGTAGCTTTCCGATCAAAACCCAGTAGGTGGGTTGAGTTGAAATTGACGTATCGTCTGTCCGCCGTAGGTAAAGTCAGATCGTTTAATTTCGATAATATTTTAGTGTTTTAGCTTGAAAACATGTTATAGTTGGCGTTGGTTTATATTGTTGTACCTCAGGGAGTAACCAAATGTTGACCCGACCGTTGACATGACTTGTGAAATATGTAAAACAACTCGGGTGATATTTTTGTAAATATTTTTAAAAGAGTGTCTAATACGTAATTAATTTATGTTCGTTGATATTTTTGTAAATATTTTTAAAATAGTGCCTAATACATAATTAATTTCTATTCGGTGCTATTTTTATAAATATTTTTTAAAAGAGGCCTAATACGTAATTAATTTCTGTTCGGTGCTATTTTTGTAAATATTTTTAAAAGGATGTTAGTTTCGTAAATATTTTTAAAAGGGTGTTAGTTTCGTAAATATTTTTAAAAGGTGTTAGTTTCGTAAATATTTTTAAAAGGGTGTTAGTTTCGTAAATATTTTTAAAAGGTGTTAGTTTCGTAAATATTTTTAAAAGGTGTTAGTTTCGTAATTAATTTTTGTTAAGGTGCTATTTTCGTAAAAGTTGACTGTTGACTGACCACCGTTGACCATAACTTTGACTGGCGTTGACCGGCCATTAAACGACCGTTGCTTTTTCCGGGTATACCTATTCTGACATTTTTTGACGTTCTGAGTCCGAATCTAAAGTTCGTTTTACCAAATTCAAAACCGAAAGCCTCTGAATTAGCCCGTAAACCTGAAAAATTCATATTTATCTAAGTGTTTTAATTTAGTTAATTGAACTGAATGAACAAGGACTAATTATAGTTATGTTAAAGGTACTTGGGGATCTCTTGATTGTTTCACTGCTCGACCCGGTTCCTCCCGATCTGCTCGTCCACGAGAAGCTGTGAATACTCGTATAGTTCTGAAACCCTGTTAGTTATTCTGTTTAGAATATTGTTCTGAATATAACCATGTTCTGATATGGATTAGGTTCCCGTTTAGTCGAAGAGCCTAGTGAAGCTGGTGCTCGATAGATCTTTTAGACTGACCCTATTATCAAGGTATGTTCCTTATGTGCAGTATAAATGTTTTAAATATTTGTTTGAAATCTCATGTGCACATGATTGTTTTCTCTGATTTGAAGTATAATATTTGATATGATTTGACTATTGTATGATTTACTTGATTTCGGATTTACTAAAATATAAAGCATGATTGTCCGACTTATGATTTCTGGATACCGATTTACTGAACTGATGATCTGTCTGAACTCTGAATTTCTGTTACTACTGGTTACCATCTGAAAAATGTTTTCTTCGGGGTACTCTGGGTTCTGGTATGAAGACTCTAGCAGGTTCAGTCGCTGTTGGTAATTCCTCTGATAGGTTCAGCATCGATTGGTAATTCCTTATGGACCTAAGTCGAGTCTTGGGTAGGCTCTGCGGCCCTGAGAATTTTCTTGGGTAAGTCTTAGTGGCCCCAAGAATTGTCTTGGGTAGGCTCGCAGGCCCCGAGTTGCTCCCTTAGGTTGTGCAGTTCTGGGGAATCTGCACATGGCGTTCGGTTGGAGGACGATACGGAGTTTTTAAATTAAAAACTCCTATGATGTTTTAATGACTGTGATCTGTACTGGTTTTAAAAATCAGAATTGTGTGTTTTTATTTCTGCACTGTTGGGACACACCTCTAGCATACTTTTCAAATTATTTTACCCCTTTCAGATACTCTCGGATAGACACTCCGTATCAGGGACTTGGAGGATTGGTACATTTAGTTCAGAGTATTTTGTTGTAATATTATGTTTTCCGAACTGTTTTTAATTATGGTGACATGTACCTTTTTTCTGAAGTATTTATCGTTTTATGACGTATTCTGTTGTTGTTACTGATATTTGATTTTCGATGCTCCGGATTTATTTCACGTAATATTTTCCCTATTATCTTTCAAGTTTTATATTTAAGAATTTAGTTTTTATCGTTAATTATTATATACTTTTATATAAAGGTCATTTGTAACATGATTTTAAATTATCAAATAATGTTTTTGGAAAAATGTCTTTCAGAATCTTTAATGTAATCCGCTAGACTTAGCCGAAACGCATAGGTCGGGTATAGGGGGTTACAGTATGGGTAAGTACAAGCGTTGGTGGATCTAGGTTTTGGCGAGGGAATGTATCAGAAAATTTTTCGGATAATTACATATTTTATTGATTGTGTGTATTTTGAAATTTTATTTATCTCTACCCCACATAAAGATTTTATATTGTTAATGTATATGTGTTCACCCTTTAAAAATATTTATAGATTCACCACTTATTATAAAGTAGTACATGTTCATAATTATAACACTATTTTTTATTAATCTAGGCTACATACAAGTTAATATCTGTTAAAAACAACTCTTAGGTGGTGTTTGTTTTTGCAGAGGTAAAAGGTCTGCAGTCTGCGGACCACATCTGCAAGCATCTGCAGCAGAAGAGGTGGACCAAAAGTCTGTAGTCTGCAAGAAGAAGATTGTTTGTTTTTTAACGTCTGCAGACTGTTAAAATGAACTGAAATATAAATAAACTGATTTTTTAAACTTAAAAGAGTTTTGCAATACTGAGATTTAAATAATTTTAGTTTTACAATACTGAAATTTAAATAATTCATACAACTACAATAAAAAATTATTTAAAATAAATCAATCCATATTTTAAAATAAATCAATCCATACTAATAAATTATTTAAAATAAATCAATACATACTAATAAATTATTTAAAATAAATCAATCCATACAACTACAATAATAAATCAATCCATATTTTAAAATAAATCAATCTATACTAATAAATTATTTAAAATAAATCAATTCATACTAATAAATTATTTAAAATAAATCAATACATACAACTACAGTAATAAATCAATCCATATTTTAAAATAAATCAATCCATACTAATAAATTATTTAAAATAAATCAATACATACAACTACAGTAATAAATCAATCCATATTTTAAAATAAATCAATCCATACTAATAAATTATTTAAAATAAATCAATCCATATTTTAAAATAAATCAATTCATACTAATAAATTATTTAAAATAAATCAATCTATATTTTATAATAAATCAATCCATACTAATAAATTATTTAAAATAAATCAATCCATACAACTACAATAATAAATCAATCCACATTTTAAAATAAATCAATCCATACTAATAAATTATTTAAAATAAATCAATCCATATTTTAAAATAAATCAATTCATACTAATAAATTATTTAAAATAAATAAATCCATATTTTAAAATAAATCAATCCATACTAATAAATTATTTAAAATAAATTATTTTAAAATAAATCAATCCATATTTTATAATAATTTATTTTAAAATAAATTATTTTATAATAAATTATTTTAAAATAAATTATTTTAAAATAAATAACCTTATTAAATTATTTAAAATTATTTTAATAAATAACCATATTTTATAATTGTTCTTGAAGAGGTTTGAAGACCTTTGAAGACATAAAACCATGTCTGCACCATGAAGAGCTCACGCAGACGTTAGAAGAGCTTCTGTCTTCTAAAAAACAAACAGTTTGCGAAGCCTAATGTATGCGCGTGATCTGCACGGCGCAGACATAAGAGGTTTGAAGAGGTTGCACAGTGAAAACAAACTAAGCCTTAATCATTTGACAATAAATGCTCACACCCTTGACAGACTCGTCCCAAAAGATGTAGAGACACTGTGCTACTTTTTAAAATGAAACAATTAAAATATGTTATAAGATTGTAAAATATAAAAATTTATCATATTATGATTGTTTCTTAAAAATTAAAAAAATTCCAAACATACAAGATTAAGTTTTCTTCACTGAATATTCTTCACACATACGTTTAGTAGGAATAATAATTTTTTTGGGTTACAATATTTTTTCAAAGTGTGAGCCCCTAAATTTTGAAGTCTCATGACGTGTCATAAGTTACACTTACTAATGGATGAGCTTCACCCCTGACATTTATGGTGGTTGAACCCAAAACCTCAAAAAATAATAACAATTTATTTACCACCAAGATCGCTTGATTTGTACAATTATAATACTATTTTCTTAATTCCAAATGACAACTTTTCTCATAAGAAGAAAATTTATTTGTAGATTTACATTTGCACATAAAGTTGTATATGCAATATGTTGCAGCTGCATCATATAAACTTGAACCTACCTATGATTAAAAAAAGAGAAAATAACCTCAGTGACCAAAAATCCCATATAATATACGATTTTAACCAACTTTTTCCGGATTTGCCAAAATGACCAACAAAATCGCAATGCGATCGCTAATTCGCAACGCGATCTCCATTATCGCAAATCAGTTTCCAGATTCGCAACGCGATTATGACTATCGCAATGCGATTTTCCAATTTCGCGTTGTGATTTTCCCAATTCGCAATGCGAATAAGTAAATTGCAACGCGAATTGGGAAAATCGCAATGCGATATTGACTATCGCAACGCGATAATACAAAATCGCAACGCGATACTGACTTTCGCAACGCGATAATACAAAATCGCAACGCGATACTGACTTTCGCAACGCGATACTTACTTTCGCAACGCGATACTGACTTTCGCAACGAGATAATACATAATCGCAATGCGATTTTCAAAGTGCCATTAGTATCGCAACGCATATTTTATTTTCAAATTCCAAACACGAATATTAATATATTGAAACACTGAACTGTCCACAGTATATCCCGTAATCGCAACTCATAACCTAAAACCTAAAATCACAACTCAGTCCCATCTCCATCTCTCACTCTCTCACCCATCTCCGACGAAATCCGTTCCCATCTCCGGCGAAATCCGTCTATCTCCCAGAGCCACCCTCACAATCAGAAATGGAAAATCAACCAAATCAACCACCGAGGGTTAGTTTTTTTAATTATTTTCTTTTTGAAATTTTTGCATTATTATTAGGTTTTTCATATTGAAATTGATGATAAGTTTACTGGTAATTTCAATAATAGATTAACCATTTCACTTAGATTGCTTATTAAATCAACCGAGAATCGTAACGCGAAATGAAAATCGCAACGATAAAATCGCAACGCGATTTTAGTTTTGCGTTGCGATTCTCTCGTTGCGATAGTCAAATTCGCGTTGCGATAGTCATTTTCGTGTTGCGATTTTCATTTTCAGAAACTATTCTTCTTCTGCAAATTGAAACTTGAATGAATTGCATAACTTCAACCAAAAAACAAAGACAAATACGAAATTCACAGTGTTGCATTACTTCATTCTCGTTGAATGAAACTTGAAACTATTATTTATGTTTATTATTGTTTTTGGTATATCTTCACAGTGTAGTTTTTGGTATATCTAACTTAGTATGTTTATTGTTTTTGTAGAACTTTTATTCGGCTCAATTGACCTTAAGAAATAAAGTCAGCCTGGCCAAAACAATTGCGTCGAAGCTTTCACCTGCACAAAGAAAAATGTTTGAGGATACTTGCTTCGGGCCATGGCTGAAAGTACAACATCCCGGTGGAGATGCGATGTTGACACACCTGTTTCTTCAAACCATGACTAGCGATCTACCAGATACTATACAACGTCGTGATGAAGAGATATGGTTTGATTTTCCACCGGCGTATACGTGTTTTGGGCGGGAGGAGTTTTGCTTAATCACCGGTCTACGCTTCGGACACGATGATGTAGGTCGGTACACTAGACACATTACCCGCCCATCATGGTTATCCCGGGTTTTTCCTGAGCTAGAGAGGCCGAATCTACACGTGGAAGACCTGACGAGATTATTGAATAAGAAAGATGGTTTTACTCGGATGGATGACGTCGATGTTGTCCGAGTATGCCTTCTAATACTTTTGCATGCCGACTTTTTAGGCAGAGAGGCCAGACAACCTATTCCGAATGATCTAATCAAATTGGTAGAAGACCTAAATGCGTGGAACCTGTTTCCGTGGGGCTCGTATTTATGGAAAGCTACATGGAATAAGTTATCGTCTGCCTTGGATGATCGAAAAAGTTTGCATGGCGATGGTTCCAAATACACTTTGACAGGCTTTATTTGGGCCTTTAAGGTAAGAATTTTTATATAATGTTTCCAAAATTATAAGTAATTATTTAACAATTACTAATATTTGTTATTATATTGTTTGTAGATTTGGATATTTGAGGCCTTTCCCGCCATGAAGACATATGCAATAAAAACTTCAAATGATATTCCCAGGGCTATTTCCTGGAAGAGGAAACAGACCTTGCAATGGGAAGATTTACTACGGTATACGACAATAAATAATGTAAGTTAACATAAATACTACCATATGTTTATAAACAAGTTATTACTAGTACACGTTTAACTTTGTTTGAGCTTTTATATTGTTAGGAGGCCAACACTCCATTACAGAGGCTGACACCCACGGAAGCTGAGCTTGCCACTGATTGGTGGCAAGCTAGTAAGCGTTTTTTTGATGGCACGGATGATGAGCATCCTCCACTTCGGGAGCCATCACCTCACCCAGAGCTATCACCTCACCCAGAGCCATCACCTGATCGACCCGACTATACACCTCCACAACGACAGCCATCACCTATTCTGTCACATCATCGAGCCTCTTCTCCACCATCACCGCAAGATAGGCGACCGACAAAGATGCCACGACGTTTATCTCCCTGTTCTCCACCTCCATGGGATGAGTTAGGGGAGTTACGTGATGAGGTCAATGCCTTGCGTGAGGAGGTCGGTACTTTACGCAAAGACGATGGTGCATGGCGTGTTGAGGTGTCTACTTTACGCGGTAAGGTAGCCGCTCTACGTGAGATGGTAGCATCGTTGCAGAATGAGGTTCATACTCTACGCAACGAGGTAAGTTTAAGATTTTTCATATTTAACTTGATGATAAATTTACTCGTAATTTCACTTAGATTAACCATTTCACTTAGATTGCTTAATAAATTCATTCGGTTGCTGCCAATACTGTTAAATTGTTTTTGTTAGTATTTGTTTTTGGTTTTGTTTTAGTCTTTTAGTTGAAGTAATGCAATCCATTCAAGTTTCAATTTGCAGAAGAAGAATAGTTTACTTTCGCAACACGAAAATGACTATCGCAACGCGGAAATGGCTATCGCAATGCGAAATGAAAATCATAACGACAAAATTGCAACGCGAAATGAAAATCGCAACGCGAAATGAAAATCGCAACGCGAAATGAAAATCGCAATGCGATTTGCGTTTCGCGTTGCGATTTTGTCGTTGCGATTTTCATTTCGCGTTGCAATTTTCATTTCGCATTACGATAGCCATTTTCGCGTTGCGATAGTCATTTTCGTGTTGCGAAAGTAAACTATTCTTCTTCTGCAAATTGAAACTTGAATGGATTGCATTATTTCAACCAAAAGATAAAAACAAAACTAAGATTTTTCATATTTAATTTGATGATAAATTTACTCGTAATTTCACTTAGATTAACCATTTCACTTAGATTGCTTAATAAATTCATTCGGTTGCTGCCAATACTGCTAAACTATTTTTGTTAGTATTTGTTTTTGGTTTTGTTTTTGTCTTTTGGTTGAAGTAATGCAATCCATTTAAGTTTCAATTTGCAGAAGAAGAATAGTTTACTTTCGCAACACGAAAATGACTATCGCAACGCGGAAATGGCTATCGCAATGCGAAATGAAAATCGCAACGACAAAATCGCAATGCGAAATGAAAATCGCAACGCGAAATGAAAATCGCAATGCGATTTGTGTTTCGCGTTGCGATTTTCATTTCGCGTTGCGATTTTGTCATTGCGATTTTCATTTCGCATTGCGATAGCCATTTCCGCGTTGTGATAGTCATTTTTGCGTTGCGATTTTAAGTTTCGTGTTGCGAAAGTAAACTATTCTTCTTCTGGAATATTTATATATGTTGTCCTTTTAAATGTTTATATAAGTGCTTACTTCTGGAATGTTATCTGATGCATTTTGTGAACTATGATAGAATAATGACTTGGGTGAATACAATGCAAGTTTGAAACATATTTGTCTTTGTTTAATATCATGTCTGTTTATTTATTGATTTATGCATTAATTTTTTTTTAGCGGCCCGATAAGGTGGATGCTTTACGTCGAGTTTTCCTTGCACGACGGAGTTCACGCATCAGACGGCGTGCACGTGCTATTACGTCTCCGTTCACCCCAATGGTGCGAAGACTCCACAAGAAGAAGCCCGACTCACCTGTCATCCCTCAAGAGTCCCCTCCAATCGTTCAAGAGGCCCCTATCATCCCTCAAGAGTCCCCCCCACCGTTCAAGAGGCCACTGTCATCGTTGAAGAGGTCCCTCCCACCATTCCAGAGCCCGATTCACATGGGGTAATATATCGAATTATTGAGAAACCCCCACCGTTGCCGGACATGATGGATGAGAGTTGGCTCTCGTATAAGTTACCGACTAGTACCCTTCCGGTATCTGAAGTGGAGAGGAGACAACTACCGGAAACAATTCTGGATAATACCCTTTGGGCTAAGACCGCAGTTGATTTTTATATACATGAGCGGAGCCAAGGGTGTTACACTGACATAAGCAAACTCAATGATGAGATGTATTTGTTGCTTAATCGGTCTTGGTGGGGTGTGTTATTAGGGGTTGAAGACAGTGACTATTTCGATGGGGAGGTAAGTCTTATATTTGTCTTATATATGATTTTGATTAATTTTTTTAAAAATTAATGTAATTCACTAATATATGTCTTTTTTGTAAAACAGCATATCGATGCGTAGGTGTCACGTCTTCTAATAATAAGGAAGCTTAGGAAAAATAAAAAAAATTCGCGATATACAATAATGCCGGCGGCTTTTCACGCAGTTCACTTGAAGAATCAACGAGATGAATCATTTTCGTTGGGCAATGGACAAGCTAAACTTTATCCTGCATGGTGGGAGGTCGATAAGGTTAGTGTTTATTTTTTAAATTTTTTAAAGGTGTTCATAAATAAGTGCGCAAATAAATGAATTATTACTTATGATTGCAGGTGTTTATCCCTGTTTTGGAACGTCATCATTGGCTTTTCGTCCAACTTCAGCTCCCATCCCTGAAAATAATAGTATATGACAGCATGATAAATTACATATCACTGTCTGATTTGAGAGATATTATCAAGGGATGGAGCTCTCATTTGGCTAAATTCTTGGATGGGATTAATTATTGGACTCATTCTGGACACAAGAAGCCAAAGAATTTCAATGTCACAGTTGTCAGAGACGAGACCGCACCACAACAATCGCTGGGAGCCAGAGGGGATTGTGGTCCTCTCGTATGCATGTGCTTGGCGCGTTTGACGACGGGAAGCATAGAGTTTCTACATCCCACCGATAGAGATAGAGCTGCAGTAGGCTTGTGGTTTCGGCATTATATGGCTAGAGCGATATATTCGAGACACTGCCTACCTGCATCCGCGTTATGAAAGTATCCATAAACAATTGGTAAGTCAAATGCAAGTTTTGTTAACATATATACTCCTTTTGGTTTGAAAATGTTTGGTTAAGTACCTAGAATTTAATAATTTGCTGTTTGTGGGTTTTAGATGTGTAGGAAGTCTTGTTTGAGCAAATGTTTGGTTTCTGCAGGTTAATCCTTAAGTGAGCTGCGTGAAATGGATGTACGGGTGCAAAAGTTGATTCATTGATTCAATAATTGATGAGGAAATAAGAATTATTATTATTTTTTGATTGTTTAATTGATTTGTAAAAGATGATTTGTAAATGTTGATTTGTTTAATTGATGTGTACATAATTCTTATTTGTGCTTGTTTAATTGATTGAAATGTAATAGTTGATTTATTGATTTTCAATCTGCATTATGTTGAAGGCAAAACAGACTATCACAACACGAAACTGACTATCGCAACGAGAGAATCGCAATGCGAAATGAAAATCGCAATGCGAAATGAAAATCGCAATGCGAAATGAAAATCACAACGAGAAAATCGCAATGCGATTTTCATTTCGCATTGCGATTTTCTCGTTGCGATAGCCATTTTCGCGTTACGATTTCCCCGTTGCGATAGTCAAATGAATGTCTAATAAGTGATAACAACTGAACAGATCATAGCAATGTTCAAACTCAAGTTACTAATACATGCCTAACTGAAAATGTTAAAAGTGCACACATAAAATACACATAATACAACGTTTGCATTTAAAAATCACCTAAGTTAACAGTCCCAAAAGGTGAAGCCGGTTGTGATTGGGATTTTGAAGATGATTGCGATTTTGATTGCCTTTTGCTTGACACCATATGAGCTTTGGATTTTGATGAGGATCCATATTTTGGTAGAGGAAAAGATGATTGTGATGGCACTGGTGAACCACATGTCAACCTTATATGACCACTTTCCTTGCACCGACTACATGTCGATCTCTTCTTCTCTTCACCCTTAGACGGTATACGATCGTGACTTTTTGGTCGGCCAGGTAGCCTTCTGTCCATGGCTGGTGGCAAAAATGTTTGTAAGTCATCTGGTATGTCCCACTCAGAAGGATGTGGAATAGGGTAGACAATCTCGGCATAAGTCTGTCGATATACTTCTGTAGTGTAGCAATCCATAGCGTGTGTGCTTGAATCATCTTGGTTTAGATGAAGAGCAACTTTTATAACATGGCCACACGGATAACCAGATGTTTGCCATTTCATACAACTACACGTCCTTGCATTTAGATCGACAAGCCCATTTAAGTTATTATCCAGTACTTCAAACAAAGTGTTTGAACATGGTTCAACTCTCCATAACGTTGACTTCACAACACGTTTTGTTATCTTTTTTTCAGTCCATGGTGTAACACGATGTTCCAATGTTCCTGTAAATTTAAATAAATAATACTTAGTAAAATATATGATAAGTTACGAATTCAAAGAAATAATACATGCATGGTTTCTTTTCTTGCAGTACCACTGTTGAATAGAGGCTCGAAAAAACTCCATTAACATAGTAATGGGTAATTTCCGGGAATGACGACTTAGAGCGTTGATTGATTCTGCACTATTAGACGTCATGAAACCATATCTTGCTCCAAGTTGATGTACTCTTGACCATCTTTCAAACCCGACATCTTCTAGTGTTTGAGCACACTGAGGCAAAACACGTCTTAAACAGTTTATATGCTTATTGAAATCCACTTCCCGATAAGCTTTTACAGCCTTCCAGTATGTCCATTTGTGCTTTTTTATACCAGCATACCTTGATTTTAGATTTCTATACAAATGAACACCACAAAGTCCATGAAAAGCATCTGGGAAACACCTTCTAACAGCGTTGTCAATTGAGTTTGCCCTATCGGATATGATTGTCAAATTGCTAATAGGACCTATGCAATCCCTAAGATGCCCCATAAACCATGTCCATGAATCAGAGGTTTCAGATTTGCAGACCCCGTAAGCTATTGGCAATATCCCATTATTACCATCCATGTCTACTGCTAATAAGTTTACTCCAAGGTATCGACCTTTCAAATGTGCTCCGTCAACTATAATAACTGGGCGCATGCAAGTAATAAACGAACGAATCTACAAAATAATATACACAAGAAATATAATCATTTAAATGTGAAATGCATGTAACTAACAAAAATGAGTCAACAGAATTATATTGATTTACTAACCGCAGCACCAATGGCGATAAACAACAACTCAAAGCGTCCATCTCTATCTGTTTTGATATGAGTTACCGACCCATGATTTTTCAGCTTTAAATTGTGACAATAAGCCGGCAGTTGGGCCAACGATGCTTCTGGCGACCCCCTCAACAATTCCAAGGCATAACATTTGGCTCTCCAAGCTTGAGAATATGATATACTAATCTTGAACCGAGCATTCATGTCAGTCATAATTTCATGTCCCCGATATACCCTGCCATTCAAAAACATTAACTCAGCCAGAAAACCACCCAACACCTTTTTGTTTGCCTGTCTATGGTGAGGAAAAACTTGGGTTCTTGAACATGTATGTTTATCAATAAAAGTCCTAACTTGAAACATTTCGCAATCTTTTATCCTCTTTGCAATCATACGCCACGTACAGTTTTTGTCAATCATACACCTTGTTTCGAAACAATCTTTGCTTGATTTGTTAACTTTTAGTTGATAGCCATCTTCCACACATTTCGTATACAAAGCTATCTTCAAGTCTTCCTTTGTATCAAAACAATCATCTTTCTTGATACGAATAACTTTTGTGTAACAATCAACTGCTTTCTATACCAACTCTTCTTCTGGTATCTGAAGTAATTCTGGCATATTCCAGTTATACTCCCGTGGCATTTTCTTTTCTTCGGGGACTTTTTCTTCTTCTTTTTCTTCTTCAGGATTATATGAATTACAGAATGGATGTTCAACATGTTCATTCACAGTCGTAACTTCCTCCTCATTATCATCAACAACATCTTCCTCGGCAACGTCTGTTTCATCATCAAAATTCGGGTATTGACCAATATCAAAATCATTACACGCAGGGTCTGTTTCTTCTTCTGAAACATCATCAAAATCCGAGTATTGACCAATATCAAAGTCCGGGTATTGACCAAGATCAAATTTCGAATACTGACTAGTACTCACAATTTTTTCTGTTGGCTCATCATCGTCTAATTGGTCAATACGAAAACCGGAATTTGGTGCTGAAAGTTGATTGGGATTTGGATTAGAGAAAGGTTGTGAGTTTTGAGAAAAACTTAGTTGATTACTACCCGCTACTGACCCAACAATACTACTTCTAGGTTCAACAACATACAATGTAACATCATCACTTGAAACACTAATGTAAGCAATGAATCGTTCAACATCTTCATTGTTGGTTAACAAATAAACTTTACTATTTCTCTGATAAGATAGCCTAAATCCACTTAGGGGCTCTAAATTCAATTTCTTTGAAACACGTAACATTAGAGTTTCATAAGTTAACTTTTTTAATGACAGTTTTAGTTGAAGATTCATGGGTAAAGGCATATATTGTAAAACACCATGAACATTCTCCCATGACCCTCCAAAACACAAATATATCCAAACATGATCAATATTAGATGATTTCATGGTTGTAAATTAATTTACTAAACAAACGAGCTGCGAAACTAAGACCTGTTGCCGGATGGGGAAGGATGTAGGAACGGATATAGGAACGGATGTCGCCGGAGAGAGTGATAGATGGAGATGGAATGAGTTGCGATTTAGGGATTTAGGTTATGAGTTGTTGCTGCTGCGTAGATATATACCCAAAAAATTTGTGTTGCGAAACTAAAACCTGTTGCGAACTTTGAAAATCGCATTGTGATTCTGTATTATCTCGTTGCGATAGTCAGAATCTCGTTGCGAAAGTCAGAATCGCGTTGCGAAAGTCAGTATCACGTTACGAAAGTCAGTATCGCGTTGCGATTTTGTATTATCGCGTTGCGATAGTCGGTATCGCATTGCGATTTTCCAAATTCGCATTGCGATTTACTTATTCGCATTGCGAATTGGGAAAATCGCAACGCGAAATTGGAAAATCGCATTGCGATAGTCATAATCGCGTTGCGAATCTGGAAACTGATTTGCGATAATGGAGATCACGTTGCGAATTAGCGATCACATTGCGATTTTGTTGGTCATTTTGGCAAATCCGGAAAAAGTTAGTTAAAATCGTATATTATATGGGATTTTTTGTCACTGAGGTTATTTTCTCTTAAAAAAATAAACAAATAATAAAACAATAATAAATAACAAAGTATAACTTTCTTCTAGTCTGAATAATTGACCCATTACTGGATTTTCCAGACTTGAACAATTCTAGTGACCAGGTCCTCTAGGACTGGGTCCAGACGCAAAGCGCTCGAGCCAGCACGACATGGTGAACTTGGCCTTCTCGTACACTGACGAGTATATCTCCAAGTTATTTGCTTTAGCAAAATCTTCGCTTAAAACTCGCGTCGCCTCGACTTGAACATGGCTCGTAATGGCCACCGAAATGACGAAAATGATCAAAAGGGTGCACAATTTTCTGCTGTTCATCTTTTGAAATCGCCTGTGTTTTCCTTCACCTGATATCTCAAACTATAACCTTTCTTTTGTTGCTGAAAGCTCTGTATGAAGGTTGTTTTTTTTTATGAAGAATGGAAGAGAAATGAGGTGTATATATATATATATATATATAGGCAAGGTTGGTAGAGTTGTAGTCTAGTAAAATGGTTTGAATATATTAGTTGGGATTTTGGCAATTGGTTTTGAACAGATTACGTGTTGACCAAGAAGTTTTGAACCAGTCATGCATGCAGCAGACATAAAAAAAAGGAAAAACTGTGGAAATGGCTTTTAGAAATGGGGTTTAGGGTTTTGAATGTGTCAGAAGGACGAGTTGTTTGAACACTTGAATTCATACTGCATGCATGCGGGGTCGGATGTAGGGCTTTGTACAGGGTGATATTGAAATTCAATTTTTTTATGTTAGTAATTTATTTTATTGAAAGCATCTATCTTAAAATTTTATTTATGTCTACCTCGTACGAAAAATTTATATTATTAACATACATGTACTCACTTTCAAAAATATTTTTAGATTTAACACTGCATACATGTAATCCCTTTTCGGTAGAAAGTTGGTTTCTGTCGTGTTTAAGATACTATACATAAATCACATTAGTCAACAATTAGGAAGTATAAGTTACAATTTTAATAGTTGCAATCGGTTGTAGTGGCGAATTCAAAAATATTTTTCAGGATAAACACATATATATATTATTCACATAAAATTTTTATACGGGTGGACACAAATAAAATTTCAGGGTGGACACAAACATAAAAATAAGTAACTATTAAAAGAAAATTCAAATTTTAGTGGGCAAGTGCCCGCTTTGAATCCTTAATGGACCTGTCACTCATAAGTTGTAATTGAAAATTTTATTAATTACATAACTTTTTAGAATATATTGAGTAGCATTTTAGATTAAAATTGAAAATATTATCTTCTCCATTACAAGTCATGTAAATTGCATAACTATTATAATTGCAACATAATAAATTACCGTCAATAAATTCAGATAACATTTTCGTTTGTAACTGAAATTATTATCAATTGTATAAGCTTTAAGAGTAGACAAAACAATATTTTAGGATAAAACCTACGTTAATATAACATTTTCAGTTGTCATTAAAATTATTATAAATTATGTACTTTTTAAAATAAACTTGATAATATTTTTGGTATCAGACAAGACTGAAGTAATTAATAATGAAGTCCAATGTTTTGAAATTTTCTTTTGATTTGTTAATTAGTTTGTTTATTTTGAATGGAATGGAGTGCAAGAAAAGCCTGAAACCCTAACTATTACAGTAAAGCTACATTGACGGCACTTCATTTTTCGTTCAATGACTGCTATTTATATTTTATGCTTTAAATTTTATAGCCTCCCTCAGCTAAAAGTTTTGACACGTTTCCTCCCTTTTTTCTTTCTTTCTTTCTTCATAAGCAATTTCTACAGTGTCTAAGGCTCCCAATAGAACAGCTCCATGTCAATTAAACAAGGCAATTTCAAGTTTAAAACTCAAGTCTCAGCAGCTGCACTCCTCTCTTATCACGAACTGTGACCTCTATACCAAATGAAATCTGCCCGAATATCGCAACTTCGGTTTTACGATAAACTTGGGAATTCATCCAGGTATAACAACGATCCTTTGCCGTTCGTAATAGGCGGCAACTATCGGTTAGATACTCGAAAGGTGTGGAACATATTAAAAAAGGTCTAAGTTGACAGACTATTTTGTACATTAGCAAGCTATTTGAATACATGGTCCAAAAACATGGGACATTGCCGCTGGTGCCCATTAGGATAAGTGCAACATGACAATGATCATTTAATGTGAACACATAAAAGTATGTACATAAGCAACCAAATTTTGCTATAGTTGGTTGAGTTTGGACTGGACTGCAGATAGAGATAGCATCTATTCGGAATCTAGCTCGATACAGTAAATTGTTGGAAGAAAGTTTGTTAATCAAATAAAAATAGTCATTTTGGCATCCGCATCAGGAACTTTAAAAGTCCTTTGCCTTTTTCCTCAGTTCATTAAGCTCCATCTCAATCTCAGCGTCTTGATACGGAAATGCCTTGTTTGTGCTACCAGAACCAGTTCTTCCAGGTGGAAGCTCTCCTTTCTGTTGGTCAAAAGAAGAGGCAAAAAGAAAAAGAAAAACTTTGAGGTTCAATTTTGACCGTGGGGAATTTCTTTTCCTTCTCAAACCACTAAGACTCCGTAGTTTCCGAAACATACCAGGGAAAGTAAAAACGATATGCAAAAGATTCTGAATGTTCAGTCAATTCCGAATTTATTTATAATTGATCAGTCAGTTTTGAATTCAGTTCTTCACCCAATATCCAGTAATTTAATTTTAAAATATGCAGGGGAAGTTATGTATACGAGAGGCTAATACAATCATACAGAATCCCGTTTTTCGTAAAACAAGTATGAGAAGTACCTGTGAGCTACCAGAGTTCCCCTTTCATTTTTGTTAGATCATCATCAACCGATGTGCTCTCAAGTAATGCAAACTGCAAATTTAAGAAATGGAATCGAAAAATACATCATATTATCATATTGAAAGGCTCCTACATATGTGCAGCAGTACATTGCATTCTCATTACAAATTTTCAGGTTGCAGACAATCCAGAATATGAAACCCAAAATTTCTGACTAATAAAATACCAAAATACTAATGATTTATCTGCAAATTACAATAATAATATTACTTATCCCGATTAATATGACCTGTTTCATACCACAACCACAAAAAAAAATGGCTACCATATCAAATTGGCTGTCCATCTATTTTCAGTTCAGGGACCTTACCGGGAAACCCTTCCAATCCTAGGAGAAACTCAACAGAAACATATAAATCTTATGTCCCAATTTCAAAAAGATTCAAGCATATAACAACAGCTAAATTGACATTTCCTATTTACACTGTCAACAAGCCATTATGTCGTTATCGGGCATATGATGCCCACCACCATCAATCACGAATATTATTGCATACCAACAAGAGAAATTTGGCCAAGAAAGTTTAAGTGAGATTTAAAGAATGCAAATAAAGATAGAGCAGTCACTACCTTTCCTTCAAGATCATCGGTGGTTAACTGCCCAAGAGCTTCTGCTTCAGACTCCATAGCCATAACTGTCCCAAGAAAAAGAAAAGAAGATATGGTCAGTATGTAGTGATCAAGAACTGCATTTGGCAAGGAGGGATTTCAAATCATCAGGTGCGTGATAAGGATGATATCTAACAATGTATTTTGAATCTTCAGTTCTTTTTTAATCACCTATGATTCATGAATATCCAAACATGAAAATGGGAATATCATCCTCCAAAGGCTTTCTATATACATGGAAATAATTAAGAAAAAAAAAAAAGATACCCATGTCCACTACACACCCAATTCCAAGTGACAGAGATTGCAGTTCTAAATAATATATGATTACTAATAGCATGACTTTTACGCAAAGGATTATTAATAAATGATATCCTTTATATTTCTCTGAGCAATAGGCAATTTTGAGATATTAATAAATGATATAAAACACCCTTCCACACTCGACACCAATCACGAACTTCATGTCTAGTAACCTACTGAAAATATAAAGGATATCACACAAGTCAGAAATTGTCAAGAACCTGAACTGGAATCTCCTGCCTCAGAAATTAACACAGGTATGGAATCTTCTTCTAGTGGATAATTTGTTCCATTTATTGTAATTGCGAGGCTGATAAGCTAGCAAAGGAGGGGATTGGGTGATGATAATTGCTGTTTCAGCGAGTTGGGGCGTTCAGCAGTTAGGATTTTTAGCAGTGTGTTTAAGTTTTATGTATCTCGCAGGACTGTTTTTAAGTCTTATGTAATTCATTTGCAATCAATAAAGTCTGGCACTCTTTTCCTCCTTCCGCTAGTTGGTTCTTACCCTACGGTTAAGGACCTCTAAGAGGGCGGTTTTTAATGAGGCCATCTATTCCTATCAAAAACAATAATTTGTTCCATTTGTTAATAACTCAAAACCGCCTATTGCTCAGAGAAAAGGAGTTCGGATATGCACTAATCATCCTTTTGAGAGATATGTAGCCTATGGAAAATTGATATCATCATTCAGAACATTCACCACATCACTTGATAGCATATGGATTCAAAAATCAGTTTTCAAAACACTGAAGATTCCAACAGGAAAGAATGTTGAAGAAATTAAGGCCTTAGAAAATAATAGCATGTGGATTCTCACAAAACTACAACAAAGGAAGAAAACAATAGGTTGTAAGTGGATATTCAGTCAAATACAAGGAAAACAGAAGTGTTGAAATATTCAAAGCTAGTGGTGGCAAAAGGGTTCATTCAATCATACGGGATTGATTACCATAAGGCATTTTCTCCTGTTGCCAAACTAAACACAGTTCAAGTACTGCTGTCATTGGCATTAAATGAAGAGTGGCTTTTATATCAACTAGACATCAAAAATACATTTTTATATCAAGTAGACATCAAAAATAAATTTTTATATCACCTAGACATCAATAATACATTTTTAAACGAGAACCTTGAAAAAATTTACATGAACATACCTCCAGGCTTAGAAAGTCATGCTACTAGCTACAAAGTAAGCAAATTGAAGAAATCACTATATGGTTTAAAACAGTCTCCTCGTGCTTGGTTTGATAGGTTTACCAAAGCTGGTGGTGGCAAAAGGGTTCATTCAATCATACGGGATTGATTACCATAAGGCATTTTCTCCTGTTGCCAAACTAAACACAGTTCAAGTACTGCTGTCATTGGCATTATATGAAGAGTGGCTTTTATATCAACTAGACATCAAAAATACATTTTTATATCAACTAGACATCAATAATACAATTTTATACGAGGACCTTGAAAAACTTTACATGAACATACCTCCAGGATTAGAAAGTAATGCTACTAGCTACAAAGTATGCAAATTGAAGAAATCACTATATGGTTTAAAACAGTCTCCTCGTGCACGGTTTGATAGGTTTACCAAAGCAGTGGTCACTTATGGATACAATCAGTGTCAAGCAGATCACAACTTGTTAGTGAAAACTTCGTCAAAAGGTAAGAAGATCATTTTTGTTGTTTATGTTGATGATATTATCATATGAAGAGATGCCACAAGAAATCATCGAGATACAAGGTCGACTTGCAACTGACTTTGAAATCAAAGACCTTGGTTCTCTTAAATATTTCCTAAGGATGGGGTTTGCTCAATCTGAAGCGGAAATTGTGATCTTTTAAAGAAAGTATATTCTGGACTTGTTAACCAAGACTAGAATTCTTGGGTGCAAACCAGTAGAAACTCTCATGGATCCTAATCTAAAATTAAGAATAACGGAGTGCCAATTTACAAATAGCAATGCCAAAGACTAGTAAGCAAGCTAATCTTTCACACAATACCAAACATTGCATTTTCAGTGAGTATTATTAGCCACCATGTGAATGACCACGAGAAGAGCATCTAGAGGCTGTAAACTAAAATCTAAGATACCTAAAGAAAACAGGTCAAGGTTTACTCTTTAAAACGAGTGAACTGTGAGGTAGAAGTATATACTGATGCAAGTTGGGCTGGAGAGTTAATCGTAAGATCTACAAGTGGCTATCACTCCATTGATTGGGGGTAATCTTCTTACATGGAGAAGCAAAAAGCAGTCTGTGGTTTAAAGCAGTGTAGAGGCTGAATTTCAAGCTCTTACCTGATGAATTTGTGAAGGAATATGGATTCAGAGACTATTCAAGGAATTAAGGGTTGATTTTAAGGATTATTTCACGGTAAAAAGTGACGATCAATCATGTTGAGATGGAGACACTTTATTTCAGAGAAAGTCAACAATAGGACTGTTGAATTGAGCTACATTCCAACTCAAATGTAACTTGCGGACATTTTTACAAGCCCTCCAAGAGCTAACTGTGATGGATTCAAGTCCAAGGTGGGTTTATATAACATATACACCTAGTTTGAGGGGAGTTTAGGAAGTCGCCTACAATTAAGAATTTTATTGCACTTGGAAGTTTAATTTATTTAGGAGATAAAGTTTAATTTATATATAATTTATATATATTTTACTATTAGGATTAAATTTTTTATGAGCTAAGATAAGATTTAGGAGATAAAAGTTGGGAAGAAAAGAAACCTCGCAGGACTCTAACTTGTAATCTATAGCCTATAAAAATAGGCTGTGTTTGCAACCTAAGATTAACTCACCTCTCTCTTCCATCTTCTCAAAAGCTGCTAAAGCACTGCCAGTGTTGACATCTCCCACCATCTCCTTGACTTTAGTTGCAGTTCTGAAGCAACATAAAACTGAGCATGACCAGAAAGTTGAATTTAAAAAACACACTGAATCAGGTAGCAATGGGAATATTGGATATCACCTTGCAGACTGAGCACGAGCTTTCAAAGTGTCTTTCTTCGACTTTGCCTCTTGTATCTTGCTCTCCAAAAGCTATACAACATGGAATTCAGGGAATGCAACCACAACAAATCCATCAATGTACAACTAATAACAAGGTAAAAATAATTATATGGAAAATTCTCTTATTATATGTATTATTTCATCAAATTTATTTTCATCAAAATCATGTCATAATTATAAGGAAAAAATGTCTCAGTCTAACAAAGTGACCTACAAAGTATGCTAAAAGGTATGCAAAGAAAGATAGAGAGGATAATTCTCAAGCTAGTTGGCATCCTGCAAGTTCTCAACACATTGCTGAGATGAAGCATCACTGTTAATTCGGCCAATTAAGAAGGCAACTAAAACTGCTCCATTTCTATTCAGAATGATTTAATACCTCTAACTAATGGATCATATATAGCAAGAAGTTCAGTTCCATCTCCTAACCAGGTTCTTATTTAAACAATAATTTAAAACACCAAGATCAACAAAGTGCTAGTACAACATTCTTTCCTCTTCCCTAGCCTCTTTATTCAAAACAAATCTTAACCTTTAGATGCTCGTGTTTCATACATATCCAAAACATAATAATCATATATTTCAATTCATGCAAAACATGAAACAAAGTGAACTAAAACCTAAGGCAATATATGTCATGGTAAAAATCCCAACCAAATTATCTAAGTAGATAATAATTCAATCAAATTAATAATAAAAAAGTTAAAAAAAAAAAGGTTAAACAGAAACCTACTCGTGTGTTAGAGACAAGATTATCAACAACACTTTTCTGTTGATCAAGCTGAGCTTTCAATGAATTAGCATTATCCAGCAACAAAATGGGAAAATGGCAATTTATCAATTATTCAGCCAGAAAGATGCAATTTACTTTTTGAACTACGAATTGTAATAGGTTCTAAAACAAGAGAAGAAATAGGGCACTTTCAATCCATTGAAAATTACATGAATCAGTTACACAGGCTTAGTCTCTTTAGCCAATAAATCAGATCATCATGCCCACTCGTCATTTTGTAAATTTTGTTGCTAAAACAAGCCTAAGTTGGGAAACATGAGGAAATAGATAGGAGACATAGAGGAACCAAATTAAACTCTAAAACCTCAAATCTCAAGCTTAATCCCAATGCAAACCAAACGGAAATAATGTTATTGAAATAACATTAATATTTATATCTACAACTTAGATCTTAAAATTCAAAATACCAATTAGAATCCTAAAATACCTTACAAATTGAAGATTAGAATTTGAACCATAAGATCGCCAAAGTAATTAAAAATGTCCCAAATGCCTTTATTTCTTCAATTAGCCTTTTTTTACACCCATCAACTCGTCTTCTCTTTTCTTTATTCCTTTTCTATCTCCATATAAATTCAGCATCCTTTCGTAGTCTTCCTCTACTTTTCCATGAGCAGAAGTACTAGAACCATAAAAACCCAAGCCCAACAAATCTGATCAGAATTTCTTTGTTGCCAACCCAAACCAAACTTTCTCCTTAAATTGATTATGTAAAATATAAAAATATAGTCACCCCAATCAATGGCTAAACTATGCTAAGTTTGTTAATTTAAATTTCTGGTTTCCTCAATCCTTTAAAAAGCCACAAAATAGTTCAGGTAAAGACTTGAATAGGAAAATTTTATTACTTGCATATCAAATTTTAAGTGTCCTGTCAGCTTATGAAATCAAATATTTGGAAGACAACTTGACTAATGTTCTTTTACAGATTTCGAGGGGTAAGAAATTGTAGATATGGAATGATTTTAGATGAGTGCTCAGAGAAACTGTATTTCAGCATGAAGTCATCTTACAGCAAGAGATTTACACCTCTTGAGGGCTTCACGTGCAAGATCCTCCTCTCCTTTCTGCAGAGCCAACTGTGCTTTGCGGTACCTTTATGAAATCAAAAACTTAACGGGGACATTTAAATAACAGCATATTTCACAGACTAAAGACAAAAAACCCTTGATCAATTACCACTCTTCAGAAGCCTGTTGTGCAGCATTGTACTTGTTTTCCAACCGCTTTTGAGACGCTAATACCTTCAAAAAGAGAGAAGAAAAAAGATCAAATGTATAGTAATGTGGGAAGAAAATTACACTGAAACTGCAGAATAACATATCAAATAGGATTCTAAGAATATATAGGCATGCACAGTTGAGTAAATATGCTATGCAATTATGAATAAAAGTGAATAAAAGAATATAAAAAAACAGTGAAAAGGAAGGTGAGAAAAAGGAAATTATGTCAACAAAAAGAAAGGAACCAAAAGAAAATTTTAAAATGGAACACAAGAAATAAAAAATTACGCGGCTTACTTGTGCAGTGGCCTGTCTCATCTTCACTAAGTCATTATTCATTTTGAGCACAGCTTGATCCAAAATTTTCTCAGGGTCTTCAAAGGAACTTAAGATTGAATTTGCATATGACTGCCGTTATCAGTGAACTAAATCGAGTTATTGATATAACACACCAAAAGTTGGAATTAGAAGCCACGATATCATTACTTGGATTATATATAACAGTTCCTAAACTCTGACCTTAACAACTCTAGCAAATCGATCAAAAAGGTTCATGCGTGTAACAAGAGCGCCTCCACCTTGTCTATGACAATGAGATCATCCTGGAAGGGTCCTTGTGCTTGTAACTTTTAGGGCAGCCACTATTTTACAAAATAAAAAATATATATATTTTAAAGGATAGATTGAACCTATTATAAATGTTTGTATTTAGCCTTTTTTAAGATGATGTTAGATGGTCCTTTGAATTTAGTATTGTAATATACTAGAATGAGAAAATGATGTTTTTCACAGGAGTTCCAATCTTACTTTACACTGCCTATCATCAGCCAGAATGTGAATAAAACAGTCAAATCAATAGAAAAATGGGAGGAAGAAAATAGGCTGAAAAGACGGTGGCTCACATGATTACCAGTTCAAAATTTCATTACCCAAACCAAGCACACTTATTGCAGGAGAACTGATCAGTTCATCAATAGTATTTTATTTTATAGAATTGATTTATCTTTTTTGAGACGTAAATCATTCAACTGCTGTTACTCAGCAAACCCTTTGTGCTTTAATATATTAATGTCTTCAAGAACGCATTTGATTCACCAAATAACTAAGCTTTAGCTTTGCTCACGGAATATATAAATGTGATCATCAATACAACAAGTTCAAATTGAAAAGTAATTTTTTTTGCATTCCATTTGAGTGAAGTCAGCAGGCTAGCCAATATACTTATCAAATACGCATTCATTGGCAACCCTCTTTTCTCTAATCAGGCAAAGACACAATTGCTCTAGATTTACAGTAACAATCGAAGCGTATTTCTTTAGGGGAACAAGCATAAATTCGATATATCCCATCACAATAAGCAAAATTTAGTTCCAAATTCCAATATTAATCTTACTCCAAAGGCGAGTACAAGAGGAAAATAGAAAACACTTCATTAACTATATTAGAAAGAAAAATGAGAAAATACCCATTAAAATTGAAAGAAAGAAAAGGCCAAAGGAAGAGTACCTCCACCATTGAATAAGGAGGAAGTGAGTGGTTTCTTAACTAAAGAGAGGCTGCTACTACTCCCAGAGCTTGAAGAAGAAGCAGTGGGTTTCAAAGGATTGATAAATCCAGTAATTATGCGAGACTTGACAGACATCTTAGGATTAACAGAAAGAAAAATTGAAATCTTTATTGCTGTGAGAAAATAAGAAAAAAAAGAATGTTGTAATTCATAGAAATGGAAGAGATGATGAATGAAATCACTCTCTCGCGAATAGGCGCTTTTATTTTTTTTTTATCTCCTTTTATTTGTGTGAATTGTGTTTGATTTTGATTTGGGTAAAAATTACTTGTAGCCCCTATTTTTTAAGTATATTTTCCTTTTGATCACCAATTTTGAAAAAGTTACATTACAAATCACTTATTGATTTATTGTATTCTGGTCACTGAGTCGTTGACGCATGTTTGTTTGATGATATGATTCGTTAGTTGAAAAGGTTAATTTTGAATTTAGCTCTTAAAATTTAGATAAAATATTAATTTAACTCTTGTTTTTATAATATAAAAATATTTTTCTTTTGTCGATTGTGATAACACTAGTACAACGAGCTGCTCCAAGAATAGTGCTAAGTTCGAGGAGTTCTGTCGGAATACCGAGAAAATATTTAAATAGCGGTTGTTATATAGTGGTAAAGGTGTCATTTGAAACCATTAATGCAATCACGATACTCACAATGACTAACACAACACCTGCTGTTGCCGCAATTGCAATAAATACAATGCAATCGAAAATGTGATCGCAATCGCAACTTAAATCCCTGATACCGAGTGAGATAACCGATAGTGTTGTTATCCGCTGTTGTTGTCCTTGTTCCGTAGCGAATGGACATCGTCGAGCATTATAACAAGTGGGGAGTTCAGGTGGTGATCTCATTTCGTTCACCAACACTTCGACATTGTTTCGATGAACCATACATAACTATCGAGCATTAAAACAAACGGATATCATCGACGGACTGAAACGAGCTTCACCCGACCTGAAGGCCGAAAAAATATTTTATTTAAAGCAACGTACATAACTTGTGACAACCTACGACGACAACAATTGGAACAGCATGCCTTTTGGCAGCAAGGAAACCATGTTCAACCCAACAGGTCCTATGATCCTCACCATTTGCCATCATTGTGAATGTCGCGGAATTGACGATCAAAGCAGTGACGGATCTACAACTGAGCAAATGACGGGTTGTGGTACTATACAAAGCAACTTGAAGGACAATACAGGATAGTAGAAGTAGTTACTTATGATGAATAAGCTCCATTGCTTGTTCTGCAATTTGGTCATCAGAGTTCTTTATTGCATCAGTAAGGTAAGTTCATTAGGGAAAATAAAACGATAAAAGAGGGTTACTGCCCCTCGATCCATCCCTAAAAGTGATATCCTTCCTTATACGTAACCACACTCCTGAACTAAACTTTAATTTTTTTATATCAAAATTATTGTTTTACTAAAATTTTTTAAAAAAATTTATTATAATAACTCATTTTATTGATGATCCAATCACACTTAAAGACAAATAATTTACGATGGTCTTCTTTTTAAAGACATTTTATTTTGTCATACTCTGCGTCTTTGCCATTTTATTCATATCTTATTTATAGTATTTTATATTTTTTCAATTATTTACGTGTCATAATCATATGGTAATTGAAGATGTTAGATAAGATTATATTAATTGAACATCAATACAATAATAGAAAATACTAATAATTATACAACACAAGTTATATTAGTTAGAAATCTAAATTTACTGTGGGGTCATTTAAAATAATTAAAGAATAATTTTAAAATTTTTAGGAATGACCTACTAGTCTCTCGTATGTTTAGTCTCTAATCATTGTTTTTATATTATTTAAATAAAATAAAAAATATATTCAAATTATTTAATTTTTTTCACTCTTTATATATATTCTACCAAGTGATTTATTTAGGCTTAGTATAAATACCATTTTTCCTATTTAAGTATTTTTTTTTGTCAATTTAAAATGTCTAACGTTACAAATTTTATATTTTTAAGTGTTTCGACCATAACAGTCGTTAAAAAAGTTCATTAAATAATGTGTATCATGTTTATATTATTAAAAAAAAGAACATTTTATTGAAAGATAATCTCCTCTTGTACCCTCACTGTAAAAACCCACTCCTCTCATCCTTCGCCGCAGCCGTTGTCGTCGCGACCTTCACTCCTTAAACTCTCTTTCTCATCCCTTGCACTCTCAACTCTCATAGGTAGGAGCGTGTAATTTCGGATATTGGATCCACTATGTAAAAAACTGAATCCTTGTTTTGAGGATAGTATTAATAAGTTCTAAATAACATTAATTCATTCAATTACTTTTCCAACAGTAACTAGATGCAATCTAACCTTCAGCTGACTTATCATTGTATCAAATATTTATAGTATTTGAAAAATAGAAAAGTTCAAGATAAAGTTGAATGGGATTTGCACTTTCTGCAAAAGAAATGCACTTTGTGAGGGAATTATAATAAATCCATCATAAAACTTTTGCACCTCAAATAAGGACAGGTCCCCAAACAACAAGGACTTAGTTAATTGCAGAGGTGGTTTTCCCATAACTAAAGATTCAAATGAAACCCTGATATCAGACTTAGCACAGTGGCAGATACCTTTGAATATCCTGCATCAGGATCAACCCCAAACACAATCCTTGTCATGTTCGATCCACTTAAAGGTTCAAGAAATAAGATATAACCAGTTGATTCAAAAAATTAATCAGTATCTATAAATAGTATGAACTACATATGTTGTAGTAAAGGGTTAAAAGTATATACTTAACTAATGGGAAAGCCTATCTCATCAAAACTATCATTTTCAAGCTGCAAGAAATTGTCTCTTATCAAGGAGACTGGCTTCTCAACATTAAATTGTATTGAAAGATATTATTGAGAAAGTAAAGAAAATGGGGTTCAATCATACTAAGTTTAGTTTTGTTATAATTCTCAATGTATAAGGTTTAATGAGCAAATCTACTTTGAAGAGAAAATTGATGTTTATAAGAAGTACGGTTGGTATGAGAAAGAGACTTTAGATATTTTGTAGGAAAATAAAAATTTACTCAAAAATATTAGTGATTATTGTATAGTTTATCCTTTTTTATTTTATATATCCACTGTATCACGTCATCAATCCGTTAAAGGTCTAACAATAATTATTTTTTATTGATCACGTATTAATTAAATAATAACGAAAGTGACTAAATATTATATTATTTTGAATTTGGAAAAAAAATATATAAAACTTAAATGGAAGTGATCAATTCTATAGTTTACCTTTACAAATTAAAATATTCCACATTCCTCAAGACAATGGGCGGGGTACTATTAAGGGCACAATAAGGCTAAGAGGAATTCCATTCGAAAATCAATGCAACTTCTAAGGAAATTTATAATTATCATTTAAGATATTTATATCTTGAGAATATTTTAAAATAATATAAAAATAGTACATTTCTAGAAATGTCTATAAAATAATCTAGATATTTGTAATATTTAATATTACGTCTAGAATTATCTATAGAAGAATTTAGATATTTGTAATATTAAATATCTAAGATGTAGATGTGTAAACAATCTAATGGTCACTAGAATCTATAAATAGAGGTGAGTTAGATAAATAAAGCTTAGAGGTAAAGAAGAGAAAAATTGTGGGTAAGTGTGTAATAAAATAATTGCATTAATAAAATTGTTATCTCCTCTTAAGTTTTCCGGTTAAGTCTTAGTTTATTTTAAGTTTGTCGGAACGATTCTTAAGCTTTTATTAGGCGGAGAGCGATCCAACTTAATTTTAAAGATCGTGTTTGGAAAAAATATATAAATTTGGAATCGTCATCAAGCTTTGAGCTTAGTAGGCAAAACGCCTAAAAATATCTTTTAAAACAATTAAAAAAAATTCATTTTAAAAAATAAAAATATTGTGCTTTTGGTAACCACTTTTGTTATGATGCAAATGTCATGATGATACAAATGCAAGAAAAAAAAACAAAAAATATGAAATGAGTTAGTATCAATGAGATAATCAACAAAATAGTAAGAACTATCTTTAATGAATAAAATTTACCCTAACATGTTGTCCATACAAATACAAGAAAAAGAAAAATCAAAGCAGAAAATGAGTTCATATCAATAAAGTAGTAAGAACCATCTTTAATCAATAAAATCCACCCTCATATGTTGCCTATCCAAACATGATTTAACAGGTCCTACCCAAACATGTTTTTTACCTTATTCTTTTGTTAGACAAATAAATCCTATCCACATTATTTCTAGTTCACGTGCTTTGTACAGAATTATAAAATTTATCTGGAACTTTTCATAGTTGAAGAGTTTAAAGAAACAAAAGGAGACATAGTTTAGGGTTTTTTTAGCTTAAACTTAAAAATATTGACTCCTGATATATATATATATAGAGACATTTGAACGCTCAACCATTTTTTAGATTTATAATTTTTTTTGAATACCACATAAAGATCGAAGCCTTTAACTATCCCATACCGAAGAGTTATGGCTTCCAATGAATACATGACGAAGATTTCCCAGGTTTTCGGTTCCTAGCAACTTACAATGAACTCATTACATTTACCTATCAAATAATCAAAAGGTGAGCCATTACCTTTGTCGTGACTCAAAGAAGCAAAAGGTGAGCCATTATCTTGTCATGACTACATCCACGACTGTAAAATATATGTTGACGAAAATAAGGAGTCGGGGAAGATTTTTGGTTAGACGACGTCCAAAACCTTTTATGTATTCACCAAGTTGAAGAAGAAGCGCAAGGGAAAAAGATCGATTGAATCGTCAATTCGGGTATTTGGAATGGTTAAAGAATAGATAATGTTATGGATTCAAACAATAATCAAGTTGGGAAAAAGAAACTTTTTAGTTCTCAAGTTAAAACATTCATACGATATCAAAAATGAACATTGGATCATGATGAGTTTTCTCTTCTAAACGATGATCAATTACGTTGTTTACATGATATTATTATTTACGTTGTTAACAAAGATTATTAGCGTTTACATTGATTTCTTTTTTCTAGTTGGTTTGTTGATTTTGGTTTATAGGTTGAAGGTTGGGTGTTATGTCGAATCTACAAGAAAAAAGAAAGAAAAAAAACCCTCTGGCCATGATGAAAATGACTCCATTGTTAACCCTCTCAAAAGGACCCATCGGTTTACTATGCCAAAGATGAAACTAGAGAGCTTTCAACGAGCAAGAGATTCTGCAATGAGCTTATAGAATGTCGATGTGCATAGTTATCTACCGCCAACGCTTTCATTACATCATCAACAGCAGCAACAAAACATACTAGGGTCAATGGGAGATGAGGTTTTTCATCCTCATCCTCAATATCATCTTCCAGGGATCAACTGTGCCGAAGACGAACCTGGAGTGCGTTGGAAGAAATCATCAACATACCAGGGTCATGGCTTGTATTGAGGAGATAATGTAATGGTTTTTTAGTATTAATAAATTATTTGGACCCTATTTTCCTCCTTCCATTGTTCGAGTAGTAGCTTCTGAACTCTGATATAAAGGAGGATTTTAACGAGGCCTTTTCCCCCCAAAAAAAACCTTGTTTTAATTTATTTTCATTCCATAGATATTCTTAAATTCTTTAGTCATTTTATTGTAATTATAACATTTTCTAGTAATATTTTAATAAACAAACTTGTTCGTTAATAAAAATGAATTCAATTAACCATTTTTTAATTCAATCAGATAATTTAATTAATAGAATAAACAACTATTAGCAGTAAAATACAAAGAGTTTAAACTCCAACACCAGCTAAAACGTCTCACACCCAAGTCTCCAGTTAAAAAGCAAGGCTTAGAATCGATTTATACTACTAGATCCAGCTGAAACTCATACAAAACATAAAATTCTGTAAAACGCCTCCAATTCAAACTAGTTCCATCAACATAGTTTAAAGAAAGTATCATCTTGGATGGCTTTGGCCTCCCACAATCAAGGGCTGGTAGCTTTCTAGCTAGAAATTATAAGAGAGTTGTCAATGACCACATGCTGCAATTAGCTAAGTGAGAACCAAGCCTAATTCAGCGACTGGTGTTGATGAGGTTTGTACCAGTTTATTGGCTCTGTCAATCAGCCTTCCATTGGAGTCTCTCACCAAATCTCTAATTGCTTCTACCTTCATCATCTCGTCAAAGGATGCATCAAATTTGACTTAAGTAAATTCTGTAGTGGATGGCTCTAATTCCTGCTATTCATATTCTAATCTTTTTTTTCTTCTGGTATTATAATTCATGTTAATGTCATATTGTGTTAAAAGTTAAAAGGATCTGGTTTTTAATAAAGAAGCCATTCAACCTGTAACCCCCTCAGACCGATGCGGATAGCCCGATCTGATCTGGAGTGTCACATTTGGGCACCGGAGCGACCTACCGTAACAATAGCGAAAATTTTATAACTTTTATTAAAAACATGTAACTTATAAAATGATTTATCAGAATTTAAAAATAAAACAGATTTTCAGACTTGTATATAAAACAAAATACCATTACATGCCCCCAATCACAAGTACCATACTCTACAAACAACGCCGGAAAAACTCCCTTACTGATGTTGATAGCTGTACTGGTACAATTCTTTTAACCTGCAATGGTGAGTAATAAAGTGAGCTTCGAAAAGCTCAGTAATACAAAACTACCAATTGATGCTACATGATATGCAGATAATTGGAAAACCATATAATTTCCTTATTGGATCAAACATATACCAATTGTAGAATAATTTAGGGTTCTAGTAGTAGTTCATCGAGTAGAAGCCATGAATATCTCAATTTATAGGAAGCATTCATAGTATCACATTTTCAGGAGATCAAATAGGATGTCTAGTGTGTTCCATCAGTACGATAAAATCATAATAGGTACACTAATCAAATGATAGTTCAGTAAATCCCATAAATCATACTGTAGTAGAGCTTTTTAAACTCGTATTTTAAAACCATCATACAAAGAGTTAACCTAAGGGAACATCTTAGGGCCTGAGAGCCTACCCAAGAAAGTTCGGGGCCAAGGGGTCTACCTAAGAGCACAACTTAGGGTCGTGGGGCCTACCCGAGAATGATCTCAGGGCCTCAGAGCCTACCTAAGTGTCACATTAGGTCCATAAAAATTTTCCAGCTTGATCAGAGCTATACTTTACAAATTTGTATCTCCAAGATACAATTTATATCGTGATACAAATCCATAAGCCATCACCATTCAGTAGGTGCATCCATAAAATAGTAACCATAGATTTCAGTGTACCTCATGTTAAAACAACAAAACAATTTATAAAAAAAATAGGAACACACTAGAGAATCCAATTACTTTTCAGAGGCATTTTATAATTATCATCATAGATAACATGAAACTGATGTATTTTGATCAGATCTCAGGAACGAGGTCCTATTGAAAGGAGTCGATTACTAGTCTTTCAAATCAAACATTTAAATCGATACTTTATAATCCCACTATGATTCAAGAGCATCATGAAAGTGTTCAGGAACCTTTATACCGAATGAATTTTAGATTCAAATTTATGGAGAGTGGTTCCATTACTCAACCAATTTGGAGTATCCAGAATCCTTTGCATCTGTGTTACTTGTGCGAATCAAATATAACCGGAGTGATTTGATCTAATAAGGGATAAAACGTAGACTCGGGACATATACCCTTTATATTGATCGATCAGATCATCAAACAACTCGAGTTACACCACTCTCTGATTAATGCATGTTGACAAGTCCATTCAATGCCCTTCCAGGGTATTCACCTATTAATACAAACAAATTCTTGTCCATTGATCACCTTCAGAATCATCATCGAATAGATCTTAAGGAGACGAACTTATATTCTATTGATTTTTATTTCATTTCCATATTTCAACTATATCAGGAAATGTTGACGTACTTGATTTATGGTTCATAACCCATAGGAATAATTCATTATGTAAACTCATCATAGTTTCTAGACTTATCCAAATCACTTACTTAATCCTCAATCACTGAGGTTTTGTTGTTCATTTAGCAATCAAGTCTATCCTGGTTACTTCAGAGTTTTTCAGAGTAACTCAGACGTTTCTAAATTTTAGATACATATTGTACTTCCGATCAGTTCAATTTAGTCATATAATAAAGTCATTCTGGTATTCATGGTTGATTTACCTCACGAATATCCATTTCTTACTATCGAATGCACTCTAGCGTTGAGCTGAGCTAAGTACTTCCATAATTATCATCGGTTCGATCTTGAGAAGACGAACACACATTCAAGTGATATCTATGTCATTCAGGTACTGACATATCATTTTGGTTGGTTGACTTACATAAGCAGTGTTCCATAACTTTTAAGGGTAGTGCAACACCCATATTTATTTAGATTCCTTAATTAATCCAAAACATCTACTTAATCTAGTCCATAAGGGTATTTTGGTCATTTTGGTGATGTTTTTCTATTCATTTCAAAGCTTGAGGATAACCATTCATTCCTGGGCTTGGTGATATTCTTGAGTCATTTTTATTCTAAGGGTATTCTGGTCATTTTACAGATCCATTGTAGTCCAATAATTCATTCCGTCAGATCTTATTATTAAATTCAAAATTATCATTTATGTCAGTCCCATCAAACTATTATGACAGATCCGATGTATTTTAATCATTTCTATCCATCCGATCTTATTATTTAATTAAAACGTATCATCTTTTCTAGTCCTTTTTTAATAGTTCTAACAAAAGAACACCCTTGATAATTTATTCTCAAATCAGAGATTTCCATGTTAAAAGTCCTTTCAGATGCTACTGACGAATTATCAAAGATTTTTCATATAAAGGTAGGATCTAAACAATCAAATCAGTAATTTATCGGTTTAAGTATAAAGTCTCAGGTTACTTTCCCATTCAGAGTCAACTCGAACTATTTTTACCTTTCAAGGGCATTTTTGTAATTTCTTAACCAATTAAATTTCGGTATTAACTCTTAACGAAAATAATTATAATTTAGAGATCCTATAGTCAATTGTTTTCCCGAACATTCTCTGATCTTGAAATGATTCCTTAACAGACTTGCCCAAATCCTCTTGGGTTTAAAAACCGATTATCTAAATATTCCAAGCAAAACTAGCATTTCTTATGCACATCGGTAATTTCATCATATCAATATATCCTTTCAGAGTTATTAATTAACTTTCAGGGATAATTCTTGACATTTTACAATATAAGGGTATTTTCATAATTTTACCAAACCAGAGTATTCTCATAATTTCTCATCCAAGTACCGTTAACGTTTAACCTTTGATGATATAAATATATGTTACATTCAGGGCTGATTTCTTATCACTAACCACATAACTTGTAATTTAATTCTAACAATCCTTCAATTTCTTATAAAAGTCATCTGAACCATAATTCAGTTACCGATTTTTTATCGTATTCGGATCGAGTGTAGAACTTCCTTAATTACACATATGAGACCAAACATTCCTATTCATGCATTTACCAATACCAACATGTTCCATAAAGCATGAAAATGTAGTAAAGTATTACCTCGATTTTCATGCCATACTAATCAACCATTTAAACTCTATTCGAACGTCCTCGATCTTCAAATCAACTTCCAATAATTCCTCACAATCCATACCATCAAAATTACTAACTCGTATCCAAATAATTTTCCTCACCATAAAGATAATTTATTAGAATTGAAATAATAATTTGGAAACCCAATTTGTATAATAGAATACTTGTGGGGCTACTTTAAAAATTAATCACTAAAATTAAGGACTGAAAATAATTAATTTGCACTATTGGGCCATAAACTAAAATTAATGGATACTAGGAAACAAGGCCAAGTTCTTACCAAACCTGGAGGACTCATGATGTGATTTTTTTCCACTTTATTTTCTAGTCCCACCCACGTGATTTTCCTGTTGGTATCATAACCCCATTTTCCCAACATTTCAATTCCATTTCTTTAACATTTCATAAACATTCCACCTCTTCAAATTGCAGTTGTGAAGCTGTCATGTACAATATTGATATTTCATATCAGACCGTCCATGCTTATGGCAATCTAACTGGTCCAACATATACAGGCAGTACGACTCTTGGAAAAGCGGTTGCGATTGGTTATCGAATACCCATTTGCCAAACAACATATCACATCTCTCTTGCCTTGTACTCTGTCGCCAACCTGATTCTGCGTCCGGATCAGCTCACCAAATTTTCTTCCCATTGTAGCCCTTAATGGAGTTGTAGATATCGAATCAACCAAAAACATGATGCTCCATTGGGAATATTTGATTCACAAAGTAAACGAAGTTCATTGAGTGCTGTGAGCAGAACCATGATCCAGGTTTTCATGGATTTGTTGAAAGTTGAATTCATTGTAGAGAATCGAACAAGTTATGAAAACAAGGAGAAGCACTGTAAGCAAAGGCAAATGGGGTTTCTTCATATTTTTTTCCTAATCTTGGGTTGATGTACCTATAGTCGTTAATGGTGGTTTCGTAGGTGAAGAAAAGGTACATGAAGTGGAGCTCACGATGTTGGCCATTGGATTTTGAATGAGCTTCGTGGTGATTTGTATTGTCGGTGTTGGATGAAGGCCGATCTACCGAGAGTTATGGCTTTGCTTTCTAATCTCCCATTTCTTAGTTTTATAACTGGTCTATCTTTGAAAAAAAATATATTCCATTTGTGTAGTTCTCTATTTTCCAGGTTATAAAATTCCCATCAATCCAAAAGATAAAATTTCACGTGAATTCTAGAATATCCCAAAACTAAAGAAGGACAATTTACAATTAAGATCCTTTATTTTTTTATTTTTACAAAATATCACTTTAATTTAATACTTTATAATTTCTAAACTTTAGCCCCTAAATTGGGGTGTTACAATTCTGCCCTTCTTAAAAGAATTTCGTCCTCGAAATTCATTCATGTCACAGAATTGCAAAAATGAAAATTCTATCAACTCTTCCATATCATCAAGTAGCTTTTATAGAAATACGGATCCTCCACTAATCCTTAACCAGTTGAGCATACATTCTTATCAGAACTTTCCTCATTTCAATAAAAGATTCCGAACGAAAATTTCCTTGAGAAATCAATTCAATCTTGGTTACGAGAATGCGATCATAGAGCAGTAGCATCTCCCAATTTCTTTTCCGGAGTCGGGTCAGAATTTCTCAAATGAGTAACTCTCACATAGCTCGTAAGAAACTTTACAGAATTTAGACAGACGTTATTGATATTCCTTTATACAATATTAGAGTCCTAACGGATATAAAACTTAAGTTTACTCGTTACAGATAGAGACTCAACTTTGGAGTTCTAGGTCAGAGAGGTAGGATTGTATTCTAGGGGCATGTACTTATCAGACATCTTTTAAAATTCGACCGGCCGGTCAAACACGAAAAATTTGACTCAAACCTGGCTCTGATACCACTAAAAGTAACCCCCTCAAACCGATGCGAATAGCCCTATCCGATCTGGAGTGCACATTTGGGCCAACGGAGTGACCCACTGTAAAAATAGCGAAAATTTTATAACTTTTATTAAAAACATATAACTTATAAAATGATTTATCAGTATTTAAAAATAAAACAGATTTTCAGACTTGTATATAAAACAAAATACCATTACATGCCCCCAATCACAAGTACTATACTCTGCAAACAACGCCGGAAGAACTCCCTTACTGATGTTGATAGCTGTACTGGTACAATTCTTTTAACCTGCAATGGTGAGTAATAGAGTGAGCTTCGAAAAGCTCAGTAATAAAAAACTACCAATTGATGCTACATGATATGCAGATAATTATAAAACCATATAATTTCCTAATTGGATTAAACATATACCAATTGTAGAATAATTTGGAGTTCTATTAGTAGTTCATCGAGTAAAAGCCATGAATATCTCAGTTCATAGGAAGCATTCATAGTATCACATTTTCAGGAGATCAAATAGGATGTCTAGTGTGTTCCATCAGTACGATAAAATCATAATAGGTACACTAATCAAATGATAGTTCAGTAAATCCCATAAACCATACTGTAGTAGAGTTTTTTAAACTCTTATTTTAAAACCAACGTACAAAGAGTTAACCTAAGGGAATATCTTAGGGTCTGAGAGCTTACCCAAGAAACTTCGAGGCCAAGGGGTCTACCTAAGAACATATCTTAGGGCCGCGGGGCCTACCTGAGAATGATCTCAGGGCCGCATAGCCTACCTAAGAGTCACATTAGGTCCATAAAAATTTTCCAGCTTGATCAGAGCTGTACTTTACAAACTGTATCTCCAAGATACAATTTATATCGTGATACAAATCCATAAGCCATCACCATTCAGTAGGTGCATCCATAAAACAGTAACCATAGATTTCAGTGTACCTCATGTTAAAACAACAAAACAATTTATAAAAAAATAGGAACACACTAGAGAATCCAAGTACTTTTCAGAGGCATTTTATAGTTATCATCATAGATAACATGAAACTGATGTATTTTGATCAGATCTCAGGAACGAGGTCCTATTGAAAGGAGTCGATTACTAGTCTTTCAAATCAAACATTTAAATCGATACTTTATAATCCCACTATGATTCAAGAGCATCATGAAAGTGTTCAGGAACCTTTATACCGAATGAATTTTAGATTCAAATTTATGGAGAGTGGTTCCATTACTCAACCAATTTGGAGTATCCAGAATCCTTTGCATCTGTGTTACTTGTGCGAATAAAATATAACCGGAGTGATTTGATCTAATAAGGGAGAAAACGCAGACTCGGGACATATACCCTTTATATTGATCGATCAGATCATCAAACAACTCGAGTTACACCACTCTTTGATTAATGCATGTTGACAAGTCCATTCAATGCCCTTCCAGGGTATTCACCCATTAATACAAACAAATTCTTGTCCATTGATCACCTTCAGAATCATCATCGAATAGATCTTAAGGAGACGAACTTATATTCTAGTGATTTCTATTTCATTTCCATATTTCATCTATATCAGGAAATGTTGACGTACTTGATTTGTGGTTCATAACCCATAGGAATATTTCATTATGTAAACTCATCATAGTTTCTAGACTTATCCAAATCACTTACTTAATCCTCAGTCACTGAGGTTTCGTAGTTCATTTAGCAATCAAGTCTATCCTGGTTACTTCAGAGTTTTCCAGAGTAACTCAGACGTTTCTAAATTTTAGATACATATTGGTTATCGAATACCCATTTGCCGAACAACATATCACATCTCTCTTGCCTTGTACTCTGTCGCCAACCTGATTCTGCGTCCGGATCCGCTCACCAGATTTTGTTCCCATTGTAGCCCTTAATGGAGTTGTAGATATTGAATCAACCAAAAACATGATGCTCCATTGGGAATATTTGATTCACAAAGTAAACGAAGTTCATTGAGTGCTGTGAGCAGAACCATGATCCAAGTTTTCATGGATTTGTTGAAAGTTGAATTCATTGTAGAGAATCGAACAAGTTATGAAAACAAGGGGAAGCACTGTAAGCAAAGGGAAATGGGGTTTCTTCATATAATTTTTTTCTAATCATGGGTTGATGTACCTATAGTCGTTAATGGTGGTTTTGTAGGTGAAGAAAAGGTACATGAAGTGGAGCTCACGATGTTGGCCATTGGATTTTAAATGACCTTCGTGGTGATTTGTATTGTCGGTGTTGGATGAAGGCCGATCTACCAAGAATTATGGCTTTGCTTTCTAATCTCCCATTTCTTAGTTTTATAACTGGTCTATCTTTGAAAAAAAAATATTCCATTTGTGTGGTTCTCTATTTTCTAGGTTATAAAATTCCCATCAATCCAAAAGATAAAATTTCACGTGAATTCCAGAATATCCCAAAACTAAAAAAGGACAATTTACAATTAAGATCCTTTATTTATTTATTTTTTACAAAATATCACTTTAATTTAATACTTTATAATTTCTAAAATTTAGCCCCTAAATTGGGGTGTTACAATTCTTCCCTCCTTAAAAGAATTTCGTCCTCAAAATTCATTCATGTAACAGAATTGCAAAAATGAAAATTCTATCAACTCTTCCATATCATCAAGTAGCTTTTATAGAAATATGGATCCTCCACTAATCCTTAACCAGTTGAGCATAAATTCTTATCAGAACTTTCCTCATTTCAATAAAAGATTCCGAACGAAAATTTCCTTGCGAAATCAATTCAGTCTTGGTTACGAGAATGCGATCATAGAGTAGTAGCATCTCCCAATTTCTTTTCCGGAGTCGGGTCAGAATTTCTCAGATGAGTAACTCTCAGATGGCTCATAAGGAACTTTACAGAATTTAGACAGACGTTATTGATATTCCTTTATACAATATTAGGGTCCTAACGGATATAAAACTTAAGTTTACTCATTACAGATAGAGACTCAACTTTGGAGTTCCAGCTCAGAGAGGTAGGATTGTATTCTAGGGGCATGTACTTATCAAACATCTTTTAAAATTCGACCGACCGGTCAAACACGAAAAATTTGACTCAAACCTAGCTCTGATACAACTAAATGTAAACCCCTCAGACCGATCCGGATAGCCCTATCTGATCTGGAGTGTCATATTTGGGCCACCGGAGCGACCCATCGTAAAAATAGCGAAAATTTTATAACTTTTATTAAAAACATGTAACTTATAAAATGATTTATCAGTATTTAAAAATAAAACAGATTTTCAGACTTGTATATAAAACAAAATACCATTACATGCCCCCAATCACAAGTACCATACTCTGCAAAGCCGGAAGAACTTCCTTACTGATGTTGATAGCTATACTGGTAAATTCTTTTAACCTGCAATGGTGAGTAATAGAGTGAGCTTCGAAAAGCTCAGTAATACAAAACTACCAATTGATGCTACTGGATATGCAGATAATTAGAAAACCATATAATTTCCTTATTGGATCAAACGTATACCAATTGCAGAACTATTTGGGGTTCTATTAGTAGTTCATCGAGTAGAATCCATGAATATCTCAGTTCATAGGAAGCATTCATAGTATCACATTTTCAGGAGATCAAATAGGATGTCTAGTGTGTTCCATCAGTACGTTAAAATCATAATAGGTACACTAATGAAATGATAGTTCAGTAAATCCCATAAACCATACTGTAGTAGAGCTTTATAAACTCTTATTTTAAAACCAACGTACAAAGAGTTAACCTAAGGGAACATCTTAGGGTCTGCGAGCTTACCCAAGAAACTTCAGGGCCAAGGGGTCTACCTTAGAACACATCTTAGGGCCGCGGGGCCTACCCGAGAATGATCTCAAGGCCGCAGAGCCTACCTAAGAGTCACATTAAGTCCATAAAATTTTTCTAGCATGATCAGAGATGTACTTTACAAACTGTATCTCCAAGATACAATTTATATCGTGATACAAATCCATAAGCCATCACCATTCAGTAGGTACATCCATAAAACAATAACCATAGATTTCAGTGTACCTCATGTTAAAACAACAAAACAATTTATAAAAAAAATAGGAACACACTAGAGAATCCAAGTACTTTTCAGAGGCAGTTTATAGTTATCATCATAGATAACATGAAACTGATGTATTTTGATCAGATCTCAGGAACGAGGTCCTATTGATAGGAGTCGATTACAAGTCCTTCAAATCAAACATTTAAATCGATACTTTATAATCCCACTATGATTCAAGAGCATCATGAAAGTGTTCAGGAACCTTTGCATCTGTGTTACTTGTGCGAATCAAATATAACCGGAGTGATTTGATCTAATAAGGGAGAAAACGTAGACTCAGGACATATACCCTTTATATTGATCGATCAGATCATCAAACAACTCGAGTTACACCACTCTCTGATTAATGCATGTTGACAAGTCCATTCAATGCCCTTCCAGGGTATTCACCCATTAATACAAACAAATTCTTGTCCATTGATCACCTTCAGAATCATCATCGAATAGATCTTAAGGAGACGAACTTATATTCTATTGATTTTTATTTCATTTCCATATTTCATCTATATCAGGAAATGTTGACGTACTTGATTTGTGGTCCATAACCCATAAGAATAATTCATTATGTAAACTCATCATAGTTTCTAGACTTATCCAAATCACTTACTTAATCCTCAGTCACTGAGGTTTCGTAGTTCATTTAGCAATCAAGTCTATCCTGGTTACTTCAGAGATTTCCAGAGTAACTCAGACGTTTCTAAATTTTAGATACATATTGTACTTCCGATCAGTTCAATTTAGTCATATAATAAAGTCATTCTGGTATTCATGGTTGATTTACCTCACGAATATCCATTTCGTACTATCGAATGAACTCTATCATTGAGCTGAGCTAAGGACTTCCATAATTATCATCGGTTCTAACTTGAGAAGACGAACACACATTCAAGTGATATCTATGTCATTCAGGTACTGACATATCATTTTGGTTGGTTGACTTACTTAAGCAGTGTTCCATAACTTTTAAGGGTAATGCAACACCCATATTTATTTGGATTCCTTAATTAATCCAAAACATCTACTTAATATAGTCCATAAGGGTATTTTTGTCATTTTGGTGATACTTTTCTATTCATTTCAAAGCTTGAGGATAACCATTCATTCCTGGGCTTGGTGATATTCTTGGGTCATTTTCATTCTAAGGGTATTCTGGTCATTTTACAGATCCATTGTAGTCCAATAATTCATTCCGTCAGATCTTATTATTAAATTCAAACTTATCATTTATATCAGTCCCATCAAACTATTATGACATATATGATGTATTTTAATCATTTCTATCCATCTGATCTTATTATTTAATTCAAACGTATCATCTTTTCTAGTCCTTTTTAATAGTTCTAACAAAAGAACACCCTTGATAATTTATTCTCAAATCAGAGATTTCCAGGTTAAAAGTCTTTTCATATGCTACTGACGAATTATCAAAGATTTTTCATACAAAGGTAGGATCTAAACAATCAAATCAGTAATTTATTGGTTTAAGTATAAAGTCTCTGGTTACTTTCCCATTCAGAGTCAACTCGAACTATTTTTACCTTTCAAGGGCATTTTTGTAATTTCTTAACCAATTAAATTTTGGTATTAACTCTTAACGAAAATAATTATAATTTAGAGATCCTATGGTCAATTGTTTTCCCGAACATTCTGTGATCTTGAAATGATTCCTTAACAGACTTGCCCAAATCCTCTTGGGTTTAAAAACCGATTATCTAAATATTCCAAGCAAAACTAGCATTTCTTATGCACATCATTAATTTCATCATATCAATATATCCTTTCAGAGTTATTAATTAACTTTCAGGGATAATTCTTGACATTTTACAATATAAGGGTATTTTCGTAATTTTACCAAACCAGAGTATTCTCATAATTTCTCATCCAAGTACCATTAACGTTTAACCTTTGATGATATAAATATAAGTTCATTCAGGGCTGATTCCTTATCACTAACCACAGAACTTGTAATTTAATTCTAAGAATCCTTCAATTTCTTATAAAAGTCATCTGAACCATTATTCGGTTACCGAATTTTTATCGTATTCGGATCGAGTGTAGAACTTCCTTAATTACACATATGAGACCAAACATTTCTATTCATGCATTTACCAATACCAACATGTTCCATAAAGCATGAAAAGGTAGTAAAGTATTACCTCGATTTTCGTGCCATACTGATCAACCATTTAAACTCCATTCGAACGTCCTCGATCTTGAAATCAACTTCCAATAATTCCTCACAATCCAGACCATCAAAATTACTAACTCGTATCCAAATAATTTCCCTCGCCATAAAGATAATTTATTAGAATTGAAATAATAATTTGGAAACCCAATTTGTATAATAGAATACTTCTGGGGCTACTTTAAAAATTAATCACTAAAATTAGGGACTAAAAATAATTAATTTTCACTATTGGGCCATAAACTAAAATTAATGGAAACTAGGAAACAAGGCCAAGTTCTTACCAAACCTGGAGGACTCATGATGTGATTTTTTTCCACTTTATTTTCTAGTCCCACCCACGTGATTTTCCTGTTGGTATCATAACCCCATTTTCCTAATATTTCAATTCCATTTCTTTAACATTTCATAAACATTCCACCTCTTCAAATTGCAGTTGTGAAGCTGTCATGTCCAATATTGATATTGCATATCAGACCGTCCATGCTTATGACAATCTAACTGGTCCGACATATACAGGCAGTCCGACTCTTGGTAAAGCGGTTACGATTGGTTATCGAATACCCATTTGCCGAAGAACATATCACATCTCTCTTGCCTTGTACTCCGTCGCCAACCTGATTCTGCGTCCGGATCCGCTCACCAGATTTTCTTCCCATTGTAGCCCTTAATGGAGTTGTAGATATTGAATCAACAAAAAACATGACGCTCCATTGGGAATATTTGATTCACAAAGTAAACGAAGTTCATTGAGTGCTGTGAGCAGAACCATGATCCAGGCTTTCATGGATTTTTTTAAAGTTGAATTCATTGTAGAGAATCGAACAAGTTATGAAAACAAGGAGAAGCACTGTAAGCAAAGGGAAATGGGGTTTCTTCATATTTTTTTTAATCTTGGGTTGATGTACCTATAGTCGTTAATGGTGGTTTCGTAGGTGAAGAAAAGGTACATGAAGTTGTGCTCACAATCTTGGCCATTGGATTTTGAATGAGCTTCGGGGTGATTTGTATCGTCGGTGTTGGAGGGTGGCCGATCTACCAAGAGTTATGGCTTTGCTTTCTAATCTCCCATTTCTTAGTTTTATAACTGGTCTATCTTTGAAAAAAATATTTTCCATTTGTGTGGTTCTCTATTTTCCAGGTTATAAAATTCCAATCAATCCAAAAGATAAAATTTCACGTGAATTCCAGAATATCCCAAAACTAAAGGACAATTTACAATTAAGATCCTTTATTTTTTTATTTTTACAAAATATCACTTTAATTTAATACTTTATAATTTCTAAAATTTAGCCCCTAAATTGGGGTGTTACAATTCTGCCCTCCTTAAAAGAATTTCGTTCTCGAAATTCATTCATGTCACAGAATTGCAAAAATGAAAATTCTATCAACTCTTCCAGATCTTCAAGTAGCTTTTATAGAAATACAGATCCTCCACTAATCCTTAACCAGTTGAGCATACATTCTTATCAGAACTTTCCTTATTCCAATAAAAGATTCCGAACGAAAATATCCTTGAGAAATCAATTCAGTCTTGGTTACGAGAATGCGATCATAGAGCAGTAGCATCTCCCAATTTCTTTTCCGGAGTCGGGTCAGAATTTCTCAGATGAGTAACTCTCACATGGCTCGTAAGGAACTTTACAGAATTTAGACAGACGTTATTGATATTCCTTTATACAATATTAGAGTCATAACGGCTAGAAAACTTAAGTTTACTCGTTACAGATAGGGACTCAACTTTGGTGTTCCAGCTTAGAGAGGTAGGATTGTATTCTAGGGGCATGTACTTATCAGACATCTTTTGAAATTCGACCGGCCAGTCAAACACGAAAAATTTGACTCAAACCTGGCTCTGATACCACTAAATGTAACCCCCTCAGACCGATACGGATATGCCAATTCGATATGGAGTGTAACATTTGGGCTACCGGAGCGACCCATCGTAAAAATAGCGAAAATTTTATAAGTTTTATTAAAAACATGTAACTTATAAAATGATTTATCAGTATTTAAAAATAAAACAGATTTTCAGACTTGTATATAAAACAAAATACCATTACATGCCCCCAATCACAAGTACCTGACTCTGCAAACAACGTCGGAAGAACTCCCTTACTGATGTTGATAGCTGTACTGGTACAATTCTTTTAACCAGCAATGGTGAGTAATAGAGTGAGCTTCGAAAAGCTCAGTAATACAAAACTACCAATTGATGCTACAGGATATACAGATAATTAGAAAACCATATAATTTCCTTATTGGATCAAACGTATACCAATTGCAGAACAATTTGGGGTTCCATTAGTAGTTCATCGAGTAGAAGTCATGAATATCTCAGTTCATAGGAAGCGTTCATAGTATCACATTTTTAGGAGATCAAATAGGATGTCTAGTGTGTTCTATCAGTACGATAAAATCATAATAGGTATACTAATCAAATGATAGTTCCGTAAATCCCATAAACCATACTGTAGTAAAGCTCTTTAAAATCGTATTTTAAAACCATCGTACAAAGAGTTAACCTAAGGGAATATCTTAGGGTCTGAGAGCCTACCCAAGAAAGTTCGGGGCCAAGGGGTCTACCTAAGAACACATCTTAGGGTCGCAGGGCCAACGCGAGAATGATCCCAGGGCCGCAGAGCCTACCTAAGAGTCACATTAGGTCTATAAAAATTTTCCATCTTGATCAGAGCTGTACTTTACAAATATGTATCTCCAAGATACAATTTATATCGTGATACAAATCCATAAGCCATCACTACTCAATAGGTGCATCCATAAAACAGTAACCATAGATTTCAGTGTACCTCATGTTAAAACAACAAAACAATTTATTAAAAAAAATAGGAACACACTAGAGAATCCAAGTACTTTTTAGAGTCATTTTATAGTTATCATCATAGATAACATGAAACTGATGTATTTTGATCAGATCTCAGGAACGAGGTTCTATTGAAAGGAGTCGATTACTAGTCGTTCAAATCAAACATTTAAATCGATACTTTATAATCCCACTATGATTCAAGAGCATCATGAAAGTGTTCAGGAACCTTTATACCGAATGAATTTTAGATTCAAATTTATGGAGAGTGGTTCCATTACTCAACCAATTTGGAGTATCCAGAATCCTTTGCATCTGTGTTACTTGTACAAATCAAATATAACCGGAGTGATTTGATCTAATAAGGGAGAAAACGCAGACTCAAGACATATATCCTTTATATTGATCGATCAGATCATCAAACAACTCGAGTTACACCACTCTCTGATTAATGCATGTTGACAGGTCCATTCAATGCCTTTCCAAGGTATTCACCCATTAATACAAACAAATTCTTGTCCATTGATCACCTTCAGAATCATCATCGAATTGATCTTAAGGAGACGAACTTATATTCTATTGATTTTTATTTCATTTCCATATTTCAACTATATAAGGAAATATTGACGTACTTGATTTGTGGTTCATAACCCATAGGAATATGTCATTATGTAAACTCATCATAGTTTCTAGACTTATCCAAATCACTTACTTAATCCTCAGTCACTGAGGTTTCGTAGTTCATTTAGCAATCAAGTCTATCCTGGTTACTTCAGAGTTTTCCAAAGTAACTCAGACGTTTCTAAATTTCAGATACATATTGTACTTCTGATCAGTTCAATTTAGTCATATAATAAAGTCATTCTGGTATTAATGGTTGATTTACCTCACGAATATATATTTCTTACTATCGAATGCACTCTAGCGTTGAGCTGAGCTAAGTACTTCCATAATTATCATCGGTTCAAACTTGAGAAGACGAACACACATTCAAGTGATATCTATGTCATTCAGGTACTAACATATCATTTTGGTTGGTTGACTTACTTATGCAGTGTTCCATAACTTTTAAGGGTAGTGCAACACCCATATTTATTTGGATTCCTTAATTAATCCAAAACATCTACTTAATATAGTCCATAAGGGTATTTTGGTCATTTTGGTGATGCTTTTCTATTCATTTCAAAGCTTGAGGATAACCATTCATTCCTGGGCTTGGTGATATTCTTGGGTCATTTTCATTCTAAGGGTATTCTGGTCATTTTACATATCCATTGTAGTCCAATAATTCATTCCGTCAGATCTTATTATTAAATTCAAACTTATCATTTATGTCAGTCCCATCAAACTATTATGACAGATCTGATGTTTTTTAATCATTTCCATCCATCTGATCTTATTATTTAATTCAAACGTATCATCTTTTCTAGTCCTTTTTTAATAGTTCTAACAAAAGAACACCCTTGATAATTTATTCTCAAATCAAAGATTTCCAGGTTAAAAGTCCTTTCAGATGCTACTGACGAATTATCAGAGATTTTTCATACAAAGGTAGGATCTAAACAATCAAATCAGTAATTTATCGGTTTAAGTATAGAGTCTCATGTTACTTTCCCATTCAGAGTCAACTCGAACTATTTTGACCTTTCAAGGGCATTTTTGTAATTTTTTAACAAATTAAATTTAGGTATTAACTCTTAACTAAAATAATTATAATTTAGAGATCCTATGGTCAATTGTTTTCCCGAACATTCTGTGATCTTGAAATGATTACTTAACAGACTTGCCCAAATCCTCTTGGGTTTAAAAACCGATTATCTAAATATTCCAAGCAAAACTAGAATTTCTTATGCACATCAGTAATTTCATCATATCAATATATCCTTTCAGAGTTATTAATTAACTTTCAGGGATAATTCTTGACATTTTACAATATAAGGGTATTTTCGTAATTTTACCAGACCAGAGTATTCTCATAATTTCTCATCCAAGTACCATTAACGTTTAACCTTTGATGATATAAATATAAGTTCATTCAGGGCTGATTCCTTATCACTAACTATAGAACTTGTAATTTAATTATAAGAATCCTTCAATTTCTTATAAAAGTCATCTGAACCATTATTCGGTTACCGAATTTTTATCGTATTCGGATCGAGTGTAGAACTTCCTTAATTACACATATGAGACCAAACATTTCTATTCATGCTTTTACCAATACCAACATGTTCCATAAAGCATGAAAATGTAGTAAAGTATTATCTCGATATTCGTGCCATACTGATCAACCATTTAAACTCCATTCGAACGTCCTCGATCTTGAAATCAACTTCCAATAATTCCTCACAATCCAGACCATCAAAATTACTAACTCGTATCCAAATAATTTCCCTCGCCATAAAGATAATTTATTAGAATTGAGAAAATAATTTGGAAACCCAATTTGTATAATAGAATACTTCTGGGGCTACTTTAAAAATTAGTCACTAAAATTAGGGACTGAAAATAATTAATTTTCACTATTGGGCCATAAACTAAAATTAATGGAAACTAGGAAACAAGGCCATGTTCTTACCAAACCTGGAGGACATGATGTGATTTTTTTTCCACTTTATTTTCTAGTCCCACCCACGTGATTTTCCTGTTGGTATCATAACCCCATTTTCCCAACGTTTCAATTCCATTTCTTTAACATTTCATAAACATTCCACCTCTTCAAATTGCAGTTGTGAAGCTGTCCTGTCCAATATTGATATTGCATATCAGACTGTCCATGCTTATGACAATCTAACTGGTCCGACATATACATGCAGTCCGACTCTTGGTAAAGCGGTTAAGATTGGTTATCGAATACCCATTTGTCGAAGAACATATCACATCTCTCTTGCCTTGTACTCCGTCGCCAACCTGATTCTGCGTTCGGATCCGCTCGCCAGATTTTCTTCCCATTGTAGCCCTTAATGGAGTTGTAGATATTGAATCAACCAAAAACATGACGCTCCATTGGGAATATTTGATTCACAAAGTAAATGAAGTTCATTGAGTGCTGTGAGCAGAACCATGATCCAGGCTTTCATGGATTTTTTGAAAGTTGAATTCATTGTAGAGAATCGAACAAGTTATGAAAACAAGGAGAAGCACTGCAAGCAAAGGGAAATGGGGTTTCTTCATATTTTTTTAATCTTGGGTTGATGTACCTATAGTTGTTAATGGTGGTTTCGTAGGTGAAGAAAAGGTACATGAAGTGGAGCTCACGATGTTGGCCATTGGATTTTGAATGAGCTTCATGGTGATTTGTATCGTCGGTGTTGGAGGAAGGCCGATCTACCAAGAGTTATGGCTTTGCTTTCTAATCTCCCATTTCTTAGTTTTATAACTGGTCTATCTTTAAAAAAAATATATTCCATTTGTGTGGTTCTCTATTTTCCAGGTTATAAAATTCCCATCAATCAAAAAGATAAAATTTCACGTAAATTCTAGAATATCCCAAAACTAAAGAAGGACAATTTACAATTAAGATCATTTATTTTTTATTTTTACAAAATATCACTTTAATTTAATATTTTATAATTTCTAAAATTTAGCCCCTAAATTGGGGTGTTACACAACGAGCTTTCATTTCATCTCAAACCTGAACCTGAATGCAACTCAAGTTGCCATTTTTTTACAGTTTTCCTACTAGCAAAACAACTGCAGTCCAGTACAAAATTGCAATGAAAGAAATTGTCATACATGGATTACTGCTAATAGCAAAAGCAATGCTTTTCACCATTATGGTGATTCTTTCAGCAGCTTAAAACTGGGAATGTACTTAGGATCATCCCACTGCATATGGTGTTCCAATGGCTCTGGACTAGCTGCAAAAGAGTCGAATTTTCTTAACAACGTATGTTTTGGAGGAGATGGCTCTTCAATCAGCATCACAGTCATCTTGTTCGATTCGGCATACCTTGGGGGACTCATAGGCTGTAACATAAGTAAAACCAGTATTCTTAAGACAATGCATATGCTAAAGCTACGAGACAGCTAAAATGTTTTGAATGTTTTACCTCCAATATGTTTGACAATGAATATTCATTTGCAGATGCTGAATGTTTGGAGAAATCTGAACAAAAAACATGCATACAAAGGTGTGAGTATTCAGTCATAAAATATTAACGCAAAGTAAACATATGAATGCTTAGCAAATTTCTTTACCATCTAATCCAAGAATCCGCAAAAATTCATTAGTGCTTATAGCTCTTTTTTGTGTTTTGATGCAATCTTCATGATTATGCAGACACCCTTCCTCTGCAATATCTTCGAGTTGACATCGATCCTCTTCCAGATTACCCAACTTTGCCTTTTGGTTATTCTTTGATGGTCCTTGCGAGTATGGCTTACCTGAGTTGGAAATGTCAGAGAGAGCTTTCCTGCCAGTTGCTTGCACTTTCTCAGCTTTATAGACACTCTTTGTTTTGCTTGAATCATGTGTGGGATTAAAGATACCAATCTCTTTCTCAATGAATGGAATGCTTTTGGCATTCTCCTTCTTTGATGACTGGTTTGGGGTTGGTTTCACTGAATTGGATAGATCAACAAGTGGTTTTCTTCCACCAATACCACCTTTCCTCTGTGCTTTAGAGACATTGGTCTTGCCTGATAGGAAGCATTTTCCATTATCAAACTCAACTTGAGAAACAAAATTAACAAAACCAACAACATATCAGAAAGTGTTGAGAATAGTACCATTGAACCGAGCATTTAAATCTTGATTTTGAATCAAACCAACAGTACGTGTTGCCATTTTGGAAATTTGTTGATACAATCCACCAAACCAACAATACCTGTGAGGTTCCAATACATAAGGAATCATTCATATTCGGGGAGAAATAAAATCAAACATGCAATAGTGGAGAAAGAATGCTAAATCATGCAGAATAACCTGAAGTATCTTTGAAAGGCTCTTTTTACATTAAAGCTTCATCTGAAGCACATGAATCAAGAGTATTACTTAGTTCAAATTGAAAATTGCAAGTAAAATCCATACTCAATTTGCAAAACCCAAAAATCTTTCGGTATCTAAGACAAATGTGGTGAACAGGATGGGACAAAAACTGAACTAACGTGATAATCACATAGGAAAAGTCAAACAAAGAAACTAGAATAATCATGTTCATACAGTTTAAAATGATCCATTTAGTCCTTTCTGTTCTAATGATGATACATCGAGGATTTCTTTAAGTTAGTAATTATATTCCCTCTCCGTATTTTCCATTCACTACAAGCCCCAAGATCATCAAATCAGTCCCACAAAAGTAAACCCAGAAAGGGAGAAAAGAAACATAGGATACAACAAGCTTACAGATCAATCTTGGAAAATTTTTTATTTCCTTTTTTCTATTCGTTTCTCAACAACAAAACATAAATTCTTGTTTTCATGTTTCTTTCTGTAACACCCCAATTTAGGAGCTAAATTTTAGAAATTATAAAGTATTGGATTTAATTGGTAATTTGGAAGAAAATTGAGAATTAAATTGTAAGATTTCAAAGTTGGCTAATCGTTATAAGAAATACAGGAAATTCAGTGACTAAACTTATGATTTGACCATTTTTCTTTAGGAGATAATATAACCCCCCATTTCCCGTGTATTTATGCAGAAAAATGTTCATATTTCCTCTTCCGGTCAACAACTTTCTACTCCGATCTACTCGTCGTCCGATCTCCGATTGACGAACCAAAACCACCGTCATGTTCGTTGTCGATCGAGGAACAAAATCCCTCAAACCTTTCGTTGTGAATCATCGTCGTTCGTCGTTAATTTCAGTTGGAAGTATCGTCGGTAATAACTCAATTTCAGTTGGTTTTTCGTCGATTCATGACGATCCGGTCATCCGTTTACGACACCTCCCGCACCATCGTGTTCCTTGCATCGTTTCGAGTCTATAAATGTTCTCTGTTTTTTCGTCGTCGCCGGCGTGTGGAGAGGTGAGACTGTCAAAGTTTCTGACGTTTCAGAAACGAGCTCTCCGCCATTCAAAATTGTGAACCAATATTTGTAAGTGCCTCAAAATCCCTTAAAATAATTTTTAGGAATTTTTTCGGGAATTTATCGACACCGGGTTACTTTTCACGCGCCGCACGCGCCACCCCCCCGAAAGTGGGCATTGTCTGGGTAATAATTTTATAATTAATTTATATTTTGGTGCTATTTGTGCAAAATTTGGGTGTTAGTTTAGTAAATATTTGCAGAATGTAGCTAATTTGGTAATTAATTTCTGTTAGGGTGATATTTGTGTTGAATGGTCGACCGTTGACCGTTGACCGTCGTTGACCACAGTTGACCAGAACTTTGACCGGCTTTGATCGGGCATTAAACGACCTTTGACTTTGACTGAGTATACCTATCCTGATGTTTTTCGACGTTCCAAATCCGATTCCTTAATCCGTTTTTCGAAATTCGGACCTGAAGACCTCAAAATTGCCAGTCAAACCCGTTGACTTTGATTTTCACCCAAAAATTTTAAATTTTTGAAAAGTCATATTTTATGCTTTCGACGTCTTGAATCTGAATCCGAAGTCCGTTTCACCAAATTCGAACCCGATAAGCTGTTTTTGACTGATTTATCACCCGATTCGATCCGTTTCGAAATTAAGCTCAGTTTTTGATGTAATTTCTGTTGATATGCATCTGAGGAAATATTGGAAGATGATTTCAAGATCGAGGGCGTTCGAATGGAATTTTTATGGTCGATCAGTATGTCACAAAAATCGAGGTAATACTTTACTACCTCTTTATGCTTTATGGAACATGTTGGTATTGGTAAATGCATGAATAAAATAATATTGGTCTCATATGTGTAGTTAATTAATTTCTACACTCGATCCGAATACGATAAAAATTCGGTAACTGATTATGGTTCAGATGATTTTTATGAGAAATTGATGGACTGTTAGAATTAAAAATTTCAAGTTATGTGTATAGTGATAAAGGAAGCAACTTGGATCTGTAACATATAATTTATTTCATCAAAGGTACTTGGATGAGAAATTATAAGAATATTTTGGTAGGGTAAAATTATGGAAATACCCTTATATTGTAAATGACAAGAATTGTCCCTGAAAGATTATTAATAACTCTGAAATGATATATTCATCTGATAAAATTACAGATGTGCATAAGAAATGCTAGTTTGCTTAGAAAATTTGGATAACCGATTTTTAACCCAATAGGGTTTATGCAAGATACCAGAAGTCTGTTAAGGAATCATTTTGAAATCAAAAAATGTTCGGGAAGTACTTTGAGGATTCATTTTTAACTCGATAAATTACTGATTTACTTGTTGAGATCCTATTTTTGTATGGAAATTTCTGATAATTCGTTAGTAACATCTGAGAAGGTATTTAACTTGAAATCTTCGAGTTTTGAGTAAGTACCTGAAGAATAAATTATCGAGGGTGCTCTTATGTCAGAATTGCTCGTATAGAATGGAATAGATGATAAGTCTGAATTAAATAATAAGATCGGAAGAAATGAACTGATTAAAATACGTGGGATCTATAAAATGACCAAAATACCCTTGTAATGGAAATAACACAAGAATATCACGAAGTTCAAGAATGAATAGATATCCTCAAGCTTTGAAATGAATTGGAAAACATTGAGCACCAAAAAGACCAAAATGCCCTTATGGTCTATACTAAGTAAATGTCTTGGATTAATTAAGAAATTCAAATAAACATGGATGTTGAACTGTTCTTTAATGTTATGAAATGCAATTTAAGCTGGTCAAACAATGCTAGTGCTCTATTAGTACTTGAATGGCATAGGTACCACTTGAATGCTAGTTCATCTTCTCAAGTTTGGATTGATGATAATTATGAAAGTACTCAGCTTAGCTCAACTCTAAAGCGCATTCGATATTAAGAAATGGATATTCGTGAGATAAATCAATCACGAATACCAAAATGATTTTAGTATTTGACCAAAGTGAACTGAACGGAAGTACAACATGTATCCGAAACTCAGAAGTGTCTGTATTACTCCGAAAAAAACTCTGAAGTAATCGGGATAGACGTGATTGTTAAATGAACTAAGTAACCTCAATGACTGAGGATTAAATAAGTGATTTGGATGAATCTGGAAACACTGTTGAATTTACTTTTGATGAGTTGTCCTTATGGGTCATGAACCATGAATAAAGTACGTCAGTATTGTCAGATATAGTTGAAATGTGGTAATGAAGTAAAGACCATTGGAATATTTGTTTGTCTCCTTAAGACTTATTCGATAGTAATTCTGAAGATGATTTATGGACAAGAATTGTTGGTATTATAGAGTGAATACCAGGAAGGGCAATGAATTGACCAGTCGACAGGCATCAGTTCTGAGAGTTGTTCAACTCAAGTTATTTGATAATCTAATCGATCAATATAAATGGTAAATACCTGAATCTTCGTTTCTCCTTTATCAGCTCAAATCACTCCGATCATGTCTGATTCACACAAGTAACTCGGATGCAAAGGATTTTGTATATTCTAGCATTCTTGAGTAATGAAATTACTCTCCATAAATATGAATCTATAATTCATCTGTATGAATGTTCATGAACACTTTCCTAATACACTTGAACCATAGTGGAATTCTAAAGTATCGATTTTAATGTATGATTTGAACGAATAGTAATTGACTCCTTTTTAATAGGACCTCGTTCTTGGGATTTGATCAAAAGACATCAGTTTCATTTTACTATGTTGATAACTGCAAAATGCCTCTGATAAATATTGGGATTTCTTTAGTGTGTTCCATATATTTTAATAAATTGTTTTATTGTTTTAACATGAGGTACACTGAAATTTATGGTTATTGTTTTATGATGCACCGACTTAATGGTGATGGCTTATGTATTTGTATCACGGTATAAATTGTATCTTGGAGATACATATTTGTAAAGTATAGCTCTAATCAAGCTGGAAAATTTTATGGACCTAATGTGACTCTTAGGTAGGCTCTGCGGCCCTGAGATCATTCTCGGGTAGGCCCTGTGGCCCTAAGATGTGTTCTTAGGTAGGCTCCGTGGCCTCGAACTTTCTTGGGTAGGCTCTCAGGCCTTAAGATGTTCCATTAGGTTTACTCTTTATACGATGGTTTTAAACTACGAGTTTAAAAAGCTCGACTACAATATGGTTTATGAGATTTACTGAACCATCAATTGATCAGTGTACCTATCATGATTTTATGGTACTGTTGGAACACATTATACATCCTATTCGATCTCCTAAAAATGTCATACTTTGAATGGTTGCTACGAACTGTGATCTTCATGGCTTCAAATCGATAAACTACTAGTGGAACCTCAGATTTACCGAAAAATTGTATACGTCTGATTTAAGAAGGAAACTATGTGGCTTTTCATTTATCTGCATGTCCTTTAGCATCACTTGGTAGTTCTGTATTATTGAGCTTTTCGAAGCTCACTCTATTACTCACCATTACAAGTTAAAAGAATCGTACCAGTGCAGCTATCAACATCAGTAAGGGAGTTCTTCCAGCATTGCTTTTAGAGGATGGTACATGTGTTTAGGGGGCATGTAAATTGTATTTTGTTTTATATATGAGTTTGAATAACCTGTTTTATTTCCGAATAATAATAAATCATTTTATGATTTTACATGTTTTAAGAAAAGTTTTAAATTTTCCGCTATTTTTACAGTGGGTCGCTCTGGTGGCCCTAATGTGACACTCCAGATCGGATCGGGCTATCCACATCGGTCTGAGGGGGTTATATTTATTGGTATCAGAGCTATGGTTTGAGTCAAAATTTTTCAAGATAGACCGGCCGGTCGAATGTCAAAATATGTCTGATCAGTACATGCCCCTAGACTGCAATCGTACATCTCTGAACCAGAACTCCAAGGTTGAGTCCCTATCTGTAACAAGTAAACCGAAGTTTCTATCCGTTAAGGCTATACTTGTACAAAAAAGAATACCAATACCATCTGTCTAAATGCTGTAAAGTACCTCACGAGCCATGTGAGAGTTATTTATCTGAGAAATTCTGACTCGACTCCGAAAATGAAATTGAGATATGCTACTGCTCTATGAGCCTATTCTCATGACCAAGACTGAATTGATTACTCAAGGAAATTTTCGTTCGGATTCTTTTATTGAAACAAGGGAGAGATCTGATAAGAATGTATATTCAACTGGTTAAGGATTAGTGGAGGATCCGTATTTCTATAAGAGCTACATGAAAGATATGAAAGAACTGATGGAAGTTTCATTTATGCAATTATGTGACATGAATGAATTTCGAGGACGAAATTCTTTTAAGGAGGAGAGAATTGTAACACCCCAATTTAGGGGCTAAATTTTAGAAATTATAAAGTATTGGATTTAATTGGTAATTTGGAAGAAAATTGAGGATTAAATTGTAAGATTTCAAAGTTAGCAAACCGTTTTAAGAAATACAGGAAATTCAATGACTAAACTTATGATTTGACCATTTTTCTTTAGGAGATAATATAACCCCCATTTCCCGTGTATTTTTGCAGAAAAATGTTCATATTTCCTCTCCCGGTCAATAACTTTCAACTCCGATCTACTCGTCGTCCGACCTCCGATTGACAAACCGAAACCACCGTCGTGTTATCGAGGAACAAAACCCCTCAAATCTTTCGGCGTGAATCATCGCTGTTCGTCGTTAATTTCAGTTGGAAGTATCATCGATAATAACTCAATTTCAGTTGATTTTTCATCGATTCACGACGATCCGGTCATCCGTTTACGACACCTCCCGCAACATCGTGTTCCTTGCATCGTTCCGAGTCTACCGGTGTTCTCCGTTTCTCCTTCGTCACCGGCTCGTGGAGGGGTGAGACCGTCAAAGTTTCCGACATTTCGGAATCGAGCTCTCAGCCGTTCAAAATTGTGAACCGATCTTTGTAAGTGCCTCAAAATCGCTTAAAATAATTTTTAGGAATTTTTCTAGGAATTTATCGACACCGGGTTACTGTTCACGTGCCGCACGCGCCACTCCCCGAGAGTGGGCATCGTCTGGGTGATAATTTTATAATTAATTTATGTTTGGGTGCTATTTGAGTAAAATTCGGGTATTAGTTTAGTAAATATTTACAGAATGTGGCTAATTTGGTAATTAATTTCTGTTAGGGTGATATTTGTGTAAAATAGTCGACCGTTGATCGACGTTGACCATAATTGACCAAAACTTTGACCGACTTTGATCAGGCATTAAACGACCTTTGACTTTGACTGAGTATACCTATCCTGACGTTTTTTCGACGTTCCAAATCTGATTCCGCAATCCGTTTTTTGAAATTCGGACCCAAAGACCTCGAAATTGCCAGTCAAACCCGTTGACTTTGATTTTGACCGAAAATTTCAAATTTTCGAAAAGTAATATTTTATTCTTTCGACGTCTTTAATCCGAATCCGAAGTCTGTTTCGCCAAATTAAAACCTGATAAGCTGTTTTGACTGATTTATTACCTGATTCGATCCGTTTTTCGAAATTAAGCTCAATTTTTGATGTAATTTCTATTGATATGCATTTGAGGAAATATTGGAAGATGATTTCAAGATCGAGGGCGTTCGAATGGAATTTTTATGGTCGATCAGTATGTCACGGAAATCGAGGTAATACTTTACTACCTCTTTATGCTTTATAGAACATGTTGGTATTGGTAAATGCATGAATAAGATAATATTGGTCTCATATGTGTAGTTAATTAATTTCTACACTCGATCCGAATACGATAAAAATTCGGTAATTGATTATGGTTCAGATTATTTTTATGAGAAATTGATGGACTGTTAGAATTAAAAAATTCATGTTCTGTGTATAGTGATAAAGGAAGCAACTTGGATCTGTAACATATAATTTATTTCATCAAAGGTACTTGGATGGGAAATTATGAGAATATTCTGGTAGGGTAAAATTATGGAAATACCCTTATGTTGTAAGATGACAAGAATTGTCCCTGAAACCTTATTAATAACTCTTAAATGTTATATTCATCTGATAAAATTACAGATGTGCATAAGAAATGCCAGTTTGCTTAGAAAATTTAGATAACCGATTTTTAACCCAATAGGGTTTATGCAAGATACCAGAAGTATGTTAAGGAATCATTTTGAGATCAAAGAATGTTCGGGAAAGTAATTAACCATTGGATATCTAAAGTATAATTATTTTCGTTAAGAGTTAATACCGAAATTATCTGGTTAAAAAATTACGAAAATGCCTTTTTGAAGTAAAAATAGTCTGAGTTGACCCTGAATGAGAAAGTACTTTGATGATTCTTTTTAACTCGATAAATTACTGATTTACTTGTTGGGATCCTATTTTTGTATGGAAATTTCTGATAATTTGTTAGTAACATCTGAGGAGGTATTTAACTTGAAATCTTCGAGTTTTGAGTAAGTACCTGAAGAATAAATTATCGAGGGTGCTCTTCTGTCAAAATTGTTCGTATAGAATGGAATAGATGATAAGTCTGAATTAAATAATAAGATCGGACGAAAGGAACTGGTTAAAATACGTGGGATCTGTAAAATAACCAAAATACCCTTGTAATGGAAATGACACAAGAATATCACCAAGTTCAAGAATGAATATATATCCTCAAGCTTTGAAATGAATGGGAAAACATTGAGCACCAAAATGACCAAAATGCCCTTATGGTCTATGCTAAGTAAATGTCTCGGATTAATTAAGAAATTCAAATAAACGTGGATGTTGTATTGTTCTTTAATGTTATGAAACACAATTTAAGCCGGTCAAACAATGCTAGTGCTATATTAGTACTTGAATGGCATAGGTACCACTTGAATGCTAGTTCGTCTTCTCAAGTTTGGATTGATGATAATTATGAAAGTACTCAGCTTAGGTCAACTCTAGAGCGCATTCGATATTAAGAAATGGATATTCGTGAGATAAATCAATCACGAATACCAAAATGATTTTAGTATATGACCAAAGTGAACTGAACGGAAGTACAACATGTATCCGAAACTCAGAAGTATCTGTATTACTCTGAAAAAAACTCTGAAGTAATCGGGATAGACGTGATTGCTAAATGAACTAAGTAACCTTAATGACTGAGGATTAAATAAGTGATTTGGATGAACCTGGAAACACTGTTGAATTTACTTTTGATGAGTTGTCCTTATGGGTCATGAACTATGAATCAAGTACGCCAGTATTGTCAGATATAGTTGAAATATGGTAATGAAGTAAATACCATTGGAATATTTGTTTGTCTCCTTAAGACTTATTCGATAATAATTCTGAAGATGATTTATGGACAAGAATTGTTGGTATTATAGAGTGAATACCAGGAAGGGCAATGAATTACCAATCGAGAGTCATCAGTTCTGAGAGTTGTTCAGCTCAAGTTGTTTTATAATCTAATCGATCAATATAAATGGTAAATGCTTGAATCTTCATTTCTCCTTTATCAGCTCAAATCACTCCGATCATGTCTGATTCACACAAGTAACTCGGATGCAAAGGATTTTGTATATTCCAGCTTTGTTAAGTAATGAAATTACTCTCCATAAATATGAATCTATAATTCATCTGTATGAATGTTCATGAACATTTTCCTGGTACACTTGAACCATAGTGGAATTCTAAAGTATCGATTTTAATGTATGATTTGAATAAATAGTAATTGAGTCCTTTTTAATAGGACCTCATTCCTAAGATTTGATCAAAAGACATCAGTTTCATATTATCTATGTTGATAATTGCAAAATGCCTCTGATAAATATTGGGATTTCTTTAGTGTGTTCCATATATTTTAATTAATTGTTTTATTGTTTTAACATGAGGTACACTGAAATTTATGGTTATTGTTTTATGGATGCACCGACTTAATGGTGATTGCTTATGGATTTGTATCACGGTATAAATTGTTATTGGAAATACATATTTGTTAAGTACAGCTCTGATCAAGCTGGAAAATTTTATGGACCTAATGTGACTCTTAGGTAGGCTCTGCGGCCCTGAGATCATTCTCGGGTAGGCCCTACGACCCTAAGATGTGTTCTTAGGTAGACCCCATGGCCTCAAACTTTCTTGGGTAGGCTCTCAGGCTCTAAGATGTTCCCTTAGGTTAACTCTTTATACGATGGTTTTAAACTACGAGTTTAAAAAGCTCAACTACAGTATGGTTTATGAGATTTACTGAACTATCATTTGATCAGTGTACCTATTATTTTATGGTACTATTGGAACACACTATACATCCTATTCGATCTCCTGAAAATGTCATACTTTGAATGCTTCCTACGAATTGTGATCTTCATGGCTTCAAATCGATGAACTACCAGTGGAACCTCAGATTTACCGAAAAATTATATACGTCTGATTCAAGAAGGAAACTATGTGGCTTTTCATTTATCTGCATGTCCTTTAGCATCACTTGGTAGTTCTGTATTACTGAGCTTTTCGAAGCTCACTCTATTACTCACCATTGCAGGTTAAAAGAATCGTACTAGTGCAGAGATCAACATCAGTAAGGGAGTTCTTCCGGCGTTACTTTCAGAGGATGGTACATGTGATTAGGGGGCATGTATATTGTATTTTGTTTTATATCTGAGTTTGAAAAACCTGTTTTATTTCCGAATAATAATAAATCATTTTATGATTTTACATGTTTTAAGAAAAGTTTTAAATTTTCCGCTATTTTTACAGTGGGTCACTCCGGTGACCTTAATGTGACACTCTAGATCGGATTGGGCTATCCGCATCGGTCTGAGGGGGTTACCCTTTCCATGACAATTACTTTAAATCACCTTTTCATTCTCAGAATAAGTTTGGAAAACATAAAAATATATACTTTGATAAGTTTTCTTTCGGATTATATAGATCTTACTTATCTGTGTTTCTTCCATTAAAACAAACGAAACATTGCTCATGAAAAAATAACTTTATCAAGAAATTAAACACAAACAAAAACCCATAAAAGGGTATAGTGAATAAACTCACAATGGGTTTTTGACGAGTCGATGCTTCTTGCTTTTGAATCACTGATTCAGGCGCTTTGCTTTGCTATTTGGATTTGTTTGTCATCTTCTTTGAAATATATTTCGAAAGGGAGGAATTCCTTGTCTGTTTATAAGAAGAGGAGTTGCAACGGTAACTTTTTCAGCTTTTACAAAAATACCCCTCCGTGGGCTTACAATTAAATAAGCTTCGGATTTCTCAATTGGGCCAAATTCGGTTTTGCAGAAAAATAAAGATGCTTATACTGTTGTTTCGGCTTTTGGTTTAGTGATAAATTTAATCCGTAATGTTTATTTTTTTTAATTTTACCCTTACTTTTTTTATCTATTGTGACTTCAGTGGTAGAGGAATTATTGTTATTTCTTTAGGTCTTGGGTTTGAGCACTAAGAATGCTAGGGGTGTGAGTGTTGAATGTTAAATAGTTGAGAGTTATATTTTAACATATAATATCTTATATTTACTCTCAAATTAATCAGAAAAAAATCCCCACCTAAATATGGGTGAATATATAATTCTCAGCATGCTCTTCTCCAACATGAGTTTATGTAGAGTACAACGATAGTGGTCAAAAATATAGTTTCATATCTTATTCTTCGAAGTATCTAAAATTTTATATTCTCTAACCAATTATGATTTTTATGTGATCATCGATATGTTCACGTGATCTACTAACTTTGACAAATAAGTCTATTCATCATGTTTATAGATAATCGTTATGACTTTACATTTGACACTAATATTAAGAATTAATATAAAATCATTTTGTCACGATCGAGAGAAAGATTTGGATTCTCCCTTTTTATTCATTTCTCTTATATTCCCTTGGGAACAAAAAACTTTAACTTCGATTAATTATCATTTGACCATCGATTGCGATTCTCCATCGATTGCGATTCTCAATCTCATTTGTTCTTATTCAAATAAGCATCAGTCATAACCAACTTTTTTGGCATTTCTCGGGATTCATGTTGCAAGTAGTTAACGGATATATCAAACGCGTTCACCTGGTATTGTTCTCCACCACCAACTAGTTTGGGAACCTTATTCTTTCGTAACTATAATTAGTGACAGATGTATGTGTTTTTTAGGATATACCTACTTTAAATATGAATTTCTTTAGGTTAGTTATTTATTTTACTTATAGTGTCCGAAAAAGTTATATTATTAATACATACATATTCATCCTGAAAATATTTTATTAGTATAAACACGAAGGCATTGCACCTACTTGAGCATTTATTTTCAAACTAAGGAATACGATAAGAAATAATCAGAATCTTTTTATCTATTGATAATATATATACACTTTATAAATGTAAAGGTAACTATTTGAATTTAAAATATCTAAATAAAATAGTATTTTTTTAATACAAAATTTTACATTAAAATTTATTATTTAAATTTCATTATTATATGATTCAAAAAGTTTATAATGCAACTAGGTTAGTCAGAGAACTCTCATGATATAATACAATTTATGGTAAAGTATAGTAATGGTCACTAAAATTTTCTAAAGCTTGCATTTAGGTCCCCCAACTTTTAAAACTTACAATACATTCCTCAAATATTTAGTCTGTTTGCAATATGGTCCCCAACGTAACCGGTCGTTTGACGCCATTTGAAATATGATCACTGAACTCTTTAGGTGCTTGCATTTAGGCCCCCCAACTTTTAAAACTTGCAACACAATCCTTAATTTCATTCTAAACCCCAAATTTTAAAATAATTCAATTACATTTTAAACCCTAACTTCTAAATACTTTAATTTAGGGTTTATAATATAATTAAATTATTTTGGAATTTGGGGTTTAGAATGTAATTAAAGTGTTTTAGTATTTTGAACATTAATTTGTTATTTGTTAGTGTTTATTTCAATATAAATTTGAGGTTTATTGTATGTACATACAACGACTGTCGCACTTTGAACATAAAAAGAGGTCTTATGTGAAAACCCAGATTGTCTTCATGCTCTTTAAAACGCTCTTTGGTTCTATCTTCATCTTTTTCAACTTTTAACTCTGAATTTAGTGCTTACATTCTTAGAAAACCATTTTTGGAGCAAAAGGATCACCCAGAGAGAGGGTGTTTGCGGGAATGATGTTTTGATAAGTTTTCCTTTCTTGGAAATATGTTTCCTTCGACTTTTGTATGAAGAAAATGCTTCATTCAGAGGTGGGTTCTCTCTCTTTTGTTTCCATTTCTTTTTCTTCTTTTTGTTTTCTACTTGACTTTATATGTATGGGTTATTTAAATGAAGGGTAAAGTATAGTAATGGCCACTGAACTTTTCTAAAGATTACATTTAGGTCCCCCAACTTTTAAAACTTGCAATACAATCCTCCAATATTTTGTCTATTTGCAATATGGTCCCCGACGTAACTAGCCGTTTGACGCCGTTACACTATCGTTAACACGTTTACAATATGGTCACTAACCTTTTCAGGTGCTTGCATTTAGGTCCCCCAACTTTTAAAACTTACAACACAATCCTCAATTTCATTATAAACCCCAAATTCCTTTTCGATCTTGAATTTTCTTTTTTGCTTCTCTCTTCTCATTTCCAGCGTAACTTTTCAGTCAAGGAAGTATAGGAAATTCTAATCTAACTTTGAATTATGTGGAGGTGTTGACTTGAATAAGGGTCCATTGAGATAAGACCCTACCAAGGGACTATTGGGACCATCAACGATTCAAGGTGTAATGTTATATACAAGTCATCTCACATAAAACATAAATGTTCGATGAAATGCTTGTGAGAAAAAATGGGGTTAGGAAAAATACTACTAAGATGAACTAAGTATCATTGTTGAAAGTTACCAGCAAAGCTAAAATTATTTTGTATAAATGGTATATAATAATTTGTTCGTTTAATCCTTGTGGTTAAAGATTTTCAAACATATGATAAAATATAATGAAATCCCAAACAACGCCTTCACCTCACAGTCTCTTTCGTTCACATGCACTCTCATTTGGTTTTTGTTCTTCAGTTTTCCGACATGTAAAATTGTAAACCCAAGCAGTGCTATGTCTTTCAGCTTTTTATTTTCAAATAAAAAATGGAGGAAGAATTGTTGGAATGCAATACCGATTGTATTTATTTCTTAGCCTCTCCCCTCACTTGCAAAAAGGTATTTATTTTCTCTTTTGGGCTATCAAGTGTAAGCTTTTCCTCTTTCGTACTTTCCCATTTTCAGCTCGCATTGTGTGTTTTTTGTTGAAATTTTTATGTTTATGGAATTGCATATCAAGGATATGGATATTCAGTGTTAGTTTTGAACCAAAACCATCTAATTTTATTTCTTTCTTCTTAATCAAAACTTTTAGTACTCCTTATTGAAAGATATTCAGTCCATCAAAATAGAAGTGAAAGAGGGTCCTAGGCTAATTTTTTTTGATATTCTTGTTTGGTTTTTCTTTAAATCAGGAAATTGGTTGTGAGTATCGACATAGTGAAATTACCAGGCTCAATTATAGAGATTACTGGTACTAGTTTACTAGGAATTGTATTTATCTGACCTGTGGTTTTTGGTGTCATGTGAGCTCGTATTCTTTTTAATAAGTTTTAAAAGTTTATTATGGGACTGATATATCGTGAATGAATTGAATTTTTTACATGTTTTGGAAATTTTATTGTTGAATATGTATTGAATTATAGCTTTAGAAGACAATTCTGCATGCACGCAACTCGAAAGGCATCATGACAAGGTAGTATATTTCAAGCAGCTACTTGATATGTTGCCCGATCATTGCACATTTACACCTTCATTTCTGGAATATATATATTTTTTGTAGTGTTCTCTATGTTTTACAATGTCTTTTATTACTGACATGCCATGAATTTACAAGAATTATGGGGTCTTATGATTTTAGTTCCGCTATCTGCTTTAGATTCTCATCATGTTTGACTATTGAGGAACATTAAACATGGAGCATTAGAAGCAATTATATGTTAAAAGGGTAGGCCATTAATGCATTTGCAACTGGTAATGTTGTATTTGGCATCTAATGTCTATCATAAACAACCAATTTGACGCATTAACTTTTAGAGTGAATATGACCGAACGACTTTCCCTTTATTTATTAAGTCATCCTTTTGAATAAGTTATTAATTGCTATTATTGGTTTATTTTAGTTATTGTTTGGATGTATACTATTTTCACAGCCGTTGGATGTGCTTGCTCAAGTTCCATCCAAACCTATTGGATTGTCATACCAAAGTACGACATCTACGAACAAGACAAATTGGCCTTGTTACTTTTACTTCAACAGTTTATGCAATAACCGTGATTGGTGCACTTTTAATGTTCGAAGTGCTGCAGTCGTTGGATGCGTATGTAATAAACCTCAAATTTATTTGAAGTAAACACAATCAAATAGTAAATTGTTGCTCAAAATTCCAAAACACTTCAATTACATTCTAAACCCCAAATTTCAAAATACTTTAATTACATTCTAAACCCTAAGAAGTATTTTAGAATTTAGGGTTTAAAATATAATTGAATTTGTAATACCCCAATTTAGGGGCTAAATTTAAGAAATTATAAAGTAGTGTATTTAATTGGTATTTTGAAAGAAACAATGGATTAAATTGTAAAATTTCAAAGTTGGTAGTCCATTTTAAGAAGTACAGGAAATTCAGTGGCTAAACCAATGATTTAACCATTTTTTATGGGATAAATTATAAACTCTATTTGTCGTGCTCAGTTTCCAGATTGTTTCCATTTTCTTATTCCCCTCAACCCTCCTTTCAACTCTGATTTACTCGCTGTCCGACCTCCAATCGACGAACTGAAACCACCATCGTGTTCGTTGTCGACCGAGGAACAAACCCCTCAAACCTTTCGTTGTGAATCATCGTCGTTCTTCGTTAATTTCAGTCGAAAGTATCATCGGTAATAACTCAATTTCAGTTGATTTTTCGTCGATTCACGACGATCCGATCATCCGTTTACGACACCTCCCACACCATCGTGTTCCTTGCATCGTTCCGAGTCCACCGGTGTTCTCTGTTTCTCCGTCGTAGGCGACGCGTGGAGGGGTGAGATCGTTAAAGTTTCTGACGTTTCGGAATCGAGCTCTCCGTCGTTCAAAATTGTGAACCGAGCTTTGTAAGTGCCTCAAAATCGCTTAAAATAATTTTTAGGAATTTTTTCAGGAATTTTCTAACACCGTGTTACTGTTCACACACCGTACGCGCCACACCCCGAGAGTGGGCATCGTCTGGGTGATAATTTTGTAATTAATTTATGTTAAGGTGCTATTTGTGTAAAATTCGGTTGTTATTTTAGTAAATATTTACAGAATGTGACTAATTTGGTAATTAATTTATGTTAGGGTGATATTTGTGTAAAATGCTCGACTGTTGACCGTTGACCGGCGTTGACCAGAACTTTGACCGGCTTTGACCGGGCATTAAACGACCTTTGACCGAGTATACCTATCCTGATGTTTTTCGACGTTCCGAATCCGATTCCGCAGTTCGTTTTTCGAAATTCAGAATCGATGACCTCGAAATTTCTAGTCAAACCCGTTGACTTCGATTTTGACCGAAAATTTGAAATTTTCGAAAAGTCATATCTTATGCTTTCGACGTCCTAAATCTGAATCCAAAGTCCGTTTCGCTAAATTCGAACCCGATAAGTTGTTTTTCACTGATTTATCATCCAATTCGATCCATTTTTCAGAATTAAGCTCCGTTTTTTTATGTAATTTCGATTGATATGGATCCGAGGAAATATTGGAAGATGATTTCAAGATCGAGGGCGTTCGAATGGAATTTAATGGTCAATCAGTATTGCATGAAAATCGAGGTAATACTTTACTACCTCTTTATGCTTATTGGAATATGTTGATATTGGTAAATGCATGAATAAGATAATGTTGGTCACTTTTGTGGAGTTGATTAATTTCTACACTCGATCTGAATACGGTAAAAAGGTTCAGTAACTGATTATGGTTCAGATGACTTTTATAAGAAACTGGAATTGTTAGAATTAAAATTACAAGTTCTATGTTTAGTGATAAATGAATCAGTTTAAATCTGTATCATATAATCTATTTCATCAAAGGTATTTGGATGGGAAATTATAAGAATATTATGATAGGGTAAAATTACGAAAATACCCTTATGTTGTAGGATGACAAAAATTTTCTCTAGAAGTTGGTTAATAACTCTGAAAAGACATATTGATCTGATAAATTTATAGATGTGCATAAGAAATGCTAGTTTTGCTTGGAAAATTTGGTTAACCGGTTTTTAACCCCAACATGGTTTATGCACGATACTAGAAGTATGTTAAGGAATCATTTCAAGAATTGAGAATGTTCCGAAAAGAAATTAACCATAGGATCTCTAAATTATATTTATTTTTGTTAAGAGTAAATACTAAAATTATCTAGTTAAGAAATTACGAAAATGCCATTGTGAGGTAAAATAGTCCGAGTTGACCTTGAATGAGAAAGTACTTTGAGGATTCATACCTAACTCGATTAAGTACGAATTTGATTATTAAGATCCTCACTTAGTGAAGAAAAATTCCTGATATTCCGTTTGTAAAATCTGAGAAGACATTTGACCCGAATATATCAGAGTTATGAGTAAATACCTAAAGAACAATTTATCGGAGGGTGCTATTTTATCAGAAGTGTTTGAAGGGACTGAAATAGATGATAAATTGGAATTAAACAATAATATTGGATCAACTCACTTGAGAAGAGTTATGACTAAAATACCCCTGTAATGGAAATGACTCAAGAATATCACCAAGCTCAGGAATGATTGGATATCCTCGAGCTCTGAAATGAATGAAATAAAATTGAACACCAAAATTACCAAAATACCCTTATGGCCTATATTAAGTAAATGTCTTGGATTAATTAAGGAATCCAAATAAGCATAGGTGTTGGACTACCTTTATAAGTTATGGAACACATCTTAAGTGAGTTGATCAATCTTAAGGATATGTCAATACCTGAATGGCATAGATGTTACTTGAATGCGTGTTCATCTTCTCAAGTGTGGTTCGATGATAATTTTGAAAGTACTCAGCTCAGCCCAACTCTAGGTCGCATTCGATAATAAGAAATGGATATTTGTTAGACAATTTAACCACGAAGACCAAATTAAATTAAACGGAAGTACAATATGTATATGAAATTCAAAAACGTCTGAATTATCTAGAAAACTCTGAAGTAACCGGGATAGACTTGACTGATAAACGAAATGAGTAACCTCAATGATTAAGGATTAAATTGGTGATGGGATGAGTTTGGGAACACAATTGAACTTACATGATGAATTATTCTTATGGGTCATAAAACATGAATCAAGTACGTATGCATTTCCTGATATCGTTGAAATATGGAAATGAAATAAAGACTATTGGAAGATCTATTCAACGATGATTACGAAGATGATTTATGGACAAGAATTTTTGGGTATTAAAGAGTAAATACTCTGAAAAGGCAGTAAATTGACGGGTCGACATGCATTAGTTCTGTGAGATTGTTCAGTTTGAATTATTCAATAAACCGATCGATTAACATGGATTGTAAATGTCTTGAAGCTTCATTTCTCCTTTATTAGCTCAAATCACTCTGGGCATTCTGGAACACTTTCCTGATGCAACCAAAAATATAGTGGGATTCTAAAGTATCAACCTTAAATGTCTAGCTAGATCGATTAGTAATCGATTCTCCTCAATAGAACCTTATTCCTGGAATCCGATCAAATTGATCGAGTTTCATGTTGTCCTTATTGATAATGATAAATGCCTCTGAAAAATATACGTGGATACTCTAGTGTGTTACAAATGAATTACATGACAATTTTATATGTTTTGAAATGAGTTTAGTACAAGTATTGATTTACTGGTTTATGAACCATGGCAACATGGTAAGTGATTTATGATTATGGTTTTATCGAAAATATAAATTGTTTCTGATTTATGGAATCACAGAAACTACTGGTTTATGAATTATGGTTTTATGTTTCACTGGTTATACTGGAACTGTTTTACTGGGATATTATATAGGCAGACTGAAGGTACAGCTCTGATCAAGTTGGAAATTTCTTACGGACCTAAGGGGATCTTTGGGTAGGCTTTCAGGCCCAAGGTACTCCCTTGGGTTAATCATTTGACTACTTATGGTGTACAGGTGGAAATTTGATATCTGATTTATTTAATGATCACGAATATGACATATTACTGGATCACGATCCAGGTATTACGATTTACAGATAAAACTGATTTCTACTGGATTTTTATATGGATAGGAATCTGGAGTATGGAGGCACATCCCTGATCCGGCTGTAAGTCCTTACGGACCTAAGGATATCTTGGGTAGGCCCCAAGGCATATCCTTAGGTAGGTTCACTTTGCTGTGTGCATAAGGTAACCCTACGGACCTAAGGATATCTTGGGTAGGTCCCAATGTATATCCTTAGGTTAGTTTCCTTTGCTGTGTGCAAAAGGTAACCCTACGGACCTAAGAATATCTTGGGTAGGCCCCAAGGTATATCCTTAGGTTGGTTCCCTTAGCTGTGTGCTTAAGGTAACCCTACAGATCTAAGGATGTCCTTGGGTAGATCCAAGGTATATCCTTAGGTTGGCTCCCTTTGCTGTGTGCTTAGGGTAAGCCCTACGGACACAGTTCTGGGGAACTGCATAATGGAGTTTGGTTGGAGGGTTCCACTATGGTTTTTAAAAAAATTATAACTTTTCACTGGTTTTGATTAGAACACACTAGACATCCTTTTCGACTCATAAAAATGAGATACTTTGAATGATTCCTATGAACTGTGATCTTCTTAGCTTCAGCTTGATGAACTACTGATGGAACCCCGGATTATTACGTAACGGGTATACGTCTGATTCAATAAGGAAATTATATGGCTTTCCATTTATCTGCATGTCATGTAGCATAATATGGTAGTTCTGTATTACTGAGCTTTCCGAAGCTCACTCTATTACTCACCATTGCAGGTTAAAAGAATTGTACCAATATAGCTATCAACATCAGTAAGAGAGTTCTTTCGGCGTTGCTTGCAGAGTATGGTACATGTGATTAGGGGGCATGTAATTGTATTTTGTTTTATATCTGAGTTTGAAAAACCTGTTTTATTTCTGAATAATAATAAATCATTTTATGATTTGACATGTTTTAAGAAAAGTTTTAAAGTTTTTGCTATTTTTACGGTGGGTCACTCCAGTGGCCCAAATGTGACACTCCAGATCGGATGGGGCTATCCGCATCCGTCTGAGGGAGTTACATTTAGTGGTATCAGAGCTAAGATTTGAGTCAAAATTTTTAAGATAGACCGACCGGTCGAATGTCAAAATATGTTTGATCAGTACATGCCCCTAGACTACAATCGTACATCTCTGAGTCGGAACTCCAAGATTAAGTCCCTATTTGAAAAGAGCAAACCTAAGTTTTTATTCGTTAAGGCTCTACCTTTTTTATAAAGGAATACCAGTAATATTTGTCTAAACATTGTGAAGTACCTCACGAGCCATGTGAGAGTTATTTATCTGAAAAATTATGACTTGACTCCGGAAATGAAATTGGGGTATGCCACTGCTCTATTAGCCTATTTTTAAAACAAAGACTGAATTGATTACTCAAGGAAATTTTCGTTCGATTCTTTTATTGAAATGAGGAAAAGTTATTATAAGAATGTATGCTCAGTTGGTTAAGGATTAGTCGAGGATCCGTACTTTTGTAAAAGCTACTTAAAGATATGAAAGAACTGATGAAAGTTTCATTTATGTAATAATGTGACGTGAATGAATTTCGAGGACGAAATTCTTTTAAGGAGAAGAGAATTGTAACACCCCAATTTAGGGGCTAAATTTAAGAAATTATAAAGTAGTAGATTTAATTGGTATTTTGAAAGAAACGGTGGATTAAATTGTAAAATTTCAAAGTTGGCAGACCATTTTAAGAAGTACAAGAAATTCAATGGCTAAACCTATGATTTAACCATTTTTTATGGGATGAATTATAAACTCCATTTGCCGTGTTCAGTTTCCTGATTGTTTCTATTTTCCTCTTCCCACAACCCTCCTTTCAACTCGGATCTACTCGTCGTCCGACCTCCGAGCGACGAACCGAAACCACCATCGTGTTCGTTGTCGACCGAGGAACAAAACCCCCCAAACCTTTCGCCGTGAATCATCGTCGTTCGTATATAATTTCAGTTGGAAGTATCATCGGTAATAACTCAATTTCAGTTGATTTTTCGTCGATTCACGACGATCCAATCATTCTTTTACGACACCTCCCGCACCATCGTGTTCCTTGAATCGTTCCGAGTCCACCGGTGTTCTCCATTTCTCAGTCTTCAACGGCGCGTGGAGGGGTGAGACAGTCAAAGTTTACGACATTTTGGAATATAGCTCTCCGCCGTTCAAAATTGTGAATCGAGCTTTGTAAGTGCCTCAAAATCCCTTAAAATAATTTTTAGGAATTGTTTCAGGAATTTTCCAACACTGTGTTACTGTTCACGCACCGTACGTGCCACCCCCCGAGAGTGGGCATCATATGGGTGATAATTTTGTAATTAATTTATGTTTGGGTGTTATTTGAGTAAAATTTGGGTGTTAGTTTAGTAAATATTTACAGAATGTGACTAATTTGGTAATTAATTTCTGTTAGGGTGATATTTGTGTAAAATGGTCGACTGTTGACCTTTGACTGGCGTTGACCACAGTTGACCAGAACTTTGACCGGCTTTGACCGGGCATTAAACGACCTTTGACTTTGACCAAGTATACCTATCCTGATGTTTTTCGACGTTCCGAATCCGATTTCGTAGTCTTTTTTTCAAAATTCGGACCCGAAGAACTCAAAATTTCCAGTCAAACCCGTTGACTTTGATTTTGACCAAAAATTTCAAATTTTTAAAAAGTCAAATTTTATGCTTTCGATGTCCTGAATCCGAATCCGAAGTTCGTTTCGCCAAATTCGAACTCGGTAAGCTGTTTTTCACTGATTTATCATCCAATTCGATTCGTTTTTCAGAATTAAGCTCCGTTTTTGATGTAATTTCTATTGATATGGATCCGAGGAAATATTGGAAGATGATTTCTAGATCGAGGGCGTTTGAATGGAATTTAATGGTCGATCAGTATTGTACGAAAATTGAGGTAATACTTTACTACCTCTTTATGCTTATTGGAATATGTTGATATTGGTAAATGTGTGAATAAGATAATGTTGGTCACTTTTGTGGAGTTGTTTAATTTCTACACTCGATCTGAATACGGTAAAAAGGTTCAGTAACTGATTATGGTTCAGATGACTTTTATAAGAAACTGGGGAATTGTTAGAATTAAAATTACAAGTTCTGTGTTTAGTGATAAAGGAATCAGTTTAAACGTGTATCATATAATCTATTTCATCAAAGGTATTTGGATGGGAAATTATAAGAATATTCTGATAGGGTAAAATTACAAAAATACCCTTATATTGTAGAATGAGAAGAATTGTCTCTAGAAGTTGGTTAATAACTCTGAAAAGACATATTGATCTGATAAATTTACAGATGTGCATAAGAAATGCTAGTTTTACTTGGAAAATTTGGTTAATCGATTTTTAACCCCAATAGGGTTTATGCACGATACTAGAAGTCTGTTAAGGAATCATTTCAAGAATTGAGAATGTTCCGAAAAGAAATTTACCATAGGATCTCTAAATTATATTTATTTTTGTTAGGAGTAAATACTGAAATTATCTGGTTAAGAAATTACAAAAATGCCATTGTGAGGTAAAATAGTCCGAGTTGACCTTGAATGAGAAAGTATTTTGAGGATTCGTACTTAACTCGATTAAGTACGAATTTGATTATTAAGATCCTAACTTAATGCAGAAAAATTCCTGATATTCTGTTTGTAAAATCTGAGAAGTCATTTGACCCGAATATATCAGAGTTATGAGTAAATACCTAAAGAATAATTTATCAGAGGGTGCTCTTTTATCAGAATTGTTTGAAGGGATTGAAATAGATGATAAATTGGAATTAAATAATAAGACCGAATGGATGGAGAAGATTGAAATACCGTAGATCTGTAAAATGACCAAAATACCCCTATAATGGAAATAACTCAAGAATATCACCAAGCTCAGGAATGATTGGATATCCTCGAGCTCTGAAATGAATGAAATAAAATTGAACACCAAAATTACCAAAATACCCTTATGGCCTATATTAAGTAAATGTCTTGGATTAATTAAGGAATCTAAATAAGCATAGGTGTTGGACTACCTTTATAAGTTATGGAACACAACTCAAGTGAGTTGATCAATCTTAAGGATATGTCAGTACCTGAATGACATAGATGTTACTTGAATGCGTGTTCATCTTCTCAAGTGTGGTTCGATGATAATTTTGAAAGTACTCAGCTCAGCGCAACTCTAGGTCGCATTCGATAATAAGAAATGGATATTTGTTAGACAATTCAACCACGAAGACCAAATTAAATTAAACGGAAGTACAATATGTATATGAAATTCAGAAACGTCTGAATTATCTAGAAAGCTATGAAGTAACCAGAATAAACTTGACTGATAAATGAAATGAGTAACCTTAATGACTGAGGATTAAATAGGTGATTGGATGAGTTTGGGAACACTGTTGAACTTACATGATGAATTATCGTTATGGGTCATAAAACATGAATCAAGTACGTATGTATTTCCTGATATCGTTGAAATATGGAAATGAAATAAAGACTATTGGAAGATCTATTCAGTGATGATTACGAAGATGATTTATGGACAATAATTTTTGGGTATTAAAGAGTAAATACTCTGAAAAAGTAGTAAATTGACGGGTCAACATGCATTAGTTCTGAGAGATTGTTCAGTTTGAATTATTTGATAAACCGAGCGATTAACATGGATTGTAAATGTCTTGAAGCTTCATTTCTCCTTTTTAGCTCAAATCACTCTGGGCAATCTGGAACACTTTCCTGATGCACCCGAAAATATAGTGGGATTCTAAAGTATCAATATTAAATGTTTGGCTAGATCGGTTAGTAATCGATTCTCCTCAATAGAACCTTGTTCCTGAAATCCGATCAAATTGCTCGAGTTTCATGTTGTCCTTATGGATAAGGATAAATGCCTCTGAAAAATATACGTGGATACTCTAGTTTGCTCCAAATGAATTACATGACAATTTTATATGTTTTGAAATGAGTTTAGTACAAGTATTGATTTACTGGTTTATGAACCATGGCCACATGGTAAGTGATTTATGATTATGGTTTTATCGAAAATATAAATTGTTTCTGATTTATGGAATCACAGAAACTACTGGTTTATGAATTATGGTTTTATGTTTCATTGGTTATACTCGAACTGTTTTACTGGGATATTATATGGGTAGACTGGAGGTACAGCTCTGATCAAGCTGGAAATTTCTTACGGCCCTAAAGGGATCTTTGGGCAGGCTTTCAGGCCCAAGGTACTCCCTTGGGTTAATCATTTAACTACTTATTGTGTACAAGTAGAAATTTGATATATAATTTATTTGATGATCACATATATGACATATTACTGGATCATGATCCATGTATTACGATTTACGGATAAAACTATTTTTTACTGGATTTTTATATGAATAGGAATATGGTGTATGGAGGCACAACCCTGATCCGGCTGTAAGTCCTTACGGACCTAAGGATATCTTGGGTAGGCCCCAAGGCATATCCTTAAGTTGGTTCCCTTTGTTGTTTGCATAAGGTAACCCTACGGTCCTAAGGATATCTTGGGTAGGTCCCAAGGTATATCCTTAGGTTGGTTTCCTTTGCTATGTGCATAAGGTAACCCTACGGACCTAAGAATATCTTGGGTAGGCCCCAAGGTATATCCTTAGGTTGGTTCCCTTAGCTGTGTGCTTAAGGTAACCCTACGGATCTAAGGATGTCCTTGGGTAGATCCATTGTATAACCTTAGGTTGGCTCCCTTTGCTGTGTGCTTAGGGTAAGCCCTACGGACGCAGTTCTGGGGAACTACATAATGGAGTTTGGTTGGAGGGTTCCACTATGGTTTTAAAAAGATTTATATATTGTCACTGGTTTTGATTGAAACACAATAGAAATCCTTTTCAACTCATAAAAATGAGATACTTTGAATGATTCCTATGAACTGTGATCTTCTTGGCTTCAACTTGATGAACTACTGATGGAACCCCAGATTATTCCATAACGGGTATACGTCTGATTCAATAAGGAAATTATATGGCTTTTCATTTATCTGCATGTCATGTAGCATAATCTGGTAGTTCTGTATTACTGAGCTTTCCGAAGCTCACTCTATTACTCACCATTGCAGGTTAAAAGAATTGTAACAGTATAGCTATAAACATCATTAAGGGAGTTCTTTCGGCATTGCTTGCAGAGTATGGTACATGTGATTAGAGGGCATGTAATTGTATTTTGTTTTATATCTGAGTTTGAAAAACCTGTTTTATTTCTGAACAATAGTAAAACATTTTATGATTTGACATGTTTTAAGAAAAGTTTTAAAATTTCTGCTATTTTTACAGTGGGTCACTCTGGTGGCCCAAATGTGACACTCCAGATCGGATCGGGCTATCCGCATCCGTCTGAGGGGGTTATAGAATTATTTTAGAATTTAGGGTTTAGAATGAAATTGAGGATTGTGTTACAAGTTTTAAAAGTTGGGGACCTAAATGCAAGCGCCTGAAAAGTTCAGCGAGCATATTGCAAACGAAGTCAAACGACTGGGTACATCGGGGAACATATTACGTACGGACTAAATATTAGAGGACTGTATTGCAAGTTTTAAAAGTTGGGGGACCTAAAAGCAAGCTTTAGAAAAGTTCAGTAACCATTTGATGTAAGGTTATTCAAGCTTCTTCAATAATGGAGAAGTTGGCAGCCTTGTTGTTTCCCCAATCTAGGAGAGACACCAAATGCTACACTTTGAATTGAAATTAATCTGCACAAAATAAGAAGAATTGATTAAGTAACTTGATAATTAAGAAAGGAAAAGGAAATGGAAATGAAAAGATTTGAAATGGATAGAAATGTTATAAAAGAAATGTTGCGGAAGTATTGTAGAAGTATCCTTCAATGGAACTTGAAATTGGCCTCCAATGTTGTTGTTGGACGTAGCCTCAATGATGAAGGAAGGATGCTTCAATGGTGATGAATATGGTAATGGAATGGTGGTAGAGTTGGCGTGAAAACGATGGAATATGGTGATGGAAAGATAGTAACTTATAAGACTAAGAAAGAACCAATGCTATAAGGGAGCAAAGACCCGTTTCTTATAAGTCTTTATAAGGGTCATTATAAGGGATGGTAGTAAGGACTTTGACCCATTATCTATAAAGAGATAGGAACCAGAAGTATCAAGGGAAGGAATGACACCACAAACTTAAGAATTAAGCTTGCTTAATCGATATAGTTATAAAAAGAACTTGAAGAGAGAATAATCTCACAAGGATTTATATTATCAAAGGGTTGAGTTTACAATGGTGTTGGTTCGACCCTAAGGATGTTTTGAATGCATTTGGAAGTTGTTTGAGCGCCAAAATGAAGAGTAATGAGTCTGTGGCCGAATAGGAAGCATCCCTTGGTGTTTTGACGCCTATTTGATGTCACATAGAGTGCACATGCTTGAATGATGCACATGGAAACCTACTTGAATGGACATGGGTCTTCTTGCAATGCTTTGGAGAGGTTGCAACCATAAGATGATATCTTGAAGTCCTTGGATAGCATAGAGATGAACTAGCTTCAATGGTAAGCTAGGTAAGTGTCCTGGTAACAAAGTAGGTGAGCTATAGCTTGATGAACTCAAGCTAGTTAGCTTTGGTCTTCTCAGCTCTTCAGCTACTTCCAGCTATCTTTAGTCCACTTTTCAATAATTTGGTCCAAAGCTCTCCTCCAGCTAAGTTCAGCTACATGCTAGCTCCTCCAGCTAAGTTGAAGCTCCTTAAGTGATGAAATGAACTACCATAATGTTCATGAGCTAGTGTGAACTGCTATGCTTAACCTTTTAGCTAACCAAACTACCATATTATGCCTTGCTTTGTGTTTCACCTATAAGAATCAACAAACAAATAAAGTAAGCAACGTGTGATCTCATTTAAGAAAAAATGCATGCTGCCGTGAAGTGTTTGAGTGATATGAGCTATGAATGATCATCTAGAAGCTAAGATAACATGTATAAAATCTAGATAGAAGGCATTGGACATTCATGAGCTTTAAGAAAACATGTATCAACTAGAAAAAAGATGCATACATGCAAATGAGCTAAAGAAACATGGATTTAATGCTAGTGAGCTAATGTAAACATAACATGAGCTAGAATAACATGACATGAGTTAATGAATGAATGAATACATGCTTCCATTATATGTAAATGATATTCAACATAATAAATGAATCTAAAACATATGTAAACATATTATAAAGCTAAGTAAAGATGTGGAAACATATGTTATGCATGAAAATCATGTAGTATGCAATTGAATAATAACATATGATTATTCAACCATAGTTTAAGGGGCAAAAGCATGCTTATAACATTAAGTGATGCTTATAGAAGATAATAAAGGATAAATTAAGAAACAAATCCCTTAGAACCAGCTTTGAATAATATCCATGGTGTGATCAAGTCATGGAGAAAATTGAAGCTAGTTTGGATCGTATTTTCCTCCCCTTCTTTTAGGCGATTTTTCCTCAAATCGAGAGGTGAATTCTCCTTAGTTTTCTCCCATCCAATAGATACAACATGCATCTCTATGAAAATATTCTTTTCATAAGTCATGTTCTTTGAATAAGTGCTTTGAATCTACATGACCTAAAAAGAAAGATAACTCTCATAAGTAAAAACACGATTGAATTCAAATAAATGAAAATTGTACTTCCTGTTGGTGTTTGATGGTTTGTTAAAAATCATGTTTGTTGATGACATGTTGCTTTGAATGATCATGTCCCTTGGCATCCCAAAAGTCATGTCCATTGGGTCATGAAAATTCACAATTTTATGCTCTTGAAGGGTCACGTCCGTTAAGCCTTTATGAGTCACCTCTCTTGGCTCTTTCCTTTGACAAATTGTGTCCTTTGAATTGTCATTGCCATTAAAAATTGATAAGATAATTCCATAGACATGAATCGAATTGCTACAAAATAAATCAAAATAAGTAAATTGAAAACTATTGACATTATGAATGGAAATATCAAACCAGGGTGGATGTTTAATGGGCGTTGGTTGCTTGATGATGGAAAACTCCTTTGGTTGTTGAATTCTATTCCATAGTTGTAATGAATTTGGAGCTTCAACGATCATAACTTTTGGCACTTCAAGTGACACATCTTTTTGAACTTCAAGTGGCATAACTGTTGGAATGTCAAAGGACATGTCTTGTGGATCACCAAAGGTCACACCTATTGGTTCTTCAAAAGACATGTTTTTTGAATCATCAAATTGAAGTGATATGTCTCTTGAATTATCCTGCAAAACAATAGGAAGAATATATGAAAGAGTAAGGTTAATTAAAATATGTTCTTCATTCTCCTATTTATCTCCAAATTCATCCTTTTCAACTCTCTCATTTTCAACTCCAACGTCTTCTTCATCCACTCTTTGCTTCTCATCATTTTCAACGTTTTGTTCGATTTCAAAATTCATTCCATCATTCGAACTTTCTTCCAAACGTTCTTCTTCAAGTTGCTCCTTCATTGCTTCAATTCTTTTCTTCAATCTGTTTTGATCTTCATTCACTCGGTTACGAGATAATGGAGTCAAGATGATTTTTCTTTTATTGTGGTAGAATGAATATTGATTTGTGAATCCATCATACAATGCTCGTTTATCAAACTGCCAGGTTGACCAAAAAGAAGATGGCTTGAATTTATGGAAGCAGTATCACAAAATACTTCATCTTCATATCTCCCAATTGAAAAGGGCATAAGTACTTGATATGCTCCACTTTTTCAGGTAATCGGATCTCGAAAAAGAATTTGACTCACTTCGCTTCTCTTCAAGGAAGATTGAATCGAACTTGATTTGTTTCATTTCTCTTCAGGAAGATCAATTCTGAAAGAAGGAGGATCTGCTCTTCTACTCTTTAGGGGAGATTAGACTCGAAAAACTTTGATCCACTTCACTGCTCTTAAGGGTAGATTGAATCAAACTTGATTTGCTTCACTGCTATTCAGGAAGACCAAATCTGAAAGAAGGAGGAGGATCTGCTCCACTACTATTTAGGGGATATCAGACTTAAAAAACTTTGATCCACTTCACTGCTCGTTAAGGAAGATTGAATCAAACTTGATTTGCTTTACTGGTATTCAGGCAGGCCAAATCTGAAAAAAATGATGATCTTCTCCGCTACTCTTTAGGGAAAACCAAATATTTTAAAGAAATTTTATTCACTTTACCACTTTGTTTGGAATAACTGAACCAGGATCGATCCGCTTTTTTTACTTAAATAGGATCGAATTTGAAAATTAAACACTATCGATTGTTAACGTATGTCTGAGAATTTTTAAACATCATACTCGAAGGTTTAGACTTTAGGAGAATCTTTGAAAATCAATTTCTCTTATGAAACTTGTCTTGCATCCACCAAATATGGGATCTGCCTCGACTCAAGTATTATTTGAATCTCTCCCATTTTGGGGTTTAATTTGGTTACTTTTATCTTGAGGTTTCAACATCTTCAGCCTTCAGATTTCTTTGAAAGACCAGTAAGTTCTCAATTTCATTTATCATAATCATGTATTTTATGAGTGTTGTGATCCTGTTTATGCCTAAAATGTGTGCAATAATATAGTTTTAGTTTTTTTTCTAGCTGACAACCTTGATTAGATTCTCTGTAATTGGACATGGCCTTGATTTTCTTATTTTTTTAAACCTGATAGTATTCATGACCAGTTGCTTGATCAGTGACAAACGTCTTGGATTAACCCTGACTTACTGAAACTTTCTAGATACCCCAAGGCTTTAATTTCATGTAGCCCATCATTATGCGAGCCTCATGCTAAAACCATTGTCAACTTCAAAGTACCTGCACTTTTCCAGAACTTTTTGCACAATAATATATGATGACCTTATGTTTTTCAAGTTAAACTATATATGTTTAATTTCAATATAGGAAGCTTACAAAAGGGTTTTAACAAGAAAAAACCCTCTTTTCATTTATATAAATGTAAAGAGTTTTTTGGGTGATTACACGGACCACTTTTAACTATAAAAAGTAAAAGAAAATGAAGTATGCATCCCCATATATCAATAGTACGAATGCTATTGAATTGGCATGTTGTAGAGTGACTTAAGTGTAGCTTTTGTTAAAGGGATCCTGAGAATTGTAAGAAGGCTTAAGGGTGTGAAGTTCCCTCTTGACTACCAAATCTCCATATACTAAATGCCATAAACAAGTATTGAATCATGTATGTATTCAATTTCTTTTTTGGTTGTTTCAAACATGAACTTTTCAATCTTTAGTCTCAACTCTGACCATCATTTGATGTTACATCATAGACCCAAAGCCTTTGAAACTTTACTGTCAATTCAGGACCTCCACCATGCACAAATCTCGAATTTCAAGATTTTCATCTTGAACCCCTTTTATTAGTTTATTTTATTTTATTTTTTATCATTATTATTTTTTCTTCTTCTTTTTTATTTCTTTTTTACCTTATTCTTCTTTTTTCTTTTTTTATTTAGGTAAAATATTTTTTGACGGCGTCAGAGTTCATAGGGTTAGGTAACTCTGGTCCATCTATCTCGATGAGGATCAAGGCTCCTCCAGAAAAGGCTTTCTTCACAACATAAGGTCATTCCCATTTTTTCATCCATTTTCTTCGGAAATCCTTTTGAATAGGCGAGATTCTTCTAAGCACCAGATCTCTCTCGTAAAACTCTTGAGGATGAACTTTCTTATTATGTGCTTGTATCACGCACCACTAGTACATCTGACCATGACAAATAGCTTTCAATCTATTTTCTTTGATCAAATTCATTTGGTCATATCTAGTTTGAACTCATTCTGCCTCATCTAGCTTCACTTATGACAAAACTTGAAGTGATGGAATTTCTACCTCAATGGGTAACACGACTTCTATCCCATAGGCTAAAGAAAATGGAGTTACCCAGTTAACATTCGTACTGAAGTTTGATAAGCAAACCTAGCAAATGGTAATTTCTCATGTCAATCTTTATAAGTATCGGTCATCTTTTCTATAAGCCTCTTGATATTCTTATTAGATGCTTCCACTACCCCATTCATATTTGGGTGATAAGTGGTGGAATTATGATATTTTATATTGAAATGCTTACAGACTAATTCCATTATCTTATTTTTTAAGTTCAAGGTATTGTCAGAGATGATTTTTTCTGGTAGACATAACGACAAATAATCTCTTTCTTTAAGAACTTGTAGATTGTTCATTTAGTGGAATCTGCATAGGAAACTTCTTCTACCCATTTAATGAAGTAGTCTATTGCTACCAAGATGAAATTATGATAGTTTGAAGCCTTAGGCAAAATTTGTCCAATGACGTCCATGCCCCACATAGAGGATGGCCACGGGGTTGTCATTATGTGCAACGGATTTGGAGGGGTATGGATTTTATCTTCATAAATCAGGCAATTGTGATATTTTCTGGCATAACGGATGCAATCAGTTTCCATTGTTGACCAAAAATACCCAAATCTCATTATTTGTCTAGTCATTGCATGTCTATTGGCATGGGTACCACAAACTCCCTCAAGTACTTCCTTGATGATTATTTTAGCCTCTTTGGTATCCACACATCTTAATAGAATGTGATATGGACTTTTCTTATACAAGATCTCACCATCAGCCATATATCATTCAACTATCCTTCTAATACTCATTTTTTAGTCTCAGTTGCCTGCTTAGGATAACTTTGATATCTGATGTATTGCAAGATATCATAGTACCATGGATTTCCATCTTCCTCTTCTTCGATGCTATATCAATTGGTTGGATACTTATAAGCCTGTATCTAAATGGGAATCATGTTTAAGTGTTCCTTTACTTTAAATATTTCTACCAACGTAGCCAAATCATCTACCATGTGATTCTCTTCTTTGGGGAGGTAATTGAATGCTACTTCTTCAAATTCTTTGATGAGTTTCATGACCAATTTATGGTATTCCATCAGCTTGGGATATTTTTCCTACCACTCTCACAGGAGTAGATAAATTACTAGGGTTGAATTCCCATAGACTTTGAGTAGTTTTACTTTACGTTCAATGATAGCTCTGATACCCAAGACACAAGCTTCGTACCCGACCATATTATTTGTGCAACCAAAATTCAACTGACTGGTTAAAGGATAATGTTATCCATTTGGTGAGACCAAGATTGCCCTAATCTCATGCCCAAAGGCATTTGAAGCACCATCAAAGTTCAACTTCTAATGTTCACTGGTGGACATAACTTCTTCCCCTACTGAAATAGCCATTAGATCTTCATTAGGGAAATTAAAATTTAGTGGCTAGTATTCATCAACAACTCTACTTGCAATAAAATCTGCTATGGTGTTCTCTTTAACTATTTTTTGAATTATGTGTTGAATGTCAAACTCTGACAATAGGACCTTCCAATGAGCTAATATTCCAGATAGGGTAGGTACACCCATAAGGTATTTCAATGGGTCAAGTCTGGAGATCAACCAAGTGGTGTGATACAACATATACTGCTTGAGCCTTCGAGTAGCTCAAACCAAAGCACAACACAACTTCTCAATCATTGAGTATTTTGCTTCACAATCAATAAACTTTTTGTTGAGATAGTAATTTGCTCTCTCTTTCATCTCAGTATGATCATTGTGCCCTAATACATACCCCATTGAGTTTTCAAAGATTGACAAGAATAGGATTAGGAGTTTCCCTAAGATAGGTGGTACTAAGACTGGGGTATTTGACAAGTATTGTTTAACTGCTTCGAAATCCTATTGGCAATTATCACTCCATACATATAGGTTATTTTTACGGAGAAGGCGAAAAATAGGGTCACATTTCTTGGTCAATTGTGAGATAAACTGAGCGATGTAATTTAATATCCCCATAAATCCTCAAACTTCTTTTTGTGTTTGTGGGGCTGGAAAATTTTTAATGGCCTTGACTTTGCCTGGATCTATTTCAATCCCCTTTCTACTCACTACAAAGTATAAGAGCTTCCCAGATATTACCCCGAAAGTACACTTGGATTAAGTTTCAGTTCATATTTTCTCAATCTATGAAAGTGTTTTCTCAAATTCTCAACATGTTTTCCTATGTTTTAGCCTTTACAATCATATCATCGACATAAACTTCTATTTCTTTATGCATTATGTCATGAAACAATGTCACCATAGCTCTCTAGTATGCTTCTATTGTATTCTTTAACCCAAATGACATAACCTTGTAGTAAAATATGCCCCAAATGGTGACAAATGTAGTCTTTTCCATATCCTCATGGTGCATCTTTATTTGATTGTATCCAGAGAACCAATCCATGAATGTAAACAAGAAATTTCCAGCAGTATTATCCACTAGTGTGTCTATGTGTGGCAAAGGGAAATTATCCTTCGAACTAGCTCTATTGAGATCTCTATAGTCAACACACATACGAACCTTCCCATTCTTCTTTGGTACTGGGAAAATATTTACCACCCACTTAGGATACTTAGCCACTTTGAGGAATCCAACATCGAATTGCTTTTGTACCTCTTCTTCAATTTTAGCAGCATCTCGGGTCTCATCCTTCTAAGCTTTTGTTGTACAAGTCTACATTCTAGCTTTATCGGTAATTTGTGTACCACCATTCTTATGTCTAAACCAGATATGTCTATATATGACCAAACAAATACATCTTATACTTCCGAAGTAGTTCAATCAAATTCTATCGTCCCTCGGCAGATAGGGTGGTTCCAATCTTTACTTCTTTCATATCTTGATCTGATCCCAAATTCAGAGTTTTAATAAGCTCTTCATGAGGCAGAAAATGCTTATATTCCCTTTCCACCATTTTTAACAGTTTAGAAGGTAAGTCACATTCCTCATCATTATAGTAATCCTTGATTTTCCCTAACATATGGGCAGCTCGAAGTCAATCTCTGGGTTAGTGTCATCAGCATTCATATAATTGATATGTGAGGTCCTGAAAGAATAAAAAATGAGAATATATATATATATATATATATATATACAAATACAGGGAAATCTATTCCATTTCAAGATAAATATAATGAAATAATAATATTTAAATAATAAATAATAAAGAAATGCATGAGAGAATGTATGCCACTTTGTGAATTAATAGAAATGCATCTTTCATTAAAAAATAGAATAGATAGATTAACACTTTACATAAGATCACCTAATGCCCCAGGTTTAGACAGAAGGGAAAGTTTTCATGTATTATTCTGAAACAGATTTGTAAAACACATACAATTCTTCAGCATTCCAATTATCCAATACAAATCCTAGTGGAGCGGGATAGATGCATACATTCATTCATTCTTCCTTTTCATCATCGAGTATCACATTGATGCATAGGTCTTTCAGTTTGTTATCAATAATTAGCCCCTTGTTTCACTGACTCCCTTGAAACATATGCCATTAGGACATAATAGTGTCATGCAATGGCGGGAAGATCATCGGCTCCCAGCTGAGGTCCTCTCCATCTAACCTAACTTTCCTCATCTCTTGACCCTTTTTGATGGCCATAAGTTTCTCTCTCAGAGTTGGCTGATATCCTAAGACAAATCGATCTCTCTTAGTGATGAGAAAAATGGGATTAACGGGTCCTTATAGGTGGATCTCTAGCCCTTTTCCAAACTTGGTTCCCCTCTCTATTGTCAGTTTGAGTTCTATTCTGGTGTAGTAAGATAGTTTAGGCTTGGGTATCTTCTTTCCATCAACCATGAATGTGGCATTAACAAACTCGAGGGATCTGAATGAACATTCAATATCTTTTTCATCTATTTCCACATATGGGGTAGTGGTGGAGACAAAAACAATAATGTCTTATTCAACATTTATGCATAACAACCTCCTTTCGATCACAAATTTCTACTTTTGTTGTAGTATAGGTGGAACTTTCCTGCTTGGTGAATCCAAGGTCTTTCCAGTAAACAATTGTAAGTATGCATAATATCCATCACAAGGAACTCAACCTCTTAGGTAGATGAGCCAAAGGTCTGGGGATGTCAATCTTCCCTAACACTTCTTTCTTCGTTCCAATGAAAGCTCAAACAATTCTTTGGAAATTCCTCATGTGTGTATTGTTGGTAGGTAACTTATTTAAGGTTACCAATGGCATCACATTCAGATCAGAGCCATTATGAACTAACACTCAAGATAGAACTTATCCTTTGCGCCTAATAGTGATATGTAGAGCTTTGTGGCTGCTAATAATTCTAGACAGGATCTCATCATCAGAAAAAGAAATGAAATTGCCAGCTTGGATATTTGCAACTAACCTATCCATCTTGTCTACATGTATATCCTTTCAAACAAAGGTCTGATTCAAAACCTTTAACAATGCATCTCAGTGCGCTTCAGAACTCAATCGAAGGGTAAGGACTGAGATTCGATCAAGTATTTTGTCCAACTATTTAATATTACTATATTCGCTGGGTTTCAAGAATTTCAAGAACTCCATAGCATGTTCTCAATCATAGGTTCGTTAATGATTGGCTCATTCTCTTTCAGCGGTAAGTCAACCTTATTCCCCTTATCTGTGGTAGATATTTTCTTAAGTCCTTTAGGTTGATCTAGGGAGTAGCATCTCCCATTCTTGGTGAAATACCTACTTCACCCACGTGTTCTTCAACAATCTCTGATGCCCTCACATTATCCATATTACACTCATATCTCAAGGGACTTGTTTGTTGTGCTTGTAAGAGAATGGAGAAGGGGGTCTAATGACCATCTTAGGAGTTACTTTCTTTGACAAACGAGTTTTTTTTTTGTGATGACTAGAGGGCAATTGGCATTGTAAACTCCCCTAGATAAACCTTCGACTGCAAAAATCTCAACTTCTATTTTTTTCATAATTTTTTATTGTAAAATTTCATCTCTTTATCATCCATCATTTTTTGAACCAAAGCTCAAAATTTAGACCAATCTTGTATATCGTGCCCCTATAATTATGATATTGGCATACAAGGTTTTACTCCACTTGTTCAACTGCTGGGCTAGAAACCAATAATAATGCCTTGATCATCTGACCCCATATCCAGCGCATTGGTATTTTACCTCACTCACACTTATCATAATCTTCTTCCCCCTTTTCTCACCAATGAAATTGACTCTTGAACCTACATGGCTTGGCAGTGGATTCTAAGCCACGTTTGGTTTCTCATTATCACCAAAGTGTATGACATTCTTTTCCTTCAATCTTTGGATGATCTTCTTAAAGGCAATGCAATTCTCTATTGAGTGTCAAGAAACCCATGTGTTATACTCGCATTGGACATTATCATCGTACCATTGGGATATGGATGTTATAGAGGTGACACATGGTAAAGAGACACCACGTTTCTATCATACATAACCTGGAATAATTCATTGTAAGATATAGGGATACGGTCAAACTGAAGTTTCTCCCTCTCCTATCTCGGCTCTCTTGTTCCTTTTATGGCAGAATTTTTTGCAGATAATCCTGTAGCCTGAGGTCGGGACAAAGTGATGTTATTGGATCATATTTCCTTACGTTGTTGACTTTATTATCCCTTTTTTTAGCGATTTCTTTCTAGGCTCACCTCCATCAATCCTCCCACTCTTGATTGTCCTTTTGATTATCTATCATGCATTAACTAAATCAACAAAACTCTTGTACGAATTCCTTATGATATGGCCAATAAAAGGATATCTCAAATTGTTTATGAAGAGCATGCTGGTTTCTTCTTCTTCCAGCGGCAGATGTACTTGTACAACCACATCCCTCAACATCAAAGCATATTGCCTAAAAATCTCATTAGATCTTTTCTCCATGCTTTACAACATGATTTGATTAGGCTTCACATCATTCACGTTCTTATATTGCTCAAGAAAAGCTTTGCCCAGATCCTTTCATGACCTGATGTGAACCCTGCTCAACTGGTTATACTATCGAATAACGGAACCTGTTAAGCTCTCTTGGAAGCAATGAATCAACAATTGATCATAACCAACATAGCCAGCTATTTTTTTGTAAAACATAGTGATGTGAGCAGAGGGGTATCTCATTCCATTAAACTTTTCAAAATCGAAAACTTTAAACTTAGGAGGTAGCACCAAATCAAACACCATACTCAGCTCATTGGCACCAATCCCATACATTCTTGTGTCCTCTTTCATATCCCTAATTTCATCTTTCATAACTTTAAACTAGTGGGTGTGGGTTTACAGAGGTGATAGGTAAGTTTATGTGTACTCTTCCTAGCTGAGTAATTGTTCGTTGTTGTGCTCTAAAATGAGGTGGTGTAAAGTCTGGGGTTATAGGGGTTCTTCAATGGTAACACCAATAATTGGAGCCTTTCCACAATCCGCTCGTGGTGTGAAACCTGAGGCGTAAAAGCATTCTTTGACAGTAGCACCGATAGCTGGAGTTTATTCTCGATATGTATATCTTCCCTGAAACATGCTTTCAAGTTTCTCCGTCATATCATTCTAGGATTTCAATATTTGTTCATACATCTCTTCTTAAGTCTTCCTTATATTTTCCTGTATTTCTAGCTGGATTTTCTCAATTTGGGATATTCTCTCATCCATTACCTTTTTCCTGGTATTATACGGGTTCTTGGAAGTTTCCAGTATTCTGTAGTGTACCATTCATTATTAATTTCGATGGTTTGATGATGAGTACAAATTGTACGAAAATGAAATGCTAAACACAAATAACTATAAAAGTGCAAGTAAAATGTAGAAAATAAAACTTGAAAGGTAAATAAAAATGCAAATACATGTGGAAAGGCATTGAATCATAAAAAGTGATCAGTCTTAGAACAACTTTCGTTTAAGGACAAAAGTATCATCATTACAAGACGAACCCATTACAAAAAAGGCCTAGCTCAAGTATTCAGCTCCATTATCTCGTTTACAAGCCAAGTGACCCTTCTTTCTAACTCTGACGCTAGATTTGTGTAGCTCTAGATGGCTTTTTCTTAGATATCCATCTCCCCTATCTTTCTTGCGATGCCACTCAACTGATTTGTGGTTTTGATTATCACACAATTCACATTTTCTTTCCAATCCTCATAATAATCATTCTCATTCTACCATTAACGTTTGATGCTTCGGATAGTGCGCTCAAGCCTAGTGATCTACAGTTGACAACTTTGCAGTGCCTTTTCTAAGTCATGAACCTTTCGTTGCAAAGTGGCATTCTCATTGAGGTTGATCCTTAAATCTTTCGGTCCATGCTGAGCATTCTTCAAAAACAAGGAATTTCGAGTTACAAAATGCAAGTGATGTACTCCTCATTCTTAGATTGGATATGAGTTAACTCTTCCTCGTGTTTTTTTTTTCATCTTCTGTTCCTCTTGATTGAGGACCTCTATTCGCTCATTCTTCGCTCCACATCATTGTATCCAAAAGGAAGACCTCATCATGCTTGCCTTGGAGCACATGATCTCGATACTGCCTTTCCAATTTAAACTCCTCACTACTTCGCCTATTTTTAGCTTCAAATTCATCTATTCTTTGTCCTCTAATTTCAAGCTCACTCAACATGTTATCCACCTCCATTTTGAACCCTTCTAACATATTACTTTTCTCAACTTCTAACTTTTTGACTCTTTGTTTTTCCTTTCTAGCTTACTTACCCTGCCTTGATTTTCAGCTTTGATCACCTCAATCTTAGCTTGCAACCCTTACATTTCAAAAGTGAGCTTCTCTTCTTGTTTCATGCTGAGGTTGTGTCTTTGTCTCAATTCTTTGGCTTCTTTTCTTTCACCACTCAGTGCACGAGTCCATGCTTTTGTCTCTCCTTCGAGCTCTTGATCTCTCTTCTTTTTCTCTACATCTAACTCTCTAATCCTATGTTCTCTTTCATCTCCGACGTCCTTAATTTGACGGTCCAAGCTCGATTAATGTTTAGATAATCTTTCTATAGGTTCGCGAAATTAGCCTGAACTTCGTCATTCCTTTTTCACATTAGCTCAAATTATCTGCCATGAAACCCAACATCTAGGTCCAACATGAAATTTTCTCATCTAAGATCTTCACACTTTTTTCTATTTTTTTGTAAATTTTTGCTTCATATTCACTACTCAATATTTCTAAATCAGATGTCACATATCTGAATTACTCCTCTAAAGGAATGGAGAGGTGTGATTCTTATGATTTAAGTTTGATTATTCATAATAGAAGTGTTGTGAAGTTGAAATTAAGCATGAAAGTTATTAAAAATCAAGTGTAAGACTATATTTATGGTTCGACCATAGGGTTATGTTTAGGAAAATGTTATGTTTGATTTACATTTGATATGGAAAGGAGTTTAATTGGTCGTAAATGTTGTGTGAATGATGAAATTGAGCTTGAATCAAGTTTAGAGATTATTTTGAAAAGAATAACTATTCGACCAAAGGGGGAAAATTAGGGGAAAATATTGAAAAATTCCCTATGGTTTGAATTGATATTAGAAGTGTTATAAGTGAATTGGAGATCAATTTGGATCAATTTGTAACCTTGAAAGTGAAAAAGGGTTAGTTTAAAAGTTTTAAGGATTTTGGGATATTATTGTATAAATGTGAGATTTGGATTATTCAATGATAATATTTAGTATTAAGATGCTGGAAAATTAAGTTGCAAAGTTGGTTGGAACCAAATTTCATGTTAGGTAAAAGTTAGGGGTGGAATTTGAAAAGTTAAAGAAATATAGGGACTTGATTTCAAGTTTTTAATTGTGAAAGTACCATTTGGGTAAAATAATACATTTCTGGAAATTTTATTTATGTGCTGATTTTTTAGTTTAAATGTTGAGTTAGGATCGAATTCCAAGTTTATCAAGTTGGGTGGTTGAAATTGAAAAGTTTTAGAACTTTAAGGATTAAATTACAAGTTTTTAAATATTCAAGTGTTGATTTGAATATTTTATTAAGGTAATGGAAATTTGATGTGATTAATGTGGCATTACCATAATAGTGAAAGGTTATTATGAATTTAATGGGAAGTTAAGGTGAATTCTAGAAAAAATTCATAATTAGTGGGTTGATTGTGCAATTACCAAAAGTTGAAGGGTTGATATATTTTGGAATTTAAGGAAAATATTTTGAGAAATTTGAAAGTTACGATGGAAGAACGATTTAGTTATATATATATTGGAATTTAAGGAAAATATTTTGAGAAATTTGAAAGTTACGATGGAAGTACGATTTAGTTTTATATCGTTTTAAGTATAGTATTTATTTATATCGAATTTTATATTTAAGTTTAGATTATGGTAGTTCGATGCTAACATATAGTTTGAATATTTTATGTTATTATATAATGTCATCAGATCAAGGTAAATTTACTGATTCAAGTAGCTTGAAATGAAGGAAAAATTATGGAATCGAGAACACTATTGTGGAGAAGGTTTGATAGTGAGGTAAAGGTGATTGCATTTAATTCATGTTTGTATTATCGTACAAACATTGGGTTACGATGAGCCAGTGACGGACTTACTACGGTAAGAAGTGACTCATAATGTTATGTGAATTGTGATTCTAGCCTAAAGGTTCATTTATTAAGCTTACTTAATTATGAAATTAAGCTAAGGATGCTAATTAAGGAAAGTTGTCTAGAAATTAGAATTCGAATAGTGAATTTAGAAATTCACCATAAATTATACATAGTAGATTAGAGAATGATCTCTATATCTTTAGATTTTTATATCAATCTAGCTTCATTTAAAATAGACGGTGACTGATTTTGGTATGAAATATTTCTATAAAATTTTTCATCGAGTTTTATGAATGATTTTGGGTATGAAACGACCAAGTATGATATTTACAATGATTAATTCTAAATGTTTACAGTTATTAGATAATTAAAAATATCAAATATTTTATAGTTATCAGATACATATTAATAAATGATTCAATGATGATAAATATAAGCCCATTGTATGTTGCATTGAGAGTCGTAGGTACATTTGGCATGGCATTAAGTGAGTAATTATTAGTTCATCTTTGGTACATTCGTGTATCAATGTTCAGTTATCAGTTCAGCTTTGGTATATTCGTGTATCAATGTTCAACAACGTTGGTGCTCATTCAGGTTATGATTTCACTAAAGTGAAACATATCTCAATTTCAGTTATGATTCGACACCGCGTTGTATCCAGTGTGCACCATAAACTCACGTACCTTATATTCTCTTACATATACATTGTGTTATAACAGTAAACGTGAAAGTTATGACAGTATATGAAAGAAAGGAATATAGAATTGAAAAGGAAGTTTTGAAATATGTTTGAATGAAAAGAACAAAAGTTATTTATGATATTAGATGTTGACTTACATGATTTTTGATAAAATCATGAGATGATGATTTTTCAGGTTTTCAGATGGAAAAAATGGCTTGACTAGCCCGGTTTGAAGTTTAATCTTATTCAAATTACAGTTTGTTTCTTATAATTTATGAAATTTATGGTTTTATATCACTTTAATTATATTTTTGTCTCACTAAGTTTTACTTTGCACATGATGATTTTCATGCGTAGGTTTAAATAAAGTAGAGGTCGTGAAGTGAGAAGCTTACCATTATCTTATACAAAATCAAACCTACCAACAATTTTAGTAAGACATTCGAACATTGACCAATTAGTAGCATGTACATTATATTTGTTGGGTTGCTTAATCAAATTTATTTTAAAAAGGGTCTGTAATAGTAATTAGGGTTATTTTCTCTAATTTTGTCTAATTTTAGTATTAATCATATTTATGAGTGAATATTATAAATGTTGTATTTTAAATGATTTAAAATCAAGCAGTATTAGGCAGTGGTATTCAGATGTGAAACAACACCGAACTGTCTAATTAATGACTGAAAGTAAATTAGTTTTCAATGATCAAACAATATTTTATAAATTTATGTTATTAAGGAAAATGTTTTTAAAGTCAAAAAGGAAATTATTAAATAAAACAAAATTTTAAAGCGTTTAAGTTCAATAAATGTCAATTGAATTGATGTGCCATTTGTGGCTCGTATTACGAGACACATATGGGCTATGGGTGTTACATAACCCTAGTAGAATTATCCAATCAGAATCCCCACAATTGTACAATATATCAACATAATCTAACTAGGGACATACCACACTATTTCGTGGTCTTGTAAATTCCTAAAAAGTGAAACCCAGTCTTTTCTCGTCAAATGCTCTGGCCATTCTTTGGTGAGGAAATCCTTTAATGGTGAGTAAGCACATGAGAATCGACGACTTTACTCTAGTTCAATCTTCCAGAAGTGGCTATGGATCCACAAAGAAAGAAAGTGAACACATCCAGTGAAGCAATTGTTCTTTGCTCTTCTACAATTGTTAAGAGACCTGAATGTTTCAATTAAGACTGTAGATACGAGATTCAATTTCTTTTCCAATCACTCAAATAGATTAACCATGGTAGAGTCTATATGGAAAAGAACTTTTGGGAAAATCATTAATCCATAAATTCCCAAAGCGAACATTTCTATGATATTCTCTATATCACTGTGTTTAACAATAAATCCTTTATTACATAACCAAGGAAAACATTAGGACTCCCCCTTCTTTTGAATGTATTCAGTAACCCATTTCTCTCCTTTTCCAGTAATCTTTACGAACTTGCTTTTGAAAGGTTGTAATCTTGTCGCCCTTGAATACATTCTAACCAAGTGTATCCCTACGAAATAAAATAGGGAGGTGTACTCTTCTAGAGTAGGAGTCATGTCCTATTTTTTGAAAGTGAAACAACTATATGTTGGATTCCAAAACTGGATCAGAGCCTTGATCAATGGCTCGTTTACCTTCACGTACAACAAGAGAGAAATGTCGCCATAGTTTTTCCAGAATTCGTGCTTCATATTATATCACCAACTCTCCCAAATTTTGCGTAGCCCTTACAGATCATTTTGCTTAGGACTGACTGAGCGACCTCTGGTAGCACTGATAGGTAGTCCTCATTCAAATTATCTCCCTTGTTTCTCTGGGTTTCTTCACACCATGACCTTACTTCTACATTTTTTTATTTTCTTATTATGAAAACTCTTGTCCATTTTATGACCGCTTTTTACTTTGATGACCACTTCGTGAACCAACACCTTTCTTAATGATATGATCATGCAATGTAACAATACAAAAACAAAACAAAATAGAACTATTTCATTATATAAAATGAATAATCGAGAAAATATATCGTAAATCCTACCCACATGTTTCTAATTCACAGACTTCATACGTAAATATAAAACATAATTGCATACTCTTCTAGTTCTCATGTTTTTTGTAGAATAAATAAATAATTGAATAAGTAAATCTCAGGAAAGGTTAGAGTGAGTTTCCTCTTTGTGAATTTTGAAGAGCCACTGACATAATTTTAGCACAAAACAAGCATGATTTTAGTACTAATAAAAGAATCCTCGAATTGTGCTCTACTGGTGCCCCATTGGACCTACTAGACCCTCAATCCTCACCCATTATAGGCTTAAACAGACCAAGTTCAATTTGAGAGGACGCATGTCCCCATGTCCATGTGAGAAAACTCAATGTTTCGCTCGTAAACACAAGGCATATGCACCCCAAAGGTTACTCACTAAAGGCCATGTAGTTAAAAATAAATTTTCTCATGTAAGCGTAACATTCACCTCTAGCTAACAGGACAGAGAAAAAAATAGAAGGCTCTAAATATTCATGGTTTTAGCGTGTATGAGGGGAAATCACAATCCTTTGCCTCGATCAAAAAACAATCAGACTAAAAAAGGTTAGAAATCTGAAACACATAAATTACACATTAGTACAACTAATAAATAAATAAAAGATGTATGATGTGATGTGATGCGATGCAAACAAAACATAATGATCAAAATTTAAATATCATTCATATTTACCATTTTCAACTAAAAAGATGACGTATAACCGATTATGTCGTGACTCTCTAATGTCCCCAGTGGAGTCCCCAAGCTGTCAGAACGGTCCTTAAGATTTTTATGGCTTTGGTGAGGAAATGATCCAACTTAATCTTGGAAAAGATTGGTTTTTTTAATAAATTTTAAAATAAATCTATAAATAAATAAATTTGGAGTCGCCATCAACCTTTGAGTTAGGTAGGTCGAATACATAAAATATCCTTTAAAATAATTTTAAGAAAAATAATTTTAAAAGATAAATAAATTATCAACATTTAACCAGAAACTAATTTTGAAAAAGGTTCGGGAGTCGATTACTAGTGGGGAAGGGTGAGCACCCCCGTAGTGCCCAAAATCGGTACCTAAGAAATTATACATCATTCAAATCTGAATATACATTTAAATTATGATCCTATTTTTTTTGAAAAATGCATTATTTTGTACGAACAATCCTTAAAAACACATTCCTTGTTAGTTAAGGCACATTTTTATGGATTCGCCATTCGAAAGATCATTACCATGTTTTTTTTATCAAATTATATATTTAATAGATAAAAAAAGTAAATAAAAAAGTAAAGAAATCACTTGAGTATATAAAAAATGGTGTTATTTTGTATGAGTAATTCTTGAAAACACATTCCTTGTTAGTCAAGACGCGTTTGCATAAATTTCTCATACAAAATAATATTTATTCAATTTTTCTAGAGAGAATATGTATTTTTAATATATATATATATATATATATATATATATATATATAATCATTGGGATGTAATAACACATATATACTATTTTATATGAACAATTATCGGAAACAAACTCCTTGTTAGTTAAGGTACGTTTCCATAAATTCCTCGTACAACATGTTATCTCAATACAATGTTCCCTTACAATGAAGAGAAACCAATAAGGACTTAAACAAAATACCACAAATATAGGAAGCTTAAATGATGCAAATAATAGGAAATTAAATGAATATGTAAATGGATAACCAGAGTAAATAGATAGTAACTTTAAGGGTTAAGTTGTAAAACCAACAAAAATCATGGCTATAAACAAAAATATCATATAATCTAAACACTAGAATCACAATAAAACCATCATTAACATTCATAACAATGGAAATTTTTAAAATAGGATACTCAACATAAAATAAGCACAAAAATGAAATAACAAATGAAAATGGACTAAAATAAAATATATTAATATACAGTGCTGAAATAAGAAGAAATGCAACTTCATTTAGTGACTAAATTGCAAATTTACAAAGCTAGAAGGACTCGGGAAAGGATTTACCCAAGCATTAAACATGCATTCTTCCCTCCCCAAAACGATGTCACGTAGCATGGTGTAAATAACCCCGAAACTATGGCAAAAAATGGCCTAAATTCTCACTTGTTTCATTTTCACTCTTTTCCCAAAAGGGGAAAAAATTTCTCTGCCCTTTCTCTTCCCAACTCTTCATCGGGGCAGGCCAAAAGCCTCTGGCCACCGCTCACCGAAGCGCTCCACCATTGTACACGGCGGTCAGAGCTTGAGAAAACCTCCCCGAAACCATCCTCTCTCACTTAAACCCAAATCTGAGCCCCTTTAAGCAAAAAAACCCATAAAACACCCTAGATCTAAGGATTTACCATCGAAAAACTCCACCTTTTGGAGACATTTAGACTTTCCAGTGACAAACGAGGTAAGTTCCTTCTTTGGTGTTCTTTTCCTCTCTTTTTTCTTCTTTGGTTGTTGTTCTGTCACTCCCTTTTTTCAGTTTTCGAAAAGTCCTCTCTTTTTTGGTTCTTAGTTATGTTGCTGTGTAAAAAAAAAAGGATCCCCGATTTTTTGTTGTGTTGCTATATATCATTGAAAAGGGAGGATTTTTCCTCTTTCTTGCTCTGCCTCATTTGATATTTACTGAGGAAATACTATTTTTCCTCTTTTCTGATTACTATTTGTGTTTTTGGTTTGCATGAGATAAAAATGAGAAAATATTTCAATTTTTGGTAATTTGTCATGTCAGAGGGAGGAGGAACAAATAGACACTATAGGCACGGAGGTCAGGCGTGGCGGTGGCAGCGTGAGTCAGACCGGTGGCCGCAGTCGGGGCATTTAATGCCCCGAATCTCTTGCGATCCTATCACAAAATGGTTGAAGCCTTATGGGGGACCGAATTGGTGCACATGTGGGAGCTGGAGGGACACACACGTGTATCAAGCCGAGCATAGATATCAGACGCAGGGCAGATCAATGGTCAAGCTTTGGCGGCGTGGCAGCTATTAGATGCATTAGGGTAAACCCTAATATCCTTAACATATGGACTGTTGGTTCTAAAATCAGATCCAACGGATGGTAGTCAGCTACACATGGGTTAAGGGTCAAAACCCTAATCTACTTTTGATATGGTCTATTAAATCTTGTCCAATCAGACAGTTGTGATTTAGGGTGGTGTTGGAGGCTTGATGAAGCTAGGGTTTCTCATAGCCTAAACTTCTGGGCTACTGTTGGTTTGGGCCTGCTTCAGATGGGCCACTTCGGGTTTGGGTTTTTGTTATTGATTGGGACTGTAAAAATAAAATAAAATTTAGTGCATATATATATATATATATATATATATATATATATTCGATTTAATTATTTATTATATTTATTTATAAGTGTATAATAATAATCATGTACACCCCTAATAATATATATATATATATAGCCACATGCATGACATAATAATGATTAACCCGTATAATTATTAATAATAATATGACCATATATATATATATAACCCAAATGAAAATGGAAGGAAACCCCTCTAGAAAAAATGAGCATCTGCAAAAATTATCTACGAATGTAAATTGTGTACCCAAATACAATTTGATGGTCCAAAGCAAAGGAGATCAATATGATAACAAATTGGCTCTATCTTGCTTAGTCGTGACGATGTCAAATCTAGCCCTGAGATCAATTATTTCAAAGCTATAAGGGGAAAGAAATTGAAGGAAATTGCACAAGAACTTCAAAAATCAAATGAATTTGATCAAGATCTTTAATTATCAAAGAAAGATTTATAAAAGAGTAGTTCCAATATTCAACTCCAAATGCCATTCAAACGACCTCTGGTAATATTGTTCTCTCTAAAAAGATATGGTTTAAGCAGTTGAGTAGAAAGTCTAAAAACATTATCAACGTATACTATCTTATAAGCATATAATACTATTAAGAAAACTTCTTCAATTACATTCTAATATTCCATCATAGTGTTCAACATCAATTTGACGCACCTCCAATGGTTGACGTACTATACGTTCCTCATACTTTTGTCTTCCATTTATTAGAACCAAGTTATTAAAACAAGTAGAGGGGTCAAACAACATCTGCTCATGACAAAAAAAAATGTATATCAGATCCAATTAATAACAACAATACTAGAGAACCTTACAAGAAAATAATCTTCACGAACATACCCATTGTATGACCACCAACGATCACCTGTTGATATACGTGGTGTTATTTGATGACTAATTAGTCTATACAATCATTTTTAAGGTGTAAAATCAACAATAATATCACGATAACTCCCAAATAACACTTGTCCAAGGCCTTATAGATAACCTTGCAACAGAGTCAAGTCACGTACGATCTTCCCCACCAAAAACCCATACCGATTCCACCAGAACCTCTATAGCCACCATCAAAACTATCGACCGGCCACCTTCTACAGGTCTCTATATTACCAGTCAACAAAATCATATGCATTTTATTCAGAAAAATGTATCGCTCTTATGTGATGGCTTTAGCTTCCCTGTTAGAGTAAGAGAAGCTCATTGCTATTCTTCTAATTTGGGGTTAAAGTGCAGTTATCATCGTCTTGATTCTCCATCGAATACCTCAGTGGATCCAGCTAGTTGGTGTTCTAAAGGTTTAGTGAATTTTGTGGGAGAGTATGTTGGTGTCTCGTTTGAAGAAGTGCTCTCTCCGGTATCGGCGGTTGATGTTGTTTTTGAGAATCAGTCTTTTGATGCAGCATTGAATGCTCAAATTGGTAATTTAATGGTACAAGTTGTTTCCGATGCGATTCTCTCTACCTAGTTAGATTCTTATATCGATCAGAGCTGGAAATGGAGATTTAGGCAGTGAGCATCATGAAGCTATTGTGTCAGGAGGACTTGCGGGGGAGGAAGGATTTGTTGGTAAGGGTGAGCTTCAAAAAATTGATCACTTCAACTCAACATGACTTAAAAAGGTTCGACTCAAATTGGCTTTAACTGTAATTTCATTATTTATTCTCATCGAAATTTCAACTTTTTGATGAAACAGAATAAACAAAAATAATTCGTCATACATAGAATGCATTCTGATAGGTACGTGAACAATGGCGTCGGGATAGAATTTTTTTTGTTCTTAACAAAAGTAATATTTTATTAATAATTAACCGAGCTTAAGGGACGGTTACAAAAAATATCAATATCTTTTTGAAACATTTTGAACAAATATTGTCTTATAATTATTTCATACTATTAAAAAACTTGTTAAAAAAAAGTTTCATTCAAATTATTTGTCCTCGCGCTCTGATTTTCCATTGAGTGAGACCAAGCTCTCAATATAAGTAATAATTGGCATTGTTTTTCTATAAGCATTTTAAGCTCTCGTGTGGAGAAATCAAACAACACTAATTTAGATCATTATTATAGTCTTCTAAATTTGGTTTAGACGATACATCTAAATCTTAAAGATCATATTAATCACTAAAGTAGCCCAAAATTTAATTCAAAAACTTTAATAGATATATAATCAATTTTACAAATGATTTATTCAATTATTATCCCTTTATCTGAAAAAATAACAATAATTAAAACAATATCAATATATTTTTAACATGTCCTCGATCAAAACACCAATGGACTCTATCTCCAAAAATATATTTGATCATCGATCAAAATTATTCAAAAGCACGAGTTTCATGCCGTTTGCTATTAGTTTTCGCGATTCAGGGCTCTCATATATTGATACCACGCTTTTGCTCATATTTTATTAGTTGTGTTTTAGTCATTGATTCTTCAATTTCTTTATTGATATCAGTTAATTATTGGCCAAATTTGAATCCGATACTTATCGACCTCTATTGAAAAAAAAATAACTTTAACTCCTTATTTCAAAACAAATTTTGTTCTTTTTATTATTTAGTCCATCATCTTTGTGTTCAGTTCAACTTAGTCTCTAAATTTAAATCCTTAAAAAATCTTCTACCAATTAAAAACTTGCCCTCATTTAACTTTAATTTCCCTTTGTTTCAAGAATTCACCTTTTGAACCTATTCAATATTGAATTTTCATTAAAAAATATCTACTAGAATTCTGACCCCTGTTTCATATCATTACATTTTATCCTAGTGATATCTTTCGACAATTTTAACAATCGATTCAAATTCCACCACGGGGTAATTAAATATTTAATCGTACAACTTAAATAGTTTTAGCGTATACATTCAAGCTCAGGTGTGGATAACCTATATAAATTACTGCAATTTGATTACTTAGAATTACAATAATTAAACCTTTTGAGTAGTGTCGGTGGTTAAAATAAATGTTGTTCTCTCTTAAGGTATTGAGTTTGAACAACTACATGAAATCCATTCTCAGCCATTACTTGTAGGTACATGGAAAATGGTCTTGGGTAGAAATATGAACATTACATAATTAATTAGGATATCATTGTTTAAACCTATTTAAAGGAAGAATTGTTCACCGAAGCTTTTTTTTAAAAAGAATTTTTGGAGGGATTGGATAAACAATTAATTTTTTTAAATAGTCTCAAATAATTAAAATATAGTACCTATTCAAAATTTTCTTAAATTATTAATAATGTATACACACCCTACAGATGCCACTGCTCAAACCCAAGACCTTTAAGGAGATCAACATTCTCTTTTACCACTAAAGCTACTTGATAAATTAAAAAAATATAAAGCAATTCAGGATTCACGTTCAAGGTTAGACTCGATTGGATATGTTTTTTATGTTTATGTTTATTAATATCGTCGAAACGATCCTTAAGCTTTTTGGGGCTATGGAAGGGATCGATCCAACTTAATCTTGGAAAAGGTCGGGTTTTTAAATAATTGCATAAATAAACAAATTTGGAGTCACCATTGACCTTTGGGCTCGAACACCTAAAAAATACCTTTTAAAATAATTTTAAAAAATAATTTTAAAATACATAAAAATGATTTGTGTTTAACCAGAAATTCATTTTGAAAAAGGGTTCGGGAGTCGATTACGCGTGGGGAATAATTAGCATCCCCACAACGTCCGAAATCAGTACGTAAGCGATTAAACGTCATCTAAATATTGAAATTGGCAAATTTGAAAAACATTTTAATTATTATCCTTTTTTAGAAAGATATAAGGGTTGTTATTTTGCACGAACAATTCTCGAAATACCTTCATTCTCAGTTAAGGGGGCATTTCTATGGATTCTCCATACAAAATAATATTGCCCAAAATTTAGATAATATATATATATATATATATATATATATATTAATTAAATTAAAAAAACAACTTCATTTGGATATAAAATGTATTATTTTATTCGAACAATTATTGAAAACACACTCCTTGTCAGTTAAGGCGCACTTCTATAAATTCCTCGAGTAAAATAGTATTTTAAAATATCACAAATAGTAAGAAACAAACAAATATGTAAATAATGGATCAAGATAATAAAGACAGAGACTTTAGGGATTAAATTATACAACCAACAAGAAAGAAAGGCAACCATTGCAAATCTTTTACAAACTAGATACTGCAATCGTAAATAAACCAACTTTAATCATTCATGACCAAAATGGAAATTATTAAAGTAAGGCCCTCAAATTAAAATATTCCTAATAAAATAAGATAACAAGTGAAATGGGACTAAATTTTAGTTGACCCTATTCCCATATGTAATGGGGTAAGGGGGAGGTAGGGTAGTAGGCTACCCCCAACGCCAGGTTGAGAGCAGCTTTCGTATAAGACCTCCGTTATGAATTCCCTCAGTGGGACTCGATCCCACGACCACAAGGTTAAGAGCCTTGTGCTCTACCAACTGAGCTAGACGGGCAATTCATAAACCAACTAAAATGGGACTAAAATTAAATAAAAACAAAACCAATAGCCAAATCATAAACCATCAGTAACTAAAATGTATAAATTGAAGATATCATATATAAATTATAATAAAAATAATAAACATAACCCAACAGTGACTAAAATGAATAAAAATAAAAACTAGTAAACCACAATAATAATAGTGACTAAATTAAACAATCACAATCTAGTGGACAAAATAAAAGAAATAAAATAAATAGAGGGCTAGTCACTGAAATGAAAAAACACGCATAAAGTATAAGGACCTGTAAGGAAATAAACCAAAAAGTTAGTGCTGAGAAATAAAAAGGGAAAATCACTAAATTAGTCCCTAAATATTTAACAAAAAATTAAATAGTCACTACACATGACCAAAATGTAAAACAAGCCAAAATATACAAGGACTAAACAACAATTAAATCAAAAATATATAACATGAATCACAAAGGGTAAATTATAAAAAAGGTCCCTACTGGTGACCATTTTATAAAAATACGCCTAACTTAGGGGGACCTAAGTGCAATTTCCCCTAAAGTTTTCTATAAATATCATCTTTTTATCAATTGCTTCATTTTTTAAAGATTTTTTAGAGAGAGAGAGAGTCTCAACTCTCTCTAGGATTTCGGTCATCGCGCCGCTGTCAGGGCTGACGTCGGTTGCCGCCGCGCCCCCACCTATGGTAGGCGTTGGCCACCAAAATTCACCAGGAGGCTCGTCTTGACTTCACCGTCTCGGATTTGACCTTAGTTTTGAGAAAATATGTGTCGTTTGTTGTAAAATACCGAAAACAATTTAGCTTTCCCGGGCTACGATCGTCGCCATCTGCTGTTCGGATCTACGAAAGAAGGACCTGGTCGCCAGCGAAGTTCCGACCGAATGTATCCTCCTTTTCCTCTTTTTTCTTTTTTACTCTATATTGCTTCAATAAAAAAAGAAAAAAAAGAAAAAATAATATATATATATATATATATATATATATATATATATATATATATATATATATATATATTTCGAATGAAAATGCAAAACCCCAAAAAAAATTCTTCAAACTCCATTTTTTATTCTTATTCGAAAATGGGGAAGTCTCCTTTTACATTTTTTTCTTGAATCCTTTTACAAAATCGAAAGAAATCCCTTTTCCTTTTTTTCTAGAAAACCGAGTCCCATTCCTCCGATTTCTCTTTTGTTTTTATCCCGATTTTCCCCTCATTTCTTTATTTGTTTTTTAATGGTTACTTCTGGTTTGGTGAGGGTGATTGTGGTGTGTGATTGAGATCCCAAATTTTCCAGGTATGGCTTCCATGTTTTTCTAGATTGGTTGTTGGTTTGATTTGATTTGTTATTTAGGGTTGATTGATTGATTTTTTATGGTGGTTGTAGGATGATGGTGGAACAAGAGTTGTACGAAAATGATGATGGGAGACGAGGAGATCCATCGGTGACGACAACATGCTCTGACGGCAGCAGGAACATACAGTCTTAGGGTTAGGATTTAGTTAGTTTGGGCCTCATTTGGGTTTGTTGTAATTGGGTCAGATTTGGTTTTATTTGGCCCGATCGGGCTTGTTTGTAATTTGGGGCCCAGTTTCGGGTTTGCATGCTATAAAAAATAATATTATAAAAATGGGTTTCTAGACTAAAACAAGTGTCGACACCTGCCCCTCTTTGTTCATTCTTGTGTTAACAAGAATATGGAAAAGATAAAAAGACAACGCGTTTTTATTCGATTCCATCTCCATGCTTTGAAATTATATAAGGGTCTACTCTACTATTTTGCAGGGCAGAATAGAATGAGAAAAGTTGATTCATTTCACTGTTCTTCAGGGAATATTGAATCAAAATCGATTTGTTTCACTGCTCTTCAAGAAGACCAAATATGAAAGAAGAATAATCTGCTCCACTACTCTTTAGGAGGGATTAGACTCGAGAAAACTTTGATCCACTTCACTATTCTTCAAGGAAGTTTAAATCGAAATTGATTTGCTTCACTGCTCTTCAGGAAGACCAAATGTAAAAGAATAAATGTCTGCTCTAATACTCTTTAGGGGAGATCAGACTCAAAAAAACTTTGATAGACTTCACTAATCTTCAGGGAAGATTGAATCATAATCGATTTACTTCACTGCTATTCAGGAAGACCAAATCTGAAAGAAAAAGAATCTTCTCCACTATTCTTTAGGGGAGATCAGACTCGAGAAAACTTTGATCCCATTCACTGATCTTTAGGGAAGATTGAATCAGAATCGATTTGCTTCATTGCTCTTTAGGAAGACCAAATCTGAAAGAAGAAGAATTTGCTCCACTACTCTTTAGGGGAGATCAGATTCAAGAAATCTTTGATCAACTTCAATGATCTTTAGGAAAGATTGAATTGAACATGGTTTGTTTCGTTACTTTTCAAGAGGACCAAATTTGAAAATCAAACATTGTTAATCATTAGCGTATTGTTTGATAATTTGAAACCAGCACACCCAAATATTTAAAATCAGGGAGTATCTTTGAAAATCAATTTCTCATGTGGAAATTTGTCTGGCATCCACCTGATATGGGAATCTGGCTTGACTCGAATGCCATTTGAATCTCTCCCTTCTTGGGATTTTGATTTGGTTGATGACTTCTACTTGTCATAAATCTGTAGTTTTATTGAAAACCTTTAAAATATTCATCTTGAAAGGAAACGACTTTGAATAATGAATGTAGTGATGCAATTCTTTTATCATTAATTTTTTTAGAAAGTGAAGAGGTCTTTCAGAAAGACAAAATTAGAACTTTCACAAAAACGATCCAAAATAAATAACGTTAATTTCCAAAGTCTTATAGAAGATGAGGTTGAGGTTTATAGGGAACCGATCTTAATAAAGACTAAAATGAACTTTCTATGACACAAATCCTAAGAGAGTCAAGATTAAAGACAACGTTATAGAAAGACTGACTCCTCTATAAAAGAAAGCCAAGTTAAGGAAAGATACTACTTAAAAGTTAACTCCTCTCCCCGAGAAAGTCAAGTTGAAAATGACATCACTAAAAGGTTGACTCCTCTTTCTGAGAAAGTCAAGAATCACAAGACTAAAAGATTGACTTCTCCTCACGGGAAATTCAAGAATGACAACAGTAAAGGTTGATTCCTCTTCACGAGAAAGTAAAGAATGACATCACTAAAAGATTGGCTTCTCTTCATGAGAAAGTTAAACATAACATTGAAATATTGACTCCTCTTCACGAGGGAGACAATAATAACAAAGATTAACTTCTCTTCAGGAGGAAGTCAAGCATAACAAAGATCAACTTCTCTTCATGAGGAAGTAAATAATAATATTAAAAGATTGACTCCTCTTCATGAGGAAGTCAAGAATAATATTGAATGATTGACTCTTCTTCATGAGGGAGTCAAGAATAATAAAGATTGACTTTTCTTCAAGAGGAATTTTAGAATAACATTGAAAGATCGACTCCTCTTCACGATGGAGTTAAGAAAGACAATACTGAAAGATTAACTTCTCTTCACGAGGAAGTCGAGAATAACATTGAAAGATTGACTCCTCTTTACGACGGAGTCAAGGATAACAAAGATTGACTTCTCTTCATAAATAAGTGAAAAATAAAAAAGATTGACCTCTCTTCACGAGGAATTCAAGAATAACAAAGATTGACTTCTCTTCACGAGGAAGTTAAGAATAACAAAGATTGACCTCTCTTCACGAGGAAGTCAAGAATAACATTGAAAGATCGACTACTCTTCACGAGAAAGTCAAGAGTAACAAAGATTTACTTTTCTTCACAAGAAAGTCAAGAATAACAAAGATCGACTTCTTTTCAAGATACTGTGTATGTGTCGTTTCCCTATGGCGGGAAATCAAAGGTCATTGTCTAGAGTTGACAATTGTAATAATTGATGGAATACCAGACTATCTAAGAGAACCATGAGACACATCCATGCCAAGGATGATGGTTAGAAACAACTGGAATTAAAAGTGTTTGTTCAATTGCTAACCTTGAACTTAGTCCTCTAAGTTTTATATTGATTTCTAGAAGCGAATTCATTGTTTCACCATTTTCATTCTTCACACCTTTATGTTTCATTGAAAATAAATGTTTGTTCAATTCAATGATATTGTATTCTTGGATTATATGGGCCTTCAAAAATGCCCCAACATTTAACATTTCTTTGCTCCAACATTGATTCTAAGCATAAACTCTGTGTCTGAGAGACATGTGTCAACTACCAAGACCTACTTCATAGAGAATGCCTTGTTTGAAATTGTTTTTATTCTTCTTTTTATTTCCAAAAAATTGAAAAATATCAATTGAAGGAATTTTTACAAATGTTTAATAAAAAGTTTTGAAAATATTGTCTCTTTCTAGGTTTCACAATCATAAAACAAGAGTTTAATTAATATCAAACAAGTCAACTACTCTTTTAATCTTCTAGAAAAATCATAGCCCATTGGCAAGTGTCAAAATTACTGACAAATTTAAGGTGTAGTTTGATTCTAAAAATGTAAGATCTCTCATGTTGGCCTTTTATTACAACTTATATGTTTCTTTGGGAATCCATTGTCTCTTATGTTGTCATTGCACAATTTAATATTCTAGTTACCCTTTCAGGTTTTCAACTCAAACCCTCCTTTGGCTTCAAGACGTTATTCAAAATTTTACGCCTTGAACCCCCTTTATTATTTTGACAAATAAAAATTAATCTTGAGAAGCGTAATGAAATCTGAAGATAGTCTCTCACTTAAAAATCCATGTATGATAAGAATGGACTTTTTCAGGGACGTAACTTAGGCCATGTCACATGGCTATGAAAGAAAATGATAAATAGGCCCAAACAAGTGTTTAAGGGTAATTAAACCAAGGATCAATTCATTCTGATGCCCTTAATCTTGCCTTACTTGGCTTGAATATGCTTATTATATGTATTTTCTTTTGTTTTTTCTGGATCCCTCGAGACTACCCTTTTTTGGGTTTTTACCCTAGAGTTCATTTCCATTTTCTTATATCTTATGCATTTCTCGCTCTTCTTTTTGAATCTCAGTCTTTGAAATGGTTACACTTGATCAACCTTGTGGCTTAAAGCTCAATGAGTCATTCATTTTGAAATATTTCATTTATTTTTCTCATTTTTTCTTTTTCTCTCTTCTTCTTCTTCTTCTTCTTATTTTTCTATATTTTCCCTTTTCTTTTTTCTATCTTTTCTTTTTTTCTCTTTTTTCTTCTCTCTCCTCTTTATCTCTATATTTTTATGAATTTATTGGATGAGTATAGGACTCCAATTGCTTTGATCACCTTCTTATCCTTTTGGTTTCTTGTATTTGGAACCTCTTTTGTTGTTCTCGACTATATCTGATCTCTAAGAACTTTACCTTTGATATGCCTTGTGGTTCCTTGTTATTCCTCATTATTTCATAGAGACTTGCCCTTGTAAAAAAATTGGATTGAAGATCCTTACTCCTACGAGCATATATCTTTCACCTTTCCCCCCAATGTGGAGGGTGATCCCTGGTTAGGGTTGAATTGGAATAAACATAATTAAGGCTCAAATGGGGACAACAAGGGATATATTTTCACTTATTGTAAAGGGATAAATGAAATAACGTCGTTAATTATTTCATACGCACAAGTTCTTCTAAAAAGAGGTATCCCTAGGGGATGAATATTTAGGATTATTTTTTATTTACATGAAAACAATGTAATTAATGCATGATAGAATTATTTAAATCAATCCCTTTATTTTTTTCTTCTTTCTTTGAGTGTGCCCTAATTACTCGAACTTCTATTCAACAAGTTGATCCATAATGCCCCATCTCGTCTCTTCTTGCAGGAAGATTCACGGACAAATGAAAGTTTTGCACTTTGAGGCCTTTTAGTTTCACTCGTATAAAGAAAAATGATGGTTTTGTATATGAGAAGACAAATGTGTGAGTTTGAAGTCATGTATATGATGGAAGGTAGTGTTATAAATAGATCGAATCTACCCGAGAAAGTAAAAGTATGAATTTGGTGTCTCAAAAAAAGTAAAGGTATGACTTCGGAGTCTCAGACAAATGTAGTGTTAAAATTTGGTTTCGGTAATGACCATGAATTATGTAAGGTAAAAAATATCGAGTAATTGTGTTTTTGGATTTGGAAGAGATATGAAAAGTTTAATTTTTCCACTTGCCAGAGATATATGATTCTTGAAAAATAAAAAGAATCTTTAATTAATTTGATACTAAAAGAACTAACGAATTAAAATTTTGATTTATTGCTCATAGCCTTAAAAGTAGCATAAGTTAAATCATTTAACATTTTTACAAAATATTTAGGTAAATAAAGAAAGAAATATAAAAAACAAACTCAAACAAGACAATGCAAGTGAAATAGGGCTTCATGATGGATGAAATGGTATCTTTCTAACTAAAATCCCCATTATGCATCCGATATGTGGGTACTCGATTGGATCTTCAAGGTTGCTATAATCTGATGACCCACTTGCTCATTAAAAAACCATGTCTCCAAATCGATCAGATATTGTAACTTGCTCTTAGGTATCCCACAATTCTTAATGGAATGCCCCAAGCTTCAAATCAATGACTTTCAAACCTTCTTTAGGTACAAACGGGGTGGCTTTAATTTACCTTCAGTCACAAGATTCTCTGTGACTTACCACCAGGATTCTGATTAATGTATGTTAAGATGCAATATATATATTATACAATGTATGACGTATAGACGTGAATGTAAAGATGCAAAAATGCACATACAAATGTGAAAATACAGAAATGGAAATGCAAAAGGTGCGATGCAAATGCAAGGGGTATAATTTCAGAGTGATATTCTTAAAACAACTTTATTGAACACAAGAGTTTCGGTACGTCAAACAAACTTTACATATAAGGAATAACCTTGACTCCTAACTTTTCTATTTTTCTCAGAAGCCAAGTTAACTCCCTCTTATGCTCGGGTGCTGAGTTGTCAATTTGTTATAATTTTCTTGCAAATCCAGCTAAATCAATCAACTTGTGAGCCATATTGCCTGCTTGGATCCTAGCTTCTTTCATGCCATTGTCTTTTTGTTTCATATTATTTGTCAATTCTCAGAGCTGTAGACAATGTTGTTCATTTTTCCTCGTAAGAAAGTCTTTGTGGTTATGAAGTTCTCGTGCAATATCTCCATAATCATCAACAATCTTCATCAATGTCTTGTTCCTGGCTCTAGTGGCTTCTAGCTCAGGATCATTCTTATGCTTTTGGCACTGATATGAAGTTTCCATATTAGCTATGGACACATTCAATGTCTGATTTTTAACTTTGTATTTTTCCAAATCATCCACAATTGTATTGCATTTTCTTTCTGCTCTCTGTAAATCATAAGAGGATTTCTTGTCTCAACCTTCATGGATGTTATTATTATTTCTCCAATTTTTGTATAGTTTTTCAATTCAGTGACCCTTGTTATCTACTCCTCAAGGGACGCACTTTAGCTCTGTACCTAAACAAACCTTCGTACTATTAGATGCCTCCATTGATATCCTTACCTTTGAATGCTCTTGGCTCCAACCTAGCTCCATGATCAGTTACAAAACTAGGTTGCTCTTTCATCTCGAGCTCCATGATCTAAAAGGTACTTGATGCTTGAAGGCGGTGCAATTCTCAATAACATGTCCTTGATCTCCTCTCGACTTGGATTGAACTGGAGTCTTCAAGTTTATTTCCCCTAACATTAGGAGTAGAATCTCAAATTACCACGAGTTCTTATTGCATGACTTCATTTCATATTTCTGAACTTCTACACTTTTCATCATTTCCTTGGGGTCTCCATACAACTTGTTTATATGAATGGTGGATGTGTGTGACTTCTTAGATTGGCTAGGATTAGCTTTCGTTAAAGTAGTCCCTTGTATATTTAACGTCCCATGATCATTTCATCGAGTTATTTCCTTTCTCTTGCAGAAGTTTCTTTTCCCTTGGCCAGAACAGCTAATCTATCCATCCTCTTGGACATTTGCTCTCTTATCTCTCATATCACGTTTTGTTCTTCGTCAGACATACGATCTTTGGTTGCATAGCTCTCCATTATCCTTGGAGTCTCCTCAAGATGCCATTCCCTAGTTGTGTTGTAGTTTACTTAACCTAAAACCCTTTGTCCATCATGAAAAACTTTTACTCTAATGACCACTCACAAATCAACACATTTTGATTATGTCATGATCATGCGATGCAAGAAAAAAGAAAAATAATCATAAAAGCAAGTTAGTAGAAATGATATAACAATATTATTATAGAAGCATATAGAAAAATTAATAAGCTAATGCAAAACGACAATGCAAACACAGATGTAAATGCAAATACACAAAGTGTTAATTCCAAAAGCGATCATCATAGAACAACCTTCATCAGACCATAAGTGCTCCTTACAGTAGACTAATAAGCTTTATTTTCTTCATTTACTCAATCTAGGCCTTCCTAGTGATTTGATGTTGTCTTTGTAGTCGTTTTTGGAATTCTCAAAGTTTTAACCCACATTTCTTCATTTTAATTCACCCCTTGTGATTATGTGATCTATAGATTTCCATTTTCGTGGAATTATCCAAGAGAAAAGCAACCTTAATATGTTGTGAAGAATCTATTCACTCTTGACTTAACTATCATCTAACTATTTGATACCATCTTGATATTTGTTTAATGGGAATCTTCGATCGATCTTTGAGCTCTTCTCTCATCTATCGACTTTGTTTGTAAGTTGTCGCCCTTACGGAGTTGACTACCTAGTTATGGAACTCTTATATCGATATGAAAGCTTTTTGATTTGATCAATCACTTGTGAATTAACACTTTCTTTGTTATGATGTGAAAATGCAAATGAAAACATAAGCCAAATAAAAATAAGATAAACAAAAGAAATTGTTAGTACCACTTAACCAAAAAGCAGAGGAAATATTTATAAAAGGAAAATATCCTACCAAACATGGTATCTACCCTAACATGCTTTTATAATAGTCCTACCCATACTTGTTTTCTACCCCCATACTTCGTTCAACATATAAATCCTAACCTCGTGATATCTACTTTGCAGGCTTCATGCAGAAATATAAAACATAATCGTATACCCTTCTAGTTCTCATGTTTTTTTCAAAATAAATAAATAAATTTGAGGAAAAGGTTAGAGTGAATTTCCCCTTTGTGACTTACGAAGAACCACATATAGAATTTTGAAACAAAATAGATAGGGTTTTGGTACTACTAAAAAGGTCCTAGAATTGTCCTTTGTTTGTGCCCCCTTGGACTTGCCAAACCCTCGATCCTCACCTATTATAGGCTAAAATATATCGAGTTCAATTCGAGAGGATGCATTTCCCCATGTCCATCGAGGAAACTCAATGTTTCGCTCGTAAACTTGAGGCATATGTACCCAGAGGTTACTTGCTAAAGTTCATGCAGAGGAAATTAATTTTTCTCACATAAGCGTAGCGTTCACCTATACCTAACGGGATAGAGCACAGTTAGAAGGCCTATAATACTTGAACAGTTATAGCGCGAGCGGGGTGGGAACTTACAATCCTTTGCCTCGATAAAAAAACAAACAAACTAAAACAAAAGTTTGAAATCTAAAACATGCAAATCACACGTTAGTAAAACTAATAAATAAAAGATGTACAATATGATGTAACCAAAACATGAGGATCAAAATTTAAATATCATTCAAATTTACTATTTTCAACTAAAAATATTACGTATGATCGATTACGGTATGACTCTCCAATTTCCCCAGCGGAGTCGCCAAGCTATTAGAACAGTCCTTAAGCTTTTAAGGGCTATGGAAGAGATCGATCCAACTTAATTTTGGAAAAGGTTCAATATTAAATAAATGCATAAATAAATGGATTTGGAGTCGCCATCGACCTTTGGGTTAGGTAGGTCGAATACCGAAAAATAGCTTTTAAAATAATTAAAAAATAATTTCAAAAGACGAAAAAATGATATGCGTTTAACCATAAATTTGCTTTGAAAAAGGGTTCAGGAGTCGATCACGCGTGCGGAATGATTAGTGTAACACCCATAACCCGTATAATTATACCTATACAGATTATAGATGTCACCCGTATTTTTCCAAAACCATTTCAAAATTTGAGAGCAATTTAAAATTTATTTTCTTAAAATGGTAAATGATATTATAAAAGTTTCATATCATATAAATCATGTTTCGTTGTAACCAATTTAATTCAAAAGATTTTTTTAAATGAACAGTGAACAGTGTCGATGAACAGTGGGGGAATCGATTCCCTGTAGCAGGGGAATCGAAACCCCAAATGTATTCTGGAAATTTTTTTATAATTCGTGGTTACTGTTTATGCTACAGTAACTTTCGAAAATTTACATATAAAACTCATAAAAATTAACCTTTCATCACTATTAAGTTACCAATTTGTTTCCAAATTAATTCAACAAATAAATTGAACATTATCAAATTACATGCCACTATCTAAAATCAAAATCCATCGTAGGATGTCTTACTGATATTGAAATATACCTCTCGATGCTTGATGTCGCTTTGAACTCTTTATTCCATTACAGGCTTTTTACCTACGCGTGAAAATCATCACACGCTAAGTATAAACTTAGTGAGGCAACTTAAACAATATACAGTGCAATACAATTCATGTATGAATTTAGATTTCAAATCCAATGCCATAAAACCATGCTAATAGCATCTTCAATATTTTACCATGATCAAATAATATTAATTTCTCACCTTTTATCCCATAAGCTCATAAGCTTATTTTTACCAAAATACTTACCATTTAAATTCCATAAGCTCGTAAGCTTATTTTTTCCAATATACTTGCCATTATTCCGTCAGCTCATAAGATTATTTGCATGGTTACCATTTATTAACCATAAAACATAATCCATAGCCAATAGCCCATATTAAACCTTGAGGACCCTGGGTATACGAGTAAAATACATGCACCGTAGTGCTAAACCTGCACTAAGCTTACGCCATAGTGCTAATCCGGACAATACACATAAGGTCGTGCCCACCACCTACACTAAGCTTACGCTATAGTGCTAATCCGGACATAAACCTACACTTAGTGTCCTTATACACTATAGTGCTAATATAAACCTGCAGCTGCTATACTCTATGACATGCCAACTATACCCTGTCCCTCAATGACTTACTTTGGGCATATAATCTATTTTATTCGATCCATCCATGGCAAAGTATATCATCAATATTTAACATTGGGCAGTTCATACCCGAAAACATTCATGGTAAAATATCACATTTTTCATGATCAATGCATTTTGATTTCATACCATGACATTTCAATGTCATGTCAAAGTTATAAAAATAACATATGTCATACTGATATAAATAAGGTCGACTTATCGCAAGTCTTCCTGATGATGTATAAAAACATCCATATATAATGTCATGCATGTATTGCACTCACCTTGACACTTTATGTCTTTCAAAATATATGAGCCTCACTATTGTCCACAATATACCCTTTTTATACTTGACTTGCTTCAATTGCAAATCAACCATGATCTGTATAAATCACAAATTTATAACAATACATATGTTAGTATTGTACTAACATAACCATATCCCAAAATAGTTCCATAGCATACTTCAAACTCATTTCCACCAAATAATTCAGTACTTATAATTCCTTTAACATTGGAACCAACTTTTCCAATTTACTCAAAATGGTCTTCACCATTTTACCACTTAAATTCTTAATACCAGTAATTCCAACATTGAAATTATTTCCATTCAAATGCTTTTACAAAAGCATAAATACATTTAAGTACCCCAACTATGCAATTGTTGTACTTAAATCACCAATCATTTCAATCATCCCAAAATAATCAATTATACAACTCTTACACAACAACCCATTAATTTTCCAGAATTCAGACAACTCATACTACCCTTAAAGAATCATTATTCTGTATTGATATAGACACTGGAATTAAATTCCGTTTCTTCCTTTAAAAACTAGACTCGAATACGAATCTATCCATATAAAGAACTCCTTCTAATTCATTCTGTATAATTTATGGTGAATTTTCAAAGTTCACCAACAGAATCTGTTTTGTACAGAATTCTGCTGTCCAACTTTTCTGACCTTTCCTCAGTTAAAAATTCATATATATTTGTATACAACTTGAAATTGATCACCGTTTGTTTTAAAAAAAACTAGATCCATATATGAACACGATATATAAAATTCACCTCCAAATTATTTTTATATATTTTCTGGTGAATTTTCGAACCTACTGCCAGAATCAAAATCCAAACTGTTTTCTTTAACTTCATCCTTAGGTTCTTCATCAATTCTTACAACCTCAAATCATCAATAATCATCATCAATTTCAACAACCATAGTATAAACCCAAATTTCCAGATTTGGGGATATTTGAAATCAAGCTATATTATCATGCAATATTAGTACCAAATGATAGAGTTTTTCACATATAACATTTTTCTTTTTACAACTTACTCAAAATCCTAAGTAAATTGCTTGAGAATTGAGTTAAGGCTTGCTCTTACCTTAGGAAAACCCCACGTCTGGTTTTGGAGAAGAAGATGAGCATATTTTGTTGAAATGTGGAAAACATTTCATCTTAATTTACCTTAAATTCCACTTGAATGAATAAAATATTCATTTAATTGGGATAAGACCAAATCACCCTTAATGAATCTTCTTAATTACCATAATACCATGACAACTCATCCTTATCATATTTCAAAGTCAAAGATGAAATATTTTGACTTTTAATTCCGAAATTTCCCTTGAATTTTCAAAACTTGCATTTTAGTCACTAAATTCCACTGTTTCGGTCAAATCTAAAAATTGTACATTTTCAAACCAACTTTCTCTGATCCAAGATATTAAAATAATATTTCCAACCATTTTATAAAATCCTTCAATTTTTCGTAAAATTTCAATTCGATCGGAATTTACCAATTCCTTATTGGCTTTAACTCTTTCTTTACTAAATTCCAAATCCAACAATATGATTTCCATAAAACTCCAATCTCAAGAGTAAACCATATATTTATAGAATAAAATTCTTTTTAGGAAATTATCACTTAATTCCCTAAATTTTTTTCCCAATCTTATACTTTGACCATCAAACTTTTAAAATTTCCATTTTGGTCATTGTCTTAATTTTTGGGGTATTACAATTAGCACACCACAATGCCCGAAATTGGTACCTAAGCGATTATACGTCATCTAAATATTGAAATTGGAAAATTCGAATAAAATTAAATTATGATCATTTTTTAGAAATATATAAGGGTTGTTATTTTGCACGAACAATTCTCGAAATACCTTCCTTCTCAGTTAAGGGGCATTTCTATGGATTCACCATACAAAATAATATTGTCCAAATTTTAGATAAAATACATATATTAATTACAATTAAAAAACAAATTCATTCGGATATAAAATGTATTATTTTATTCGAAAAATTCTTGGAAACACACTCCTTGTCAGTGAAAGTGCACTTCTATAAATTCCTTGAGTAAAATACTATTTTAAAATATTACAAATAGTAAGAAATAAACAAATATGTAAATAATGGATCAAGATAATAAAGATAGAGACTTTCGGGATTAAACTATACAACCAACAAGAAATAAAGGCAACTATTGCAAATATTTTAAAAACTAGATATTGCAATCGTAAATAAACCAACTTTAATCATTCATGACCAAAATGTAAATTATTACAGTAAGGCCCTCAAATTAAAATATTCCTAAAAATAAGATAACAAGTGAAATGGGACTAAAATGAAATAAAAATAAAAATAATTTCTAAATCATAAACCATCAATGACTAAAATGTATAAATTGAAGATATCATATCTAAATTATAATAAAATAATAAACAGAACCCAACAGTGGCTAAAATGAATAAAAATAAAAACTGGTGAGTAAATTCAAATAAACCACAAAAATAATAGTGACTAAATTAAAACAAGCACAAATTAGAGCACATAATAAAAGAAATAAATAGAGGACTAGTGACGGAAATGGAAAAACGTGAATAAAGTAGAAGGACCTAAAAGAAAATAAACCAAAAAGTTAGTGTTGAGAAATAAAAAGGGAAAATCACTAAATCAGTCCCTGAATAATTAACAAAAAATTAAATAGTCACTACATATTACGTAAATGTAAAACACGCCTAAACATATAGGGGCTAAACAAAAATTAAACAAAAAATATATAACATGAATCCTAAATGGGTAAATTACAAAAAATGTTTATGTAGGTGACTATTTTGCAAAAACACGCCTAACTTAAGGGACCTAAGTGCAATTTCCCCTAAAAGTTTCTATAAATATCATCTTTTTCATTTTTATTAATTATTTCATTTTTCTTTCTTTAAAGTCTTTTAGAGAGATGGTCTTACCTATCTCTAGGATTCCAGCCATCACGCTGCCGTCTGTACCGTCGTCAGCCATTACTCCATCGGTGGCCGTTGGCCACGAAATTTCACCAAGAGGCACGCCTTGAACTCCCCGTCTCGGATCTGGCCTTAGTTTTGTGAGAAGATGCGTCGTTTGTCACAAAATGCTAAAAATCGTTCATTTTCCTGGGCTTCGATTGCCTCTGTCCGCTATTGGATCTGGCCGATTTTACAGTATGTTGGTATCCTCCTCCTTGCGCTCCTCTTGACCGTTCAGATCTACGAAAGGAGGGTCATGTCTCCGGCGAAATTCCGGCTGAAGATAGCCTCTTTTTCCTCTTTTCCTTTTTTTCTCTATATTGTTTCAATCGAAGGAAAAGAAAATAATATATATATATTTCGATTGAAAATGCAAAAACCAAAAAAAAATCATCGAACTCCATCTTTTATTCCTATTCGAAAATGGGGAAGTCCCCTTTTAAATTGTGTTTTCTTAAGTCCTTTTACAAAACCGATAGAAACCCATTTTTCTTTTTTCCAGAAAATTGAGTCTCATTCCCCCGATTTCTCTTTTTTTCTCCCGATTATTTCCGCCTCCTTTCTTTATCTGCTTTCTTCTCTTATTATCAATATTAAATCTATAAAGACATTGTTTTTATAAAAAAAATTAAAGCTCTTATTATCGTTAATTTTCCTATTAATTTTTCTTAGATAGAAAATCTATTGGAGTAACTATAATATCAGTATGATAAATATAATTATAAACATCTTTAAATAATGAAAATAGATACGATATGAATTATTTATTTTAAATATCATAATGATCCTATTAGAAATTATATAGAGATAAGTACATGCCTTTTAACTTGGAAGGTTTACAATAAACATTATTCAAAGTTATTAGGGTAAAGTATACAAATGATCCTCCCATTATATGATGTTATTTTATTGAGTCCTTTGAATATTAAAAGTTATAAAATGATCTTCTGACTATAGGACACTACTTTATTGAGTCCTACAACTATTAAAAATTAGAAAACGGTGACCAGATTATTCATATGTTTCAAACTCACCCTTTTCTGTTAAAAATTTATGGTTATTTGAGTTAAACGTTAACTTCCTGATTAAGATATGATTAAATATAACCCTAGAATCTCAAACGACTATACAATTCAAACAGTTCTGATATCGTATTTTATCATATCTCATCCAGTAGGTTACGTCCAACTTAGATGACTGTCAAATTTTAAAAGAAAAGGACAAATTCATAATATATGAATAATCAAGTGACCATTTTGTAACTTTTAATAGTCAATGGACTCAACAAAGAAGTGCCCTTGTAGTCAGATGACTATTTTGTAACTTTTAATAGTTAGACGACTCAACAAAGCAACACCTTATTGTCGGGAGACCATCTATGTACTTTACCCAAGTTTTTATTGGGAGCGATGAGTATTAAGGAAAATATACAGTAGTTGACATGGTTTTATAGGGGCCTGTGATAGTACCATTTTTTTACTGGCAATTGATGTGGATAGTCTCGAATCGTATTAACCAGTTGGGAAGCCGATGTCAGCCTATTATAACATAAACAAGTCTACCATAATTGCACTACTCCAGTGTTTCAATTTGTGTTGCAAGCAATCTCAAGTAAAGCTTGTGTAAGGCTATGGACTTTGTAACCTGTTGAACCGTATAACTATTTCCTCGTGTAAGTCCCATAACTAAATCAATCAAATTAAATTTAGAAACAATGTTAGAAAGATGAATTCTCAATTATTTAATCTTGAACATTGTTGTATATGTTATAATATAAATTATAAATATGCATGTACAAAGATACACTGAGGGGTGTTGGGGTGCGATTCATAATATTCAAATTCATATATGGTTTAGATATTTTTTTTGTATTTTCTATTATTTATCTAATTTTGTATCCCCTAAATTCTTAATATAACTTCTTAAATTTACACCGCTTGACCTGAAATCTTGTGTCTTGTGTATTCACGTGATGCATGAACATATTGTATATGACATGCTAAAAAGTAGAACATGGTATTAAAACTTTATAGAGTTATTTCTTTTTTTCTCAGCAAAATGATTTTTATTAATCGAGCCTAAGTTAAAAACCTCCCTAAACCTAAATGGAGGAAAAGGGTACTCTTGACTCGGGGCAGAGAAATAAACAACAATAAAGCTTCAGCCACACATATACACCATATCCTCTAAGGCCACACAAACATAAAGCTACGATACATGTAGGCCACCACAATATTACTAACATCACACTGCATTGAAATATAATCCCCATCTAAACCACAACAGCCTATATGAAGTCCTTTGATCTCGCTAGTAAAGAAGAAAAGACTCCCTATATACATAATCGTAGCATACAACAAAACAATCCACACAGTAGCCACATGAGGGCTCCCACACATAAAAGAGTGAAGAGCTAGGCTGCTACAAACATGACAACACTATAGATCATCGCAATAAAAACAGAACAAAAAATCACCAAAGCCAAAGGCATAACGATCTCTAAGCCAATCCTTATTCCACAACGTTCGAATAAGTTACCACCATGTTTAAACATAACACTTTGATACATTCCTTCCATTGCCAGATGATGAGCCAAAGAAGAAAGTTGCTAACTGGAAGTGGAGAAATGAACAACTTAATGGAACCCACTAACCTGTCGATCTCTATTAAGCATTGCCACCGATTCCACGGCCTTGATTCCACATCCACCAACAATTTCCACAACATCTTTGAGGGAAATACAACCTTTAGCGTAGCCTTCCCCGACCACTTGGCCTCAATGAAAATTTCCAAAACTCTTTTAATCGCAGTCAGCAATGTTAATTCTAGATTATCGCCTACGACTGACCCAGAAAAGATTGCTCTCATCACATTATCCTTCGAGTGAAGGACTCCCCTGCAACTCAACGCTAATTTGACAAAATCTATTGTAGGAGTACACCTTGCATGTACCTCACAAGAACACCTGAGACTTTTTTCGGTTCACAACGTGGATTTATCCACCAATCATCCAGATTTGGAGGCCAATCATCCTTCGATGCCTTAATCCAATATTAAGCATGAAGCTTTTTAAAAAAGATAACATCCTTGATTGAGACAACTTTCCCTTCAAAAACTCTTTCGTTAGTTTTCAACCATAAACTCCAAAAGGCTACCCTAATTGTGATTAACGAAAGAGACTTGCTATCACCAGAAAATGAAACATTGAAACAAAAATTAAATAAACTTTCAAGGTTAGGTACACTATTCCAATTGATGTTACACCATTCTGAGAAGAGGAACCAAAATTTTTCCACAAAAGCACAACCAATAAAAAGGTGGAACGAATCCTCTTGATATATCCCACACCAAACGCACACACATTGGTCGTTTTCCAGCTTCACCCCTATTTCTTTAAGAAACACCTTTGTCATGATTCGATCCAATTTAAGCATCCACAAAAAGTTTTTAACTTTTGGTGGAACTTTCGATTTCCAAATCCTGCCAAAATTAAACTCAGATTTTTCTAAATTAGCATTAATAATGAGCGAGGATAATTTCTTAACATTGAGTAGCCCCATATTATCATGTTACCACACTAGTCGATCTGGCTGGAAAAAAAAAAGAATTCACATTCATAATTTGATTTATCAACTTCGAAACCATTAGATTTTCTCTTTTCAATAAATCTATAGAAAAATGGAACTCCATTTGATATCCTCAAAACCTTTCTTCGTTGCAACCTCTGCCACCACTAACTCTTTGTTAACTGCCAACCTGTATGATCTTGGGAAGAAACTCTTCAAAGAACCATAATAACACCAATTATCTTCCCATAATAAAATTGATTTTCCATATCCCAACACCCACCTGAATGCCTCGTCATTTACCCATCTGCTTGCATCTCCATTTTACCAATGGTCTACTATACCATGCCACACTAAGGACATCTTCTTCAGATGCGAAACGTTTATCATCCATGACATAGGAGAGACACCATATTTACAACAAGTTACCTTCCTCCATAAGGCATTGCTTTCAGACGCATATCTCTACCCCTATTTTATCAAGAGAGCCTTATTTTTAGCCCGAATATCGATAACTCCCGCTCCCCCTTATTCTACGGTATGCAAACTCTACTCCAATTCACTATATCCACCTTCAAAATTCTATTCGAGTATCCCCAAAGAAAACCTCTCCTCAATTTTTTGATTTTCGATACCATTGTTGCTGGAACTTTGAATAATGACATAAAGTAAAATGGTAACGAAGACAGAACTGAGTTAATTAACACCACTCTACCTGTAAAAGAAAGGTTACAACTCTTCAACCCATTTAGTTTTGTTCTAAGGCATTCCAAAATTGGCTCCAATGTAGACACTCTCCTAGGATCAACCCTAATAGAATCCTTTAATAAGGGAATTGTAAGATTCATATACTGCAGTTGAACACCTTGGAGAGCTTTACCACTTCATCTGATTCTACTTCAATACCAATCATCCAGAATTTCTAAAAATTAATACTCAACCCAGAGCTTACTTCGAAAACCCAGCGAATAAATTTCAGATTCGGTACATAGTCCTCCTTCGGTTTTAGAAACACAATGGTGTCATCGGCGAATTGCAAATGTGTCAACGATTGATCCTTGGTCACCTCTTTGATTCCTTCAATTAAAACTCTTTCTTTTCTTTTAGAAAACACAACATATGATTCATAGCAAAGTTATCTATGTTATAGGCATTTCATTTAAAATTTGACCAACCTATTTTTAAATATGCTATCTATCATATTTAAACAATAATTTAACATTCAAGATGATGAATGAGATGATGTAAGGATTTGATTAAAACAATATAAAATCATGAGTTCATCCATAAATATATAAACTTAGTTATGAGTATAAAAGAAATATATGAAGTAATATAAAGGAAATATAGTCGTCCCCTTGACTTATTAAGCATTGTCTAAGCGTTAAGGCAGAGTCGAAGAAACTAAAAGAGTCATTAGGGTAATCAGAGCATGTTCCATGCTTGTTCCATTCATACCCCCTAAAGTTGTAAGTCGTTTGACTAGGGTTCTTCAAGTTACGATCATAATGATATTAAGTTGGTTTGAATTGAAGCCAATGCAGTCTTTTAAATTAGAGAAATTTTGTTAGATCATATATATAAATTTAAGGATAAACTACATGTTTAGTATCTCAACTATCACTTTTATTCTGTTTCGGTCATCTAACTATTTTCTCTTTTAAAATCAAACTTAACTTTTGTTTTTGTTTCATTTTGGTCACCCACCATTAAGAAATTAAAAGAGATGATGACGTGATTGTCAAAATGATTTTTCTTAAAACAAATAAATTTAATTTTTAAGTGGTATAAAAATCTCATCTCGATTGATTTGGTATTTCCCTTTAAAATAAAAAACAGTTCGAGGAGTCACCACCAATCTTTGATTAGGTATGATTGGGCACTCAAAAACATAGTTGTCATTTTAATAAAAACATTAATTTTAATTAAAACAACAATTTTTGTAACAACTCGAAAAAGAAAAAATATTTATATTTAAGTAATTTGGTGAAATTTAAGGGTTAAATTAAAAGTTTCTAGAACTTGTAGGTTATTTTAGAAGTTGAAGGAAATTTAAGGACCAAGCCCTGAATTTCCCCATTTAGTGTCGGCATAATTTTTTTTTAAATACGTGCAAATTGGTTTTCTATTTTCAAAACAGAAAACAATTCATATAATTTCCTCTTATGCACCCCTATTTCCAAAGCCGATTCTGACGTCGTCCAGCCACCGATCGTCAATCCAAAACTACCATCGTGTTCGTCATCGACCGGTGAACAAATCCCCATAAACCGATCGTAGCAAAACGTTGTCAAACGTTGTGAATTTCGATTCAAAGTTTTGACTTTTTTAACACCACCGCCGTGAAAATCATCAATTCATCGCCGATAATTGCTTTGTTTTCAACACCTTCCTCACCATAGTGTTCCTTGTGTCGTTCTGAGTCCACCAGTGTCCTTTGCGTCTCCGTCGTTGCCAGCGCGTAAATGAGGTGAGGAAGTCAAAAATTTTAACGTGTTGAAATAGAGCTCTCCATCTTTCAGAATTTTGAACCGAGCTTGGTAAGTGTCTCAAAATCACATAAAATATTTTTAGAAAATTTTCGGGAATTTTTCGAACCCTATAAGCTGTCGCACGTGCCCCCATGTGTCGCCCATACGCGCGGGGGAGGTTCGTAAATGAGGTGCAGTTTGACCCCGTTGACCCAACCAAGTTTGACAGACCAGACTCGACCCGATCCATCTGACTCGACCCGTTAACCGTTGACTGTTGACCTTTGACCGACCGTTGACCATTGACTTTAACCAAAAAGTCAAAATTTTTGAAAAGTCGTAGTTTAGGTTTTTCGACGTTCTAAGTCCAAATCCGAAGTTCGTTTTGCCAAATTCAAACCCGAATGTCTCAAAATTGTCAGTCAATCCCGTTGACTTTGACTTTGACCAAAAAGTTAATTTTTTTCAAAAAGTCATATTTTATGCTTTTCGACGTCCTGAGTTCGATTCCGATGTCCGTTTGTCTAAATTCGAACTTGAAAGCTTCCAATTATCAATCAAACCCGAACATGCATATGTACTTAAGAGTTTTAACTTTGAATAATTAAAGTAAGACTTGGGACTGATAAATTATTATTGTTTGAAGGTACTAGAGACTTATCTGACTGTTCATCAGCTCGACCCAGCTCTTCTCCATCTATTTGGATAAGGGAGCCAATAGTCACTCGTTTGAGCACTATAGCAGAGCGTGACGAGGTCGGTGCACAATAATTTTACTGTGTGCCTATTTTACGAGGTGTGTTTCCTATGTACTATTTGATGGTTTTAACTGGTTTGATAAATATATATATATTCATGGAATTTATGATTCAATGAATGATGGTTTATGAACTATGATGGAACTATATATGATATTTGAATAATTGGTTTCAATGGATGGTATTATTTTGTCGGATAGGGTTCATGAAAATTTTTACTGGTCATTTGAAATATGTTATGGGGATATTATCTGGGTAGGCTGTAGTACGGAGGTACAACTCTGATCAAGTTGGTAAATCTTTACGGACCTAAGGCCGCACTAGGGTAGGCTTTAAGGCTCCAATGTGTTCCTTAGGTTGGCCACTTATACTAATGGGTATAAGGTTGCCCCATGGATGCAATTCTGATAACTGCATATGGTGTACGGGAGGAGGGTATATTATGTGATTTAATATCCTATGTTTTTATATGGATTTCCATGATACTTGACAGGAATATTATTGATGGTTTTTCATATTATGTTTTTACTGAAATAATATGACACACTAAGCCTAGCTCACTTTTTTTTTAAATGTTTTTACCCTTTCAGATATTGTTGGTTAGATACCCAGGTTCAAGCACTTGGAGGATCGACACATCTCGTATAGTCCACCTGATTGTAATGTTTTTATCTTGCAGTTGATTTTATTATTAAATCATGGCCTTTATTTTGAAGTATTTGATTTCATAATGACTACTGCTTTTGTAAATGATATTTGGTTTATTGTGAACTAGATTTTACGACATGTTTTAAAATTTATTTGTTACTTTTAGTTTTATATTTACAAGTTGAGTATTATTGATATTTTTTATATACTTTTATAAATGTCAATTTGTAATATGATTTAAGTTATTGAATAATGTTTTCAGAAAATATCTTTAAGAATCATTAATGTAATATGCTAGACTTAGTCGAAACATACAGGCTGGGTCTAGAGGTTACATTTAATTGGTATCAAAGCTTTTGGTTTTTAAAGCTCGGACTGTGAATGAGTCCAAACTAAAATAAGATTTTGAAATGTTTTACAAAACAAGTCACTAAGGTCATGTCACAAAGTTTTTACGATTTTAATTGTGTTAGAGACTCCAAGTGCTTATCTAACCCTAGGTTTTATCTTATGTAGTAAACTCGAGATCCACCAAGATGAGTGCTAGACGTGGTCGTCGAACTAGCTGTGGGCGAGGTCTAGTGGCTAGATTTGCAGACCCGATTGATGAGATACGTGTAGATCCCCCACCTCTGATAGATGATCCTGCTCCTACTACCCTGACGAATTTGCCTCCTACCGCTGGTATTGGTATGACTACTCCGATTAGAGGAGCCACCGATATTGAGCTCGAGTCTACCAGAATTACATTAGATGAGAATTTTGGTAGACAGTTTCTACAGTTGATTCAGCAAGCGGTCAGAGTTGCTGGTATTGTATTCGAGGTTCATATTTCTCAGACTCTGATTATCAATGGAGTCAGAACTTTTGGAGGACAGATTGGTGGAGGTTCTACTGAAGCGAAAGATTGGCTACATCATACGGAAAGACGTATGGACCAGTTGGGTTTGGACTCAACTAAGAGATATCTGGGAGTAGTTGCGATGCTAGATGGTAATGCCCACACCCGGTGGGGTCTGTTGTCAGTAGTGTCCAAGCTGATCATCTGACTTGGATTTCTTCAAAGAATGCTTTAGGAACCATTTTCTTAGAGAATGTTACCTGATTGAGAGACGACAGCAGTTCCAAGACTTAGTGCAGGGTGATATGTCAGTCTTAGAGAACGAGATGGAATTTTTGAAATTGTTAAAATATGACATTAGTTTGGTTATTACCGAGAGAGATAAATGTCGTAAATTTGCCCTTGGACTCATATATGAGCCGCGTACACAGGTTGTGACCCATCAGGATGAGATTTTTGATGTGCTGGTAGACAGACCAAATATGCTCAGGAGGTGGAAGCTTTAGCTTCTGTTAGAGAGCGTGATGAACATGAGCGATCTAAAAAACCTATTGGCCCTACAGAGTCTTCTGCACAGTCAGGGAAGAGGATTCGTACTTCGACACCTTAGAAGAGCAATACACATTTCAGGCCTACAGCATCTTCACCTCCTGCTGTTTGTTGAGGTGGTTCTTCGGGGTTGCCTCAGGTGCCCTTTATAATTATTGTGGTAATCGACAAAGAGGAGAGTGTCGTAAGAAGACGGGTGTTTCCTATCAATGTGGTTCCAGTGGACATTTTTGGATAGATTGTCGACAACTAGCTTCATCTGAATAGATAGCTACTCCAACTTCTACATGTTCACAGGCATCACTTCAGACTCCAGCCAGAGGTCGTATTCAGGGAAAACTTTTTGGATCAGCATCCAGGGCCGATAGTAGAGCTTGACCCTAACAGATTCGAGAGTCTGCAATTTTAGAGGCCAGGTAGCATACTCTAGTGTATGATACCAGATGTCGAGATGATAGAGATGAGCCAGAGGTTATTCTAGGTACATTTACCATATATTTTGTTTTATACTTTGCATTACTAGATAATGGCTCTACCCATTCCTACATATCGAGTTCAGTATCTCAAAATCTTCATATTCCAATTGAGGACACTGATAATACTATTACGGTTACGACTCAAGTAGGACAATTTTTGTTAGTGAATAAGGTATTTCAGCATGTCCTCTGGAGGTTCAAGGTGAAATTTTTCTTGCCGACCTTATGGAACTTCCTTTTGAGGAGTTTGATTTAATTCTGGGGATGGATTGGTTGAATAAACATAAGGTCAATCTAGATTGCGAGTACAAGAGAGCTACTCTAAAGACTTTTGATCATGGCTATCTCTCAAGTATGGTTCGGAAAGGATATGAGACCTTTATTGCCTCTATTCTGAACATTAAATGTTCCTTGTCCATGATTGAGGAAATTCGTATAGTTAGCAAGTTTCCTAATGTCTTTGTAGAGGAGTTGCCTTGGTTAACTCTTGATAGAGAGGTAGAGTTCGAGATTGACACTTATCCAGGATCTGTACCTGTTTCCATGGCATCCTATCACATGGCTCCAAAGGAACTTAAGGAGTTGAAGGTCTAGTTACAAGAATTATTCAATTGAGGATTTATCAGGCATAGTACCTCACCTGGGGAGCTCCAGTACTGTTTGTGAAAAAGAAGGATGGGTCGCTAAGGCTATCTATTAACTATCGGAAGTTGAATAAGATGACGATCAATAATAAGTACCCACTACCCAGGATTGATGACTTATTTGATCAATTGCAAGGATCTACTATATTCTCTAAGATTGATCTTCGTTCGGGGTATTATCAATTAAAAGTTAAAGGCTTCGATGTTGCAAAAATGACCATTCGCACTAGATATGGTCATTATGAGTTCCTAGTGATGCCTTTTAGTCTGACGAATACTCCCACAGCTTTCATGGACCTAATGAATCATGTATTTTAACCCTATCTGGATCAGTTTGTAGTTGTCTCCATTGATGATATTCTGGTATATTCTCAGACTGGGGCAGAGCATGATGAACATTTGAAGATCATTCTGCGGACCTTGAGAGAGCAGTAGTTGTATGCTAAGTTGAGCGAATGTGAGTTTTGGCTACGAGAAGTGCATTTCCTCAGGCATATTGTTTCAGCAAGGGGTATTCAGGTGGACCTGAGCAAGATTGAGGCTATTATAAGTTGGAAACGACCCAAGAATGTCTCTAAGATTCATAGTTTCTTAGGCTTAGCTGGTTATTATCAATGTTTTGTCGAAGGTTTCTCTATTATCACTGCTTCATTGACGAAGCTATTAAGGAAGAACATGTCGTTTGACTGGGACGAGGCACAACAAGAGAGCTTTGAGAAATTAAAAACGGTGTTGACTCAACTTGAGTTTGGGAAAGATTTTACAGTGTATAGTAATGCTTCACACTCAGGACTTGGCTGTGTTCTAATGCAGGATGGTAAGGTAGTGGCTTATGCGTCCTGTCAGCTGCGACCACATGAGTGTAATTATCTGACCCATGATTTGGAGCTAGTAGCAGTGATATTTACCTTGAAGATTTGGAGAAACTATCTTTATGGAGAGAAGTGTTACGTTTTTACGGATCATAAGAGCTTAAAGTATCTTCTGACCCAGAAGGAACTTAATCTAAGACAACGTCGTTGGCTAGAGATTTTGAAGGACTATGATTGCGTGATTGATTATTACCCTGGTAAAGCTAACATTGTAGCGGATGCTTTGAGTCAAAATGCAATAAAGGATTTGAGATCCTTAATGACCAAGATGAATTTATTTGATGATGGCACTCTGTTAGCGGAATTGCAAGTTAAGCCGACCTCGGTTGATGAGATCAAGGCTAAACAATCTCTTGATAGTTCATTGTTTTCCATTTTTTAGCAAGTGGAGTAGGAGACAACCTCATATTACAATGTTGACCAGGATGGAGTATTATGCTTCAAAGGTCGATATTATGTGCCTGATGATGCTTAGTTGAGGCATACTATCCTTAATGAGGCTCACAGTAGTCCATATGCTATGCACCCCGGTGGAGATAAGATGTACCAGAATTTGAGAGAGAGGTATCATTGGATTGGCATGAAGAAAGACATCTCTGATTTTGTGGCTAGATGTTTGACTTGTTAGCAAGTAAAGGCAGAGCACCAGCATCCGTCGGGTTTGTTACATCATATCAAGATTCCCGAATGGAAATAGGAGTGTATTACTATGGATTTTGCTACTGGCCTACCTATGACTCCTTCGAAAAAGGATTCAATATGGGTGATTGTTGACAGACTTACAAAGTCATCTCACTTCATTTTTGTTCGGGAAAGTTATACGTTGGACAAGCTGGCTAGGTTGTATATTTCAGAGATTGTCAGATTGCATGGTGTTCCCTTATCTATCATTTATGATCGAGATCCAAGATTTACTTCGAGATTTTAGAAGGCGCTACATATGGCTTTGGGTACGATATTGGATTTTAGTATAACATTCCACCCACAAACTGATGGTCAATCTGAGAGAGTGATTCAGGTTCTGGAGGATACGTTTACGGGGCTGCGTGATTGATTTTTGTGGTAGCTGGGAGAACTTATTGCCTTTGGCTGAGTTTGCTTACAATAATAGCTACCGAGCTAGCATTCATATGGAACCCTATGAAGTACTTTATGGGCGTAAATGTCGTACCCCGATCTGTTGGACTGAGTTACGTGATCGGAAGACTTTGGGATCATTGTTATTGCGTGAGACAGAGGACACAGTCAGATTGATCTGTGACCGTTTGAAAGAGGCATTTGATAGACAGAAGTCATATTCTGATCCGATAAGGAAAGATATCCAGTTTGAGGTTGGAGATCAGGTCTTTTAAAAGTATCTCTGTGGAAGAAAGTACTGATATTTGGGCGTAAAGGTAAATTGAGTCCAAGATTTATTGGACCATTTCGTATCTTGAAAAGAGTAGGATCTGTTGCAAATCAGTTTGACTTTCCTTCCCAGCTCAGTCATATTCATGATGTCTTTTATGTATCTATGTTAAGGCGATACCGTCCAGATCCATGTCACATCATTCAGGTTGAGGAGGTAGAGTTGAGACCTGATTTGTCACATGAGGAGGAGCCCGTTCATATTTTAGAATGAGATGAGTGAGTTCTTCAAAATAGACGTATTCCAATGGTCGAAGTTCAATGGAGTAACCGTGGCCCCTCATAAGCTACTTGGGAGACATTGGAGTCAATGGTGGCTCAATTTCCTCATCTATTTTCATAAGGTAAATTTCGAGGATGAAATTTCTTGTAGAGGGGTATAATTGTAACAACCCAAAAAAGAAAAAAAATATTTATATTTAAGCAATTTGGTGAAATTTAGGGTTTAATTAAAAGTTTCCAGAACTTGTAGGTTGTGTTAGAACTTGAAAGAAATTCAGGGACCAAGCCCTTCTTTTCCCCATTTAGAGTCGATAGATTTTTTTTAAATACGTGCAAATTGGTTTTCTGTTTTCAAAAAAAAAACAATTCATCACCGATCGTTGCTCCATTTTCGACACCTTCCGCACCATAGTGTTTCTTGTGTAGTTTAAAGTCCACCAGTGTCCTTCGCGTCTCCGTCATCGCCGGCACGTGAGGGAGATGTGGAAGTTAAAGTTTCCGACGTATTAAAATAAAGCTCTCTACCGTTCAAAATTTTGAATCGATCTTGGTAAGTGTCTTAAAATCGCTTAAAATATTTTTAGAAAATTTTCAGGAATTTTTCGAACCCTATAGGCCACCGCGTGTACCCCCACGCGCTACCCCTACGCGTGGGGGAGGTTCGCAAATGGGGACAGTTTGACCCGGTTGACCCGACCCGGTTTGACCGACTCGACTCGACCCGGTCCGACCCGACCCGACCGATCTGACCCGACCCGCCTATCTTACCCGACCCGTCTGACCCGACTGCTCGACCCGACCCAAATGCTCGACTCGTTGACCGTTAACTTTGACCAAAAAGTTAAAAAATTTGAAAATACATATTTTATGTTTTTCGACGTCCTGAGTCTGAATATGAAGTTCGTTTTTCCAAATTCGAACCCAAAAGTCCCGAAATTGTCAGTCAAACCAGTTGACTTTGACGAAAAAGTAATTTTTTTCAAAAAGTAATATTTTATGTTTTTCGACGTCCTGAGTTCGATTCTGAAGTCTGTTTGTCTAAATTCGAACTCGAAAGCCTCCAAATTATCAGTAAAAACCGAACATGCATATGTACTTAAGAGTTTTAGCTTTGAATAATTAAAGTAAGACTTAGGACTGATAAATTATTATTGTTTGAAGGTACTAGAGACTTATCTGACTGTTCGCCTGCTCGACTCAGCTCTTCTCGATCTGTTAGGCTATGGGAGCTGATAGTCACCCATTTGAGCACTATAGCAGAGCGTGACGAGGCCGGTGCACAATAATTTTACTACGTGCCTATTTTATGAGGTTTGTTCCTATGTACTATTTGATGGTTTTAACTGGTTTGATATATATATATATATATATATATATATATATATATATATATATATATATTATTGGAATATGATTCAATGGATGATGGTTTACGAACTATAATGGAACTATATATGATATTTGAATAATTGGTTTCAATGGATGGTATTATTTTACCGGATAGGGATCATGGAAATTTTTACTGGTTATTTGACATATATTATGAGGATGTTATCTGGGTAGGCTAGAGTACGGAGGTACAACTCTGATCAAGCTGGTAAATCCTTAAGGACCTAAGGCGGCATTTGGGTAGGCTTTCAGGCTCCAAGGTGTTCCCTTAGGTTGGCCCCTTATACTAATAGGTATAAGGTTGCCCCATGGACACAGTTCTGAGAACTAAATATAGTGTAAGGGATGAGGGTATATTATGTGATTTAATATCTTGTGCTTTTATATGGATTTCCATGATACTTGACATGATTATTATTGATGGTTTTTCATATTATGTTTTTACTGAAATAATGGGACACACTGAGCCTAGCTCACTTTTTTTTCAAAATGTTTTCCCCTTTCAGATATTGTTCAAGCACTTGGAGGATCAACATATCTCCTATAGTCCACTTGATTGAAATGTTTTTATCTTGCAAGTTGATTTTATTATTGAAACATGGCCTTTATTTCGAAGTATTTGATTTTATAACGACTACTGCTTTTGCTACTGATATTCGATTTATTGTGAACTAGATTTTACGACATGTTTTAAAATTTATTTGTTACTTTTAGTTTTATATTTACAAGTTGAGTTTATTGATATTTTTTATATACTCTTATAAATGTCAATTTGTAATATGATTTAAGTTATTGAATAATGTTTTCAGAAAATATGTCTTTAAGAATCATTAATGTAATATGCTAGACTTAGTCGAAAAGTATAGGTTGGGTCTAGGGGGTTACAATTTTACGGTCTACATTACCAAAAAAATGAGTTCGAGAGTCGGTTACGCATGGGGAAGGATTAGCACCCCACACAACACCCTAAATTGGTACCTAGTCGATTAATTAGTCATATTTGCATTGTAATTTACGAATTCAAGTTTAATTTAATTCAAGATCCATGCAAATAGTTTTATTTGAAATTTAGGATGAAACAAAATAATATTTAATTATTTCCTATCAATAAGAAACAACCTTCTATACCTTAGAACAACCAATTCATACTCCCATCAAAATAAAGAAATATTATAATTTCATTATAAAGCTCATTATTAATTCCAAAATCAAATTCTTAAATAAAAATGAAATAAAACAAATTAAATTTAAGATCCCTTTTTAAACACATTCTTTGAATTTTATGATGGAAAATAATAATATTTAATTATTTCCTACCGAGAAGAAACGACCTTTAATGCCTTAAATCAATCATTTCTTACTCCAATCGAAATAAAGAAATATTATTATTTTGTTCTAAAATTCATTATTAATTCGAGTGCATAAATGATGATAAAAAATAATTAAATATGAAGTATCAATCCTTTTAGAAAGAAAAAGGATGTTTGATTATTTAAAGACTTTGAGATCAGACCTTTTATAAGTTCCAACTATATTTTCTCGATAAATTTAAATATACAAATATTTCTTTTTCTCTCGTTCCCAAATTTTACGTTTAGTCAATTTTTAAGGTTTCACTTAATGTGATACACTTTCATTTTAGAACTATCAAAAACAACTTTCTTATACATTAATATTTTGGAACATACTTTAAGTAATACATTAATATTTCACATCTACAAACATCTTAAATAATTTGTACATATCTACAAACATCATAAAATAAAAATTAATGTGTATATTTCACATTAATGAATTAAATAATTTGTTATGTCAAATTTAAGGTGAAAGAGCTAAGGAAAATGAAATATTTATAAAATTAATGCAATAGGAAAGTACCACGCCAAAATACACGTCAAATAAAAAAATAAGGACAAAAGTGCATTAAACCACAAATTAAAACAGCATGATAGGTATTTAACCGAAATAACATTAAACAAATAGTAACCAAAATATAAGATTTGTAAATGACATGGCTAGAATCAAATATCAGTAAAATATGACAGTAAGCAATAGGGTGACTAAAACGTAAATGTAACAAAATAGAAAGCTCAAAACATAAACTTGAAAACTCCTATTCAGTTACTGAAATGAAATTTTTCAGAACCATGATGACCTCTCCCGTGGTTTGACCTATTGCTACACACATAAACCCTAAGACCTCTCTAAACGGCGTCATTTTGAAGGTCCTTTATATACCCTATTATAGATTTTGGGAAAACCTAACCCCCTTATTTCTCTCAGCCATTCAACCCCTATTTCTCTCAAATTTCTCTCTTTCTTTCTTCTTTTTTTTTTTGTAATTTTTAAAATCCTTCGACCATCGCCTAAACAACTCCGATAAGGGTATAGTGACCCCTCTCAACCCTCTAAACTCTCTAAAACTCCTATCTTCACACACCTAAACAAATAAACACCCAAATTATAAACTCTATGCCTTTCTTTTTCTCAAAAAACCCAACTCGAAAAAGAGAAGAAAAGGTACCTCAAAACTACTTTGTTGACTTCGAGGGGTGAGGCTTCTTCCTTTCTATTTTATTTTCTATGTTTTTTCTCTCTCAAAATGGTTGTTGTTCTCTCTCTCTTTGGCTCAAACTCTTTTTTTAATCCAACTCAACTCCTCTTCTTCTTTCTCACAGGTTTTCTTTTTTCATTTTCCTCTCTTTTTGAAAATCATATACCCCTTTCTTCTCTCCTCCTTATATGTTTTATCTGAATCCTTTGTGTGTTTGGTGATGATTCGGTAAGGCTTCTTCGTATGGGAATAATTTCCCCTAAACCTAATAGTTATCATCCCAGATTTCTCTGGATTTAACTTATTTTTAATGGGTTTGGTGTAGATTTAAACTGATTTGTTTATTTTTTTCACATTTTGTAGAGATTATGATGATGGGTAGTTGAAACGGCGACTGTAAGGTGACAAGAATCGATAACCAAAACAGTGATGGTGAGAGAACCTTCTTTTACTAGCGACGATGGTTGGAAACCCTAGGGTTTCAAACCCTAGTTGTTTGGTTTTGTTGGGCTATGTTTTGGACCAGTTGGCCCTTGAGTTGTAATTGGGCTCAATTTGGGCATGTTGTAATGGGCCTCTAAAAGAAAGAAATAAAAATAATAATAATAGTTAAATAATAAAAATAATTAATAATAATATTAACGAAATATCTGGGTGAAAATGGTTGTCTACAATGACTTTTTTTTCAAAAAAATCAATAATGACGTGTTCTTATTTTATGATGACAATTAAAACACCAACAGTTGAATTCTTATAATTTGCTTATTGTTGTAACTAACTTTTTTGACTTTGTTTTTTTGTCATGTGCTTATTGTTGTAACAAACATTTTTTGTCTAATCTATAAATTTAGTACCTCGTAATAATTTAAAAAATATTATTTAATTAGAATTTATATAAGATAATATGAGAAAATATCAATATTTGAATTCAAGATTTCTCTCATCAATGATGTCGTTTTTTCATTTTTTATTATCAGCAGGGTTGACTAACATGCTTCCTCCATATCGGCTTATTTTGGTAACAAACTTTTTTTAAATAAAAAAATGACTACTTACCTTTTATATTTATATACTTTTACTCATTAAATTTTAAAAAAATTAACTTTTAGTAGTTTATGTTATCGATTTATTAAATTTGGTCACTAAGACGTTAAATGTTGTTAGTTTGATGATGTGAAACATTAATAAAATGATTTAATTTTTATTTTAACCCTTTAATTTGGAATAAAATACTAATTATAAGTTTTTTATAAACCAAAAGCAGTTAAGGAAAAAATTAATTTAGCCCTTTTAAATATGTTTTTCTTTATCTTCATCGAAACATTACCTTCCCTACGCCAGCTTCTCACTATAAATCTTCAAAATGTAAAAAAAAAAAAAAAGAACTTTCTTAAAAAAAATTAATTACAAGTAGGAGAAAACATAACAAGATGAGTGTTAGAGAGATAAAGTAAAAGAGTATTACTTTTTTTTTTGCAAATTTTAAGTCTAATCTTAATCTTATCTAGAGGGGAAAAGAAGTGGGAACTCTAAAGGAATGAATGAGAGTGCTCATAGTAGATTTAGAACACATAATCCAAGGCAATATGAGAGAATAAAAATGAGTAACTTGACCAACCAACTAAATATGTTTACACTTAAAAGGGTTTTTTTATAAAAGCATCTAATTTTATTAAAAATAGAAAATATCTAAATTACAATGAATGTTTACAACCACAATCGTAAACTAAACATATAATAAATATATTTTATGAAAAACAAGAAAATTAGCCACTTAAGATCACAACACAAGGACCATAATATGAAAAGGTAAAAAACCTAACTAAATAAACTCGAGCAAAAGATAGATACGAACAAATCTAACAGAGTTGGCAAATAAACCACAAAAGTGGATGAAGTTATTGAAAGAACACCGACAAATCACAAATTAGAATCGAGTCACGTAAAATATTATCCACGAACGCAAATCGTGTATCCAAGTCCAATTCGAGGGTTTAAAGTACGGAAGAACTCCATGATAACAAATAACCCAAAAATTTTAATCAAAATTTTCTTCCCTCTAACCGTTAAGCGAATTATATTTTTTTTAAATTTTTTTAATCAAACCAAAATATTAAATATTAAATATTCAATACTTCCGGTTAATTTGATTAAAATCAAAGTTTAAACACCCCTAATGATAAGTAATATATAAATATAATATAATATATATTTAATATTTTTGGTTAATTTATTTAATTTGGTTAATTTATTGGTTTCAAATCGAATTAACAAATAATCAAAGTTTAAAAAAATATTCATCGTTAACCGATCAAACCTAAACTTAATTGACCGATTAACACAAAAACCATTCATATTTACCATTTTCAACTAAAAAGATGGCGTATAATCGATTACGGCCCAACTATCTAATGTCCAAGTGGAGTTGCTAAGCTGTTGAAACAATCCTTAAGCTTTTTAGGGCTATGGCGAGGAAACGATCCAACTTAATTTTGGAAAAGATTGATTTTTTAATAAATTTTAAAATAAATGTATAAATAATAAATTTGGAGTCTCCATCGACAATTGAATTAGGTAGGTAGAATAAATAAAATATCCTTTAAAATAATTTTAAGAAAAATAATTTTAAAAGACAAAAAAATGATCGACGTTTAACCAGAAACTCATTTTGAAAAGGGTTTGGGAGTGGATTACGTGTGGGGAAGGGTGAGCACCCCCACAGCGCCCAAAATCGGTACCTAAGCGATTATATGTCATCTAAATATTGAAATTTTCAAATATGAATGTACATTTAAATTATGATCCTAATTGTTTTTTGAAAAAGGCATTATTTTATATGAACAATTCTTAAAAACACATTGCTTATTAGTTAAGGAGCGTTTTTTATGGATTCTCCATTCGAAAGATCATTACCATGTTTTTTTTATCAAATTATATATTTAATATACAAAAAAAGTTAATAAAATAAAGTAAAGAAATCACTTGATTGTATAAAAAGGGTGTTATTTTGCATGGGTATTTCTTGAAAACACATTCCTTGTTAGTCAAGGCGTGTTTACATAAATTTCTCATACAAAATAATATTTATTCATTTTTTCTAGAGATAATATGTATATTTAATAAATATATATATATAATCATTGGGACGTAAAAACATATATATACTATTTTATACGAACAATTCTAAAAAACGAACTCCTTGTTAGTTAAGGTACGTTTCGATAAATTCCTCGTACAACAAGTTATCTCAATACAATGTGCCCTTACAATAAATAGAAACAAACATGGACTTAAACAAAATACCATAAATATAGAACGCTTAAATGCAAATAATAGGAAATTAAAAGAATATGTAAATGGATAACCAGAGTAAAAAGATAGTAACTTTAAGGGTTAAGTTGTAAAACCACCAACAATCATGGCTATAAACACAAATATCATATAATCTAAACACTAGAATCACAATAAAACCATCATTAACATTTAGGACAATGGAAAATTTTAAAATAGAATATTCAATATAAAATAAGCACAAAAATGAAATAACAAATGAAAAGGGACTAAAATAAAATATTTTAATATATGGTGCTGAAATAAGAAGAAATGCAACTTCATTTAGTGACTAAATTGAAAATTTACAAAGCTATAAGGACTCAAGAAGAGATTTACCCAAACGCTAAACGTGCATTCTTCCCTCCCAAAATGACGTCGCGTAGCATGAGGTAAATAACCCTGAAACTATGGCAAAAAATGGCCTAAATTCTCATTTGTTTCATTTTCACTCTTTTCCCAAAAGGGGAAAATTTTTCTCTTCCTTACTCTTCGTCGGGGGAGGCTGAAAGCCTTCGGCCACCATTCACCAGAGATCTCCGCCACCGTACACTGTGGTCAGAGCTTGGGAAAACCTCCCCAAAACCATAGATCTAGGGATTTATCTTCGAAAAACTCCTCCTTCTGGTGGCGTTTAGACTTTTCGGTGACAAACGATGTAAGCCTGTTTTTTCTCGTTCTTATCCTCTCTTTTCAATTCTTTGGTTGTTGTTCTCTCTCCCCCTTTTTTAGTTTTCGAAAAGTCATCTATTTTTTTGGTTTTTGGTTATGTTGCTATGTAAAAACAAGGATCTCGATTTTTTGTTCTGTTGCTATATATGATCAAAAAGGGAGGATTTTTCCTCTTTCTTGCTCTTCCTCATTTGAACTTTACCGAAGGGAGACTATATTTCCTTTTTTCTGATTATTTTTTTTATTTTTGGTTTCCATGCGAGAAAAATGAGGAACTATTACAATTTTTGGCAATCTGTCAAGTTAGAGGGAGGGTAACAAACAGTCACTGCAGGCGCGGAGGTCAGGCATGGCGGTGACAGGGTGAGTCAGACTGGTGGAAGCAGTTGGGGCATTTAATGACTCAGATCTCTTATAATCCTATCACAAAATGGTTGGGCCTTGTGGGGGACCGATTTGGGGCGCGTGTGGGAGCTAGAGAGACACGATCGTGTATCAAACTGAGCATGTATCTCAGACGCGGGGCATATCAATGGCCAGGCTTCGACGGCGGTGGCAGTTGTTAGAAGCATTAGGGTAAACCCTAATATCCTTAGCATATGGACTATTAGATCTAAAATCAGATCCAATGGATGGTAGTCAATTGCACATGGGTTAAGGATCAAAACCCTATTTACTTTTGATCTAGTCCAATAGATATTGTTCAATCTGATGGTTATGATTTAGGGTGGTACGGAGGCTTGATGTAGCTAGGGTTTCTCAAACCCTAAACTTCTATGCTACTATTGGTTCAGGCCTACTTCAGCTGGGTTACTCTGGGATTGGGTTTTGGCTACTGTTTGGGTATATAAAAATAAAATAAAATTTAGTGCATTATATATATATTTGATTTAATTATTTATTATATTTATTTATACTTGTATAATAATAATCATGTACACCACTAATAAAATATATTTATAGCCACATGCATGACATAATAATGATTAACATGTATAATTAATAATAATATGACCATATATATATATATGTATAACACAAATGAAACTAGAATGAAACCCCCTCCAGGCAAAATGAGTATCTACAAAAATTATCTACGAATGTAAATTGTGTATCCAAATACAATTCAATTGTCCAAAGCGAAGGAGATCTACATGATAACAAATGGGCTCTATCTTGCTTAGTTGTGACGATGTCAAATCTAGCCTTGAGATCAATTATTTAAAAGCTATAAGGGGAAAATAAATTGAAGGAAATTGCACAAGAACATCAAAAATCGAATGAACTTGATCAAGATCTTTAATTATCAAAGAAATATTTATAAAAGAGTAGTTCCTATATTCAACTCCAAATGCCATTCAAACGACCTCTAGTAATATTGTTCTCTCTGAAAGATCTGGTTTGAGCAGTTGACTAAATAGTCTAAAAACATTATCAGCATATAATATCTTATAAGCACATAATGCTATTAAGAAAACTTCTTCAATTACATTTTGTTGAAATATCATAAGAACATTTCAAGAAGAACAAAAGAACTCTTACTTTTCTTTTCTGTATTTCTTAATTACCATTCCAGAAAGCAACATTACAGCTTTATATACAACAATACAACAACCCAGTGGCAGATCTAGAAATTATAAATAGGGGTTCAAAATTTTAATTTTCTTTTTTTTTTAAATAATGGGGGTGCAAAAAAAATTTCTTCCATTTTTCTTTAACATATTATACTAAATTTCACTTTTTTTCCTAAATAATAGGGATGCACTTGACCCCTAAGGGGCTTAGTGCATCCGCCCCTGTTGAACAACCTCCTAACTGACTAACAAACTTATAACAACCTAACTTCTAGACTAACTTTTAGAATTTCTCTAGAATTTCTTCATACTCATATATGCATGGGCTGCACGTACATGCATGACACTACACACACATCCTTCACGCTGCAAGCTGCATCATTCTCTCAATATTCTCCTCGCTTTTTCCCTTCTTCAGAAAACAAACAAACTTTCAACTTGTCACGAAAGCTAGCAAAGGGAGCTTTCGTTAAGGGTTTAGTTAAGCCTTCAGCAACTTGATGAGCTGCTGGAACATAGCTCACACATAGCTCCCTAATAAAGTGAACATCCAAGTCGACATGCTTGGACTGAGAGTGATACACTGGATTAGCACTCAACGCAATTGGAATGGTGTTATCACACCATATTGTCGGTTGTTTTCATTGTGACACCTTCAAATCAGTAAGAAGGACATCGACCCATGCTACTTCAGCTTTTGTATCTGTAAGGGTTATGTATTCAACCTCCATGGTGGATCGAGACACCACATTCTGTTTCTTTGCACTCCATGTTATCAAACTTCCTCCAACAAAAACACAGTAGGCAGACATCGACCTTCTATCATCTGCCCATCCATCCCAATCAGCATCCGAGAAGGCTCATATATTCAGCTTGCCTGGCACAAACCCCAGTCCATAGTCCAACATCCCACATAGATAACAAGAATACGTTTAGCAGCAAGCAGATGTTGCTCTCTCCGGGCATGAATATACTGGACCACTTTGTGTTCACACTAAATCCAATGTCAGGTCTTGTGTGGAACACATAGATCAGCCCTCCTACTAGGCTTTGAAACTCTCGAGCATCCGTCAGCAACTACCCTTCATCCTTCTTCAAATGCGATGACGCAACCATGGAAGTAGGGGTACACGAGGCCTTAGTCATTTTTGCCCTCTCAAGCAATTCGAGAATATATTGCTTTTGGTTAAGAACCAACAACTGATCACATCTCTTGACTTCAATGCCTAAAAAATAGTGTAGCTCCTCCAAGTCCTTCAAAGAGAAATAGTTCTTTAACAATATTACCACCCTCTCAATTTCACTCGAAGACTGCCCAGTTACTATTATGTCATCAACATATACCAAGGCATAATTTGACACACCACCTGCTGCCAGAACAAAGAGAGAAGCACCAGCTTTGGATTCTTTAAATCCAAGATGCACGAGACTACTTTTCAGCTTCGCATGCCAACTATGTGGTGCTTGGTGCAAACCATAAAGAGACTTATGCAGCTTGCACACCAACTTTATGCCATCAGCCATGTATTGTTCAAAACCAAGTGGGTGTCGCATGAACACGTCTTCACTCAGTTCACCAAAGAGGAATGTGTTATTGACATCAATCTGCCTTAGTGGCCATCCCCCAGAGACAGTAAATGCCAATATAATGTTCAACGTAGCAAATCGCACCACTGGACTAAAAGTTTCCTTGAAGTCTTTCCCAGGAACTTGAGAATACCCCTTAGCAACCAACTTGGCCTTGTATCGTTGGATCATTCCATCAGAATTACGTTTTACCTTAAATAACCACTTGCAGCCAACAAAAGACCGTCCTTCAGGCAACTGAACAAGCACCCACGTGCCATTATTTCGAAGAGCAGTAAGCTCAACATGTATTGCTTCTTTCCACTCCTTGGACTGTAGAGCGTCATTAATCGAAGCAGGAAGCACCTTACTCAAAGAACTAGCAAAGACTTTGGGTTTAAAAACCCCACATTTACTTCTCGTCAACATAAGATGCTGATTAAGAGATACTGCATTCTGTTCAGTGGACAATTATATTCTATCGTTTGTTACAACTTAAGGTGCTTCAGTGGATGATTGTGGAGGCTCAGGGCAACTTGACGCAGCCTCAGTATTATCAACAGCTGATTCAATGTCACTTTGAAGAATAGGGTCAGTACCATCTTGAGCACTATAATCAGCACCACCAGCATGTACATGTGATGACTCGTTAGCGGGTGTGGATGAACCAGACACTACTCTTATTCTCTCATGATGAGTGACTACCTGCAACGGAGCAGACCTCCATGCACTAGTACAAGAAACAGATTCATACTGTTTTTTATCCGCAAAAGGGAACGCATGTTCATCAAATTTAACATGTCTCGAGACATAGACGCGACCATCCTGAGAAAGGCATTAAAAACCTCAATGCTGGGAGCTATAACCCAAGAAAACACAAGGAGCTGATCTTAGCATTAATTTATGTTGTTGAAAGGGCCTCAAATGCAGGAAACAATGACACCCAAACACACGCAGTGTGGTGTAATCTGGCTTAGAACCAAACAGATTTTCAAAAGGTGAAATATTACCTAACACTTTGGTAGGCAATCGATTAATTAAGTGTGCAGCTGTAGCCACAACATAAGACCAGAACCGAAATAAGATAGCAACCTGAGCTAGCAACACCAGAGCCAACTTAACTAAGTGACGGTGTTTGCGTTCAACCACATCGTTCTACTCAGAGGTGTGGGGGCATGTGACTCGATGTGAAATACCTGAACGAGTTAGTTCACATGAAAACCGCCTGTATTCGCCTCCCCAATTACTCTGAACAGACTTGATTGACAAAGAGAACTGATTGGTGACCATGGCTTGGAACAACCAAAATGCATCAACTGCCTGAGTTTTGTCTTTTAGCATGTACACCCATGTATGTCGTGTAGACGCATCCACAAATGATACATAGTATCTATAGCCACATGATGAGACATGTGCAACACCCCAAAGATCGGTAAAAACAAGCTGAAATGGAACATTGTGCATAGTAGCAGAAGAAGTAAAAGGCAACTTGTGACTCTTTCCCATGCAACAAGCAACACAAGCTATATTTAAACTCTTTGAAATTTTAACATTGACAGAATTGCATACATCTTTCAATGTTTGAAAAGTAGGGTGTCCTAATCGCCTATGCCAAAGGTCAAATACACTAGGACCAACTGCATTACACAAAAAACTTTAGGTTCCACATAAAATGTGTACAGCCCTTCACGTTGCTTCCCTCGAAGGACCACAACACCAGTGGATTCGTCTCAAACAAAGCATTCATCAGCATGAACTCAATAAAGACATTATTGTCCTTAGCAAACTTCAAAACTGAGAGCAAATGTTTTGTTATTTTGGGCACATGTAATAGATTACTTAAGATTAAAGCTCAAGAGGACAGTTTTACCAATCAAGTTCACCCCTAGTGACACGCCATTACCTACTAGGAGATTACCTGGGCCAGTAAATTCAGTGGAGTGCGTCAATTTGGAGCCATCTGGGGTAACATGATAAGTTGCCCCCGAATAAACCACCCAACGTTCACCTGATGCCACGTTGGCTTGGGGCTGAGTGGATGACGACAGTTGCTTGGCATTGCAACACGAGCAGCCTGACATATCAAATGTGGCACAATTAGAAGCACCAGAATCATCTCTGGATCGGGATGAGCCAGAAACTACATTAACCCCAGGGAAGTCTCGATCAAAGTGATACCAGCATCGATCTACAGAGTGTCCATTCTTACCGCATAACTGACACTGAAGGCATACACGCCCTCGACCACGTTCATCGGCCCGACCACCACGAGAGAACTCAGACGAGCCAGTCGCTAACCTTCATTGAGCAGCATGAGCACTCATTGGGAGGTTCTCAGGTTGCACATCAAAACCAGTAATCTATGTTTCCGCATCGACAAGTATCGAATAAACCTGATCCAAGGACAGTGTTTCTTGCGTAGTCGTGATTACGGCCATGAACAGCTTGTATTCATGTGGCATTCCTTTAAGAATACTCACGATGTGTTCGACTTGAGACATCGGGCTTCCACACGATGCAAGTGAATCAAAAATCTCTTTAACTCGAGTGAGGTAATCTCGTATAGAATCATCTCCTTTCCTCATAGACTGAAGCTTGTAATGTAGGTTCATGACCATGGTGGTGGATCGATTGGCAAAAAATTACAGATTCGTGTTCCAAACAGCAGAGGCTGACTCGACACCAACGAATTGTGGCAGTAATGGAGCACTAATCGTGGATAAGAGCCAGGACGCAAGGGCACTTTCTTGGGCTATGAAGTCTTCATAGGCTTCATTAGCAACAATCTCTCCATTTGCATCAACAACCGTCTACGGTGGAGCTGCTACCGAACCATTCAATAATCGTTCAAGATGATGGCTGCGAACCGTAAAAAGAACCTGTTTCTTCCATAACAAGAAGTTCATCTCATTGAGCACCACCTTTACCCACTTGTTGGTAAACATACGAGTTGACGAGGAGGATGAATCACCAAAGAGAGCCATCGCAGCTTAGCAGAGAGCTCCAGGACCGAAGACAAAAGATACCATGTTGAAATATCACAAGAACACTTCAAGAAGAACAAAAGAACTCTTACTTTTCTTTTATGTATTTCTTAATTACCATTCCAGTAAACGACATTACAGCTTTATATACAGCAATACAACAACCTCCTAACTAACTAACAAACTTATAACAACCTAGCTTCTAGACTAACTTTTGGAATTTCTCTAGAATTTCTTCATACTCGGATATGCATGGGCTGCACGTGCACGCATGACACTACACACACATCCTTCACGCTGCACGCTGCAACATTCTCTCAACACATTCAAATATTCCATCATAGTGTTCAACATCAATTTGATGCACCTCTGATGGTTGACGTACTATACATTCCTCGTACTTTTGTCTTTCATTTATTAGAACCAATTTATTAAAACAAGTAGAGGGGTCAAACAACACCTGCTCATGACCAAAACAAATGTATATCAAATCCAATTAATAACAACAATACAAGAAAACCTTACAAAAAATAATCTTCACGAACATACCCATCGAATGATCGCCTGTTGATATATGTGGTGTTATTTGATTTCTTATTAGTCTATACCATCATTTTTAAGACGTAAAATCAACATTAATACCATGATAACTCCCAAATAACAACCTTGCAACAGAGTCAAGTCACATACAATCTTCCCCACCGAAAACCCAAACCGATTCCACCAGAACCTCTACAACCACAATCAAAACTATCGACCGACCACCTTCTACAATTGTTGTTGGAAAAATTAATAAATGATTGAATAAAATTGATGTCTTTTAATAATAAGTTATGTCACTTGGTGAACAGACTTATTATTTGGTATAAAATTGCATCAATTCAATTATACTTATTAGTTTTTCAACAAATTTCTTCATCAAAAGGTCATAACCTTTTGATTAGTTTCCTCTCCTTTATAAATAGGTTAGTTAAGGCTCAATCTTAGACACAATTCCCAAAACATTGGAATAGGAAAACTCTTAGAAATTCCTTCCAAATTCGTTCTTTCCGGTGATAGAGAAAGGCAATATTGTGTTCGATTGATCACTACGGTTGTGCTTACTGTTGTGATCGTTTGTTGTTGTATCCTGGGAGACCTACGTCCAACGTTACTCAAAGCACCGAGGAGAGGACGAATCTGTCTTAAGGAAACTGTTCATACAGGCCTCAACAAAAATCCTTCTTCGGTTTATCATACTCTACTCATCAGATTTCGTGTCTACACATGAGTAACAAGTTTGATTCTTCCATTTTAATTCTTTATTTATTTTACTTCGTTCGATCATATAATAATATTTATTATTATTATTATTATCTCGGATTAACCATTTATTATAACAATCTTAAGACAGACTCTTTTTATTTTGATCCGAGATGAACGAACGAATTATTTTAAGTTAAAAGTCAAGTAATATATACGTACGAGTTCAAGGCGAGTTGGACAAAAGATATCTATCTTTGCAGGTTCAAGACGTGTCGTACGCAAAAGAATATTTGCAAATCTATAATCTGCATTATTAAGTCTCATCGTTGGAGCAAGCATCAAGTTCAATCTACGAGTGAACTACGATATTAATGAACTATCGAAGCATCAAAACGCTAGTTAACAAGGTGATATGGTAACAATCTTTTCGTTTAATAATCTTACCAATCTGCTTAGTACACACTGCAAGAAGTTGAAATTCTTTAATGCTTTGCAAGATTGTTTAAAATATTATAATATTATAATATTTTAATGTTTGACTTTAAGTCCCAACCCTTGTCCTTTATGGTTGTGCACCATCCAGAATTTTTGTTTAACCATTACGTCTGTTGATAGTTGAGCACTTGGTGAAAAGGTGCATATGGAACCTTTTGAAAAACTTTTTCAGGTTCACAATGAACCATTTTGAAGATTTCAAAATTAAGAACGAGCCTTGGTGTAACGTGATAAGGTTTGTATTTTTTTCTTGTAACAAATGGTGAATTTTGATCAAGTAATCAAAAAGGTATGTGTAACCATTCAATATTTCTTTTATAATATTTATACATTAAGATTATACTATTGTTTCGGGATTTATTAAATTTCCACCGTTCAATAGAAGTTAGTTTTGTTTAGAGAATAAATTTATTAAATTCTAGTCGTTTAACAGAAATTGGTTTTGTTTTGGGTTTTATTCCCGTTGTCCAACAGAAGTTGGTTTTGTTTGGGATTTTATTTTTAAATTCTGACATTTAATGAATTCAACAAAATAGTGTTGATTGTACATTTCTGTTTCGGGTTTTAGTTTTACTAAATTCCTGCCGTTTAACATAAATTACTTAATTGTTGGATTTTAGTTTTGACTAAAATTTGTTGCGATAAATAAGGTACCGAAAGGAATTATGATATGTTTGTGGACAAAAAATCGGGCCTATAATTATGTTTCAGGATTTTAATCCTGTTGTTCAAAAAAAAATTATTTGATTTAGAGGTAACAACATTGTTACAAATTTTGTTTTAGAAATTTATTTTCTAATTAAATTTTGTTGTTTAACAGAAACAAATGGTAAAATAAATTGAATTAACTTTCAATTTATTGTTGGAATATTTACAAATTCCGGTTATGTGTTTTAAACGAAACAATGGTAACCCCACTGATTCACCTAACTCATGATTTGAAATGTTGATTCCTATTCAGACTTTGAATAAATTCAATGATGTAAGTGGTTGTGAGCCATAACGAGAAGCATGTGAAATTCATGGATAGAATTTCAAGACATAAGCGACGTATGATTTTATATTTAACCATGTTGAATTTGGTTAAATATAGGATGATCCTTCTATTCATAGAGAGGATGAGATATACATTGTTGTCATTAAAGCTTGAAAGCATTATAAGTTTCTATACCGGAATTACATATTGAATGGATTGTCACAAGCCATATGAAGTGTATAGTATCCATAAGATTGCTAAAGAAATATGAATTACATTTGGTCATGTTCTGAGTTGTCATAGAACATGTGGAAGAAGCTATTTTATTAGTAAATTACCTTTAAATAAGGCAACTTACAAGAAAATATGTGAGACACCATATGAGTTATGGAAATGTAGAAAATTTTCCTACAACTACATCAAAGTATGGGGGTGCCTTGTATAAGTATAATGGTAAGTCAAGACACATACGTCGTCGAGATAATATCATTAAACTATTGATCTCAACTAGAGTTATCTATATTGATTTTGTAAAATCAAAAGATAACATTGTGAAACCACTAAATAATGAGTTGAATTGAGATCAACTTGATAAACATTGAAAGGAATGTGACTAAAGCCCATTAATATTTAAGGCGCTATGTGAAGGAAAACCCAACTTAGTTGATTGGAGATCCCAAGATCTAAGTTCAATGGGACAACCTACTTGCATAGACCTTGTGAGGTCACTGTGGGGGTTCTTATCTCCAAGTCCATTCCTATGATGAAAACAGTGACTAAAATGTGGAAAAGGTTAAGCAATGCTTTTAATTACCACTATGTGTTTCGGTGAGCCGAACAACATAAGTCACCTATGTGAGAGTGAAGTGGAGCCGCTTCAAAGAAACTATTGGGGGCATAGTTCTCTAAACTCTTGCAGAACCAATGAGATATTTGTGTGAGATATGTCATCGCTTACACCAACGGCAGGACAGTTCAAGGACATCACGTCTACTGGACAACCAGTAAGGTAAACATATTTTCACAAGGGAAGGTTCAAAGGGGGACGCCTACCTATCCTATGAAAATATCGAACGTAGAATCTATAACCATATCGAGTCAGTGTTTGAAATCATCAATTTCATTCATGTGGGGGATTGTTGGAAAAATTAATAAATAATTGAATAAAATTGATGTCTTTTAATAATAAGTTATGTCACTTGGTGAACAGACTTATTATTTGGTATAAAATTGCATCAATTCAATTATACCTATTAGCTTTTCAACAAATCTCTTCATCAAAAGGTCATAACCTTTTGATTAGTTTTCTCTCCTCTATAAATAGGTTAGTTAAGGCTCAATCTTAGACACAATTCCCAAAAAATTGGAATAGGAAAACTCTTAGAAATTCCTTCCAAATTCGTTCTTTCCGGTGATAGAGAAAGGCAAGATTGTGTCCAACTGATCACTACGGTTGTGCTTACTGTTGTGATCGTTTGTTGTTGTATCATGGGAGACCGACGTCCAACGTTACTCAAAGCACCGAGGAGAGGACGAATATGTCTTAAGGAAACTGTTCATATAGGCCTCAACAAAAATCCTTCTTCGGTTTATCATACTCTACTCATCTGATTTTGTGTCTACACATGAGTAACAAGTTTGATTCTTCCATTTTAATTCTTTATTTATTTTACTTCGTTCGATCATATAATAATATTTATTTTATTTTTATTATTATTATTATTATTATTATTATTATTATTATTATTATTATTATCTCGGATTAACCATTTATTCTAACAATTGTCTATATTACCAGTCAACAAAATCATATGGATTTTATTAAGAAAAATGTATCGCTCTTATGTGATGGCTTTAGCTTCTCTGTTAGAGTAAGAGAGGCTTATTTCTATTCTTTTAATTCAGGGTTAAAGTGCAGCTATGAGCGTCTTGATTCTCCATCGAATATCTCAGTGGATCCAGCTAGTTGGTGTTCTAAAGGTTTAGTGAATCTCGTGGGAGAGTATGCTGGTGTCTCGTTTGAAGAAGTGCTCTCTTCCGTGTCAGCGGATGATGTTTTTGAGAATCAATATTTTGATGCAGCTTTGAATCCTCAAATTGGTAATTTAATGGTACAAGTTGTTTCCGATGCGATTCTCTCTACCTAGGTGGATTCTCATATTGTACCAGGAGGACTTGCGGGGAAGGAAGGATTTGTTGCTAAGGGTGGGCTTCAAAAAATCAATATTTTAAACTCAACACGACTTAAAAAAGTTAGACTCAAATTAACTTTAATTATAATTTCATTATTTCTTCTTGTCGAAATTTCAACCTTTTGACAAAATAAAATAAACAAAAATAATTCGTCATAAATAGAATGCATTCTGATATGTACGTGGACAATGGCATTTGGGGTAGAATTTTTTTGTTCTTAATAAAAGTAATATTTTATTGATAATTAATCGAGCTTAAGGGACGGTTACGAAAAATATTAATATATTTTTTAATCATTTTGATCAAATTTTATCTTATAATTATTTCATACTACTAAAAAGACTTCATAAAAAGTTGCATTCAAATTATTTGTCCTCACGCTCTGATTTTCCATTGAGTGAGATCAAGCTCTCAATATAAGTAATAATTTGCATTGTTTTTCTATAACCACTTTAAGCTCTCGTGTGGAGGAATCAAACAACACTAAGTTAGATCATTATTATAAATTTGGTTTAGATGTTACATCTAAATCTTAAAGATCACATTAATCACTAAAGTGGCCAAAAATTTAATTCAAAAACTTTAATAGATATATAATCAATTTTACAAATGATTTATTCAATTATTATCCCTTTATCAGAAAAAATAACAATAATTAAAACAATATCAATATATTTTTAAAATATCATCGATCAAAACCCCAATGGACTCTATCTCCATAAATATATTTGATCATCGATCAAAATTATTCAAAAGCACGAGTTTCATGGCGTTTGCTATTAGTTTTCGCTATTCAGGGCTCTCATGTATTGATACTACACTTTTGGTCATATTTTATTAGTTGTGTGTTTTAGTCATTGATTCTTCAATTTCTTTATTGATATCAGTTAATTATTGGCTAAATTTGAATCCGATACTTATCGACCTCTATTGAAAAAAAAATAACTTTAACTCCTTATTTCAAACCCAATTTTGTTCTTTTTATTATTTAGTCCGTCATCTTTGTGTTCAGTTCAACTAAGTCCCTAAATTTAAATCCTTAAAAAAATCTTCTACCAAATATAAACTTGCCCTCATTTAACTTAAATTTCCGTTTGTTTCAAGAATTCACCTTTTGAACCTATTCAATATTGAATTTTCATTAAAAAAATATCTACTTGAATTTTGACCCCTATTTCATAACTTTACATTTTATCCTACTGATATCTTTCGACAATTTCAACAATCGATTCAAATTCCACCACGAGGTAATTAAATATTTAATCGTACAACTTAAATAGGTTTAGCTTATACATTCAAGCTTAAGTGTGGATAACCTATATAAATGAATACAATTTGATTACTTAGATTTACAATAATTAGACCTTTTGAGTAGTCTCAGTGGTTAAAATAAATGTTGTTCTCTCTTAAGGTATTGAGTTTAAACAACTACATGAAATCCATTCTCAACCATTACTTGTAGGTACATGGACAATGGTCTTGGGGTAGAAATACGAAAATTACATAATTAATTAGGATATCACTGTTTAAACCTATGTATAGGAAGATTTGTTCGTCGAAGCATTTTTTAAAAAAAATTGGGAGAGATTGGATAAAAATTAATTTTTTTAAATAGTCTCAAATAATTACAATATAGTACCTATTCAAAATTTTCTTAAATAATTGATAATGTATACACACCCTACAGTCGTCGCTGCTCAAACCTAAGACCTCTAAGGAGATCAGCATTCTCTTTTACCACTAAAGCTATTTGATAAATTAAAAAATATAAAGCAATTCAGGTTTCACGTTCAAGGTTAGACTCGATTGGATCTGTTTTTTTATATTTATGTTTATTTTAATATTGTCGGAATGGTCCTTAAGCTTTTTAGGGCTATGGCAGGGATCGATCCAACTTAATCTTGGAAAAAGTTAGGTTTTTAAATAAATACATAAATAAACAGATTTTGAGTCGCCATCAACCTTTGGGTTAGGTAGGTCAAATATCTAAAAAATGCCTTTTAAAATAATTTAAAAAATAATTTTAAAAGATGTAAAAATGATTTGTGTTTAACCATAAATTCATTTTGAAAAAGGGTTTGGGAGTCGATTACGCGTTTGGAAGGATTATCACCCCCACAACGCCCGAAATAGGTACCTAAGCGATTAAACGTCATCTAAATATTGAAATTAGCAAATTCGAATAATATTTTAATTATGATCATTTTTAGAAAGATATAAGGGTTGTTATTTTGCACAAACATTTTTCAAAATACCTTCCTTCTTAGTTAAGGGGGTATTTATATGGATTCCCCATACAAAATAATATTGCCCAAAATTTAGATAAAATACATATATTACTTACATTAAAAACAACTTCATTTGGATATAAAATGTATTATTTTATTCGAACAATTCTTGGAGACACACTCCTTGTCAGTTAAGGTGTGCTTCTATAAATTCCTCGAGTAAAATACTATTTTAAAATATTACAAATAGTAAGAAATAAACAAATATGTAAATAATGGATCAAGATAATAAAGATAGAGACTTTAGGGATTAAACTATACAACCAACAAGAAATAAAGGCAACCATTGCAAATATTTTACAAACTAGATACTGCAATCGTAAATAAACCAACTTTAGCCATTCATGTCCAAAATGGAAATTATTAAAGTAAGGCCCTTAAATTAAAATATTCCTAAAAAATAAGATAACAAGTGAAATGGGACTAAAATGAAATAAAAACTAAACCATTAGCCAAATCATAAACAATCAGTGACTAAAATGTATAAATTGAAGATATCATATCTAAATTATAATGAAATAATAAACATAACCCAAACAGTGTCTAAAATGAATAAAAATAAAAACTAGTCAATAAATTTGAATAAATCACAATAATAATAGTGGCTAAATTAAACAATCACAAACTAGAGGACAAAATAAAATGAATAAAATAAACATAGGACTAGTGACTGAAATGGAAAAACACGCATAGAATATAAGGACATATAAGGAAATAAACCAAAAAGTTAATGCTGAGAAATAAAAAGGGAAAATCACTAAAGTAGTCCCTAAATATTTAACAAAAAATTAAATAGTCACTACACATGACCAAAATGTAAAATATGCCTAAACATACAGGGACTAAACAATAATTAAACCAGAAATATATAACATGAACCAGAAATGTGTAAATTATAAAAAAGGTCCTACTGGTGACCATTTTGCAAAAACATGCCTAACTTATGGGGACCTAAGTGAAATTTCCCCTAAAATTTTCTATAAATATCATCTTTTTATTACTTATTTTTTTTCATTTTTTAAGATTTTTTAGAGAGAGTCTCACTTCTCTCTCTAGGATTTCAGCCATCACACCACTGTCCAGGCTGACGCCGGTTGCAGCGCCCCCGCCTATGGTAGGCGTTGGTTACTAAATTTCACCAGGAGGCTCGTCTTGACCTCACCGTCTCGAATTTGGCCTTAGTTTTGAGAAAAGATGCATAGTTTGTCGCAAAAATACCGAAAACAATTTAGCTTTCTCGGGCTACGATCGTGAGGTCTTAGTTTTGTGAAAACTAGTCAATAAAAACGAATTGGCCTTAGTTTTGAGAAAAGATGTGTCGTTTGTCGAAAAAATACCGAAAATTATTTATCTTTCCCGGGCTAAGATCGTCGCCATCCGCCGTTGGACTGGGTCGATTTTGAAGTATGTTGGTATCCTCCTCCTTGCGTTCCTCATGACCGTTCGGATCTACGAAAGGAGGCCCTGGTCACCGGCGAAGTTCCGACCGAAGGTATCCTCCTTTTCCTCTTTTTCTTTTTTACTCTATACTGCTTCAATAAAAAGAAAAGAAAATCAGAATATATATACATATATATATATTTCGAATGAAATGCAAACACCCAAAAAAATTGCTTCAAACTCCATTTTTATTCCTGTTCAAAAATGGGGAAGTCTCCTTTTACATTGTTTTTTCTTGAATCCTTTTACAAAATCAAAAGAAACCTTTTTTTTCTTTTTTTTATAGAAAACCGAGTCACATTCCTCCGATTTCTCTTTTGTTTTTCTCCTGATTCTTTCCCCTCATTTAATTATTGGCTTTATTCTCTTTTATGGTTGTTACGGGTTTCGTGAGGGTGATTATAGTATGCGATTGAGATCCCAAATTTTCAAGGTATGGCTTCTAAATTTTTCAAGATTGGTTGGTTGGTTTGATTTGTTATTTAGGGTTGATTGATTGATTTTTATGGGGATAGTAGGATGATGGTGGAACAAGAGTCGTACGACACTGGTGATGGGCGACGAGGAGCTCCACTGGCAACGACAGTATGCTCTGACGGCAATAGTAGGAACATACAGTCTTAGGGTTAGGATTTAGTTAGTTTGGGCCTGGTTTGGGTTTGTTGTAATTGGGTCGGCTTTGGTTTTGTTTGGCCTGATCGGGCCTGTTTGTAATTTGGGGCCCAATTTCGGGTTTGTATCCTGCAAAAAATAATAATAATAAATAATAATAATATAAAAATGGGTCTCTGGACTAAAACAAGTGTAGATAACTGCCCCTCTTTACCCATTCTTGTGTTAACAAAAATAGGTAAAAGATAAAAATACAACGCCTTTTTATTCGATTCCATCTCCATGCTTTGAAAATTGATAAGGGATTTGCTCCATTATTTCTGCATGGCAGAATAGATCGAGAAAAGTTGATTCATTCCACTGTTCTTAAGGGAATATTGAATGGAAATCGATTTGTTTCACTTGTAACACACATAACCCGTATAATTATACCTATACATATTATAGATGTTATCCGAATTTTATAAAAACCATTTCTCAATTTTGTGCCCGATTTAAAATTTATTTTCTTAAAATGGTAAATGATATTATAAAAATATTATATCATATAAATCATGTTTCGTTGTAACCAATTTAATTCGAAAGATTTTTTTTGAATGGTGACCAATACCCGTAAACAGTGAACAGTGGCAATGAACAGTAGGGGAATCGGTTCCCTGTTGGGGGGAATCGGTACCCCTTTTATATACTAGATTTTTTTTTTGCTTAAAACGTGGTTATTATTCATGCTACAATAAACAAATTTAATCATTTTCTTATCATTATGAATTTGACACTTTTTCAAGTTCTTGAGTATCCATCTCAATCTATACGATAATTCATTGCAACATGAAATGGTTAGACAACCCATTTTCGCATATTTAGCTTTCCAAGGTAACTCTATCCAATTTTATGGACTTGATATCCATTCTCAATCCAACTCATAACCATTCGATTCACTAATAATTCAACTTTCTGTAAACTTTTAGCGGAAATCATATTTACCGCTTACTTAATTCCTCTTACTCAAATCAACAATGATTTAAACAATTTAATGCTTAGCTTAAATATTTCTTACTTATTTAAGCTTACATGGAGAACCTCAAAATTATTCACTAGATTCAGATATCTCCTCTGAATCCTTATCCGATTCAACTTTTCTTGTAAGTCGTACAAACGTTTTAATCGATTCTTCCCATTCAGAACTTCGTTAAAAACTTGGCATTTCTTCCAGAAAATGGAGGAAAATCCCTTACAAAAATCTACCCTTCTAAGGTGTTTTATATAAGTCATGTCGGGTCCCTTTTTGTCGATTCAGTCTCAACCTTCTTTTCAATAATTTTGACTTTCTTACCTTTGTCTTTAATTCCAACATCTAAACATAGTCAGGATCATCATACTTTAGTAAAGAGTAACTTTACTCCCTATAACATCATCACAATATATATACAAATATCAGTAACTCTTGACATCCTAGTGGCATGTATACATTTTTTAACTCAAAATAACCTCGGTTTAGTCCTAGAATCGGCTAAACATGTAGCTCTGATGCCAATAAATGTAACACCCATAACCCGTATAATTATACCTATACATATTATAGATGTTATCCGAATTTTATAAAAACCATTTCTCAATTTTGTGCGCGATTTAAAATTTATTTTCTTAAAATGGTAAATGATATTATAAAAATATCATATCATATAAATCATGTTTCGTTGTAACCAATTTAATTCGAAAGATGTTTTTTTGAATAGTGAATAGTACCCGTGAACAGTGAACAATAGCAATGAACAGTAGGGGAATCGGTTCCCTATTGGGGGGAATCGGTACCCCTTTTATATACTGGAAATGTTTTTGCTTAAAACGTGGTTACTGTTCATGCTACAGTAAACAAATTTAATCCTTTTTCTTATCATTATGAACTTGACACTTTTTCAAGTTCTTGAGTATCCATCTCAATCTATACGATAATTCATTGCAACATGAAATGGTTAGACAACCCATTTTCGCATATTTACCTTTCCAAGGTAACTTTATCCAATTTTATAGACTTAATATCCATTCTCAATCCAACTCATAACCATTCGATTCACTAATAATTAAACTTTCTGTAAACTTTTAGCGGAAATCATATTTACCGCTTACATAATTCCTCTTACTCAAATCAATAGTGATTTAACCAATTTAATGCTTAGCTTAAATATTTCTTACTTATTTAAGCTTACATGGAGAACCTCAAAATCATTCACTAGATTCAGATATCTCCTCTAAATCCTTATCCGATTCAACTTTACTTGTAAGTCGTACAAAATTTTTAATCGATTCTTCCCATTCAGAACTTCGTTAAAAACTTGGCATTTCTTCCACAAAATGGAGAAAAATCCCTTACAAAAATCCACCCTTCTAAGGTGTTTTACATAAGTCATGTCGGGTCCCTTTTTGTCGATTCAATCTCAACCTTCTTTTCAACAATTTTGACTTTCTTACCTTTGTCTTTAATTCCAACATCTAAACATAGTCAGAATCATCATACTTTAGTAAAGAGTAACTTTACTCCCTATAACATCATCACAGTATATATACAAATATCAGTAACTCTTGACATCCTAGTGGCATGTATACACTTTTTAACTCAAAATAACCTCGGTTTAGTCCTAGAATCGGCTAAACCTGTAGCTCTGATGCCAATAAATGTAACACTCATAACCCGTATAATTATACCTATACATATTATAGATGTTATCCGAATTTTATAAAAACCATTTCTCAATTTTGTGCGCGATTTAAAATTTATTTTCTTAAAATGGTAAATGATATTATAAAAATATCATATCATATAAATCATGTTTCATTGTAACCAATTTAATTCGAAAGTTTTTTTTGAATAGTGAACAGTACCCGTGAATAGTGACAACGAACAGTAGGGGAATCGGTTCCCTATTGGGGGGAATCGGTACCCCTTTTATATACTGGAAATTTTTTTGCTTAAAATGTGGTTACTGTTCATGCTACAGTAAACAAATTTAATCCTTTTTCTTATCATTATGAACTTGACACATTTTCAGGTTCTTGAGTATCCATCTCAATCTATACGATATTTCATTGCAACATGAAATGGTTAGATAACCCATTTTCGCATATTTACCTTTCCAAGGTAACTCTATCCAATTTTATGGACTTGATATCCATTCTCAATCCAACTCATAACCATTTGATTCACTAATAATTCAACTTTCTGTAAACTTTTAGCGGAAATCATATTTACCGCTTACTTAATTCCTCTTACTCAAATCAACAATGTTTTAAACAATTTAATGCTTAGATTAAATATTTCTTACTTATTTAAGGTTACATGGAGAACCTAAAAATTATTCACTAGATTAAAATATCTCCTCCGAATCCTTATCCGATTCAACTTTGCTTGTTTTAATCGATTCTTCCCATTCAGAACTTCGTTAAAAACTTGGCATTTCTTCCACAAAATGGAGAAAAATCCCTTACAAAAATCCACCCTTCTAAGGTGTTTTACATAAGTCATGTCGGGTCCCTTTTTGTCGATTCAATCTCAACCTTCTTTTCAACAATTTTGACTTTCTTACCTTTGTCTTTAATTCCAACATCTAAACATAGTCAGAATCATCATACTTTAGTAAAGAGTAACTTTACTCCCTATAACATCATCACAGTATATATACAAATATCAGTAACTCTTGACATCCTAGTGGCATGTATACACTTTTTAACTCAAAATAACCTCGGTTTAGTCCTAGAATCGGCTAAACCTGTAGCTCTGATGCCAATAAATGTAACACTCATAACCCGTATAATTATACCTATACATATTATAGATGTTATCCGAATTTTATAAAAACCATTTCTCAATTTTGTGCGCGATTTAAAATTTATTTTCTTAAAATGGTAAATGATATTATAAAAATATCATATCATATAAATCATGTTTCATTGTAACCAATTTAATTCGAAAGATTTTTTTGAATAGTGAACAGTACCCGTGAATAGTGACAACGAACAGTAGGGGAATCGGTTCCCTATTGGGGGGAATCGGTACCCCTTTTATATACTGGAAATTTTTTTGCTTAAAATGTGGTTACTGTTCATGCTACAGTAAACAAATTTAATCCTTTTTCTTATCATTATGAACTTGACACATTTTCAGGTTCTTGAGTATCCATCTCAATCTATACGATATTTCATTGCAACATGAAATGGTTAGATAACCCATTTTCGCATATTTACCTTTCCAAGGTAACTCTATCCAATTTTATGGACTTGATATCCATTCTCAATCCAACTCATAACCATTTGATTCACTAATAATTCAACTTTCTGTAAACTTTTAGCGGAAATCATATTTACCGCTTACTTAATTCCTCTTACTCAAATCAACAATGTTTTAAACAATTTAATGCTTAGATTAAATATTTCTTACTTACTTAAGCTTACATGGAGAACCTCAAAATCATTCACTAGATTCAGATATCTCCTTCGAATCCTTATCCGATTCAACTTTGCTTGTAAGTCGTACAAACTTTTTAATCGATTCTTTCCATTCAGAACTTCGTTAAAAACTTGGCATTTCTTCCACAAAATGGAGAAAAATCCCTTACAAAAATCCACCTGTCTAAGGTGTTTTACATAAGTCATGTCGGGTCCCTTTTTGTCGATTCAATCTCAACCTTCTTTTCAACAATTTTGACTTTCTTACCTTTGTCTTTAATTCCAACATCTAACCATTGTCAGAATCATCATACTTTAGTAAAGAGTAACTTTACCCCCTATAACATCATCACAGTATATATACAAATATCAGTAACTCTTGACATCCTAGTGGCATGTATACACTTTTTAACTCAAAATAACCTCGGTTTAGTCCTAGAATCGGCTAAACCTGTAGCTCTGATGCCAATAAATGTAACACCCATAACCCGTATAATTATACCTATACATATTATAGATGTTATCCTAATTTTATAAAAACCATTTCTCAATTTTGTGCGCGATTTAAAATTTATTTTCTTAAAATGGTAAATGATATTATAAAAATATCATATCGTATAAATCATGTTTCGTTGTAACCAATTTAATTCGAAAGATATTTTTTTGAATAGTGAACGGTACCTGGGGAATCGGTACCCCTTTTATATATTGGAATTTTTTTGCTTAAAACGTGGTTATTGTTCATGCTACAGTAAACAAATTTAATCCTTTTTCTTATCATTATGAACTTGACACTTTTTCAAGTTCTTGAGTATCCATCTCAATCTATACGATAATTCATTGCAACATGAAATGGTTAGACAACCCATTTTCGTATATTTAGCTTTCCAATGTAACTCTATCCAATTTTATGGACTTGATATCCATTCTTAATCCAACTCATAACCATTCGATTCACTAATAATTCAACTTTCTGTAAACTTTTAGCGGAAATCATATTCACCGCTTACTTAATTCCTCTTACTCAAATCAAAAATGATTTAAACAAATTAATGCTTAGCTTAAATATTTCTTACTTATTTAAGGTTACATGGAGAACCTAAAAATTATTCACTAGATTAAAATATCTCCTCCGAATCCTTATCCGATTCAACTTTGCTTGTTTTAATCGATTCTTCCCATTCAGAACTTCGTTAAAAACTTGGCATTTCTTCCACAAAATGGAGAAAAATCCCTTACAAAAATCCACCCTTCTAAGGTGTTTTACATAAGTCATGTCGGGTCCCTTTTTGTCGATTCAATCTCAACCTTCTTTTCAACAATTTTGACTTTCTTACCTTTGTCTTTAATTCCAACATCTAACCATAGTCAGAATCATCATACTTTAGTAAAGAGTAACTTTACCCCCTATAACATCATCACAGTATATATACAAATATCAGTAACTCTTGACATCCTAGTGGCATGTATACACTTTTTAACTCAAAATAACCTCGGTTTAGTCCTAGAATCGGCTAAACCTGTAGCTCTGATGCCAATAAAAGTAACACCCATAACCCGTATAATTATACCTATACATATTATAGATGTTATCCGAATTTTATAAAAACCATTTCTCAATTTTGTGCGCGATTTAAAATTAATTTCTTAAAATGGTAAATGATATTATAGAAATATCATATCATATAAATCATGTTTCGTTGTAACCAATTTAATTTGAAAGATTTGTTTTGAATAGTGAACAGTACCCATGAACAGTGAATAGTGGCAATGAACAGTAGGGGAATCGGTTCCCTATTGGGGGGAATTGATACCCCTTTTATATACTGGAATTTTTTTTGTTTAAAACGTGGTTATTGTTCATGCTACAGTAAACAAATTTAATCCTTTTTCTTATCATTATAAACTTGACACTTTTTCAAGTTCTTGAGTATCCATCTCAATCTATACGATAATTCATTGCAACATGAAATGGTTAGACAACCCATTTTCACATATTTAGCTTTCCAAGGTAACTCTATCCAATTTTATGGACTTGATATCCATTCTCAATCCAACTCAGAACCATTCGATTCACTAATAATTCAACTTTCTGTAAACTTTTAGCGGAAATCATATTTACCGCTTACTTAATTCCTCTTACTCAAATCAACAATGATTTAAACAATTTAATGCTTAGCTTAAATATTTCTTACTTATTTAAGCTTACATGGAGAACCTCAAAATCATTCACTAGATTCAGATATCTTCTTCGAATCCTTATCCGATTCAACTTTGCTTGTAAGTCGTACAAACTTTTTAATCGATTCTTCCCATTCAGAACTTCGTTAAAAACTTGGCATTTCTTCCACAAAATGGAGAAAAATCCCTTACAAAAATCCACCCTTCTAAGGTGTTTTACATAAGTCATGTCGGGTCCCTTTTTGTCGATTCAATCTCAACCTTCTTTTCAACAATTTTGACTTTCTTACCTTTGTCTTTAATTCCAACATCTAAACATAGTCAGAATCATCATACTTTAGTAAAGAGTAACTTTACTCCCTATAACATCATCACAGTATATATACAAATATCTGTAACTATTGACATCCTAGTGGCATGTATACACTTCTTAACTCAAAATAACCTCGGTTTAGTCCTAGAATCGGCTAAACCTGTAGCTCTGATGCCAATAAATGTAACACCCATAACCCATATAATAATACCTATACATATTATAGATGTTATCCGAATTTTATAAAAACCATTTCTCAATTTTGTGCGCGATTTAAAATTTATTTTCTTAAAATGGTAAATGATATTATAGAAATATCATATCATATAAATCATGTTTCGTTGTAACCAATTTAATTCGAAAGATATTTTTTTTGAATAGTGAACGGTACCGGGGGAATCGGTACCCCTTTTATATACTGGAATTTTTTTTGCTTAAAACGTGGTTACTGTTCATGCTACAGTCACTTCCGAAAATACATATAATTTCATAAAATTAACCTTTCATCACTATAAAAATTCCCAAAAATTTATTCAACAATTAAATTAAACATTTCCAAATTACATGCCACTATCTAAAATCAAATTTCATCGTAGGATGTCTTACTAATATTGAAATATACCTCTCAATGCTTGATGTCACTTTGAACTCTTTAATCTACTATTGGTTTTTTACCTACGCGTGAAAATCATCACACGCTAAGTATAAACTTAGTGAGACAATTAAAACATTTAACAGTGCAATACAATTCATGCATGATTTTCAATGTCAAAATCAAATTTCCATAAAATCATTTTACTAATATATCAAATATTTTACCATGATCAATATAATATAAAAACTTTTACTTTTTTTCCATAAGCTCGTAAGCTTATTTTACCAAAATACTTACCATTTATATTCCATAAGCTTGTAAGCTTATTTTATCAATATACTTGCCATTATTCATAAGCTCGTAAGCTTATTTGCATACTTACCATTTATTAACCAATAAACCATAAATCATAGCACATAATATAATTGTATGAGGAACCCGATATAGGAGTCAAATATTGCACCGAAGTGCTGAGGTCGGGATTTACCCACCTAGTACACCGTAGTATTATACTGTGTCTTCACTAGACACTAAGGCCTGCAATATGTGTCTTCTCTAGACACTCTAGTACTACCTAATATTGCAGCTGCTAGACTCTATGGCATGCCATTAATACCACTGATCCTCAGTAACATACTTGGGCATATAGTCAGTTTTATTTGATCCATCCATGGCAAAGTATATCATCATAATTTAGCAATGGGGCAGTTCATACCCGAAAACATTCATGGTAAAATATCATATTTCTCATAATCAAAGCATTATAATTTCATCCAATGACATATCAATGTCATGTCAATTTATAAAAATGACATAATAACATGTTGTTATAAACGAGGTCGACTTATCGCAAGTCTTCCCGATGATGTATAAAACATCCATATATAATTTCATGCATGTATTGCACTCACCTTGACACTTTATATCTTACAAAATATTTGTGCCTCACTATTGTCCACAATATACTCTTTTTATACTTGACTTGATTCAATTGCAAATCAACCATGATCTGTATAAATCACAAATTTATAACAATACATATGTTAGTATTGTACTAACATAAACATATCCCAAAATAATTCCATAGTATATTTGATACTCATTATCTATCAAAATACTAAATACTTAATAATTTCCTTTTAACATTGGAACCAATTTACACAAAATGGTCCTTCACCATTTTATCACTTAGAATTTCAAAACAAAAATTCCAGTGTTGAAATTATTATCAACCAAGTACACAAAGGCATAATTACAATAACACTCCCAACAATTTGAAATTTGTATTACAATCACCAAACTTTCTAAAATTTCCATATTCTGACAACTTGCACTACCTTTAAATAATCAGTGTTATGTACTGATATACACACTGTAATTCAATTCCGTTTATTCCTTTGAAAACTAGACTCGAATAAAAATCTATCCATATAAAGAACTCCTTCTAATTCATTATGTACAATTTATGAGGAATTTTCAAAGTTGACCAACAGAATCTGTTTTGCAGAATCTGCTGTCCGATTTTTCTGACCTTTCCTTGGTTAACAATTCATATCATTTTGTATACACCTTGAAATTGATCCCCGTTTGTTTTAAACAAAACTATATCGATATATGAACACTATATATAAAAATAACCTCGAAATTATTTTTATATAATTTCTTGTAAATTTTCGAACCTACTGCCAGATTTAAAAATCCAAACTGTTTTCTTTAACTTCATTCTTAGGTTCTTCATCATTTCTTACAACCAATTCTTTAAAATCCCTTAACTCTTCAAAACCCATAAAACACAAGAATCAAAATCCCCTTCATCAACTCAAGAGGAACTTGAACATGAAACCCTAGTAATATTCATGTCAAAATGTAGAGAATTAAACGTAGAACATTTTTCCTAATCACATCGACTCTAATTCTCAAGAAATAGCTTCAAAATTCAAACTAAAAATGCTTACCTTTCTTGCTTGAAAGTGCCGGCCCTTGGAGGAAGAAGAAGCTGAAATGTTCCCCCAATATTGTTATTCTAATATTAATTATATCTATCACATGCTTAATATAATATCATAATGGAATTTTTTATTCCATTCCTTTTGAATTTCCATTTTTGCCCTTAATGAATCTTCTTATTTACAATAAAATCATGACAACTCATCCTTATTATAATTCAAAGTCAAAGATGAATTATTTTGACTTTAATTTCCGAATTTCCCCATGAAATTTCAAAACTTGCATTTTTGTCACTAAATTCCACTGTTTCGATTAAATCTGAAAAATTCCATATTTTCAGACCAAATTTCTCTGATCTAAAATATTAAAATAATATTTCCAACCATTTTATAACATCCTTCAAATTTTTGTAAAATTTTTGTAAACCATCTATTTATGGAATAAAATTCTTTTTAGGAAATTATCACTTAATTCCCTAAACTTTTCCCAAATTTTCTACTTTGACCATCAAACTTTCAAAATTTGCATTTTGGTCATTGTCTAAATTTTTGGGGTATTACATCACTGCTCTTCAAGAAGACCAAATCTGAAAGAAGAATAATCTACTCCACTACTCTTTAAGGGAGATTAGACTACAGAAAACTTTGATCCACTTCACTATTCTTCAAGGAAGATTGAATCAAAATCGATTTGCTTCACTGCTCTTCAGGAAGACCAAATGTAAAAGAATAAGCATATGTTCCACTACAATTTAGGGGAGATCAGACTCGAAAAAACTTTGATAGACTTTACTGCTCTTTAGGGAAGATTGAATCAGAATCGATTTGTTTCACTGCTCTTTAGGAAGACCAAATCTGAAAGAAGAAGAATCTCCTCCACTACTCTTTAGGGGAGATCAAACTCGATAAAACTTTGATCCACTTCACTGCTCTTTAGGGAAGATTGAATTCAAATCGATTTGCTTCATTGCTCTTCAGGAAGACCAAATCTGAAAGAAGAAGAATTTGCTCCACTACTTTTTAGGGGAGATCATATTCGAGAAATCTTTGATTTACTTCAATTCTCTTTAGGAAAGATTGAATCGAACGTGGTTTGGTTCGATTCTTTTCAAGAAGACCAAATTTGAAAATCAAACATTGTTAATCATTAGCGTATTGTTTGACAATTTGAAACTAGCACACCCAAATATTTAGAGTCTGTGAAAATCTTTGAAAATTAATTTCTCCTATGGAAAATTGTCTCACATCCACCATATATGGGAATCTGGATTGACTCGAATGCCATTTGAATCTCTCCCTTCTTGGGATTTTGAATTGGTTGATGACTTCTGCTTGTTATAATATGTAGTTTTCATAAAAATCTATAAAATATTCATCTTGAAAGTGCAACCTCTCTGAATAATGAATGCAGTGATGTAATTCTTTTATCATTAATCTTTTGAGAAAGTGAAGATGTCTTTAAGAAAGACAAAATTAGAATTTTCACCGAAACGGCCCAAAATAGATAACGTTAATTTCCAGAGTCTTGTGGAATACTAGGTTGAGGTTTCTAGGGAAACGATCTCAACAAATACTAAAATGAACTTTCTATGACACAAATCCTAAGAGAGTCAAAATTGAAGACAACGTTATAGAAAGATTGACTCCTCTATACGAGAAAGCCAAGTTGAAGAACGATACTACTGAAAAGTTGACTCCTCTCCCCGAGATAGTCAAGTTAAAAATGACATCACTAAAAGGTTTACTCCTCTTTCTGAGAAAGTCAAGAATCAAAACATTGAAACATTGACTTCTCTTCACGGGAAATTCAAGAATGAAAATAGTAAAAGTTAACTCCTCTTCACGAGAAAGTAAAGAATGACATCACTGAAAGATTGGCTTATCTTCATGAGAAAGCCAAGAATAACACTGAAATATTGACTCCTCTTCACAAGGAAGTCAAGAATAATATTGAAATATTGACTCTTCTTCATGAGGGAGTCAAGAATAACAAAGATTGACTTCTCTTCAAGATTAATTTGAGAATAACATTGAAAGATTGACTCATCTTCATGATGGAGTCAAGAAAGACAATACCGAAAGATTAACTTCTCTTCACGAGGAAGTCGAGAATAACATTTAAAGATTAACTCCTCTTCACGAGGGAGTCAAGAATAACAAATATTGACTTCTCTTCATGAGGAAGTGAAGAATAACAAAGATTGACCTCTCTTCACGAGGAAGTCAAAAATAACAAAGATTGACTTCTCTTCATGAGGAATTTAAGAATAACAAAGATTGACCACTCTTCACGAGGATGTCAAGAATAACATTAAAAGATTGACTACTCTTCACGAGAGAGTCAATAATAACAACGATTGGCTTTTCTTCATGAGAAAGTCAAGAATAACAAAGATCGACTTCTCTTCACGATAAAGTCAAGAATAACAAATATTGATGTTTCTAGGGAAACCATCTTAAGTGAGACAAAAATTTCTAAAAACAAATTTTAAAGACATCCTCATGAGGGAGATCAAAATTATCATGTATATATTAAATAATGTATGATGCAATGACACAAATTCATGTATCATGTATAAATGTATGTTTTCTTGATCTGTGGTGAGAACGGCTGCAAGAGCGATCTTTATTCTCTTTCTAATTAAGTTTCCTTTTATTTGCACCAACGTACACTCTTGCAATTCTTGAGTTGTGTCAATTTATTCTTACCCCCAATAAATTTTTCCCCCTGATAAGATTGGTTTTCTTCACCTGAACTTGTGTAGAAATCCAATAGATTTTCATCTTTGAAAATATGATCCACCATTTCAAGCTTTGCAGACTTCCCTATGGCGGGAAATCAAAGGTCATTGTCTGGAGTTGACCATTTCAATAATTTATGGAATATCAGACAACCTAAGAGAACCATGAGATATATCCACGCTAATGATGATAGTTGGAACCTTAGAAACAACTAGAGTTAAAAGTGTTTGCTCAATTTCTAACCTTGAACTTAGTCATCTAAGTTTTATATTGATTTTTAGAAGCAAATTCATTGTTTCACCATTTTAATTCTTCACACCTTTATGTTTCATTGAAAATAAATGTTTGTTTAATTCAATGATCTTGTATTCCTGGATGATGCGGGCCTTCAAAAATGCCCCAACATTTAACATTTCTTTGCTCCAGCACTGATTCTAAGCATAAACTTTGTTGTTCTCGACTAGATATGATCTCCAAGCACTTTGCCTTTGATATGCCTTACAACTCCTTGTTATTCCTATTTATTTCACGGAGACTTGCCCCTGTAACAAAATTGGATTGACGATATTTACTCCTATGAGCAGATATCCTTCACATTTCCCCCAATGTGGAGGGTGATACCTGGTTAGGGTTGAATCGGAAGAAACATATTTCAAGGTCAAATTAGGACAACAAGGGATATATTTTTAGTTATTGTGAAGGGATAAATGAAATAATTTCGTTCATCATTTTAAACGCAGAAGTTCTTCTAAAAAGAGGTATCCCTAGGGGATGAATATTCAGGATTATGTTTTATTTACATGAAAACAATGTAATTAATGCATGATAGAATTATTTAAATCAATTCCTTTATTTTTTTTCTTCTTCTTTCTTCGAGTGTGCCCCAATTACTCGATCTTTTCTTCAACAAGTTGATCTATGATGCCCCATCTCGTCTCTTCTTATAGGAAGATTCACGGGTAAATGAAAGTTTTGCACTTTGAGGCCTTTCTGTTTCACCGGTATAAAGAAAATGATGGTTTTGTATATGAAAAGACAAATGTGTGACTTTGAAGTCATGTATATGAGGGAAGGTAGTGTTATAAATAGATCGACTCTACCCGAGAAGGTAAAAGTATGAATTTGGTGTCTCGAAAAAAATTAAAGGTAAGACTTCGGAGTCTCAGATAAATGTAGTGTCAAAATTTTGTTTTGGTAATAACCATGAATTATGTAAGGTAAACAATTATCGAGTAATTGTGTTTTTGGCTTTAAGAGAGACACAAAAGGTTTAATTTTTTCACTTGCCAAAGTTCTATAATTCTTGAAAAATTAAAAGAATCTTTAATTAATTTGATACTAAAAGAACTAACAAATTAAAATTTTGATTTATTTCTCATAGCCTTAAAAGTAGCATAAGTTAAATCATTTAACAATTTTACAAAATATTTAGGTAAATAAAGAAAGAAATAACAAAAACAAACTCAAACTCAAACAAGACAATGCAAGTGAAACATGACTTCATGACGGATGAAATGATATCTTTCTAACTAAACGCCCCATTACTCATTCGACATGTGGGTGCTCGACTAGATCTTCAAGGTTGTTACAATCTGATGACTCACTTGCTCATTAAAAAACCATGTCTCCAAATCGATCAGATATTGTAAATTGCTCTTAGGTATCCCACAATTCTTAATGGCATGCCCCAAGCTTCATATACATGGCTTTCAAACCTTCTTTAGGTACAAACGGGGTGGTTTTAATTTACCTTCAGCATTTCTGTAACAAGATTCTCTACGAGTTACCACCAGGATTTGTTATTAATGTATGTTAAGATACAATATATATTATGCAATGTATGATATATAGACGTGAATGTAAATATGCAAAAATGCACATACAAATGTGAAAATATAGAAATAGAAATGCAAAAGATGCGATGCAAATGCAAGAGGTGTCATTCCAGAGTGATCATCTTAAAACAACTTTCATTGAACACAAGGGTTTTAGTATGTCAAAAAAACTTTACATATAAGGAATAACCTTAACTCCTGACTTTTCTATTTTTCTCAGAAGCCAAGTTAACTTCCTCTCATGCTCGGGTGATGAGTTGTTAATTTGTTATAATTTTCTTGTAAATCCAGTTAAACAATCAACTTGTGAGCCACATTGCCTGCTTGGATCATAGCTTCTTTCATGTCGTCGTCTTTTTGTTTCATCTTCTGTGTCAATTCTCGGATCTGTAGACAATGTTTTTCATTTATTCTCGTAGGAAATTCTTTGTGGTTATGAAGTTCTCGTGCAATATCTCCATAATCATCTACAATCTTCATCAATGTCTTGTTCCTGACTCTAGTGACTTCTAGCTCAGCATCATTCTTACGCTTGTTGCACTGATATGAAGCGTCCATATTAGTTATGTACACATTCAACATCTGATTTTTGACTTGGGTTTTTTCAAATAATCCATAATTGTATTGCATCTTCTTTCTGCAATCTGTAAATCATGAGAGGATTTCTTGTCTCAACCTTCATGTTTGTTGTTATTCTTTCTCCATTGTTTTGTATAGTTTTTCAATTCAGTGACCCTTGTTGTCTACTCCTCAAGGGACGCACTTGAGCTTTGTACCTTAACAAACCTTCTTCCTATTGGATGCCTCCATTGATATCCTTACCTTTGAACGCTTTTGGCTCCAACCTAACATGACATCAGTTACAAAACTAGGTTGCTCTTTCATCTCGAACTCCATGATCTAAAAGGTACTTGACTCGATGATTGAATGCGGTGTAATTCTCAATGGCATGTCATTGATCTCCTCTCATCTTGGATTGAACTGGAGTCTTCAGGTTTATTTCTCCTAACATTGGGAGCAGACTCTCAAATTACCATGAGTTCTGATTGCATGGCTTCTTTTAATCTTTCTGAACTTCTACACTTGTCATCATTTCCTTGGGGTATCTAGACAACTTGTTGATATGAATGATGTATATGTGTGACTTCTCAATTTGGCTAGGATTAGCTTGCTCTAAAGTAGTCCCTTGTGTATTTAACGTCCCATGATCATTTTCATCGAGCTATTTCCTTTCTCTTGCAGAAGTCTCTTTTCTGTTGGCCAGAAAAGCTAATTTATCCACCCTCTTGGACATTTGTTCTCTTATCTCTCTTATCACCTTTTGTTGTTCATCAAACATACGATCTTTGGGTACATAGCTATCCACTACCCTTGGAGTCTCCTCAAGATGCCATTCCCTAGCTGTGTTGTAATTTACTTAACCTAAAACCCTTTGTCCATCATGAAAACCTTTTACTCTTATTACCACTGACAAATCAACACCTTTTGATTATGTCATGATCATTTGATGCAAGCAAAAAGAAAAATAATCATAAAAGCACGTTAGTAGAAATGATATAACAATATTATTATAGAAGCAAATAGAAAAATTAATAAGCTAGTGCAAAACGATAATGCAAACACAGATGCAAATGCAAATACGCAAAGTGTTAATTCCAAAACATATCATCATAGAACAACCTTCATCAGACCATAAGTGCTCCTTACAGTAGACTGACAAGCTTCATTTTATTCATTTACTCAATCTAGTCCTTTCTAGTGATTTGATGTTGTCTTTGTAGTCGTTATTGGAATGCTCAAAGTGTTAACCCACATTTCTTCGTTTTAATTCACCCCTTGTGATTATGTGATCTCTAGATTTCCATTTTCGTGGGATTCTCCAAGAAGAAAGCGGCCTTGATATCTTGTGAAGAATCTTCTCACTCTTGACTTAACTATCATCTGACTATTTGATACCATCTTGATATTTGTTTAATGGGAATCTTCGATCGATCTTTGAGCTTTTCTCTCATCTATCAACTTTGTTTGTAAGTTGCCGCCCTTACGGAGTTGACTATCTAGTTATGGAACTCTTATGTCGATATAAAAGCCTTTTGATTTGATCAATCACTTGTGAATTAACACATTGTTTGATTATAATGTGAAAATGCAAATGAAAACATAAGTCAGATAAAAATAAGATAAACAAAAGAAATTGTTAGTACCACTTAACAAAAAAGCATAGGAAATATTTATAAAAAGAGAAGATCCTACCAAACATGGTATCTGCCTTGACATGCTTTTATAATAGTCCTACCCAGATATGTTTTTCTACCTCATACTTCGTTCAACATATAAATCCTAACCTCGTGATATCTACTTTACAGGCTTCATGCAGAAATATAAAACATAATCGCATACCCTTCTAGTTCTCATGCTTTTCGCAAAATAAATAAATAAATTTGTGGAAAAGGTTAGAGTGAATTTCCCCTTTGTGACTTACAAAGAACCACATATAGAATTTTGAAATAAAACAGACAGGGTTTTGGTACTACTAAAAAGGCCCTGGAATTGTCCTTTGTTGGTGCCCCCTTGGACCTGCCAAACCCTCAATCCTCACCCATTATAGGCTAAAATAGATCGAGTTCAATTCGAGAGGATGCATTTCCCTATGTCCATACGAGGAAACTAAATGTTTCGCTCGTAAACTTGAGGCATATGTACCCAGAGATTACTTGCTAAAGTCCATGAAAAGAAAATTAATTTTTCTCACGTAAGCATAGCGTTCACCTCTACCTAACGGGATATAGCACAGTTAGAAGGCCATTAATACTTGAACGGTTATAGCACGAGCGGGGTGGGAACTCACAATCCTTTGCCTCGTTCCAAAAACAAACAAACTAAAATAAAAGTTTGAAATCTAAAACATGCAAATCACACGTTAATACAACTAATAAATAAAATATGTACAATACGATGTAACCAAAACATGAGGATCAAAATTTAAATATCATTCAAATTTACTATTTTCAACTAAAAAGATTACGTATAATCGATTACGTTTTGCTCTCCAATTTCCCCAGCGGAGTCGCCAAGCTGTCGGAACGACCCTTAAGCTTTTTGGGGCTATGTTAGGAATCAATCCAACTTAATCTTGGAAAAGGTTGGATTTTAAATAAATGGATTTGGAGTTGCCATTGACCTTTGGGTTAGGTAGATTGAATACCTAAAAAATACTTTTAAAATAATTAAAAAAATAATTTCAAAAGAAGAAAAAATGATCTTGGTTTAACCATTAATTCGTTTTGAAAATGGGTTCGGGAGTCGATCACGCGTGGGGAATGATTAGCACCCCCACAACGCCCGAAATCGGTACATAAGTAATTATACGTCATCTAAACATTGAAATTGGCAAATTCGAATAAAATTAAATTATGATCCTTTTTAGAAAGATATAAGGGTTGTTATTTTGCATGAACAATTCTCGAAATACCTTCCTTCTCAGTTAAGGGGGCATTTCTATGGATTCCCCATACAAAAAAATATTGCCCAAAATTTAGATAAAATACATATATTAATTACATTAAAAAACAAATTTATTCGGATATAAAACGTATTATTTTATTCGAAACATTATTGGAAACACACTCCTTGTCAGTTAAGGTGCGCTTCTATAAATTCTTCGAGTAAAATACTATTTTAAAATATTACAAATAGCAAGAAATTAATAAATATGTAAACAATGGAACAAGATAATAAAGATAAAGACTTTTGGGATTAAACTATACAACCAACAAAAAATAAAGGCAACCACTACAAATATTTTACAAACCAAATAGTGCAATCATAAATTAACCAACTTTAATTATTCATGACCAAAAATGGAAATTATTAAAGTGAAACGGGACTAAACTGAAATAAAAATAAAAACAATAGCCAAATCATAAACCATCAGTGACTAAAATGTATAAATTGAAGATATCATATCTAAATTATAATAAAATAATAAACAGAACCAAACTGTGGCTAAAATGAATAAAAATAAAAACTAGTGAATAAATTCAAATAAACCACAATAATAATAGTGACTAAATTAAAACAAACACAAATTAGAGAACATAATAAAAGAAATAAAAAGAGGACTAGTGACGGGAATGGAAAACGTGGATAAAGTAGAAGGACTTGTAAGAAAATAAACCAAAAAGTTAGTGTTGAGAAATAAAAAGGGAAAATCACTAAATCAATCCCTAAATATTTAACAAAAAATTAAATAGTCACTACATATTACCAAAATGTAAAACATGCCTAAACATATAGGGACTAAACAACATTTAAACAAAAATATATAACATGAATCATAAATGGGTAAATTACAAAAAAAGGTACCTACATATGACTATTCTACAAAAACACGCCTAACTTAGGGGACCTAAGTGCAATTTACCCCTAAAGTTTTCTATAAATATCATATTTTTCTTTTTTATTAATTATTTCATTTTCTTTCTTTAAATTTTTTAGAGAGAGGATCTGACCTCTCTCTAGGATTTCGACCATCACGCCGCCGTCCGTACCGTCGTTAGCCGTAACACCATCGGTGGTCGTTGGCCACCAAATTTCACCATGAGGCATGCCTTGACCTCCTCGTCTCTGATCCGGCCTTAGTTTTGCGAGAAGATGTGTCGTTTGTCGCAAAATGCTAAAAACCATTCGTTTTCCAGGGCTCTGATCGCCTCAGTCTGCTGTTGGATAGGGCCGATTTTACAGTATGTTGGTATCCTCCTCCTTACGCTCCTCCTGACTGTTCAGATCTATGAAAGGAGGCTCAGGTCTCCGGCGAAGTTCCGTCTGAAGGTAGACTCCTTTTCCTCTTTTCCTTTTTTGCTCTATATTGTTTCAATGGAAAGAAAAGAAAATAATATATATATATATTGATTGAAAATGCAAGAACCCAAAAAAATTCTTCGAACTCCCACTTTTATTCCTATTCGAAAATGGGGAAGTCCCCTTTTACATTGTGTTTTCTTAGTTCTTTTACAAAACCGATAAAAGCCCATTTTTCTTTTTTCTAGAAAATGAGTCCCATTCCCCCGATTTCTCTTTTTTTCTCTCGATTATTTCCCCTCCTTTCTTTTTTTTCTTTCTTCTCTTATTATCGATATTAAATATATAAATACATTATTTTTATAAAAATCATTTTAAGTTGTAACCCCCTCAGACCGATGCGGGTAGCCCGATCCGATCCGGGAAGTCACATTAGGGCCACCGGAGTGACCCACTGTAAAAATAGCGGAAAATTTAAAACTTTTTATCAGCACATGTAAACTAATAAAATTAGTTGTCGCTATTTAAAAAAACAGATTTCCAGACTCGTATATAAATCAAAATATAATTACATGCCCCCTAATTACATGTACCATACTCTGCAACAACGCCGGAAGGACTCCTTTACTGAAGTCGATAGATGCATTGGTACAATTCTTTTAACCTAAAAAGGTGAGTAATAGAGTGAGCTTTGGAAAGCTCAGTAATACAAAACTACCAGATGATGCTGAAGAACGTGCAGATACAGATAAACATATATTTCCTTATTGGTTCAGATATATATAGATTTTTAGGCTGAGCTGAGGTTCATTGATATCACAGGTAGTAACAGATAATATTCATTTCAGATAGAAATATTTCGGGTGTCTAGGTTCAGGAGATCAGAATAGGTTTTCTAGTGTGTTCCCAAAAACCATGTAACTTTTCAGATCTTTTTAAAACATATATATATACCCCCATCCATCATGAACAAAATGTGTAGGTTCCCTAGAACCATACAACCCTGTCACGAACAGTAAGGCCCTGAGCACAAAGCCGAGGAGCCTGCAAGTAAGGCCCTGAGCACAAAGCCGAGGAGCCTCCAAGTAATCTTCCTCCAACAATACCCCCAATAAAACATGTTCCGTCCGTAAACGGATATATCAAAAATCAAAACATAATTCAAGTCAAGTATCATATTAGAATCCAGGTCATGTATCAGATCAGAATCCATGTCAATATCAGATCAGAATCCAGGTCAGGTATCATAACAGAATTCAAATCAGAAATCAGATAAAATATTCATGTAATTAGGGAACACACCAGAGTTTACATGTATTAATTGGAGGTACTATATCAGGCAGAGAAACACAGTTCTTCAGTATGTCGATAGAATGTTGGAATTTAGAATCACTATTGGAAGAGTTCATTAACTGAAAGAATCATCAGTTATTCAGAATGTGAATTATCAGGATCATATCTTATTCGGACAGTTTTCAGAAGCTGTACGTAATCAGAAGGGAATTCAGAATCCTTTACATCCATGTCAATTTATCGGATAATCGAACAACTTGAGAATGAATATTCAGAGCCTTAACAATCTATGTCGACTGGTCAATTCATTTTCCTTCTAGGGTATTTACTCTTTAATACCACAAATTCTTGTCCATATATCATCTTCAGAATCATCGCTGAATAGATATTCCAATGGTCTTTATTTCATTTCCAAGCTTCCACAATATCATGAAATACTGACGTGCTTGAATTGTAGTTCATGTTCCATAAGGACGATACATCATGTAAATTCATCCGAATTTCCAGGCTTATCCTAATCACTTGCTTAATCCTCAATCATTGAAGTTACTTAGTTCATTTAGCATTCTAGTCCATTCCAGTTACTTCGGGATTTTCCAGAGTAATACAAACGTTCCTGTATTTCAAATATATATTGTACTTCAGATCCATTCAATTTGGTCTTCTTGGTTGATTTGTCGAACAAACGTCCAATTCTTAATACTGAATGCGATCTAGAGTTGAGCTGAGCTGAATACTTCCAAAATTATCATCGAGCTAAACTTGAGTAGACGAACACGCATTCAAGTAATATCTATGCCGTTCAGGTACTGACATATCATTAAAGCTGATCGGCTCACTTAAGCTGTGTTCCATAACTTTTAAAGGTAGCTCAATACCTATGCTTATTTGGATTCCTTAATTAATCCAAGGCATTTACTTAGTATAGGCCATAGGGTATTTTGGTAATTTTGGTGTTTAGTTTTATTCCAATCATTACAGAGCTTGAGGATATCCCATCATTCCTGAGCTTGGTGGTATTCTTGTTCCATTACAAGGGTATTTTTAGTCATTTTATAGATTCAGTGTATTTTAATCATTTCATTCCGTTTGATCTTACTATTAAATTTAATCTTATCATTTATTTCAGAATTTTTGAATAGTTCTGACAAAAGAACACCCCCGATAAATTGTTCTTCAAGTATTTACTCATAATTTGGATAAAATTTCGGGTCAAGTACCTTCTCAGATTTTACAAACGGAATATCAGGAATTTTTCTGCACTAAGTCAGGATCTTAACAATCAAATATGTACTTAAATTGAGTTAAGTACGAATCCTCAAAGTATTTTCTCATTCAGGGTCAACTCGGACTATTTTACCTCTCAAGGGTATTTTCGTAATTTTTTAACCAGATAATTTTGATATTAGCTCTTAACGAAAATAATATAATTTAGAGATCCTATGGTTAATTGCTTTCTTGAACACTTTCTGATCTTGAAATGATTCCCTTAACAGACTTCTAGTATCCTTCACAACCCTCATAAGACTAAAAATCGATTATCCGCATTTCCTAAGAAAAACTAGCATTTCTTATGCACATCAATAATTTTACCGGATCAATATGTATTTTTAGAGTTATTAACCAACTTCCAGGGACAATTATTGTCATCTTACAACATAAGGGTATTTTCGTAACTTTACCCTACCGGATTATTCTCATAATTTCCCATCCAAGTACCTTTAACATATGACCTTTTGATGAAATAAATTATAAAATACAGATCCAGGTTAATTTCTTTACTACCAAACACAGGACTTGAAATTTAATTCTAACCACCCTTCAATCCCTTATATTAATCATTCGATCCGTATTCAGATACCGAATTTCTACCACATTCATATCGAGTATATAAATTAATCAACTCCACAAAAGTGACCAACATTATCTCATTCATGCATTTACCAATATCAACATATTCCATAAAGCATAAAGAGGTAGTAAAGTATTATCTCGATTTTCGTGCCATACTGATCGACCATTAATTTCCATTCGAACGCCCTCGATCTTGAAATCATCTTCCAATATATCCTCAGATCCATATCAACAAAAATTATATCAGAAACGGAGCTTAATTGAGATAAACGGATCGAATCGGATAATAAATCTGTTAAAACCAACTTACCGGTTTGGAATTTGGTAAAACGGACTTCGGATTCGGATTCAGGACGTCGAAAGCATAAAATTGGACTTTTCGAAAATTTGGAATTTTCGGTCAAAATCAAAGTCAACGGGTTTAACTGGCAATTTCAAGGATTTCGGGTCCGAATTTCGAAAAACGAACTGCGGAATCGGATTTGGAACGTCGAAAAATGTCAGGATAGGTATAGTCGGTCGAAGTCAAAGGTCGTTTAATTCCCGGTCAAAGCCAGTCAAAGTTTTGGTCAACTGTGGTCAACGCCGGTCAACGGTCAACGGGTCGGGTCAACGGGTCGGGTCGGGTTGTGACCGGTCAAAAGAGGATCAAAAATGGTCAAACCGATCATTTTTTTCTTCCCCACGCGCAGTAGCGGCGCGTGGGGGCGCGTGAACAGTGCTAAATTCCCGGAAAATTTTCTAAAAATTATTTGAAGCGATTTCGAGATACTTACAAAGCTCGGTTCAAATTTTTGAACGGCGGAGAGCTCGATTTCAAGGAATCGGAAACATTGACCGCTTTACCTCCTCAGGCGCCGCCGTCGACGGAGACCAAGGATGACACCGGCAGACTCGGAACAATGCAAGGAACACGATGGTGCGGGAGGTGTCGTAAACGGATCATCGGATCGTCGTGAATTGATGAAAAACCAACAGAAATCGAGTTATTACCGACGATACTTCCGACTAAAATTAACAACGAACGGCGACGATTCACGACGAAAGGCTTGAGGGGTTTTGTTCCTCGCTCGACAATGAACACGATGGTGGTTTCGGCTCGTCAATCGGAGGTCGGACGGCGAGTAGATCGGAGTTGAAAGTTGTTGACCGGGAGAGGAATTATAAGCATTTTCTCCAGAAAATGCACGGGAAATGGGGTTATATTAACTCCTAAAAAAATGGTTAAATCATGAGTTTAGCCACTAAACTTCCTACACTTCTTAAAACGGTCTGTCAACTTTGAAAATTTATAATTTAATCCACCATTTCTTTCAAAATACCAATTAAATCCACCAATTTATAATTTCTTAAATTTAGCCCCTAAATTGGGTTGTTACAAAAGCTCCTATTATCGTTAATCTTCCTATTAATTTTTCTTAGATAGAAAATCTATTGGAGTATAATATCGGTAAGATAAATATAATTATAAACACCCTTAAATAATGAAAATAGATACGATATGAATTATTTATTTTAAATATCATAATGATCCTATTACAAAATATATAGAGATAAGTCTAGGCCTTTTAACTTGGAAGGTTTACAATAACCATTATTCAAAGTTATTAGAGTAAAGTACACAAATGATCCTCCCATTATGTGATGTTATTTTATTGAGTCCTTTGAATATTAAAAGTTATAAAATCATCTTCCGACTATAGGAAATTACTTTATTGAGTCCTACAACTATTAAAAATAAGAAAATGGTCACCATATTATTCATATGTTTCAAACTCACCCTTTTCCGTTAAAAATTAACGGTTATTTGAGTTAAACGTTAACTTCCTGATTAAGATATGATTAAATATAACCCTAGAATCTCAAACGACTATACAATTCAAACAGTTCTGATATCATATTTTATCATATCTCAGCCAGTAAGCTACGTCCAACTTAGATGACTGTCAAATTTTAAAAGAAAAGGACAAGTTCAGAATATATTAATAATTAGGTGACCATTTTGTAACTTTTAATAGTCAAGGGACTCAACAAAGAAGTGTCCTTATAGTCAGAGGACTATTTTGTAACTTTTAATAGTTAAACGACTCAACAAAGCAATACATTATAGTCGGGAGATCATCTATATACTTTACCCAAGTTTTTATTGGGGAGAGGAATATTCAAGAAAATATACAATAGTTGACATGGTTTTACAGGGGCCTGTGATAGTACCATTTTTTTTACAGGCAATTGATGTGGACAATATCGAATCGTATTAACCAGTTGGGAAGGCGATGTCAGCCTATTATAACATAAACAAATCTGCCATAATTGCACTACTCCAGTGTTTCAATTTGTGTTGCAAGCAATCTCAAGTAAAGCTTGTCCAAGGCTATTGACTTTGTTTGTAACTTGTTGAACCGTATAACTATTTCCTCGTGTAAGTCCTATAACTAAATCAATCAAATTAAATTTAGAGACAATCTTAGAAAGATGAATTCTCAATTATTTAATCTTGAACATTGTCGTATATGTTATAATATAAATTATAAATATGTATGTACAAAGATACACTGACGGGTGCTGGGGTGCGATCCATAATATTCAAATTCATATATGGTTTAGATATTTTCTTTGTATTTTCTATTATTTATCTAATTTTTTATCCCCTAAATTCTTAATATAACTTCTTAAATTTACACCGCTTGACCTGAAATCTTTTGTCCTGTGTATTCATGTGATGCATGAACAGATTGGATTTGACATGCTAAAAAGTAGAACATGGTATTAAAAATTTATAGAGTTATTTTTTCTTTTTTTCTCAGCAAAATGATTTTTATTAATCGAGCCTAAGTTAAAAACCTCGTTAAAAACCTCCCTAAACCTAAATGGAGGAAAATGGTACTCTTGACTCGGGCAGAGAAATAAACAACAATAAAGCTTCAGCCACACAAATACACCATATCCCCTAAGGCCATACAAACATAAAGCTATGATACACGTAGGCCACCACAATATTACTAACATCACACTGCATTGAAATATAATCCCCATCTAAACCACAACAGCCTATATGAAGTCCTTCGATCCCGCCAGTAAAGAAGAAAAGACTCCCTATCTACATAATCGTAGCATACAGCAAAACAATCCACACAGTAGCCATAGGAGGCCTCCCACACATAAAAGAGTGAAGAACTAGGCTGCTACAAACATGACAACACTATAGATCATCGCAATATAAACAGAACAAACAATCACCAAAGCCAAAGGTATAACGATCTCTAAGCCTATCCTTATTCCGCAACGTTCGAATAAGTTACCACCATGTTTAAACATAATAATTTGATACATTCCTTCCATTGCCAAATGATGAGCCAAAGAAGAAAATTGCCAAATGGAAGTGGAGAAATGAACAACTTCAATGGAACTCACCAACCTGTCGATCTCTATTAAGCATTGCCACCGATTCCATGGCCTTGATTCCACATCCACTAACCATTTCCACAATGTCTTTGAGGGAAATACAACCTTCCCCGACCACTTGGCCTTGATGAAAATCTATAAAACTCTTTTAATCGTTGTCAGCAATGTTAATTCTATGTTATCGCCTACGACCGACCTAGAAAAGATTTCTCTCATCACATTATCCTTCGAGAGAAGGACTCCCCCTCAACTCAACGTTGCAGCTGCCACATTTCCAGCTACAAAGAATTTGACAAAATCTACTGTAGGAGTACACCTTTCATGTACCTCGCAAGAACCACCTGAGACGTTTTTCGGTTCACAACACGGATTAATCCACCAATCATCCAGATTTGGAGGCCAATCATCTTTCTATGCCTTAAGCCAATATTAAGCATGAAGCTTTGTAAAGAAGATAACATCCTTAATCAAGACAGATTTCCCTTCAAAAACTATTTCGTTCCTTGCCAACCACAAACTCCAAAAGGCTACCCTAATCATGATTAACCAAAGAGACTTGCTATCACCAGAAAATGGAACATTGAAACAAAAATTAAATAAACTTTCAAGGTCAGGTACACTATTCCAATTGATGTTCCACCATTATGAGAAGAGGAACAAAAATTTTTCCACAAAAGCACAACCAGCAAAAAGGTGGAACGAATCCTCTTGATATATCCCACACCAAAAGCACACACATTGGTCGTTTTCCAGCTTCACCTCTATTTCTTTAAGAAACACCTTTGTCGGGATTCGATCCAATTTAAGCATCCATAAAAAGTTTTTAAATTTTGGTGGAACTTTCAACTTTAAAATCCTGCCAAAATTAAACTAAGGTTTTTCTAAATTAGCATTAACAATGAGCGAGGATAATTTCTTAACATTGAGCAGCCCTGTCTTATCATGTGACCACACTAGTCGATCTGGCTGGAAAAAAACAGAATTCATATTCATAATTTGATTTACCATCTTTGAAACCATTAGCTTTTCTCTTTCCGATAAATCTCTAGAAAAATGGAACTCCATTCGATATCGTCAAAACCTTTCTTTGTCGCAACCTCTGCCACCATTAACCCTTTGTTAATCGACAACCTGTATGATCTTGGGAGAAAAATATTCAAAGAACCATAATCACACCACTTATCTTCCCAGAATAAAACTGATTTTCCATCTCCCAACACCGAGCTGAATGCCTCGTCATTTACCCATCTGCTTGCATCTCCATTGCACCAATTGTATACTATACCACGCCACACTAAGGACATCTTCTTTAGATGCGAAACGTTTATCATCCATGACATGGGAGAGACCATATTTACAACAAATTACCTTCCTTCAAGGCATTGCTTTCAGAGGCATATCTCCACCCCCATTTTATCAAGAGAGCCTTAATTTTAGCCCGAATATTGATAACCCCGGCTCCCCCTTATTCTTGGGTATGCAAACTCTACTCCAATTCACCATATCCACATTCAAAATTCTATTTGAGTATCCCCAAAGAAAACATCTCAATTTTTTTATTTTCAAGACCATTGCTGCTGGCACTTTGAATAATGACATAAAGTACAATGGCAACGAAGATAGAACCGAGTTAATTAACACCACTCTACCTGTAAAAGAGAGGTTACAGCTCTTCCACCCATTTAGTTTTGTTCTAAGGCATTCCAAAATTTGCTCACATGTAGACACTCTCCTAGGATCAACCCCTAATAGAATCTTTAAATAAGAGAATTGTAAGATTCCTATACTACAGTTGAACACCTTGATGAGCTTTACCACTTTATCTGATTCTACTTCAATACCAATCATGCATGATTTCTGAAAATTAATACTCAACCCAGAGCTTACTTCGAAAACCCACAGAATAAATTTCAGATTCGGTACATAGTCCTCCTCCGGTTTTAGACACACAATGGTGTCATCGGTGAATTGCAAATGTGTTAACGATCGATCTGTGGTCACCTCTTTGATTCCTGCAATTAAACATCTTTCTTTTCTTTTAGAAAACACATCATATGATTCATAGCAAAGTTATCTATGTTATAGGCATGTCATTTAAAATTTGATCCACCTATTTTTAAATATGTTCTCTATCATATTTAAACAATCATTTAACATTCAAGTTTATGACTGAGATGATGGAAGGATTTGATTGAAACAATATTTTCTTTATATTTTTTATTGATAATTTATTTTCTCTTATGATTTTATAAATTTATCCCTTTAAAATATTATAAATTTGTGTCCTAATATAAAATCATGTGTTCGTCAATAAATATATCAACTTAGTCATGGGTATAAAAGAAATATATGAAGTAATATAAAGGAAATATAGTCGTCCCCTGAACTTATTAAGCCTTGTCTAAGCGTTAAGGCAGAGTCAAGAAACTAAAAGAGTCATTAGGGTAATTAGAGCATGTTCCATGCTTGTTCCATTCATACCCCCTAAAGTTGTAAGTCGTCTCACTAGGGTTCTTCAAGTCCAGTCAAAATGATATTAAGTTGCTTTGAATTGAAACCAATGCAGTCTTTTAAATTAGAGAAGTTTTGTTAGATCATATATATAAATTTAAGGATAAACTACATGTTTAGTATTTCAACTGTCACTTTTATTCCGTTTTTTGTCATCGAACTATTTTCTCTTTTAAAATCAAACCTAACTTTAGATTTTGTTTCATTTTGGTCACCGACCATTAAAAAATTAAAAGAAATGATGACGTGACTATCGAAACGATTTTTCTTAAAACAAATAAATTTAATTTTTAAGTGATATAAAAATCTCATCTCGATTGATTTGGTGTTTCCTTTTAAAATAAAACGGTTCGAGGAGTCGCCACCAATATTTGATTAGGGTGTGATTGGGCACCCAAAAACATACTTGTCATTTTAATAAAAATATTAATTTTAATTAAAATAACAATTTTATGGTCTACATTACTAAAAAATCGAGTTCGAGAGTCGGTTATGCATGGGGAAGGATTAGCACCCCACACAACGCCCTAAATTGGTACCTAGTCGATTAATTAGTTATCTTTGCAATGTAATTTATGAATTCAAGTTTAATTTAATTCAAGATCCCTGCAACTAGTATTATTTGAATTTTATGATGAAACACAATAATATTTAATTATTTCTTATCAAGAAGAAACGACCTTCTATACCTTAGAATAGTCAATTCATACTCCAATTGAAATAAATAAATATTATAATTTCATTATAAAGCTCATTATTAATTCCAAATTCAAAAGCTTAAATAAAAATAAAACAAAACAAATTAAATTAAATTTAAAATCCTTTTTTAAACACATTCTTTGAATTTTAGGACGGAAAACGGTAATATTTAATTATTTCCTATCGAGAAGAAACGACCTTTAATGCCTTCAAGCGGTCATTTCTTACTCCAATCGAAATAAAGAAATATTATTATTTTGTTCTAAAATTCATTATTAATTCGAGTGCATAAATGATGATAGAAAATAAAAATTAATTAAATATGAATTATCAATCCTTTTAGAAAGAAGAAGGGTGTTTGATTATTTAAAGACATCGAGATCAGACCTTTTATAAGTTCTAACGATATTTTCTCGATAAATTTAAATATACGAACATTTCTTTTTCTCTCGTTCCCAAATTTTACGTGTAGTTACTTTTTAAGGTTTCACTTAATGTGATACACTTTCATTTTAAAACTATCGAAAGCAACTTTCTTTTACATTAATATTTTGGAACATACTTTAAGCAATACATTAATATTTCACATCTACAAACATCTTAAATAATTTGTACATATCTACAAAACATCTTAAAATAAAAATTAATGTGTATATTTCACATTAATGAATTAAATAATTTGTTATGTTAAATTTAAGGTGAGAGAGCTAAGGAAAATGAAATATTTATAAAATTAATGCAATAGGAAAGTACCACGCCAAAATACACGTCAAATAACAAATAAGGACTAAAGTGCATTAAACCAAAAATGAAAAGAGCATGATAGTTATTTAACCAAAATAACATTAAAAAATAGTTACCAAAATATAAGATTTGTAAATGACATGGATAGAATCAAATATCAGTAAAATATGACAATGAGCAATAGGGTGACTAAAATGTAAAAGTAACAAAATAGAAAGCTCAAAACATAAACTTAAAAACTCATATTCAGTCACTGAAATGAAATTTTTCAGAAACAAGATGCCTCTCGTGGTTTGACCAATCGCTACACGCAGAAACCCTAAGACCTCTCTAAATGGTGTCATTTTGAAGTCTCCTTATATACCCTGTTATAGATTTTGGGAAAACCTAACCCCCTTATTTCTCCCTCAACCATTTAACCCCCTTATTTCTCCCTCAACCATTCAACCCCCTTTCTCTCATCTTTCTCTCTTTTTTTCTTTCTTTCTTTTTGTAATTTTTAAAACCCTTCGACCATCGCCTAAACAGCTCCGGTGAGGGTCTAGTGACCCCTCTCGATCCTCTAAAACTCCTCTCTTCAAACCCCTAAATAAACAAACACCCAAATTATAAACTCTATGCCTTTCTTTTTCTCAAAAACCCCAACCCGAAAAAGAGAAGAAAAGGTACCTCAAAACTACTTTGTTGACTTCGAGGGGTGAGGCTTCTTCCTTTCTATTTTATTTTCTTTGTTTTTTCTCTCTCTCAAAATAGTTGTTGTTCTCTCTAACTTGGCTCAAACCCCTTTTTTAATCCAACTCAACCCCTCTTCTTCTTTCTTTCAGGTTTTTCTTTTTTCATTTTCCTCTCTTTTTGAAAATCGGATATCCCTTTCTTCTCTCCTCCTTGTATGTTTTATCTGAATCCTTTGTGTGTTTGGTGATGATTCGATAAGGCTTCTTCATAGGGGCATGATTTCCCCTAAACCTAACAGTTATCATCCCCTGATTTCTTGGGATTTAACTTATTTTTTAATGGGTTTTTTTTTCACTGTTTGTAGAGATTATGATGTTGGGTAGTTGAAACGTCGACTGTCAGATGACAGGAATCGATAACCAGAATACTGACGGCGACGAGAGCTTTCTTTTACTTACGGTGGCGGCTGGAAACCCTAGGGTTTCAAACCCTAGTTGTTTGGTTTTGTTGGGCTAGGTTTTGGGCCAGTTAGCCCTTGAGTTGTAATTGGGCCCAATTTAGGCATGTTGTAATGGGTCTGTAAAAGAAAGAAATAATAATAATAATAATAATAATTAAATAATAATTATTATTATTAATAATATTAACGAAATATTTGGGTGAAAATGGATGTATACAGTGACTTTTTTTAAAAAATAAATCAATAATGGCGTGTCATTATCTAATGATTACAATTAACACACCAATAGTCGAATTCTTATAATTTGCTTATTGTTTTTTGTATAATCTATAAATTTAGCACTTCTAAAAATTATTATTTAATCAAAATTTATATAAAATAATATGAGAAAAAAATATTAATATTTGAATTCAAGATTTCTCTTTTCAATGATGTCGTTTTTTCATTTTTTATTATCAACAGTGTTGACTAACATGCTTCCTCCATATAGGCTTATTTTGGTAACAAACTTTTTTTAAATAAAAAAAATGACTACGTACCTTTTATATTTATATACTTTTACTCATTAAATTTAAAAAAAATTAACTTTTAGTAGTTTATGTTATCGTTTTATTAAATTTGGTCACTAAGACGTTAAATGTTGTTAGTTTGATGATGTGACATGTTAATAAAATGATTTAATTTTTATTTTAACCCTTTAATTTGGGATAAATACTAATTATAAGTTTTTATAAACCAAAAGCAGTTAAGGAAAAAAATAATTTAGCCCTTTTAAAATATGTTTTTCTTTATCTTTGTCGAAACTTTACCGCCCCTACGCCAATTTCTCACTATTCATCTTCAAAATGCAAAAAAAAAATACTTTCTTAAAAAAATTAATTACAAGTAGGAAAAAACAAAACCAGACGAGTGTTAGAGAGAAAGTAAAAGAGTATTATTTTTTTATATAAATTTTAAGTTTAATCTTAATCTTATTTAGAGGAGAAAAGAAATGGGAACTCTAAAGGAAGGAATGAGAGTGCTCGTAGTAGATTTAGAACATATAATCTAAGGCAATATGTGAGAGTAAGAATGAGTAACTTGACCAACCAACTAAATATGCTTACTCATAAAAGGGTTTTTTATATAAAAGCATCTAATTTTATTAAAAATAGAAAATATCTAAATTACAATGAATGTTTACAACCACAACCGTAAACTAAACATATAATAAATATATTTTCAGAAAAACAAGAAAATTAGCCACTTAAGATCACAACACAAGGACCATAATAGGAAAAGGTCAAAAAACCTAACTAAATAAACTCGAACAAAAGACAGATGCGAACAAATCTAACTGCGTTGGCAAACAAACCACAAAAGAGGATGAAGCTATTGAAAGACCGCCGACAAACCGCAAATTAGAATCGAGCGACGTGAAACACCATCCACGAACGCAAATCATGTATCCAAGTCCAATTCGAGGGTTTAAAGTACGAAAGATCTTCATGATAACAAATAACCCAAAAGATTTAATCGAAATTTTCTTCCCTTTAACTGTTAACCGAATTAATTTTTTTTAATTTTTTAATCAAACCAAAATATTCAATATTCAATATTCAATACTTTCGGTTAATTTGATTAAAATCAAAGTTTAAACACCCCTAATACTATGTAATATATAAATATAATATATATATTTAATATTTTCGGTTAATTCATTTAATTTGGTTAATTCATTTAATTTGATTAAAAAACCCTCCGACCATGATGAAGATTACTCCATTGTTAACCCTCTCAAAAGGACCCTCCCATCGGTTTACTATGCCGACGACGAAACTATATAGCTTTCAACGAGCAAGAGATTCTGGAATGAGCTTACAGAATGTCGCTGTGGGTCAATGGGAGATGAGGTTTTTCATCCTCATCCTCAATATCATCTTCCAGTGCTCAACTGTGCCGAAGACAAACCTACAGTGCGTTGGACGAAATCAACAACATACCAGGGTCATGGCTTGTATTGAGTAGATAATGCAATGGTTTTTTAGTATTAATAAATTATTTGGACACTATTTTCCGCCCTCTGTGGTTCGAGTAGTATCTTCTGAACTATAATATAAGGGTGGATTTTAACGAGGCCTCTTTTTTCTCAAAAAGAACCTCACTTTAATTTATCTGCATTCCATATATATTCTGAAAATCTTTAGTCATTTTATTGTAATTATAACATTTTCTAGTAATATTTTAATAACCAAGCTGATTAGTTTAACCATTTTCTAGTAAATTCTGCGGTGGACAGCTCTAATTCCTGCTACCTATATTATAATCTTTTTTTTCTTCTGGTATTATAGTTCATGTTGATGTCATATTGTGTTCAAAGTTAAAGGATCTGATTTTTAATAAAGAAGACACTCAACCAGCTTTCATTTCATCTCAAACCTGAACCAGAATGGAACTCAAGTTGCCACTTGTTTACAGTTTTCGTACTAGCAAAACAACTGCAGTCCAGTACAAAATTGCAATGAAAGAAATTGTCATACATGGATTACTGCTAATAGCAAAAGCAATGCTTTTCACCATTATGGTGATTCTTTCAGCAGCTTAAAACTGGGGATGTACTTAGGATCATCCCACTGCATATGCTGTTCCAATGGCTCTGGACTAGCTGCAAAAGAGTCGAATTTCCTTAACAAAATATGTTTTGGAGGAGATGGCTCTTCGATCAGCATCGCAGTCATCTTGTTCGAATCGGCATACCTTGGGGGACTCATAGGCTGTAACATAAGTAAAACCTGTATTCTTAAGACGATGCATATGCTAAAGCTACGAGACAGCTAAAATAATTTGAATGTTTTACCTCCAATATGTTTGACAATGAATATTCCTTTGTAGATGCTGAATGTTTGGAGAAATCTGAACAAAAAACATGCATACAAAGGTGTGAGTATTCAGTCATCAATTACTAACGCAAAATAAACATATGAATGCCTAGCAAATTTATTTACCATCTAATCCAAGAATCCGCAAAAATTCATTAGTGCTTATAGCTCTTTTCTGTGTTTTGATGCAATCTTCATGATTGTGCAGACACCCTTCCTCTGCAATATCTTCGAGTTGACATCGATCCTCTTCCGGATTACCCAACTTTGCGTTTTGGTTCTTCTTTGATGTTCCTTGTGAGTACGGCTTACCTGAGTTGGAAATGTCAGAGAGAGCTTTCCTGCCAGTTGCTTGCACTTTCTCAGCTTGATAGACACTCTTTGTTTTGCTTGAATCATGTGTGGGATTAAAGATACCAAACTCTTTCTCGATGAATGGAATGCTTTTGGCATTCTCCTTCTTTGATGACTGGTTTGGGGTTGGTTTCACTGAATTGGATAGATCACCAAGTGGTTTTCTTCCACCAATACCAGCTTTCCTTTGTGCTTTAGAGACATTGGTCTTGCCTGATAGGAAGCATTTTCCATTATCAAACTCAACTTGAGAAACAAAATTAACAAAACCAACAGCAGATCAGAAAGTGTTGAGAATAGTACCATTGAACCGAGCATTTAAATTCTGATTTTGAATCAAACCAACAGTACGTGTTGCCATTTTGGAAATTTGCTGATACAATCCGCCAAACCAACAGTACCTGTGAGGTTCCAATACATAGGGAATCATTCATATACGTGGGAAAATCAAATCAAACAAGCAATATTGGAGAAAGCATGCTAAATCCTGCAGAAAAATCTGAAGTATCTTTGAAAGGCTCTTTTTACATTAAAGCTTCATCTGAAGCACATGAATCAAGAGTATTACTTAGTTCAAAATGAAAAATGAAATTAAAATCCAAACTCAATTTGCAAAACCCAAAAATCTTTCGGTATCTAAGACAAATGTGGTGAACAGGATTGGAGAAAAACCGAACTAACATGATAATCACAAAGGAAAAGACAAACAAAGAAGCTAGAATAATCATGTTCATACAATTTAAAATGATCCATTTAGTCCTTTCTGTTCTAATGATGATACAGTCGAGGATTTCTTTAAGTTAGTAATTATATTTCCTCTCCGTGTTTTTCATTCACTAAAAGCCCCAAGATCATCAAATCAGCCCCACAAAAGTAAACCCAGAAAGGGAGAAAAGAAACATAGGATACAACAAACTTACAGATCATTCTTGGAAATTTTTTTATTTCCTTTTTTCCATTCGTTTCTCAACAACCACACAGATATTCCTGTTTTCATGTTTTTTCCATGACAAATACTTTAAATTGCCTTTGCATTCTCAGACTAAGTTTGGAAAACATAAAAAGATATAATACTTTGATAAATTTTCTTTCTGATAATACAGATCTTACTTATCTGTTTTCTTCCATTAAAACAAACGAAACATTTCATGAAAAATAACTTCATCAAGAAATTAAACACAAACAAAAACCCGTAAAAAGGGTAAAGATAAGAAACTCACAATGGGTTTTTGCCGAGTCGATGCTTCTTTCTTTTGAATTACTGATTCAGGCGCTTTGCTTTGCCTTTTGGATTTGTTTGTAATCTTTGAAATATATTTCGAAAGAGAGGAATTCCATATCTGCTTATTAGAAGAGTATTTGCAACGGTAACTTTTCCGCTTTTACAAAAATACCCCTCGGTGGGCTTACAATTAAATAAGCTTCGGGTTTCTCAATTGGACCAAATCGCTTTTGCAGAAAAATAAAGATACTTATACCGTTGTTTCGGCTTTTGCCATAGTGATAAATTTAATCCATAATGTTTATTATTTATTTAATTTGACCCTTATTTTTTATCTATTGTGACCTCAGTGGTAAAGAAATTATTGTTATTTATTGAGATATTGGGTTCGAGCACTAAGAATGCTAGGGTTGTGAGTGTTTAATGTCAAATGGTTGAGAGTTATCTTTGAATAGATAATATATTATATTTCCTCTCAGATTAATAAAAAAAAAATCCCCACCTAAACATGGGTGTAAATATATAGTTCTAAGCATGCTCTTCTCCTGTATGGGTTTATGTAGAGTACAATGATAGTGGCCAAAAATATTTCATATCTTATTCTTTGAAGTATCTAAAATTTTATATTCTCTAACCAATTATGATTTTTATGTGATCATCGATATCTCACATGATCTACTAACTTGACAATTAAGTCTTCATCTTGTTTATAGATAATCGTTATGACTTTACATTTGACACTGATATTAAGAATCAATATAAAATCATTTTGTTAAGATTGAGAGAAAGATTTGGATTCTCCCTTTTTATTCATTTCTCTTATATTCCCTTGCGAACAAAAAACTTTAACACCAATTAATTATCATCTGACTATCGATTGTGATTCTCCATTTCAACTAGAAGAGATGAATCGCTTAAAACCATCGTGACTCATTTGTTCTTATTCAAAGAAGCATCACTCATAACCAACTTTTTTGGCATTTCCCGGGATTCATGTTGCAAGTAGTTAACGAATATATCAAAAGCGTTCACCTAGTATTGTTCTCCACCACCAACCCGTTTGGGAATCTTATTCTTTCGTAACTATAATTAGTGACGAATGTATGTGTTTTTCTAGGATAGATCTACTTTAAATATGAATTTCTTTAGGTTAGTTATTTATTTTACTGATAGTGTCCGAAAAAGTTATATTATTAATACATACATATTCATCCTAAAAATATTTATTAGTATAAACACGAAGGCATTGCACCTCCTTGAGCATTTATTTTCAAACTAAGGAATACAATAAGAAATAATCAGAATATTTTTATATGTTGATAATATATATACACTTTATAAATGTAAATGTAACTATTTGAATTTAAAATCTCTTAAGAAAATAGTATTTTTTTAATACAAAATTTTAAGTTAAAATTTATTATTTAAATTTCATTATTATATGATTCAAAAAGTTTATAATGCAACTAGCTTAGTCAGAGAACTCTCATGATATAATAAAATTTAGGGTAAAGTATAGCAATGATCACTGAACTTTTCTAAATCTTTCATTTAGGTCCCCAACTTTTAAAAATTGCAATACAATCCCCCAATATTTAGTCCGTTTATAATATGATCCCTCAACATTTAGTCCGTTTGCAATATGGTCCCCGACGTAACTGTTGGGGAACCATATTGCAAACGGACTAAATGTTGGGGACTATATTGTAAGTTTTAAAGTTGGGGGACCTAAATGAAAGCTTTAGAAAAGTTCAATGACCATTACTATACTTTACCCAAATAATAATTATATATGCCAAAATTAACAATTTCGGTTAAGTTGAAGAGGATTAAAGAAGAGTTATAGTTACAATTACAACCACTTTTCGAATATTAAAATGGCAAAATATCAGGATAAAATCATACATCCTTTGCCACGTTGGAGAAGGGAAAAAAACACAATGTCCTAACTATAACATAGATTGATCTTCGTTCCCCTTATAGAATGCTCCCGAGATTAGTGATGAAGAGCAGTAGAAGTAAAGCTGCCCACCATCTTCCTACCAATGGGTTTAAACCATTTGCTTTGTTCTTGCAAACCAGCTTGTGATCATGGTAACTGTATACTGCTTGATTCCTGAAATCATCAACAACAAAGCCTTGAATTCACAATTGATCAATCAAAAGGAGATTACACACTACAATATTCAACCACGTAAGTTTATCTCAATATAACTTCGAAAAAGGGTTGTTGAACGGAATAATGATTTCATTGACTTCATTCTCCAAATTATAGGTAAGTTTCGATATAAATTCCGGGAAAAATAACGAACCGAGTTGAGCAGAAGGTGATGACATAATCTGCTCCAGAACAGGTGAAAATACTGGTGGGATCATCATATGCATAACTATAAGAAGTAGGGCATGCAGACTTGAACGTCTTGGAATAATACATAGGTTGACAAGTGGAAGGGTTTCCATGGGTTCCTCTGCAACAATATTCATCTGTGTTGAAGACATCGCATGCGCTTCGGCAAGCGATAACCTTCCCGTTGGCCTTGACAGCGAGCTCAGAAGGGCAATTTCGCCTCAGGTCGGAGTTGCATTCAACAGTGGAGCAATTTCCCTTACCGTTTAACGGTGTGACAGATACGGGCACATTAAATCCATCGACGAGACTGACATCGTAAAAATCAAGAGTAGCGAGCGTAAACTCAGCGAGTGATGCCGGGGTTTTACCGGCAGCTCCGCACTTAAGCGTTTCGCCACAGTCCCTTGTCTGGCATGGACCATTTCCATTGCTGTCGAACTTGCAACTGCTTCGATCCCATATGCTGGAGCGTAAACTCCAGCCAGCCGGGGCGTTGAAGACAACAGATTGGTGTGGTTTCAATTCAATACCTCCACCATTAAAGCTTTCACCGGGGATAATCCCAGGCCAGATAGTTTCCTTGCAGTTGTTTATTATGTTGAAGGTTCTTGCACATTCATAGAGTTGTATCCCTGCCGAAAAGCACTATTGAAATCCGAAAGAACACTTAAATGTAGCCATGTATCATGTAAATAACAGGGGAGAAATTATGAATTACCTGATGAAAGCAACAGCAGTGTGAATAGAAGAGGTGAAAGCAGATCCATTGGTTAGAAAATTGAGATTACAGTGAGTAGGGAGGAAAGGTAATTCCATGATAAGAGGCTACACGATTATTTTCCTAATCCTTTCCCGCAAGTTTATACAGCTTCCAATCCTTATTGCCACGATATCCGCATCTACGGTCTAGGCTACTCATCATTACATTTTCCATCATTATAAAAATAAGGGTAAAGTATAGTAATGGTCACTGAACTTTTCTAAATCTTTCATTTAGGTCCCTAAACTTTTAAAACTTGCAATATAGTCTCCCAGCATTTAGTCCGTTTTCAATATGGTCCCCGACGTAACTGTTGGGGGACCATATTGCAAACGGACTAAATGTTGGGGGACTGTATTACAAATTTCAAAAGTTGGGTGACCTAAATGAAAGCTTTAGAAAAGTTTAGTGACCATTACTATACTTTACCCTAAAATTTAACTAAATTAAAGTTTACGTGCCTGTATAATTATATTTGTAATTATGATTTTAAATACCTTTGTGAAATTATCTTGCATTTGTCCCTCGCACAAAAAGGTTTCTCCTCATTTACTCGTTATTTTTATCGTTTAAGATTTTTCTTATAAAATTTATATGTTTTGTTTATAATTTTTTAATCTCCAATTAATATACCGAACCACTATCAATATATAGAGATTACTTGATTCCATCGAAATAATGATAATATTGAAATATGATATTTCATTGTTAGATCACAACACTAGGTCAAACGCTTACTTTTAATCGTCTTTTCTTTTCCGCAACCAGATAATCCTACTCTAAATTGTTGTTTTGGTAAATGCCATGCTCTCGTTTAACCTACTTGTCTACCACTTCAACGAGTGTTGGCTCATAATCACTAGGAGTTACAAAGCCATGAAGGTTCATCACAGTTGCAGCCACGTTGGCGAGTCCACCGTCCAGAACATCGCTCCGAAACCTAACACCGGCTGTCAATCCCCGACCTCCTACTGCAATAGGCACCTAATTCACAATTTCCAAAATATGCATCACCAAATTTAATTCAACATTACACCCACAGAACAAGAAGAAAGATGTTGGAACTTACAGGGTGACAAGTATGAGAGGCGAGTATTTGGAGCTCCCCATTTTTATCATATAGAGGTTCCTCGAACTTACTCCTCTTCACCATGTCCTCCGCGTTGCCATGGTCAGCGGTTACCACAAATATTCCACCAACTCGCTCTATGGCATCAAGGATCATCTGCAGCCCAACAGAGTAAGAAAAGCTCTATTAAAAGTTCCGAGTAACTATGAAAGATTGAACTAGAGTCATCACACCTTGACAGCTTCATCAGCAGCCTTGCATCCCACAATTGTAGCCTGGATATCTCCTGTATGTCCCGCCATGTCACCATTTGGTATGTTCACACGTACATGATCGAATTTGCGCATCAAAATCGCATCTCTAGCCTTCTCCGCGATCTCCAATGCCTTCATCTTTGGTTGAACGTTGAATGTAACGCCAATATCACTAGGAATTTCCACATATTCTTCCAATTCAGGGTTGAAATAGCCAGAGCGATTTCCATTCCACAAGAAAGTGACATTACCAAATTTGGCAGTCTCACTGTTGGTACAGGAACACTTCTTTGTTAAAGTAAGAAACATCAGAGTCATGGATTATAATGACTTGCTCTAAACATACCTGCAGGCGAAAATTCGGATACCGTTGTGCACCAAATATTCACCGGATGTTCTATCAATAAGGGAGGAGAAACAAGGTAGTGACTTGGAAGCTTCAACTCGCCATCGTACTGAAGCATACCCGCATATCAGATTTTAGGGCATCGTACACGATTGAATTTGTCAAAATCTTGGTATTCGAGTTCCTTAGCCAGCATAACAATTCGATCTGCACGGAAGTTGAAAGTAACAACAGCATCACCATCTACAATTGGACCGACAGCCTTGTTGTTCTCATCAACAAGAACAAAGGGAGGCAAGTACTGATCATTTGCATTTTTCCTCAGTTTCTTTACAGCTTCAACAGCATTTGTGAACTTGTGTGGGGCTTCACCCAGAACTTGACCATCCCATCATCTTTTCACAACATCCCAATCAATCTGCAAAAGATCATCTCACAAGAGCGAATAAACACCTGGAGTCAAGGGGCCAAAAAAGGTGAATAAAACACCGATTTCTCACCTCGTAAAGGTCCATTGTGACATACATGCGGCCCCCACCAGAATCAATCCGAGCATCAACACCTTTCTCACGTAAATTTGCAAGGTCATTCTCAAGAGTCTCCACAAAGCCTAAACTCGAACCATCTGCAACATCACGACCATCCGTGAGAATGTGAACTCGAATCCTTTTACCACCATGCTCACTAGCTCCCTTCAGTAGCAACTGCATACATTTTGGAAATGAATTATCATGAACATCCAAAAGGTAGGAGCCTTTCCTGAATCACCAAAATTACCTGCAACTGATCATGTCCGGAGTGAACACCGCCATCGCTAAGTAATCCGATCAGGTGCAGAGTTCCCTTTTCAAAAGATTCACTTGTATACTTAAATCCTTCTCCCTCGTAAATTTTACCAGAGGCAAGAGCAAGATCAACAAGCTTGGCCCTGCAGTTACAAATGAATACTATTTGCATTAATAGGGACAGTGTCGGTTCGCACGCACGTACACTCACGCAAAAAAGGTGAGTAAAATCGAGAAAGGAAGCATACCCTTGAGCGAAAATGCGTCCAGCACCAAGCGCATTGTGACCAACTTCACTGTTTCCCAATTCATCGTCCGTTGGAAGCCCTACATCGGTTCCATGAGCCCTGATTAATCTCCATTTCTCGGGGGCACCCTGCCAACATGATCAGTTCCATTCAAATTATGGCATACATGATTCTTTTATGAAACAAAAACACTGTAATAACGTCCAAATGGTAATCTACATTCCTCTGCAGCACGTACATACGATGTCAATTGTTAATAAAGATTCTAAGTAAATACTATTTTATAATCACTCTAGACTAATAAAAAAATTCAAAGATATATATAAGATTCTTACATAATGGCATTATGGCATACATGATTCTTTTATGAAACAAAAACAATGTATCCTAAGTTCCCAACCCATATATATATATATATATATATATATATATATATGAACGCTAATAATATTTATTTATCTTAGTAAAATATATAAAAAATAATTTAATTAAAATTATTAGTATACCAATAAAACTAAATTACTATTATAACCTTATGAATCTATAATTTTATTTTATACTTTAATTTTGCTTACTTTCTCAATTGAGTTAAATAACACCATATTGAATTAGACACCTCAAAAATATAAAATTCTATCATACTCAATTTAGAAGTAAAAATACGTACATTAGTAAAATTTATTAAAATTTAAAATAATCATATATTAATAATATAAAATAAATTAGTATCGTTATAATCTTGTTTAAAAACTATTATTAGAATATAAATAATAAAATAATTCTAAAATTATTAGTAATAAATATAAATATTATTAAAATATAAATAATAAATTAGTTTTAAATTTTTCATAAAAAAGTTGAGTTTTTAATAGGGATGGATTGACGAGAACGAACACCTTAAAAATTTGAAATTCATTATTTTCTATCGGTAATCTATTTTCATCCCCTTTCCATTCTCAATCTAAAATTTTAAAAGTTCATCCCATAATATAAAATTTAAGGTTAGCGTTAATATAGAAAAATTAATGATTAGAACGTTAATACTTTCTTTGCCCCAATAAAATGTCATTTATTGACTTTTCAGAAGTCAAATTTACCAAAAATTCTTCAATTTTGTTCATCAATGCAGAACTTTAGAGGGAAAACACCTTGTTAATACTTGGACCAAATCCTTGCTCTTCGATCCACTTGGGTAGCAATTCTTAATATTGAAACTTCACTTATAAGGTTTGGCTATGAGCTATCACAGAATGTTTAAGGAGTAACAAAACTCAAAGTCAAGTCATTAGTCGGGTAAAAATTCTCGAACAAATAATCTCCCACATTACTCGCAGGGTAACTTCCAAAATTGGGACGAATACTGACAATATTCCCTTTTTTTACATCGATTGAGTCATAACATATAAGATACTTTGGTATAATTATTACAAAATGATTATTTGATATCAGAGTTCTGGCTCAGAAGAGTACGAGCATAATCTAGGGGCATTTACAGACCAGACATCCTATGATAGTTGATCGACCGATCTACCAAAAAGGCTCAACTCGACTAAACCTAAGCTCTGATACCACTAAAATAACACCCTCATACTGATACGAGTGATTTGATCTAATCTGAGGTGTCACATTAGGGTCACCGGAGCGACCCAGATAAAAAATCTTGGAAATTTAAATTTTTTATTAATCCATTTAAACTATAAAATAATTCATAGATAAAACACAAGTTCAAAAAATTATTTATTTATTAAAAATAGAATTCAATAATATCCAATAATAAAACAAGTTTCAACCTCAAATATAAAACATAATACAAACTCGAGGCCCTCTAATTTACATGCACCGTATTGCTCAAGCAACGCTGGTGAAACTCCTTGACTGATGTCGATAAAAGCATGTGTTCAAACTCTTTAACTGAAATGGCAAGTAACAGAGTGAGCTATAGAAAACTCAGTAATACAGAACTACCAGATGAATACAATAGGTCATGTATATGGTAAAGTATAGCTTCCCTTAGCGGGACAAACATCATCAAATTCTAGTAGTGATTTTAGATTCCCTTATCTAAGTCTTCAGTTACAAACATGAATTTACGGTATAAAGGAATTATTTAGAAAGATAGATTTAGAAGATTGAATTAGAAGTGTAGTATGTTCCAACAAAACAGAGAAATATGTATAGATTATTTAAAAACATTAGTAGTTTAAAGCTTATTTTAAAACCAAAATAATACCCTCTAACTGAACATCGATATGCAGTTCCTCATAACTGCATCCATAAGGACTTACCCTAGGCCCATTGAGCGTAGTAGTCAACCTAAGGGATTATATTGGGGCTTGAAAGCCTACCCAAGAGTGTACCTTGGGTCCTAAGAGCCTATCCAAGGGAATACCTTAGGGCCTTAAAGACTACCCAAGGAAATACCTTGGGGCTTCAGAGCCTACCCAAGTGTCACCTTAGGCTCGTAAGGATTTACCAGCTTGATCAGAGCTGAACCTCCACACTCCAGAATCCTACCCAGACAGTATCCCAATAAATCGGTTTATATTGTACTCTAGTAATTTCCATGATCCATAAATCACACATAATTATTTTCTAGTGAAAACATGTATCCATAGAGCACATATCATGTAGTCATAGTTTAGAAACAATAAATCAATACACCAACAAGACAAAATATTGAACATTTAAAATATTCAGTAATTCAGTAACATCAATGAATCACATTTCAGAACAGATAAAACAATCATGTAGCACAACAGGAACACACTAGAGGATCCACTTATTTTTCGAAGGTACTTGGTAATTACCAAGCGGTGAAAACACGAAACTTCTGCAAACTGATTGAATTTTAGAAACGATATCCCTATGAAAAGGAGGTTTGATATCTAATAAATTCATCAGTAATTCAGGCAATGATTTATCAAGATCATAGTATTTAGATATATCAACAAGGTATTCAGGAATTATTGCATCAAAATTTATTTAGGATTCAAACATTCCTAAAGTGATTCCATCAATCAAGCTTATAAGGGCATTTATCATTTGATTAATGAGAAATCAATTTAATAAGGGTATGCAACGATTTATAAAATTCCAGATTTCAAGCATCTTAACTTGTTTTTAATTCCAATCGTACTGTATAATTCCCAGCAAAGGTGACACTTATCAATTATCTAGGTAGAGAAACTTTACGATTACTCATTTCTTAAAACTGGCTACATCGTATAATCGAACTGATCAATTTTAGAACCATCTTTGGATGAACCATGAGGAGATGAACATGTATTTAAGTAGTATTTATTTACTTCCCGTATGGTAATAGTATTAAGGATGATCGACCTACTTAGGTCGTACTCTAAAAACCTCAGGGGCGTTACAACATTTTAAGCTTCACCATTATCGTCAGAAGTTATCCAAAGGCATTTACTTAATCCAAGTCATAAGGGTATTTAGATAATTCTGGTATTCGAGGTAGATTTATTCATTCCATAGCTTAAGGGTATTTAGTTATTCTAGGGCTTGGGGTTATTTTATGTTATTTCAAAATTCAAGGGTATTTCAGTCATTTCCTTTCGTCCAATCTTCCATTTAATTCAAACTTATCATTTATTTCAATAATTTCAAACAATTTTGACAATAGAGTATTTTTGATAAGTTAGCCTTTGGGTGTATGCTCATAATTATAAATTATGGGTCTAGTGCCTTCTTAGAGGTTACAGACTGTTTATCAGAATTTTCTTAGAGGTAACAAAATTAACAAAACCAACAGCAGATCAGAAAGTGTTGAGAATAGTACCATTGAACCGAGCATTTAAATTCTGATTTTGAATCAAACCAACAGTACGTGTTGCCATTTTGGAAATTTGCTGATACAATCCGCCAAACCAACAGTTCCTGTGAGGTTCCAATACATAGGGAATCATTCATATACGTGGGAAAATCAAATCTAACACTCAATATTGGAGAAAGCATGCTAAATCCTGCAGAAAAATCTGAAGTATCTTTGAAAGGCTCTTTTTACATTAAAGCTTCATCTGAAGCACATGAATCAAGAGTATTACTTAGTTCAAAATGAAAAATGAAATTAAAATCCAAACTCAATTTGCAAAACCCAAAAATCTTTCGGTATCTAAGACAAATGTGGTGAACAGGATGGAAAAAAACCGAACTAACATGATAATCACAAAGGAACATAGGATACAACAAACTTACATATCATTCTTGGAAAAAAATATATTTCCTTTTTTCCTTTCGTTTCTCAACAACCAAACAGAAATATATTTCGAAGGAGAGGAATTCCATATCTGCTTATAAGAAGAGGAGTTGCAACGGTAATTTTTTTGGCTTTTACAAAAAGACCCCTCCGTGGGCTTACAATTAAATAAGCTTCGGATTTCTCAATTGGGCCAAATTCGCTTTTGCAAAAAAATAAAGATGCTTATACTGTTGTTTCAGCTTTTGGTATAGTGATAAATTTAATCCATAATGTTTATTATATTTTTAATTTGACCCTTATTTTTTTATTCATTGTGACCTTAGTGGTAAAAGAATTGTTATTATTCCTTGAGGACTTAAGTTCGAGCACTAGGAATGTCAGGGGTGTAAGTGTTTAATGTCAAATGGTTGAAAGTTATCTTTGAACATATAATGACAAAAAATATGGGTGTAAATATATAATTCTCAGCATGCTCTTCTCCAGTATAGGTTTATGGAGAATACAATGATAGTGGCCAAAATATAGTTTCATATCTTATTCTTCGAAGTATCTAAAATTTTATATTCTCTAACCAATTATGATTTTTATGTGATCATCGATATGCTCATATGATCTACTAATTTCGACAATTAAGTTTGTTCATCCTGTTTATAGATAGTTCTTATGACTTTATATTCGACACTTATATTAAGAATCAATATAAAATCATTTTATCAATATCGAGAGAAAGATTTGGATTCTCCCTTTTTATTCATTTATCTTATATTCCCTTATGGAAACCAAAAACTTTAACACCGATTAATTATCGTCTGACCATCGATTGTGATTTTCCATCTCAACTAAAAGAGATGAATCGCTTAAAACCATCGTGACTCATTTGTTCTTATTCAAAGAAGCATCAGTCATAACCAATTTTTTTAGCATTCCTCGAGATTCATGTTGCAAGTAGTTAACTAATATATCAAACGTGTTCACTTGGTATTGTTCTCCACCACCAACCAGTTTGGGAACCCTATTCTTTGGTAACTATAAATAGTGACAAATGTATGTATTTTTTAAGATAAACTTACTTTAAATATGAATTTTAAGTTAGTTATTTATTTTACTGATAGTGTCCGAAAAGGTTATATTATTAATACATACATATTCATCCGAAAAATATTTTATTAGTATAAACATGAAGGCATTGCACCTCCTTGAGCATTTATTTTCAAACTAAGGAATACAATAAGAAATAATCAGAATCTTTTTATCTATCGATAATATATATACATTTTATAAATGTAAATGTAACTATTTAAATTTAAAATCTTTGAAGAAAATAGTATTTTTTTATACAAAATTTTACTTTAAAATTTATTATTTAGATTTCATTAATATATGATTCAAAAAGTTTATAATGCAACTAGCTTAGTCAGAGAACTCTCATGATATAATAAAATTTAACTAAATTAAAGTTTACATGCCCGTATAATTATATATTTATAATTATGATTTTATATACCATATAGAAATTATCTTGTATTTGTCCCTCACAAAAAAAATCTCTTTCTTTGTTCGTGATTTTTATCGTTTAAGATTTTTCATGTAAAATTTTTGTGTTTTATTAACCTTGAGGTCGTGGGATCGAGTCTCATGGAGGATATTTCATAATTTGGAGGTTTCTTACGCACTACAGCAAAACTGGCTTGTTGCGGCGTTTTTTTTGCTTATAGCGGCGTTTTTAAGCGTCGCTAAAAACACATGCGGCGTTTTGACAAACGCCGCTAAAAGCGCCGCTGAAAATAGCGTCGCTAAAGTTTGCGACATTTTTCAAGAAAAAACGCCGCAATAGGTGTTGATATTTAGCGGCGTTTGACAGACAAACACCACAATAGATGTTGATATTTAGCGGCGTTTGGAAGACAAACGCCGCAATAGATGTTGATATTTAGCGGCATTTGGAAGACAAACGCCGCAGTAGGTGTCGATTTTTAGCGGCGTTTTTCCCAGAAACGCCGCAGTAGGTGTTGATGTTTAGTGGCGTTTTTATCACAAACGCCGCAATAGGTGTTAAGGTTTCGCGGCGTTTTTATCGTAAACGCCGCAATAAGTGTTAAGGTTTCGTGGCGTTTTTAGCTTAAACGCCGCAATATGTGTTTGATTTGGCGGCGTCTTTAATACAAACGCCGCTAAAGATCGGTATATAGCGGCGTTTTAGAATACAAACGCCGCTAAATTACACAGAATTTAACAGTTCTAAAAATTATGCTGAATGCCCCAAATCTGTTTTTTCAACCTGTTCCATTATCCAACAAACAAAACAACAATAACATCAATTAAAGAAAATACTGATAAAAACTAGGAACACAAGTGTTAGTTAAAAAACTAGTTTATGAGTAAACATGTAAACATGTAAATCAGAGAGAAAAGCTTAACACTTTATGAGTAAACACGTAAATCAATTGCAGTCACTATAGGACTGGTAAAAATACATCAAATAAAATTAACTTAGATCTCAACCAAAGTGTGTATATTAAGCAAATAAAAAAATCACTTTATTATAAATTGGACTATAAAGCTATAATAAAACGATTAAAATTAAAATTAAAAATTGGATCTCCGCTGTTGTGTCAAAGTGTTAATTACAAATAACCTGTTCTTGTTTGAATCAGATCTGTAGATAAACGTGTTCAAGCAGACATGGAGGTCTTAGAGAAGCACAACCGACAGAATCTATAAACGTTCTAACATTGTTTATAGTGTCATCTGTTTGATCAAGCGAAAATACATCTCAAAACTCCTCAAACTAACCATGTAGACATTAACAAGGAACTTGGAAGTTGCTAATAAAGGATAAAGAAGACCATCAATTTCCTTTTCCCCCCAGTGTTCACTTGATTTATTCGATATTATTTCCTTCGCAAAATCAATCCAGAAAAGGAAAAGAAAGAACTATATTATATAATGTAAGAAACATATTTTGTTGGTAAGATGTAACACTTATGTAAGTTACTTTACTCTTCCAAATTCATTCTTGCTGTTCGTTGGTGAAGCAAATCTAATAAAGTGAAAGCTTTTTAGCAAACTAATGGCAGATCTGAGGGTAATAATGCGTGCATATGTAATGGATTGTCTCATGAAAGGGTAAATAAAGAAATACCTCATTTTCATAAGGGTTTTGGCTTAACCAATCTCAAAATATAAAATAAAGAATGCAACATTCAAAGGAAAAAAGAAGAGGCCAATCTTTACTCTCGGGTACTAACTATTCTGTCTCACTCGTCTCACACATGATACATATTTAACTATGTTTACGCTTTTCTTCTTCATTTTTGCATGGTTGAACAGTAAAAAAAATTCAAATTATTTATCTTTGTTCACATGGAAAGACAGATTTTGCGTAGGATACCAAATTAGAAAGTTATATTAGAAATTTAAAGATTTAAAATGAGATTATTATTAAAAAAAAGTACAAATAAAATACCTCTACAATACGAGACTTTAGAATTTTGATGGGTGACCACACCCAGTATCCTTTAGTACATCCTGAATTCAAATTATTTATTCAATTAATTTTCAAAAACAAATAATTCTTGATTTTCATGGTAAACTCGGATCACATTTTCAAGTTCGATTGAGACTCACACAAAGGTTAACCGAATCACACAAAGTGGAACTTGCATTCATTTATACAAGCAAAACTAGCGATTCTGAAATAACTACATGGTCAAACAAGACAGAGGAACGAAGGCAAGTACGAAATAACTACATGGTCAAACAAGAAAGAGGAATGAAGGCAAGTAAGTACCTTAGCTGCTCTTCCAAGGTTTAAGGACTCTAACAACTATAACAACAACTATGATTAGGAGAATCAAAATGGCGATGCACATCCTCTTTCGTGTACTCTTCTATCGATTCTTTGCTTTTTGAAGGGCAACCGTCCCTGACTGGACATTACTGACTGCAGTTGAAACCTGAACAAGATTTCATTAACGCACAATGCCAAGCAAAAACACACCACTCGACCTAATATGCATACTAATAAATACTTGGTAAACGACCCATTCTAAGAGATTTGAGAATATGAACAAACCTGACTTTCGATGTTGTCTAAAATTTCTCCTTCTGCTTCAACAAGAACTGCAAAATCAAGGTAAATCTGACAATAGCAACCCCATTAGAAAAGTTAACTCGGTTTAGTCCATAATACATGCTAATGCGCATCTCACGTTGAATCAACTACTAAGAGAAAGAAAGCCTAACCTGGGTATCGCGAAAAGCTTCTCATTTTCGTCGCGTAATTTTTGTTCCGAGTCTGAAATCAGAGAGAAATCGAAGGGAAACAAGGGAAGAAGGGTTAAGAAATGCTGGGTTGGATTTGGGATTTTACTTATCGACCGAAGAATGGTGTACTACTTGCGACGACGTTGGAGGCGAAGGAAGCTCGGCGCAGTGAAGGAGATGGCTTCTGTAATTGGTGTGAGGGAACGGATAATAGTGATGGAAAAGAGGGCTAGGGCTAGAGGAGAATTAAAATGGACTTTGCGGCGTTTAAATATACAAACGCCACTGAAGGGTAACCAATTGCGGCGTTTTTAATTAAAAACGCAACTAATGTTAAAAACATTTGCGGCGTTTTTTGTCAAAACGCCACTAAAGTACACATCATTTGCGGCGTTTGTTAGCAAAACGCTGCTAAATTACTAATACTTTGCGGCGTTTCTACGAAAACGCCACTAAAGTACGAGTCTATAGCGGCGTTTTCATACGAACGCCACTAAAGTAGAAGTCTATAGCGGCGTTTTTATACAAACGCCACTAAAATACAAATATTTTACGGCATTTTTTATAAAAACGCCACTATATAATACACCTATTGCGGCATTTGTAAAAAGCCACCGCTATTGTACTACTCATTAGCGGCATTTATATCTAAAAACGCCGCAAAATGTTTAATATATAGCGGCGTTTTTGGATACAAACGCCGCTAAATACCTTTATTTATATTAGATTAACATATTTTAAATATTTCATTTCTTCAATACATAACCTAAAGTTACAACCATACATTTTAATTAAAACAGAAGTACTTATGCATAAAACTACTTAACAACAAAATACATTATAATTTAGAAACATTAAAGTACTTATGCATAAAACTACTTAACAACAAAATACATTATAATTTAGAAACATTAAAGTACTTATGCATAAAACTACTTAAAACAAAATACATTATAATTTAGAAACATTAAAGTACTTATGCATAAACAGTCTTCACCATATTGTTCAGTACAATTTAGTCTTCATTGCTCTTTCGTGGGGAAAGGACGTAGGAAAGCTGTTTTCCTTGTTTGACGACGCATCGTTAAGTTTTTCCTCCGTGTAAATTCTATATGGAGAAACTCTTCATCCATTTCACCAAATAAATCTCCTACCTTCGGTTCACCAAGAAGACTCCTTGCGCGCTTCAGTGCTTCACTTGAAACAGATAACGACCCTCCACCTACAGTATAAAACTTGATTGGAGGTGCTTGGGAATTGAATCAAACATTAAAATATATTTAAATAGATGATATAAATGTTTACTTGGAGTAACAGTAGAGGCAACATCGTCTTCATTGAGGATCGATACTGCTTTTGCAATTGAAGATTCTTTCAACGCCACAGAGTTACCAAATTCGGTTCTAAACATAGGGTATTTTTCCATTTCTCTATCATCATTCTCAATAAGCTTCGAAGATCCTACATGCGTACGATCTATGAAATTTGAGTGACCGTACAAAAAAGGAAATATAGCGGCATAAAGATTCATAGAATTTTACCTTCAAGTAGGAGATCGGCCATGGAAGGGTATGGAGCAATATGAGTTCCTGTCGAGTCATCATCGAGTTTCGACGGCGAAACCGGACCGATAGCCTCCCAGCGATAATTTGATCCATCGTCAGAGCAAAGATGCCACGTAGACATTCCGATGATAATTTCTCTTACTCAAGGCAAGACCTGCTCTTTTTTTCTCAAATATTTTAGCTTTCTGGGTTTTCCCCATTTCAGAATACCAACCAAAACAAAATTGAAAAAGATCAGGAGCTAAGATAAGAGGGATCAAACCGTGGAAATGTGTTATAGTTCATCGGTGAGAGGGCCGATTTGGTTGCCGGGATAGACAAAAGACGACGTCACTTGGAATCGTGTGAGGGTTGTTGTTGTACCAGAGAAGAAACTGTGAGGGAAGAAGAGTTGAAATGATTTTAGGGTTTGGGTGGGAGAAAATAGAGGATAATATATTTAACATTTTGCGGTGTTTTTACAAAACGCCACTATATTACATGTTTTTTGCGGCGTTTATACAATAAACGTCGCTATATTACACTATATTGCGGCGTTTTAGCTAAAACGCCGCTAAATGTCTACTATATTGCGGCGTTTTTACTATAAACACCGTTATTGTTTAACCTTTCTGTGACGTTTGTCTAAAAACGACGCAAAAACTATTATTAATTGCGGTGTTTGTTGAAAAAACGCCACTATATACCATCCTATGGCGGCGTTTTTCATAAAAACGCCGCGAAAGTCTCAATTTGTGGCGTTTGAAATGAAAACGCTGCTATATGTAATACTTTTGTGGCGTTTTATCATAAAACGCCGCTACAGAACACTTTTGCTGTAGTGACGGTAGCTGCTCTCAACCTAGTGTTGGGGGCAGCCTACTATCTTACCTCCCCTTATCTCATTACATATGGGAACAAGGGACAACCATTTTTTTTAATCTCCATTTATCATACCGAATCACTATCAATATATAGAGATTACTTGATTCGATCGAAATAACGATAATATTGAAATGTGATATTTCATTGTTAGATCACAACACTAGGTCAAATGCTAACTTTTAATCGTCTTTTCTTTTCGGCAACCAGATCCTACTCTAAATTGTTGTTTTGGTAAATGCCATGCTCTCGTTTAACCTACTTGTTTACCACTTCAATGAGTGTTGGCTCATAATCACTAGGAGTTACAAAACCATGGAGGTTCATCACAGTTGCAGCCACGTTGGCAAGTCCACCGTCCAGAACATCGCTCCGGAACCTAACACCGACTGCCAATCCCCGACCTCCTACTGCAATAGGCACCTAATTCACAATTTCCAAATTATGCATCACCAAATTGAGTTCAACTTTACACCCACAGAACAAGAAAGATGTCAGAACTTACAGGGTGACAAGTATGAGAGGTGAGTATTTGGAGCTCCCCATTTTTATCATATAGAGGTTCCCCGGACTTTTTCCTCTTCACCATGTCCTCCGCGTTGCCATGGTCAGCAGTTACCACAATTATTCGACCAACTCGCTCTATGGCGTCAAGGATCATCTGCAGCCCAACAGAGTAAGAAAAGCTCTATTAAAAGTTCCGAGTAACTATGAAAGATTGAACTAGAGTCATCACACCTTGAAAGCTTCATCAGCAGCCTTGCATCCCACAATTGTAGCCTGGATATCTCCTGTATGTCCCGCCATGTCACCATTTGGTATGTTCACACGTACATGGTCGAATTTGCGGCTCCAAATCGCATCTCTAGCCTTCTCCGTGATCTCCAATGCCATCATCTTTGGTTTATGTTGAATGTAATGCCAATATCACTAGGAATTTCCACATATTTTTCCAATTCAGGGTTGAAATAGCCAGAGCGATTTCCATTCCAGAAGAAAGTGACATGACCAAATTTGACAGTCTCACTGTTGATACAGGAACACTTCTTTGTTAAAGTAAGAAACATCAGAGTCATGGATTATAATGACTTGCTCTAAACATACCTGCAGGCGAAAATTCGGATACCGTTGTGCACCAAATATTCACCAGATGTTCTATCAATAAAGGGTGGAGAAACAAGGTAGTGACTTGGGAGCTTCAACTCGCCATCGTACTGAAGCATACCCGCATATCGGATTTTAGGGTATCGTACACGATCGAATTTGTAGAAATCTTGGTATTCGAGTGCCTTAGCCAGCATAACCATTCGATCTGCACGGAAGTTGAAAGTAACAACAGCATCACCATCAACAATTGGACCGACAGCCTTGTTCTCATCAACAACAACAAAGGGAGGTAAGTACTGATCATTTGCATTTTCCCTCAGTTTCTTTACAGCTTCAATAGCAGTTGTGAACTTGTGTGGGGTTTCACCCAGAACTTGAGTATCCCATCCTCTTTTCACAACATCCCAATCATTCTGCAAAAGATCATCTCACAAGAGTGAATAAACACCCCAAGTCAAGGGGGGAAAAAAGGTGAATAAAACACCGATTTCTCACCTCGTAGCGGTCCATTGTGACATACATGCGGCCTCCACCAGAAACAATCCGAGCATCAACACCTTTCTTACGTAAATTTGCAAGGTCATTCTCAAGAGTCTCCACAAAGCCTACACTCGAACCATCTGCAACATCACGACCATCCGTGAGAATGTGAACTCGAATCCCTTTAGCACCATCCTCACTAGCTCCCTTCAGTAACAACTGCATACATTTTGGAAATGATATCATGACATCCAAAAGGTAGGAGCCTGTCCTGAATCACCAAAATTACCTGTAACTGATCAAGTCGAGAGTGAACACCGCCATCGCTAAGTAATCCGATCAGGTGCAGAGTTCCCTTTTCAAAAGATTCACTTATATACTTAAATCCTTCTCCCTCGTAAATTTTACCAGAGGCAAGAGCAAGATCAACAAGCTTAGCTCTGTAGTTACAAATGAATACTATTTGCATTAATAGGGACAGTGTCGGTTCGCACGCACGCACACGCACGCAAAAAAGGCAAGTAAAATCGAGAAATGAAGCATACCCTTGAGCGAAAATGCGTCCAGCACCAAGCGCATTCGTCCGTTGGAAGCCCTACAACGGTTCCATGAGCCCTGATTAATCTCCATTTCTCGGGGGCACCCTGCCAACATGATCAGTTCCATTCAAATTATGGCATACATGATTCTTTTATGAAACAAAAACACTGTAATAACGTCCAAATGGTAATCTATACTCTTCTGCAGCGCGTACATGCGTTGTCAATTGTTAAGAAAAATTCTAAACAGATACTATTTTATAATCACTTTAGACTAATAAAAAAATTAATATATATATATATATATATATATATATATATATATATATATATATATATATATATATATATGATTCTTACATTATGGCATTATGGCATACATGATTCTTTTATGAAACAAAAACAATGTATCCTAAGTTCCCAACCCGTGTATATATATGAACGCTAATAATATTTATTTATCTTAGTAAAATATATTAAAAATAATTTAATTAAAATTATTAGTATACAAATTAAAAAAATTACTATTATAACCTTATGAATCTATACTTTTATTTTATACTTCAATTTTGCTTACTTTCTCGATTGAGTTAAATAGCACCACATTGAATTAGACACCTCAAAAATATAAAATTCTATCATACTCAATTCAGAAGTAAAAAATAATTACATTAGTAAAATTTATTAAAAAATATTAAAATTTAAAATAATTATTTATTAATATAAAATAAATTAGTATCATTATAATCTTGTTTAAAAACTATTATTAGAATATAAAGAATAAAATAATTCTAAAATTATTAATAATAATTATAAAAATAGTTGAGTTTTTAATAGGGATGGATTGAGGAGAGCGAACACCTTAAAAATTTTAAATTCATTATTTTCTATCGGTAATCTATTTTCATCTCCTTTCCAATCTCAATCTAAAATTTTAGAAGTTCATCCCTTGATATAAAATTTGAGCTTAGTGTTAATATAAAAAAATGAATGATTAGAACGTTAATACTTCCTTTGTCTCATTAAAACTGTCATTTATTGGCTTTTCAGAAGTCAAATTTACGAAAATTACATCTCCATTTGTTATCACATCACACCATCATTCCATCCCCACCAACATACATTTCATTTTGTTTCAGCATTATCATTGGTACATACCATCACACTAACTCTACTTATATATTGTAGTTCTTTGCTTTGGTTAAACTCATAATTTCCATTAATCCCTGTAGAGACGATATTCACTCATCACTTTATTACTTATTGCGATTGTGTATACTTGCACGACATTTGCGTATAATTTTATAGTACTCACAACATGCAACAAGAAACTTCACGAATACTCATTTCTTAAAATTGGCTACACTGTAGAATCGAACTGATCAACTTCATAACCATATTTGGATAGATTATAAGGAGACGAACATGTATTTAAGCAATATTTATTTGCTTCCCATATAGTAATAGTATTAGGGATGGTTGACCTACTTAAGGGTCAATCCGGGCTATTTTTACTTCTTAAGGGTAATTTTGTAATTTCTCATATAGGTAGTTTCAGTGTTTCAATTTTTAACAAGAGTAATTAAATTTTAAGGGTTATAAGGCTAAACACTTCATTGGTTAATCACAAAACTTGGAATTTTTCCTCATAAATATTCTAATTTCTTATACCGCGTGCGGTGGCTCCCGTCGTCGGACGCAATGAAAATTTCCAGATTGATTGATCATTAGTCTGAGAGTCTCATGCAAACATTGTTTTACGGTAGTGAGTGACGAAAGATATTGAAAGAAATCTTTTTGGAACGATCAAAATCTTCTCTTCGATCTCTTCCACCACAACTACGATGGTGGCACCACCAGAATCAGAAGCGGAACAATTAGATGGTTCACGTGGTGTGGGCGGAGAGGCTCATCGGTGGTTGGACGGTGACGAAATGACAAAAACAATGGTGGCTATTTGGTTTTTCATCATACTATTGAGTGGAGACTTGCGACGAACGGCATCGTTGTTAGGTGTAATGGTGCTCGAGTTTTTGTCACCGATCCAAAATAATTCAAACGAGGGTGCATTGGTGCTTGAGTCTGACTTGTTACCTCAGCTGGACGATGTCTGGCTTGTCTCTTTAGTGGGTAGACTCTCTATTGATGTTACTCGATATATGTAGATTATCTTTGAAATTCTACCTAATTCAACGAAAGGCATTGTTGTGGCATTGTTTTTCAAGAACCTTCTAAATGATCAGTTATTTAGGGATCAATACCTTTGAATGATATTCCACGTTCATGTAAAAATGCAATAAGACCAAACAAAAGGAAATCAATGTTAGTAGAATAAATACAAAAAGAATCAAGTCAGTTGAAATGATTAGTCAAAGAAATGTAATCTTAGCAAAAATAATTAAATATGACTCAAAGTTGAGACTGGAAAAAAATCATATAAAGGAAATTAATAGTCCTAACCGCATGCATTCTAGTTCTCCTAGGCTATCCACATGGCTCTAGCGTGGTAGGCTTACTAAATTCTCTATATGAGGTTGAGTTATAGCAATGGGTTCCCAAGCCATCATTACAACCTGTTAAGGTTGACCCCGATTCTGACCCATTACAGACTTGCGAATCAGGTTCAGCTCAGGGGATCACACCACTAAATGCATACCTCAGATATGATATCCGGGTAGAAAACTTAGGATGCTTTCCAGAGATACTTTATCAGCCCCACACAAGGAAGCCCAATGCTCCTCGTGAGGTGTGATGTTTCTCCCTACTTAGGTAAATCGGGTTGGAGATCAGGTTTAGAGGTATGATATGCAACAATCCTAAATATTCCCAGAAGTGTAAGCAATAATCAGAGATAAAATATTTTTTCTTTTGAAATAATATAATGAACTCTAAATTAAAACAAGATTGAACTCGTAATTTCCCAAAATCCTAAATATAGGGTAACCAACTCGTGGCTCGACTCTCAAGTTGTTTAAAAAAGAATCCCCAGCAGAGTTGCTAAGTTGTCGACAACATTTTTTGCTCAGGTAGGGAAATATCGATACCGAATCGGGGGATTTCTCTTTGAATTTTTTTTCGAAATGTGAGTCACCACCAATCATTTAAGGTGTGATTGGGACACTGTTAAAACCGGGTGATTTTAATAAAACATTTTATTTTTATTAAAATACTTGAGCATACTTGCGGGAGAGGTACCGTTAATTCCCTAATAGGTGAACATTGCCTTAGGTTTAAAAATAAAATGTGATCAAACAAATTTTAATTAATCCTAATTAAGCTAAGGTAAAGTAAAGGCTTTTTCTATCTTAAGGTGTCAAATTATGAAATTAAAGGAACATAGAAGCTCAAACCTAAAAATATAGGCTCTAATATTGACCTTATTCGATTTTAAACCAATTGCTGAATCGAATAACCGAGATGGTCCCTCGAGCATTTACGCAAGGGCCGACTCGAATTATCCCCTAAATTAAAAGACTATTTTGAAATCTAATCTAAAATTGAGGCTCTATTTAACCTATTTAATTATGTCAAAATTAAAACACTAATCGAAGGTCGAGGACTAAAAAACCAAGTTCTAAAAATATCGATCTCTAAAAGATTTAAAACTTTAAAGACCTAAATTGATAAATTCTAAAGTATGGGGGCTAATTAAAATCTAATTTGTATCTAAATTATTAAACCTAAAGTATTTTTTAGAAAATACTAATTATTAATAAATTTTAAAAATCAAGAAATCGATTCGAGTAATTGAGCATCATATGCGAAAACTTGACTCGAATTGTTCCCTAATTAAACTAGAGTGTCGTCCTAATTTCTAACTTCGATTCAAATGTTAATCTAATCTAAGAACTAAGTCTAAAGATTTAAACTATGAAATAATGAACTATTTAAACAATTTAATTAAAATAATAAAAATAATAAAAACAGTAAAAAAATAGAATAAAAATAAAATGAACATAAATACGGACATAATTACATAAAATAAAATAATAGTGACTAAAATGCAATAAAATAAAAGTTAGTAGTTAAATAAGAAATAAATAATGACCAAAATGAAAATTTTGAAATAATAGTAGCTAAATCAGAAATAAATAGTGACTAAATTACAATAAAACAAAATAGAATGATAAAATTAAAATAAATTAGAAGCGAAAGGTCCACTGACCAAAATACAATAACACGACAAACATAAGAGACTAAAAAGGAGAATAACCCAAAAAGTAATAGACATCCAAGAAAATGGGGAAATTACAAAACGATCCCCCAGGTGAATGTTTTGTAAAAACATGCTAGAGGTGGATGGATTTAAAAAGTAATTATAACAAAAGTTACAAAACACAAACAAGAATGGGAAAATTATTAAAAAATCCCTTCTGTGGCTATTTTACAAAAACACAGCTAAGTTCGGGGGACCTAAACACAATTTCCCCTGAACATTCTTTAAAAATACAACATTTTTTATAATATTTTTTTAGTTTTAAGTTTTAAAAAAAAGTAGAGAGAGATGGTCTCCCCTCTCTCTAGAATCTGACCATTCGCCCAGTCCCATCGGTCGCCGCGTCACCGCCGTCGTTGGTGACCATTGGCCACCAAATTTCACGGGCAGGTCCGTCTTGATGTCAAGATCTCTAATTGAGGATCTGTTTAGCAAGAATCAGTCTCCAACGACGTGAAACAAGCTAAGAGCTTCTCGACTTCTACTTCCTAGATCTCTGTCGTCCGCTGTTGGATCGAGCCCAAATTTCAGTATGTTGGTCCCCTCCTCGAGACGGTCCTCCTCACCATTCGGATCAGCAAACCAACCCTCTGAACACTAGTGAGGCTCTGGATGAAATGTAAAATGCCTTTTTTCATTTTTTTTATTTTTGCGAAATAAAGGATGGAAAACAATATATATATATATATATATATATATATATGTATATATATAATTGAAATGAAAAAAATAAGATCTTGGAAATGCTTGTGTTATTATTGTTGTGAAAGAAAGTTACAATAGTGTTTTTTTACTGCTGAAAGAGCTTTTACAGTGCTTGGTTATGGGGTTTTATATTCGTTATAGATAGAGAAGGAAAAAATAAATGATTCCCATTTTGTCTTTTTTTGTTGCTTTCTGCAAGGTGGCATGTTGGAGTGGCGTGCATGGATGTCTTTGGCCAGTATTGGGTCAAAGAACCGTTGCCTTTGAGTGGGGAGTAGGGGCGGTGCCTGTTGATTGGTGGGTTGGACGGCTGGTCAGACCTGGGTCGGGACTTAGTTGGGGCCTAGGTCGGGTTTTGGGTCTTATTTGGGGCTGTTCAGGTCTAGGTATTTTGTTGGGCTTCGGATCTAATGTAAAATGGTGATTTTATTCCTATGAAATGAGAATGAAGCAAAGATAATAAAAATCCATTTTTCAACTTGATATCTTCTTGTCCAGCTTCGAACTATTCGCTGGGAATGTCAATGCACCTCTTTTCTTTATGTGGATTCATTGAGTCCTTACTGTAAATGATATCGTCTTTGCTTTATTCTATCGCCCTAGTCTCCATCTTCAGTTCTTCAATTTATGGGTCTTCTTATCTTGATTTTTCCACTATAAATATTGATCCCTTGATTGAATGTTGTTGAATCAAAGTGTCTTGAATCGAACAAAATAAATGTTGATCCCTCAAGTCAAGCATAGTTTGTTTGAAGAAAAACAATCTCAAGTGAGATAAATGTTTTGTTACGAGTGAAACTATCTCAAGCGAGATAAAATCTCCTGTTTCGAGTGAAATTATCTTAAGGAAGATAAAATCTTCTGTTTCGAGTTAAACCATCTCAAGCAAGATGAAATCTTTTGTATCGAGTGAAACTATCTCATGCGAGATAAAAATCTTCTGTTTCAAGTGAAACCATCTCAAGTGAGATAAAATCTTCTGTTTCAAGTGAAACTATCTCAAGCGAGATGTTGATCCCTCAAGTGAGGGGTCGTTGATTCGAAATGTCGTGAATCGAGCAAAGGAACATTTAACCCCTTTGGTAGGGCATCAGTGATTCGAAATGTCGTGAATCGAGTGAAGGAAATTTTAATCCCTCTGGTGGGGTATTAATCGTTTTAAGAAAAACAATCTCAAGTGAGATAAATCTTTTTTTTTTGAGTAAAACTATCTCAAATGAGATAAAATCTTATTTTCCAAGTGAAACTACCTCAAATGAGATGTTGATCCCTTAAGTGAGGCGTCGCTAATTTGAAATGTCATGAATCGAGCAAAGGAAAAGTTAACTCCTCTGGTGGGGCGTCACTGATTCGAAATGTCGTGAATCGAATGAAGGAAATGTTAACCCCTCTTGTGGGGCGTTTTTCGTTTTAAGAAAAACAATCTCAAGTGAGATAAATCTTTTGTTTCGAGTGAAAATGTCTCAAACGAGATAAATCTTATGTTTTGAGTGAAACTATCTCAAGCTAGATGTTGATCCCTCAAGTGAGCCATTGCTGATTCGAAATTTCGTGAATCGTATAAAGGAAATGTTTAAAACAACCTGCCCGAAAGTCTTATGGATGGCCCAAATGACTTATCATCTTACTCAAAAGACTTATAGATGAGCTGAAGGATTTAAGCATCAAGCTCGAAAAGACTTACAGATGTCCTGAAGGACTTACTCATCAAGAAACCCTTGAAAATCAAGCTAAGTTTCATAAAATCTTTCGTTTTGAGTTATCATCAAGAAACCCCTAAAAATTAGGCTTAACTTCTTTTAAAAATTCTTTGGAGATAATCATCAAGAAACCCCTAAAAATTAGGCTTATATGCTTTTAAAAATTCATTAAAAATCATCATCAAGAAACCCCTAAAAATCAGGCTTAGTTTCTTTAAAAATTCTTTTTAAAAATATCATGTTGTTTAGGTAACGTGCCCCTACATCAAAGTAATGATTCTTCTAGGATTGGGTTCCTCAATTCTTGAGGTTCAACCACTCGAAATATAATTCCCTTCATTAAAGGCTTGAGTTCTATCTTGAAAAATTTGTAAAGATATGCTTTGATTCATGAAATGTGAATGCAATGTGTATATATATGTAATGCATGACACTCTTATATGCATAAATGTTTATCAGTAGCGCTCTTTTGACTTTAAAATGGAGATCTCATTCCTCCTTCACTTGATCACTCTTGTATGGAGTCTGCCCCCAACATCAACATGGTCAAACTAATCATATTGTACAATCATGTTCCTCTTGTCTTCTATCTTTTGTTTCACTTATTTAACATCATTCTGGAAGAAGCACTTCCTCTCTTGAATTATTATTGTGATTAGGTAGATGAATGGGCACCTTACACGTCTTTGACTTGATTTTTCAATCAGAATTATTTCTCAAGAGTCCTTTGATAACTGAAGCACGAATGGTTCAATTCAATGTGAGCTCTTTTTGTTGTTTGTCTTTAGCCCTGGCATTCCAAGTGGTGGGGGTCATTCACTATGTCTGTTTGGTTTGAATCTTGTGATCTTATCGACATATGGTTTAGGTAATGCCCCAATGTGGGTACCGATGGCTCTCGTTATGCCAAAATATTGATCTCGAACGATTTCACTCTAGTGTCAATAATCAACAAAGTTATCGAATAGCTTGAGGGGTTCTCTTCATGATGCCACAATCAGATGGATACATAAGAAATAATCCATTCTTCTAACATAATTTGCTTTCATTTTTTTATGAGCTGGGATATGTGTCAACTAAGGTGATAATTTGATTCTTGACAACTTCACAATGAAATGATAGAAGTTCTGTCCTCTAGTCCTTATGATCTCTCGAACTGTTTATTTTTAAAAAAATGCTTCATTGTTCTGGCATCATTTGTTCTTTTTCTTAGATAGAGGCAAAATGAGCCTTACCAGCTTCAAGGGCTTTTTTCACTTGAGATTGTCAGTTTGAAAATGTTTTTTCTTTTCTTTTATTTTAGAAATCTAGAAAAAATGTTGAATAAAATCCAAAAGTGCTATAATTTCCTTCCAGCTCACAATCAAAACAAATTGTAAAACAAGAGTTCATTGAATATCAAATAAGTCAACTTTTCTTTTAATCCTTCAAAAATTATATACATTTGAAAAAGTGTAAAGATTAATGCTGATATAAAGCTGACTTTGGAAGGTAATGTGTTTCAGGTTAATCTAGAGAGGTAATGTGTTTTAGGTTGGCTTCTTGCGTCCTCAATTCAGGCGTACATTGACATGATGAAGCAACCGTTATTCTTCTCTTTTGGAAATTTTTACTGGTTCCTAACCCTCGTGAGCGCCTTTCGGTTGTGTAGTACTTTATCCAGATGTATAAGATTGCCTTCTGTGCAGTGGTTGACAATCTTCGTGATCGAGCTGCCTTTTCATGTTTTCACCTCAAATTCTCCTTTGGTTTCAAGATATCATCTAAAATTTTACGTCTTGAACCCTCATTTTATTATTTTTTTCCCTATCATGCATTAAAAATTTTAGAAAACTAATTTTTAAAAATAAAATTTACCCTGATGGACAGAATAAAATTTGAAGATAATCTCTCCACTAATAGATCCATGTATGATTAGAAGGGACTTTGCAGGAATGTAATGTAGGTCGGGGCTCACGGTTATGAAAGAAAGGGATAAATAGGCCCAAACAAGTGTTTAAGGTTATTGAACCAAGGATTGATTCGTTCTGCTATCTTCAATCTTGTCTTGCTTGACTTGAATTTTCTCGTTATCTTTTATTCTCTTTCTTTTGGTGTTCTATGATATTCTTGTAAATTGATTCTAGATCTTTTAACCACTCGTCTTGTAGTATTTGATCGGTTTTCTTTCTTTTTTTTATTTTTATTCATTTTGTTTTTCCTTTTTTTCTTATTTCTTTTTTTTCTCTATTTTCTTATATTTTTTTGCTATATCTATTCTTTTTCTCTATATGTTGTAAACTCAATTTGCTCTTCGAGAGCTTTGTATTTGGACCACCTTGTGGTATCTTGCTATTTCTCACTTTATTTCATTATGATTTGCTTCTGCACCAAAATCTAGATTGATGATTTTCACTCCTGCGAGTAGATGTCCTTCACCTTTGCCCCCCATTGTGGAGGGTGATCCTTGGTTAGGGTTTAAACAGAAGAAACAAACACTATAGGCTTAAAAGGGGACAATAAGGGATATGTGTGTGTGTGTATATATATATATATATTTGAAAGGGTAAATGAAACAAAGTCGTTCATAATCTCATACATGAAAGTCTTTGTAAAAGAGGTATTCTCAGGGGGACGAGTATTCAAGATTAAACTTATTTACAGTAAAAACAATGTAATTAGTGCATGATAAAATTAATTCAATTATTTCCTTTATTTATTATTCTCACATTCTCTCCTAGTATGCCTCAATTACTCGAATTCTCTTGCAAAAAAATTGATCTGCAACACTCCATCTTCTCTTTCTTGCAAGAAAGATCCTCGTTATACCCCCAAAATTTATTGAGGTTGGGAAATGAATGTTGGTTCCGTGTATAGGAAGTGTAATGTGTGACTTTAAAGTCGTAATTCTGAAAAAAGTAATGTTATAGAAAGGTTATTTCTGTCTGGGAAGATAAAAGTACATGTTTTAGTGCCTCAGGGGATAAGGGCATGACTTTATTGTTTCGAAGGGAGGTGATGTCAAAGTTCAATCTTTTGGTAATGAGCACACACCGTGTAAGGAAACGAATAAGGGCGTTCGAAATTGGAGGGATCATGAAAGGTTTAATCTTGCCCCTAGTCAACAATTTATAATTAATGAAGTAGTAAAAAAATCTTTAATTCATTTGATATTCAAAGAATTACAAGATTAAAACTTGATTTATTGCTCATAACCTTGGAAAACGACATAAGCTCAAATCAACAAAAATATTTATTGGGAAAATAAAGAAAGAACAAAAACACGTTCAAATAGGACAAAGCCAGTGTCATAAGGTTTCACAACGGATGAAAATTTTTTCCTGGTTTGCACATGTCATCTTCTACTCCTAGGTTGATTAGATTCTGGACCTTGTTCTTCTGTACTACACATATCTCAATAATATACCTCGAGCTTTAGACGATGCTAACATCACGTCCATAGCTCTCAATCTTTTTTTGGTATAAATAGGGTGATTTCATCTTACCTCAAAACTTTTATCATAAGATTCTCTGTAAGTTACTCCCAGGATCCGTAATTAATGCATGTTGAGATGCAATGTATAGCATGTAATGTACAATGTATATATGCTAATGTAAAGATGTAGAGATGCACATGCAAATGCAAAAGTAGAAAAATGGGAATGCAAAATGCTAGATGCAAATGCAATAAGGAATTGATCCCAAAAATAACTGTTCCTTGAACAATTCTTGAAAAACCGACAATGTCTCAGTACACTGGGGAAGTGAAAATCTGGTCCATCTGTAAGTTGTCCGGCTCCTGCGAGCATCTGGTACTGCATCATCTTCAAAGCTTCTACTTCATCTCCTACTTTCAAAAGTTTTTTTCGAGCTGGATCGTGATGTTCAATCGTTGGTTTTGACGTCGAATCTTCTTGTGTCTGACTTGTTACCTCAGGTAGCCGATGTATGGCTTATCTCTTTAGTGGGTAGACTCTCTTGATGCGACTCGATATACATAGAGCATCTTTGAAATTATACCTAACCCAAAAAAGGAATTGATGTGGCATTATTTTTCAATAACCTTCTAAATGATCAGTTATTTAGGGATCAATACCTTTGAATGATATGTCACGTTCATGCAAAAATGCAGTAAGACTAGACAAAAGGAAATCAATGTTAGTAGAAGCAAGACAAAAAGAATCAAGTCAATTAAAATGATTATTCAAAGAAATGTAATCTTAGAAAAAATAATTAAATATGACTCAAAGTTGAGACTGAAAAATAAATCATATAAAGGAAATTGATGGTCCTAATCGCATGCGTTCTAGTTCTCCTAGGCTATCCACATGGCTCTAGCGGGGTAGGCTTACTAAATTCTCTATATGAGACTGGGTTCTAGCAACGGGTTCCCAAGCCATCATTATAACCTGTTAAGGTTGACCCTGATTCTGGCCCATTACAGACTTGCGAATCGGGTTCAGCTCAGGGGATCACACCGCTAAAAGCGTACCTCAGATGTGATATCTGGGTAGGCAACTTAGGATTCTTTCCAGAGATACTTTATCAGACCCACACAAAGGAGCCTAATGCTCTTGGTGAGGTGTGACATTTCTCCCTACTTGGGTAAAATGGGTTGGAGCTAGGGTTTAGAGCTATGTTATGCAACAATCCTAAATATTCACAGAAGTGTAAGCATTAATCAGAGAGAAAATCTTTTTTCTTTTGAAATAATATAATGAATTGTAAATTAAAACAAGATTGAACTTGTAATTTCCCAAAACCCTAAATATAGGGTAACCAACTCGTGGCTCGACTCTCAAGTTGTTTTAAAAACAAAAAGTCCAGCAGAGTTTCCAAGCTGTCTACACCATTTTTGGCCCGGGCGGGGAATGATCGATACCCACTTGGGGGTTTTCTCTTTGAAAATAATTTTCAAAATGTGAGGAGTCGCCACCAATCATTTATGGTGCAATTGGGACATCGTGAAAACCAGGTGATTTTAATAAAACATTTTATTTTTATCAAAATAACGAGTTTTAAGGTTTGCGAAAATCCAAAAATCGGGTTCGGGAGTCAGTTGCACGTGGGAAAAGATTAGTACCCCCACAAGCGCCCAAAAATTGGTACATAGTTGATTACCCTATATTTGAAATCGAAAAATTTTGAGTTCGATCTTTATTTAATTTGAAGTTACGGATGCAAAGTTGAAAAGGGTATTCGTTTATTGAGACCGATAGCATTCGCTCCCAAGAGTAAATGTAGAAGATCAACTGTTGTGAGTAATAACTGAATATTGCCTCATTTTTAGGAAATCATGATGTAGTCTTTGGAAAGGATGTCGATATATTTTGGGAATCACTAGTAGTCACCCCTTGAGCATACTTGCAGGAGTGGTTCCATTAATTCCCTAATAGGTGAACATTGCCTTATGTTTAAAAATAAAATACGATCAACCAAATTTTATTTAATCGTAATTAAGCTAAGGTAAAGTAAAGGCTTTTTCTAGCTTAAGGTGTCAAATTATGAAATTAAAGGAACCTAGAAGCTCAAACATAAAAATGTAGGCTTTAATATTGACCTTATTCGATTTTAAACCAATTGTTGAATCGAATAACCGAGATGGTCCCTCGAGCATTTACGCGAGGGATGACTCGAATTATCCCCTAAATTAAAAGACTATTTTGAAATCTAAACTAAAATGGAGGCTCTATTTAACCTATTTAATTATGTCAAAATTAAAACATTTATCGAAGTTTGAGGACTAAAAAGGTCAAGTTCTAAAAATATCGATCTCTAAAAGATTTAAAAGTTTAAGGACCTAGATTTATAAATTCTAAAGTATGGGGGCTAATTAAAACCTAAATTTTATCTAAATGATTAAACCTAAAGCAGGTTTTAGAAAATATTAATTATTAATAAATTTTAAAAATCAAGCAATCGATTCGAGTAACCGGGCATCATATGCGAAAAATCTACTCAAATTACTCCCTAATTAAACTAGAGTGTCGACCTAATTTCTAAATTCGGTTCGAATGTTAATCTAATCTAAGAACTAAGTCTAAAGATTTAAACTATGAAATAATGAGCTATTTAAACATTTTAATTAAAAAAATTAAAACAAATAATAAAAAATAAAAAATAGTAAAATCATAGAATAAAAATAATATGAACATAAAATAAGGACATAATTGCATAAAATAAAATAATAGTGACTAAAATGCAATAAAAATAAAAGTTAGTAGTTAAATAAGAAATAAATAGTGACCAAAATGAAATTTTTTAAATAATAGTAGCTGAATAAAAAATAAAAAACGACTAAATTACAATAAAAGTAATTGAATGATAAAATTGCAATAAATTAGAAACGAAAGGTCCAGTAGCCAAAATACAAAAACAGGACAAACATAGGGGGCCTTAACACGAGAATAACCCAAAAAGTAATAGACACACAAGAAAATGGGGAAATTATAGAATGGTCCCCCGAGGTGATTGTTTTGTAAAAACACACTAAAGGTGGGGGATTTAAAAAATAATTATACCAAAAGTTACATAACACAAACAGGAATGGGAAAATTATGAGAACAGTTCCTTACAGTGGCTATTTTACAAAAATACGGCTAGGTTCGGGAGATCTAAATGCAATTTTGCCAGAACATTTTTAATAAATACAACATTTTTCTTTTTCTTTTTTTTATATTTTTCATTTTTTACGGTTTCAAAAAAATGTAGTCCCATTCTCTAGAAAACTACAATTCGTCAGTCGCATGGCCACGCTGGCCGCCACTGTCGCCAGTGTCCGTTGGCCACCAAATTTCATGAACAGGTCCATCGATGTCAAGATCTCGAATTGGGGCTCCGTTTTGCAAGGATCGACCTCCAACACCGTGAAAGAAGCTAAGTGCTTCTCGAATTCCACCGTCTGAATCTCCGTCGTCCGCCGTTGGATTGAGCTCAAATTTCAGTATGTTTCTCCTCTATTCGAGACGCTCATCAATACCATTCAGATCAGCGAACCAACCCTCCGAACGTCGACGAGGCTCCGACCAAACGGTAAAATGCCCTTTTCCTTCTTCTTTTTTTTGCGAAAATAAAGGATAGTAAACAATATATATATATAATTAAACTGGAAAAAATAAGATCCTAGAAATTTTTGTGCTGTTGTTGTGAAGGGAAATTATAGTAGTGTTTTTTTATTGCTGAGAGACTTTTTATTGTGCTTGGTTCTAGGGTTTTATACCCGTTGTACATAGAGAATGAAAAAATAAATGATTCCCATTTTGTATTTTTTTGTTGCTTTCTACAGGGTGGCGTGCATAGATGTATTTGGTCGGTATTAGGGTATAGAATGGATGCCTTTGATTGGGGTGCAGGGGCGGTGCCTGTTGATTGGTTGGTTGAACGACTGGTCAGACCGGGTCGGGTCTTAGTTGGGCCCCAGGTCAGGTTTTGGGTTTGGTTTGGGGCTTTTCGGGTCTGGGTTTTTAGTTGGGCTTTGGGTCAGATGAAAAATGGTGATTACAACAACAACTTAGGTTTTCAGGGGTTTTCAATTTTGGTATTTTGGGGATTTAAATCATGAACCTTAAACATTAAAATATATATTTGCTTAAAATATCAATAATAGTGCCTAGCCTAAACAGTTAGGGCGTGAGCGACCATACCCGATGGACAAGTGTTCGAACCCCTCAGGCTATCAACTCTGTTTTTTTAATTTTTTTTCACTGCCGACAGAAAAATTTAAAATTCTAGGTGAAGTCCTTAAACTTCCTACATATTCTAAACTGAGCTACAAGTCCTGAAAACTTGTAATTTGGTCCCTAAATTTAAATAAATTTATAATTTTTTTATTTCAAAATGGGGTTTTGACAATTCTCCCCTCTTTAAAAGAAATTTCGTCTGAAATTTACCCAAGTTAAAGAAATATAAAAACCGAGCTTGCATCAAATCTTCGATCTCTTAGGTATCTTTTACATGAATATGATTCCTCTAATAGACTTTAACCAGCTGAATAAGTGTTCTCGACAAAACTCTTCCGTATCAAAATTCCAAAATCTAAACAGAATTCTCCTCGAAAAACCAAACATACCATAAATATCAATCCTTAATCAGAATAATACTTGTTTAACTTCAGTGCAATATTCATACATAACTATTTTCTTTCAGATGTAACAGAATCGTCTCGAGATTTACAATTTTACCAAGTATACTAACATTTTCATTTAATCTCATACAGGTTAACTCATTGAGGTACATGGTTCTGCACCTTTTGGGTTTCAATCTCATAAAATTAGAACAAGAATGATTATAAAAATTTTTCAATTTTGTTCATTAGTACAGAACTTTAGAGAGAAACACCTTGTTAAAGCTTGGACCAAATACCTTGCTCTTCGATCCACTTGGGTAACAATTCTTAATATCGAAACTTCACTTATAAGGTTTGGCTATGAGCTTATGATCACAGAACATTTAAGGAGTAACAGAACTCAAATTCAAGTTAGGAGTCCAGTCAAAATGCTCGAACAAATAATCTCCCATGTTGCTCGAGGGGTAACTTGCAAAATTGGGACGAATACTGACAATATTTCTTTTTTTTTGTATAGATTGAGTCATAACAAATAAGATACTTTGGTATACTTTTACTCGCGGGGTAACTTCCAAAATTGGGACGAATACTGACAACATTCTCTTTTTTGCACAGATTGAGTCATAACAGATAAGATACTTTGGTATACTTATTATAGAATGATTATTCGACATTAGAGTTCCGACTCAGAAGAGTACGAGCATAATCTAGGGGCATTTACAGACTAGACATCCTATGGTAGTTGATCGGTCGATCTACTTAAAATAATCGACTCGACTAAACCTAAGTTCTGATACCACTAAACATAACACCCTTACACTGATACAAGTGATTTGATCCAATCCGAGGTGTTACATTAGGGTCACCGGAGCGACCCAGACCAAAAATCTTGGAAAATTTAAATTTTTTTATTAATCCATTTAAATTGTAAAATAATTTATAGATAAAATAAAAGTTCAAAAAATCATTTATATATTAAAAATAGAATTCAATAATATCCAGTAATAAAACAAGTTTTAGCCTCGAATATAAAACATAATACAAACTCCAGGCCCTCTAATTTACATTCACCGTACTCCGCAAGCAACACTAGTGAAACTCCTTTACTGATGTCGATAAAAGCACGTGATCAAACTCTTTAACCTGAAATGTTAAGTAATAGAGTGAGCTATGGAAAGCTCAGTAATACATAACTAACAAATGAATGCAATAGGTCATCATATGTATGGTAGAGTATAGCTTCTCTTAGCGAGACAAACATCATCATATTCTAGCAATGATTTTAGGTTCCCTTAGCTAAGTTTTTAGTTACAAACATGAATTTATGGTCTAAAGGAAGTATTCAAAAAGATAGATTCAGAAGATTGAATATAATACCCTCCAACCGAACATTGATATGCATTTCCTCAGAACTGCATCCATAAGAATTTACTCTAAGCCCATTGGGCATAGGAGCCAACCTAAGAGATTATATTGGGGCTTGAGAGCCTACCCAAGAGTGTACCTTGGGTCCTAAGAGCCTAGCCAAGGGAATAACTTGGGGCCTTAGAGCCTACCCAAGTGTCAACTTAGGCCTATAAAAGGATTTACCAGTTTGATCATAGCTAAACCTCCACACTCCATAATCCTACCCAGATAGTATCCCAATAAATTAATTTATATTGTAATCTAGTAATTTCTATGATCTATAAATCAAACATAAATATATTTTCTAGTAAAAACAGGTATCCAGAGACCACATATCATGTAATCATAGTTCATAAATAATAAATCAATACAACAGTAAGATAAAATATCGAACAATTAAAATATTCAGTAATTTAGTAACTTCAATGAATCACATTTTAGAATAGATAAAACAATCATATAGCACAATGGGAACACACTAGATGATCCAATTATTTTTCGAAGGTACTTGGTAATTATCAAGAGGTGAAAACACGGAACTTCTGCAAACCGATTGAATTTTAGAAACGATATCCCTATAAGAAGGAGGTTTGATATCTAATGATTTCATCAGTACTTCAGGGAGTTAATTATCAATATCATAGTATTCATATATATCAACAAGGTATTCGAGAATTATTGCATCAAAATTTATTTAAGATCCAGACATTCTTAAATTGATTCCATCAATCAGGCTTATAAGGGCATTCATTATTTGATTAATGAGAAATCAATTTAATAAGGGTATGCAACGAATTATAGAATTCTAGATTTCAAGCATCTTAACTTGTTTTCAATTCCTATCGCATTGTACAATTCCTAGCAAAGGCGACGCTTATCAATTATGGAGTTAGAGAAACTTCATGAATAGTCATTTTTAAAACTAACTACATTGCATAATTGAACTGATTACCTTTAGAACTATCTTTGGATGAATCATGAGGAGACAAACATGTATTTAAGAAGTATTTATTTACTTCCCGTATGGTAATAGTATTAAGGATGATCGACCTACTTAGGTCATACTCTAAAACCATAGGGGTGTTACAATATCTTAAACTTCATAGTTATCTTCAGAAGTTATGAAAAGTCATTCAATTAATCCAAGTCATAAGGGTATTTAGATAATTCTGGTATTCGAGGTAGATTTATTCATTCCAAAGCTTAAGGGTATTCAGTCATTCCAGGGCTTGGGGTATTTTATGTTATTTCAAACTTCAAGGGTATTTCAGTCATTTCCTTTTGTCTAGTCTCTACATTTAATTCAAACTTATCATTTATTTCAATCATTTCAAACAATTATAACAATAAGAGTAATTTTGATAAGTTAGCCTTCGGGTGTATGTTCATAAATCAGGATTTGGGTCTAGTATCTTCTCAGTGGTCAAGGACTATTTATAAGAAATTTTTCATACAAAATAGGAACTTAACAGTTAAATCACTAATTTATCGGATTAGATACGAATTCTCAGGGTACTTTCTCAATCAAGGTCAATCCATGTTATTTTTACCTCTCAAGGGTAATTCTACAATTTCTCATCTATGTATTTTTGGTGCTTCAATTTTTAACAAAAGTAATCAATTTCAAGGGTTATGAGGTTAAATAGTTTAATGGTTAATCATGGAACTTCAAATTGTTCCTTATAAATCTTTTAATTTCTTATATGAGCCATCAAATTTTTATTAAGTTACTTACTTTTTACCGCATTCGAATCAAGTTTCAAAATTATTAACTATATAGATGAGACGAGACATATTCATCCATGCACTTAGCAATACCAATTTGTACTGTAAATCATGCATAAGGTAGTAAAGTATTACCTCAATTCTTGAGTTACACCGGTTAAACATTCAAACTCTATTCGATCTCTCTCAAACTTGAATCCAACGTCCAATAATATCTCAGATACATATCAACTGAAAGTACATCAGAAACAAAGCTTAATAGCAAACACAGATTGAATCGAGATATTAACAAGTGAAAAATAACTTATCGGGTTCGAATTTGGAGGAACAAACCTAAAAAATAAACTTAGGACATCGAAAAACATCAGGATAGGTGTTCTTGGAAAAAGTCAACGGCCGGTCAATGGCAGTTAACGGTTGGTCAATGGCCTATCAACACCCAGTCAACGCCCGGTTAATGCCTGATCAATGCCCAGTCAACACCTGGCTAACTGCTCGGCTCAACTAGACGTGGCTCGGCTCAACTAGACGTGGCTCGGCTCAACTCGACTCAAACAACTTGGTTTAGATCGACTAACAGGTTCAGACTGGTTTAACTAGTTTAGATCGATTCAATCGGTCAACAAACCCCCTAAATGACAGACGACGCCCACCCGCAAGGAGCATCATTTGCGGCGACTCCAATCGTCAGACGGTGACAAAAAGTTCTAGATCGATAGATCGTTGGTCCCGAGAGTCTAGTGTAAGCGTTGTTTCACGGCAATGAGTGATGGAAGATATCAAAAGAAAGCTTTTTCGAACGATCAAACTCCTCTCTTCGATATCTTCCACCACGACATTGATGGTGACTCCACCATAATTCGAAGAAGTGAAACAATTAGATTGTCACCTTGTGTGGACAGTGAGGCTCATCGATGGTTGGACGGTGACAAAATGATGAAAAACAACAATGACTATTTGTATTTTTTGTTGAACTATCGAGTGACGATTTGCGACGAACGGTGTCGTTGTTCAGTGCAATGGTGCTCGAGTTTAGTCATCGGTCGATGATGATTCAAACGAGGGTGGTGGTGGGTTGAATAGTGGTCGGAGGATGGAGAATTTGGGAGGCGACGGGGGAAGGCAACAACTTATATTTTTGGGTGTTTTTAATTTGGGGTTTTTGGTGATTTAAATCTTGAACCTTAAACATATATATATATATATATATATATATATATATTTACTTAAAAATAGTAGTAATATTACCTAGCCTAAATGGTTAAGGCATGGGTAAACATACTTGGGGGATAGGGATACAAATCTCCTAGGTCACCAATTCTATTGTTTAGTTTTTTCCCTACAGACAGAAAAAGGTAAAATTCAAGGTGAAGTCCCTGAACTTTATATAGATTCTAAACTAAACTACATGTTCTTAAAACTTACAATTTGATCCTTAAATTTAAATAAATTTATATTTTTTATTTTTTTAATTTCAAAATGGGGTTTTGACAAGCAAATTAGATTGAGAGGGTCGCCTTCTCATTTGCAGTATCTGATCTATATTAGTTGGTCAATAGATCAAATACCAATGATTAATTCAAAAAAGTGAAAAAGTAAAAGCAGTTGTCACTGTATTTATAACTCTACCCCTTATCAAATTATAAATACAACTTTAATAGTATCTACATTTTTATTTCGATGACACTTCTAATACCTTATGACTTAATAATATAATTATGTAATTTATGTTATATTTTATGAAAACAATATACATTAAAAATATACACAAAATTATAAATTTTAATCTAACATCTCGATGGTATGCCAAGCCTTGGAAGTATTAACCAAGGAAGATTGAATGGGATGGCGATGCACCAAAGTGATAGGAGACAAGGAGATGTCTATCGAATGTCCAAAAAGTCTCTTTCCAGAAAATGTACTTAGTTGGCACGTACTCATATCTGATATGTACTCGTATCTTACATTTAACTGTAGCGTTCATAAGAATGGCTTCACAGATTATAAGACAACAGTAACCCCCTAGACCCAGCCTGTACGCTTGACCCAAACCTAAGCGGTCACATATCCCATTCAGAGATTTTTTTTATATTTAAAACAACATATAAAATATTAAAGGTAATACTGCACAAAATATTGATAATATAAATATATCCAAAACGATAGCAAAATACATGTCACCAAATACAACTGGAAAACATAAAGACATACGTACGTATAAAATAAAAGCAGTTGATCTTCCCCTGATGCCAAATCTACTACCTTACAGTCCGTTGTTATCTGAAAAAGGGTAAAAACTACATAATGAGCTAAAATGCCCAGTGTGCTCCATACAGTGTATATAAAAACATACTGATAAAATATTCCAGTAAAATCGGTTTATGCAAACATGTCGTTAAAAATATGAAAACTACCCCCATCTGATCACAACAGAATGTGCAGGTTCCCCAGAACCATACAACTCCAGCATAACAGTAAGGCCCTGATACATAGCCGAGGAGCCTCCATATATTCTTCCTCCAACAATACCTCCCAATGACAATAATCAACATGAATGCATCCGAGTGAAAACAATGATTAATCCTTTTAAACATGAAAAGGTTTCATGCTTAGAATTCATATACAGAATTACAGAAAACAAAAGTCGAATCAGTAACGTACGGTAAATCATATATCAGATAAGCCATATTTAGAAATCAAGTATAAAAATATACTATAATCAGAGATCATATCATAATGGTGTCATAAATCATATATCAAATAAACGGTATTCAGATAAATATTTTAAAACAATTAGGTAACACCTTCAGGAAACACACCTGTATCAGTGTGAGAAATCAGATAGGGAAACATACTACTGGGTCTGTCGATCACGCTCTGCCGCAGCGCTAGATCCTACGAATTGGAAAAATCCATATTGGAATCCTAATAAAAATAATCTTACTCTTTATTTAAATAATTTACGAAAACATACGGGTAATTCTCGTAGTAAGCGATTCAGACTGATCTAATGAACAAATAACACCGGACCTAACCGATCCTCGCTCAAGTGAGACACGAGTAACTTCATAAAATATCTTATTGAATTAATTCCTTAACCAAATCTCAAATAAATAATCAAAAATGCTAAAATACTAAGCCTTTTGGGCTCACAAGCTCGATTCGGGGATTTTGGGTCAGAATTTGGCAAAACGGACTTCGGAATCAGATTCAGGACATCAAAAATCATAAAATATGACCTTCCAAAAATTTAAATTCTTGGTCAAAGTCAAAGTCAACAAGTTTGACTGATGATTTGGAGACTTTCGAGTTCGAATTTGGCGAAACAGACCCCAAAAATGGATTTAAGACGTCGAAAAATGTCAGGATAGGTATACTCGGAAAAGATTAATAGCCGTTTAATGGTCGGTCAAAGCCGGTCAAAGTTTTGGTCAAAGAAGGTCAACAGACAATCAACCATTTTACATAATTATCACCCTAATAGAATTAATTACAAAACTAACACCCTTTTAACAATAATTACAAAACTAACACCAGGTCAACGGTCAACGGTCGGGTCAACGATCGTGTTGGGTCGGGTCATACTGGTTCAGACCGGTTAACCCAGTTCAGACTGGTCAAACCGGTTTCAAGCTGGCTGAGACTTCCCCACGCGCAGTGGCAGCGTGTGGGGGCACGTGGGACCTTCTCCGGCGTCCTATAAATCAAGGAAAAATTCCTAAAAATAATTTTAAGCAATTTTCAGGCACTTACAAAGCTCGATTCAAAATTTTGAACGGTGGAGAGCTCGATTTCAACGAATCAAAAACTTTGACCGCTTGACCTCCTCACGCGCCGCTGTCGATGGAGACCAAGGATGACGCCGACAGACTCGAAACGGCACAAGGAACACGATGGTGCGAGAGGTGTCGAAAACAGAGCAACGATGGCGATGAATTTAGGATTTTCTCATCGGTGATGCTAAAAAAAGTTGAGACTTTACTTGAAATTCATGGAGTTTGGCAGTGTTTTACTTCAATTAATTTAAGCGGTTTATTCATCGATTGATGACAAACACAATGGTGTTTTCAAATCGATGATCGGAGGTCGGACGATGTTGGAATCGTGGTTGGAAAGAGAGGCATTGGGGAGGCAAATTTGATGAAATTGGTTTCTGCAAAAACCAATTTCACGCAACTAATAACCAAACCTGCTAACACTTTTTGGGTAAATTTAGGGCATGGTCCCTGAATTTCCTTCAACTCTAAAACAAACTACAAGTTTTGAAAACTTTCAATTTAGTCCCCAAATTTCACCAATTTACTTAATTAATCTTTTTTTCTAGGTTATTACAATTCTCCCCCTCCACAAGAAATTTCGTCCTTGAAATTTACCTTATGAAAATAGATGAGGAAATTGAGCCTTCATTGATTCCAATGTCTCCCAAGTAGCTTCTGAGAGGCTTCGATTACTCCACTAAACTTTGACCATTGGAATACGCATATTCCGAAGAACTCGCTCACCCCACTCTAAAACCTGAACAAGTTCCCCCTCATATGACAAATCTGGTCTCAGTTCCACCTTGTCAACCTGAATGATGTGATCTGGATCTGGATAGTATCCCCTCAACATAGACACATGAAAAACATCATGAATACGACTGAGCTGGGGAGGCAACTCAAACTGATAAGCAACAGGTCCAACTTTTTTCAGAATACGATACGGCCCAATAAATAGTGAACTCAGTTTACCCTTACATCCAAATCTCAATACCTTCTTCCATGGAGATACCTTGAGAAAAACCTGATCTCCAATCTCAAACTCGATATCCTTACATCGCTTATCTACGTATGATTTCTTCCTATCAAATGCCTCTTTTAAGCGATCATAGATCAGTCTGACAGTATCTTCAGTCTCTCGAACCAAGTCTGGACCCAAAGTTTTTCTATCATGCAACTCTGTCCAACATATATGAGTAAGATATCTACGTCCTTACAGAGCCTCGTATGGTACCATGCGAATACTCGTCTGATAACTATTATTGTAAGTGAACTCGACAAATGACAAGAAATATTCCCAGCTACCACGGAAATCAATTACACAACCCCGTAACATATCCTCCAACACGTGAATAACTCGCTCGGACTGTCCATCAGTCTATAGACGAAAAGTTGTACTGAAATTCAAACGAGTACCCAGAGCCTCATACAAAGCCTTCCAGAACCTGGAAGTGAATCTCGGATCTAGATCAGATATGATAGACAATGGAACACCATGAAGTCTAACAATCTCAGAAATGTACAATCTAGCCAGTTTGTCCAGAGAATAATTAACCCGAATAGGTATAAAGAGAGCTGACTTGGTGAGTCGATCAACAATCACCCAAATAAAATCCTTTTTAGAAGGAGTCAGAGGAAGACCAGTACCGAAGTCCATTGTAATGCACTTCCATTTCCACTCAGAAATCTTAATTGACTGTAACAATCTAGATGGATGTTGGTGTTCTGCATTAACCTGCTGACAAGTCAAACACCTCGCCACAAAATCTGAAATATTCTTTTTCATACCAGTCCAAAAGTAGCTCTCCTTGAGATTATTGTACATTTTCCCCGCCAGGATGAATAGCATAAGGACTACTATGAGCCTCCTGAAGAATAATTCGTCTCAACTCATCATCTTTAGGGACGCAGTAACGACCATGAAAACACAAAATACCATCCTGATCCAAAGTATACTCTGAATTCGATCCCTGATTAACTTGTTCAATAATGGGAAGCAATGAGCTATCCAGAAGTTGTTTGGCCTTAATCTCCTCGGCCAAAGTGGGTTTAACCTGCAACTTTGCTAACAAACTGTTATCATCAAATAAACTCAAGTTGGGGAATAAGGCTCTGAGATCTGATATCGTCTTACGGCTTAAGGCGTCTGCCACTACATTAGCCTTCCCTGGATGATATTCTATCTCAAAATCATAGTCCTTTAGAAGCTCCAACCAACGATGCTGTCTCAAATTTAATTCTTTTTGAGTATACTTCAGACTCTTATGATCAGTATAGATATAACACTTTTCTCCGTAGAGGTAGTGTCTCTAGATCTTTAAAGCAAAAACCACGGCAGCTAACTCCAGATCGTGAATAGGATAGTTACGCTCATGTGGCTTTAACTAAAGTGACATATAAGTGACAACCTTCCCATCTTGCATTAAAACACATCCTAATCCAGAGTGAGAAGCATCACTGTAGACAAAAAAAATCTTTCCCAGATTCAGGCTAAATCAACACTGGGGCTTGAGTTAGAATAGTCTTCAGTTTCTCAAAGCTAGCTTGTTGGTTCTTAGACCAGACAAATGGAACATCTTTCCTCAATAGTTTCGCTAGAGGAGCTGCAATAAGGGAGAATCCCTCAATGAAACGATGGTAGTAACCAACTAAGCCCAATAAACTACAAATCTCAAAGACGTTTCTGGGTTGCTTCCAGTTCAGAATAGCCTACACTTTGCTCGGATCCACTCGAATACCATCAGCAGAGACGATATGTCTAAGAAAAGTCACTTCGCTGAGCCAGAACTCACACTTGCTCAACTTAGCGTATAACTTATTCTCCCTTAGAGTCTGTAGAACAATCCTTAAATGCTCCTCATGTTCTGCTTCACTTCTAGAATACACCAGTTTGTCATCAATGAATACAACTACAAACTGGTCCAAATAAGGTTGAAACACCCTATGTATCAGATCTATAAAAGTGGTAGGGGCATTTGTTAACCCGAATGACATCTCTAAAAACTCATAATGTCCATACCGAGTACGAAAAACAGTCTTCGGAATATCCGAATCTTTCACTTTGAGTTGATAATAACCAGACCTCAAGTCTATTTTTGAAAAGATAGAATCCCCTCAAAATTGGTCAAATAGATCATTGATCCTAGGCAAAGGATATTTGTTTTAACCGTGAGCTTGTTCAGTTTTCTATAATCAATACAGAGTCTCAATGTCCCATCTTTCTTCTTGACAAAGAGAACTGGGGCTCCTCACGGTGATACACTAGGTCATATGAATCCCCTGTCCAACAACTCATGAATTGTACTTTTAGTTCCTTAAGCTCCTTTGGGGCCATACGATAAAGAGCCATTGAAATCGGATTGGAACCAGAATAGACTTCAATCTCAAACTTGACTTTTTTATCTGGAGGTAATCCAGGCAACTCATCGGGAAAAATATCAGGAAATTCCTTGACAATTCGGATGCCTTCAATATCAGATTTAGAACTCCTAGTGTCTAAAATATAAGCAAGAAACGCCTCAGAACCCTTCCTGATCATCTTCTTCGCTACCAAGCCAGACACAACATTCGTTAGAAATCCACGACATTCCCCGATCATTACAATCTTTCGATTATCTGGGGTCTTCAGAAAGACTCTCTTAGTCTCAAAATCAATATTTACTCAATGTTGGTCCAACCAATCTACGCCGAGAATCAAATCAAACTCTTCCAAAGGTAACTCCATCAGGTCGGCCAGAAAAATCTCCCCATTGATCTCTATAGGACACTCTCTAAAAATATGATCCAATAGTATGGACTTGCCTAAGGGACTTTGAACTATCACCGAATGCTAAGTATTCTCAACAGGAATATTTAGACCCTCAGAAACGGAATGCGATACATAGGAATTGGTAGAACCAATATCAAACAATGAAAAGTAGGGAACTGAATGAATAGTAACAATACATACAATCACATTAGGCCCATCGCGATCCTGTCGAAGTCTAGCAGTGTAAACCAATGCAGGCTGTCTGGCCTCAGATCTGACTGGACCCCTACCCTGAGATGCTCAGCCTCTACTAGTCAATCCAGGTGCTCTCTCCTGAGTACGAACCTCTGCTGGAGTTTGAACAGTAATACGAGAACTAGCAGGAGTACGAACTGGTGTCTGAACTGTAGGACCTGACCCTGTACAATCTTTTACAAAATGGTCACCAAAACCACATTTAAAATAGGTACCCAATTTTCTTCTACATTCCCCAGGATGAGGTTTCGCACAATAATTACATGGCTGCGACCCAGAAGAATCAACAGGTCTAGAAGGCTGAACAGTTGAAGAACCGGATGCCATAGGCCTGAAACTCGCACCGCCTCTCTGAAAAGATTCACCCTGCCTCTTTTGCTGGGGTGCGCAGAAGAATCAACAGAACCAAAAGGCCTCCGAAATTGATCCTGAGCTCGATCTCTATCTCTTCTTCTCTCCATACCTAATCGTTCTATTTCCACAACAGTCTTGGCTATCTCAACCAAGGCATCAAAATTCCTCTCCCGGTGGGTAGCAACTCGACTCTTGATCTCATACCTGAGTCCATTCTCGAACCTAAAGCATCTATCTATCTTAGTGTCAACAAGTTCGAGTGCATATCGGCTCAATTGAATGAACTCAACCTCATAGTCCATAATAGACATATTACCCTGCTCCAGATTCTGAAATTCCTAGTGTCGCTCCTGCAGATATCTCTCTCCGATGTAGCGACTCCAAAAACGTGTCTTAAAAAGATCCCATGTTAACTGGTTCCTCGGAATACTACTAGAAATGGATTGCCACCATATGAAGCTTTCTTTCTTCAACATAGTTAGGGCCCCCTTTAACTTCTGCTCCGGCCTCAGATCCATCTCATCCATAATCCTCTTTGTGTCCTTCAGTCAATACTCAACGTCTATCGGAGATCAACCTGTAATACCCTCGAATGGAACTACACTAGCAACGACCAAAGAATTTGAAATCTCCACTGCAGTCATATTACTAGGGCTCTAGCAGCTCTCTGAAACATGCGAAAGATAGCTCTATTAATGACGTCTTCGTTCATATCAGTATCTTCATCTTTAGTGACGGGAGGGTCTCTCACAGGAGTAAACTGATCATCATGAGAAAGGGTCGAATCTACTTGGGGAATAGAAGGATCACGTAGTGACATCAGATCATCTATCGTAACAGAAGGTCGAGTGACTCGCCCTCAACTACGACCACGTCCTGTCCTATAACCTCTAGCAGCACTCATCGTTGGATCTATAAGGCTCTACAGAAAGAATTTGAAACATATTTCAGATTAGTATCAGGGATCTCGAGAAAGCTTTAAAACATAAAATAAGGTGACACGTTTTTTAATCAAAATTTCTTAAAAATCCAAAGTTTAGGACCCATCTACAGTCCGAGTGTGTAAAACCGAAAGCTCTGATACCACCAAATATAACCCCCTAGATACAGCCTGTACGCTAGACCTAAACCTAAGCGGTCACATATCTCATTCAGAGATTTTTTTATATTTGAAATAACTTATAAAATATTAAAGGTAATACTGAACAAAATATTGATAATACAGATATATCCAAAACGATAAGAAAATACATGTCACCAAATACAACTGGAAAACATATAGAGACATACGTTCGTACAAAATAAAAGTAGTTGATCTTCCCCTGATGCCAAATCTACTAGCTTACAGTCTGTTGTTATCTGAAAAAGGGTAAAAACTACATAATGAGCTAAAAAGCCCAGTGTGCTCCATACAGTGTATATAAAAACATACTGATAAAATATTCCAGTAAAATCGGTTTATGCAAACATGTCGTTAAAAATATGAACACTACCCTCATCCGATCACAACAGAATGTGTAGGTTCCCCAGAACCATACAACCCCGGCAGTACAGTAAGACCCTGAGCACACAGTCGAGGAGCTTGCATATATTTTTCCTCCAACAATACCCCCAATGACAATAATCAACATGAATGCATCCGAGTGAAAACAATGATTAATCCTTTAAAAAATGAAAAGGTTTCATGCTTAGAATTCATATACAGAATTACGGAAAATAAAAGTCGAATCAGTAACGTACGATAAATCATATATCATATAAGCCATATTAAGAAATCAGGTATACAAATATACCGTAACCAGAGATCATATCATAACGGTGCCATAAATCATATATCAAATAAACGATATTTAGATAGATATTTTAAAACAGTAAGGTAACACCTTCAGGAAACATACTTGTAACAGTCTGAAAAATCAGATAAAGAAGCCTACTACTGGGTTTGTCGATCACGCTCTGCCGCAGCACTAGATCCTACGAATTGGAAAAATCCATATTGGAATCCTAATAAAAATAATCTTACTCTTTATTTAAATAATTTACGGAAACCTACGGGTAATTCTCGTAGTACGCAGTTCGGACTGATCTAACGAACGAACAACACCAGACCTAACTGATCCTCGCTCAGGTGAAACATGAGTACCTTCATAAAATATCTTATTGAATTAATTCCTTAACCAAATCTTAAATAAATAATAAAAAATACTAAAATACTAAGCCTTTTGGGTTCACAAGCTCGATTCGGGGATTTTGGGTCAGAATTTGGCAAAACGGACTTTAAAATCAGATTCAGGACATCGAAAAACATAAAATATGACCTTCCAAAAATTCAAATTCTTGATCAAAGTCAAAGTCAACGGGTTTGACTGATGATTTGGAGACTTTCGAGTTCAAATTTGGAGGAACGACCCCCAAAAACGGATTCGGGACATTGAAAAATGTCAGGATAGGTATACTCGGAAAATATTAACGGTCGTTTAATGGTCGGTCAAAGTTCTGTTCAAAGAAGGTCAACAGACAATCAATCATTTTACACAATTATCACCCTAATAGTAATTAATTACAAAACTAAAACCCTTTTAACAATAATTACAAAACTAACACCCGGTCAACGATCGGGTCAGGTCGGGTTAACGGTCGGGATAGGTCAGACCGGTTCGGACCGGTCGGTTCAAACCAGTCAAACCGGTTAAAAATTGGTCAAACCAGTTTCAAGCTGGCCGAGACTTCCCCATGCGTAGTGGAGGGGCATGGGACCTTCTCCAGTATCCTATAAATCACAGAAAAATTCCAAAATATAATTTTAAGCAATTTGAAGGCACTTTCAAAACTCTGTTCAAAATTTTTAACGGTAGAGAGCTCGATTTCAATGAATCGAAAACTTTGACCGCTTCACCTCCTCACGTGCCGCTGCCGACGGAGACCAAGGATGACACCGACAGACTTGAAATGGCACAAGGAACACGATGGTGTGGGAGGTGTCAAAAACAGAGCAACGATCGACGATGAATTTAGGATTTTCTCGGTTGTGATGCTAACAAAATGACGAGACTTTGACTTGAAATTCACGGTGTTTGGCAGCATTTTACTTCAATTAATTTAAGGGGTTTGTTCATCGCTCGATGATGAACACGATGGTGTTTTCAAATCGATGATCGGAGGTCAGACGACGTTGGAATCGTGGTTGGAAGGAGAGGCATTAGGGAGGCAAATTTAATGAAACAGAAACCAATTTCACGCAATTAATAACCAAACCTGTCGACACTTTTTGGGTAAATTCAGGGCTTGGTCCCTGAATTTCCTTCAACTCTAAAACATGCTATAAGTTTTGAAAACTTTAAATTTAGTCCCCAAATATCACCAATTTACTTAATTAATATTTTTTCTAGGTTGTTACAACAACCATAACAACAACAATACAAATAGTTCCTATATTCAACTTCAAAATTCATTCAAGTATTTGAGACATCGAGCTCTATAAAGTACAATTCAAGTATGAAAATGCCCTATTTGGCATGCATATGCACCTGCAAATAATGATATGCAGGTTATTAGATCTGGAGATAAAAGTTGATTTGCTAGGCATAAATTTCACAAATGTACTAAAAAAACAAACAGAAACCTAAACAAAGTAGTCATCTTCTTCAACATATATAGAATCACATAAAAAATAAAAAAATAATCTAAAATATAAAAGAATTTGAGAATTTCAGGGTGACGACTGCCCCACCACCCCCTTCATTCTATCCCTAGCTATTACATGATTTCATATACATTTACATAAAACAATTAAATTTATAAAGATTTTGTTTAAAACAATATATGAAGTAATAAGCAAACAGAAAGGAAATATATACAGTCACCTGGATTTGTTAATCCCTGCCTAACTCCAAATGTAGTTTTCGACCACATTATTATAATCAACACTCCACGATATTTATAATGTTTTCTATTGTAAATTCAGTTACTTTTTATAACTCTTATAAATGTTGCATTCAAGTAACATGCTCTCTCTCTATATATATATAATCAACATAATTTTTGTCATTTGCTTATTGTTGTGACCGGTGACGAATGTATGCTTTGTCCAAGGTGGGCATTGAAATTCGAATTTTTTATATTAGTAATTCATTTTATTGAGGGTGCCCACCCTAAAATTTTATCTGTGTCTACCTCATACGAAAAATTTATATTATTAATATACATGTGTCCATCCTAAAAAATATTTCTAGATCCATCACTGGTCGTAGATTTTTTTTTGTCTTTATCATTTGCTTATTGTTCTAGCTAACTTTTTTTTATCAATATGTAAACTTATTTTATGTATACATTTAGTTTTCTTAACGTGATTGTACTTTATAATAATTTAAAGATTATTATTTGATCAAAATTTATAGCAAAATAGTAAGAGAACATTTTATCAATATTGGAATCTAAGATATGTCTCTTTGTTCTTATTTTTTTAATTATTATAAATCGAGTTGACTTGCTTTTTAGCCGGATATTTGATAACCTTATAAAAATGTCATATTTTGTGTTCTTTTAATTAGGTTATTTGTTGGTTAAAAAGCTCATTTAACTACATGTAGTTGTATTTGGTGGTTTTAATTTTACTGCAACATTTTATTGTTGGAACTGTTGTTGGATAACGGGAAAGGTCGTGTTTTGTTGATGATGTAAAGGTAATGATGCTAAAGGACGAAGGAGAATTGGAGAAATGCTACAACATTTTAGAGACATTTCTGGCCGCATAAAAACTGTCCACATGTGAAACCTCCTCTTCCAACTGCACAGCCCAAGAATATGATGAGAATACTTGCTTAGGTTACAAATGGAATTAAAATACCATATTTAATGGGGGAATTTAAGAGTCTCTTGGGAGTTAAAGTGTTTTATTATGAAATTAAGATTCTCTTGGAAGTTAGAGTATTTTATTTTGAATTTAAGAGTTCTTGGAAGATGTAGAGTTTTTTTTTTTAATTTTTTTGGTATAAATAAGATAAGAGGGGAAGAGAAAAGGTGTGGTAAACAAGGGGGAAAACAAAAGCTCCATTATTTTCTTTTCTTTATTTTCTTCCTCATTTCGTGGTGTTCTCCATAGCCAAGCTCCAAGGGGATAGCAAGCTAGGTCTTTGAGAGAAGCTAGCTTGCTAAGGTGGTTCATGGTGGTTCAAGAAAGATCATAGCAACACATGGGAGTTCTCTTCTCCTTCGTTGTTTTTCACTTATATTTATTTGTGGATTTTGGAACAAATGATTATTCTTGTGGATGATTTGTACCCAACCATGAACTAATCTTATGGTGTGGGTTTGGTTTGGATAATTATATTTTGTTTTTAATGAATGATTTATGCTTCCATGTTTAAATGTTGTTTTGATTATTGTTTAAATGTTAGTAGCTTACACTTGTAAGATCTTTTAAGAGTTAGTCATTTTCTAAGTTTTGATGTCTAATATCGAGAGAGTTAGGTTAGATCGACTTGAACAATGGAGCTAAGTTGGGATGGCAAGGTTTTAACTCGACTTAGAGATAAGGAAGTGTTTCAAAGACTAAAAGAAGTAGAACTTAACCGATAGGATTATGTTGCAGTTTACACTGAGAGGTATTGCCGTAACATTTTCTTTGTCAAGTTCCTTACTAGAGATAGCCTAGGAACACTTTAGTAAATCTTGTCGAGCAACATACTCATGGGAAAGGTGAACCATTCCAGAGACAAGGTATAGGATTCCTTAGTAAACCAGGTCATTTACCCATATTGTAGCTTGTTTGTGAGATATTGTGAAGTTATCTTATTTCATACTCCAATGCTCAACTTTATTTTGTCATAACAATTTTTTGACTTTATTTCTTTGTTTGCCATAACATTTCACAATTCACACTTCAATACTTTGCCACAACATTCTTACTCATTTGTTTATACCACCGTATAGACTATATTTAATTCATATATTTTTGGTGTATTAGCTTAGCTTGGAAATCCGTTCAATCCCTGTGGAAACGATACTTACTATCTATTAATTACTAGTTTGATTGTGTATACTTGCATAAATTTGCGTTTAATTTATAGCACTCATATATGCAACATTATTGTAGGCAGAAATTTTTTTTTCCAAATGATGGAGTTGTAAATTTATTTTGAGATCTAGGTGATTTGTTATAATATTTATGGAATTCGCTATGTCCTCAAGACAATTCGTCGAAATATATTAATTTAATGAAACTTGGTGTTTCAGTAGGACAAGTTCTACGAGATTTATTTTTTAAATTCAATTTAATAGAACTTCTCAACTTCTCGTATCACCAGGACGAGTTCAAAAAAAATATTTTTTATCCTTAGTATTTTTTCAATTTATTTAAATTTAAAGGGAAAACAATATTCCAATAGGACGAGTTCCCATACATAGCCATCGAGATAACCATTTTAAAATTTTAAAATTTTTTAATCAAGGGGAACCCATCATTCCAGCAGGACGAATTCCCCTTGTATATTAGTTGGTTTTAAAATTTTTGACCATTTGGTTTTAATTATTTTTTGTTTTTTTCCTTTGTATAAATAGGTGGTTTTGGTTTAGGGTTGAATTTTTTAGAATAGAAGAGAAAATTTTGGGAGAGAAAGGATTGAGATTCAAGCAACGGAACCACGACAACAATATTCATTTGATCTTATTAATGAGTTATTTTCATTAGATGGTTCTAGCTCCATCTCATTTTTACTATTCATCATCGAATTCTGAGGAGTTGGATATTACGTCAATTATTTCCAAGCTTCATTCGGGAAAAAAAGAGAATGTGGTGATTTTAGACCATCAAACTCTTCAATCGTCGAAGGAAATTATAGAAAAAATTTGCAAGAAGTTATATGAGACCTTAAAAAGTCGTCAAAAGAAAATTTTAAATAAATATAAAAACTTTACACTTTGATTCAACAATCAACCAATTAGAAAAGCTATAGAGAATTTGGTGCCTAAACGTAAAGGAAAAATATCAATGGAGGCACCATCATATTGTCAAAGGATAATTAAAAATTCTAGCCATTAAGTTTTTTTTATTATAACGGAGCTCCGGGTTTATAAACCTCTTTTAAATGTTGTATGATTCTAAGAGCATTCTCGGATATTTTTGGGCCTTGAGCGGTGGAACAAAAATTTATTAATAAATCATAGAAAATAATTAAACATCATCAAATAAATTGTTTTCAATATTTTATTAAAAGAATACAACTAAAATAATAAGAGGCATTCACTAATTTACAAGATTGTGACTTGAAAAATCATCATCACTGTAACATATTTGTATTGGTAATAAATTTAAATAACAAAAAACTAAATTAGATTTGTGTTAAACCAAATAGACATAAATATTAGATATGAATATTTTTAGGGAAATACAGATCAAGTTAGATACCAAACCCTTTTTTACATTCATGTGATGAAGGTAACACCTTCAAATCGCTACAGGTGACCCGATCCGAGGTGTCACATTAGGGCCATCGAAACGACCCACACTGAAAATTAAGATAAAATTAAAATTTTCGTTAAACCATTTAAAAAACCATTAAACAATTTATAGATAAAAGCATAAGTTCAGAAATTAATTTATAATCAAAACAGAATTTAACAGTGCACTATATAAAAACAAATTTCAGACCCTAATATAAAAGCATTATATGACATACATGCCCCCTAAATACATGCACCATACTCCGTACACAACTTAGTGGAACTCCATTACTGATGTTGATAAATGCACAAGATCAAATCCTTCAACCTGAAATAGTAAGTAATAGAGTGAGCTTTGGGAAGCTCAGTAATACAGAACTACCAAATGAATGCAATAGGTCATCAGGTAAAGCATAAATTTTATTAGCGATACAGGTATCATCAGGTTCTAGCAGTGAGTTAAGATTCATTAATTAGTTTTTTAGGTAATAGCAGAAGACTTACAGTCGGAAGGAAACATTCAAAGAGATAGATTCAGGAAATTGAGTTGAGGAGTTTAGTGCATTCCAACAAAACCAGAGAAAAGTGTACAAATCTTTTAAAAACAATAGTAGTTTAAAAATATATTTTTAAAACCATAGTAATACCCTCTAACCGAATACTGATATGCAATTCCCCAGAACTGTAACCATAAGGACTTACCGTAGTTCCATTGGGCGTAGGAGCCAACCTAAGGGAGCACCTTGGGTATAGACAGATTTCCCTATGCACAAATCAAAGGAGCATATGGTAAAGTTTTCCCCTATACATGATGCAAAATGGGCATGCTATTAGGTTTTCTCCTATGCACAAAGCAAATGAGCTTATGGTAAGAGCTTACCATGTGCACAAAGCAAAGGATCCTGCGGTAAGGACTTACCCTATGCATAAAGAAAATGAGTCTGAGATAAGGACATACCCTATATGTAGCGTAGGAGCCTACCCAAGGGTTACCTTAGGTCTATATAAGGATTTACCAGCTTGATTGGAGTTTCACCTCAGAGACTCCATGTCGGATCCCAGATAAACCCCAATGAAAAGGAATTTTCAAACAGTAAACAATAATATCAGAAATCATGAATCAAGAATATAAGATACAGAAATCAGAAATCATACTTCATTTCAGATAACAGTCATACTTTTAAAAATTAGAGAAAATATCTATGTCCACATGGAACACTCTAATGGATCGAGTTATTTTCCAAAAGTACTTGGTATTTATCAGGTAGGGAACCATGAAACTTATACAAAACTAATTGAATTTTAGAAACAATATCCATATTAAAAGGATTCAATATCTAATGGATTAATTAGTCATTCAGAAAGTGATACATTAGGATCAAATAATATTAAGATATATTATAAGGGTATTCAAGAACTGTTGCATCTAAATTATTTAAGATTCGAAAATCCCTGGGGAGATTTCATCAATCAGACTTACAAGGGCTTTTTAGTCATTTGATTCCTGAGAAATTTTGGTAATTCAATTTAAAAAGGGTAAGTAGTAATTTACAGTATCTCAGATTTCAAGCATTTAACAGGCTTCCAAGTCCAATCGAACTGTACAGATCCCCATCAAAGGTGATGCTTATCAAGTATCCAAGTAGATAAACTTCAAAAATATTCATTTCTTAATACTAATTGCACTATAGAGTCTACTGATCACCTTCAGAACCATCATTGGATGAATCTTGAGGAGACGAACAGGTACTCAGGCGGTATTTATTTTTATTCTCATATCAAACAGTAGCAAGCATGGTCGATATGATTGGGTCGTGCTTCAACCTTTAGGGGTAGTACAACCTTTAATTTTATTAGTACTTTTAGGATTTATCTAAGGCATTCCCTTATTCCAAGTTGTAAGAGTTTTTAAGTCATTTAGAACCTCGAGGGTACCTCGGTCAATTTGGAGCCCAAGGGCATTTCAATCATTTCAAAGCTCGGGGTATTTTGGTCATTTTAAATTTTAACGGTATTTAAGTCATTTTAGAGTTCAAGGGTATTTTAGTCCTTTCATTCAATCCATGTTTTCCATTTAATTCAGTCTTTTCATTTTTTTATCATTTCGAACAACTAGAACATAAAGAGTACTTCCGTTAAATTAGTCTTTAGGTATTTGCACAGAAATAAAAAAATTTAGATCTAGTGTCTTCTCAAAGGTTAGCAATCAATCACTAAAGTTTTCCAAACATAAAAAGAATTTAACAGGTGAAATATTAATTTTATCTAGTCGATTACAAATACTTAGGTCAAATCTACTATCAGGGTCAATCCATGTCATTTTACATCTCAAGAGTAATTTTTTAATTATCCAAGTATTTTATGGCCTTAAAATTCTTTTCACATGAATAATCAGAGTTGAAGATTTCAAAGGTAACCAATTTATTTGTTGACCACTGAACTTAGAACTTCCACTCGGTCATTAAATTCTATTATATGAGTCCTCCAAGTCTTAATCAATTGTTTATCACTTTATCGAAATCATATTGGGTTAAAAATAATCAAATGAAACTTATATCTGAATCATATTCAATCATGCATAGCCAATTACCAGCATGTATTGTAAAGAATGCATAGAGTATTAAAGTATTACCTCAATTTTGAGCTACATCGATAACCATTACTCTACTAGATCGCTCTCGAACTTGAATTCGATGTTCCATGATATCTCATATACATAACAAAAGAAATTACATCAGAAATAAAACTTAATCATGAAAATAAATCAAATAGGAAGTTAAATCAATAAAAAATAGCTTATCAGTTTGAATTTGGCAAAACGGACTTTGGATTTGTACTCAAGACATTGAAAAGCATAAAATATGACTTTTTGACAAATTTGACTTTTTTGGTCAAAGTCAACGTTAAACTTGATCAAAGTCGAAGTCAAAGTCAACGGATCAGTTCAAAAGGTCAAATCGATTTGGGTTGACTCAGACCAATTTTGGATGACTCAGTTCGATCCGAGTTGACTCAGACCAATTCTAGAAGGTTTCAAAATCGATGACCATGCGTACGAGCTCAGACAGCACATGACGACGCATGAGGCGATGTGAATGGTGTTTGGTGTGGTCCGATCACTCCATGGGCATCCATTCATCAAAAAAACCCAAATCAACTCTAATTCAAGATCAAAAATAAGGTGAAACAACAAAAATAAGTGGATGGAGTTCTTACCCAATGATGACAACGAAAGATCGACGGCAATGAGACAAACCCGGTTGGGTTTTGGTCGGAATCAGCTGAAGATTACAATGGTGAAAGCGGTGAGGCTCTCCGATATCCGTTGTGGCTTGGATAAGGGAAAAACATCAACTCATTGGGTTTTCTTGGGTGGATCTTCAATCGGTCCTCAACGACTGACAGTAAATAGTACCAAGCAATTCATTGAAGTCCAACACTGAATTGTTTAGTCCATGACCCTTTCATAACCCATAAATTAAAAGACTTGTCGATTCCTTCCCTTGGGTAAAAAAATAGAACCAAGCAATCCATTGAAGTTGAAAAGTTGCAAATAGTATTGTGCTAAAGTCCCACAAAATTCAGGCAATGGTAAAATTGAAAACTTTTCACTAACCATATCAAATGAAAGAATAAGTTTACCCCCAGAATCCCCATCTGCCTGCCAATAATAAAACCCATTGACATAATTATTAAACAAAGTAGAACCATAAGCATGAACCCAAAAACTGAAATTTCCTTCAATGAATCAGCTTTAATCTAATATAAATCAACTTGATTGATCCAATGACTATAAATGCTCATGCCTTCTTCATTTTCCCATGTAAATCAACTATGGATTGAGGAAGGATTTTAAACTCTCTGGTAGATGGGTTCCAATGGGCAAAATTAAGTCCAATATATGGCTCTGCTAAACACAATATTCAATTACAAGGACAATCAATTTCAGGTGCACACACAAAAATCTCGAAAAAGGCTAAGTGAATATTGTGTTTTACTCTAAAGTTTTGACCTTTCTCGGTCGAAAGTTGAGAGAAATAATGGATGTCATCACGGGTGTCACCATGACAACGTTTGAGGAGGAGATTAAGGTTGTTTTTGAGGCTGTTTTGATGATTTTTGGTAATGAAATGAGGGGTTTCAAAAGATGAAGATCAGGGCTTACAAAAGCACCTAAAATGGGTCAAGGATTTAATAGGAAGCTTTGAGAGAATCTCCAACACCAACATCTCTGGTAATTCTGTTCTATTTTTTATCAACCCTTGCATCTTCTTCTTCCCTCCTCTTTATCTTCTCTACTTCCTCTGGTATCACTTTCACGCAACAATCGACTTATTCCTTTGAAATTGTCTTAACCTCTTATAGGATATTCCATACTCTTCCTTGATTAAGCTCACATTTTTACCTTAAATGAAACCAGTGTCATCCGCCCAATGAGTGAACCACATGAAAGGTCTATACACTTTTTTCACAATTTCTTCATTCAGCGCCACCGGTTTGTGATCATACAGGTTTATAGGCAACGTGGTCTACAATAGTTTGGGGAACTTATTTAAAACTTCTTTAGATACAATAATTCTATCCAATCTTCTTGCATTAGCATCACCATTTCCTCTAAACCATGTGAACATGCTTCCAATTAGTGGCAGATTAACTAGATTGTTGTTCGAAATAAACTCCCCAAAACTTCTCATTACATTATTGTGGAAGCTTACCCCGATCATTTTCGAATATGATTTAATTGTGTTGAAATTCCCTCCGACAATAAAGGGGCCACTAATCTCAGCAATTAACTCAGTAAGGTTCAAAAAGAAAGACATCCTCTCCCCTGGATCGTTCGGTGCACATATATTCACCACTCCAACTTCTAAATTAACATGAGGAAATTAATCCACTATGACCACCGTTATGTTCTGCACAATTTAGCAATAAAAAATTTTGTATCCCATAATGAGATTAGCCCCCCGGAAGCCCCAAATGGATGGTGTGAATGCTAACTCTCCAAAATATCTTTCTATCATACGTCTCGATGTCCTATGATTAACGGCCGATAATTTCACATCTTGCAATGAGGTCGATTAGACTCAAAAAACTAATATTTTTCGACTCAGTTTGATTTGAAAAAACTCGACTCGAATTGACTTTGAGTTGTAGTTTTATAAACTCGACTCAAAAAAATTTCAAGTTCAAATGGAGTTGTAAAATGCAACTAGAATAACTCAAAATTTTTAGTAATTAGTATATTAATTTTCAAGTTTGAGTCGAAGTATGAGTCGAGTCCCTCGACTTTATTTGGTATATGTAAATTACATATGAAAAAAATCCGAAAAATATATATGTATTATATATAGTTATAAAATAGCATTTAAATTGGAATAAAGTAATTGCATGATATTATAAATATTTACAATTAGATTTAAATATAAACTTGAAAATTTGACTCAACCCGAAAAAATTTCAAGTCAACTCCAACTTATAAAATAAGACTCGTCAACTTGAATAACTTGAAATTTTTTGACTCTACTCGATCGAATGCTCACCCCTACTTCCAAGACGTTGAAATTACACGAGTTATAGCCCTTACTTTTTCCTTTTTACCCATCCCTCTTATGTTCCATGATAAAAGTGAAACATTCATGTCGAACATTTAGACAAACACATACAAGGAATAAAAACTAACCGCTATAAGCACATTCTTTTAGCATCCTCAATTTCCTTGAATCTTCTGATCACCTCACTCCTAGGTGCTTTGAATTAAAACCTTAGTTAGGAGCCACGTTAAAAACCTCCCTACACCTAAATGGACAAAAAGTGTAATCCTACAAAAACAAAACAACGCTACAAAGTAATCTCTATAAACAATACAACCGTCAGAGTTCACACAATTTCTCCAACAAGAGATATGACCTGACAATCGAGGGCATAATATTAACCTAAGAGGTATCTCCAAACAACATATTAACCCCAAAATCATGAGAAATAACATCCCTGGAGATGCTTGACTATAACCACTAGTAGGATAAAACACATAAACTGAGAAAACATTGAGATTCAAGCAATGGAATCATGATAGCTATACGTTTGATCTTAACAAAAAGTTATTTTCATTAGGTGATTTCATTTTCAACTAGTTTGTTTAGTTATCATCTGATTCTGAGGAGTTGGATTACGTCAATTATTTTCAAGTTTCAGTCGGAAAGAAAAATCTGACTCTAATTGAGAATGTGGTAATTTAAGACCATCAAACTCTCTAATCGTCAAAAGAAGTTGTAAAATAAATTTGCAAGAAGTTGTCGAAAGAAAATTTTAAAAAACTACAAAACACTTTGACGCAACAATCGACTTAATTTCGGTGCCTAAACGTAAAGGAAAAATATCTACTGAGGCACCATCATATTATTAAAGTAGTCAAAGGATAAATAATTAAAAAACCTAGCCATTAAGTTTTTTTTTCTTTATAATTTTTTATTATTAGTATTTTTCAATATTTTCATTTAAAAAAATTAAAGTGGACATGACATTCCAATAGGACGAGTTCCTTGACCATTTTTTTTTTGCAGTCATGTGATGAATGATACAAAGCCTTGACCCACAGTATTACATTTCAGCAAAAACCATTAAACCAATGTAAGGATGAGCACCAATCTGTTCAGGCTACTCATAAATGTACGTATCCCGTGTTCGCGCATTTTGGGAAATACGTACAAGCATATGATCCTCTAAGGACCCTCAACTACTTTAAAAAACTATCATAATACCAATATTCGACATGTTTGACACTCGCATACGAGCACGAATAACCTAAAACAAGACCTCTGTAAGATTGCAATCCATTTATCTCTAAAATAAATAACTGAGCTCCAGAATGAAAATCATCTCACACAAAAAGGTCTGGAATTCTGAATCTTAAATCGGAAAAGCAAACATGATCATAACAATTTCCAGAAATATTCCAAAAAGGAAACAAAACCAAACCATTGATGTTGTTTCATTGGATCTAAAGTATGGACAATAACACATGATCATAACAATACCAACAATAACAGTGTTCCTAGATTCAACTTCAAATGACATTCAACTATTAGGGACATTGACTTCTATGAAGCAAAGTCAAGTAGGAAAAGCACTCCGAGTCTAGCATCCTGCAAATCATAATACACAAGTCAATAGAATTGCAAATAAGAGTTAACAACTAAGCAAATCTATAGGGAGAAATTTTGTGCATCCACTGAAACAACAAAAAACAAACAAAAACCTAAACAAGTCAACATTATTTGAGAACATCACATGACAATATAATTCAGAAAAAATGTATATCAAGAGACCAAATTCCATTAAATATTTCCTTTTTTTGTAGCTCCCCATCCATTGTAGTGTTCAAAATCAATTTGATGCACCTCCGGCCGGCCGATATATTATACATTCCTCGTGCTTTTGTCTTCCATTTATCGGAACCAAGCTCTCAACATAAGCAATAATATGCGTTGTTTCCTGATAAGCATGTATACCGAGATTTTTAAGCTCTCGTGTGGAGGGGTCAAACAACACCAATTCATGATCAGAGCTCACAAGAAACAATTTGCCGTTTTTCCAAAACCCCAAAGGCCTGTGAACTCTAGGAACAGATTCAACACTGAATTATTTAGTCCATGATCCATTCACCGATAAATTAAAAGACTTATCAGTTCCTTCTCTTGGATAAAAAAAAATAGCACCAAGCAATCCATTGAAGTCCAAAAGCTGCAAAAAGTATGTGCTAAAGTCTCACTAAATTGAGGCAGTGGTAAAGTTGAAAACTTTTCATTAACCATATCAAAGGAAAGAATAAGGTCATCACTCATCAGAATCCCCAACTGATTCCCTATAACTCAACTTGAATCACTTTTAAGGGAATATAACTCGACTTGGTTGTTCCAATCTGCCATTAACCCTTCAATTAGATTCTCTTCAAAGTAATTAGTGACAAATCTTACAACTTTGAAGTCATCAGTTTGAGAATCATACCAAAAACCAAGGAAGCCAAATCTAGTGGATTCTACTGCATGAGGTTCTACAAGTGCTCTTTCAATCCTTATATTTTGCTTCGAGACAATAGTTTTCAACTTTGTTTTATGTTTTCTCATTAAAGATTCATCAAGAAGTATAAATTAACGCACTTGCAATGAGATTCTAAGTAACATAATTATCAGATTTGAATATTTTTAGAGAAATATAGATCTAACATGCCAAACCTTCTTTTATTCTGCAGTCATGTGATGTATGATACAAGGCATATCTCGTTTCAGCAAAACTATCAAACCAATGAAAACAAATCTGTCCAAAATCTCAATAGGTATCTTGTAAGGGCTATTCGATTTTGTCGGTAACCCGTATCCTGCGTTCGTACATTTCGGGATATAGGTACGAGAATATGATACTCTAAGGACCCTCAACGACATGAAAAAACTATCAAAATACTCATATTCGACACTCACATCCAAGCACAAACAACCTAAAACAAGAACTCAACAAGACTGCAATCCATTTACCTCTAAAACAAATAACTGAGGTCAAGAATGAAAATCATCACACAAAAAGGTCTGGAAAAACAAACATGCAAAAACCAAGCTAAATCTTTATAAGCACACACAAAAGCTCATGTAAATTATCATATATATGCAGAAAAAAGACAACAATTTCCAGAAATATTCCACAAAGGAAACACTTTCAAGAAAGTAGTGCTAACCCATTTACTCCTGCAAATACCCTTAACAATGGCTTCACAGAAAACAAGACCAAACCATTGACACAGTTTCATTGGATCTAAAGTACAATTAATAATAACAATAGTTCATATGTTCAACTTCAAATTACATTTAACTATTGGGGACGTTGAGCTCTCAGAAGCAAATTCAAGTACGAAGAGCACTCCGTGTGTGGCATATATATGCACCTACAATCATGATATGAAGGTCAATAGAACTATAGATCAGAGTTAACAACTAAGAAAATCTTTAGGACGTAATTTTGTAGATCCACTAAAACAACCAAAAGCAAACAGAAACCTAAACAAGTCAATATCTAGGGCATGCATATACAATTCAAACAATAACAACAATATTTGAGAACATTACTAGACAATATAGTTGACATAAAGTGCATAGAAAGAGACCAAATCCCATTAAATCTTAGCTCTTTTGTTGTAGCTCCCCATCCGTCTAACTGTTCAACATCAATTTGATTCTCATCCACATCAAGTGATGACTAGGATTATGGAAGGACTTAATTGAAACAATATTAATACTTTGAGAAGTAAATTAGAACATTTAAAATTTGGGGACCAATTCAAAATATGATACATGATTTAGGGATGTCTAATGCAAATAACATAAGTATTAATTTTACAATCCCTACTCATTATCAATTTCTAACATTGATGTTGTTTAATGATCTATATATTTTATCTTCATAATTCAGGGTTCCTGATTTAGGTTATTTTTTATATAATTATTAAAGTAATAATTTTTACTTTTATTTTATAGAGTCTGAATTAACATGAGATTCAATCAAAACCATATTTTATTCAAAGTTTTATTTAATTATCTTATAATTTGATAAGATAAATTTATTATAAAATCCTTGATTATTTTTAGAAAATACTTTAGAAAAGTAGGTCTCCTAATTTCGGGTTGATTAAGATTAAATTAACTTAAGAAAGTATATATCATTATCAAAATTATTTTTCTTTTCCTATTCTTTGAGGTTAATTTTTTTTAATTAGTGCATGTTGATGAAGATACACGAGGAAAATTAAATAAAAATATCAATAATGGTAATTTAAATTGATATATTGTTTTATTATTTATTATTTTTATAATTTAAACACTTTTATATTTTTAAATTTTATTTTATTTTTATAAAAACTTTTATAGTTTCACCCCGACTTGAAGTTATAAATTATATAACTCATCCTGCCCCAAACTCGAAATTTCAAAAAAAAGTCCCTATAAGATCGAGTCGAGACCCGTCGGGCTCAAGTATTTTGACCATCCCTAAGTGTGAAACTCATAAAGATTAGGATAACCACGACCATTCACGCTGTGGAAACCTTTAAATATCTCAACTTCTAAATTGGCTAATTCACCTAACTTAACATGTTTATCTATTTTTGATCTCCAGATAAATACACAACAGAACACCCTGGATGAAAACTACTAAGATCACAGAACGATTTCTCCATTTCTTGAGTGTTGTCTTCAGAATTCTTCGTATTGGACAAAGTCTTCAACAATATCCTCTTGTTATTGTTTTCTTTTTTCCTTGAAAAGTAAAAAAATGTCTCATTAAAAATCCCTCATACTTCAATTAAGTCGGAACTCAATCAAGACAGCGGCAGGAGAAAAGTGTTCCCAAAATTATATTAATATCGAAAATAATAAAAAGTTTACTGAAACAATAACAAAAAAAAAGTAACAAGAGCCAACCTAACCTCTCAACATAAAACAGTATCCAAAGCTACTTCAAAACAAAATACCAAAATGAAACTAACCCTAAAGAAAATAAACTAAGAAAACACTCGGGCCAAAGATCCCCTTCAAACCACAAACACCGTTGGAACCACATTCCACAGCAACAAGACAATCACATTCAATGTTTAGACGAAAGATGAGGCCTGCATATAATGAAAATAAATACGATACGAGTCATTTATTTTAGATATCATAATGATCGAACAAGAAAATATACAGAGACGAGTTCAAGCCTTGGAAGGTTTACAACAATCATTGTTCGAAGTTTTTATTAGGGGAGAGGACTATTTAGGAAAATATACACTAGTGTTCATGGTTCGGAAGGGGCCTATAATAGCACCATTTTTCACTGGCAATGTGGACAGTTTTGAATCATCTGAACCTGGTTTGGAAGCGTTGGTCTAGCATAACATAAACATATCTCCCACAATTACATTGATCCATTGTTGTTATTTGTGTTGCAAGAAATCTAAGGTAAAGCTTCGGCAAGGTTTTCAACTTTACTTATAACCTGTAGAACCGTATAACTATTTCCTGGAATAAGTCTCATAATTAAATTAATCAAAGCAAAAGGATTCTGTTAAAAAAATGAATAGTCAATTATATTATGACATGTATAACAATATTCAAACCCAACTATTAAGGGCTAATTATACCAAACACCTCAAAATTATATTTAAATTTTAAATTGAACCCTAAATTGTAAAATATTTTAATCAAGTCCTTAGATTATCAGTTTCATTTCAATCATGTCCTACTACCAGTCTAGCAATATGTTTGAGTGTTAAATGTCTACTCATATTTAAAATACATGGGTTGAATCATAAATATGTATACGCATGATTCATGGATTGATTGAATTTAACCATATCAAAAGGCAAAACGTTTCATTAAAATTTGATAGGGTCATTTCTTTACAATCTCTACTTATTCTCAAATTCTAACATCTTATGCTATTGACTCAGAGACGGACGTAAAATTTTATGCTATGAGAGTGAATTTATAAAATTTTAGAGGAAAACGAACTTATAAAATTTCAGGGCGACGAAAAAAATTATCAATAAAAAAATATACATAAAAAATCTAAAAATATAAGAGAATTTGAAAATTTCAGGAGAACGATTGCCACCACCCGCCCTCCTCGTTCTATCCCAAACTATTGCATGCTTTCATATATATTTACATAAAACAGTTAAATTTATAAGGATTTTGTTTACAACGTACCATATTATTAATGAATAAATTAATATGCATCTGCAAATCATAATATGCAGGTCAATATAACTGCAGATACGAGTTAACAACTAAGCAAATCCGTACGAGGTGCATCCACTAAAAGAACAAAAAAGCAAACAGAAACCTAAACAAGTCAACATTATTTGAGAACATCACAAGACAATATAGTTGAGATAAAGTGCATATCAAGAGACCAAATCCCATTAAATCTTTCCGTTTTTGTTGTAGATCCCCATCCATTGTAGTGTTCAATATCAATTTGATGCACCTCCAGCTGGCCGACGTATTATACGTTCCTCGTGCTCTTGTCTTCCATTCATCGGAACCAAGCTCTCGACATAAACAATAATCTGCATTGCTTCCAGATAAGAATGGATACCGATATTTTTAAGCTCTCGTGTGGAGAGGTCAAACAACATCAGTTCATGATCAGAGCTCTCAAGAAACATGATAGGTTAAGAAAATCCACAAGAGTGTCTAAGCTGAATCCCAAGTATTTGGATTAACAAGCCATCATGCAATACCCACGTAGGAGTCATCAAGTAAGGAGTGCAATCGTGGGTCCACTAGCTGCTGAATAATATAACGTGTTTTAATTTTCTGTTATTATTATTAGTTATTATTTTATTTGTTTGTTTTCATTATCCTATTTTTTAGAGACGTGATACAATAACTAGGAAAAGTTGTTATTCGTCAATGTTATTTAAACTACTGGAAGTGAAGAAGAAAGGGAGAAAAATTTCAACCAAATTTTCTATGGTTTGTTCTTACCCAAAGTAGAACACTATAAAATTTCTAGAGCTTTGATCAAGACCTATCATTAAAAAAAATTTGCCGTTTTTCCAAAACCCCCAAAGGCCTATAAACTCCAGGAACATATTCAACACTGAATTGTTTAGCCCATGAACCATTCATAACCCATAAATCAAAAGACTTATCAGTTCCTTCGCTCGGGTAAAAAATAGCACCAAGCAATCCATTGAAGTCCAAAATTTGGAAACCATATTGTTCTAAAATTCCACCAAATTCAGACAGTGGTAAAGTTAAAAACTTTTCATTAGCCATATCAAAGGAAAGAACAAGGTGATCAGAACCCCAAAGTGTCTGCCAATAATAAAACCCATCAACTTAACTATTAAACAAAAAAGAACTATAAGCAAGAACCCCAGGAAATGGAATTTCCTTTCATGAATAGCTTTTAAGTGGGTATAAATCAACTTGATCGATCAGATGACTAAAATATCTCATGCCTTGATAATTAGCAACCAATCTTACAACTTTGAGGTCATCAGTTTGAGAATAACACACAAAACCAAGGCAATAAAAACTAGTGTAATCTAGTGTAGGAGGTCGCTGGATTGAGGAAGTGTAATACCCCAAAAAATTGGATAGTGACCAAAATGAATAAATTGGAAGTTTGGTGGCTAAAGTATAAAATTTAGAAAGTTTAGAGACCAAATTGTAATTTTAAAAAGTTGTATAACCTGGTCCCGTAAATAATAGTTTATCCCCAAGATTGATGTTTTCGTGGGTTTCAGATTTTTCGCACAAAGTTTGTGTTAAAAACTATAAAGTGTGACAGTTCAAGAAATTCGGATAATTGAATCGACTTGAAAATTCAGGAAATTTGCTAGATGATAAAGCAAGGGAAAAAATGTTTTTTTTTTCCATGCTTTAAATTTATAAGATTTATGTGGAGAATTGGATTTAAGTTGATTTCCATGTTAAATATTAGCCATTAGATTAAAAAGGACAAGATTGTAATTTTGGAACTTTATAAGGGTAAACTTTATAAGGGAAAAGTTGTAAACTACTAACTTCATGGATTAATTTCAGCCCTTAGATGATAAAATTGATATGTGGCGTGATTAAGATCATTGGATTTTAAGTTCATAAAAGTAATTTTGGACTAAAATTAATTTTAAATTCAATTAGGTTATAAAAATCTAAAAAGGACTAAAATTTAAAAAAAAAATCCAAGAACTCTCTTGAATTTGTTTGCTGCTGCCGTGAGTTACAACAAAAGCAAGGTAAGTTTTAAAATTGATTTTTTAAGCATTTTAAATTAGATTTAAGGTTAAGCCATGAAATCCAATTTTGTTCTCCATTGAAATTTCTTTTATTTGGTATCATTTTTTCATTGTTCATGCTTATAACCCTAAATTTATGAAAAGGGTGGATGAAGGGATGATGGAATTTGAGGTTTCAAGGCTTGAGAAAATGATGATATAGGTGTTATGATGTTTATTTCATGTTCTAAATAATGACAAATCCATTAGTTTTCCTTTAGGGATCCATTTGGAAAAGATGAAAAGTTAAAGAGTTGATGTTTTGAATTGATTTTTATGTTATTTATGATGAAAATATTATGTTTTATACCTTAGCATGTTTATTCAAGCTTGAAATGAGGAAGCATGGTTGAATCCTAATAGTAACCAAAACGACACTTTAAGAAAAATTTGAGAATTATATTCAAAGCTTGAATTTGATGAAGGTTATGGTAGAAAATCACAATACATGTTTAGATTTGTTTTTTTTTATCTTGAAAACACTTTTGAAAAGTGATGGATTATATTAGGCCATATGGATTTCTTAAGGAAAAATTTATAGGAAATTCAAGTGACTTATTTATGATATTTGTTATCTTTTAAGGATTAATTTGATGATTAAATGATTGGATTTAGACTTGAAATGTGAAATTTTTATGATTAGTCTTTAAAGTCTAAAAGAGAAAAATAAGGACTTAAGGTGAAATTATGATTTTAAAGGTGAATTCAAGTAAGTTAAGGTGGAAAGAAGTGTGGGAAACATTGTAATTACAATGTTGTATCGGAATGAATATTATGATTTTTTCCTACACTATATACGCATGGGTTAGATGGATTCTAACATGTACTTTCGATTATTTGTGTTATATGTTTGATGTATTTATAAACATCAATCAAAATCGAGATCTTACTAGCAACAAAGGAGATGAAAAAGATCGAGCTTAAATCTTAACGATACTTACTTTTTGACTTGTATAAAAAGTGTCAAGGTGAGTGTAATGCATACATAACATGATACATGGATGTTTTATACATCATTAAGAAGACTTGCGATGAGTCTACCTTGTTTATATTAGCATGATATTTATGTCATTATTCATAAATTTGACATATTTTAAATAGACTATATGCCCAAGTAGATCATTGAGAGACAATAGTATAGTTGTCATGTCATAGAGTCCAGCAGCAGGCTGTATATTCGATTTAGCACTATAGTGTATATAAATGACACTTAGTGCATATGGTGGGCATGACCTTATGTGTATTAACACTTTAGTGCATATTTAACTCGTGTACCCAGGGTTCTCATAGGCTTATGTTTGGGCTATGGTTTATGGGTTAATAAATTATAAGCAGATGATTAAGCTTATGAGCTTATGGAATAAATGGAAAGTATAATGGTAAGAAATTATATACATTGTTTATTTCATTTTAACATGTGTAACATGAAGGTAATACAAGTAAAGTGATCATGATGCATTGAGTATTGTTATTTCTTTATATATACATTGTATTGCACTGATTTTTATTATTACCTCACTAAGTATATACTTAGCGTGTGATGATTTTCACGCGTAGGTAAAAAGCATAAAATTGGAGTAAGGAGTATCAAACATCAAACTCATCAAGAGATATATCTACAATATCAGTAATTACATCAATCTGATGTAGTTTAAATTTCTAGTTGAAATGCATATAATAATAATAGTTGGTTTCTACTAGTTTAGATATAACTAGTAATAAATTACAAGCTAGTCATGTTGGTAATGATGGATAATGGTAAAAATAAAAAATGGATAGTTTATATTAGTGTTGTAATTGTTAAATGAATTACAAGTTCAATAATATGATAAACAATAAAATATAATGAAGCTATTGATTAAGGTTGAATATAGGCAATTTTTAAGAAACTATTAGTTATGTACTGCTAAGTTGCTACCTGAACTTGGATTTAGTTTGGTTAATTAAAAACTTGAAATTAATGTTACTTGCTAAATCGATAAATGGTTTAAATTTAAATGTTATAAAATCAGTTTGTGATATTCTATGTATTTAGGAATTAAATACGGTAAAAATGTTACATGAAGTATACTTTAAACTCTCTGGTAGATGGGTTCCAAAGGGCAACCTTATATCCATTATATGGCTCTGCTAAACACAATATTCCAATACAACAACCATCAACTAACACAAAATTCTCGAAAAAAGGTAAGTGAATATTGTGTTTTGCTTTAAAGTTTTGGCCTTTCTCGGTCGAAAGTTGAGAAAAATAATTGAAGTAATCACAGATGGCACCATTACGACATTTGAAGAGGAGATTAAGATTGTTGTTTTGAGGTTGTTCTGGTGATGTTCAATATTGAGATGAGGAGTTGAAAAGATGAAGACCAGGACTTAAAACACACCTGAAACATGTCAAGGATTTAACGGGAAGCTTTGAGAGGATCTCCAACACCAACTCCTTTGGTATTCCATTTCTAGTTTTTCTCAACCCTTGCATCTTCTGTAACCCCCTCAGATCGATGTGGGTAGCTCGATCCGATTCGGGGTGTCACATTAGGGCTACTGAAGTCAATAGTTGTACATGTACAATTCTTTTAACCTGAAATGGTGAGTAACAATGTGAGCTTTGGAAAGCTCAGTAATACAGTACTACCAGTTGATGCTACATGACATGCAGATAAATGTAGTATAATAAAATTTCCTTATTGAATAAGATGTATACAAATTTTCAGAATAAGCTGGGGTTCCACCGGTCGTTCATCGAGTAGAAGCTATAAAGATATCAGTTCATATGAAACATTCATAGTATAAAGTTTTCAGGAGATCGAATAGGATATCTAGTGTGTTCCAACCAAAACCAGTGAAAAGATATAAATCTTTTTAAAACAGTAACTATTTACAACATATTTTCAGAACCATAGTAGAACCCTCCAACCAAACACCGTTATGCAGTTCCCCAGAACTACATCCGTAAGGGCTTACCCTATGCACATAACAAAGAAAGCCAACCTAAGGGAAATACCTTGGGGCCTATAGGCCTACCCAAGGGTATCCTTAGGTCTGTAAGGATATACCAACTGGATCAGGGTTGTAACTCCATACTCTAGAATCCTACCCATATAAAAATGTAATAGAAATAAGTTTTAACCGTAACCCGTAATATCTAGATAGTGATCCAGTTATATTTCATAACCGTGATAATGAAATAAATCGTATAACTGATCTCCACCTGTACACCATAAGTAGTCCCATGATTAACCCAAGGGAGTGCCTTGGGGCCTGAGAGCCTACCCAATGACCACCTTAGGTCTGTAAGGATTCACCAGCCTGATCAGAGATGTACCTCTATACTCCATTCTACCCAGATATTGTCCCAATAAAACAGTTCAAGTAATAACTAATGAAACAGGAAACCATAGTTCATAGCTCAATAAATTTATGTGATTCCATAAATCATGAACAATTCATATTTTTCGGAGAAAATCGAAATCGAAGAACACATACCATGTTGATATGGTTAATAAACCAATAAATCAATAAATTCATTAAAACTCATTTCAAAACATATAAAATCATCATGTAGTACATGTGGAACACACTAGAGGATCCATGTATTTTTCAGAAGCACTTAATAGTTATCAGAAAAACATGAAATTTATTTAATCTGATCGGGTTCCAGGAACGAGATCCTATTGAAAAGAATTGATTACTAATGGAACTAATATGATATTTAAAGTTGGTAATTTAGAATACCACTATGATTCAAGTGCATCAGGAAGGTGTTCAGCAACATTTATACAGATAATTCTATATTCATATTTACGGAAGGTGATTCCATTACTCAAACCATCAGGGGTATTCAGGATTATGCATTGAATTAACAGGATGTTAGTCCAACTGAACCAGAAGGTATTCAGAATCCTTTGCTTATGAGTTACTTGTGTTTTCAGACATGAACGGAGTGATTTGAGCTGATAAGGGAGAAATAAATATTGAGGACATTTACAATCTGTTTCGATCTATCGGATTATCAACATAACTCCATCTGAACAACTCCCAGAACTAATGCATGTTTATCGATCAATTCGTTGCCCTTCCAAGGTATTCACTCTTTAATACCAACACTTCATGTCCATAGATCACCTTCAGAATCATCGCTGAATATATCATAAGGAGTCGAACATATATTCTAGTGGTCTTTATTTCATATTCACGTTGCAACACAATCAGGAAATGTCTACATACTTGATTCGTGATTTACAACTCATGGGGACAACACATCATGAAAGTTCACCAGTGTTTCCAGACTTATCTAGGCCACTCACTTAGTCATAAGCCATTGAGGTTACGTAGGTCATTTAGTATTTGAGGTTGATTTGTTATTTTCAGAGATGAAAGTATTATTTTATTATAGTGCTTAGGCGCTCCTTGGGTCATTTTACATTTAAGAGGAATTCCAATATTGATCCAGAATTTATTTCGATGATTCCAAAGTTCAAGTGAATCAAAACATAAATTCTTAGGTCTTCCCCTTATTATAGCCATCCATTGTACTTTTTACACTTTAAGCATATCATCAAAATTCCACTCAATTATGTCAGTGGCATACTTTCGATACATTAGGCTTGAATGCAATCTAGTTCTTTTAGCGTTTAGGGTATTTTGTTCCTTTAATTATTAGATGTTATTATTATAGTTATTACGAAGCTCGAATACATTTTAGTCATTCTTTTAAATTCAATCATTTTCATATTCTCAGATAATTAGCCAAATATGTAATTTCAGAGTTATTTTTCACCATCCGGGGAAGTCTTGGTCCTTTGTTCCATTACAAGGGCATTTTCATAATTTTATCTCATGGGGTTGTTTTTGGTAATGTCTTATCTAAATATTTCTGGTATTTAACCTTAAAAGAACTTAATCAAAACTTACGGATCTTGAAGTCTAGTCATTTATTTTTGAATCACTTAACTTATTATTATTATTATTTCTAATTGATATTCCAATTTCTTAAGCGAGTCATAAAATTTCTATCTGGTTATCAACTTTTTAAAGAATTCTGATCGAGTTTAGAAAGTCATAACTACATATATGAGACCACTTATACTCCTCCATATAGAAATCGATACTAACATGTTCCATAAAGCATGAAACAGGTAGTAAAGTATTACATCGATTTTTGTGCCATACCGATCAACCATTTAAAATCTATTCGATCACCCTTGAACTTTAATTCAACGTCTCATAATCCATCGGATACAAAGCAACCAAATTTACGTCAGAAACTGAACTTAATTTTGAAACTAATTGAATCCGACGATAAAACATTGAAAAACGGCTTACCGGGTGCGAATTTGGGAAAACAGACTTTGAAATCAAACTGAGGACGTCGAAAAACCTAAAATAGAGATTTTTTTTGAAGAAGTTGTCTTTTTGGTCAAAGTCAACGATCAACGGTTAAAGTCAACGGTCAAAGTTAACGGGTTAACTCAGAAGAGTTGAGTCAGAAGGGTTGACTCGGACCGAGTTGACTTAGTGACTGGACCAGACCAGACGGGTCAGACAGGTTAGTCGGGTCGGGTTGACCGATTCTGGAAATTTCCGTGGACCCAAAATAAGGCCCACGCGCACCTAACGATGCGTAGGGCGAGTGCGGCATCGACAAGGGCCATTCCGATCGACCGTTCACTATCGAAGCATCCTAGCATCAATTCAGACCAATAATATCCATCAAAACCAAACCAAAACTGGATAAAATTAAATGACCAAACGATCTCGGCTTACCCACGGTGACGGACAGTGATGACGTAACATTTGGAGACGAGATGGGTTGGGTTATGATCGGAATCACCTGGGGAACACCATGGTGTGGGCGATGATACTCACAGGTGGCTGGAACAACTGGAATTAGCAAAGAAAAGTGAAGGCGACGAAAATAATTTTCTCCCTTCGATTAACGGTGTTCGACGTTCGATTTGGGTCGCTGATGGTTGGGAATTGGTCGCTGGTTCTGATGATGGTCGAGGAGCACAACAACGACGACCAGACGACGAGGGCATGGGAACCCGGTGAGGCTTCGATTGGGGCAGGGAAGAAATTAGGTATTTAAATTATTAATTTGGGGATTTTCAAATATCAAAAAGGAAAAGGGGGTTTATTTTCCATATATCACAAAAAATAGGCAAATTCAAGAATAAGTCCCTAAATTTCCTGCAGTTTCTAAACCTGACTACTAGTTTCATAAACTTTTAATTTGGACCCTAAATTAGGCTGTTACATCTTCTTCCTTTATCTTCTATGTTTCCTCTGTGTTTTTTATTCAAGATTTTATCTTGACGAAAATAAAATAATGAAGACGACAACAAAAACAATAACAAGCAACATCACACGTTTTTATTTAGGGCAAACTACACCAATGGCAATTAATCTTTGAGTATGTTTTAATTTTCTTCAGCAAAAATTCAAAAGTAATAAATTGATTATTAATATTATTAATTTATAATAAAATGATCATTTCACCTTCTCCTCGTTAAATTGATAATGCAACAACATTAAAAAATATTAATATTTTATTTTATTCTTAAACTATTTTTAAAATATTAAATAGATCGTTGAGCAATAATTTTATATCTAAATTATCTCATTGATTTTCATTTTTTTCAAACACTCCACCATTAATCCCAGAATTCTCCAAGAATTTGGCCTTTTTTATTGCAACTGTTCACAGTAAATCATGGACAAAGAAATTGTAAACTTCGTCGCTGTACTAAATGATGAAATCATGCTCTTCCATCACCACATAAGTTGTTTTAAACGACCGGAAGCAACTGCTCATGGAGGACGGCGAAGAACAAGCTGTCGCGTTGGTTATACTGCAGTTGCCGCTACCTCCATTGCTGTTGTTGTCTTCGTGTCAATGTGAATATGGATTTAAGTTGAATCATTGTGAATTTTTAAGGATGTTTTCTTTAAGCCGTGGAAAGTTGTGGGGCTTGCTTTTCAATTTAACCAATTTTGTTTGTATGGGTTCTTTTTCCATCAAATCACCGATTTCAGCATTTGATAAATCTATTATTTATTTCTTTTAATAATAATTTAATGTATATATATTTATTTCATGGTTAATGAGAAGGGTTGTCACTATCCTTTACATTCCCCCTTTGTCTCACCAACGTAAAACCATAGTATTATCTCACCAAGACCAGTTCTGTAACACAGGTAAATTAGGTCTGCAACTAAGGTTAAACAAAATTTGACTCGATTTGGAAAATTGATTTTTTTTTCTAATTTCAAGTTATTCGAGTTAGCTCGAATTATCAATTAGATTTTCGATTTCGAGTTGAGTTGAATTTTTGAAATTTCGAGTTACTCGAAAAACCAAAATTTTGAATAAGTATTTTGATAGTTTTACGATATGGTCCCTAATTTCATTTTCATTCGATTTCTCCTTCATTTTAAGTCAAATGTTTACCAAATTTGAACCACATGCTTCCTAAACCATTTTAGAAGAAATATGTACTTTCAATTTCTCTTTTTGATAACAAGTTTTCTATTTTTCAAATTAATCCCTCACTTTTTTATAATTTCCTTATTTTTTCAATTCATCATGTATTTTAAGTTCGTTTTTCACCAAATTTGAACAACAAGCTCATATACCACTATATAATACCTATGTAACTGCAATTCTTATTTTTTACTAAAAACGGATCTCTATTTATTTAGTCCTTTAACTTTTGCATTTTACTCAATTTGATATTTTGATTGCGATTGTTTGCAAATTCTTTCTTCCCATCAATTCCTTTACTCCTTTATACTCTCATCAATATTTTTACCCTCAAAATAATTTCTTTAAAGTATAATATTATGAATATATTTTATAACTTTAGATTGTATTTGATATACTAAATAACATTATAACGTGAAAAGAATATGAAATATATATCTTAGATAGTTAGAGAAAGTCAAAAAATTAGAACCAATCTTTATCATAATACTATAAATAATTATAATAAAATTAGTATAGAAACTCGAATAACTTGTCTCAAATTTCTTAAACTCGAATCGGCTCGAAAAAAATTCAAGTTAAGTTCGAGTTATAAAATACGACTCATCAACTCGAATAACTCAAATTTTTTATTTGACTCGAGTCGACTTGATCGAATGCTCACCCCTATCTACAACATAGGTCGATCCAAATTAATTAAGATGAAATTTTAGAATCTGGAGGAAAAAAACCCACAGTTCTATTTCTTTTATGTATTACCACTACACATATCAAGTATATATATTTTCAAAAACTCTTGAACTCAACAAAACAATTTGTTTTTGTCGACACTATTTTTTGCCCCAGTAGCGAAAAACAAGTACCGACTTAGGGATTTTTCTTTGAAAAGGTTTTGAAATGTGAGGAGTCACCATCAATCATTTTAAGGTACGATCAGGACACCATAAAAATAGGATAATTTTAATAAAACATTTTATTTTATCAAAATACTAAGTTTAGGGTCTATGAAAACTAAAAAAATAGTTTCAGAAGTCAGTTATGCTTTGGAAATGATCAGAACCCCCACAACGCCAAAAAATTGGTACCTAGTTGGTTACCCTATATTTAAGAAATTGGAAATCTTGAGTTTGCACTTTATTTAATCAAATATTCACTATGGATGAAAAGTTGAAAATGATATTCATTTATTGAAGCTGGTAACATTCAACCCTAGTATGAATGCGGGAGATCAACTGTTGTTCCCATTAACCGGACATTGCCTCGATATTTTAGAAATTATGATGCAATTTTAAAAAGGGTGTCAATCTATTTCGGGAATAACTAGTAGGCAACCCCTGAGCATACTTGCGGGAGATATACTATTGACTTCCTAATAAGTGAACATTGCCTTAGGTTTTAACATGATGCAAACAAACAATTTATTATTAACGCTAATTAAACTAAGAATAGATTAAGGCTTTCTACATATTAAAGTGTCTAATTATGAATAATTAAAGAACCTAGAGGCCCAAACCTTAAATTATAGGCTCTAACATTAACTTAAATTAATTTTAATCAATTATGGGATTCTAATAATTAAATTAGAACCTCAAACAAAAGTGAGAACCAAATTAAGAATTCTCCTAATTTAAGGATTAAGTATGAAATTAGGCATAAGATGGAGGATCTAATATTAATCCTAAATAATTATATTTTTAGGCGATTTGAATAAATTAAAAGATCTAGGGACTAAATCAAAAGGAATCTAAATTTAAAAGGTAAACTTAAAGATATGGTAATCTAAATTGGGACAAAAATGCAAGATAGCAAAATAAGGCACTCAATAAGAAAAATATGAAACATGCATGCATATTCACTGGACAAAAATAAAATAAAAAGAAGCTAAAGTGAAATAATTAAAGGACTGAAATTAAATTGCCGAAAAATAAGAGACAAAATAAAAGATCATAAAATTAAAGCAAATGAAATGTAAGGACTAAAAATAAATAAAGAAAAATAAAAAGCATAAATTTAAAGGTGCATAAAATTAAATAACAAAAGTTAAAAATGAAAAAAAAAGTGTTATCATTAATTTTAATATTTAACCTGCACAATAAATAATGTGAGTCATACCTTGGGGAGGGTCGTCGCAAGGTCGTACATGATTCGAACATAAAATAAAATACATACAAAAATAAAAACTTAGTGGTTAAAAGTTAATAGTTAAAAGAGTCCATACCATAATAATATGGATCGTACCCCAGATCGGGTCACCACAAGGTCGATTAATAATTCGAACAAATTAATAAAAAGGTTAGAGTTATAAATTAGTAAAATTCTGGATTGTAATAATGTGGGTCATACCCCAGACCGGGTCACCGCAAGATCGAGTCAAACATTGACAACAAATAAATTAATTAAACAATGGCTAAAATTCAATAAAATAAAGAGTCAATGGTTAATTTGAGATAAAAAAACAAAAGCATATGTGTAGATGCTCTTTTTGTCCAGGGATTACATTCGAGTTTCGTTTGTGTTTATATATATTAAGTTATTTATACATGTTCATATTATTAATTACAAGGGTTACTTATTTAGTCATGCGTGTGGATATTTATATCTTTAGGGGTATACACAATTATCATTATATACATATAAATAAAATATATAATAAGTGAACAACCAACCAGAAAAAAGAAACCCCAAAGAGAAAAACTCACATCCCAATCCAGAAATCTTCGTCGCCGTCGCTAGGAATCAAAACCCCATCAAGTCGAAGGTAAACCTTTTATCCCTTGGTATTTGTCGATCGATTTCTAGGTCGTGAGGGTCATCCTCATGGGGGGTTTAAGTCTCGGGTTGGGTTTTAGTGTTTATGGGGAGTTGGGTTTTGGACCTCTTTGCTCCTCGAAGGAGCTTCATAGGGGAGGAAACCACAGTGGCTGCTTGGTTTAGCAAGGAAAATGAAAGTTTGACAGTTATTTTTTGGGGGTTTAGGTAAGCTTTGAGTCAGGGTTTTGAAAATTAGGGGATTTAGGAGATATTTCACTCCTCATCAGAGCCCCTAGGAAGAGGCCATGGCGGCCTTGTGTTTTGTTGGTTGAGAGTAGAAGAGAGGGGTATGGTTTGAGAAGAGAGAAAAATAGCGGGGAGGGAATTGCTTAACTGATATAAAATGAATAAGGATTAGATTATTACCCAATATAGCCTATATATGAGCACGCCAAAATGACGTCGTTTGAGGGAATGCATGAAACGACAGTGTTTTGTGAGGCTAAGACAACTTGCATCTGGTGTGACAAGTAAATCATGTGAGGGACCCTTTTAGTTTATAGGTGTTACATTTTGGTCCTAAAGCTAATTTCTGAAGCTTCTGATGTTGTCTTCAAGTTTTATGCGCCTCTCTTTTTAGTCCAATGCTGAGTTATTTCAAATTTTCACATTTTTTTATATTTGGCATATAATTTTTATTCAATTGCATTTTAATCCCATGTTTTTTGATGAATAAATTATGAATTTAGTGCCTGAGATCCAAAACTTTTATGCTTTGTGACTTGATGTTTGCCTAGTTTCTGATTTTGATTTTATATTTGATTATTTTTAATTTTAGTCACTATATGATGTCTTTTCATGTATGTTTATATATATTTAAGTCTTTTTGGTTGGTTGTGTATAATGTATCATGTTAGAGAATTTATGGTATCATTAAATTAGGTTGTGCATGTCGTTAAGTTTTATTTAATTTTATGTATTTAAATAAGCATGTTTGTTCGTACACATAGGTTTAGGTGTAATTTATCCTTTCAAAACTGACATGTAAGATACCCTCATAAGTATCACTCGCCTTCATTCAAATAATTTGATTAAGGGTAATACCCCGTCATTTTAAATTCGTCGAGGAGTGATTGTCTCAACGTATAAGAATACTACTTGTGATCATTTAAAATAAAGGTGTATCCCATCAAGCAAAACCCTAAAACTTGTTTGCGCATAAAATTTGAGAACGAAAGAAAAAGAAATGTTCGTCTATTTAAATTGTTCGAGAAAATATCGTTAGAACTTATAAAAGGTTCGATCTCGACGTCTTTAAATAATCGAACATCCTTCTTCTTTATAAAAGGGTTGGATAGTTTTTAATTTAATTTGTTTTATTTTTTTCCTTTGAATATTATAATGGAATTATAATATTTCTTTATTTCGATTGGAGTAGGAATTGACTACCACAAGGTCTGAGAGGTTGGTTCTTCTCGATTGAAAATAATTAAATATTATTATGTTTCGTTTTAAAATTCAAAGAGTATTGTTTTAAAGGGATCTTTAATTAAATTAAATTCTAACTTGTAAATTTCATTGAAAAGATAATTAATTAATCGACTAGGTATCGATTTAGGGCGCTATGGGGTGCTAATCCTTCATCACACGTAACCGACTCCCTAACTCAATTTTCTGATACGCAGACTGTAAATTGGTTGTTTTAATTAAAATTAATATTTTTATTAAAATGACAAATATGTTTTTTGGGTTGCCAATCACACCCTATTCAAATATTGGTGGCGACTCCTCAAACCTTATTTTATTTTATTTTTACAAGGGAATCCCAATTTTTTTGAAGCGAGATTTTTTTTAAATCACATTACTTTTAGTTAAAAATTAAAAATAATTAATAATGTTTATTTTTTTAGGAAAATCAAAAATCGTTTCGACAACTTAGCGACTCCACTGGAGAACTTTTTTCAGGGAGTCAGGTCGATAGTTAATTAATTAATTGTATTTAAAATGAAAATTATAAAATCGTCTTAATTTAACTTTTGATCCCTTGTATGGTTTAAATAAATATTTTCTTGCAATTTGATTAACCACTAAATAGTTATACTGATTTGTTTCTTAATTTGTTTCATATTAATTGTGTTTGTGTTGGATTTGAAGAATGAGTTTGTGTTATGTAATTGCGTGTTTTTTTCTCTTTTCCTTAAACATTGTACACTTCGTCATCATAACATGAGCTAAAACCCCATTATGTATTTTTTAAGTAGAAGTGAGAAACTACTCCCTCATGTGGTTTTCACCTCCGTATGGGATAGTAGATCGCTCATGGAGCTCACACATTATGGTCCTCATGATGGTTTTCACATTAGTATGGACATAAGGAGGCATGTTCTCTCGAATTGAACTAGATCTGAAAGCTTGTGATAGGTCAGGATTGAGGGTCTGATAGCACAAGTGGGCATCGACAAGGTCAATAAAACCCAGCATATAGCGAACTTAGAACCCGAACCTAGGTAGAGATTAACCATAACCTTAAGAATCTCGTGAGGAGAGTACACAAGGAAAAGCGTTTTGAGTCTTTGAATTTCCATTGTGTAATTTTACTTTCTGAATAAAGGCATGCGAACTAGAGACCATGTGGCTAGGATTATTTTTCTAAATAAGAATACGAACTAGATGGTATGAGGTTAGGATTTTTGTGAAAAACGAAGCATGAGGGTAGAAATCATGTTTGGGTAGGATCCACTAAAGCATGATTAGGTAGCCAACATGTAAGGGTATGTTTTATTGATAAATTATATTATTCTTGATCAACTTATTTATGATTACTGACTAATTTTCTTTTGTCTTTTTATTTTATTTTATTTTTACATTGCACTATTCATTACATGGTGTTGATATGTGATCGATGTCCATATAGAACGCTAATAATATGGAACGAAGGGTTCAAAAAAAGGTAGAAGACAATGCATATGTCCTAAGATGGTATGTACTATCTCAACTTGCCAATGGAGATAGCTTGCATCTTGGATACGCGTCAGATCTGATTGGTTAAACCCACATCAATGTCCGTCAAAATGATTTGAGCGAGATGATAGAGATATGGGGAAAATGGTAAACAATCTATAAGTATTTATTCTATCAGCTCTATGATGACATTTCCTATCTCCTAGACGTCTCGATAGATCGAAATTTATTTAGAGCCCTTGCACAGTTCTAGAATCCAACCTATAGTTGCTTCACTTTTCGCTGAGTGGATCGGATGCCTACCATAGAGGAATATCATGCTTTGATCCATTGTTCGAGATTCCAAGTGGACATGGTGTACACTAAATCGCCAAACACTCACTCTTTCAAAAAGAAATTACTTCTGATGACTAGAATGAGTGAAGAATGGGTCATTAAGAGAATTAAGAAGAATGGATATAGCGAGTACCTTACCTGGGCTGCTATAAGAAAGGTGATAGATCTTCATCGCGATAAGAGAAAGAAGATTGACATGTTTACTTTAAGTATTTTTGGGCTGGTCGTATTCCCGAAGGTCTTTGGGTATGTGGATGTGTCAATTGTTGATTTGTTTGAGATATTGGATATACATGTAGATCGCATTCCAACTATTTTAGCCAATACTTTTTGTTCTTTAAACTCTTTCATATGAGAAGGGGAATGACGCTTCATAAGGTGTGCACCACTATTGCTAGTGTGGATCCTCAATCACTTAAAGCACCTGTAAAGAGCATTTTGTCTAGTCTTCTTAGAAGGGTTTTCAACCTTGAAAGATTTCCTTTCCCGAGAATGGCCCGTGGTTTTACTGAAGAAAAATGGATGGTCATCTTTAAAGATATCCAAGGTGGTGACATATTATGGTGAGCTTCATGGAATGTATTTTCAGACATACTCTATAGGTGTGGAGATCAGGGCTATAAAAGAAGATACTAGTGTCTATTGAATCGAAGCCAAAGAGTTGAGTCTGGTTTCTGACTCAGAAATTCAAAGCTCTTGACTTTGAGAAATTCGATAGCACGGGGTGCCCCTCTGCCCACTTTAATGTTCTGCAGAAAAATGATCAATTGTTAATCCATTGTTTCCAGGAGAATTTAACGGGCTTTGCTATTCGATGGTATAATCAGCTGAGCAAGTTTCATATCTAATCATGGAAGGATTTGGCCAAAGCTTTTATTGATCAATATAAGCATGTGAAGGATGTGAGCTCCAATTGAATTATGCTGTAGAGCATGGAAAAGAGATTCAATGAGACCTTCAGATAGTATGCATAAAGATAAAGAGACGTGGTTGTACAAGTGCATCCACCCCTTGAAGAAAAAGTGATAAACATGATATTCGTAAATACTTTAAGAGTTTATTTCATTCCCCACCTCATACGGAATTCATCTAAGAGTTTTACTGACGTTGTCACAACTGGGGAGATGCTTGAGATGGCAATTAAGAGTGGAAGACTCGATGGAGGTGAGTCTAGAAAGAAACCACTAGTGAGAAAGAAAGATAATGAGGTTAACAACATGAGGAAATACAACTCTAATACCATCACTATGTCTCGACCTCAGGCCACATGATCATCTGTACAAAATACTACCAAGCAGGGGGCAAGGGAGCCAAGGCGATAGAGAGAGAGAAGCCTCAGTTCCATCGATCCCTATATCCTACAAAGAGTTATTCCAGGTCTTATATGAAAGACAATGTAGTGTCACCCCTATAACCTCCCTATCCTAAGTGGTATGATCCTAACGCCCAATGCGAGTATCACACAAGGGTTCCAGACATTCGATTGAGAATTGAGCTATTTTTAAGATAATAGTCCAGAGGTTGAGAGCAAAGAATGTCATGAACTTTGATGATAGTGAGCAACTGAATGTGGTTCAGAACCCACTGCTAAACTATACAGGTAAAGTAATCAATATATTTACTGAGGAAAATGGAAAGAAGATCATAACGAAGATGAGCAAGGTAAAATCAGTGGTGCATTAGATATGGGGTCAATTGATCAAGGTAGGCTTATTGGTCCCCAATCTAGCAGCTGAACAAGTTGAGAATGAGAATGCATGTCAATATCACAATTGCAATGGACACATCATACATCATTATCTTGAATTCTGAGCTTTGGTGTAAAGGATGATGGATGATAAGGAAATGGATTTTTATAAAGAAGCCATTGAAGAAGAAGAGATAGAGATATGTGAATCCAAGGGTTATTCTAGAAGAATTTACAATGCCAATTGTACTCTGGTCATCACACCAAAAACTCATATGGAAGAGAGAGTAATTCCTAAGGTGGTCATTACACCCCCATCTCTATTCCCATACAAGGACAATAAATAAGTTCAATGGAAATATGAGTGCAAGATAGAAGAGGTCGAGAAAGAGAATGAAGAAATGGATGAAGTAGGCCATTTCACATGGAGTGGGAGATGCAATTTTCCTGATCAACCTAAAGAACCTGAGAAGAGATCTACTAATGATAAAGGAAAGAAAGTAGATCTACTGTTGAAAGAGGATGAGACAGTCATTAACGAATCTGTGACTGAGAATGATGCTGTGGAGTTCTTGAAATTCTTGAAACACATCGAATATAGCATTATTGAGCAGTTACACAAGCTACCTACTCGTATCTGGGTACTTTCTGTCCTATTAAGTTTTGAGCCACACTAAGATGCCCTGTTGAAGGTTTTGAATCGTACTTTTGTGTCGAAGGCTTTACCTTTAGGCAAACTAGATAGATTTGTTGCAAGCATCCAAGCTGACAACTTCATTTCCTTTTCTGATAATGAGATCCCTTTTGGGATGATTGGCAGCCACAAAGCTTTACATATCACCGTCATATACAAAGGAAATGTATTATCCCTAGTATTAGTTGACAATGGTTATGCTCTGAAGTAATTCCAATAGTAACCCTGAAGAAGTTTCTTTTTGATAATACCTATACGAGGAGCTATTAAAGTATCGTTCGAGCGCTCGATGGAATGCAAAAGAGAAGTGTTAGGAAGATTGACATCCCCTTAACTATTGGTCCATCTACTTATGAGGTGGAGTTCCTTGTAATTGATATCATGCCTACTTACAATTGTCTGTTGGGAAGAAATTAGATTTACCAGGCAAGGGAAGTTCTGTCCATGCTGCACCAAAAACTATAGTTTTTAATTGAAGGGAAATTGATATGTATTAATGATGATGAAGACATTATCGTTTCTTTCTCCACCATTACCCCATATGTGGAAATATATTAAAATGCTATTGAATGTTCATTCATATCCTTGGAGTTGGTTAATGCCACATTCATGGCTGAGGGAGATAAGATACCCAAGCCTAGACTATCTAATTTTACTCGGATGGAACTCATGTTGACTCTGAAAAGGGGAGCCATAGCTAGGAAAGGGCTAGGGAGCTGTCTATAGGGACCTGTCAATCCCATTTTTCCCACCAGTAAAAGAGATCACTTTGTCTTGGGGTATCAACCAACCTTGAGGGAAAAATTGAAGGGAATCCAAAATATCAAAGAGAAAAGAAAAGTGAGGTTAGCCGGAGAGGACTTTAATTGGGAACCGATGACTTTCCCACTACTGTTTGACATCATTATGTATAGAGGACATATGTTTCAAGGTCGGTAGCAAGTCAAGAAACCCATCGTCGAGGATGCACTGAAAGGTATGTGAATTAATGTGATACTAGATGATGAGGCTGAGGAAGAAAGAGTTGTATGCATCTATCCCGCACCGCCAGACTTTATGTTAAACAATTAGACTGCATAAGAGTTACCTGTAGTTTACAAAACTTTTTCAGAGTAATACACGAAAAATTTCATTATTGTCTAAACCTTGGGCAATAGTGATCTTATGTAACGAATTAATCTATATGTTTTTAATTTTCAATGAAAGATGCATTTATATTAATTCACAAATTGACAAACATTCTCTCATAAATTTCTTCATTATTTATTATTTATATATTATTATTTCCTTATATTTATCTTGATATGGGATAGATTCTCCTGTATGTATATATGTATTATATCCCCTCATTTGTTATTATTTCAGGACCTCTGATATCAATAGCATAAATGCTGATGACATTGATCCAAAGATTGATTTCGAGCTTCCCGTATGTTAGGGGAAATAGAGGGTTGTGATAATGATGAGGAATGTAACTTTCCTTCTGAACTGATAAAAATGGTGGAAAAGGGAGGATAAACAGATTCTTCCTCATAAAGAGTCCACTAAAACTTTGAATCTGGGATCAAGTGAATATAAGAAAGAGATAAAGATTGACACCACCCTATATGCTGAGGGACAACATAATTTTACTGAATTTCTTTAAGAGTACTAGGATGTATTTGCTTGGTCATATGAAGAAATATCAGGTTTGGACACAAAATTGGTGGTAATAAAGCTAGAATATAGGTCTATACAACAAAATATGAGAAGGATGAGACTTGAGATGTTACTAAAAATTAAAGAAGAAGGAAAGAAGTAATTTGATGTTGGTTTCCTTAAGGTGACCAAGTAACCTGAATGAGTGGAAAATATTGTCCCAGTACCAAAGAAGGATGGGATGGTTCGCATGTGCGTTGACTATAGAGATATCAATAGGGTGAGTCATAAGGATAATTTTCCTCTGTCATACATAGACACACTAGTGGACAATACTACTGGAAATTTCCTATTTTCGTTCATGGATGGGTTCTCTGGTTATAATCAAATCAATATGAACCCTGAAGATATGGAAAAAAACTACGTTTGTAACTCTGTGGGGCACGTTATACTATAAAATTATGCCGTTTGGGCTGAAAAATACAGGGGCAATGTACCAAAGGGCCATGGTAACACTGTTTCATGGCATGATGCATAAACAAATAAAAGTTTATGTCGATGTTATGATTTTCAAGGATAAGACATATAAAGAACACATTGATAATTTGTAGAAACTCTTCCAGAGGTTAAAGAAATTCCAGCTGAAACTCAACCCAAACAAGTGTACCTTGTAGGTAACATTTGGAAAGCTCTTGGAATTTGTAGTGAGAAAACAAGGGATTGAAATAGATCCAGATAAAGTCAAATCCATTCAAAATTTACCACAACCACAAACACAAAAAAGTTCGAATAATCCTAGGGAGTTTTAATTACATTGCTCGATTTATCTCACAACTGACTAAGAAGTGTGACCCCATTTTTCACCTTCTCTATAAAAATAACTCAGGAGTATGGAGTGAACATTGCCCATAAACTTTCGAAGCAGTCAACCAATATTTGTCAAATACCCCAGTATTAGTGGCACCTATCTCGGGAAAACCATTAATTCTCTACTTGTCAATCTTTGATAACTCGACAATGATACATGCATCACAAGTCTCACATCAAAGGAAGAAGTAATAACTCTTCCAAATGATCCACTCGTCCAAGCCTTGGAAAATAAGACCAGAACAGAAACAGACTTGCAACGACTTTTTGAATGAGATCCTAATCTTATTTGGTCAACATGTCTTCTAGAGATACAACCGACTGTCTCTTATCTTTCCAACGGTTCTTGAAACACATCAATCTGATATTGGTAAATCAAGATATGTTCATTTTAGTGAAGACATAGCATACAGAAATTCTTATACAAGATTAACACGTGATTTTGTGAATATTAGGAATTTTCAATATTTATATTGATTATTTGTAATATAATTTAATATAGGATTATGCATTATCTTTTAGGATTAGATTTATTATTTTATTAGGAATTAAGGTTTAGTTAAAACATTATTTTTAGTTATTATTATTTTATTAGGAATTTAAGTTAAGACATATTTAGTTTGTTATTATTTTATTCATTAGTTATTTAGTACGTATAGAACTCGGCCCCTATATAAAGGAGGCTTCACTCAACTTTGTAAAACATATTTCTTTGATTAATTATACAACGAGAGTTCGATTTTACAAGTGCTGATTATCTTGTGCCTTTGAAGCTTCTTCTCATGGAGTTCTTTAAAGTTTTTGTGAGGGAGATTAATTTAATAGTCCAAATTACCTTTTTATTGTGACTAGGAGGGTTGGTTAGAGCCATGTTATCATGTTTTCCTTTTCATTGCAACTAGGAGGGTTCGATAGAACACATATCCAACTATTTTCCAAAAATCTATCCGCACCATGAACCATCTTTACCGTTCACCTTCATAAGGGAGATTTTTTTTATATTTATTATTTTATTTTATTTTCAATTTCTTTATCTTTTGTTTATTTTGTTCTAAACTTATTGCCTTGATTCAAACACCTCTAAGAAACCCTAAAGAATCTAGAGTTAGATCCCCCTATTCAGCCCCTTTGTTCTTTATCGAGACTAGAGCTTTCTAGGTTTGATTCTTCAACAAGAGCAACGTTCATTAACCCACCACCGCTTCCCTATCATTTGGTATTAGATTTTGGTCGATTCTTGGCAAGAAGCAAGCATTCTTGCTTGTTCTTGCACACAAAACTGTCAAGGTACCCCAACGTAGCTAGTTCACAAAAAAGTCATCATTTCAGGTTCTTTTTATTTAATTTTAATTTAGATTAAAATGTTTCTTGTTAGTTTACTGTTTTTTTCAAAAAAACCAAAAAAAAAATTAAAAAGGCCTAAAAAAGTCATAATTTCAAAACAAATTGAAAACGAATGAATTTAGGGTTGATTTTCTCCTGTCTCATATTCATCATAAGAGTAATCTCCAGTAAAAAATTCACCCCATTCAGAGATCATTAGAGCCTTCAAATATATTATTCAAGTTTCATCAGCACATTCGATCTAGAATCTTGTCGAATTTCTTAAAAATCATACAAGAGGAATTTCATGGTGAAAATTTCCATATTGAAATTCCATATATTTTAGATCATTCAAAAAAATCAGAATTTTTGGAGATCAATAACACCTTCGAGCAAAGCGATCACAAAATACATATTGTTTGAGGACTCACTGTTCAATAGAATCTACTGGATACTACTGAAGGTATTTGGTTATGAAATTTTAAAGGTAGTTTCTTGACGCATCAAAATACATTAAAGAATTTTTTAAAATTTTTGGACATCGGTAACCCCCTAAAAATGTTGCTCAAGTTGATCCAGTTTTTTATAGGTTTTTGGTTTAGTTTTTTTTCTTTGACTCTTAGTACTTTAGGTTCTTTTGCTTTTCCTTTTTATTGTTCTTTTGCATTATCTAACACATTATCTTTCTTGTGTTAGTAGGACTAAATAGTTTGCATACTTCTTCCTTCTTTGCATTCTCGTTCTCTTGGAGTTTAACCCTTGTTTGGCCTCTTACTGCTTTTAGGTTTTCTTATCGCCTTTGCTAGTAATCAAACTCCGATACGAACTGTGGAAGACTAATTGGTAAATTGAGTTTTAAAGAGTACAAGACCGGCTTACTTGCCTCTCATTCTGTTACTTTCTTGGAGTGACTTGTGAGTTTTCTTGCTTTGTTGAAATTACTTTCTTTTATTTTTATTCTACTTTAAAATATTCTTTTGAGTGTTATAATTGTAGGATGGGTGACAATAACAATGAGACACTTACGACTATCTTAGCTGTACTTGAACGACTCAATTTAATCAACTTAACAATGCCATGAGAGAACGACAAGAATTAAAAATGGATCTACCAAACCAGAATCCAAGGCCAAACAATGCTAAACGTTTGGCCCCCCAGTCGACCACAACCATGTTTTCAAGCACCCAAACTCTTTGCAAAACAAAAGTTCACGATCCCGTCTTTTAAAGGAGACTACGATCTGGACAAGTACATCAACTGGGAAGGAAAAGTTGATTTCATGTTGCATACTATGACTACCCCCAAGCTGATCAAGTTCCCCTCATCACCTTATAATTCGAAGGATATGCTCACACTTGGTGGATGCAAACAAGGAAAAAGATTGACAACTTCTAAATTCAACCAATCACTTCTTGGATCGAACTCAAACATGCCACAAGGAACCGATTCCTACCGGCACATTATACACGAGAAGTTAAACTACAACTACACGGACTTCGACAAGGTAGAAGTTCAGTTGATGATTACTACAAGGAGATGCAGTCCTTACTCAATAGGGCTAACATAACAGAAGAAGAATAGGACACCATGTCAAGAATCATCATCGGCTTAAACTCTAACATCACTGATCTTCTTGACCTCCATGGGTGCGAAAACCTTGAAAATACACTAAAGAAGGCCATAAAAATCGAAGCACAAACCCAAAGTATATTTCAATTCAGAGAACATTACCAAGGTACTTCATCCTCTTACCAAGGTAATCCTTCAAATCCCTCATCATCTTCTACTCCACCTTCTCAAAAAAAATCGTGAGATGAAAAACCTGACAAGGAGAAACAACAACCAACAAAGAATGAAACACCTTCAGCCCCTAAAGATCAACTGAGAATTTTTGAGGAGGTAGGGAAAGCAGAAAAAGAAAATCTGAGAAAGAGACAGAAGCAAAAGAGGTCACCAGTTAAAAAAGCCAAAAGAATAATTACCCTTGGGAGGTGAGTGAACCTAATTGTGAGAAGAAAAGAATGACTCAAAATCTATGTATGAGCACAAAAAAATTGAGATGGAACTTCTTTACAAATAACCTTGCATCCTTGTTCACTTTAGGGAATCAATTGTTTCGACTTCTAACATTAACAAGGAGTTGCCTAGTGTGTTTTCATCTTTGTTACAGGATTTTCAAGAAGTGTTAGGTGATCCACCTGATGGATTACCACTTGAAAGAGGAAAACAATACCAAACCAATCTAATTAAAGGTTCCACCATACCTCGTGAAACATACAATCTCGAAGAAACCAAAGAGTTAGATTTGTTACAAAAAAGTTACATCTAAGAAAACCTTAGTCGTGACGGCATCTTAATGATGAAATATGATTTGAACAACTTCACAGGATTTATAGTTCATGCACAAGGCATCCATGTAAATGATGAAAAAGTAAAAGCAACACGAGAGTGGTCCACACCATCTTCCATCACCAAGAGTTGTCAAATGGTGTTAGGAGACCCTCCTGACGGGTTACCACCTGAAAGCCCTAATAAATATGCTATATCAATGAAGAGTCACGATTTACGAGAGTCTAAAGATTCGAGGACGAATCATTTTGAGGAGTGGGGGAATGATACATGTACCAGATTCCATAATACATGCTTCTTTGGACTAATGTTTCTACTCAAACCTATTAGAAGAACAAAGTCTTGAAGATTCTAAGCATATCTATTCGGTAAGCATAATGTGAACAAATCATTAAACAATTCTAATGTTGATCCTTTTAATGTTTTAGATTCGAGGTTAAATCTTTTTGAAGAAAGGGAGGGAGATACATGCATCACAAGGCTCACATCAAAGGAACAAGTAAAAACTCTTCCAAATGGTCCACTCATCCAAGCCTTGGAAAAGAAGACCAGAACAGAAACAGAATTGCGATGAGTTTTTGAATGGGATCCTGATCTTATTTGGTCAACATGTATTCTAGAGATATAACCGTATGTCTCTTAAATTTCCAACGGTTCTTGAAACGCATCAATCCGATATCAGGACATCAAGATACATTCATTTTAGTGAAGACAAAGCATGTAGAAATTCCTATACAATATTAATACATGATTTTGTAAATACTACGAATTTTCAATATTTATATTGATTATTTGTAATGTAATTTAATATATGATGATGCATTATCTTTTAGGATTAAATTTATTATTTTATTAGGAATTAAGGTTGAGTTAAAACATTATTTTTAGTTATTATTATTTTATTAGGAAGTAGAGTTAAGACATATTTAGTTTGTTATTATTTTATTCATTAGTTATTTATGACCTTTAGAACTCAACCCCTATATAAATGAGGCTTCACTCAACTTTGTAAAACAGATTTCTTTCATTAATAATACAATGAGAGTTTGTTTTTGCAAGTGCTGATTGCCTTGTGCCTTCAAAGCTTCTTCTCCAGGAGTTCTTTCAAGTTATTGTGAGGGAGATTAATTTTCACACTCCAATTTGCCTATTCATTGTGACTAAGAGGGTTGGTTAGAGCCATATTATCGTGTTTTCCTTTTCATTATGACTAGGAGGGTTCGATGGGTCACATATCCATCTATTTTCCATAAATCCATCTGCACCATCAATCTTCTTTACCGTCCACCTTCATAAGGGAGATCTTTTGATTTTTTTATTATCTTATTTTATTTTCAATTTCTTTATCTTTTGTTTAATTTGTTCTAATCTTATTTCCTTGATTCCATCACCTCAAAGAAACCCTAAAGAATCCTCGCTATTATTGCCACCTTCCCCTATTCACCCCTTTGTTCTTCATCGAGTCTAAAGCTTTCTAGGTTTGATTCTTCAACAAGAGAATGTTCATTAACCTGCCACCGCTACCCTATCAAACAAGGTGTGTATTAGGGCAGCATGATAAAATCGAGAGGAAAAAGAGAACATTTATTATCTTAGCAAGAAGTTCACTGATTGCAAGGCGAGATACTCACCGATCGAGAAGTTGTGTTGTGCTTTAGTCTGGGCTACTCGAAGGCTCATGCAGTACATGTTGTATCACACCACTTGGTTGATCTTCAGACTTGACCCTTTGAAATACCTGATGGGTGTACCTGATCTATCTGGGAGATTGGATTGTTGACATATTCTATTTTCAGAGTTTGACATTCAATATGTAAGCTAGAAAGAAGTTAAGGGGAGTGGCATAACAGATTTCATTGCAAGTAGGGATTCTGGAAAATATGAGTCATTGATTTTTGATTTCCCAGATGAAGATTTAGCGGCTAGTTAATTTGAAGAACCAACTGCATCTACCAATGAATATTGGAAGTTGAACTTTGATGGTGCTTCAAATTCCTTGGGGCATGGAATTGGGCAATTTTGGTTTCACCGAATGGAGAAAATTATCCTTTCACAAGTCGACTGAATTTTGATTGCACAAATAATATGTCCGAGTATAAAGCTTGTTTTTGGGTCTCAGAGCTGCCATTGAACATAAAATAAATACACTCAAAGTATATGGGGATTCATCCCTAGTAATTTATTAACTCAAGGGAGAATGGGAAACAAAAGATCCCAAACTGGTAGAATACTACAAATTTGTCATGGCCAGATGTACCAGCAGTGCATGATATGAGCATATGACACGAAAGTTCACTCCTGAGAATTTCATGAGGTAGATCTGGTGATTAGAAGGATCCTGACTATTCAAAATGATTTTCAAACAAAATGGATGTCGAACTGGGAATGACCCTATGTTGTGAAGAAAGTTTTTTCTGGAGGAGCTTTGATTCTTATTGAGATGGATGGGCCATAATTACCCAACCCTATGAACTCCGAAGCTGTCAAGAGATATTTTACCTAAAGAAAGAAAATAAAAAATGAATAAAAATGAAAAAAGAAGAAAAAAAAAGAAAATGAGAAAAAAAAGAAAATGAATAAAAGGAGAGTTCAAGATGAAAATCTGTAAAAGATCTTGAAACCAAATGAGGTCTCAAGTTGAAAACCTACAAAAAGTGGCTTGAGTTGTTTTTAAATCTAGGGTTCGTGTATGGAGGAGGTTCTGGATTGGTTTTAAAGCCAAAAGAGTTCTTGATTTGTGTAGTAACATCAATTAGTGATCAGGGTTAGGATTGGAGATTGAAAGTTCTTAATTGAAGAAATCAAGGTTGTGCATTGTCACAACTCTCGAGATCCTTCTAATAGAAGCTATTTTTTTATTCACTAAATATTATTTTAGTTTTTTCTTAAGGACCATAAGTTACAAGACTACATGACCCAACGGTGGAGGCCCAGTTGAAGCGAGCCAGCGTAATGGAACCCAATGGAGCCAGGGTTTCGAAAGAGAGTCCCAACACCACCAAATCTTAACTATCGATTGAAGGATGGGTCCAACGACCCAAATTTGATTCAATCTAGGGTTTCATACCCGAACAAGAATTCACCAGCACTGCCAAGATATCTGAAGCTTCAGATCTATTCCAATCCGATAGTTTATATATGCTTAGAGTATTAGGGTTTAAAAAAAGTCCCAAACCATTTTGCGTAACTGATTTTTGGTTGTTAGATATGGCCCCAAAGATCCAACAACACAAATACAATTAATTTTAAGGTTTAACCCTAAAGGATACTAGCTGCCACTGCTAGAAGATCTCAATTGTTAGATCTGATCAATTATATAACGACCCAACTTCACCCAACGACTCTAACCATCTAGATTTCATGTGTGAGATGCATGTACACCTCTCTAGCTCCCACACGCACACAAAATCAGCCACAACAAGGCTCTAGTCATCCTTCCCACGCCGTGTAGGTTGTACCCGATGCTACCAGGGGCTCGGGTGAGCCCTTCAATTGTCCCCTCTTCCAAATTCCTTTGACAGTGGCAGAGGCTCCCTCATACATGAAAAATAAATATCATAAGAGGGACTATAACAGAAAATAGGCAAGAGAAAGGAAAAAAGGGGAGGGGATATCAACATCCATTAGCAACAGATCAAGAGAGAAAACAAATCGAGTTTTTCTTTTTCATCAGTAACCCAAAATAAAAAGAAAACAAACTGAAAAAATACCCTATGTTTATGAGTGAACAATTGACCGATAAAAAAGGACCCTGAAGAGAAAAAAACTCACATTCCCAGTCTAGAAAGCTTTATCTCCGTTGTTAGGAATCAAAACCACATCGAGTCGAAGGTAAACCCTTCATCCATTAGTCTTTGTTGGTCAATTTAAGGGATGTGAAGGTCATCCTCATAGGGGGTTTAAGTCTCAGGTTGGTTTCAGTCTTTAGGGGAGTTGGGTTTAGGACCTCTAGGCTCCTTGAAGAAGCTCCATAGGGGAGGAAGCCACGGTATCTGCTTGATTTACAGAGGAAAATGAAAGTTTGATTCAGTTTTTGGGTTTAGGCAACTTTGAGTCGGGGTTTCAAAAAGTAGAGGATTTAAGAGATATTTTACTACTCATCGGAGCCCCTAAGCAAAGGCCACGACAGCCTTAGATTTTGTTGGTTGAGTGCAGAAGAGGGATAGAATTTGAGAAGAGAGAAAAATGAGAGGGGGTTTGGTTACTGATATAAAATGAATTAGTGTTAGATTATTACCCAATATATCTTATATATGAGCATGCCAAAATGGCATCGTTTGAGGGAGTGATCTTTTTAGTTTCTAGGTGTTACATTTTGGTCCTTAAGAAGAGTTCTAAAGGTCTTAATTTTGTCTTCAAGTTTTACACGCCTCTTTTTTTAGTCCAATACTGAGTTATTTTGAATTTTCACATGATTTTGTATTTGATATGTAATTTTATTAAGTTGCATTTTAATCCCATGTTTGTTGATGAATAAATTATGACTTTAGTGGATGAGATTAAAAACTTTTATGCTTCGTGACTTGATTTTTACCTAGTTTCTGCTTTTGATTTTAGATTTGATTCTTTTTTATTTTAGTCACTATATGATGTCATTTCATGTATGTTTATATATATATATATATATATATATATTTAAGTCTATTTGGTTTGTTGAGTATAACGTATCATGTTAGGGTATTTTTGGTTTGTTAAGTTTTATTTAATTTTATGTATTTAAATAAGCATGTTTCTTTGCACGCTTAGGAATAAATGTAATTTATCCTTTCAAAACTGATATGTAAGATACCCTCGTAAGCATCACTCACCTTCATTCAAGTAATTTGATTAAGGGTAATACCCTGTCATTTTTTAATTCGTCGAGGAGTAATTGTCTTAACGTATAAGAATATTATTTTCGATAATTTAAAATGAATGTATATCTCGCCAAGCGAAACCCTAAAACTTGATTGCACCTAAAATTTGGGAACAAAAGAAAAAGAAAAGTTCATATATTTAAATTCTTCGGGAAAAGATCGCTAGAACTTATAAAAGGTTCGATCTCGATGTCTTTAAATAATCGAATATCATTACTCTTTCTAAAAGGGTTGGGTAATTTTTAATTTAATTTGTTTTTCTTTATGCATTTGAAAATTTTAATGAAATTATAATATTTCATTATTTCGATTGGAGTAGGAATTGACTGCCTCAAGGTAAGAGAAGTCGATTCTTCTCGATAAGAAATAATTAAATATTATTATGTTTCGTTTTAAAATTCAAAGAGCATTTTTTAAAGGGATCTTAAGTTAAATTAAATCTGAACTCATAAATTTCATTGCAAAGACAATTAATTAATCGACTAGGTACCGATTTAGGGCGCTGTGGGGGTGCTAATCCTTTCCCACCTGTAACTGACTCTCAAACTCAATTTTTTGGTACACAGACCGTAAATTGGTTGTTTTAAATAAAATTAATATTTTTATTAAAATGACAAATATGTTTTATGGGTGCCCAATCATACCCTAATCAAATATTTTATTTTATTTTAAAAGGGAATCCCAAATTTTTTTGAAGCGAGATTTTTAAAAAAACTTATTACTTTTAATGAAAAATTAAAAAATAATTAAAAGTGTTTTTTAGAAAAATCAAAGATCGTTTCGACAATATATAAGTGGTCATATTGTAAATAAATGAAACAGTGCATCCAAATCAAAATGAACAAAATGTAAATAAAATGGTCAAAATATAAATAAAGAAAAACATTATATCAAAATTAAAATGTAAACAGATGACCAAAATAAAATAAATTAAAATCATCTAGTCAATTTAAAATAAAAAAGCATATGTGGTGATTAAAATAGAAATGAAAAGAATGTTATGCATGAAATTTGAAATTTAACCAATTATGAGATAACTAGTTACCATAATGAAAGAAAACATTAACGTGTGGGGACTTAAAGTTGATTTGACCCTAAAACTAGTGACTTAAATGTTGGATGGCCAAAGGGAAAATAACCCAAAAATTTAAAAATAATCCTAATTTCTAATCTAAAAAAAACTAAACTAAACCCACATTTTTATCATCTTCCTCACGAGCTCTCCCTCTTTAACCACGCGAACGGCACCTCAAAGGCCTCTATGGTCGTCGCTGCTCACATGCCACTCATCGATGACCAAATGATGCTCCAACCAGTGTTAACTCTAACCGAGGAAACCAAATTCAACTCGAAACTAAACCGAACCACACCCCACTCTTAACTATCACAAAATCGACATCATCTCACTAAAATGAGGACAACAATGGCCACCACACCTGGTGGTCATTTATTGCTCGAGTTGGCATAGGTGACGTAAAAAATGGAAAGATCAAAACCTCACCCCTCTATCTCTTAACTTTATCCCTTTCCCCTTTACCAAAACCAACAAAGCTTATGATGTCCATTTGGACCCATCGAGGACCAAAAAAAGCCCCCTTCCCCGACGCTCCAACCATGATGATGCAACTCTGACGAAGGAAGACAGGCCAAAGAAGGTAAACAACCCGACCCCTCTATTTTCTCTCCTTGTTGTTTTGCTGCTTTGGTTTTTAGAAATAAAAATGGTTACCCAAAGAAAATGAATACCTTGATGAGAAGAAAATTTTCTTTGTATTGTTTCCTTGAATTGTTAAAAATATTTTCTCCAGTGAAAAGAAAAAAAGGGAAACCCCCTTTTATTCCTTTCTATTGGGTTTTATAATAACCCTTTTACATTTATAAAAATAAATAATAAATTGTTGCTGATGTTTTGTCTTCTTTTTTGCATTGCTTGGTGATGAGGTCATGGACGTGCAGTAGGGGAGACCACAAGTGGAGTTGTTAACGTGGAGGCTTGTTTAGATAAAACAATGTTGATTATAGCTGCCCCACTTTGATCGTTGTTGTGGAATAGGAATGGAGCAAAGATAATAAGCACCATTTTTTAACCGACTTATACTGTTGTAATTCTTGTGCTACAAGTTATTCTCATCGGGCGGGTTCTTCTAATTATGAACTCTTTGCTGGAGATGTCAATCCATTTCATTCTATGATGGGTAAGAACTGATTATACAAGTTCTTCTCAATATGAACTTATTCTCTCAGAAATGTTGACCTATTTTCTTTACGATAGTTGGCCCCAGGTGATGATGATCCAACTCCTTATCTAATGGATGAGCCAAGGTGATGTTGATTCAACTCCTTATGTGACAGAATAGTAATAATGATTCTAATACAACTTCTTATGTGATACACAAGAGAAAGTGATGCTGATCCAACTCCTTATGTGATGGACGAGCAAAATGATGATGTTGATCCAACTCCTTATGTGATGGATGAGCCAAGGTCGGTGCTATTTCAACTCCTTATATGATGGAATCGAGCTGAGGTTGAACAAGTTCTTCTAATTATGAACTTCTTATCCCTCATCGGATGAATTCTTTTCATTATGAACTCTCCATTGGAAATGTTAATCCACCTCATTCTGTGATGGAATCGAACCAAGGTTGAACAAGTTTTTCTCATTCTGAACTTCTTCTCCTTTTCAAATGAGTTCTTCTCATTATAAACTATTCACTAGAAATGTTGATCCCCCTCATTCTGTGATGGAATTGAACAAAGTGATGATTTTGATCCAACTTCATATACGATGGATGAGCCAAGTATTGGTGTTGTTCCAACTCCTTATATGATGTAATCGAGCTAAGGTTGAACAAGTTCTTCTTATTATGAACTTATTCTCCCTCATCGGATGATTTCTTATCATTATAAACTCTCTCATTGGAAATGTTGATCCACCTAATTCTATGATGGAATCAACCAAGGTTGATCAAGTTCTTCTTATTATGAAGTTCTTCTCCCTCATCGGATGAGTTCTTATTATGAACTCTCCTATTGAAAATTTTAACTGGTTTATCCTTTCTTTGAAGAGTTGTAGCCATGCAAAAGATTATCATATCTTAATGATTTGTATTTAAAGTACCCGAAGGTAATGACCTGACGGTCCTCAATTTTTGCTTATATCCATTTCTTTCAATGGTGAAAATATGGACTGATTCTTTGTTGAAATCATCTTCTTCCTCATGAAGCCGTGAAATGAAATCTTTATTGACTATTTGAATTCATGTCAGATATTCAAAACTTGATGAAAAATGAATGTATATGCTCCTATTTTTGCAAATGCCTAAATATGCTTGTCTGATGTCATTTTAGTGTTAAAAATTCTATCGTCTAGTGATTCTTTTCTCCTTTATCCTCGCTGAGTTTTTTTGTCTTTGTTGGGTTAATCCTGAAACGACACTACTCACTCGCATTGAAGTGATATGGCCACTTCATGATAAATGCTTGACTTCTCTGCATGAAAAAAGTCAAGTTGAAGAAACACATTACTGAAAAGGCTTCTAGGGAAAAATCTTAAGAATGACTCAAGCGATATCCCAGAAAAACTATCATAAGAAGGTGTAACCCCTAGATCCGACCTATACGTTACAACTAGATCTAACAGACTAAAACAAAGTTTTCTAAAACAATTTCAATAATTTAAAACCATATTCCGAATAAGCATCTTTAAAAATATATTTGAAAAATATTAAAATTTAATTTTAGTAAATAAAAGTCGTCGTAAGGAGTAAATAAAAATAAAAATATTCCAAAATATGTATCAAAGGCAGTATAAATCGTAAAACAAGTATTTTCAAAACATAGTTAGGCATATGTCACCCAGAAATAATGGCCAATCAAAAGATAAATACATTACAACAAAGTATTATTGTACTAATGTGTCGTTCCTCTAAGTTCTAGGCCCGAGATGCCTATCCAAAAAATCTAAAAGAGAGAAGTTTGAGGGAGTGAGATAAGGAGCTCAATTTTTTTCCAACAGTGCAAAAATGAACATATAATTAAGGTTTCAAAATCATTTCAACATTAAAATCATGAAACGTAGTTGAAGTTTCCAAAATAAGTTCCAAATTATGAAAAAATTAACAGTGTTTTTCACTTAAACATACAAAATCGCCCTCCAACCGAACACCATATGTAGTTCCCCATAACTATATCAATAAGGACATACCCTAGGCCCAAAGGGCGTAGGTACCAACCTAAGGGAGAACCTTGGGTCCATATGGTCTTACCCTAGCTAAAGCATAGGTGCTCACCTGAGGGGGTGCCCTCATGCCCATAAGGACTTACCCAATGCACATAGCAGAGGTTCCACCTTAAGGGATTACCTTAAGGTCTATAATGTCTTACCACTAGGTCCATTGGGCCATGATCCCACCCAAGAGTCGCCTTAGGTCCATAAGTAATTGATCGAAGATGAACCTGCAGAGACTTCATGCTAAATCCCAGAGTACCCCAAAGAAATAATTTTCTGACAGTAAATAGCCGTAGCAGAGAAATAATAGTTTATACATATCAATTCAATAATACAGTAACCAGAGGACGAGAGTAAAAAAGTATACTTAAATCTTTGTAAATTAGAAATAAGACTTTAAATCAGGTAAATCATACGAAAATAAGTTAAACAGATAGTTAGATTGCAAATAAGATAAAACAGTCATGTGCACATGGTATTTCACACATATATTTAAAACAATTATATGCACACAATGAACACACCTCTCAAAAAGAACTGGTCCGATAGATATATCAAACATTGGCTTCACTACGCTCTTTAGAGGTACAGGAACCTAGGTCATAACAGTATAGAGTTATTACTAGAGTATTATACTAAATTGAATATTTAATAGGATTACAAAACTATACGAGTATTCACAGGCTCTTACGAACGACAAGATCGGGAGGAACCGGTTCGAGCAGTTGAATAAGCAGGAGATCCTTGATTACCTTAAATATATGATAACATTAATTAGTCCTTGAATCTTCAGTTAAAATTGATGCACAGAACTAAATACTTAATTTACATATGCACGCTCGAGTTTACAGGCCAATTCGGAGGCTTTCAGGTTTGGATTTGTAAAAACATACTTCAAATTCGAACTCAGGATTTTGTGGCAGTGATATCCTAAATAACACCATCTCTGAAAATCCTAAAACACTCTCTGAAAAAATCCCAGGTCAAGCGATCGACTGGAACACTACTGACCACATATTCCCACCAGGTGTGGCCATTCCCGTCCAATATCAAGATAAATCCCAAATAACGCCTTTATGGATCTAATCCTAGCTTATCCATGTGTCGCTCAGTATCACAAAGGAAATCCTTAGCCACATTCTAAACTTCTCCTGTAGGGCCTCCAAAGGTCCTAACTCCATTAGCAATAAAGGTCTGAGAAATAGGAACCTCGGGTGCAACGTCTGCAGCTCTGACCGCTCCTTGAATCAAATGGAGAAACTGTCTACCAAGATTCTCATCTATAACTACTGTAGTAGTCTCAATCATAGAAACAACCACCTCTCTAACTGGGGTTATCAAACCTATCCAGTGGTAGGGGAAAATCTATTGGGGTCGTAGGAGCAGGATTATCTAACAGAGGCGGGGGATCTACACATATCTCTTATACGGTCTATAAAACTAGTCATTCGACCTCGCTTATGGCCATGTAGATGACCACATCTAGCACTCATCTTAGTGGATCTCGAGGTTCACTACATAAAAATAAAGCTTAAGATTTGTTTTGACACTTGGAGTCCCGTACACAACTAAACTCATAAAAACTTGGTGACATGGCCTTCGTGACTTATTTTGTAAAACATTTTAAAACCCTTTTTTTAGTTTGGACCCATCAACAATCCAAGGTTTAAAAACCAAAAGTTATGATACAAAAATTGTAACCCCCTAGATCCGGACTATGTGTTACGACCAGATTTACCATAATATAATAAAGTTTTCCAAAACATTTTCAATAATTTAAATCCATATTTTGAATAATCATATATAAAAATAGATTTGAGAATATTAAAATTCAATTCCATTAAATAAAAGTCGTCGTAAGGACTAAATAAAAAATTTCCAACATCAGTACCAAAGGCAATATAAATTGTAAAACAAGTATTTTTGAAATATAGTTAGGCATATGTCACCCAGAAATAATGGCAAATCAGAAGATAAATACATTACAACAAAATATAACTGTACTAATGTGTCATTCCTCCATGTGCATGGTCCGAGATTCCTATCTAAAATATCTGGAAAAAAAGAAGTTTGGGGAGTGACCTAGGGAGCTCATTTTATTCCAACAGTGCAAAAATAAACCTATAATTAAGGTTTCAAAATCAGTTCAACATTAAAATCATGAAACGTCGGTAGAGTTTCAGAAATTATTTCCAAATTGTGTAAACATCATCAGTGTTTTTAACTTAAACATAAAAAATACCCTCATACTGAACACCATATGCATTTCCCTAGAATTACATCCATAAGGACTTACCCTAGGCCTAAATGGCGTAGGTGTCAACTTAAAAGAGCACCTTGGGTCCATAAGGTCTTACCCTAGCTGAGGCATAGGTGCCCACCTGAGGAGTGCCCTCAGGCTCATAAGGACTTTCCCACAATACACATAGCAGAGGTACCACCCTAAGGGAGTACCTTAGGGTCTGTATGGTCTTACCACTAGGCCCATTGGGCCTAAGAGCCAACCCAAGAGTCACCTTAGGACCATAAGGAATTACCAGTTCGATTGGTTTGAACCTATATAAGGAATTACAAGTTTGACCAAAGCTAAACCTACAAAGACTTTATATTAAATCCTAGAGTCCCCCGAAGAAAACAATTTCCAAAAGTAAATAGAAGTAGTATAGAAATCAAAGTTTAGACATATCAATTCAGTAATAAATTAACCAGAGAACATGAGTCAGACAATCAGGCTTAAATCTTTGTAAATCAGAAATCAGACTTTAAATCAAATAAATCATATGGAAATAAGTCAAACAGATAGTCACATTGCAAATCAGATAAAACAGTCATCTGCTCATGGTATTTCAAACATATATTTAAAACATTTATATGATAAACAAGGAGTACACCTCGCAAAATGGATCGGAGTAGTATACGAAACTGAATATTTAACAGGGTTAAAGAACTATACGAGTATTCACATGCTCTTGTGGATGAACGGATCGGGAGGAATCGTGTCAAGTAGTCAAACAATCAGGAGATCCACGAGTACCTTAAATATACAATAACATTAATTAGTCATTGACCCTTTAGTTAAATTTGATGCAGGTAGCTAAATACTTAATTTCTATATGCACACTCAAGTTTATGGGTAAATTCGGAGGCTTTCGGGTTTGAATTTTGCAAACCAGACTTTGGATTCAGACCCATGACGTCAAAAAACAAAAAAATATAACTTTTCAAAAAATTTGACGCTTTTGGTCAAAGTCAAAGGTCAAAGTCAAAATCAACATTTCTGGTTAACAGACAAGTCAACAGGGGTGTGACAGAATGACTTAAACAATTTTATAAAAAATGATCCAAAGAAGGACAAAAATAGTTTCTCGAAATAGACTTTACATGCATCCTCATGAGAGGGAAATCAAAATTTATCATGTTTACAAAATGATGAAATATATGATGCAAAGATGCAAATTCATGTAATATGTATGAATGTTTCTTTTCTTGATCTATTGGGAATGGTTCAAGAGCAGTCTTCACTCTCTTACTGGTTTGGTTGTCTTCTTTATCTGTCGCACCTGGGTACATTCTTGCGAATCCTTACTTGTGAATGGGCGCACCTTGCCAGTAAATTTAGCCCTTGATAAATCTGGCTTCTCCCACCTTAACTTGTGTGGAAATCCAATTGATCATTCATCTTTGCCATAAGGTTTTGAAAAGAGAATCTATCATTTCAAGCTTTGGAGACTATGTACTCACCACTACCATTTGATGGAAAATCAACAACCATTGTCTAGAACTAACCATTGTATAAACTGATAGAATATTCACGTTCTCTAATAAGTCCTACAATACATCCCTGCCAAGGATGGTAGTTGGAACCTTAGAAATAACTGGAATTGAAGTCATTTGCTCAATTTCTAACTTCGAATTCAGCCCTCCAAACTTTGCATTGATTTTTCCAAAGTTCTATTGCCCATTTAGCGGAAAGAAAACTTCTCAGTTATCCACTTTTAATCTTGGCACAGATATAACACGACCTTCCAAATTCAAATTTATAGATATCCTTTACGAACTCAACATTGGCTCAGCCTCATAACTACTGGTACAAGAAGCATTCATCATAGCAAATTACAGAATAATGCAACTATATGTTACGATGGCCGAATGACTTATCATCGAGAAACCTTTGAAAAAACAAACTTGATTTTTTCAAAAGTTCATTTATAGTTATAATCACGAAACCCCTAAAAATTAGGCTCAACTTCTTAAAAAATTCAAGAAACTCCTGAAAATTAGACTTAGATTCTTTCAAAATTCATTTGAAGATATCAAGAAACCTCTTGCCCTTAGGCTTAGTTTCTTTCCAATTCCATATGAAAACATCAAGAAACCCCTAAAAATCAGGCTTAGCTTCTTTAAAAATCTAATTTAAAACATTATATTGTTTGAGTAACGTGCCCCACATCAAAGTAATGATTCTTCTTGATTGGGCTCCTCGATCCTTGAGGCTTAGCCACCTCGAACAAAATCCCCTCCATTCGAGGCTTGAATTATGCTATTTCTTCACTCTCTTCTTTCTTTGAACAATCGGTAAATTATGCCTTGATGCATGAAATGTGAATACAATAGATATGTATCTATATATAATGCATGATGATCCTGAATACAAAAATGTTGATCATCAATTCTTCTTCTGGCTTCCAAGTTGAGCACTCAACCTTCCTTCACTTGATCATCTTTGAATTGAACTTGCCTCAACAAATTTCCAGCTCAGGTTTTTAATCTTCTGGGGATCTTCCTAATCATATTGTGGTCCTTGTTTTTTTTATTCATTTTGGAGGAAATGTTTTCTCTCTCGAATTCTTGTTATGACCATATATATGGCCTTGCCACCATTTCTGTCCTTGACTTGACCGCTCAATCAAATTTGGTTCTCAGGATAGGTCTTCCAATTAAAGTATGAATGATATGTTTCTCAAGGTAAGATTTTTTGTTTTCATTTTTTACCCTGACACTCCAAGTGGCAAGGGTAATTCACTTTGTCTGTTTTATTTGAATCTTGTTATCTCAGCGAGATCTGGTTTTGTGTAATGCTCAAATGTGGGTACTCATGGCTCTCCCCATGCTAAAATTTTAATTTTGAATGGTCTCATTCTGGTGTAACTAAACAACAATGTTATCGAATAGCTTGAGGTCTTCTCTTTACGATGTCATTGACACTTAAGAAGTCATTAATTATTTTAACAGAAATGTCTTGTATTTTTGCTATGAGCTGGGATATGTGCCCCTTTCAAATAAGGTGACCATTTGATTCTTGACGAGTTACCGACAATGTCACAAAGAAGTTTTAGAAGTTCTATCCTCCAATCATTCTGATATCTCGGACTTTTGTTTTGAAGATTGTGAAATATTTTATTATTCTGGCATCGTTTGTTCTTTTTCTCCAATTGAGGCAGAATGAGCCTCGCCAGCTTCAAAGACCTTTTTCACTTGAGATTTTTCTGTTTGAAAATATTTTTCTTCCTCTTTCAATTTTAGAAATGTGAAAAAATTTGATGAGTAAGTTTCAGAACTGCTATCATTTTCTCCAAGTTCATAACCAAAACATATTATAAAATAAGAGTTCATTGAATATCAAATAAATCAACTTCTCTTTTAATCCTTTTAAAATTATTCACATTTGACAATTGTAAAGATTAATGTTGATATGAGGCTTAGGCTGAGTTAGGAAGGTAGAATGTTTTATGTTAATTTGGGGAATAATATGTTTCAGGATGATTTCTTTTGTTAAATTCTCGCAACCTTGATTTTGGTGTTTATTGATATGATGAAGTAGTTGTTATGCTTCTCTTCTAGAAATGTTCACTGGTTCCCAACCCTCGTGAGCACCTTTGGGTTGTGCAGTGCTTCATCAAGAGAGTATAAGATTATCTTCTGTGCAATAGTTGACAATCTTCATATTTGAGCTGCATTTTCAGGTTTTCAACTCAACTTCTCCTTTCCTTTCAAGACGTCATCTAAAATTTTACGTCTTGAACCCTCATTTAATTATTTTTCCTATCTTGCATTAAAGATTTTAAAAACTACCTTTTACAAATAAAATTAACCCTGAGGGGTGGAATGAAATCTGAAGATAGTTTCTCCACTTAGAAATCCATGTATTATTAGAAGGGACTTTTTAGGAACGTAATGTAGGCCAAGGCTCACAATTATGAAAGAAAATGATAAATATACTCGAACAAGTGTTTAAGGGTGATCAAACCAAGAATCAATTCATTCTGATGTCTTCAATCTTGACTTGCTCGATTTGAATATGTTTGTATGTCTTTTATTTTATTTTATTTTATTTTGGTGTTTTATAATCTTTTTGGAGAATTGATTCTAGATCATTGAACCAGTTGTACTCGATCAACCATAGGACTTAAAGCTCGATGAGTCACTCATCTTGAATTAATTGATCGATTTTCTTTCTTTTTCTTTTTCTTTTTCTTTTTCTTTTTCTTTCTTTCTTTCTTTTCTTTTTTCTCTTTCTTTTGCTTTCCTTTCTCTCTTATTTTTTTATGTTTTTTATATCTTTTTTTTTCTCGGTGTCGTCAACTTGATTTGATCTTTAAACACTTTGTATTTGGTCCTTCTTGCTTTATCTTGTTATTTCACTTTATTTCACATAACTTGCCTTTGTAAGCATATTTCCTTCACCTTGCCCTTGGTGTGGAAGGTGATCATTGGTTAGGTTTGAATCAGAAGAAAATATTTTAATCTCAAATGGAGACAACAAGGGATATATTTTCTTTTTCTTTTTCTTTCACTTTTTTTAAAAGGATAAAAGAAAAAAGTCGTTCATCATCTCATACACGAAAGTCCTTGTAAAAGAGGTATCCCCAGGGGGACGAGTATTCAGGATTAACCATATTTACATGAAAATAATGTAATTAATTCATGATAGAATTAATTCAATGATTCCTTTTATTTGTACTTCACTTTTCTCCTAGTATGGCCCAATTATTCGAATTATCTTACAAAAACTTAATCTGTAACACTCCATCTTGTATTTCTTGCAGGAATTGTCCTCGTACACATGGACATATTGTACTTTATGCCTCCAGGTTTTATTGAGGTTGGGAAATGAATTTTTATTTTTGTCTAGGAAGGGAAATGTGTGACTTTAAAGTAGTAATTCTGAAAGAGGTAATGTTATGGAAAGGTTAACTATATCTGGAAAGGTAAAAGTATGAATTTTGGTTCCTTGGGGATGATAAGGGTATGAATTTATTGTTTCAGAGAGAAGTGATGTCAAGGTCGGTCCTTTAGTAAACATATGTTATTTTGGGTAAAGAGCAAAGTAATGGTTCTTTCATCTTTGGATGGGGGTATGGAAGGTCTAATCTTACCACTTGTAAAAAGTAAATAATTAACGGAGTAGTAAAAGAATCTTTAATTCATTCGATATTCAAATAATTATGAGATTAAAACTTGATTTATTGCTCATAACCTTGGAAAATGACATAAGTTCAATCAACAAAATATTTATTGATTACACAAAGAAATAACAAAAACACATTCAAACAGGACAAAGCAAGTGCAATAAGGTTTCACGGTGGATGGAAGAACTTTTTCCTTACTGGCACCAGAATGTCTTATTACACGTTAAAGGTCAATACCCCTGAGTCAAATAAATTTTGGACCTTTCTCTTCGGTGTCCCACAGATTTCAATGTTGTGCCTCGAACTTCAGACAACGCTAATATCACATTCATAGCTCTCCATCCTTTTTTTTTGTATGAATGGATAACTTCAATTTACCACAAAACTTCTATCATAAGATTCTCTACGAGTTACTCCCAGGATCCGTCATTAATGCACGTTGAGATGCAATGTATATCATGCAATGTATAATGTATTGATGCTAATACAAAGATACAAAGAAGCACATGCAAATGCAAAGATGCAAAATAGGAATGCAAAATGAAAAATGTAAATGCAACAAAGGAATTGATCCCAAAAATAACTGTTCCTTGAACAATTCTTGAAAAACTGACAATGTCTCAGTACACTGGGGAAGTGAAAATCTGATCCATCTTCAAGTTGTTTAGTTCTTTCAACATTGGATTTAGAGTCGAATCTTCTCGAGTCCAACTTGTTACCTCAACATATAGATATATGACTTATCTACTTTGTAGGTAGATTATCTCTTGACGCTACTCGATCTACATAGAGAATCTTCAAAATTCTATCAAACCCAATGAAAGACATTATTATGGGAATTGTTTTTCAAGAACCTTCTAAAAGATCAATTATTACAAGGATCAATACATTTGAAGGATATGTCATGTTCATGAAAAAATATATTAAAACACAATACAAGACAAAAGGAAATCAAGTTAGTAGAAATAAGACAAAAAGAATCAAGTTAATTAAAATGATTATTCAAATAAAAATAACTTAGCAAAAATAATTAAATACAACTCAAGTTGAGACTAAAAAATAAAGCATATGAAATAAATTAAGGGTCCTAACTGCTTGCGTTCTAGTTCTCATAGGCTATCCACATGGCTCTAGCGAGGTAGGTTTAATAAATTCTTTACATGAGGCAATTTTCTACCAAAGGATTCCCAAGCCATCTTTACAACCTACTAGGGTTGACTCCGATTCTAGCCCATTACAGACTTTAGAATCGTATTCAGCTCAAGAGATCACCCCACTAAAAGCGTCTCTCGAAATTCATATCCGGATAAACAACTTAGGATGCTTTCTAGAGGTAAATTTTTAGATCCACACGAGGAAGCCCACTGCTCTCCATGAGGTGTGACTTTTCCCCTACTTAAATAAATTGGGATTGAGTTCGGGTTTAGAGCTATAATATGCAATAGTCATAAATATTTTCACAGAATTGTAAGCATTAACCAGAGAGAATTTTTCTATATAACATAATGAACTGTAAATTAAATAAGATTGAACTCATAATTTATAGAATCCTAAATATAGGGTAACCAACTCGTGGCTCAACTCTCAAGTTGTTTTAAAAAATAAAACGTCCCCAGATGAAAAGTTAAGGAGTTCATGTTTTGAATTGATTATTATGTTATTTATGATGAGAATATTATGTTTTATCCCTTAGAATGTTTATTCAAGCTTGAAATGAGGAAGAATGGTTGAATCCTAACAGTAACCAAAACGACACTTTAAGAAAAATTTGAGAATTATATACAAAGCTTGAATTTGATGAAGGTTACGGTAGAAAATCACAATACATGTTTAGATTTGTTTTTTTTATCTTGAAAGCACTTTGGAAAGAGATGGATTATATTAGGACATATGAATTTCTTAAGGAATATTTTATAGAAAATTCAAGTGACTTACTTATGATATTTTTTATCTTTTAAGGATTAATTTGATGATTAAATTATTGGATTTAGACTTGAAATGTGAAATTTTTATGATTATTCCTTAAAGTCTAAAAGATAAAAATAAGGGCTTAAGGTGAAATTATGATTTTAAAGGTGAATTCAAGAAAGTTAAGGTGAAAATAAGTGTAGGAAACATTGTAATTACAATGTTGTATTGGAATGAATATTATGAATTTTTCCTACACTATATACGCATGGGTTAGATGGATTCTAACACGTGCTTTTGATTATTTGTGTTATATGCTTGATGTATTTATAGACATCAATCAAAACTGGGATCTAACTATCAACAAAGGAGATGAAAAAGATCGAGCTTAAAGCTTAACAAGGCTTACATTTTGACTTGTATAAAAAGTGTCAAGGTGATTGCAATATATACGTAACATGATACATGGATTTTTTATACATACTTAAGAAGACTTGTGATGAGTCTACATTGTTTATATTAACATGGTATTTATGTCATTAATCATATATTTGACATATTTTAAATATGTCAAAAGTTAATATAAAATACATTGATCACTATTTTATTTATGATGTTATATAATGAATGTTATTTCGGGTGAACTGCCCAATGTTGAATTATGTTAATATACAATGCCATGAATGAAATAAATATAGACATATGCCCAAGTAGATCATTGAGGGACAATAGTATAGTTGGCATGCCATCAAGTCCAACAAAAGGTTGTATATTCGATTTAGCACTATAGTGTATATAAATAAAACTTAGTTCATATGGTGGGCACGACCTTATGTGTATTAACACTTCGGTGCATATTTCACTCGTGTACCCAGAATTCTCATAGGCTTATGTTTGGGCTATGGTTTATGGGATAATAAATTATAAGCAGATAATTAAGCTTATGAGCTTATGGAACAAATGGCAATTATACTGGTAAGAAATTATATACATTGTTTATTTCATTTTAATATGTGTAGCATGAAGGTAAAATAAGTAAAGTGATCATGATACATTGAGAATTGTTATTCATTTATATATACATTGTACTGCACTAATTATTATTATTACCTCACTAAGTATATACTTAGCGTGTGATGATTTTCACGCGAAGGTAAAAAGCATAAAATTGGAGTAAGGAGTATCAAACATCACACTCATCAAGAGGTATATCTACAATATCAGTAATTACATCAATCTGATGTAGTTTAAATTTCTAGTTGAAATGTATATAATAATAATAGTTTGTTTCTACTAGTTTAGATATAACTAGTAATAAATTATAAGCTAGTCATGTTGGTAATGATGGATAATGGCTAAAATAAACAATGGATAGTTTATATTAGTGTTGTAATTGTTAAATGAATTACAAGTTTAATAATCTAGCAAACAATAGAATAAAACGAAGCTATTGATTAAGGTTGAATATAGGCAATTTTTAAGCAACTATTAGTTAAGTACTGCTAAGTTGCTACTTGAAATTGGATTTAGTTTGGTTAATTAAAAATAGAAATTATTTTTACTTGCTAAATCGATAAATGGTTTAAATTTAAATGTTATAAAATTAGTTTGTGACATTCAGTGTATTTAGGAATTAAATACGGGTAAGGGTGTTACATGAAGTATACTTTAAAATCTATGGTAGATGGGTTCCAAAGGGTAACCTTATGTCCATTATATGGCTCTGCTAAACACAATATTCCATTACAAGGATCATCAACTATAGGTAGATACATAAAATTCTTGAAAATTGGTAAGTGAATATTGTGTTTTGCATTAAAGTTTTGGCCTTTCTCGGTCGAAAGTTGAGAGAAATAATTGAAGTCGTCACAGGTGTCACTATTACGATGTTTGATGAGGATATTAAGATTTTTGTTTTTGAGGTTGTTCTACTGATGTTCAATAATGAAATGAGGGTTTGAAAAGATGAAGACCAGGACTTACAAACGCACCTAAAACGTGTCAAGGATTTAACGGGAAGCTTTGAGAGGATCTCCAATGCCAACACCTTTGGTATTCCAGTTCTAGTTTTTCTCAATCCTTGCATCTTCTGTAACCCCCTCAGATTGATGTAGGTGGCCCAATCCGATCTAGGGTGTCACATTAGGGCTACTGAAGTGACCTACTGCATAAAATCTCAGAAAATTAAAATTTTTATTAAAATATGTAATATCATAAAATCATTTATAAATACAAAAGTAAAATTTATAGTATTCATAATTAAAACAAGTTTTAGACTCTTGTAAAACAAATTATAACCTACACGCCCCCTAATCACTTGTACCGTACTCTGCAAGCAATGTCGGTGGATCTCTCCTGCTGAAGTCAATAGATGCACTTGTACGGTTCTTTTAACCTGAAATGGTGAGTAATAGAGTGAGCTTTGGAAAGCACATTAATACAATACTACTAGTTGATGCTACATGACATGTAGATAAATGTAGTACAATAAAATGTCCTTATTGAATCAGACGTATACAGATTTTCATAATAAGCTAGGGTTTCACTAGTAGTTCATCGAGTAGAATCCATAAAGATATCAGTTCATAGGAAACATTCATAGTATCAAGTTTTTAGGAGATCGAATAGGATGTCTAGTGTGTTCCATCCAAAACCAGTGAAAAGATATAAATCTTTTTAAAAAAGTAATTGTTTACAACATATTTTCAGAACCATAGTAGAACCCTCCAACCAAACACCGTTATGCAGTTCCCCAAAACTGCATCCGTAAGGGCTTACCCTAAGCACACAGCAAAGGAAGCTAACATAAGGGAAATGTATTGGGGCCTATAGGCCTACCCAAGGGTATCCTTAGGTCTGTAAGGATTTACCAGCTGGATCAGGGTTACACCTCCATACTTTAGAATCCTACCCATATAAAAATCCAATATAAATAATTTTTAACTGTAACCCATAATATCTGGATGTGATCTAGTTATATGTCATAATCATGATAATGAAATAAACCGTATAACTAATCTTCACCTGTACACCATAAGTAGTCCCATGATTAACCCAAGGGAGAGCCTTAGGGCCTGAGCGCCTAGCTAAGGATCACCTTAGGTCTGTAAGGATTTACCAGCTTGATTAGAGTTATACCTCTATACTCAGTCTACCCAGATAATGTCCCAATAAAATAGTTCAAGTAATAACCAATGAAACAGGAAACCATAGTTCATAGCTCAATAAATTTCCATGATTCCATAAATCAGGAACAATTCATATTTTTCGGTGAAAATTGAAATCGAAGAACACATATCATGTTGCCATGGTTCATAAACCAGTAAATCAATAATTCCGTTAAAACTCATTTCAAAACAAATAAAATCGTTATGTAGTACATGTGAAACACACTAGAGGATCCAACTATTTTTTGAAAACACTTAATAGCTATCAGAAAGAAATGAACTTTATTTAATCTGATCGAGTTCCAGGAATGATGTCCTATTGAAAGAAATTGATTACTAATCCAACATTTAAAGTTAATAGTTTAGAATCCCTCTATGATTCAGGTGCATCAAGAAGTTGTTCAGAAAACTTTATATAGAATAATTCTAGATTCAGATTTACGGAAAGTGATTCCATTACTCAAACCATCAAGGGTACTCAGGATTATGCATTGAATTAACAGGATGTTAGTCCAACTGAACTAAAAGATGTTCATAATCATTTGCTTTTGAGTTACTTGTGTGTTCAGACATGAAGGGAGTGATTTAAGCTTATAAGGGAGAAACAAAGATTCAGGACATTTACAACCTGTGTCGATCTATTGGATTATCAAAATAACTCGATATTAAGGAGACGAATAGATACCAATGGTCTTTATTTCATTTCTATGTTGCAACACAATCAGGAAATGTCGACATACTTTATTCGTGATTTACATCTCATGCAGACAATACATCATGTAAGTTTATCACTGTTTCCCTACTTATCCAAGTCACTCACTTAGTCATAAGTCATTAAGGTTACTTCGGTCATTTAGTATTCGAGGTTGATTTATTGTTTTCAGAGATGAAAGTATTATTTATTATAGTTCTTAGGCACTACTTGAGTCATTTTACATTTCAGAGGCATTCCAATATAGATGCAGAAGTTATTTCGATGATTCCAAAGTTCAAGTGAATCAAAACATAAATTCTTAGGTTGTCGCCTTTATTATAGCAATCCATTGTACTTTTTACACTTTAAGTGTATCATAAAAATTCCACTCAATTCTATCAGTGGCATAATTTCAATACATTAGGCTTGAATGCAATCTAGTTCATTTAGCGTTCAGGTATTTTGTTCCATTGATTATTAGAGGTTATTATTATAGTTATTACGAAGCTCAAGGATATTTTAGTAATTCTTTTAAATTCAATCATTTGTAGTTTCTCAGATAATTATCTAAATATGTCCTTTTAGAGTTATTTTTCATCATCCGGGGAAGTCTTGGTCCTTTCTACCATTACAAGGGCATTTTCATAATTTTATCTAATGGGCTATATTTGGTAATGTATTATCCAAATATTTTTTATATTTAACCTTAAAAGAACTTAATCAAAACATACGCATCTTGAAGTCAAGTCATTTGTTTTTTAATCACCAAAATTATTATTATTATTATTATTTCTGATTGATATTCCACTTTCTTAAGCGAGTCATAAAAGTTCTATTCGGTTACCGACTTTTTATAGTATTCTGATCGAATTTAGGATTTCATCACTACATACATGAGACCACTTATACTCCTCCATGCAGAAATCGATACTAACATGTTCCATAAAGCATGAAACAGGTAGTAATGTATTACCTTGATTCTATGCCATACTGATCGACCATTTAAACTCCATTCGATCGCCCTCGAACTTTAATTCAACGTCCAATAATCCCTCGGATACTAAGGAACCAATTTTACGCCAAAAACTGAACTTAATTTGGAAACCAAATTGAATATGAAGATAAAACATTGGAAAACGACTTACCAGATATGAATTTGGCAAAACGGACTTCGAAATCGTACTAAGGATGCCAAAAACATAAATAGGGTTTTTCAAAAAAGTTTACTTTTTGTTCAAAGTCAATGGTAACAGCCAAAGTCAACGGTTAAAGTCAACGGGTTGACTCAGACCAAGTTGACTCGGACCGAGTTGACTCGGTGACTGGACCGGACCAGGCTGGTCGGGTCAGGTCGGACAGGCTGGTCGGGTCAGGTTGACCGGTTCTGGAAATTTCCTTGGAGCCAAAATAAGGCCCACGCGCACCCGGCAGGATGTGGGGCACGTTCGACTGTGACAAGGGAAAAGGGGGTTTATTTTTCCATATCTCACAATAACAGGCAAATTCAGGAATAAGTCCCTAAATTTCCTATACTTTATAAACTTGACAACCAGTTTCATAAACTTTTAATTTGACCCTTAAATTGGGGTGTTACATCTTCTTCCTTATCACTATTTCCTCTGTGTTTTCTATTCAAGATTTTATCTTGGCGAAAATAAATGAGAACTTAAATGAATGAAAATAATGAAGACAACAAAAAAATAAGATGCAACATCACACGTTTTTATTTAGGGTAAACTACACCAATGGCAATTAATCTTTGAGTATGTTTTAGTTTTCTTCAGTAAAATTTCAAAAGTAATAAATTGATCATTATATTATTAATTTATAATAAAATGATCATTTCACCTTCTCCTCGTTAAATTGATAATGTAACAACATTAAAAAAGATTAATATTTTATTTTATTCTTAAACTATTTCTAAAATATTAACTAGATCGTTGAACAATAATTTTATATCTAAATTATCTCTTTGATTTTCATTTTTTTCAAACACTCCACCATTGAATCCCATAATTCTCCAAGAATTTGCCTTATTTTTCTAGCAACTGCTCACAGTAAATCCTCGACAAAGAAATTGCAAACTTCATCGGAGTACTAAATGATGAAATAATGCTCTTCCATCTCCACATAAGTTGTTTTAAACGACCGGAAGCAACTGCTCATGGAGGACGGCGAAGAACAAGCTGTCGCGTTGGTTATACTGCCGTTGCCGCTACCTTCATTGTTGTTGTTGTCTTCGTGTCAATGTGAATTTGGATTTAAGTTGAGTCAATGTGAATTTTTAAGGATGTTTTCTTTAAGCCGTGGAGAATTGAGGAGCTTGCTTTTCAATCTAACCAATTTTGTTTGTATGGGTTCCTTTTCCATCAAATCACCGATTTCAGCATTTGATTTGAAATTCAATTGTTACCTTATCTTGATCAAACGCTTATTTTCCTTTTATCTATTTATTTATTTTAAATGTTTATTTGATAAATCTATTATATATTTTCATGTATATATATTTATTTCATGGTTAATGAGAAGGGTTGTCACTATCCTTTAAATTCTCCCTTTGTCGAGAAACTCCATTAGCCGCCCAACGTAAAACCATAGTATTATCTCACCAATATCAGTTCTGCAACACAGGGAAATTAGGTCTGCAACTAGGGTTAAACAAATTTTGACTCGATTTGTAAAATCAAATTTTTTTCAATTTTGAGTTTTTCGAATTAACTCAAATTATCAATTAGATTTTCGATTTCGAGTTGAGTTGAATTTTTGAAATTTCGAGTTACTCGAAAAACCAAAAATTTGACTAAGTATTTTGATAGTTTTACGATATTGTCCTTGATTTCATTATTTCTTTGATTTCTCCTTCATTTTAAGTTAATTTTTTACCAAATTTGAACCACATGCTTCCTAAACCATTGTAGAATACATATGTACTTTCAATTTCTCTTTTCGATAACAAGTTTTTCTATTTTTCAATTTAGTCCCTTAATTTTTAATAATTTCCTTATTTTTTTCAATTCATCTTGTATTTTAAGTTCATTTTTTCACCAAATTTGAACAACATGCTCAGATACCACTATATAATACCTATGTAACTTCAATTCTTATTTTTTACTAAAAATGGACTCTCTTTTTTATTTAGTCCTTTAACTTTGCATTTTACTCAATTTGATCTTTTGATTGTGATTGTTTGCAAATTCTTTCTTCCCATCAATTCCTTGACTCCTTTATACTCTCATCAATATTTTTACCCTCAAAATAATTTCTTTAAAATATAATATTATGAATATATTTTATAATTTTAGATTGTATTTGATATATTAAATAACATTATAATGTGAAAAGAATATGCAATATATATATCTTAGATAGTAAGAGAAAGTCAAAAAATTAGAACTAATCCTTCTCATAATAATATAAATAATTATAATAAAATTAGTATAGAAACTCGAATAACTTGACACAGATTTCTTAAACTCGACTCGAGTCAAAAAAATTCAAGTTAAGTTTGAGTTATAAAATACAACTCGTTAACTCGAATAACTCAAAAAAATTTTATTTGACAAGAGTCGACTTGATTGAATGCTCACCCCTATCTGCAACGTAGGTTAGTCCAAATTAATTTAGATGAAATTTTAGAATCTGGAGAGCAAACAAAAACCCACAACTCCATTTCTTTTATGTATTACCACTACACCGATCAAGTATACGTGTTTTCGAAAACTCTTGAACTCAACAAAACAATTTGTTTTCGTTGACATCGTTTTTCGCCCAAGTGGAGAAAAACGATTACCAACTTAGGGATTTTTCTTTGAAAAATTTTAAAATGTGAGGAGTCGCCATCAATCATTTTAAGGTACGGTCGGGACACCATAAAAATTGAGTAATTTTAATAAAACATTTTACTTTATCAAAATACTAAGTTTAGGGTCTATAAAAACTAAAAAACAAGTTTGGGAGTCAGTTATCGTTGGAAATGATCAACACCCCCACAACGCCCAAAAATTGGTACCTAGTTGGTTACCATATATTTAAGAAATTGCAAATATTGAGTTTGAACTTTATTTAGTTGAATTTTCACTATGGATGCAATGTTGAAAAGGATATTTGTATATTAAAGTCGATAACATTCGCCCCTAGGATTAATGCGGGAGATTAACTGTTGTTGTAACATCCCAAAATCAGGGCTAGTGACTAAAATAGAAGTTTTGAAACTTTGAGGTATGATTTCAAAAGATTTAAAAGTTTAGGGACTTAATTAGGTATATTTTTGTGAAGAATTGTTTAGTAAATATTTAATGAAGTAAGGGTAAATTGGTATTTTCAAAGGAAGATTTTTATTATTCCTTTATAAAGGATATAACCACGTGGAAGTGGGAAAGAAAAGTCTGAAGAGTTGGGTTCAGTTTCTTCTTCTTCCTGTGAGTTCAGTTAAAAAGTTGAGTTTTGGTAAAATGATTATTTCTTGAGTTTTAAGTTTAGTTTTTGATTCTGAGTGTGTAAAGAAATCTTAATTAGAGATTAAAATATGTTGAAACTCTAAGATGGATGAGTTATGAAGTATTAAAAATGAATAGATTTTAAAGTGAATTATTGAAAAAGAAGGAGAAAATGGATTTTTAACTGGAATTTGATTTGTCATAAGTTGAAATAAGAAATTCAAAGTGTTAGTAACGAATTTGGAACATGTTGATTTATTGGCTTGATTATTGAATTCAAGTATGTATGTGGGATATTGGATATTAGGATGAGTTAAAGTGATCTAAGTTGGTTAGAATAAGTGTAGTTGAGCTTAAAGGACTAAAAGGAGGTTATGGTAGAAGAATTAAGTAAGTTTGGTAAGATTTTTGGGTAAGATAAATGAATTATGGGCTTGGGGTATCGGTACTGTTCATCCAGTACCGATACTTCAAGGAGAAAATGGTCAAAACTTGAGAGAGGGTATCAATACTCTATGAATAAACATCGATACCATAAGCAAAAATTTGATAAGATATTCAAGGAGTATCGATACTCAGAGGGGTAGTATCGATACTAAGGGTGCCGATACCATAAGGATAGTATCGATACCGTGGAGGGGTATTGATACTACTAGCATATGAGTATCAATATTATAACAGTAGTATCGATACTGCTTAGGTAGAGATTAGGAAAGTAATGTTTTTTTTTAGATTATAATTGTAATAATCCTTTTAAGTAATTTGAATCCCGATATTTATTGGAATGTTTATTCGTGTAGATATCGATCAAGAGCAAAGTCCGGACAAGTCGATAAGTAATATTCATCGAGAAAAAGATAAGAGATCGGTATTGACTAGTGAGGTCAGGTAAGTGCATACTTGTTGGTATATGATGTTTAAGGGAAATAAGACTTACTATGAGCCTATTTCCTATATTATAATACATGAATTCATGAATATAGGCATGTGTTGATATGATTGTTATGTGTGATTGAGTACTTGAATATGAGTGTGTATGATATAAGATCTGCGTAAATATATGTTAATGTAATGAAACTATGTAATATGATACATATATGACAAAAATGGATATAAAGAATTATATGAATATAAAATACAAGCTATGTGAATAGATGATCACATGATATAAGGCATGTGATAAGATATATGTGATACATGAGAATATGATATGAGCCATATGATATGACCTACATAAACATATGAGAAAGGATATGAGCTATATGTGCTACATGAGTTATGTGAAAAAGAATTATGAAATTATGTGTCTATATGATATGAATGTGTATATGTGATAAACATAAATGATATTGCCCATGTTATGTGAAATGAGAGGTAGAGGTATAGCTGGCATGCCAAGAGTCGAGGGTTCTACGTGGTCCTTCGTGACACATATATAATCATTTGGAACATATATGTGGCACTTCCGTACACTTATTTGGTCCATTGGAATATGTATATGGTTTTTAAGGAGTGGTCCTTCGGGACATAGCGATCTTTCGGGATATAGTGGTCCTTCAAGACAAATTCATATGCCCATATTGGGACCTTATACGAGCTGTGGTGACAGCATATGTGCACAACCTCTATGTACTCGCATATCTTTATTTCTCAAAATTATACATGGGCTAATAAGAAGATAATATAAATAAACTGGGTATAACTATATGTTTGTTTCTTTGTAGAGTGATATATGTGATATGATGATGTGTATATGGTTTGGTTAAGAATATTAGATACAAGAGCATATGACTAAGAGATAAAATGAAAATAATGCTAGTATGCTAAGAATAATAATAAGGATAATGAGATATTATGTATGTGTATGTATATATGTTCGATGCATAATGTTTTATAATTAATATGATTACATGAAGTGTACATAGTATGAATTAGTATTTAGATGCTATATCTAAGTTTATTTATGCCTCATTAAGTCATTGACTTTGCGTGTGAGTATTTCACAGGTAGGTTCCGAGAAGATTAAGGAGCAAAGAGGAGCAACACATGTCAGCTTCTCCCTTTCGGATATCAAATCAGAAAAGTATTTTATATATTTGTTATATAAAATGTGGTTGGAATGTAAGATAAACGATTTGAATTGTATATGCTCCGATAAGTTTTTTAACCTTTTATTTTGAAATAATATGAAGTTTTTTATGGGAAATTTTCATTATTTTACACAAGTAAAGGTTTTGAAAGTTGATGTGACATCTCAAACTTGTATTCAGGTCGGATACAGGTTGGGGGTATTACATTTAATGGTATTAAAGCTAAGGTTTAGTCGATTCTAGGCTTAAACCGAAAACAAATGAGTTTTAAAAAAATGTACATGCCAACAAAAAGGAAATTTTTTTGATCTGATAGTGTAAAGAGTGTATTGTCTTGTCAATAGAATGAAATTGTTACATTATATTAGGTGTCTAATTATGAGATGCCTAGCCATGAGAATTTCTGAAGAAAAGTGAGAGGTGATGAACCTGAAGGTGGTAGCCATTCACCTACCCTGGATAGGAAGGATGAAGAGCGGACACCTCATGAAGTGCTTTGTAAGCTCAAAAGTTGTTTTCAGAAAGTTGTAAACATGTTAGAATAACGATTAGAGGATCTCCATTGTTCTGAAATGGGGAAGTTAAATGAAGTAGTTTAGTTACTATGCGGTCGAGTTAAAGTATAGTGAACATATGTTATCATGAGAATAATAGAAGATTCCGTGATGTGGATATTGTTTTAGAAAAGTTTAAGAATGGGTACATCGGTGTTCAATTTATAAGACAAAGGAAGTTGGAATGTTCAGTTGGAACAAAGGAAATTACATGGTGTATGAGAAAGATTATGGATTTGATAATTTAAGTAGATTATTGTTGAGTTAATTCCAATTGGAAAGAATGTATATGAATGGTTCAATGAAGGTTTACAATCTAGATTGAAACAACTAGTGCTGACTAACAAAGTTATGTGATGTTAAGTGTATTAGAGTTAAAGGATTAGAAGATGATGTCAGGGTAAGCTAACCAAGTATGGTGTGGATTTGGATATAGTTATGTATTTTGATACTGTAAATGTGATGTAGTAAAGGAGATAAGGATTCGCATGTTTGAATAAAGTTAAGGATTGATAGAAAAGTTTAAGATGATAAAAGGGATATGTGTATTGTGATTCGAATAAGGATTTTACAAAGAATAAGATTTGTGCAAGTAATGTTAACTATCAGAATTATAAATGTGACAAAGATTGGTGATCATGGATAAGTATGGGAGATTTTGATTTCTAAAAGAATAGTTCGACAGAAAAATTTAAGATGGAGTATAAAGGATTAAGTATGACAAAGGTTATATTGAGGCATATATTGTAAGTTTGATTAGAAGTAAGAAAGTTATGTAAGGTGATATGAAATATTGTTTGATTTTGTAAAGTGTATGTCTTAATCATCTATGATGAATATTTAAGGTTATGTTTCTTGGTCAAGTAGACGTACTCAGAGAGTTAAAGAATGATTCATACACATTAAGGAAATTTAAGATACAGTTGAATGATAATAGAATAAAAATTTGGAAAGTAGAGATTTATGAGGAAATTTATTGATTTAGGATTTTGAGTAATAAAAATTGATGTTACTATCTACATGATAAGTGACATGATATGGATATATTAAGGAAAATGTAATTGAAGAATTAAAGTAATAAAAGCCAAATTTATTAATGATAACAAGAAAGATTAAATTAAAGGGGCAACATGAGAATATGAACATGATAAATGTAGACGGTATCTTTATCTATTAGTGCAGTGAGAATTTGAGGACGAAGATTCTTAAAGCATGAGAGATTTTTAACATCCCAAAATCAGGGCTAGTGACTAAAATGGAAGTTTTGAAACTTTGAGGTCTGATTTTGAAAGATTAAAAAGTTTAGGGACTTAATTAGGAATATTTTGTGAAGAATTGTTTAGTAAATATTTAATGAAGGGTAAATTGGCTTTTTCAAAGTAAAATTTTTATTATTCCTTTGTAAGGGTTATAACATCGTGGAAATGGGAAAGAAAAGTCTGGAGAGTTGGGTTTAGTTTGTTTTTCTTCCCGTGTGTTCGGTTAAAAGGTGAGTTTTGGTAAAATGATTATTTATTGAGTTTTAAGTTTAGTTTTGATTCTTAGTGTGTTAAGAAAGCTTAATTAGAGATTAAAATGTGTTGAAACTCCAAGATGGATGAGTCATGAAGGATTAAATATTAAGAGTTTTTAAAGTGAATTATTGAAAAAAATGAGTAAATGGATTTTTAAGTGGAATTTGATTTGTCATAAGTTGAAATAATAAATTCAAAGTGTTAGAAACGAATTTGGAACATGTTAATTTATTGGCTTGATTATTGAATTCAAGTATATATGTGGGATATTGGATATTAGGATGAGTTAAAGTGGTCTAAGTTGGTTAGAATAAGTGTAGTTGAGCTTAAAGGACTAAAAGGAGGTTATGGTAGAATAATTAAGTAAGTTTGGTAAGATTTTCAGGTAAGATAAATGAATTCTAGGCATAGGGTATCGGTATTGTTCATCTGATACCAATATTTCAAGGAGAAAAGGGTTAAAATTTGAGAGAGGGTATCGATACTCTATTAATCAGTATCAATACCATAAGAAAAAATTTGATAAGATATTTAAGAGTATCGATACTCAGAGGGGTAGTATCGATACCAAGGGTACCGATACCATAAGAACAATATCGGTACCATTTTTGAAACGAGGATTACATAATGCAAAATAAGTATCGATACCATGGATATTAAGAAAGTAATGCTTTGTTTAGATTATAATTGTAATAATCCTTTCAAGTAATTTGAATCCCGATATTTATTGGAATGTGTATTCGTGTAGATATCGATCGAGAGAAAAGTCCGGACAAGTCGACAAGTAATATTCATCGAGAAAAAAGATAAGGGATTAGTATTAACTATTGAGGCCAGATGAGTGCATACTAGTTGGTATATGATGTTTAAGGAAAATAAGACTTGCGATGAGTATATTTCCTATATTATAATGCATGAATTCATGAATATAGGCATGTGTTGATATGATTGTTGTGTGTGATTGAGTACTTGAATATGAGTGTATATGTTATATGATATGTGTAAATATATGTTAATGTAATGAAACTATGTAATATGATACATATATGATAAAAATGGATATAAAGAATTATATTAATATGAAATACAAGCTATGTGAATAGATGATCACAGGATATAAGGCACGTGACAAGATATATGTGATACATGAGAATATGATATGACCTACATGAACATATGAGAAAGAAAGGATATAAGCTATATGTACTACATGAGTTATGTGAAAAGGAATTATGAAATTATGTGTTTATGTAATATGAATGTGTATGTGTGACAAACATAAATGATATTGCCCATGTTATGTGAAATGAGAGCTAGAGGTAGAGTTGGCATGCCAAGAGTCGAGGGTTCTACGTGGTCCTTCGGGACATATATGTAATCCTTTGAAACGTATATGTGGTACTTCAATACACTTATTTTTGTCCATTGGAATATGTATATGGTTCTTAAGGAGTGGTCCTTTGGGACATAGTGGTCCTTCGGGACATAGTGGTCCTTCGGGACATAGTAGTCCTTCGGGACAAATTCATATGCCCCTAGTGGGACCTTATACGAGCTGTGGTGACAGCATATGTGCACAACCTCTATGTACTCGCATATCTTTAGTTGTCAAAAGTATACATCAACTAATAAGAAGATAATATAAATAAGCTTGGTATAATTATATGTTTGTTTCTTTGTAGAGTGATATATATGTGATATGATGATGTGTATATGGTTTGGTTAAGAATTTTAGATACAAGAGCATATGACTAATAGATAAAATGAAAATAATGCTAATAATGCGAATAATAATAAGGATAATGAGATATTTTGTATGTGTATGTATCTATGTTTGATGCATAATGTTTTATAATTAATATGATTACATGAAGTGTGTATAGTAGGAATTAGTATTTAGATGTTATATTTAAGTTTATTTATGCCTCACTAAGTCATCGACTTAGTGTGTGAGTGTTTCACACGTAGGTTCCGAGAAGATTAAGGGGCAAAGAGGAGCAAGACAGATCAGTTTCTCCCTTTCGGATATCAGATCAGAAAAGTATTTTATCTATTTGTTATATGAAATGTGGTTGGCATATAAAATAAATAATTTGAATTGTATATGCTCTGATAAGTTTTGTAACCTTTTATTTTAAATAATATGAAGTTTTTTATGGAAAATTTTCATTATTTTGAACAAGTAAAGGTTTTAAAAATTCATGTGACATCTCAGACTCGTATTCGGGTCGGATACGGGTTAGAGGTGTTATAGTTGTGCCTAATAACAAAACATTGCCTCTATATTTTATAAATCATGATGAGATTTTGAAAAGGGTGTCAACCTATTTCGGGAATCACCAGTAGTCTCCCTCTGAGCATACTTACGGGAGATATACTATTGACTCCCTAATAAGTGAACATTGCCTTATTTTTTAACATGACACAAACAAACTTTTTATTTTTAACCCTAATTAAACTAAGAATGAATTAAGTCTTTCTCTATCTCAAAGTGTCAAACTATGAATAATTAAAGAACCTAGAGGTCCAAAACTTAAAATATAGGCTCTAACATTTACTTAAATTAATTTTAATGAAATTTGGGATTCAAATAATTAAATTAGAACCTTGAGAACAAGTGAGAAAAAAAATAAGAATACTCCTAATTTAAGGATTAAGGATGAAATAGGCTTAAGATGAGGCTCTAATATTAATCCTAATTAATTATATTAATTAGGTGATCTGAATAAATTAAAAGCTCTAGGGTCTAAATCAAAAGAAATCTAAATTTAAAAGGTAAACATAAAGTTATGGTAATCTAAATTAGGAACAAAATGCAAGAAAAGTAAGGAACTCAATAAAAAAATATGAAACACACATACATATTCACAAGACTAAAATAAAATAAACAGAAACTAAAGTGCAATAATTAAATGATTGAAATTAAATTACTGAAAAATAAGGGACAAAATAAAAAAATTAAATCAAATAAAATGTAAGGTCAATTAACAATTCGGACAAATTAATAAATATGTTAGAGTTAGAAAATAGTAAAAGTCCATATCGTAATTATGCGGGTAATACCCCCAATCAGTCACCACAAGATCGAGTCAAACATTGACAACAAATAAATTAATTAAACAATATCTAAAATTCAATAAAATAAATAGTCAGTGGTTAATTTGAAATAAAAAGTATATGTAAGTGACCATATTGTAAATAAGTGAAATAGTGCATCCGAATCAAAATGAAAAAAATATAAATAAAATGGTCAAAATAAAATAAAAGCATCATATCAAAATTAAAATGTAAACAGATGACCAAATTAAAATAAAATAAAATCAGACATCTAATTTAAAATAAACAAAAAAAATCATATGTGGTGATTAAAATGGAAATGAACAAAAAGTTTTGCGTGAAATTTGAAATTTAACCAATTATGAGAGAACCAGTGACCATAATGAAAGAAAACATTAAACTACAGGGTCCTAAAAGTGATTTAACCCTAAAACTAGTGACTTAAATGTTAAAACATGGTGAATGTTGGATGGTTAAAGCGAAAATAACCCAAAAAATTTACAAATAATCCTAATTACAAATCTAAAAAAAAACTAAATTAAACACCTTTCTTTATCATCTTCCTCACAAGCTCTCACTCTCTAACCATGCGAACGACACCCTAAAGGCCTCCATGGTCGGTGTCTCTCATAAACCACTTATCGGTGACCATATGACACTCCAACCAGTGTCAAATTCGATCGAGGAAACCAAACTCAACTCGAAACTAAACCGAACCACTCCCCCTCTCTTCCTTATCACATAACTAGCATCCTCTCACAAAACCGAGGACTATACGGACCACCACACCTGGTGGCCGTTCCCTGCTCCGATTGTAATAACTCTTTTACATTTCTAAAAGTAAATAAAAAATTGTTGCTTATATTTTGTCCTCTTGTTTACATTGCTTGGTGATGAGGCCATGGAGGTGAAGCAGGGGAGACCAAGGATGGAGCTACTGACGTAGAGGCTTGTTTCGATAAAAAAATGGTGATTACAATTTCCAAACGAAAGAAAAATCTAAGTTGTGTTTGAATAAATATCATGTTGTCCTTCAAGTTAATTACATTAGAGAAATATTAGAATATAGTTTATATTCGATTGTTTGTAAGATAAAGCGACAAGGAAGTGAAATTTTATTATTTTCGACCAGTTATTAGAAGTGTGTGTCTTACCGTGTTACAATTATTTTAAATTATGTTTAATAGTTTTTTATTGGATATGAAAATAATTAAATGTGGATCAATGTTTTGGTGTTATATTTGAATCTATGTATGTCACTCCCCAATTTAGGGGTCAAATTATAATTTTTAGAAACTTATAATGAATTTTAGAAAGTTACAGGAATTTGGGGACTTAACCCCTAATTTTCCCATTTTTTTTATCTGTGAAAAATAAATCTTTCTACTTTCCCCCCGATCTAGTCCCAAATTGTTTCCCAATACCTAACCTAGTCGTCGCCTCTCCACCCCGTTTCCCTCTAATCCAACTGCCGTTACCATGCTCTGACCCTCCATCGTGAGACAACCAAACCCCAGTTGTCAACGACCTCGATTGATCACCGAAAGTTGTTAATTAAATGGAGGAATTTATTTCGTCGTCGTTGCTTCCCTCCCCGACCAGGTTCGTCACCACACCGTTGCTCGTTCGCCGTCCGCCGTCCGCCGTGGGTAAGGTTTCTGTTTCCTTTTTCGTTTAGTTTCGGGCATTTAAATATGAATTTTTGGCTGATTTATTGTTTAATTGGATGATGTTGGATGAATCGGTAGGTGAAAATGGTCCCTGTCGCCGTCGTACATGCCAGCAGTACGCGTGGTGGTCTCCGAACGGTCTAGGAAATTTCTAGAACTGGGTTGACCCGACCCGACTGCCCAATCTGCCTGCCCAACCCGCTTAACCCGACCAAGTTAACCCGTATTGAGTCAACTCATCAGGTCAACTCGTTAACTTTGGCCGAGTCAACCTATTGACTGTTTACTTTGACCAAAAAAAGTCAAATTTTTCGAAAAGCCCTATTTTATGTTTTTCGATGTCCTGAGTCTGATTCTGAAGTTTGTTTTGCCAAATGTTCACCCGATAAGTCATTTTTCCATGTTTTACGTTTGGATTTAATATGGTTTTTCTAATAATTTCAGTTTCTGACAAAAATTCGATTGCTTTGTATCCGAGGAATTATTGGACTTTGATTTCAAGTTCGAGAGTGATCGAATGGAGATTAAATGGTAGGTCGTTATGGCATGAAAACCGAGGTAATACTCGACAACCTTTTGCATGTTTTTCGTAACCCATTGATAAATGGTAAAAGCCTGAATGACAATGATTGGCCAATTAGGTGTAGTTAACTATCATTGGATTCAGAAGGAAATTGGTATAAAGAAGGAACATTGTATAAGACTCTAATGGCTCAAAAAAGAAATTGGTAAACTGATTAGAAACAAACCTTAGTTCAATGATTTAATTAGTAAATCAACCAATCTCAGAACGCGTAAATTCTAATTAATTTCATTAAAGAATAAATGTTATAAATATTTCGATAAGAAATTACCAAAAATAACCCTATAGGGTAAAATTATGAAAATACCCTTATACTGTAAAGGACCAAGTCTTCCCCGAAACTTGAAAAATAATCCCAAAAGGATATACTGGATCAATTAAGAGAAAAACTGCATAGTATTAAATTGAAAATTATTACTGAAATGTCCTCGAGCTTTGTAATAATTGTAATAACCTGCAATGATCAAAGGAACAAAATAACATGAGCGCTAAAGGAACTATAATTTATTGAAGCCTAATTTATCAAAAGTATGCCATCGACATATTTGAATGAAATGACAATGATACTCTTAAGTGTTAAGTACAATGGATGGCTATGATAATAGAGACTAGGAACTTATATCATGCTCTATTGGAATCTTGGAATTTCTGATTAAACTACTCATTTATTTGGAATGTCCCTGAAGTGTAATATGATTCGTAACACGTATAAGACTGGAATAACTAAATACCCTCAAGCTCTTAAATGATTAAATCAACCTAGAATACCAAAATGACTTCTTTATATGATCAAGTTAAACTAAGTAACCTCAATAACTGAGGATTAAGTAAGTGATTTGGATAAGTCTAGAACATTGAGAAACTTACATGATGTATTGTCCCTAAGATCCATTCCGCAATGATTCTGAAGATGATCAATTCGACAAGAATTGCCTGTATTAAAAAATTATTAATCTGGAAGTACAACGATTTGACTGGTTGACATGTATCAGTGATGGTACTTGTACAGTTCGGGTTGACTCGATATTCTGATAGGTCGATACAAATCGTAAATGCCTTGAATCTTCATTTCTCCCTTATCAACTCAAATCACTAAAAATCCTCCAAGAATCTAATGCCTAAAATGATTCTAGTTTTCCTGAATAATGGAATCACTCGGGTCATATCAGAAAACAAAAGTAACTCATATGAAAAGGAATCTGAATACCTTTCTGATTACTTAGTGCCTTCAAAAAAATGTCTGAATATTATATGATCCTGATAAATCACATTTTGAATAACTGATGATCCCATCAGCTAATGAACTTTTTCTATTTTTATTCTAATTTATGCATTCTATCGGTATGTTGAAGATCTTTGTTTCTCTTCCCGATAAGAATATCTAGTATCTCCGAATAATATCTAGAACCTCTACTGTGTTCCCTGATCACATGGATGTTTTATTTGATTTCTATTCTGATCTCTACTCTGATTTCTGATATCTTTGTTTATTGACTGAAAATGTTTTTTATTTTGGGTACTCTGGGTTCTGATATGAATACTCAGATAAGTTCAGTCGATGTTAGTAATTCCTTGTATAGGTTCAGCATCAACTAGTAATTCCTATCTCTGGCAGGTCCAGTCATTGCTGGTAATTCCTTATATAGGTTCAGCACTGACTGGTAATTCCTTATAGACCTAAGGTGACCCTTGGATAAGCTTTGAGTCCCCGAGAACTTTCTTGGGTAGGATCTCAGGCCCCAAGGTGCTCCGTTAGGTTATGCAGTTCTGGGGAGCTGCATATGGCATTTGGTTGGAGGGATTACTATGGGTTTTTAAAATACGTTTTAAATTGCTACTATTTTAAAAGATCAATACTTTTTTACTGGTTTTAAGGGAACATACTAGACACCTTTTTCTTATCTCCTGAACCTAGTACTTTGAACGTTACTCTAAACTGAAAGTTTCTTGTCTTTTACTACCTGAAATATCAGTGGGATCTCCGCTCCTAACAAAATCTGTAGATGTCAATACAATAATGAATGTATGTTTATCTGTTATCTACATGTTCTTCAGCATCATCTGGTAGTTCTGTATTATTAATCTTTCCAAAGCTCATTCTGTTACTCATCTTTTCAGGTTAAAATGATTTGAACCAGTGCAACTATCGACATCGGTAAGGGAGTTCCACCGGCGTTGCATGCGAAGTACGATGCATGTGTTTAGGGGGCATGTAGGTTGTATTTTGTTTTTATATTCGAGTTTGTAATCTGTTTTATTTATGATTTTTGTTAAATTTTACTTTTGTGTTATAAAGTGTTTTATAAGTTTACATGTTTTAATAAAAAAATTATTTTTTTCGAGATTTTTACGGTGGGTCGCTCCGATGGCCCTAATGTGACACCCAAATCAGATCGGGCCACCCGCATTATTCTGAGGGGGTTACATTTAGTGGTATCCTTCAAGTTGATTGCATTAGAGAAAGATTAGAATATAGTTGATATTCAATTGTCTCAAAGATGAAGCGACAAGAAACTGAAATTTTATTATTTTTGAGCAGTTATTAGAAGTATGTGTCTTACCATGTTACCATTATTTTAAATATTTTGTTTAATAGTTTTTTACTGGATATGAAAATAATTAAATGTGGATCGATGTTTTGGTGTTATATTTGAATCTATGTATGTCTTCTCTTTTGTTATTGTGATTTGTGTTATGACCTGCACAATTTAATGATTGGTTATCAAATCTGTTTTTTTAAATAATTGTGAGATGTCTAAACTATATGTTCCCTGACCTGTAACTATTTGAACGATATGTTCCGTGACTGTTCGTATTTATGAATGCTCTTGAAACTACTTTGATTTTCTGTATCACGTGCCTTGTGTTATCCTGTAATCTGTATAAATGGGTTACACATGTTTGGTTTCATGGGTTGGAATGTGAAGGAGGAAGCTTAGCGGTTCACCGCTCCTGTTTTAGCTTATTACTACACCTAGTGGCGTATCCGTTATACAATTTCCACAACCCATTTTCTAAATGTTAGTGGTCACCAGTCCTCCTGTTTACACGATAAATTGCATCTTGTTTGGCGTTCGGTTGATTACGAGTTATGATGAACTCATTTGAAGCTTAGCGGATTGGGTAGCTATGAGCTTATTAGCTCATGTTTGCATGTTGGTTTGTCTATATTTCCGAGCCAGTTGTGTATGTTTTTTTAATACTCTATTTATATGTACATTTTTGGCCGCATCTCACCCTCTTTGTTTCTCTTTCAGATATTATAGGATTTTAGGATCGGATCGACATATGAAGGATCGTAGTCTCGATTCTAATTATATTTTAATAAAATATTTTCTAATAAATGGATTAAATTTGAATAAATTATTTGTAAATCTGATTAACCACATGTTAATTTTTTTTAACTGAATTCTGGATCACTATCCGGCTATCTGTCTTTTCATCGGTTCAGTCTGTCAGTTCCGTCGCCACAAATGAGGTATCCAAAGGTGAAATCGACGAAACTCATGAATGTTTTCCTTCAGTTCATTAATCTGTATCATTTTCAAACTTTTAACTTTGGTTACAAATTAAACCCAGAGATTCCCAAGATTACTATGATAAATCAATTGATTATTATCAATTACCTTTTTGAGAAGAGCTTCATTTACATGGCCGAGGGTACTGTAATTGAGCTTAAGAGATTCATAAATGGTGTTGAGAACATCTAAATCTCTCTCCAATTGCTTGGTTTTCCATCTGGCATATGAGTTATGTAACCAAACAACAACTTCTCGTGGTTGCAAACCGAGTTTTTGAGCGAGTTTCGTTTTCTTGTCGGGTTCGAGCTTGTTTTCGATTTCGAAATTCTTCTCTAACGTCTTCACTTGATCTACATTTAGTCGTCTCTTCTACATGGCGCCGTCATTACCGACCGATAATTCTTCAAAATAACCTTCTTCATCTAATCCATCTAACATTGACTGAAACTTTAGTGGATGATGGTGGGATGATATTTTTTTACTAATCATTAAAGTAAGTGATCAATTTGTTACTTTTTGAAACTTTAGTAGAAAAACAAAAACTTATTCAAATATAAGTGATCATTGATGTAGTTTACCCTTTCGATTATTTATTTTGTTTGACAAGAAAAGGAGAATGGGAGGGCAAAATGAACTCAATAATCCATGCGTCCAAATTAATTGGGCCTATGCCTATAAGACATACAAATTATTTCGATATCTATAGTGATTTTTACAGTATAGCTAGAATTTTTTTAAATATTAATTGTATTTGATCTCGTTAAGGGTACCACGATTTTTATGGTTCATATTTTCATATAAATTTTTTAAATTCGTCATATCCATTTGTTTCATCTATTAATTTTAAACAACTTTTTAACAGTTGTTAATATTATTATTATATCTTATTTTTAAAAGTAAACATTTTTGAAGGAACTCATCATATTTGAATGATGAGTTCCTTCAAATATAATCGTTGGATTTTTTTTTTAAAAAAAGAAGAATCGTTGGCATGTGATTGTTGATGTATATTTTTTGAAAAATGTAACTCAATATTATGACATGACAAGTAAAAACAGACATATTGAGTTATTTTTTACTCATAAATAGGAGAAATTGTTTAGGTATTTATATGAGAAGAGATAAAAAGAGAATTTAGGTTGACAAAATGCATTTATAAAAAATGGCAAATGATTTAAAGAATGATTTGTATGGATTCTCCGACTCCAATAATTTTGATGATTCAAGCTCATCTTCAGATGATGAGTTGGTCTATTGCTCAACTATTTCGAAGTTTTGAGGGAAAAAGAAATTGAAGGAAATTGAACAAGAGCTTCAAAAATCGAAGGAACGTGATCAAGATCTTTAATTATCAAAGAAAGATTTTTATGAAAGAATAGTTCCTATATTCAACTCCAAACGTCATTCAAATTAAACGACCTCTAGTAATATTGTTCTCCCTAAATTATTCAGGTTTAAGCAGTTGGGTAAATAGTCTAAAAACATTATCAACATATATTATCTTATAAACATCTCATACTATTAAAAAATCTTCAAATTATAATGATGATGATAATAGTTCATATATTCAACATCTAAGAAGTATTATAGGAAGGAATTTCATAAATTCACTAAAATAAACAAAAACCTAAACAAATGTATTTTATATCCGAGTAATAACAACAATACTAGAGAACCTTACAAGAAAATAATCTTCACGAGCATACCCATCGTATTACCACAAGTCAGGGACGGAGCCAAAACTAAATATTGACAGGGACCGAAGTATTAGATTATTTAAAAATATATATAAATACTTATTAGGTATTTAAACTCAAAATTCAGCAAGAACCAAGTCGCCTTAGTGATTAAGAGATCATTGTTATCCTTGAGGTCTAGAGTTCGAGCACTGCGTATGTGAAGATATGAGTGTTCATAGTCAAATAGTTTAGAATCTTTGTACATTTATTACCTTGTATGCACCCTAGATTTATAATAAAAAACCCTCAAAATTCACAAGATAACACCTAATTTGTCTAATATTTAAACTTACAATGACCTAAATTGTTATTAGACAACACATTTTGAGAATATGCGATTATCATTCTTTAGTTCGGTCCTTATTATATATTTAATAAAATCTTATACTTTTTTAATTTAAATATTTATTTTTACATGAACAAAAATACTATAAGACCAAAAGTACATCAAATATACAAAAGGGGCATGGCCGTTTTGGGCCCTCACTAAGTTACGGCCTACCACCAGTAGCCACGTGTTGATACATGTGGTGTTGCTTGATGACTAATTAGTCTATACCATCACTTCTTAGAACATCCATATTATATGGATTTTATTGAGAAAAATGTATCATTCTTCTAATTTGGGGTCGAAGTACAGCTATGATCGTTCTGATTCTTCATCGGTACCTCAGTGGATTCAGCTAGTCGATGTTATAAAGGTTTAGTGAATCTTGTGGGAGAGTATCTTGAAGTCTCAATTGAAGAAATGCTCTATTCGGTGCTGACGATTGATATTGTAATTTAGGATCAATCTTTAATGCAAATCAAAATCGAATGAAGTAAGAAAATTGTCGAAACTATCCTTAAGCTTTTTAGGGCTATGGCAAGGAAACGATTCAACTTAATATTGGAAAAGATTGGTTTTTCTAATAAATTTTAAAATAAATGTACAAATAAATAAATTTGGACTCGCCATGAACCTTTGAATTAGGTTGGTTGAATACTTAAAAATATCCTTTAAAATAATTTTAATAAAAAAAAATTTAAAAAAATGACCAGTATTTAACCAGAATCTCATTTTGAAAAGGGTTCGGAGTAGATTACGTGTGGGGAAGGGTGACCACCCCCACACCACCCAAAATCGGTACTTAAGAGATTATATGTCATCTAATTGCAAAGTGAATATACATTTAAATTATGATCCTAAAAAAAAATCAACAAAGGCTTTATTTTGTACGAACAATCCTTAAAAACACACTCCTTGTTAGTTAAGGAGCGTTTTTTATGGACTGTCCATTCAAAATATCATTACAATTTTTTTTTATCAAATTATATATTTAATCTATAAAAAAGAAAATAAAATAAAGTAAAGAAATCACTTGAGTATATAAAAAAGGGTGTTATTTTGTATGGGTAATTCTGAAAACATATTCCTTGTTAGTCAAGGTGCGTTTACATAAATTTATCATACAAAAATAACATTTATTCAATTTTTCTAGTGAGTATACGTGTATTTAATAAACATATATATATAAACTCATTGTGACGTAAAAACATATATATGCTATTTTATACGAACAATTCTCGGGAACGAACTCCTTGTTAGTTAAGGTACATTACCATAAATTCCTCGTACAACATGTTATCTTAATAAAATGTGACATTACAATAAAGAGAAACCAACGAGGACATAAACAAAATACCGTAAATATAGGAAGCTTAAATGCAAATAATAGGAAATTAAACGAATATGTAAGTGGATAACCAGAGTAAAAAGATAGTAACTTTAAGGGTTAAACTGTAAAACCAACAAAAATCATGGATATAAACAAAAATATCATATAATCTAAACACTGGAATCATAATAAAACCATCATTAACATTAAAGACTACAATGGAAATTGTTAAAATAGGATACTCAATATAAAATAAGCATAAAAATGAAATAACAAACGGAAAGGGATTAAAATAAAATATGTTAATATACAGTGCTGAAATAAGAAGAAATGCAACTTCAGTTAGTGACTAAATAAAAAATTTACAAAGCTAGAAGGACTTGGGAAGGGATTTACCCATGCTTTAAATGTGCATTCTTCCCTCCCAAATTGATTTCACGTAGCATGGGGTATATAATCCCCAAACTATGGCCAAAAATGGCCTAAATTCTTATTTATTTCTTTTTCACTCTTTTCCCAAAAGGGGAAATTTTTTTCTATGCCCTCTCTCTTCCCCACTCTTCTCCGGGGGAGGCCAAAAGCCTCCGGTCACCGGAGCGCTCCACCACCGCAGACGGCGGTCAGAGCTTGAGAAAACCTCCCCGAAACCATCCTCTCTCTCTCACCTAAACCCAAATCTGAACCCCTTAAAGCCTAAAAATCCATGAAACACCCTAGATCAAGGGATTTACCTTTGAAAAACTCCACCTTCTAGCGACGTTTAGACTTTTCGATAACAAATGAGATAAGCTTCTCCTTTATCCTCCTTTTCATTTCTTTTCTCTTCTTTGGTTGTTGTTCTCTCTCTACTTTTTCAGTTTTTGAAAAGTCCTCTCTGTTTTTTTGGTCATGATTATGTTGGTTTGTATAAAAAAGGATCCTCGATTTTTTATTGTGTTGTTATATTCATTGAAAAGGGAAGATTTTCCTTTTTTCTTGCTCTGCCTCGTTCGATCTTTGCTGAGGGGAGAGTATATTTCCTCTTTTCTGATTATTTTTTGTGTTTTCAGTTTGCATGCGAGAAAAATGAGGAAATATTGAAATTTTTGGCAATCTGTCATGTCACAGGGAGGGGGATAATTAGCCGCTGTAAGCGTACAGGTCAGGTGTGGTGGTGGCAGTATGAGTCAGACCGGTGGCAACAGTTTGGGCATTAATGCCCCGGATCTCTTGCAATCCTATCACAACACCACTGGGCCTTGTGTGGGGACCAATTTGGTGCACATATGGGAACTGGAGGAACACACACGTGTATCAAACTGAGTGTGCATCTCATACGCGGGGTAGATTAATTGTCAGGCTCCGACGGTGGCAACAACTATTGTATGCATTAGGTTAAACCCTAATATCCTTGACATCTAGACCGTTGGTCTAAAATCATGATCCAACAGCTGGTAGTTAACTGCGCATAGTTTAAGGGTTAAAACCCTAATCTGTTTTTGATCTGGTCTATCAGATCTTGTTAAATCCGATGGTTGTGATTTAGGCGACATTAAAGGCTTGATGTAGCTAGTGTTTTCTAAACCCTAAACTTCTAGGCTACTATTAGTTCGGGCTTGGTTCAGCTGGACCACTACGTGTTTGGGTTTTGGCTACCGTTTGGGCCTATAAAAATAAAATAAAATTTAGTGCATTACATACATATTCGATTTAATTATTTATTATATTTATTTATATGTGTATACTAATAATAAAGTACACCCCTAATAAAATATATATATAGCCACACGCATGACTTAATATAATGATTAACCCGTATAATTATGACTATATATATATATATGTTTAACCTAAATGTAACTTAAATGAAAGCCCCTTTGGACAAAATGAGCATTTGCATCTGCTCCTCTTTGCTCATTGTCGTGCAACGAGAATATACCTAAAATAAAAAAAATGATCATATTTGTCCGATTATGAGGAAATTGAAAGGTTAATCCACTCCACTGTAACTTTAGGGTAGGTCGAACTTGATATGCTCCACTTTTTCAGTTAATCGGATATCAAAAAAGAATTTGATTCACTTTGCTGCCCTTTAGGGAATATTGAATCGAATTTGATTTGCTTCACTTCTCTTCAGGAATATCTATTATGAAAGAAAGAGTATCTTCTCCACTACTCTTTAGGTGATATTAGACTCAAAAAACTTTGATCCACTTCGCAACTCTTTAGGGAATATTAAATTGAACTTGATTTGCTTCGCTGCTATTCATGAAGACCAAATTTGAATGAATGAGGATTTGCTCCATTACTATTTAGGGGAGATCAGACTTGAAAAAAACTTATATCCACTTCATTGCTCTTTAAGGAAGATTTAATCGAACTTGATTTGCTTCACTGGTATTCAGGCAGACCAAATCTGAAAAAGTGATGATATGCTCCGCTACTCTTTAGGGAAGACCAAATCTTTTAAAGAAATTTAATTCACACTACCACTTTTTTGGAATAACTGAATCAGGATCGATCCGCTTCTTTTGACTTAAATAAGATCGAATTTGAAAATTAAGCACTACCGATTGTTAGTGAATGTTCATCAATTATTAAACATCATACTCGAAGGTTTATACTTTGGGAGAATCTTTGAAAATCAATTTCTCTTATGAAACTTGTCTCGCATCCACCAAATATGGGAATATGGCTCGACTCACGTATTATTTGAATCTCTCCCTTTTGGGAACTTTGAATTGGTTAATTTTATCTTGAGGTTTCAACATATTCAGCCTTCAGCTTACTTTGGAAAACCTGTAAGTTCTCAATTTCATTTATCATAATCATGTATTTTATGAATGTTGTAATCCTGTTTATGCCTAAAATGTGTTAAGTAATGTAATTTTAGTGTTTTTTCTTTTTCGGATGAGAACCCTCGCTCGTTTGGCCGTCTCGTGACTCGGTCCAATCTTGGGTACAAAAATCACGATCGGTTCACCCTAGCTGACAACCTTGATTAGATACTCTGTAATTGGACATCGCCTTGATTTTTTTCCTTCTTGAAACCTAATAGTATTCATGACCAGTTGCTTGATTAGTGACAAACGTCTTGGATTAGCCACAACTTACTGAAACTTTCTATATACCCCAAGGCCTTAATTTCATGTAGGCCATCATTATGCAAGACTCATGCTAAAACCATTTTCAGCTTCAAAGCACCTGCACTTTTCCATAACTTTTTGCATAATAATACACGATGACCTTATTTTTTCAAGTTAAACTATATGTGTTTAATTTCAATGTAGGAATCTTGCAAAAGAGTGTTAACAAGAAAAAACCTCTTTTTATTTACATAAATGTAAAGAGTTTTTGGGTAAATACATGGCAAACTTTTAACTAGAAAAAGTAAAAGAAAATAAAGTAGGCGTCTATATATCAATAGTACAAATGCTTTTGAAATGGCACGTCGTAGAGTGACTCAAGTGTAGCTTATGTTAAAGAGATCCTGAGAATTGTAACAAGGTGTAAGGGTGTGAAGTTCCCTCTGGAATACAAATATCCATATACTAAATTCCATAAACAATTATTGAATCTCGTATGTACTCAATTTCTTTTTTGGTTGTTTCAAACAAGACCTTTTTAGTCTTTAGTCTCAACTCTGACCATCATTTAACATTACTACTTAGACCCAAAGCCTTTTCAACTTCACTGTCAATTTAGGACCTCCACCATGCACAAATCTCAAATTTCAACAAGACTTAAGCCACCCTTTATGGGTTTTCAACTTGAGGCCTCATTCGGTTTCAAGATGCCCTTTACGGATTTTCATCTTGAACCCCTTTATTTATTTTTCCTTTTTTCTTTTCTTTTTTTATCATTATTATTTTTCTTCTTTTTTATTTCTTTTTTATTCATTTTTTTTTCTTCTTCTTTTTTCTTTCTTTAGGAAAAATATTTTTTTACAGCGTCAGAGTTCACAGGGTTAGGTAACTCTGGTCCATCTATCTCAGTGAGGATCAAGGCTCCTCCACAAAATGTTTTCTTCACAACATAAGGTCATTCCCAATTTGGTATTCATTTTCCTAAAAAATCCTTTCGAATAGGAAGAATCCTTTTAAGAACCAGATCTCTCTCATGAAACTCTTAGGGATTAACTTTCTTGTTATGTGCTCGTATCACACGCCTCTAGTACATCTAAACATGACAAATAGCTTTCAATCTATTTTCTTTGATCAAATTCAATTAGTTATATCTAGTTTGTTCTCATGTCAATCTTTATAAGTCTCAGTCATCTTTTCTATAAGGCTCTTAATATTCTTATTAGCTTCTTCAACTGCCCCATTCATCTTTGGGCGATAAGTGGTGAAACTATGATATTTTATCTTGGCCTAATTATAGACTAATTCCATCATCTTTTTTTTAAGTTCAAGGCATTTTCAGAGATGATTCCTTCTGGTAGACCATATCGACAAATGATCTCTTTCTTTAAGAACTTGCAGACTGTTGATTGAGTGACATTTGCATAGGAAGCCACTTCTACCCATTTATTGAAGTAGTCTCTTTCTACGAAGATGAAATGTTAACAACTTAAAGCCTTAGGTGAAATTTCTCCAATGAAGTCCATGCCCTATATAGAGAATGGCCATGGGATTGTCATTCTGTGCAACCGATGGGGAGGGGTATGGATTTTATCTCCATAAATCTAGCACTTGTGATATTTGTTGGCATAACGGATGCAATCAGTTTCCATTGTTGACCAATAATACCCAAATCTCATTATTTTTCTAGTCATTGCATGTCCATTGGTATGGGTACTACACACTCTCTCATGTACTTTCTCGATGATTATTTTACCCTCTTTGGCATCCACACATCTTAATAGAATGTGATATGGACTTTTCTTATACAAGATCTCTCCATCAAACATATACCCTCCAACTATCCTTCTAATAGTCTTTTTTTGGGTCTCAGTTGCCTGCTCAGGATAACTTTGATATATGATGTATTGGAAGATATCATAGTACCATGGATTTTCATCTTCATCTTCTTCGATGCTATATTAATTGGTTGGATACTCATAAGCCTGCATCTCAATTGGCATCCTGTTTGAGTGTTTATTTACTTTATATATTACTACCAACGTAGCCAAGGCATCTACCATTTGAGTCTCTTCTCTAGGAGGTAATTGAATGCCACTATTTAAATTCTTTGATGAGTTTCATGACCAATTTATGGTATTCCATTAGCTTGGGATCTTTTGTCTCCCACTCTCCCCTCAATTGATAAATTACTAGGGCTAAATCCCATATACTTTGAGTAGTTTTACTTTACGTTCAATGGTAGCTCTGAAACCCAGGACACAAGCTTCGTACTCGACCATATTATTTGTGCAACCAAAATTCAACTGACTCGATAAAGGATCCACTTGGTGAGACCAAGATTGCCCTAATCTCATTCCCTAAGGCATTTGAAGAACCATCAAAGTTCAACTTCTAATGTTCACTGGTGGACGTAACTTCTTTCTCTACTGAAATAGCCATTAGATCTTCATCTGGGAAATTAAAATTTAGTGGTTTATATTCATCAGCAACCCTACTTGCAATAAAATCTACTATGGCGCTCTCTTAAACTGCTTTTTAAATTACGTATTGAATATCAAACTCTAATAATAGAGTCTTCCAATGAGCTAATCTTCCAGATAGGGCAGGTATACCTATCAGCTATTTCAATGGGTCAAGTCTGGAGATCAACCAAGTGGTGTGATACAACAAATACTGCCTGAGCCTTCGAGTAGCTCCAACCAAAGCATAACGCAACTTCTCGATCGTTGAGTATCTTGCTTCACAATTAGTAAAATTTTTGCTAAGATAGTAAATTGCTCTCTCTTTCATCTCACTTTGATCATGTCACCCTAATACACACCCCATTGAGTTCTTAAAGACTGACAAGTAGAGGATTACGAGTTTTCCTGAGATATGTGGCACTAAGACTGGGGCATTTTACAAGTATTGTTTAACTACTTCAAAATCTTCTTAGCAATTATCACTCCATACCTATAGGTTACTTTTACGGAGAAGGTGAAAAATGGGGTAACATTTCTTGGTCAATTGTGAGATAAACCGAGTGATGTAATTTAATATCCCTAGAAATCCTCAAACTTCTTTTTGTGTTTGTGGGGTAGAAAATTTTGAATGGCCCTGATTTTTCCTAGATCTATTTTAATCCCATTTCTACTCACTACAAAGCCCAAGAGCTTCCCAGATGTTACCTCGAATGTACACTTACTTGGATTAAGTTTTAGTTGGTATTTCCTCAATCTATGAAATATTATTCTCAAATTCTCAACATATTCTTCCTATGTTTTAGCCTTTACAATCATATCATCGACATAAGCTTCTATTTATTTACGCATTATGTTGTGAAACAACGTCACCATGGCTCTCTGGTATGTTTCCCTTGTATTTTTAACCCAAACGACATAACCTTGTAGAAAAATGTGCCCCACATGGTGAAAAACATAGTCTTTTCCATATCCTCAGGGTGAATCTTTATTTGATTGTAGCCAGAGAACCCATCCATGAATGAAAACAAGGAATTTCCAGCAGTATTATCCACTAGCGTGTCTATGTGTGGAAAAGGGAAATTATCCTTTGAACTGGCTCTGTTGAGATCTATGTAGTCAATGGACATATGAACCTTCCCATCCTTCTTTGGCACTGAGAAAATATTTTCCACCTACTCAGGATACTTAGCCACTTAAAGAAATCCAACATCGAATTGTTTTTTTACCTCTTCTTTAATTTTTAGTAGCATTCGGGTCTCATCCTTCTAAGCTTTTGTTGCACAAGTCTACATTCTGGCTTTATCGACAATTTTTGTACTACCAATCCTGTGTCTAAACCAATATGTCTTCATATGACCAAGAAAATACATCTTTATACTCCCGAAGCAATTTAATCAAATTCTATCGTCCCTCGGCAGATAGGTGGTGCCAATCTTTACTTCTTTCATATTTTCATATGATCCCAAATTCAGAGTTTCAGTAGGCTCTTCATGACGCAGAATATGCTTATCTTCGCTTCCCACCATTTTTAGTAGTGCAGAAGGTAAGTCGCATCATCATTATCACAATCCTCGATTTCTCCTAACATATGGGCAGCTCAAAGTCAATCTTTGGTTCAATATTATCAGTATTCATATTATTGATTTGTGAGGTCCTGAAAGAATCAAGAACGAGAAGATATATATACATATACAAATACAGGAAAATCTATCCCATCTCAAGATAAATACAAGGAAATAAAAATATTTAAATAATAAAGAATAAAGAAATGCATCTTTCATTAAAAATTAAAACAAATAGGTTAACCCTTTAAATAAGATCACCTAATGCCCTGGGTTTAGACAGAAGGGAAAGATTTCGTGTATTACTCTGAAACAGATTTGTAAAACACAACCAATCCTTCAGCAATCCAATTATCCAATACAAATCCTAGTGGATCGGGATAGATGCATACATCCATTCATTCTTCAGTTTCATCATCGAGTATCACATTGATGCCTAGGTCTTTCAGTGCATTCTCAACAATCGGCTCCTTGTCTCGCTAACTCCCTTGAAACATATGTCCTCCAGGCATAAAGGTGTCATGTAATGGCGGGAAGATCATCGACTCCCAACTGAGGTCCTCTCCATCTAACCTCGATTTCCTCATTTGTTGACTCTTTTTCATGCATTATAAACTCCCTTGGATGAACCTTCAGATGCAAAAATCTCTCTTTTTTCATAAATTTTTGTAAAATTCCATCTCTTTATCCTCCATCATTCTTTTAACCAAAGCTCAAAATTCAGAGCAATCTTTTATATCATGCCCCCATAATTATGATATTGGCATACAAGATTTTACTCCACTTGTTTAACTGCTGGGCTAGAAACCAATAGGCCTGCCTTGATCATCTGACCCCATATCCAGTGCATTGGTGGTTTTATCTCACTCACACTTGTCATAATCTTTTTCCCCTTTCCTCAACAATGGAATTAACTCCTAAACATGCATGGCTTGGCAGTGAGTTCTAAGCCACTTTTGTTTTCTCACTATAACCAAAGTTTACGACTTTCTTTTGCCTCAATCTTTGGACGATCTTCTTAAAGGCAATGCGGTTCTCTATTGAGTGTCAATAAACCCCTGTGTGATACTCACACTGGACATTATCATCATAACATTTGGGATATGGGGCTGCAGAGGTGACACATGGTAAGGAGACACCACGTGTCTATCATACAGGACCTGGAATAATTTTTTGTAAGATATAGGGATGAAGTCAAACTAAAGCTTATCCCTCTCCTGACTCAGCTCTCTTGTTCCTTGTCTGGCAGAACTTTTTACAGATAATCCTGTAGCCTGAGGTCGAGACACAGTGATGTTATTGGAATCATTTTTTCATTAGCAGTTTCTTGCTAGGCTCACCTTCATCAAGCCTCCCACTCTTGATTGCCCTTTCGATCATCTCTCCTAAATTAAGTAAATCAACAAAACTCTTGGACGAATTCCCTATGATATGGCCAATAAAAGGATATCTCAAATTATATATGAATAGTATGGTGGTTTCTTTTTTTTCCAATGATGGATGTACTTGTACAACCACATCCCTCAACATCTAAGCATATTGCCTGAAAATATCAATAGATATTTTCTCCATGTTTTGCAGTATGATTCGATTAGGCCTAACATCCTTCACATTCTTATATTTCTCGAGAAAAGCTTTGGCCAGATCCTTCCATGACCTGATGTGAACCCTACTTAACTGGTTATTCCATCGAATGGCAGAACCTGCTAAGCTCTCTTGGAAGAAATGAATGAACAATTGATCATAACCAATGTAGCCAATTATTTTTCTGCAGAAAGTAGTGATGTGAGCAGAGGGGAATCTCGTTTCATCAAACTTTTCAAAATCCAAAACTTTGAACTTGGGAGGTAGCACCAAATCAGGAACCAAACTCAGCTCATTTGCATCGATCCCATACATGTTTGTTTCCTCTTTTATATCCCTAATTTCATAATTCAGTTGTTTCCGTTTCTCTTCTAGCTATTTGCATTTCTCTTTTCTCCCATCTTCATCAAAATCTGGGATGTCTTTAGCTTGGTGTGGGTTTACAGAGGTGCTAGGTAAGTTTATTGGCACTCTTCTTGGCTGAGCAATTGTTCCTTGTTATGCTCTAACATGAGGTGGTGTAATGTTTGGGGGTATAGGGGTTCTTCAGTGGTAAAACCAAAAGTTGGAGCATTTCCACGATAAGCTTGTGGTGTGAAACCTGAGGAGTAAAAGGGTTCTTCGGTAGTAGCATCGATAGGTGGAGTTTCTTCTCGATATGTATATCTTCCCTCTAACATGCTAGTAGGTTTCTTCTATTAGTATTTGTTCACGCATCTCTTCTTGATCCTTCCTCATATTTTCCTGTATTTCTAGCTGGATTTTCTCAATTTGGGCTAATCTCTCATCCATTGCCTTTTTCCTAGTATTATACGGGTGCTTGGAAGTTTCTAGTATTCTGTAGTGCACCCTTAATTATTAATTTTGATGGTTTGATGATGAGTATAAATTGTACGAAAATAAAATGCTAAAGACAAATAATTGTAAAAGTGCAAGTAAAATGAAGAAAATAAAACTTCAAAGGTAAATAAAATGCAAATGCATGTGGAAAGACATTGATTCATAAAAAGTGATCAGTCTTAGAACAACATTCATTTAAGGAAAAAAATATCATCATTACAAGACGATCCCATTACAAAAAAGGCCTAGCTCGAGTATTCAGCTCCATTATCTCCTTGACAAACCAAGTGACCCTTCTTTCTAAATTTGACGCTAGATTTGCGTAGCTCTGGATGACTCTTGCTTGGATATCCATCTCCCCTACTTTCTTGCGATGCCAATCAATTGATTTGTTGTTTTGATTATCACACGATTCATATTTGCTTTCCAATCCTCATATTTGCGCTCAAGCCCAGTGATCTGCACTTGACAACTTTGCAGTGCATTTTCTAAGTCATGAACCTTTCTTTGCAAAGAGGCATTCTCCTCAAGGGTGATCCTTAAATCTTTCGGTCTACACTGAGCATTCTTCAAAAACAGGGAATTTCGAGCTGCAAAATGTAAGGATTGTACTCCTCGTTCTTAGATTGGATCTAAGTTAACTCTTCCTCGTGCATTTCTTTCATCTCGTGTTTCTCTTGATTGAGGACCTCTATTCGATCATTCTTTGCTCCACGTCGTTGTATCCAAAGGAATACCTCATCATGCTTACCTTGGAGCACATGATCTCGATACTACCTTTCCAATTTAAACTCCTCACTCCTTCGCCTCTTTTTAGCTTCAAATTCATCTATTCTTTGTCCTCTAATTTCAAGGTCACTCAACATGTTATTCACCTCCATTTTGAACCCCTTGAACATATTATTTTTCTCAACTTTTAACTTTTCGACTCTTCGTTTTTCCCTTCTAGCTCACTTACTCTGCCTTGATTTTCAGCTTTGATCTCCTCAATCTTAGCTTGCAACCCTTGCATTTCAAAAGTGAGCTCTCTTCTCGCTTCTTGCTGAGGGTATGCCTTTGTCCAGATTCTTTATCTTCTTTTCTTTCACCACTCAGTGCACGAGTCAATGTCTTCTTCTCTCATTTGAGCTCTTGATCTCTCTTCTTTTTCTCTGTATCTAACTCTCTAACCCTGAATTCTCTTTCATCTCTAACGTCCTTAATTCGACGATTATTTTCAGCGTTGAGTTCCAACTTCCACTGTTCTGAAGTTTTTCATAGTCCAGTAATTTTCCAAGCCTGATTAATCTTTTGATAATCTTTTTGTAGATCATCGAAATCAGCCTCAACTTCATCCCTCCTCTTTCGCATGAGCTCAAATTGTTTGCCATGAAACCCAACATCGAGATCCAACATGGAATTTTCTCGCCTAAGATCTTCACACTTTTTTTCTTTTTTGGAAATTTTGGCTTCATATTCACTTCTCAATATTTCTAACTCAGATGTCACATATATGAATTGCTTCTCTAAAGGAATAGCTCGATCACAATCAGATAAGGGAATAATGTTATTCTTCGTTGAATCTCCAAATCACATAGTATGGTGTTAACATGACATTAGATGCTACCACATCAAATTGAAAGGTTAACTTCCAAGCATCTGAAATTAAACGAGTTGTTTTCTTATAGTGATATCCATGGTACAAAAATTCAAACATACTCACGCCAAAGGTGGCTGGAACAAACCATTGTGTCCCATACTGCCTTAACACCATTAGTGGAGCATAACCTATTCCACCCTATAACTTGTAATACCCCAAATTTTGATTAGTAACTAAAATATAAGTTTTTGAATGCTTAAGGGCTAAAGTATAAATTTTATAAAAATTTAGGGACCAAAAATTTAATTTTTAAAAGTTATAGATTTTAGCTCGTAAATGAAAAGTTTGGCCTAAAACGAGGATTTTTGTGGGAATCAGATTTTCAGTACGAGATTTGTGTTAAAAGCTATAAAGTGATAAAGTTCGGTATTGAAATCCGATAATCGGATCGAACCAGAATTTTACGAAAATTTTAAAGATGTTATAAAATGGTTGGAAATATTATTTTCATATTTTAGATCAGAGAAAGTTGGCTCAGAATAGTGTTGTATTTTTTTAGATTTGACCAAGCAGTGGAATTTTAGTGACTACGAAATTTTGGAAAATTTGATGGTCAAGAAGGGAAATTGAGAGGTGAGATTTTTACATCCATTTAAGAATATTAAAATAGAATTAAAAGAGTGGCATGGAGGTAAAAATAGGGATTCATTAAGGGCTATTTAGACTTTTGGTTTAAATTGAATTAAAAATTCAATTTAATTAGCTTTAAAAGTCAAAGTTAGGAGATAATTGCTTAAAATATTCAAAAAAGTAGCTTCTTTATTCTAGCAAGCTTTCGAACCTCCATAGCCAAAGCTGAGTTTTTTTTTTTTAATTTTTGGTCCATTTTTATTAAGATTTTAAGTTAGGTTATTAAGGATAAAATAACCTACATGAAATTCTCTTTAATTTGGCATTAAAATCTTCATGTTTTATGTTTAAGTTGGTGAGATGTGGATGAAGGGGATGTACGATTCTTATGATTTAAGTTTGATTATTGATATTAGAAATGTTGTGAAGTTGAAATCAAGCATGAAAGTTGTTAAAAATCAAGTGTAAGACTATATTTATGGTTTGGCCATAGGGTTACGTTTAGGAAAATGTTGTGTTTGATTTACATTTGTTATGGAAAGGAGTTGAATTGGTTTTAAATGTTGTGTGAATGATGACATTGAGATAGAATCAAGCTTAGAGATTATTTTTAAAAAGAATCAAACTATTCGACCAAAGGAAAAATTAGGGAAAATATTGAAAAATTCCCTATGGTTTAGAATTGATATTAGAAGTGTTATAAGTGACTTGGAGATCAATTTGGAACCTTAAAAGTAAAAAAAAAAGGCTAGTTTAAAAGTTTTAAGGATTTTGGGATATTATTTTATAAATGTGAGATTTGGAGTATTCAATGATAATATTTAGTATTAAGATGCTGGAAAGTTAAGTTGCAAAGTTGGTTGGAACCAAATTTAAAGTTAGGTAAAAGTTAGGGGTGGAATTTGAAAAGTCCAAGAAATATAGGGATATGATTTCAAGTTTTTAATTGTTGAAGTACCATTTGGGTAAAATAATACATTTATGGAAATTTTATTTATGTGCTGATTTTTGAGTTTAAATGTTGAGTTGGGATCGAATTCCAAGTTTATCAAGTTAGGTTGTTGAAATTGAAAAGTTTTAGAAAGTTAAGGATGAAATTGAAAGTTTTTAAATATTCAAGTGTTGATTTGAATATTTTATTAAGGTAATGGAAATTTGATGTGATTAATGTGACATTACCATAATAGTGAAAGGCTATTATGAATTTAATGGGAAGTTAAGGTGAATTCTAGAAAAAATTCATAATTAGTGGGTTGATTGTGCAATTAGCAAAAGTTGAAGGGTTGATATATTTTTGGAATTTAGGGAAATTATTTTTAGAATTTTTAAATTTAAAAGTTGCGATGGAATTATGATTTAGTTTTATATATATATATTTGGAATTTAAGGATAATATTTTGATAAATTTAAAAGTTGCGATGGAAGTACGATTTAGTCTGATATCATTTTAAGTATCGCATTTATTTCTATCGAATTTTATATTTAAGTTTAGATTATGTTAGTTATATGCTAACATATAGTTTGAATATTTTATGTTATTATATAATGTCCTCATATCAAGGTAAATTTAGTGATTCAAGTAGCTTGAAAGGAAGGAAAAATTATGGGATCGAGAAGACTATAGTGGAGAAGGTTCGATAGTCAGGCAAAGGTGAGTGCATTTAATTCATGTTTGTATTATCATACAAACATTGGCTTACGATAAGCCATTGATGGAGTTACTACGGTAATAAGTGACTCCTAATGTTATGTGAATTGTGATTCTAACCTAAAGGTTCATTCATTAAGCTTACATAATTATGAAATTAAGCTAAGAATGCTAATTAAGGAAAGTTGTCTAGAAATTAGAATTCCAAGAGTGAATTTAGAAATTCACCATAAAATATACCGAGTAGATTAGAGAATGATCTTTATATCGCTAAATTTGTATATCAGTCTAGCTTCATTTAAAATATACAGTAATTGATTTCAAGGAGTATAAAAAAGATATGAAATTTTAATCTGTGATAGGTCAGAAAACAGGGCAGTCGATTCTACCGAAACAACTTCTATCAGTAAACTTTGAAAATTCGTTATAAATTGTACAAGAGAAACTAGACAGAGTGCCTTATATGGTTAGATTTTTATTTTAGTTTTTTTTCATTAGGGTAAACAGAACAATTTTTCAGTATATTAATTAATACATAATAATATTTTTTTGAAGGTAGTGCAAACTGGTACTATATATAGAATTTTGTTAAATTGTATATTGAAAGTAATGGAAGCTGAAGGATTTAAATCTAAAGCTTAGTGAGACTTATATTTTGATTTAAAGATAATAATAATAAAGTGTTAAAGTGAGTACAATTTGTTTATTTGATTATTATAGTCGAGGACGACTTACGATAAGTCAACCTCATTTTATTTTCCAGTATGATTTATAAATTTTTAGTGTGGAATATTTCTATAAAATTTTTCATTAAGTTTTATGAATGATTCTGGGTATGAAATGCCCAAGTATGATATTTACAATGATGAATTCTAAATGTTTACTATTATCAGATGATTTTTCCAGTTATTAAATAATTACAAATATCATATATTTTACAGTTATCAGATACATATTAAGAAATGATTCAATGATAATAAATATAAGCCTATTGTTTGTTGCATTAAGAGTCGTATGTACATTTGGCATGGAATTAAGTGAGTACCTATCAGTTCATCATTGGTACATTCATGTATTAATGTTCAGTTATCAGTTCAGCTTTGGTATATTCGTGTTTCAATGTTCAGTACTGTTGGTGCTCATTCAGGTTATGATTTAACTGAAGTGAAACATATCTCAATTTTAGTTATGATTCGGCACCGCGTTGTATCCAGTGCGTACCATAAACTCACATACCTTATATTCTCTTACATATACATTGTGCTATAAAAGTAAACGTGAAAGTTATGACAATATATGAAAGAAAAGAATATAGAATTGAAAAGAAAATTTTAAAATATGTTCGAATGAAAAGAACAAAAGTTATATATGATATTCAATGTTAACTTACATGATTTTTGACAAAATCATGAGATGATGATTTTTCAGGTTTTTAGAAGGAAAAAAGGTTGGACTAGCCCGATTTTAAGTTTAATGATTTTATTTAAATTACAGTTTGTTTCTTATATTTTATGAAATTTATGGTTTTATATTACTTCAGTTATATTTCTGTCTCACTAAGTTTTACTTAGCACGTGATGATTTTCATGCGTAGGTTTGAATAAAGTAGATGTCGTGAAGTGAGGAGCTTGTCATTATCTTATACAAAACCAAACCTAATATCCAGTGAAGCGGTTGTTCTCTACTCTTCTACAACTGTTAGGAGACTTGAGTCTTTCAACTAAGACTGTAGGTACGGGATTTAATTTATTTTCCAACCGCTCAAAAAGATCAACCATAGTAGAGTCTATATGGCAAAGAACTTTTGGAAAAATTATTAGTCCATAAATTTCTAAAGCAAACATTTACATGCTCTTCTCTATATCACTATGTTTGATAATCAATCTTTTAATACACGACCAAGGAAAATAGTTGGACTCCCCCTTCTGTTGAATGCATTCATTGACCCATTTCTCTTCCTTTCCTGTAATCTTTACGAGCTTGCTTTTGAAAGGTTGAAATCTTGTTGCCCTTGAATAGATTCTATTCAAGTGTATCCCTTCAAAATGAAATAGGGAGGTTTACTCTTCCAAAGTAGGAGTCATGTTCTCTTTGTTGAAAGTGAAACAACTATATGTTGGATTCCAAAACTGGATCAGAGGCTTGATCAATGGCTCGTTTATCTTCACATACAACAAGAGAGCAATGTCTCCAAAGTTTTTCCATAATGTGTGCTTCATATCAGATCCCCAACTCTCCTAGATTTCACGTAGCCACTGGAGCGACCTCTGGTAGCACTGATATGTAGTCCTCAATCAAACTATCTCCCTTTTTTCTCTGGGTTTCTTCATACCATGACATTACTTCTACATTCTTTATTTCCTTGTTATGAAAACTCGTCTCCATTTTATTACCGCCTTCTACTTTGATGACCACTTCTTGCACCAACACCTTTCTTAATGATATGATCATGCAATGCAACAATACAAAAAAAATAGAACTATGTCATTATATAAAATGAATAATCGAATAATTAAGAAAATATATCGTAAATTCTACCCACATGTTTCTAGTTCACAGGCTTCGTACGTAAATATAAACCCTAATTGCATACTCTTTTAGTTCTCTTGCTTTTTGCAGAATAAATAAATAACTGAATAAGTAAATCTTAGGAAAGCTTAGAGTGAGTTTCCTCTTTGTGAATTTTGAAGAGCCACTGACAGAATTTCGGCACAAAACAGGCAGAATTTCAGTACTACTAAAAGAGTCCTCGAATTGTCCATTATTGGTGCCCCCTTGGACCTGCTAGACCTTCAATACTTACCCATTATAGGCTTAAACGGGTCAAGTTGAATTTGAGAGGACTCATGTCCCCATATCCATGTGAGGAAATTCAATGTTTCGCTCATAAACACAAGGCATATGCACCCCAAAGGTTACTCACTAAAGCCCATACGGAGAAAAATAATTTTTCTCACATAAGCGTAGCATTCACCCCTACCTAAAAAGACAGAACAAAATTAGAAGGCTTTAAATATTCATGGTTTTAGCGTGTCTGAGGGGAAACTCACAATCCTTTGTCTCGATCCAAAAACAATCAGATTAAAAAAAGATCAGAAATCTAAACGCATAAATTACACATTAGTACAACTAATAAATAAAGGATTTATGATGCGATGCAAACAAAACATAATGATCAAAATTTAAATATCATTCATATTTACATTTTCAACTAAAAAGATGACGTATAATCGATTACGGCCTGACTCACTAATGTCCCCAGTGGAGTCATCAAGCTGTCGGAATGGTCCTTAAGCTTTTTAGGTCTATGGCGAGGAAACGATCCAACTTAATCTTGGAAAAGATTGGTTTTTTAATAAATTTTAAAATAAATGTATAAATAAATAAATTTTGAGTTGCCATCAACCTTTGAATTAGGTTGGTCGAATACATAAAATATCTTTTAAAATAATTTTAAGAAAAAAAAATTAAAAGACAAATAAATGATCGACGTTTAACCAGAAAGTCATTTTGAAAAGGGTTCGGGAGTCGATTGCTTGTGGGGAAGGATGAGCACCCCCACAACGCCCAAAATTGGTACCTAAGCGATTATACGTCATCTAAATATTGAAATTTGCAAATCCGAATATACATTTAAAGTATGATCCTAAATTATTTTTTGAAAAAAGGCATTATTTTGTACGAACAATCCTTAAAAGCACATTCCTTGTTAGTTAAGGCACATTTTTTATGGATTCTCCATTCAAAAGATCATTACCATGTTTTTTTATAAAATTATATATTTAATATATAAAAAAAGTAAATAAAATAAAGTAACGAAATCACTTGAGTATAGAAAAAAGGGTGTTATTTTGCATGGGTAATTCTTGAAAACACATTCCTTGTTAGTCAAGGCACGTTTACATAAATTTCTCATACAAAATAATATATAATCATTGGGAGGTAAAAACATATATATACTATTGTATACAAACAATTTTCAAAAACGAACTCTTTTTTAGTTAAGGTACGGTACGTTTCCATAAATTCCTCGTACAACATGTTATCTAAATACAATGTTCCCTTACAATAAAGAGAAACAAACAAGAACTTAAACAAAATACCATAAATATAGGAAGCTTAAATGCAAATAATAGGAAATTAAACGAATATGTAAATGGATAACCAAAGTAAAAAGATAGTAACTTTAAGGGTTAAGCTGTAAAACCAAAAAAATATGGCTATAAACAAAAATATCATATAATATAAACACTAGAATCACAATAAAACAATCATTAACATTCAAGACAATGGAAATTTTAAAATAGAATAGTCAATATAAAATAAGCACAAAAATGAAATAACAAACGGAAAGGGACTAAAATAAAATATATTAATATACAGTGCTGAAATAAGAAGAAATACAACGTCATTTAGTGTAAATTGAAAATTTACAAACCTAGAAGGACTCGGGAAGGGATTTACCCAGGCGCTAAATGTGCACTCTTCCCTCCCCAAAACGACGACACGTAGCATAGGGTAAATAACCACGAAACTATGGTAAAAATGGCCTAAATTATCATTTGTTTCATTCACTCTTTTCCCAAAAGGGGAAAAATTTCTCTACCCTTTCTCTTCCATACTCTTCATCGAGGGATGCCGAAAGCCTCCGGCCACCGTTCACGGAGCGCTCCGCCATCGTACACTGCGATCAGAGCTGGATAAAATCTAGGGATTTACCTTCGAAGAACTCCACCTTCTGGCGACGTTTAGACTTTCTGGTAACAAATGAGGTAAGCTTCTTCTTTCTCGTTCCTTTCCTCTCTTTTTTCTTTTTTGGTTGTTGTTCTCTCTCTTCCCCCCCCCCTTTTTAGTTTTCGAAAAGTCTTATTTATTTTTTGTTCATGGTTATGTTGCTATGTAAAAAAAAACGGATCCCTAATTTTTTGTTGTGTTGCTATATATCATCGAAAAGGGAGGATTTTTCCATTTTCTTGCTCTACCTCGCTTGATCTTTGATGAGAGGAGACTATCTTTCCTATTTTCTGATTATTTTTTGTGTTTTCGGTTTGTATACGATAGAAATGAGGAAATATTACAATTTTTGGTAATCTGTCATGTCAGAGGGAGGGGGAACAAACAACTGTTGTAGGTGTGGATGTCAGGCATGGCGGTGGCAGCGTGAGTCAGACCGGTGGCCGCAGTCAGGGCATTTAATGACCCGAATCTCTTGCGACCCTATCACAAAATGGTTGTGGCCTTGTGGGGGACCGACTATGTGCATGTGCGGGAGCTGGAGGGACACACACGTGTATCAAGCCAAGCACACATCTTAGACGTGGGGAAGATCAATGGTCAGGCTTCGGCGGCGATGGTAACTATTAGATGCATTAGGGTAAACCCTAATATCCTTAACATCTAGACCATTGGATCTAAAATCATATCCAATGGATGGTAGTCAATTGCACATGGGTTAAGGGTTAAAACCCTAATCTGCTTTTGATATGGTATATTAGATCTTGTCCAATAAGACGGTTGTGATACAGGGTGGTGTTGGAGGCTTGATGTAGCTAGGGTTTTCCCAAACTCTAAACTTCTAGACTACTATTGGTTCGGGCCTTCTTCAGATGGACCACTTCGAGTTTGGGTTTTGGCTATTGTTTGGGCCTGTAAAAATAAAATAAAATTTAGTTCATTATATATATATTCAATGTAATTATTTATTATATATATTTATACGTGTATAATAATAATAATCATGTACACCCCTAATAATATATATATATAGCCACATGCATGACATAATAATGATTAACCAGTATAATTAATATTAATAATAATATGACCATATATATATAGCCACATGCATGACATAATAATGAACTTGATCGAGATCTTTAATTATCAAAGAAAGATTTAAAAAAGAGTAGTTCCTATATTCAATTCCAAATGCCATTTAAACGACCTCTGGTAATATTGTTCTCTATAAAAAATATGGGTTGAGCAGTTTAGTAGATAGTCTAAAAACGTTATCAAAATATACTATCTTATAAGCATATAATACTATTTAGAAAACTTCTTCAATTACATTCAAATATTCCATTATAGTGTTCAACATCAATTTGATGCACCTCCGATGGTTGACGTACTATACGTTCCTCATACTTTTGTCTTCAATTTATTAGAACCAAGCTATTAAAACAAGTAGAGGGGTCAAACAACACCTGTTCATGACCAAAACAAATGTATATCAGATCCAATTATTAACAACAATACTAGAGAACCTTACAAGAAAATAATCTTCACTAACATACCCATCGTATGACCACCAACGATCACCTGTTGATATATGTGGTGTTATTTGATGACTAATTAGTCTATACCATCATATTTTAAGACGTAAAATCAACATTAATACCACGATAACTCCCAAATAACACCTGTCCAAGACCTTATAGATAACCTTGCAACAGAGTTAAGTAACGTACGATCTTCCCCACCAAAAACCCATACCGATTCCACCAGAACCTATATAGCCACCCACCATCAAAACTATCGACCGACCACCTTCTACAGTTGTCCATATTACCAGTCAACAAAATCATATGCATTTTATTAAGAAAAATGTATCGCTCTTATGTGATGGCTTTAGCTTCCCTGTTAGAGTAAGAGAAGCTCATTGCTATTCTTTTAATTTGGGGTTGAAGTGCAGTTATTATCGTCTTGATTCTCCATCAAATACCTCACTGGATCAAGTTAGTTGTTGTTGTTCTAAAGGTTTAGTGAATCTTGTGGGAGAGTATGTTGGTGTCTCGTATGACGAAGTGCTCTCTCTGGTGTAGGCGGTTGATGTTGTTCTTGAGAATCAATCTTTTGATGCAACATTGAATGCTCAAATTGGTAATTTAATGGTACAAGTTGTTTCTGATGCAATTCTCTCTACATAGGTAGATTCTCATATCGTCGTTGTGCTGGAAATGGGGATTTAGGCAGTGAGCATCATGAAGCTATTGTGTCAGGACTTGCGGGGAGGAAGGATTTGTTGCTAGGGGTGAGCTTCAAAAAAATTATCTTTTCAACTCAACACGACTTAAAAAAGTTCGACTCAAATTGACTTTAATTGTAATTTTATTATTTCTTCTCATCGAAATTTCAACTTTTTGATGAAACAAAATAAAAATAATAATTCGTCATAAATAGAATGCATTCTGATAGGTACGTGGACAATGGCATTGGGTTAGAATTTTTTTTTGTTCTTATCAAAAGTAATATTTTATTGTTAATTAACTGAGCTTAAGGAACAGTTACGAAAAATATCAATATATTTTTGAAACATTTTGATCAAATATTATCTTATAATTATTTCATACTATTAAAAAGACTTCTTCAAAAAAAAAAAGGTTGCATTCAAATTATTTTTACTCACGCTCTGATTTTCCATTGAGTGAGATCAAGCTCTCAATATAAGTAATAATTTGCATTGTTTTTCTATAACCACTTTAAGCTCTCGTGTGGAGGAATCAAACAACATTAAGTTAGATCATTATTATAGTCTTCTAAATTTGGTTTAGATGTTACATCTAAATCTTAAAGACCGTATTAATCACTAAAATGGTCCAAATTTTATTTCAAAAACTTTAATATATATATAATCAATTTTACAAATGATTTAATCAATTATTATCCCTTTATCAGAAAAAATAACAATAATTAAAACAATATCAATATATTTTTAAAATGTCATCGATCAAAACCCCAATGGACTCTATCTCCATAAATATATTTGATCATCGATCAAAATTATTCAAAAGCACGAGTTTCATGCCGTTTGCTATTAGTTTTCGCTATTCGTGGCTCTCATGTATTGATACCATACTTTTGGTCATATTTTATTAGTTGTGTGTTTTAGTCATTGATTCTTCAATTTCTTTATTGATATCAGTTAATTATTGGCTAAATTTGAATCCGATACTTATCGACCTCTATTGAAAAAAAAACTTTAACTCCTTATTTCAAACCCAATTTTGTTCTTTTTATTATTTAGTCCGTCATCTTTGTGTTCAGTTCAACTTAGTCCCTAAATTTAAATCCTTAAAAAAATCTTCTACCAAATAAAAACTTGCCCTCATTTAACTTTAATTTCCATTTGTTTCAAGAATTCACCTTTTGAACCTATTCAATATTGAATTTTCATTAAAAAAAATATCTAGTTGAATTTTGACCCCTATTTCATATCTTTACATTTTATCCTACTGATATCTTTCGACAATTTCAACAATCGATTCAAATTCCACCACGAGGTAATTAAATATTTAATCGTACAACTTAAATAGGTTTAGCTTATACATTCAAGCTTAAACCTTTTGAGTAGTCTCAGTGGTTAAAATAAATTTTGTTCTCTCTTAAGGTATTGAGTTTAAACAACTACATGGAATCCATTCTCAACCATTACTTGTAGGTACATGGACAATGGTCTTGGGGTAGAAATACGAAAATAACATAATTAATTAAGATGTCACTGTTTAAACCTATGTATAGGAAGATTTGTTCGTCGAAGCATTTTTAAAAAAAAAATTGGGTGAGATTGGATAAAAATTAATTTTTTTAAATAGTCTCAAATAATTACAATATAGTACCTATTCAAAATTTTCTTAAATAATTGATAATGTATACACACCCTACAGTCGTCGCTGCTCAAACCCAAGACCTCTATGGAGATCAGCATTCTCTTTTACCACTAAAGCTATTTGATAAATTAAAAAATATAAAACAATTCAGGTTTCACGTTCAAGGTTAGACTCGATTCGATCTGTTTTTTTATATTTATGTTTATTTTAATATTGTCGGAATGGTCCTTAAGCTTTTTAGGGCTATGGCAGGGATCGATCCAACCTAATCTTGGAAAAAGTAAGGTTTTTAAATAAATACATAAATAAACAGATTTTGAGTCACCATCGACCTTTGGGTTAAGTAGGTCGAATATCTAAAAAATGCCTTTTAAAATAATTTAAAAAATAATTTTAAAAGATGTAAAAATGATTTGTGTTTAACCATAAATTCATTTTGAAAAAAGGTTTGGGAGTCGATTACGCGTGAGGAAGGATTAGCACCCTCACAACGCCCGAAATAGGTACCTAAGCGATTAAATGTTATCTAAATATTGAAATTAGCAAATGCCCAAATTTAGATAAAATACATATATTAATTACATTAAAAAACAACTTCATTTGGATATAAAATCTATTATTTTATTCGAACAATTCTTGGAAATACACTCCTTGTCAGTTAAGGCGCGCTTCTATAAATTCCTCGAGTAAAATACTATTTGAAAATATTACAAATAGAAAGAACTAAAAAAATGTAAATAATGGATCAAGATAATAAAGATAGAGACTTTACGGATGAAACTATACAACCAATAAGAAATAAAGGCAACCATTACAAATATTTTTGAACTAGATACTGCAATCGTAAATAAACCAACTTTAATCATTCATGACCAAAATGGAAATTATTAAAGTAAGGCCCTCAAATTAAAATATTCCAAAAAATAAGATAACAAGTGAAATGGGACTACAATGAAATAAAAACAAAAACAATAGCCAAATCATAAACCATCAGTGACTAAAATGTATAAATTGAATATATCATATCTAAATTATAATAAAATAATAAACATGACTCAAACAGTGGCTAAAATGAATAAAAATAAAAACTAGTGAATAAATTTGAATAAACCACAATAATAATAGTGACTAAATTAAAACAAGCACAAATTAGAGGATAGAATAAAAGAAAAAAATAAACAGAGGACAAGTGACTGAAATGGAGAAACACACATAAAGTATGAGGACCTGTAAGAAAATAAACCAAAAAGTTAGTGCTGATAAATAAAAAGGGAAAATCACTAAATCAGTCCCTAAATTTTTAATAAAAATTAAATAGTCACTACATATGACCAAAATGTAAATCACGCCTAAACATACATGAACTAAAAAATTAAACCAAAAATATATAACATGAATCAAAAATACGTAAATTAAAAAAAAGGTCTATATTGGTGACCATTTTACAAAAACACACCTAACTTAGGGGGACCTAAGTGTAATTTCCCCTAAAGTTTTCTATAAATATCATATTTTTCTTTTTATTAATTATTTCATTTTTATTTTTTAAGATTTTTTAGAGAGAGATTATCTCACCTCTCTATAGGATTCCGACCATCGCACCGCTGTCCGGGCTGACGCCGGTCGTCGCGCCACCTCCTATGTTGTCGTCAGCCACCAACTTTCACCAGGAGGCTCGTCTTTACCTCCCCGTTATTATTTTCATTTTTATTTTTTAAGATTTTTTAGAGAGAGATTATCTCACCTCTCTATAGGATTCCCGACCATCGCACCGCTGTCCGGGCTGACGCCGGTCGTCGCGCCACCTCCTATGTTGTCGTCAGCCACCAACTTTCACCAGGAGGCTCGTCTTTACCTCCCCGTCTTGGATCTGGCCTTAGTTTTACGAGACGATGCATCGTTTGTCGTAAAAATACCGAATACCATTCAGCTTTCCTATGCTCTGATCGTCGCTGTCCGCTGTTAGATTGGGTCGATTTTCATGTATGTTGGTATCCTGTAACTTGCGCACCTCCTGATTGTTTGGATCTACGAAAGGAGACCCTGGTCACCGGCAAAGTTCTGAGCAAAGGTATCCTTCTTTTATTCTTTTCTTTTTTACTTTATATTGCTTCAATAAAAAGAAAAGAAAAAAAAAGGAATATATATATAAATATATATATTTCGAATGAAAATGCAAAAACCTGAAAAAATTTGCTTCAAACACCCTTTTTTATTCCTGTTCGAAAACGAGGAAGTTCCCATTTACATTGTTTTTCTTGAATCCTTTTACAAAATCGAAAGAAACCCAATTTTCTTTTATCTAGAAAATTAAGTCCCATTCCCCCTATTTTTTTTCTCCCGATTCTTTCCCCCTCATTTCTTTATCTATTTTCTTCTCTTTTATGGATATTACGGGTTTGGTAAGGATGATGATGGTGTACGGTTGAGATCCCAAATTTTCCAAGTTTGGCTCCTGGATTTTCTGGGATTAGTTGGTTGGTTTGATTTGATTTGTTATTTAGGGTTGATTGATTATTTTTTATGGTGGTTGTAGGATGATGGTGGAACAGAAGTCGTACGACACTGGTGATGGGCGATGATGAGTTCCACTAGAGACGACAACTTGCTTTGATGGCAGCAGCAAGAATATATAATCTTATGGTTAGGGTTTAGTTGGTTTGGGACTAGTTTAAGGTTATTATAATTGGGTTAACTTTGTTTTTGTTTAACCCGATCGAGCATGTTGTAATTTGGGGGCTAGTTTCGGGTTTATATCCTGTAAACAAAATAATAATAAATAATATTAATATAAAAATAGGTCTCTGGACTAAAACGGGTGTCGACAGCTACCCCTCATTGCCCATTATTGTGTTAACAATAATATGGAAAAGATAAAAAGACAACGCGTTTTTATTCGATTCCATCTCTGTACTTTGAAATTTGATAAAGGATCTACTCCACTGTTTCTGTAGGGTAGAACAGATCGAGAAACGTTGATTCATTCCACTGTTCTTCAGGGAAGATTGAATCGAAATTGATTTGTTTCATTACTATTCAAGAATACCAAATCTGAAAGAAAAAGAATATGCTCCACTACTCTTTAGGGGAGATCAAACTCGAAAAAACTTTGATCCACTTCACTATTCTTCATGGAAGATTGAATCAGAATCGATTTGCTTCCCTTCTCTTCAGGAATACCAAATCTAAAAGAAGAAGCGTCTGCTCCACTACTCTTTAGGGGAGATTCGACTTGAGAAAACTTTGATAGACCTCACTGCTCTTCACGAAAGATTGAATCAGAATTGATTTACTTCACTGCTCTTCAGGAAGACCAAATCTGAAAGAAGAATCTGCTCCACTACTCTTTAGGGGATATCAAACTCGAGAATACTTTGATCTACTTCACTGCTCTTCAGGGAATATTGAATCATAATCGATTTGTTTTACTTCTTTTCAGAAAGACCAAATCTGAAAGAAAAAAATCTGCTCCACTACTCTTTAGGGGAGATTAGATTCGAGAAATCTTTGATCTATTTTAATTCTCTTCAGGAAAGATTGAATCGAACGTGGTTTGCTTTACTTCTTTTCAGAAAGACCAAATTTGAAAATTAAACATTGTTAATCATTATCGTATTGTTTGAGAATTTGAAACCAGGATGCCCAAAGATTTAGAATTTGGTAGAATCTTTGAAAATCAATTTCTCCTGTTGAAATTTGTCTCATAGTTACTATATATGGGAATCTGGTTTGACTCAAATGCCATTTGAACCTTTTCCCTTTTGGGATTTTGAATTGGTTGATGACTTCTACTTGTCATAAATCTTTAGTTTTCTTGAAAAACCTATAAAATATTCATCTTGAAAGTGCAATGTCTCTGAATAATGAATACAACGATGCAATTCTTTTATCATTAATCTTTTTGAGAAAGTGAAAAGGTCTTTGAGAAAGACAAAATTAGAACTTTCACAAAAACGACCCAAAATAGATAACGTTAATTTCCAGAGTCTTATGAACGACAAGGTTGAGGTTTCTAGGGAAACGATCTCAACAAAGACTAAAGTAAACTTTCTAGGACACAAATCCTAAGAGAGTCAATATTTAAGATAACATTACAGAAAGAATGACTCCTCTATAAGAGAAAGCCAAGTTGAGGAAAGATACTATTGAAAAGTTGACTCCTCTCCACGAGAAAGTCAAGTTGAAAATGACATCACTAAAAGGTTGACTCCTCTTTCGGAAAAAGTCAAGAATCACAACACTGAAAGATTGACTTCTCTTCACGAGAAATTCGATAATGACAACAATAAAGGTTGACCCCTTCACGAGAAAGTAAAGAATGACATCACTGAAAGATTGAATTCTCTTCATGAGAAATTCAAAAATAACATTGAAATATTGACTCATCTTCACGAGGGAGTCAAGAATAACAAAGATTAACTTGTCTTCATGAGGAAGTTAAGAATAAAAAAGATCAACTTCTCTTCATGGGGAAGTCAATAATAACATTGAAAAATTGACTCCACTTCACGAGGAAGTCAAGAATAATATTGAAAGATTGACTCTTCTTTACGAGGGAGTCAAGAATAACAAAAATTTACTTCTCTTCACGAGGAAGTCGAGAATAACATTAAAAGAATGACTCCTCTTCACGAGGGTGTCAAGAAAGGTAATACCGAAAGATTAACTTCTCTTCACGAGGAAGTCAAGAATAACATTGAAAGAATGACTCCTCTTCACGAGGGAGTCAAGAATAACAAAGATTGATTTCTCTTCATGAGGAAGTGAAGAATAACAAAGATTGACCTCTCTTCACGAGGAAGTCAATAATAATAAAGATCGACTTTTCTTCAAAGGAAGTTAAGAATAACAAAGATTAACCTCTCTTCACGAGGAAGTCAAGAATAACATTGAAATATTGACTCCTCTTCACGAGGGAGTAAAGAATAACAAAGATTGATTTTTCTTCACGATTAAGTTAAGAATAACAAATATTGACTTCTCTTCATGAGGAAATCAAGAATAACAAAGATTGAAGTTTATAGGGAAGCCATCTTAAGTGAGACAAAAAATTCTCAAAACAAATTCTAAAGACATCCTAATGAGGGGGGTCAAAATTATCATGTATGTATTAAATGGTGTATGATGCAATGACACAAATTCATGTATCATGTATAAATGCATGTTTTCTTGATCTGTAGTGGGAACGGCTGGAAGAGCAATCTTCATTCTCTTTCTGATTAAGTTGTCTTTTGTTTGCACCAACGTATACTCCTGTAATTCTTGAGTTGTGTCAATTTCTTCTTACCCCCAATAAATTTTTTCCCCTAATAAGATTGGCTTTTTTTGCTTAAACTTGTGTAGAAATCCAATAGAGCTTTTATCTTTGAAAAGAGGATCCACCATTTCAAGCTTTGCAGACTGTGTATGTGTTGTTTCCCTATAGCGGGAAATCAAATGTCATTGCCTGGAGATGACCATTGTAACAATTGATGGAATATAAGACTACCTAAGAGAACCATGAGACACATACATTCCAAGTTTGATGGTTGGAACCTTAGAAACAACTAGAATTAAAAGTGTTTGCTCAATTGCTAACCTTGAACTTAGCCCTCTAAGTTTTGTATTGATTTTTAGAAGCAAATTCATTGTTTCACCATTTTCATTCTTCACACCTTTATGTTTCATTGAAAATAAATGTTTTCTGAATTCAATGATCTTGTATTCATGGATGATATGGGCCTTCAAAAATACCCCAACATTTATCATTTCTTGCTCCAGCACTGATTATAAGCATGCACTCTGTGTCTGAGAGACATGTGTCAACTACCAAGACCTACTCCAAAGAAATTATCTTGTTTGAAAATGTTTTTGTTCTTCTTTTTATTTCCAAAAAATTAAAAAATATCAATTGAAGGAATTTTGATAAATGTTTAATAAAAAATTTGAAAAATATTGCCCTTTCTAGGTTTCACAATCACAAAACAAGAGTTTAATGAATATCAAACAAGTTAACTACTCTTTTAATATTTCAAAAAAAATCATAGCCCATTGGCAAGTGTCAAAATTACTGACAAATTTAAGGTGTAGGTTGATAGAAAAGGTAAGGTCTTTCATGTTGCCCTTTTTATTACATCATATTTTTCTCTTTGGGCATCCACTGACTTAAAGAAGTGGTTGTTATGCTCATCTTCTAGAGATACTTATTGGTTTCAAACTCTTAGAAAAAACTTTGGGATGTGCGATACTTCATCAAGAGCTTTGTAAAAATGTCTCTTACGTCGTCGTTGCACAATTTAATATTCAAGTTACCCTTTCAGGTTTCAACTCTAATCCTCATTTGCTTCAAGACGTTATTCAAAATTTTATGCCTTGAACCCCTTTATTATTTTTCCTATCATGCATTAAAGATTTTAGCAAACCAATTTTTTCAAATAAAAATTAATCCTGAGATGCGGAATGAAATATGAAGATAGTTTATTTTACATAAAAATCCATGTATGATTATAATGGACTTTTTCAGGGACGTAACTTAGGTCAGGGCTTATGGCTATGAAAGAAAAGGATAAATAGGCCAAAAAAGTTTTTAAGGGTAATTAAATCAAGGATTAATTCATTTTGATGCTTCAATCATGCCTTGCTTGGCTTGGATTTGCTTGCTATATGTCTTTTATTTTCTTTTGCTTTTTTCTGGATCCCTCTAAACTGTGCATTTTTGGGTTTTCACCCTAGAGTTCATTTCCATTTTCTTATATCTTCTTCATTTTTCACTCTTCTTGTTGAAACTCAATCTTTGAAATGATTACAATTGATCAACCTTGTGGCTTGAGGCTCAATGAGTCACTCATTTTGAAATATTTTATTTATTTTTTTCTCATTTTTTTCTTTTTCTCTCTTTTTCTTCTTCTTCTTTTTATATATTTTCCCTTTTCTTTTTCTATATTTTCTCTTTTCCTCTTTTTTTTATTCTCTCTCCTTTTTATCTCTATACTTTTATGAATTTATTGGATGAGTATAGGACTCCAATTGCTTTGATCACCTTCTTGTCCTTTTTGTTTATTGTATTTAGAACCTCTTTTGTTGTTCTCTAAGAACTTTGCCTTTGATATGCCTTGTGGTTCCTTGTTATTCCTCTTTATTTCACGAAGACTTCCCCCAGTAACAAAATTGGATTGACGATCTTTACTCCTATGAGCATATATCATTCACCTTGCCCCCAATGTTGAGGGTAATCCCTGGTTAGGGTTGAATCAGAAGAAACATAATCTAGTCTCAAATGGGGACAAAAAGGGATATATTTTCACTTTTTGTGAAGGGATAAATAAAATAATGTCGCTCAGCATTTCATACACAGAAATTCTTCTAAAAATAGGTATCCCCAGGGGGATGAATATTCAGGATTATTTTTTATTTACATGAAAATAATGTAATTCATGCATGATAGAATTATTTAAATCAATCCCTTTATTTTTTTTCTTCTTCTTTCTTCGAGTATGCCCCAATTACTCAAGTTTCTCTTCAATAAGTTAATCCATGATGCCCCATCTCGTCTCTTCTTACAGGAAGATTCACAGATAAATGAAAGTTTTGCACTTTGAGGCCTTTCGGTTTCACTGGTATAAAGAAAAATGATGGTTTTGTATCTGAAAAGACAAATGTTTAACTTTCAAGTCATGTATATGATGGAAGGTAGTGTTATAAACATATCGACTCTACTCGAGAAGGTAAAAGTATGAATTTGGTGTCTCAAAAAAAAGTAAATGTATGACTTCGGAATCTCAAATAAATGTAGTAACAAAACTTGGTTTTGGTAATGACCACAAATTATGTAAGGTAAAAATAAGATCGAGTAATTGTGTTTTTGGCTTTGGAAGAGATATGAAAAGTCTAATTTTTCCACTTGCCAAAGATTTATAATTCTTGAAAAATTAAAAGAATCTTTAATTAATTTGATACTCATAGAACTAACGGATTAATAATTTGATTTATTGCTCATAGCCTTAAAAAGTAGCATAAGTTCAATCATTTAACATTTTTACAAAATATTTAGGTAAATAAAGAAAGAAAAAAACAAACTCAAACAAGACAATGCAAGTGAAACTGGGCTTCATGATGGATGAAATGGTATCTTTCTAATTAAAACCCCTATTACTCATCTAACATGTGGGTGCTTGACTGGATCTTCAAGGTTGTTATAATTTGATGCCCCGCTTGCCTATTAAAAAACCATGTCTCCAAATCTATCAGATCTTGTAACTTGCTCTTAGGTATCCCACAATTCTTAATGGCATGCCCAAGCTTCGTATCCATGGCTTTTAAACCTTCTTTACATACAAACGGGGTGGCTTCAATTTACCATTAGCCTTTCTGTCACAAAATTCTCCGCGAGTTACCACCAGCATCTATGATTAATGTATGTTAAGATGCAATATATATTATGCAATGTATGATGTATAGATGTGAATGTAAAGATGCAAAAATGCATATACGAATGTGAAAATACATAAATGGAAATGCAAAAGGTGTGATGCCAATGCAAGAGGTATCATACTAGAGTGATCATCTTAAAACAACTTTCATTGAACATAAGGGTTTCGGTATGTCAAACAAACTTTACATATAACAAAGAACCTTAACTTCTAACTTTTTTTATTTATATCAGAAGCCAAGTTAGCTTCCTCTCATGCTCTGGTGCTGAGTTGTCAATTAGCTTCATTTTTCTTGCAAATCCAGCTAAATCAATCAACTTATGAGCCACATTGCCTGCTTAGATCATAGCTTATTTCATGCCGTCATCTTTTTGTTTGATCTTCTTTTTCAATTCTTGGAGTTGTAGAAAATGGTGTTCATTTTTACTCGTGAGAAAGTCTTTGTGGTTATAAAGTTCTCGTGAAATATCTCCATAATCATCTACAATCTTTATCAATGTCTTGTTCCTGGCTCTAGTGGCTTCTAACTCATCATCATTCTTACGCTCGTGGCGCTGATATGAAGCTTCCATATTAACTATGGACACATTCAACATCTGATTTTTAACTTGGCATTTTTCTTAATAATCCACAACTGTATTACATCTTCTTTCTACAATCTGTAAATCATGAGAGGATTTCTTGGCTCGACCTTCATGCATCTTGTTATTCATTCACCATTGTTTTGTATCATTTTTCAATTCAGTGACCCTTGTTGTCTACTTCTCATGGAACGCACTTGAGCTCCGTACCTTAATAAAATTCTTCCTCCTGGATGCCTCCATTGATATCCTAACCTTTGAACACTTTGTCTCCAAACTAATAGGACATCAACTACAAAACTAGTTCACCTTTTCATCTCAAACTCCATGATCTAAAAGGTGCTTGACTCGATGCTTGAATGCAGTGCAATTCTCAGTGGCATGTTCTTGGTCTCTTCTCGACTTGGATTGAACTGGAGTCTTCATGTTTATTTCTCATGACGTTGGGACTATACTCTCAAATTACCACAAGTTCTGATTGCATGAATTCTTTTCATCTTTCTAAAACTTCTACGTTTGTCATCATTTCCTTAGGGTATCCAGATAACTTATTGATATGAATGATAGATGTGTATGACTTCTCAGATTGGTTGGGATTAGCTTGCTCTAAAATAGTCCCTTGTGTATTTAACGTCGCAAGATCATTTTCATCGAGCTATTTCTTTTCTCTTGGAGAAGTCTCTTTTCCCTTGGCAAGAACAGCTAATCTATCAATCATCTTGGACATTTACTCTATTATCTCTCTTATCACCATTTGCTATTCGTCAGACATACGATCTTTGGATGCATAGCTCTCCACTATCCTTGGAGTCTCCTCAAGATGCTATTCCCTAGTTGTGTTATAGTTTACTTTACCTAAAACCCTTTGTCCATCATGAAAACCTTTTACTCTGATGAACACTCACAAATCAATACCTTTTGATTATGTCATGATCATATGATACAGGCAAAGAGAAAAATAATCATAAAAGCAAGTTAGTACGAATGATATAACAATATTATTATAGAAGCAAATAGTAAAATTAATAAGCTAATGCAAACGCATATGCAAATGTAAATACACAAAATTTGAATTCCAAAAGTGATAATCATAGTGTTGGGACTATCGGCGCACTCCTCGACGTAGCGGAAACAAAACTCGACGGTCTCACCAGTGATCCAAATACGTGAAACCGAAATCGAGAGGAAATGATGTGAATACTTACAATGAGTTCCTTGAAAACAACAAAGACAGCAACGAGAAGTGGTGATCACGAACGGTTTGAATCGTAAGCCTTCACGAAAACACGTCTCGGCCTTTACTTAGTTCACCCGATTGAGAGCAAAATTTTCTTTTCCCAAAATTTGTTTTGAGAAAAACGACTGAAGTTAGTGGCTGCTAGACCTTACCTCACTTAAATATATCAGTTAATCTAACACTTAGGGTTTTTTAATTTATTTTGAATTAATAAATTTCATATTTAATTCAAATTAAATATACATTAAAGATTTGTAATATGAATTACAATCTTTAATGTTTTATTTAAAATCTTATTTAATTATTCTGAATTAAATATCAATTAAAAGAGTTGTAATCAAAATTACATTCTTTTAATGTTTACTTACTATATTTGGGATAATTAAAATCATATGTACATCAAATATACATATATTAACTCTAGATATATTTTAGTAACATACAACAAATTGTACATCTTTGATCATTTCAATCTTAGGGTGTGACCCTGTAGGTTCTTGTAATGTTAGTAGTAATTATTAGAACAATTCTAAAATTACTACAATGAGTGACATCTAGCAATATATCATTGTCACCTAAGTTACAAGAAATTATGATTCGACATATCATCTTCGTGATTAACTCTTTTATGTATTACATCCTCTTGTCCTTTATATCTAGAATAGGCACAAGTCTTAGAATAGTCACACTTGTATAGCTCTTCTATTGTTTCTTGATATCTAGAGTAGACTATAATTAACGAATAATTTGTGATATCACATATCAACTTATTCGAGCATGGCCATGCATTTCTAGTCTCACTCAATCAAGTGGCCTGTGATATATTTCCTATTATGTAGGAAGGACAAATCCTATCTTAATCATACACACCCCACTACATATATTGAGATATATTCAATAATAGTCTTTATAGTGCAACCACTTATGGAGCATGTTTATTTGTATCAAAACATACAACAATACATGTTGGGATGACATTGATCTCAAGTCTGGGGATCATACATATAGTCATCACCATAAGCAATGTTATGACCGTTACATAATAATCCAAGACATATGTTCATGATGGGTCAATCCAATACATTGTTATCTAACAATATAATCATGTATCAATTCTGACATCTCTATGTCAATGATAATCCATTGTCATCAGTCCATAACATGTTAGTCTTAAGCGTATTATTATTGTCCATGCCTATTATAATGCTTGACTATGGATCTTTTAATAATGTTATTATATGGACTTTATTATCTTTCAGTTTATGTTAAACACAGACATATAAATAAAAAAATAATAGTGGCAATGCCTTTATCCAATAAAATTGGTAAATAAATGTATTATTACAATCATCATATGATTGGTCTTTGGGCATACTCTAACATATAGAGCAACCTTCATCAGACCATAAGTGCTCCTTACACTAGACTGACGAGCTTCATTTTCTCTATTTACTCAATCTAGGCCTTTCTCATGATTTGATGTTGTCCTTGTAGTCATTGTTGTACTGTTCAAAGTGTTAACCCAAATTTCTTCATTTTAATTCATCCCTTGTGATTATGTGATCTCTAGATTTCCAATTTCGTGGGATTTTCCAAGAGGAAAACAGCATTGATATCTTGTGAAGAATCTTCTCACTCTTGACTTAACTATCATCTGACTATTTAATACTATCTTGATATTTGTTTAATGGGAATCTTCTATCAATCTTTGAGCTCTTCTCTCGTCTATCAACTTTGTTTGTAAGTCATCACCCTTACGGAGTTGACTATCTAGTTATGGAGCTCTTATGTCGATATGAAAGCCTTTTGATTTGATCAATCACTTGTGAATTAACACCTTGTTTGGTTATGATGTGAAAATGCAAATGCAAACATAAGGCAGATAAAAATAAGATAAACAAAAGAAATTGTTAGTACCACATAATCAAAAAGCATATGAAATATTTACAAAAGGAAAAGATCCTACCAAACATGGTATTTATCCTGACATGCTTTTATAATAGTCCTACCCAGACATGTTTTCTACCCCCATACTACGTTCAACATATAAATCCTAACGTCACGATATCTACTTCGCATGTTCATGCATAAATATAAAACCTAATCGCATACTCTTCTAGTTCTCATGCTTTTTCCAAAAAAATAGATTTGAGAAAAAGGTTAGAGTGAATTTTCCCTTTGTGACTTATAAAGAACCACAGACATAATTTTGAAACAAAAACAGACATAGTTTTGGTACTACTAAAAAGGTCCTCAAATTGTCCTTTGTTGGTGCCCCCTTGGGCCTGTAAGACCCTCGATCCTCACCCATTATAGGCTAAAACTTATCGAGTTCAATTAGAGATGATGCATTTCCCCATGTCCATGCGAGGAAACTCAATGTTTCGCTCATAAACATGAGGCATATGTACCCCATAGGTTACTTGCTAAAGCCCATGCGGAGAAAAATATTTTTTTTCTCACATAAGCGTAGCATTCACCTCTACTTAATGGGACAGAGCACAGTTAGAAGACTTTTAATACTTGAACAGTTATAGCGCAAGCGAGGTGGGAACTCACAATGCTTTGCCTCGACCCAAAATCAAACAGACTAAAACAAAAGTTTGAAATCTGAAACATGCAAATCACATATTAGTACAACTAATAAATAAAAGATGTACAATGCGATGTAACCAAAACATGAGGATCAAAATTAAAATATCATTCGAATTTATTAATTTTAACAAAAAAGATTATGTATAACCGATTACGATCTGACTCTCCAATTTCCCCAGCGGAGTCGCCAAGCTATCAGAACGATCCTTAAGCTTTTTAAGGCTATGGCGGGGATCGATCCAACTTAATCTTGGAAAAGGTTGGGTTTTTAAATAAATGCATAAATAAACGGATTTGGAGTCGCCATCACCTTTGGGTTAGGTAGGCCGAATACCTAAAAAATACATTTTAAAATAATTTTAAAAAAATAATTTTAAAAGATGAAACAATTATCTGCGTTTAACCATAAATTTGTTTTAAAAAAGGGTTCAGGAGTCAATTATGCGTGAAGAAGGATTAGCACCCCCCACAACGCTCGAATGTACCTAAGCGATTATACGTCATCTAAATATTGAAATTGGCAAATTCGAATAACATTTAAATTATGATCCTTTTTTAGAAAGATATAAGGTTGTTATTTTGCACAAATAATTCTTGAAATACCTTCATTCTCAGTTAAGGGGGCATTTCTATGGATTCCCCATACATAATAATATTGCCCAAAATTTAGATAAAATACATATATTAATTACATTAAAAAAACAAATTCATTCGGATATAAAATGTATTATTTTATTCGAACAATTCTTGGAAATACACTCCTTGTCAGTTAAGGCGCACTTCTATAAATTCCTCGAGTAAAATACTATTTGCAAATATTATAAATAGCAAAAAATTAACAAATATGTAAACAATAGATCAAGATAATAAAGATAGAGACTTTAGGGATTAAACTATGCAACTAACAAGAAATAAAGACAACCACTGCAAATATTTTACAAACCAGATACTACAATCGTAAATAAACTAACTTTAATCATTCATAATCAAAATGGAAATTATTAAAGTAAGGCTATCATATTAAAATATTCCTAAAAATAAGATAATAAGTGAAATGGGACTAAAATGAAATAAAAATAAAAATAATAGCCAAATCATAAACCATCAATGACTAAAATGTATAAGTTGAAGATATCATATCTAAATTATAATAAAATAATAAACATAACCCAAACAGTGGCTAAAATGAATAAAAATAAAAACTAGTGAATAAATTTAAATAAACCACAATAATAATAGTGTCTAAATTAAAACAAACAAAAATTAGAGCACAGAATAAAAGAAATAAATAAACAGCGGACTAGTGACGGAAATGGAAAAACATGAATAAAGTAGAAGGACCTGTAAGAAAATAAACCAAAAAGTTAGTGCTGAGAAATAAAATGGGAAAATCACTAAATCAATCCCTAAATATTTAACAAAAAAACATCAGTCCCTAAGTGTAATTTCCCCTAAAATTTCCTATAAATATCATCTTTTCTTTTTTATCAATTATTTCATTTTTCTTTCTTTAAAATTTTTTTAGAGAGAGATAGGGTCTCACCTCTCTCTAGGATTCTGACCATCACGCCGCCGTCCGGGTTGATAACAGTCGCCGTGCCACCGTCAACACTGTCATCAGTCGTCGCGCCTTCGATGGTCTTTGGCCACCAAATTTTACTAGGAGGCTTGCCTTGACCTCCCCGTCTCGGATCTTCCCTTAGTTTTGCGAGAAGATGCATTGTTTGTCGCAAAAATACCAAAAATCGTTCATTTTCCCAGGCTCTGATCGCCTCCATCCGCTGTTGGATTGGGCCGATTTTACAGTATATTGGTATCCTCCTCCTTGCACTCCATCTGGCCGTTCAGTTCTACGAAAAGAGGCCCCGGTCGCTAGTGAAGTTCCGGATGAAGGTAACCTCCTTTTCCTCTTTTCCTTTTTTACTCTATATTGCTTCAATAGAAAGAAAAGAAAATAATAGATACATATATATATATATATATATTTCTAATGAAAATAAAAAAAACCCCAAAAAATTTTGCTTCAAACTCCCTTTTTATTTCTGTTCGAAAATGGGGAAGTCCCATTTTACATTGTTTTTTCTTGAATCCTTTTACAAAACCGATAGAAACCCATTTTTCTTTTTTCCAGAAAATCGAGTCTCATTCCCCCGATTTCTCTTTTTTTCTACCTATTATTTCCCCCTCATTTATTTATCTTCTTTCTTCTCTTATTATCGATATTAAATTTATAAATACATTATTTTTACAAAAAAAAAAATTAAAGCTCTTATTATCGTTAATCTTCCTATTAATTTTTCTTAGATAGAAAATCTATTGGAGTAACTATAATATCAGTAAGATAAATATAATTAAAAACACCCTTAAAAAATGAAAATTGATATGATATGAATTATTTATTTTAAATATCATAATGATCATGTTAGAAAATATATAGAGATAAGTACAGGCCTATTAACTTGGAAGGTTTACAATAACCATTATTCAAAGTTTGTAGGGTAAAGTATACAAATGATGCTCTCATTATATGATGCTATTTTATTGAGTCCTTTGAATATTAAAAGTTATAAAATGATCTTCTGACTATAGGAAAATACTTTATTGAGTCCCACAACTATTAAAAATTAGAAAATGGTCATCGGATTATTCATATGTTTCAAACTCACAATTTTCCGTTAAAAATTAACAGTTATTTGAGTTAAGCGTTAACTTCCTGATTAAGAACAGATTAAATATTACACTAGAATCTCAAACGACTATAAAATTCAAACAGTTATGATATCGTATTTTATCATATCTCAGTCAGTAGGTTATGTCCAACTTAGATGACTGTCAAATTTTAAAAGAAAAGGACAAGTTCGGAATATATGAATAGTCAGGTGACCATTTTGTAACTTTAAATAGTCAAGGGACCCAATAAGGGACCCAATAAAGAAGTGTCCTTATAGTCAGAAGATTATTTTATAACTTTTAATAGTTAGATGACTCAACAAAGCAACACCTTATAGTTGGGAGACCATATATGTACTTTACCCAAGTTTTTATTGGGGTAGAGGAGTATTAAGGAAAATATACAGTAGTTGACATGGTTTTACAGGGGCCTGTGATAGTACCATTTTTTACTGCAATTGATGTGGACAATCTCGAATCGTATTAATCAGTTGGGAAGACGATGTCAGCCTCAAATCTACCATAATTGCACTACTCCAGTGTTTCAATTTGTATTGCAAGCAATCTCAGGTAAAGCTTGTGTAAGGCTATGGGCTTTGTTTATAACCTGTTGAACCGTATAACTATTTCCTCATGTAAGTCCCATAACTAAATCAATCAATTTAAATTTAGAGACTATGTTAGAAAGATGAATTCTCAATTATTTAATCTTGAACATTGTTGTATACGTTATAATATAAATTATAAATATGTATGTACAAAGATACACTGAGGGCTGCTGGGGTGTGATCCATAATATTCAAATTCATATATGGTTTATATATTTTGTTTGTATTTTCTATTATTTATCTAATTGTGTATCCCCTAAATTCTTAATAACTTCTTAAATTTACATCGCTTGACCTGAAATATTGTGTCTTGTGTGTCATAACCATTTTTAGGTGGAATAATTAAATATTGTTTTAAAAACGGTTATGATTTTAATTTGGAAAAATTGAGTGATTTTGAATTGATTGGAATTAAATTGAAAAGGAGTCGCCATCAACCTTCGGGTTTGGTAAGTCGAATACCTAAAAACGTCTTTTAAAAAACAATTTAAAAAAAAATCATTTTTTAAGACAAAAACTGGTCTGCATTTACCAAAGATTATATTAAAATGGGTTTCGGGAGTCGGTTACGTATAGGGGAGGATTAGCACCCCACAACGCCCAAAACTGGTACTGTATCACTTACATATTGTCGTAAATAGTGGAAATTAGAAATCGAACATGAAATTAAAATATGAGCCATTTATTAATTTACTTCGAGTTAATTAATTTTAGGGAAAATTTTTTATCTCAAAAAGAAACCTCAAAATTAACAATCCTCCATCGGGAAAGCTATTTCAACTATTTATTGTTCATAAAAAATACCCCCTCTTTAATAAAATGCGAATCGAATATAAATTGAATCGATATTTTCATAAAATAAATTACCATATGAAAAAAATCATTAGATCATGACCAATTTAATTCGTAAAACAAACTAGATTTATTTCAAGCTTTCATTTTGTTCAAACGTCGTTTCTGATTATACCACTTCGATCAAGTGATACTTTCCACGCCCATTCTACAAATACATTCTTGAAAATATTCGAATAAAATATAGTATAAAAATAATGATAAAAAATTATTACATGCATGCTCGTAATAAAATATATAAAGGATAACATATATCTAATGTAAATAGGATTAATAATATATATTTAATTTATGCGTTTGTGTGTGTGTGCTTATTTGATGGATAAAAGGATGCATAAAATTTAATATGTTATATGGCTATATATATATATATATATATGTTTAGTATACATAATGTCACGGACTTAATCTCTCAATAAGCCTCGTGCGGCCTTAGCTCCTTTTCGCCCCTTGCGATAGCTAAGTCAGCCTAACTCAAACTCGTGCTAATGTGGGAAGGGATTGGCAAGGAAACAAAGAAGAAAGGAAAGAACTTTGAGAGAAACCTTGTTGATATGCTTGAAAGCTTACAACTCTTGGATGCTTTACAAATGAGGATTCTACATCTATTTATAGCCTCCCACCTCCTCAAAGGACGGTGGAGATTGACTTGATCCTACGGTAGGGAGAGATTCTCTAGAATTCTCTATAATTTCCTACCTAACATGGAAGACTCTAGAATGCTTCTAGAATATGTACAAGTCTTGAGTGTTCTAGAATAATCTACACTATTCTATCAACCTCCAAGACCAAGTGTGGTCCAACATAGCCAAAATTAGCCCAAAGTGTGGGGAAAAGGCCTAATTTTGTGACATTCTCCCCCACCTATTTCGGCGTCGTTCTCGTCGCCTCGTACGCTTTGAGATGTTCTTCGAACTGTTCCCATGTTGCCTTAGACTCTGGTAGTTCTTTCCACTTGATTAAATATTCGGTACGCGGTGGGACTCCTCTCTTGCGGACCGTCCAACTTGTGAGCACCGATTCAACCTCTTTGTCGTAAGACTTGGTTACTACGGGAGGTGCTCGATGTGAATACCCTCAGCTTGGGTTTTCCTTGTCGGCATGATATGGCTTGAGCATACTTACATGGAAGACCGGATGAATCTTAAGTGTACTTGGCATGTCTAAGCGATAAGACAATTTACCCACCTTGGCAAGTACCTGGATTGGTCCCTCGTATCTCCGTATTAGTCCTTTGTGAACGCTTCAGAGAGCTTTGAACTGTTGTGGCAAAAGCTTCACAAGGACTAAGTCTCTAACGGAGAACTCTCGATGTTGCCTCTTCTCGTCAGCCCACTTCTTCATCTTCTTCCTCGCTTTCTCTAAACATGCGCGGGCGATCTCGGCGATCTCTTCCCATGACTTAGCCATATTGGCGGCTCTGGGACTTTTTCCCTCGTCAAGTGGCATTGTCAATGTGTGCGGTGTGAGCGGTTGTTGTCCGGTCGCAAGCTCAAACGCACTTCGACATGTGGCTTCACTCCGCTGCAGGTTATAGGAGAATTGGGCGACGTCTAGCAACTTTGCCCAATCTCGCTGGTTGGCACTCACAAAGTGGCGCAAATAACACTCCAACAAAGCGTTCACCCATTCGGTCTGCCCATCAGTTTGAGGGTGAAAGAATGTGGAGAAATTTAACTTAGTGCCAAGGAGCTTGAATAATTCCGTCCATTGGCGTCCGGTGAATTGAGGGTCTCGATCGCTGATGATGCTCCTTGGTAAGCCCCAATGCTTCACGACGTTCTTGAAGAATGCTCGTGCGGCCTCCTCCGCAGTGCAATCCTTGGGGCATGGTATGAAAGTCCCATACTTGGAAAATCGGTCCACGACAACCATGATCGAACCGTATCCCTCGGACTTGGGTAATACACTAATGGAATCCAAAGTGATCGAATCCCAAGGTCTTTGGGGAACTGGTAAAGGTTCAAGTAATCCTGCCGGCTGTCGGTTCTCCACTTTGTCTTGTTGGTACGCAAGACAAGTCTTCACGTAAAGCTCCACGCTATCCTTCATATGGGGCCAAAAGTATGTTGTCTCTAGCAATGCCATAGTGCGCTTCTGACCTGGATGACCAGCCCACTTGGTGTCGTGGCACTCTTTGATAAGATCTTGCCTTAAGTTGTCCCACTTTGGAACATAGATTCGCCGTCCCTTGGTGTAGAGTAGACCATCCTCTACCCAAAACCGTTGGGTTTTACCATCGCTAGCCAGCTTTACTAATTCTCTTGTCAGTGGATCTTGCTCAAGGCCCTCCTTGATGTGTTCCAACACGGTTCCCTTGGCTAAAGAGATCGCGGCAAGCTCTGTCTTTCGACTTAAGGCATCGGCTACGACGTTGGCTTTGCCCAGCTTGTATTCCAACGTGTAGTCGAACTCGGCTAGGAAGTCCTGCCACCTAGCTTGTTTTGGTGACAACTTCTTCTGAGTCTGAAAATAACTCGTCGCCACATTGTCGGTCTTGATGGTGAAGTGTGCGCTGAGTAAATAATGTCTCCATACCCATAAGCAATGGATGATGGTCGTCATCTCCTTCTCTTGCATCGTGTACCGCCTCTCGGTGTCATTCAACTTGCGGCTCTCAAATGCTATCGGATGTCCCTCTTGCATTAGTACTCCCCCGATAGCGAAGTTGGATACATCGGTATGCACCTCGAATGGCATGGTAAAGTTGGGTAAGGCCAAGACAGGTTCTTGGCTAACTGCTGCCTTCAGGTCCTCAAAGGCCTTCTGACATTGTTTGGACCACTCCCATGTCTTCCCCTTCTTGAGTAGGTCTGTCAATGGTGATGCTCGTGCCGAATAACCCTGTATAAACCGACGATAATAGTTTACTAGACCAAGGAAGGACCTCATCTCACTTACCTTGGTCTGCGGCTCCCACTCGGTTATGGCCTTGATTTTGTTCCTGTCCATTAATAGCTTCCCGTGGCCGATTACATGTCCAAGGAAGTGTACTTCCTCAGTGGCAAACGTGCACTTTTTCTTCTTGACGTACAGCTCGTTCTCTCGAAGTATCTTGAACACGATCCTCAAGTGGTCTATATGTTCCTCCATGGAGTTACTATATACCACGATATCGTCTAAGTACACCACCATGAACTGGTCCAAGTACGGTTGGAAGAGCTTGTTCATAAGCATGCAAAACGTCGCCGGTGCATTGGTTAGACCAAAGGGCATGACCAACCACTCGTACGATCTGTATCGGGTGATGCATGTGGTCTTTGGCTCGTCACCTTCTGCTATTCGAACTTGGTAGTAGCCTTTTTGGAAGTCCATCTTCGTGTACACCTTGGCTCCTCCAAGTCTGTCAAATAAATTGGTAATCAAAGGGATCGGGTAGTGATTTTTAATGGTTACCTTGTTAAGTGCCCGGTAATCGACGCACATGCGTAACGACCCATCGTGCTTCTTTTGGAATAGTACCGGTTCGCCATACGGTGCCTTCGAATGTCGAATTATTCCCATATCGACTAGCTCCTTGAGTTCCCTTCGAAGTTCCTCAAGTTCGGGTGGGGCCATTCGGTAGGGTGCCAGGGCAGGCGGCTTGGTACCGGGTTCCAACTCAATCTTGTGATCCACCTCACGCCTTGGTGGAAGTTTATTTGGTAACTCGGGCGGCATCACGTCCTTGTTCTCCTCTAAGACTTCACGGATGATTGGTGGTAGGTCATCCGTTTTCTCGATCTCGTTATCTTCCTTTAGCATTGCCAAATAAGTAATGTCCCCTTTCTTGATGCCTTTACCAAGTTGTATGGCAGAGAGTTGTGTGGCATCTCGACCTTTCTCTTTCGATGCTTCGACCGTGGGGATCATGCAAGGACACCCTTTCTCCAAGATGCAAACAGAACTAAAGGAAGACATAGGGAAAGCGGTTACCTGTCGGAGGAAGTCCAACCCCAAAATGACCTTGAAGTCATCCATAGGAACGACTGAAAAGTTCACTTGGCCCTTCCAAGTGCCTAAGCGTAGCTCGACCCCTCGTGTCACGCCATTGAGTGGTACCGCTTGTGTATTTACCGTCTTGAGCCATCCTGTGCTCCCGATGTACTTTAAGCCCAAACGATTGGCTTCGTCTTTAGACACGAAATTGTGGGTAGACCCCGTATCTACCATGGCTCTTGTCGGCTTCTCGTTGATCACCGCTTCCATATACATGAGCCCATTACTCAGTGTTGGTGTCAACGACTTGGCCTTCAAGGCGTTTAGAACTTGGAGCGATCCCATCTCGGCTTGAGACTCTGTGTCTTGACGATCGACGATGGCGGACAATGAACCGAGTTTAGGACAGCTACTCATCGGATGCGGCCCTTTACACAAGAAGCATCCTCCTTTTGGAACGAAGGCCTTTTTCTTCTCTTCGTAGTCCCTTCGACCCAGACGTTGATCTCGATCTCCCTCTTTAGCTTGTGGCCTTCGGTGATCTTGGTCTCGGTTACCTTGGTTATTCTCCCGCCGTTCTCCCCCACCTCTGGTTGGATACTTATCCTTGTTCTTCGCCGCATTGGTATGGGAGTAAGGTTGGAAGTCGACGAGTGACTTGGCGATGGCAATGGCCTCATCAACCATTATAATGTCCCGACGGTGCATCTCTTGCTTGGCCCATCCTTGTAGTCCGTCAATGAAATTGAACAAGAGATCTTCTTCGGACATATTGGGAATTTGAAGCATAAGGGTTGTGAATTCTTTCACATAGTCCCACATAATTCCCCTTTGCTTCAACTCCCGTAATTTCTTGCGAGCCTCGTAGACCACATTATCGGGATAGAAGTGCTTCTTGAGTTCTTTATTGAACTCATCCCACGTATCTAACCGACAAGCCCCTCGCTCAATGTCGGCATGTTTCCTACGCCACCATAATATAGCAGTATCGGAAAGATATAAGGCAGTGGTCTTTACCTTGGCAGCCTCGTCGTTAAGGCCGATTCCCTCAAAGTATTGCTCCATCCGCCATAGGTAGTTTTTGACTTCCTTGGGGTCCCTTGCCCCATTGAACCCTTACGGCTTGGGGCACTTGACCCTCGGGGTGGAGACATTGTTAGCAACCTTGCTAACGGTAGCTCTCTTGCAGAGCGTCAAGTCCTCTCGCATCCCCTCGATGCCTTCACGTACGGCTTGGATCATATCCTCTAGCTGTATGAACCGAGCTTCCACCTCGTTGTTGGTCTCTTCGGCATTTCCTTTGAGTGTGTCAACTTGCTCCAAGACATGGTCCTCTAACGTCTTGAAGTTGTGTTGGACCCTCTCCAGCCTCTCACCAAACTCCGCCACCATCAGTTCTAAGGAAGCGCTCTCGTGGGCCTTACTTTGGTCCCTCTTCTTATTCTTGTTGGTGGGTGTAGCTTCTCTCCCACGTTCCTCAGCAACAGTCGACTCGTTCGAGTTCCCAGCCATTCCTACAAGACACGTGCACGATATTGATGCCTTTACCGGCTTTGATACCAACTGTCACAGACTTAATCTCTCAATAAGCCTCGTGTAGCCTTAGCTCCCTCGCGATAGCTAAGTCAGCCTCACTCAAACTCGTGCTAATGTGGGAAGAGATTGGCAAGGAAACAAAGAAGAAAGGAAAGAACTTTAAGAGAAAGCTTGTTGATATGCTTGAAAGCTTACAACTCTTGGATGCTTTACAAATGAGGATTCTACATCTATTTATAGACTCCCACCTCCTCAATGGATGGTGGAGATTGACTTGATCCTATGGTAGGGAGAGATTCTCTAGAATTCTCCATAATTTCCTACCTAACATGGAAGACTCTAGAATACTTCTAGAATATGTACAAGTCTTGAGTGTTCTAGAATAATCTACACTATTCTATCAACCTCCAAGACCAAGTGTGATCCAACATAGCCAAAATAGCCCAAAGTATGGGGAAAAGGCCCAATTTCATGACAATAATCTAACATGCACAAATATATATATATATATATATATAAAGAACCAAAACATATAAACAAAAATGTGGGAACCACTTAATAGAATCCTATGATATTAGATTCCAATTTTATCAACTTTTTTGAACAAATAAAACTATTTCCACAGCAAAATCTTGACTTAAAGATCACATGCACATTATCGAATATATTTACTACATCTTTCATTAGATTAATGAAATAAAATATAAAAATATTAGGGCCAAATTTGAATGGCTAAACAGTAAAACCAATGATAATTAAGGTAACAATAGGAAATTTTAAATAATAAAACACTAGTAATGCCAATACACCATGAAATAACATTAAGGCCTAAAACAACAATTATAACAATTAAATGCTAAAATTAAAAAAACTTAAAACAATAATTAACAGAACACAAGCAGTGGATAAAAATGAATAAAAGTAATAACTAAATTCAAATAAAAACATGACAATTTAAGGAATAAATTAAACCTAAGTAAAATATAGAGTTCAAAATAAATAAAAAACTGCACCTAATGACTATAATATGAAAACACAGCTAGACTATGGGCACTTAGGGGTGATTATACCACAAATTAGTGATCAGAGAGAAAAAGGTGCTAAAATTATAGGGACCATTAAATGATTAACACATAAAATAAGTAAAAAAGCAAGAAATTCCCATAAATCAAGGACCTAACACATGATTTACCCGAAAAAAATAAAATGAATACACCCCCTTTAAACACTCCAGAAACGAGAAAACCAGAAAAAATTAAACCCTTTTCTTTCATTTTCTAACTTCAACCATGGAGCCCAAAGAAACTCAAACCACCGCCCATGACGCCAACCGTCGTTCTTCATCGGTCTTCCTCTTGGCCACCACCCATGGTTGTTCGAACAACCAACACTCTCTCTAAAACAAACACACAAAAACATACTTTCACTCCTTGGAATCTAATCGAGACCCTAAATCAAACTAAAACCCAACCCCATAGACGACCGACGTAGCCTTAGACGCGACCACCTTCTCCGGAGAGGATCACTCCTAAAGTAAATGTATTATTTTCTTTATTTACCTCTACCATTTTTGTTCTTTAAGAATTCACACATAAAAGAAAACAAAAGAAAGGAGAAGATTTCATCGAACCTTTTTTTTGTTGCATATATATTTCGAAAATCTGAAGAGAGTCTTGGTTACAAAGCTATTACAAAATGTCCCTTTTTAGAGAAGAATAGGGGAAGTCTTCTCTGTATTTTTTTTTCTATTTGAATACCCTGAAAACTCTCTGTCTCTCCTCTTGTTCGAATACCCTCCAAACTCTCTCCTCCTCGCTCTTGTTTGAAAACCCTGAACTTATCATTGATCTCTTCACCAAATCCCCATTGTTGCATCTAAATGTTTCTTTGTGTTTGGTATGAAAATGAAAGGTTTAGATATGATTTATGGATTTGCTTTTGACTTTGGTGCATGCAATTTAATGGATTCGGTTGAGGTGGCCCGATTGGTGTTGATATTTGATAGAGCATGAGGAGGCACAGCTGGCGTGGAGATGATGGTTGTTCACCAGCTCCAATAATGACGAGAAGATTTGAACTTAACAACATCTCAACAATAATGAAAGTTCTAACAGCTCGTTCGTAATAGAGCCTTCTGGTGTTTGAATCAATTATTTTGAACAATCTTTAGTGTTTTTTTCAAAACCACTGTTGTCTTTATTGATAGAAGCGTCAATGATTGAAATAAGCAAAGTAGTTGATTTAGGGTTTAGAAACCCTAAATATTTGGGTCAGTCGGGTCGTGGACTGGTGTATTGCAAATTCAGGCTGCTGGGTTTTATTTGTTTTGGGCCTGCAAAACAGTGTAATAATACTAATTAATATTAATAATTATAATATTTTTTATCCCGGACAAAAACGGGTGTCTACAGCTGCCCCTCTTTGCACATTTTTGTGTTAACAAGAATAAGGCAAAGACGAGAAAGACGAAAAAGACAACCAGTTTTTGTTCGGTTCTTTTTTTTTTTTGAGATTTTTTTGTTTGATTTGGGAGACGACACTGCTCATACGTGATGAAGAGTTCAACTCCTACATAATGATGAAATCTAGTCAGGGGATGACACTGCTCCTACGTGATGAAGAGTTCTTGGCCATTTTTAGGAGGGTGATAACATGGCTCATACATGATGAAGAGTTATGGTTATCAAAGGTTGACACAGCTCGTACGTGATGAGGAGATTAGGTCTGGTGATGACACGGCTCGTACGTGATGAAAAGTTCTGGCCATCTAAAGTGATAACACGGTTCCTACGTTATGAGGACGGCTGATTATCTGGGGTGACACAACTCCTACGTGATGAGGAAATCTAGTCTATGGATGACACGATTCCTACATGATGAGGACAACTGGTTATCCAGGGTAGTACTGCTCCTTCGTGATGAGGATATCGGGTCATAACTGATGATGATTGATTCTTTGATTCAATGATGTGGTAGGTCTTGAAGATCCTGTAAAAATGTCATATGCCATGATTTCATGTTTGCAATATGCCCTAAAGATATATGTGAATTGTTATGCATGTTTAAAGGGTTATGCATAAATTGATACTGACAATTGATTTTCTCATGCTCTTTGATCATAACACATGAAGTTCCTGCATTTTCTAATGTATGGGTTATGATTGTGATTACTTTCTGAATCTCTCGTTCATGAACTTGGATTCTATGATCCACCCCCGAGAAAGTTTATCTTGCTTTGTTGATTCTTTGGCCACTAGTTAATTTTCTGAGAAATTCAATCAGAATGAATGGCCTCACCTGTTGTTCATCTTCAAAATCGGACTTCTTTTCTTGGGAAAATTAAAATTAGGTTAAAACTGATTCTTTCAATTTATCCCTTCTTTCCCAATGATCATATTTTCTATGTGCTCTCCGATAAACACCTGTTTTGAAATCCCCATACTCTAACACTTTTTAGTGTAAAGCATAATAAACAATGTTGTTATTGATCACTGTTTTTGGTTATTTTATGTAATGAATAATGAATCAAAATCAAAAATTTCATTTAAAAGAGGTAATGAGAAAGTATAATCCTTTAATATAAGAATCAAGTAAACATTACAGGAAGAACAAAGGAACAAATACAGTGGATATCAAATGTTGAATCACTATATTTTCTCATCAAAATCTTTCCTGAAAATTGACATGTGTCTCGAAGATTCAGATCGTACAAAAGATGTGTGAGTATGAGAATCTTTCCCTGAACTGTTAGACTTTCGAGGGAATATGTCATACCAAATCTTGAATATTCGAGCTGTCCATTATGGATTTTCAACTCGAATCCTCCTTCGGTTTCAAGACACCCATTTTAGGTTTTTATCTTGAACCGTCCTTTATTTTTTTTTATTTTTTCCTTCAAGTGTAATATCGCTTGACTGAATCAAAATTCACAGGATTAGGCAAATCTTCTCCATCCAATTCAGTCAAAACCAAAGTTCCTCCTAAAAATGCCTTCTTTACAACAAAAGGACATTCCCAATTTGGCATCTACTTCCCACGAAAGTCTTTTTACATAGGTAGGATCTTTTTTAGCACTAAATCACCTTCATGAAATTCTCGAGGCCTGACCTTCTTGTCATAAGCTCGCATCATTCTTTTTTGGTACATTTGTCCATGATAAATAGCTTTCAGCCTTTTCTCCTCAATCAAATTTAATTGATCAAATCTACTTTGTACCCAATCAGCCTCATCAAGTTTTAATTCCATCAATACCCTTATAGAAGGGATTTCCACCTCAACAGGTAAAATTGCTTCCATCCCATATACCAAAGAGAATGGTGTTGCCCTAGTAGATGTACGAACAGATGTGCGATAAGCAAGTAATGCAAAAGGTAACTTCTCATGACAATCTGTATATGTTTCAGTTGCTTTGGTGATGATCTTCTTGATATTTTTATTCGCTGCTTCTACTTCCCCATTCATTTTCGGGCGGTAAGGAGCCGAGTTGTGATGTTTGATTTTCAACTTTGTGCAGACTTCCTTCATTAAATCATTATTCAGATTTAACGCATTATATGTGATGATCCTTTCTGGTATTCCATATCTGCAAAAGATTTCTCCTTTTAAGAATCTACAAACTGCTCCTTTTGTGACATTAGCATATGAGGCAGCTTCAACCCACTTGGTAAAGTAGTCAATGGCCACTAAGATAAAACGATGTCCATTTGAAGCTTTTGGTGAAATTACCCCAATGACATCAATGTCCCACATTGAAAATGGCCATGGAACGGCTATTACATGGAGTAGTGAAGGAGGAACGTGTATTTGGTTATCATGGATCTGGCATTTATGACACCTTTGAGCAAATCTGATGTAATCTCCTTCCATAGTAGACCAATAATATCCAAACCTCATGATTTGTCTAGCCATTGTGAATCCATTTGAATGTGTTCCACAAACTCCATCATGGACTTCTTCAATTATTTTCTTGGCCTCAATTCTATCCACACATCTCAAAAGCACTTGATCTTTACTTTTTTTGTACAAAATTTCTCCATCGAGGACATACCCCATTGCTAATCTTCTCAAAGTTCGTTTATCATTTTCAGTTGCCTCAGCTGGATAAGCTCGATACTTCACATACTGTAGAATATCATAATACCATGGGAGACCGACTTCCTCTTCTTCCTCAATGTTGCAGCAATGAGCTGGCATTTCTCTTATACTTATTCGAATAGGCATCATTCGAGACTAATCATCAGCCATAAACATGGCTGCCAACGTAGCCAAAGCATCTGCCATTTGATTTTCTTCACAGGGAAGATAAGTGAAAGAAATTTCTTCAAACTCTTTGATCAACTCCATCACCAGGTTCTTGTATTCCATCAATTTAGAGTCTCTAGTCATCCACTCCCTGCGAAGTTGATAAATAACTAAAGTAGAATCGCCAAATACTTCCAGGCTTTTAATTTTGCTTCAATTGCAGCTTGAATACCCAGGATACATGCTTCATATTCTGCCATGTTATTTGTGCATTCAAAGGCAAGCCTACTAGTAAAAGGATAATGATTGCCTTCTGGTGAAACTAGTATTGCCCCAATTCCATGTCCCACATCATTCGAGGCACCATCGAAATTCATTTTCCAGGTTTCATCTTTCGGAGCATCTTATTCCGCAACGAATATACTCATTAAGTCCTCATTTGGGAAATCAAACTTCATTGGCTTATAGTCTTCTAATGCTCTGCATGCTAGGAAATCAGCAATAACACTTCTTTTCACCGCTTTTTTATTCATATAGACTATATCAAATTCAGACAACAACATTTGCCATCTTGTCATCCTTCCAGTTAAAGCCGTTGACTCCATCAAGACTGGGGCATTAGTAAATAGCTCTTTCTCTTCTTCCAGTTTCATCATGCTGTGCCAGTACACATCCCATTGACTTCTCAAATACAGTCAAGTACAAAATCAATGGTTTGTTTGGGATTGGTGGCATTAAGACTGGGGCATTAGTCAAATAACTCTTAATTTTGTCAAAACATTCTTGGCAACTGTCATCCCACTCTCCTGGGTTTTGTTTTTTCAGTAAACGGAAAATTGGATCACATTTCTTAGTTAACTGAGAGATGAATCTAGCAATATAATTTAATCTCCCTAGAAACCCTCGTACTTCTTTTTGCGTTCTAGGGGCTAGTAGTTCCAATATTGCTTTAACTTTATTAGGATCTATCTTTATCCCATTCTCACTGACTACAAATCCCAATAATTTCCCTGAAGTAGCTCCAAAAGTGCACTTGGCTGGGTTAAGTTTGAGCTGGTATTTTCTCAACCTCAAGAACAACTTCCTTAAGGCCTTCACATGTTCTTCCTCAGTTTGTGATTTGGCAATCATATCATCCACATATACTTCTATCTCTTTGTGCATCATATCATGGAACAAAGTAACCATGGCTCTTTGATATGTTGCCCAGGCATTTTTAAGTCCAAAGGGCATCACCTTGTAACAAAAGGTGCCCCACATTGTCACGAACGTTGTCTTCTCCATGTCTTCAGGGTCCATTTTGATTTGATTGTACCCTGAAAAACCATCCATGAAGGAAAAAAGAGCATGACCAGCTGTATTGTCAACCAATGTGTCAATATGTGGCAGTGGAAAATTATCCTTGGGGCTTACTCGGTTGAGATCCCGGTAGTCAACACACATTCGAACCTTGCCATCTTTCTTTGGCACTGGCACAATATTTGCTACCCATTCAGGGTATTTAGCCACTTGTAAGAAACCAGTGTCAAACTATTTTTTACTTCTTCCTTTATCTTTAATAGCATATCTGGCCTCATTCTTCGAAGTTTTTGTTGAAAAGGCTTGCATTCTGTTTTTATCGGTAGCTTGTGTACAACAATGTCAGTATCCAATCCGGGTATGTCCTGATAAGACCAGGCAAACACATCTTTGCATTCTCTTAGAAGGCGTATAAGATCTTCTCTTGTTTCTTGTGATAGCGAAGTGTCAATCTTGACTTCCTTTCGGTCTTCCTCTGTTCCCAAATTTATTATTTCAATTTTCTCTTTATGAGGCAATATTTGTTTGTCTTCTTGCTCCATCATTCTAACAAGTTCAGAGTTTAACTCACATTCCTCATCATCCTTATAACCTTCAGATTCTTCAATACACATGTTATTTTCAAAATCAATTTGTGGTTCGGGAATATCATTATTCGAACAGTTAATATCTGAGGACCTGCGAATGAAAAAAAATATTTGGCTATGGACAAAAATTTCGTTTAATATTTTTCAAAATAATAATTATCAATAAAGAACAAAAAATTTAAATAATTGAATGCAATATTTACTATGAAGAAAATGAACAGAAAAAATCACTTTATTAAAACCATGACAAATAACAATAATCCCATTATATTTGGGTTAAAAGACAGATTTGTTATTTATGCATTACTCTGAAAAGTTCTTATAGAACACAGGGAGTTCTTCAACAGTATAGTTGCTTTCAACATAATCAAGAGGACATGGACGAATTGATGCCAATGAGCATTCTTCAGTAGAATCATCCGTGATTGCATTGATGCTCAGGTTTCCAATTCCTATTTCTTCACTTTCCCCCTGATTGCTGCAGTATGTCAGTCACAAATCCTACATACACGAAAGATTTGAAGAGTGGTGGTATGATCATGGGACCCCAAACAACGTCCTCACCTTGGGCTCTCGCCTTTTTTCTTTCCTTAAGCTTTTGTGCATCTCTGACTTTATCATAGTAAGTTGGCTTGTATCCGAGGCCAAATTAATTTCTTTTAAGAATTGGATTCAAACCTTCAATGATGCCTTGCAGTTTCTTACCTAGCCCTTTCCCTACTTTTGCTCCTCTAGCTATTGTTTTTTTTTAACTGGTGCATCTTTGTATTCTTTGAAAGCTGAGGAATGGGAATTCTTTTGTCTTCAGGGACAAAGGTGCATTGACAAATTCCAAAGACTGGAACGAAGACTCTAGTGTGTTCTCATCTACCCCTACATATGGTGCATCAGTAGTAATAGAGGCAATGATATATTCTTCTGCCTTGATAGTTACTAGAGTCCCGTCCACGATAAATCGAAGCTTTTGGTGAAGAGAATAAGGAATTGCCCCAACCATGTGAATCCAAGGTCTCCCTAATAAGCAATTGTAACTTGGATGTATATCCATGACAACAAACTCTATTCAAAAGTCGTAGGGCCAACTTTGAGAGGAATAATTATTTTCCCCATTATTTTACGTTATATCCCATCAAATGCCCTCACAGTATTACCACAGACCCTCATTTGAGAAGCATCTATATGAAGTCTATTCAGAGTGGAAAATGGCATAACATTCAAAGTCGACCCGTTGTCAATTAACACCCCAGAAATTATAACCCCTTTGCAATGGGTAGTAATGTGTAGTGCCTTGCATCTACCCTTTCCTTCCTCAGGTATTTCATCATCATAGAAATAAATGAAGTTATCTGCATTAATATGGTTGACCATCCTCTCCACACGCTCCACTGGGATGCCTTTCCCCACAAAAGTTTCATTTAGCACTTTGATCAGAGTATTTCAATGTACCTCAGAATGCAATAGGAGAGACAACATTGAAATTTGTGCTGGGGTCTTATGAAGTTGTTCCACAATGTTATACTCGCTGTGTTTCAAAAATTTTAAAAACTCCTGAGCCTCCTCAATCTTGACAGGTTCATTTATTTTTTCCTCATCATCAATAACCACAGCTCTTGTTTTATTGGCTTTTCCAGGAGCATAGCATCTTCCACTCCTGGTGAAAAATCCAACTTCATCAATATCTTACTCCTTGCTTTCTGGAGTATTAATTTGTCATGTATAATTCTAGGGAATGCTCTTGCCACTCTTGTAGGCAAAAGGCATTGGGGTTTTAATCACCACCTTCGATGTTGTACTTCCAGCGCTTGCCTTATAACTTGGCTTGGATATGACCAGGACAGGCTTCTTTAATTTCTTTTCAATTTCTCCTGAATTTTCTTCAGAAGCACAGATATATCTTTCACTCTCTATCATCCTTTCTTCATAGAACTGTAACTCCTGCTTGTCCATCAATTCTTGGATTATCTACCTGAATTCTTGACAATCCTGAATTTGATGACCATTTTCATCATGGTACTCACAAAAGTTCTCCATCCTTTCAATTGAACATTTCTTTATGGAACTCAATAGCCCTCTCTTCTTCATTTGAACATATACCCACTTCAATGGCATTATCACATCTTCAAGCTTCCTTTTAATTCTTCGATTCTATTCAATGGCATTCACTCCCTAGTTTTTTATGATTCGGAAGTGGGTTTGCAGTTACACAAGGTGTCTCTGAATCATTGAATGACACTACTTTTCTCCTAATCAGATCCTCAACCACTCTTTTGAAAGTGAGACATTTTTCAATATTATGTCCTTGGAGGTTTGCATGATATTCGCATGTCTCATTTTCGTTGAACCATTTTGGATACGGTGGTTTGATTGGATCTAGATATTTTGGTGACACTACATGAGCTTGGACTAATCTATGGAAAAGCTCACTGTATGTCATTGGTATAGGAGTGAACGTCATTCTTTCATTGTTATATTCATGCTTAGTTTCTCTTGGAGATGAAAAATTTCCTGTCTTTGTCTTACTCACAGAGAAATTTACATTATTCACCTCTCATTCTTTCTTTTTCATGAAAGGTTTTTTTGTAAGATTTTGGCTACCAGCAATCTGTCCCTTCTTTAGTGCTCTTTCGATCATTTCACCGTACATCACAATATCAGAGAAACTCTTAGTCGCCACTCCTAACATATGATCAATATAGGGAGATTTTAATGTATCAATGAACATCGTTATAAACTCTCTCTCAATAAGTGGTGGGTGCACTTGAGCGGCAATATCCCTCCAACGCTGAGCATATTGACGAAATGTCTCATTGTGCTTCATCTCCATGTTCTGAAGAGTAACACGATCAAGCATCATGTTAGTAACATGCTGATATTGTTCTTTAAATGTGTTCGCCAAATCCTTCCAAGACCCTATTTTAGCTTGAGTCAACTGATTATACCATCTAGCAGTTGCCCCTGTCAGACTGGCCTGAAAGTAATGAATTAATAGTCCATCATCCTTCCCTAATCCCGTCATTCTTCGACAAAACATGGTCAAATGAGTGATCGGACACGTTTTTCCATCATACTTTTCAAATTCAGGCATTTTGAACTTTGGTGGTAAGATCAAGTCTGGCACTAGACTCAGTTCTTCTGCCTCCATTCCATCTTGAGAATTCTGCTTTCCCATCTCTTTAAGAAGCCCTTTGCACCAATCCTTTAAATGTTCTGGTACCTCGGTTTTAAATTTCTCCATTTCCTCAGGATCTACATCCATATATACATGAGGTCTATTTTGAGGATTAGTTGTGCCCATCATTTGAACCTTTGTTGTTGAAGACCCCACAGGATACTCAACTAACTTTTCAGGGGAAATAATTAATCTCGGGGTAGACTCATGGCCAGAAGTCAAAATAGTACTTGGCTCTTTAGCTGCTTCAGTTTGTAACCCAGACATCTTGGTCATCATTTCATTCATCATACTGGCTTGGCTTTGCAATATCTGATCTAGAATTGATTTTTGTGACTACTCCATTCTCGAGTGCCATTCTTGTTGTATCTTTTGTAACCCTTCTTGCATCTCTTTCTTTAACTGCTCAATCTTACCATCCATGGTCTTACTTCGTGTATGATGAGGGTTAATGTTTTCACTTGCCAGAATCTCTCTGTCACATAACCCTTAAAAATTAATTTATTTATTATTCTAAATTTGGATGCATATTATTGGTGATGTGCTATTAAATGATGCATTCTATTAAATAATGCATTTTATTATGCATAATGAATGATGCAAGTGCAAAAATGCAAATAAAAGGCGTTGACCCAAGCAGTAACCATTTGGAAATAACTTTCATTGGATAAAAGGTTCCACTCATTACAAAGAAGTACGTTTACAGATAAGGCCTAGCCCTCAGACTCATTTCTACAATTTCGTTCATAATAGCAATGATATCCCTTGAATACTCAGAACTCGGATTTGTTCGCAGTTGGATGATTTCAGCTCTATTGGCCAATTCACTCATGTATCGAGCAACTTCTCCCATTTGAGCTATAGCTTCACCCATCATATGATCACGTTCTTCTACCACAGATCGGTAATGCTCATATGTATTTGTCCATCCCTTATTAATTCATTTGATTTCTTTTTCTAGATTGGTAATACGAATTCGACATTGCTGGAGTTCTCCATTCAATTCTCTTATTTCTTTTTGGAAGGCCTTATTTTCTTCAAGAGCAACTCTTAAATCTATTGAAGCGGAAGAGATTTGCACTTGAAGCAGAGATTGCTCAAGGTTCGAAACATGACTTTTGAGCTCATCATTCATAGCTCGAGATTGATTTATCTCTTCCTCAAATTGTATTTGCAATTCTCCCATTTCTCCTATGAGCTCATCTACTTGCCGACTTTTTGTAGAGAATCGTTGCATCAATGATCCAATCTCTGTCTGCTTTCTATCAAGGATTCAATTCCATCCTTGTCTTTCGGACCACATCTCATCCTTCTTTCGCTTTCTTTCTTCTTCGAGCTCTGTAATCCTTCGATCTCTCTCTTCAAAATCCTTAATCATGTTGTTCATTTTAGTTTTCAACCCCTGGATTCGACTTTTTTCTTCCTCTAATTCTTTTAGTCTGATATCTTTCTCTTCTTGGAGTCTTTGAGCTTTACGAGCCTTAGCTTTATACTGCTTGATCAATTCTTTTTTATCCGCCTCTAACTCTCTTACTTTTGCTTTTCTAGCTTCTATCTTCTTGTCCTGCTTCTCGACCTTAAGACTTTTAATTCGTCATTTTACAGCTGCTAATTCTCTGGCCCATTGTTGTGGTGCTTTACTTGACCCAAATTCCTTTCTCACCTGTTGTATCCTTTGATAATCCCTTTTTAGTTCTTCTAGGTTGGCCTTCACCCGCTCTTTTCTGTTCCTCATCATTACAAACTGTCTGGCATAGAATTCAGCCTCGATAGTTAACATGAAATTTTCTCTCTCTATCTCTTTTATTTTCTTGGCATTTTTAGCCTTTTCTGCTTCAAACTCAATTCTCTGGATTTCTAAGTTCGAAGAGATTTTTTTGATTTGTTCCTCCATCGACCTGGATCCCTCTCCAGATGCTAAAGGGATTTTATCATTTACCCTTTTGATTCTCTATGCTTCATAATCAGGTGTCAAGATAACCTCTGCTCCAACTACTTTAGTCCTGAAAGTCAACCTCCAGGAATCAGCCACATCTTTGATTTTCATTCTATAATTGACTTCTTTATAATCAAATTCAGTACCAGCTAACCCATAAGTTACGGGAACAAATTGTCGGGCACCGTACTGTCTCAAGACTAACAAAGAAGCATAACCGACTCCTCCCCATAGCCCCAGTAGCATAATCCAATCCAAATCTCCACACTTGAACAATATTTGTGTATGCATCAACCACAGAGTTCTCCATGCTATGTTTTGAGTCTGTAAATTCTTAAAGAAATCAATCCACTGATCTTTTTGTGATGCCTCAGGCCACTCCTTCGTAAGGTATTCAGCAACAGAAGAATAATCTTTTAGAAATCGATTGTAGCTGACTTTTTCCTCCTTCTAGAAATGACTTCTGATCCATACAGTAAGCAATTGAGCACAACCCATAAAACGACCTCCACCCAATCTTCTACATATATTCAAAGATCGAAAAGTTTCAGCAAGAATCACATGGACTGGATTCATTTCTCTTTTTAACTTCTCAACCAAGTTAAATATTATCAGCTCAATCAACCCCAGGCACTTCGGAAAGATTATCAAACCATATATACCCAAAGCAAACACATCTCTTCATATGATTTCATCTACGTGTGTTTCAGCTATCTTTTGTAAGTAGGACCACGATATTCCTTCACTTTCTCCCTTTCGCTCCAAGCGATCATTTACCCATTTGTCACTCGTGCCCGAAATCTTTGCAAGCTTTGACTTAAACGAGGGTCATTTTATCGATCATGAATAAACTTTGTCTACTTTAACACTTGATAAATTCAACAGGAAGTGGTATTCCTCGAGCGTTGGGGTCATGTCCTCTAGGTTGAAGGTGAAACAACTATAGGTCAGATTCCAAAACTGTATCATGCTTCGTATGAGAACTGGGTCTACCTTGACATAAATCAAATGAAAAATATCCCCATAGGTTTGTTGAAATGGTTGTCTCTCGGTAAGATTCCAACTTTCCCAAATTGTCTTCAATCCCTGAAGCTCATTCTGTTTTAAAGAGGCCGGTGTATAATCAGACAATTCTGACTTGCAATTCTCTGGGAGGCTATCCCCTTGCTCTTTCTGTTTGGCTTCAGACCAATTCCTTACATCTGTCGGATTCACTTCTTTGTTTTGGAAACTTCTTTCCATCGTGAAAGTCTTTCCACTTTATTGATACTCACAGATCAATCACCTTTCTTTATGATATGTACATGCAGTATGAAAAAAGAAAAAGATAACAAAACGAATAAAACTATTAGTTAGAACAAGTGTAAATTCAACATAAAAGAAAAAAATGGATCGAATATATTTCTATGTTATCTACCCAGGCATGCTTTTATTAGATATTAATCCTACCCAAACATGATTTTTACCCACAAAATGTATTTACAAGAAATTAATCATAACCGCATGGTATCTAGTTCGCATGTTTTTATTCAAAAATAAATATATTCTAAGAACATAAAGTAAAAGATAAAGGTTTAGAAATGCTCCTCCTTTGTGTATACCTATTTTGGGTACCTACTAATGGACAGAGGTTCGGTATGACTATACATAGGATGACCATTCTGCGGTTCACTGTATGCATGGTTTTAGCTCTAACGAGGAAAAAAAGGTACTCAAATTATCCTTTATGTCGGTGCCCCCTTGGGCGACCAAACCCTCAATCCTCACCCATTATAGGCTTAAACGGATCGAGTTCAATTCGAGGGGATACATCCCCTTATGCCCATACGAAGAATAAATTCCCACGAAGACATAAGGTATATGAATCCCGAAGGTTACTTGCTAGGCCCATACGGAGAATAAATTCCCACGAAGGAGTCGCTTTCACCCCCACTTAAAAAGGTTCAGAGCTCGTGTCTAGAGCTCATGTCATGCAATTGCATGTGATGTGTGTGAGGAGGAACATTCAACCACTCGATAAAAACTTGGACCGATCTGAAAACAAAATCAAAATGTTAGTATAACAAAAAATGAAGCAATTACAAACTTCAATAAACGAATCATAAATTAACTAGAATTCGAACTCATAATATCCACCAAAACAACAAAGTGTAAGCGACTTTCAGCCTGATTCTCTAAAATTGTCCCCAGTGGAGTCGCCAAACTGTCATAACCATTTTTAGGTGGAATAATTAAATATTATTTTAAAAACGGTTATGATTTTAATTTGGAAAAATTAAATGATTTTGAATTGATTGGAATTAAATTGAAAAGGAGTCGCCATCAACCTTCGGGTTAGGTAAGTCGAATACCTAAAAACGTCTTTTAAAAAACAATTTTAAAAAAATCATTTTTTAAGACAAAAACTGGTATGCATTTACCAAAGATTATATTAAAATGGGTTCGGGAGTCAGTTACGTATAGGGGAGGATTAGCACCCCACAATGCCCAAAACTGGTACTGTATCACTTACATATTGTCGTAAATAGTGGAAATTAGAAATCGAATATGAAATTAAAATATGATCCATTTATTAATTTACTTCGAGTTAATTAACTTTAGGGAAAATTCTTTATCTCAAAAAGAAACCTCAAAATTAGCAATCATCCATTGGGAAAGCTATTTCAACTATTTCTTGTTCATAAAAAATATTCCCTCTTTAATAAAATGCGAATCGAATATAAATTGAATCGATATTTTCATAAAATAAATTACCATATGAAAAAAATCATTAAATCATGACCAATTTAATTCGTAAAACAAACTAGATTTATTTCAAGCTTTCATTTTGTTCAAACGTCGTATCTGATTATACCACTTCGATCAAGTGATACTTTCCACGCCCATTCTACAAATACATTCTTGAAAATATTCGAATAAAATAAAGGAGAATAAAAATAATGATAAAAAAATTATTACATGCATGCTCGTAATAAAATATATAAAGGATAACATATATCTAATGTAAATAGGATTAATAATATATATTTAATTTATGCGTTTGTGTGTGTGCGCTTATTTGATGCATAAAAGGATGCATAAAATATAATATGTTATATGGCTATATATATATATATATATATATGTTTAGTATACATAATCTAACATGCACAAATATATATATATAAAGAACCAAAACATATAAACAAAAACGTGGGAACCACTTAATAGAATCCTATGATATTAGATTCCAATTTTATCAACTTTTTTGAACAAATAAAACTATTTCCACAGCAAAATCTTGACTTAAAGATCACATGCACATTATCGAATACATATACTACATCTTTCATTAGATTAATGAAATAAAATATAAAAATATTAGGGCCAAATTTGAATGGCTAAACAGTAAAACCAATGATAATTAAGGTAACAATAGGAAATTTTAAATAATAAAACACTAGTAATGCCAATAAACCATGAAATAACATTAAGGCCTAAAACAACAATTATCACAATTAAATGCTAAAATTAAAAAACTTAAAACAAGAATTAACATAACACAAGCAGTGGATAAAAATGAATAAAAGTAATAACTAAATTCAAATAAAAACATGACAATTTAAGGAATAAATTAAACCTAAGTAAAATATAGAGTTCAAAATAATAAAAAAAACTGCACCTAATGACTATAATATGAAAACACAGCTAGACTATGGGGACTTAGGGGTGATTATACCACAAATTAGTGATCAGAGAGAAAAGGGTGCTAAAATTACAGGGACCATTAAATGATTAACACATAAAATAAGTAAACAAAGCAAGAAATTCCCATAAATCAAGAACCTAACACATGATTTACCCGAAAAAAATAAAATGAATACACCCCCCTTTAAATACTCCAAAACGTGAAAACCAGAAAAAATTAAACCCTTTTCTTTTATTTTCTAACTTCAACCATGGAGCCCAAAGAAACTCAAACCACCGTCGGTCAAACTCGAACCCCCCCCCCCACGACGCCAACCGTCGTTCTTCAACGGTCTTCCTCTCGGCCACCACCCATGGTTGGTCGAACAACCAACACTCTCTCTAAAACAAACACACAAAAACATCCTTTCACTCCTTGGAATCTAATCGAGACCCTAAATCAAACTAAAACCCAACCCCATAGACGACCGACGTAGCCTTAGACGCGACCACCTTCTCCGGCGAGGATCACTCCTAAAGTAAATGTATTATTTTCTCTATTTACCTCTACCGTTTTTGTTCTTGAAGCATGCACACATAAAAGAAAACAAAAGAAAGGAGAATATTTCAACGAACCTTTTTTTTTTTTGTATATATATTTCGAAAATCTGAAGAGAGTCTTGGTTACAAAGCAATTACAAAATGTCCCTTTTTAGAGAAGAATAGGGGAAGTCTTCTCTGTATTTTTTTTTCTATTTGAATACCCCGAAAACTCTGTCTCTCCTTTTGTTCGAATACCCTCCAAACTCTCTCCTCCTCGCTCTTGTTTGAATACCCTGAATTTATCATTAATCTCTTCACCAAAACCTCATGATTGCATCTGAATTTTTCTTTGTGTTTGGTATGAAAATGAAAGTTTAGGTATGATTTATGGTTTTGCTTTTGACTTTGGTGCATGCAATTTAATGGATTCGGTTGAGGTAGCCCGATTGGTGTTGATATTTGATGGAGCATGAGGAGGCACAGCTGGCGTGGGATGATGGTTGTTCACCAGCTCCAATAATGACGAGAAGATTTGAACTTAACAACATCTCAACAATAATGAAAGTTCCAACAGCTCGTTCGTAACAGAGCCTTCCGGTGTTTGAATCAATTATTTTGAACAATCTTTAGTGCTTTTTTCAAAACCACTGTTGTCTTGATTGACAGAAGCGTCGATGATTGAAATAAGTGAAGTAGTTGATTTAGGGTTTAGAAACCCTAAATATTTGGGTCAGTCGGGTCGTGGACTGGTGTATTGCAAATTCGGGCTGCTGGGTTTTATTTGTTTTGGGCCTGCAAAACAGTGTAATAATACTAATTAATATTAATAATAAATAATAATAATATCAATATTAATATTAATATTAATAATTATAATATTTTTTATCCCGGACAAAAACGGGTGTCTACATTGTGTATTCACGTGATGCATGAACATATTGGATTTGACATGCTATAAAGTAGAATGTGATATTAAAATTTTATAGAGTTATTTCTTTTTTCCTTTTTTTCCTCAATAAAATGATTTTTATTAATCAAGCCTAAGTTAAAAACCTTGTTAAAAACCTCCCTAAACCTAAATGGAGAAAAAAAGTACTCCTGACTTGGGGCAGAGAAATAAACAACAATAATGCTTCAACCACATATACACCATATCCCCTAAGGCCATACAAACATAAAGCTACGGATACACGTAAGCCACCACAATATTACTAACAACACACTGCATTGAAATATAATCCCCATCTAAACTAAAACAACCTATATGAAGTCCTCCAATCCCGCTAGAAAAGAAGAAAAGACTCCCTATCTACATAGCCGTAGCATACAGTAAACATCAACACAGTAGCCATAGGAGGCCTCCCACACATAAAAGAGTGAAGAACTAGGCTGCTACAAACATGACAACACTATAGATCATCGTAATAAAAATATAACAAACAATCACTAAAGCCAGAGGCACAACGATCACTAAGCCAATCCCGATTCCACAGCGTTCGAATAAGTTACCACCATGCTTTAAACATAATACTCTGATACATTCCTTCCATTGTCAGATGATAAGCCAAAGAAAAAAGTTTCTAACTAGAAGTGGAGAAATGAACAACTTCAATGGAACTCACCAACCTGTCGATCTCTATTAAGCATTGTCATCGATTCCACGGCCTTGATTCCACATCCACTAACCATTTCCACACCGTCTTTGAGGGAAATACAACCTTTAGCGTACCCTTCCCTGACCACTTGGGCTCAATACAAATCTTCAAAACTCTTTTAATCGCTGTCAACAATGTTAATTCTATGTTATCGCCTATGACCGACCTAGAAAGAATTTGACAAAATCTACTGCAGGAGTACACCTTGCATGTACCTCGCAAGAACCACCTGATACGTTTTTCGGTTCACAACGTGAATTAATCCACCAATAATCCAGATTTGGAGGCCAATCATCTTTCGATGCCTTAAGCCAATATTAAGCATGAAGCTTTGTAGAAAAGATAACATCCTTAATCAAGACAGATTTCCCTTCAAAAACTCTTTCGTTCCTTGCCAACCACAAACTCCAAAAGGCTACCCTAATCATGATTATCCAAAGAGACTTGTTATGACCAGAAAATGGAACATTGAAACAAAAATTTAATAAACTTTCAAGGTCAGGTACACTATTCCAATTGATGCTCCACCATTCCGTGAAGAGGAACCAAAATTTTTCCACAAAAACACAACCAGCAAAAAGGTGGAACGAATCCTCTTGATATATCCCACACCAAAAGCACACACATTGGTCGTTTTCCAGCTTCACCCCTATTTCTTTAAGTAAACACCTTTGTCGGGATTCGATCCAATTTAAGCATCCATAAAAAGTTTTTAAATTTTGGTGGAACTTTCAACTTCCAAATCCTGCTAAAATTAAACTAAGGTTTTTCTAAATTAGAATTAACAATGAGCGAGGATAATTTCTTAACATTGAGCAACCCCGTCTTGTCATGTAACCACACTAGTTAATCTGGCTGGAAAAAAACAGAATTCGCATTCATAATTTGATTTACCAGCTTTAAAACCATTAGCTTTTCTCTTTCCAATAAATCTCTAGAAAAATGGAACTCCATTCAATATCCTCAAAACCTTTCTTTGTCGTAACCTCTGCCACCATTAACCCTTTGTTAGTCGCCAACCTGTATGATCTTGGGAGAAAAATATTCAAAGAACCATAATCACACCAATTATCTTCCCAGAATAAAACTGATTTTCCATCTCCCAACACCCAGTTGAATGCCTCGTCATTTACCCATCTGCTTGCATCTCCATTGCACCAATTGTCCACTATACCACGCCAGACTAAGGAAATTTTCTTAAAAAAAATAAATTTAATTTTTAAGTGATATAAAAATCTCATCTCGATTGATTTGGTGTTTCCTTTTAAAATAAAACAGTTCGAGGAGTCGACCAATATTTGATTAGGGTGTAATTGGGCACCCAAAAACATATTTATCATTTTAATAAAAATATTAATTTTAATTAAAAAACAATTTTATGGTCTACATTACCAAAAAAATCGAGTTCGAGAGTCGGTTACGAATGGAGAAGGATTAGCACCCCACACAGAGCCCTAAATTGGTTCCTAGTCGATTAATTAGTTATCTTTGCAATGTAATTTATGAATTCAATTTTAATTTCAATTCAAGATCACTGCAACTAGTATTATTTGAATTTTAGGATGAAACAATAATATTTAATTATTTCCTATCAAGAAAACGTCCGTCTATACCTTAGAACAGTCAATTCATACTCCAATCGAAATAAAGAAATATTACAATTTCATTATAAAGCTCATTATTAATTACAAATTCAAATGCTAAAATAAAATAAACAAAACAAATTAAATTTAAGATCCCGTTTTAAACACATTTTTGAATTTAGGATGTAAAACGACAATATTTAATTATTTCCTATCGAGATGAAACGACCTAATTCCTTCAAGCGGTCATTTCTTCTCCAATCGAAAAAAGAAATATTATTATTTCGTTCTAAATCATATTAATTCAAGTGCATAAATGATGATAAAAATAAAAAATAATTAAAAAATGAATTACCAATCCTTTTAGAAAGAAGAAGGGTGTTCGATTATTTAAAGACATCGAGATCAGACCTTTTATAAGTTCTAACGATCTTTTCTCGATAAATTTAAATATACGAACATTTCTTTTTCTCTCGTTCCAAATTTTACGTGTAGTCAATTTTAGGTTTCACTTAATGTGATACACTTTCATTCTAAAACTATCGAAAGCAACTTTCTTATACATTAATAATTTGGAACATACTTTAAGCAATACATTAATATTTCACATCTACAAACATCTTAAATAATTTGTACATATCTAAAAACATCTTAAAATAAAAATTAATGTGTATATTTCACATTAATAAATTAAATAATTTGTTATGTTAAATTTAAGGTGAGAGAGCTAAGGAAAATGAAATATTTATAAAATTAATGCACTAGGAAAGTTCCACATCAAAATACACGTCAAATAACAAATAAGGACTAAAGTGCATTAAACCAAATTAAAAGAGCATGATAGTATTTAACCAAAATAACAGTGAACAAATAGTGACCAAAATATAAGATTTGTAAATGACATGGATAGAATCAAATATCAGTAAAATATGACAATAAGCAATAGGGTGACTAAAATGTAAATGTAACAAAATAGAAAGCTCAAAACATAAACTTGAAAACTCCTATTCAGTACTGAAATGAAATTTTTTAGAACCAGGATGACCCCTCTCGTGGTTTCACCAATCGCTACACGCAGACACCCTAAGACCTCTCTAAACGGCATCGTTTTGAAGCCCCCTTATATACCCTGTTATAGATTTTGGAAAAACCTAACCCTTTTATTTCTCCCTCAACCATTCAACCCCGCTTTATCTCAACTTTCTTTCTTTTTTGGTAATTTTTAAAAGCCTTCGGCCATCGCCTAAACAGCTCTGGTGAGGGTCTAGTGACCCCTCTCGACCCTCTAAAACTCCTCTCTTCAAACCCCTAAACAAATAAACACCCAAATTATAAACTCTATGCCTTTCTTTTTCTCAAAAACCCCAACATGAAAAAGAGAAGAAAAGGTACCTTAAAACTACTTTGTTGACTCTGAAGAGTGAGGCTTCTTCCTTTCTATTTTATTTTCTTTGTTTTTTTCTCTCTCTCAAAATGGTTGTTGTTCTCTCTATCATTGGCTCGAACCATTTTTTTAATCCAACTTAACTCCTCTTCTTCTTTCTCTCAGGTTTTTCTTTTTTCATTTTCCTCTCTTTTTCAAAATCGAATACCCCTTTCTTCTCTCCTCCTTGTATGTTTTATCTGAATCCTTTGTGTGTTTGGTGCTGATTCGGTAAGGCTTCTTTATAGGGGCATGATTTCCCCTAAACCTAACAGTTATCATCCCAGATTTCTCGGGATTTAACTTATTTTTTAATAGGTTTAGGTGTAGATTTAAACTGATTTATTTGTTTTTCACTATTTGCAGAGATTATGATGATGGGTAGTTGAAACGATGACTGTCAAATGATAGGAATCGATAACCAAAACACTGACGGCGACGAGAGCCTTCTTTTACTAGCGGTGGCCGCTGGAAACCCTAGGGTTTCAAACCCTAGTTGTTTGGTTTTGTTGGGCTAGGTTTTGGGCTAGTTTGCCCTTGAGTTGTAATTGGGCCAATTTGGGCATGTTGTAATGGCCTGTAAAAGAAAGAAATAATATAATAATAATATTTAAATAATAATTATTATTAATAATATTAATGAAATATCTGGGTGAAAATGGATGTATACAGTTACATTTTTTCAAAATAAATCAATAATGACGTGTCATTATCTTATGATGACAATTAACACACCACAGTTGAATTCTTATAATTTGCTTATGTTGTAACTAACTTTTTTTACTATGTTTTTTTGTCATGTACTTATTGTTGTAACAAACCTTTTTTGTCTAATCTATAAATTTAGTACTTCTAAAAATTATTATTTAATCAGAATTTATATAAAATAATATGAGAAAAAATATCAATATTTTAGTTCAAGATTTCTCTCTTCAATGATGTCATTTTTTCGTTTTTTATTATCAGAAGGGTTGACTAACATGCTTCCTCCATATCGGCTTATTTTGGTAACAAACTTTTTTTAAGTAAAAAATGACTTCTTACCTTTTATATTTATACTTTTACTCATTAAATTTAAAAAAAATTACTTTTAGTAGTTTATGTTATCGTTTATTAAATCTGGTCACTAAAACGTTAAATGTTATTAGTTTGATAATGTGACACATTAATAAATGATTTAATTTTATTTTAGCCCTTTAATTTGGGATAAATACTAATTATAAGTTTTTTTATAAACCAAAAGCAGTTAAGGGAAAAAATAATTTAGCCTTTTAAATATGTTTTTTTTTTATCTTTGTCGAAACTTTACCTCCCCTACGCCATCTTCTCAGTATTCATCTTCAAAATGCAAAAAAAAAAGTATTTTCTTAAAAAATTAATTACAAGTAGGAAAAAACATAACCAGACGAGTGTTAGAGAGAGAAAGTAAAAAAGTATTATTTTTTTTTATAAATTTTAAGTCTAATCTTAATCTTATCTAGAGAGGAAGAGAAGTGGAACTCTAAAGGAATGAATGAGAGTGCTCTTAGTAGATTTAGAACATATAATCTAAGACAATATGAGAGAATAAAAATGAGTAACTTGACCAACCAAATAAATATGCTTACTCATAAAAGGGTTTTTTTAATAAAAGCATCTAATTTTATTAAAAATAGAAAATATCTAAATTACAATAAATGTTTACAACCAAACCATAAACTAAACATATAATAAATATATTTTCTGAAAAACAAGAAAATTAGCCACTTAAGATCACAACACAAGGACCATAATAGGAAAAGGTCAAAAAACCGAACTAAATAAACTCGAACAAAAGATAGATACGAACAACTCTAACCGCGTTGGCAAACAAACAACGAAAGGGGATGAAGTTATTGAAAGACCATCGACAAACCGCAAATTAGACACGAGCGATGTGAAACACTATCCACGAACGCAAATCATGTATCAAAGTCCAATTTGAGGGTTTAAAGTACGAAAGATCTTCATGATAAAAAATAACCCAAAATTTTTTAATCAAATTTTCTTCCCTTTAACTGTTAACCAAATTAATTTTTAAATTTATTTAATCAAACCAAAATATTAAATATTCAATACTTTCAGTTAATGTGATTAAAATCAAAGTTTAAACACCCCTAATGCTAAGTATATATATATATATATATATATATATTTTCGGTTAATTCATTTAATTTGATTAAAAAACCCTCCGACCATGATGAAGATGAGTCATTGTTAACCCTCTCAAAAGGACCCTCCCATCGGTTTATTATGCCGACGGCGAAACTAGAGAGCTTTCAACGAGCAAGAGATTCTGGAATGAGCTTACAGAATGTCGTTGTGCATAGTTATATACCGCCAACCCTTTCATTACATCAACAACAGCAGCAGCGAAACATACTAGGGTCAATGGGAGATGAGTTTTTTCATCCTCATCCTCAATATCATCTTCCAGGCCTCAACTATGTCGAAGACGAACCTGCAGTGCGTTGGACGAAATCATCAACATACCAGGGTCATGGCTTGTATTGAGCAGATAATGTAATGGTTTTTTAGTATTAATAAATTATTTGGACACTATTTTCCGCCTTCTGCTGTTCGAGTAGTAGCTTCTGAACTATGATATAAGGGAGGATTTTATCGAGGCCTCTTTTTTCCCCCAAAAGAACCTCACTTTAATTTATCTACATTCTATAGATATTCTTAAAATCTTTAGTCATTTTATTGTAATTATAACATTTTCTAGTAATATTTTAATAACCAAGCTTGTTCGTTAATAAAAATGAATTTGTTTAACCATTTTTTAATTCAATCAGATAATTTTATCAATAGAATAAACAACTATCAGCAGTAAAATACAAAGAGTTTAAACTCCAATACAAACTAAAACGTCTCACACCCAAGTCTCCAGTTAAAAAGCAAGGCTTAGAATCGATTTATACTACTAGATCCAGCTGAAACTCACACAAAACATAAAATTCTGCCTCCAATTCAAACTAGTTCCATCAACATAGTTTAAAGAAAGTATCATCTTGGATGGCTTTGGCCTCCCACAATCAAGGGCTGGTAGCTTTCTAGCTAGAAATTATAAGAGAGTTGTCAATGACCGCATGCTGCAATTGGCTAAGTGAGAACCAAGCCTAATTCAGCGACCGGTGTTGATAAGGTTTGTACCAGTTTGTTGGCTCTGTCAATCAACCTTCCATTGCAGTCTCTCACCAAAGCTCTAATTCCTGCTACCTTCATTATATCGTCAAAGGATGCATTAAATTCAACTTAAGTAAATTCTGCGGTGGACAGCTCTAATTCCTGCTACCTTCATATTCTAATCTTTTTTTTCTTCTGGTATTATAATTCATGTTGATGTCATATTGCGTTCAAAGTTAAAGGATCTGATTTTTAATAAAGAAGACACTTAACCAGCGTTCATTTCATCTCAATCCAGAACCTGAATGGAACTCAAGTTGCCACTTGTTTACAGTTTTCCTACTAGCAAAACAACTGCAGTCCAGTACAAAATTGCAATGAAAGAAATTGTCATACATGGATTACTGCTAATAGCAAAAGCAATGCTTTTCACCATTATGGTGATTCTTTCAGCAGCTTGAAACTGGGAATGTACTTAGGATCATCCCACTGCATATGCTGTTCCAATGGCTCTGGACTAGCTGCAAAAGAGTCGAATTTCCTTAACAAAATATGTTTTGGAGGAGATGGCTCTTCGATCAGCATCGCAGTCATCTTGTTCAATTCGGCATACCTTGGGGGATCATAGGCTGTAACATAAGTAAAACCAGTATCTTAAGACAATGCATATGCTAAAGCTACGAGACAGCTAAAATGATTTGAATGTTTTACCTCCAATATGTTTGACAATGAATATTCCCTTGCTGAGGCGAATGTTTGGAGAAATCTGAACAAAAAGCATGCATACAAAGGTGTGAGTATTCAGTCATCAAATACTAACTCAAAGTAAACATATGAATGCCTAGCAAATTTCTTTACCATCTAATCCAAGAATCCGCAAAAATTCATTAGTGCTTATAGCTCTTTTCTGTGTTTTGATGCAATCTTCATGATTGTGCAGACACCCTTCCTCTGCAATATCTTCGAGTTGACATCGATCCTCTTCCGGATTACCCAACTTTGCCTTTTGGTTCTTCTTTGATGTTCCTTGCGAGTACGGCTTACCTGACTTGGAAATGTCACAGAGAGCTTTCCTGCCAGTTGCTTGCACTTTCTCAGCTTTATAGACACTCTTTGTTTTGCTTGAATCATGTGTGGGAGATTCCAATCTCTTTCTCAATGAATGGAATGCTTTTGGCATTCTCCTTCTTTGATGACTGGTTTGGTGTTGGTTTCACTGAATTGGATAGATCACCAAGTGGTTTTCTTCCACCAATACCAGTTTTCCTCTGTGCTCTAGAGACATTGGTCTTGCCTGATACGAAGCATTTTCCATTATCAAACTCAACTTGAGAAACAAAATTAACAAAACGAACAACAGATCAGAAAGTGTTGAGAATAGTACCATTGAACCGAGCATTTAAATCCTGATTTTGAATCAAACCAACAGTATGTGTTGCTATTTTGGAAATTTGTTGATAAAATACACCAATCCAACAGTACCTGTGAGGTTCCAATACATAGGGAATCATTCATATACTTGGGAAAATAAAATCAAACACGCAATAGTGGAGAAAGAATGCTAAATCCTGCAGAAAAATCTGAAGTATCTTTGAAAGGCTCTTTTTACATTAAAGCTTCATCTGAAGCACATGAAATCAAGAGTATTACTTAGTTCAAAATGAAAATTGCAAGTAAAATCCAAACTCAATTTGCAAAACCCAAAAATCTTTCGGTATCTAAGACAAATGTGGTGAACAGGATGGGACAAAAACCGAACTAACGTGATAATCACAAAGGAAAAGACAAACAAAGAAACTAGAATAATCATGTTCATACAGTTTAAAATGATCCATTTAGTCCTTTCTGTTCTAATGATGATACAGGGAGGATTTCTTTAAGTTAGTAATTATATTCCCTCTCTGTATTTTCCATTCACTACAAGCCCCAAGATCATCAAATCAGTCCCACAAAAGTAAACCCAGAAAGGGAGAAAAGAAACATAGGATACAACAAACTTACAGATCATTCTTGGAAATTTTTTTTTTCCATTTTTCCATTCGTTTCTCAACAACAAAACAGAAATTCTTGTTTTCATGTTTCTTTCCATGACAAATACTTTAAATCGCCTTTGCATTCTCAGAATAAGTTTGAAAAACATAAAAATATATACTTTGATAAGTTTTCTTTCGGATAATACAGATCTTACTTATCTGTGTTTTCCATTAAAACAAACGAAACATTGCTCATGAATAAATAACTTGTAGACACTCGTTTTTGTTCGAGTTTTATATTATATTTATAATTATTATTATTAATAAATAATTATCATTTACATTGCAGGTCCAATATGAGAAACTCAATTACATTGCAGGCCCAGCCGCTGAACAAGACCCATCGATCTAGACCCGATTACAACAACTCATACCTATGCCAATTTTTAGTTCCCACGTGAAGCACCAACATATTAGTGCAATTACATGCAGCACTCATTATTCCACTATCTATATTTAATAAGGTAGTGGGTATAGCATTAAAAAAAATGGGGAGCAAATAAAAGTGGGGTGGGGGAATTATTGTTTTAATAATTGTAATTTTGCAAATATAAAAGAAAACAAAACGTGGGATACAAGGGGAGGAGGAAGGAAGAAAAAAAAAAGAAAGGAGGGGAGCCATATATTAGGCGTGTAAAAACGATTCAGGAGAAAGGGTAAGGTTACGCCTATGACCTCTCAATCAGGTCATATAATGAAAGTTCAACATTCTATTTTGAGCTCTTTATTTGCTTCGCATTTTATTTTAGTCCTTTACTATTTGCCATTGTTTGTTTACATGTTCAGTTTCTTGGCTGCTAATTTTACATATTCATGTTTTGGTTCTTTATGATTACTGAAATATAGCTTTGTGCAATTTATGTTTTGAATATTATGTTTAGCTCCATATTTATTTTAGTCAACATCTTTAGTATTTAGAACTTGTGGTTTATTGCTCATTAGATCCCTGTTATTCTGTTTGTCTATTATCTTAAAACATTATGTGATTTTTTTTTCTGACTTGTCTATATATATGTGTAGTAATTTTTACTTGTAAATTTATGTTAAATGTTACATTTTTTATTTTAGTATTGAATGTCATTTATGGTTTATTTGTATTTTTAGTACCGTCGTCGTTAATATTTTCGATTATTACCCTGATTGTTGTAAGTGTTGTTACGTCTTTTAAGTTACTATTTATGTGATTATGATCCTTTGAACTACCAAGTTTGCTTAATTTCATATGTTTGAATTCCAGTTTGCAATAATTCCATTTTTTTAGTCCTTTACATATTTTGTACGCATATGTATGTGTATATTATTATAGTTTTATCTGTTTTGCATATATTCTATTTACTATATTATACACATGTGTTTACCATATATATTTATTAAACATTTGTGTACCCTTTTATATATTAAATGAGCATACATACGCATATAAATTAAAACCATCAACCAATTTTTTTTGTTTATTTATATTTACGTATATGTGATTAAATGTTTTATTATTATGTAATATTATATCTGTATGTATATGTATAACTAATTTTCCGTAACATTAATATATTGTATACATATATGTGATTTAACTAATTTTTTTATTATGTGATATTTACGTATATGTTAATATATTGTATTATTCCATTTCATTCATGCTAATTTAGTTTATGAATTAATCTTGTGTCAAAATTTTGCATATTTCCCGTACTTGATTAAAATTTTATCAGCTCATTCGAATATTTTCAAGAACACGTGCAGAACTTGCGTAGAAAGTATTACTTGATAGAAATAGCACAATCTGATATGACGTTTTAACGAAATTGAAATATTCAATAAATGAATCATATTTTAACTTTATATTCAATTTCTGATTTTCCACCATTTACGACAATATGTAAGCAACACAGTACTAGTTTTGGGCGCTGTGGGGGTGTTAATCCTTCTCCAAGCGTAATCGACTCCCAAACCCATTTTAATCGAATCTTTGGTAAACGCATACCAACTTTTGTCTTAAAAAATGATTTTCTTAAAATTGTTTTTAAAAGACGTTTTTAGGTATTCGACCTACCTTACCCAAAGGTTGATGGCGACTCTATCCAATTTTATCCAATTTAATTCAAAATCACTCATTTTCAAAAATTAAAAGTCGTAACTTTTTTTAAAACAATAAATAATTGTGCCGCCTAAAAACGGTTATGACAGTTTGGCGACTCCGCTGGGGATTTTTGTAAAGAGTCAGGCTGTAAGTCGCTTACATATTGTTGTCTGGTGGAAATTATGAGTTCGAATATTTAGTTAACTTATTATTCTTTCATTGAAGTTTTTAATTGTTTCTTTTTTTTTGTTATACTAACATTTTGATTTTTTGCTTTCAGATCTGTCCAAGTTTTTGTTGAGAGGTTTCATTTTTCTTTCGAGTCAAAGAGTTCCTCCTCATACACATCAGATGCATTTGCATAACATAAGCTCTATACTCGAGCTACAAACCCTTTTTAAGTGGGGGTGAAAGCTACGCCTTCGAGAGAATTTATTCTCTCTGCAGGCCTAGTAAGTAACTTACGGGATTCATATACCTTATGTCTTCGAGGGAATTTATTCTCCGCATAGGCATAAGGGAATGTATCATGTCGAATTGAACTCGTTCCGTTTGAAACTTGTAATGGGTGAGGATCGAGGGCTTGGCAGCCCAAGGGGGCACTGACATCAAGGACAATTCGAGTACCTTTTCTTGTTAGAGTCGAAACTATACGCATAGTGAACCGTAGAACAATCACCCTAGGTATAGACATACCAAACCTCTGTTTGTCAGTAGATACCCAAAATAGGTGTATACAAAGGAGGAGCATTTTTAAACCTTTATCTTTTACTTTAAATTTGTAGAATATATTTTCTTTTCGAATAAAAGCATGCGAACTAGATACTATGTGGTTAGGATTAATTTCTTGTAAATACATCATTGTGGGTAGAAAGCATGTTTGGGTAGATACCATGATGGGGTAGGTGTTATATTCATCTTTGAATGACATTTTTTATATGTATCGATCATCTTACATGTACTAACTATTTTCTTTTCTTTTGTTTGTCTACACTAACTTATTTCTTTTGTTTGTGTCATTTTTCATCTTTCTTTGCATTGCATTACATCAACATAACATAATGCAAAAGTGTTGATTTGCAAGGGGATACTCAAGTGGAAATTTTGCACATAAGATATAAAAATTTTCAATCAAGCAGTCGCATACACAGACATGCGCTGGGGGCTAAGAGAAGTTCAGAGTACCAGAATGAGACTTGTTCGAAGATCGTGCAACATTTTGAGATTGGAAAGATGATTATTTGATCCAAGAAATAATCCAACAGTAGATTCTTATCTACGATCATCACATAACTAGTTTTCAAAGAGCGACGTATTAACTTCAGCACTGTGGAGGCATTAACGAAGTTAGTTTACAGAGCATTGAGGGGCATCAATTCCAAAGACGAAGATCCAAGATGAAGCAGTGAGCTCAAAGATCGTGCAATATTCGAGACTGAAATGATAATCCACTGATCCAAGGAGTAATCTAGCCATATATTTGTATATACGATCATCTCATAACTAGTCATCAAGGAGCGATGTACTAACTTCAGCACCGTCAAGGTATTAACAGAGTTAGGTTACAAAGCCCTTGAAGAGCATAATTTTCAAGGATGAAGATCCAAAATGAAGTGGTAATCCACTTCAGAATCAACATCTAAGCGAAGACATGTCTATGAAGTGCATTGTGTTATATTGTGAAAGCTTTTATTTATGGTGCAAATTATTCTACGATATCCATCGTTGGGATCAACATTTTTTCATCTGCATTTGCATCATTGCATTTTGTATAGCATTCATTTTACATGCATTAATTGTACATTGTGAGGACTTTAAGGAAGTGTTTCTAATGGTAACTGCATTCATACAGTACTGAAAATGGAAGCAAAATTTGAGCAAATGAAGAAAGAATTAGAAGAGAGTTTGCAAAAGATGCAAGTATAGTGGGAGATTAAAATAGAGCAGGCACAAAAGGCCGCCATGGATCATATCTTGCAAAACTAAGACGGCCTGATTAATCAAATTATAACAAAGCTTCATGGACATAACCAAGAAAGAGGCAAAGAGAAAATTTCCTTGACCCTAGAACCTTCTGAATGTGTAATTTCACATACTAATCCACAAGACTTGTTTTGCCCGAAAAACTTCCAATTCATCCCGTGAGCTTCTCTTCCAGTAAAACTCAAGCAACAATGTTAAATCCTCAAGGTAATTCTACTTATCATAACATATCCGCTCCAGTCGGATTGGTTACATCGAGATGTGTCCAGCCATAGTGGCCTCCGAATGAGAAATGGACCTATAAGGTGATTCCTTGGATAAACCAGAATGAAACCCCAGATTGTTCATTTAAAGTTCCTAACAACTTTGAGGATCTTTTAGAGCAAACAATTCAAAGGTGCAAAGTAAAAGAGAAAGGGGTTAAAGTCAAAAAATCGAAAGTTGTTGCTTCAACAGAAATTAATACAATCAATTCCTATGAAGAACACAGGGCACAAGAGGATGAGAAAGGAAATCAATGCAAAAGGGCTTCCATGAATATAATATGAGACTGGCCCGTGGGTTTAAGAACGAATGGGACAGATACAACCTTGAAGACATCTCAAACACCTATATTAGTTTTCCTGAAGGCAAGTGGGGTTTTGGGCAGTACGTCAATCATAGTTGCAATATGTGTTCAAAATCTAGCCAAAAATATCATCACCAAGGAAAATCATTTCGGATCAAAATTTGGGCCAAATTTCCAATCAGGGAAGAAAAAATTGATGAATAACAATAAATTGGAATTTTACAAAGAAGTTGCTCAAGAGGAAGCATAAATTTGTGCGTCGAGGGTACATCGAAAGGAGTCATGGCAAGTGAAATGGTCGAGAAATAGGGAGAAAATGAGGATAAAGATCCTGGTCCAACCACACGCCCAACACTCTAAGAGTAATGGGGCAGTTAGATAAATAAATGGAAGTTGTTATCTTCCACAATTGCATTTCATTTTCAACATCTTGTTTGAACATGTTTTTTTGTTCCTTTTTATGCCTTTTTGTGATAAATAAATTTGTGTTGCTTTTATGGTTATGAGCAAGGAATTAAATTTTAATCTTGAAAGTTTTTTTAGTATCAAGTAAATTAAATATTATTTTATTTTTTTCCAAGAATTATAGATCTTGGCAAGTGGTAAAATTATACCTCTCATATTCCATACAATTACATGATCTATTTTGGGTCCTTACCAAAATCAAATCCTGACACTACATTTATCTGAGGATTTGAAGTAATGTCTCTACCAATTTTTATTACACCAAATCTAGATATTTACCTTCTTGGGTAGAGTTGATTGGTTTATAACATTCCACCATATAGGACTTCAAAAGTCACACATTTGTCATTCCAGATACAAAAACATCATACTGGTGAAACCAACAGACCTCAAAAGAACCAAACTTTTAATTATCCGTGAATCTTCTTGCAAGAAGAAACGAGATGGGGCATCATGGACCAACTTGTCGAAGAGAATTTCGAGTAACTGGGGCATGCTCGAAAAAAAAGAAGAAAAAATAAAAAATAAAAAGGATTGTTTTAAATAATTATATCATGCATTAATTACATTGTTTTCATGTAAATAAAAGTTAATCCTAAATATTCATCCCCTGGGGATACCTCTTTTTACATAGACTTTTGTGTATGAAATGATGAACGACCTTCTTTCATTTATTCCTTCGCAAAAGAAAAATATATCATTTGTTATCCCCATTTGAGCCTGAATGATTTTTCTTCTGATTCAACCCTAACAAAGGGTCACCCTCCATATTGGGGGGTAAGGTGAAGGATATCTACTTACAGGAATAAACATTGTCAATCTAGTTTTTATTACGAAGACTAATCTCCATGAAGTAAAGAGAGTTTTGAACCACAAGGCAGGTCAAATATGAGGTACTTGAATCTCAAATCTAGTCAAGAATAACAAATGCAAGAGTAAAAGGAGGTACTCAAAGCAATTGAAGTCTTATACTCATCCATAAGAAAAAAAAGAAAGAAAAAAAGAAAAGAAAAAAAGAAAAGAAAAAAGAAAAAAAGAAAAGAAAAGAAGAGATGAAAAAAGAAAAAAAATTGAATCAAGATGGGTGATTCAGTGAGCCTCAAGTTATAAGGTTGATCAAGTGCAATTAGTTCAAATATTCATATTCAACAAGAAGCGCAAGAAATATTGGAGATATGAGAAAATAGAAATGAACCCAAAAATTGGCAGTCTAGAGGGATCCATAAAAAGAAATGATGAAATACAAGTGGTAAAGCAGATCCAAGTCAAGCAAGGCAAGATTAAAGGATTCAGAATGAATTGATCCTTGGTTCAATTACCCTTAAACACTTGTTTGGGCCTTTTTTTCCTTTTTTTCATAACCATGAGCTCTGGCCTACGTTACGTCCCTGAAAAGTCCATTCTAATCATACATGAATTTCTAAGTAAAATAGACTATTTTCATATTTTATTACACCTCTCATGATTGATTTTTATTTAAAAAAATTGGTTTTTTAAAATATTTAATGCATGATATTATAAAAGGGGGTTCAAGATGTAAATTTTGAATAATATCTTGAAACCAAAGGAGGATTCGAGTTGAACAACTGAAAAGGCGGCTCGAATATTGAATGGTGAAACAACGACATAAGAGATTATCTTTAGCCCTTGATGAAGAACCACATATTCCAAAGATGTTCCTAAGAGTCTGGAACCAAGAAGTATCTCAATGAGATGAGCGTAACAACTATTTCTTCAAGTTAGTGGAAGTTCAAAGAGACATATATGCTGGACCAACCTGAGAGGCCTTACTTTACCAAAACCAACCTACACCTTAAACTAGTTAATAATTTTGACACTTGTCATAGGACTATGATTTTTGAATGATTTAAAAAAGTATATGATTTATTTGATATTCATTAAACTCATGTTTTATGATTTGATTCAATTGTGACCTGTAATGGGCAATATTTTACAAAATTCTTTCATTCTTCAATAAAGAAAGGAGGAAAAACATTTTCAAACAAGACAGTCTCAAATGAGGAAGGTCCTTGAGGTAAGTTGATGCCTATTCTACCTCTATTGGAGAAAAAGAATAAGCAATGCTAGAATAATGAAGCATTTCACAGAAAATGGTCCGAAAGACCTGAAAGACTGGAGAATTGAACTTGTAACACTCTCTAGTGACATTATTAACAACTCATCAAGAAGGATTACCCTATTCAAAAGGAGCATATATCCCAATGCATAGCAAAATGGCAAGAATGCAACTAATCAAGCAGAAGATGACTACCTTATTCAGAAGAGACATATATCTCAGACATTCTATTAGAAGGATTGATCACTTCGTAAGTTTGTGATAACATAAAGACATTCCCTCAGGTTACTTGACAACACTGTGTTTAGTAACACCAATGTGAGAGCATTCAAGACAAACACATTTGGGCACAAATAGAGCCAAAATGATCCACAAATAGGGCATTATCAAAGTTGTACCTCGAGGGAATCATTAGATTCAAATTCAATGGACATTGAGAGTAAATCTTTTGATTTGAAGGTTGGAGGTCCATATTATCCATGTAGGGCATCTTAAAGGCTCATATCAGCATAAAAAATAGAAGTAATCCATGTGGGGCATTTTGAAGTCTCACACTAGCATGAAAAGGTTGGTATATTTTGAAAGTTCATTTCAACCAGAAATAGAATGTCGGGTATCATGAAGGCCTATTTTAGACAGAAATGATCCATGTGTGGCATTTTGAAAGCTCATATTGAGGCATTTTGAAGGTCCATATTAGCAAGAAACAGTTTGGAATACATTTTGAATGTTCATATCAGCAAATGTTGGGGTATGCTGAAGGCTCATATCATCATGTGTCAAGATCATTGATTTGAGCAAATATTTCCAAAATAAGACAAAAAGTTTCATTATTCTGGTAATTCGATGTTGGCAAACCAAAGCGTCCCACTTATATTCCCACTGAGTTTTGTCCTTAGGTGTTCTTGTGATGTCCTACAAAAGCTCTGAACACTATGCAAAGAGTGTCACTGATTGAGAAATCTGGGCAGAAGCCACAGGAAAGGATGAATGTGTTGTCAAATGTTTTACGAACCAGTGATTATGGTGCTAAATCAACGTTGCAATCATATGGTATTTCCATTTGTTGATCAGAGATGAAGATTGACTTCTTCAACCCCAAGGTTAGAAGTGAGAAATGATGAAGATTTATTTCCATAAAAAGGTGTTGGAATTTTAACAACAAAAAAACTAATGGAGTCAACTAAGGTTGAACAACAGGTTGTTGTTAAACATCTCGACATGATATGGTCTGAATTACTTTGTTCAAGATCTGATTAGATGTGGATACACAAACAAAAACCCGTAAAAAGGTTATAGAGAAAAAAGTCACAATGGGTTTTTGACGAGTCGATGCTTCTTGCTTTTGAATCACTGATTCAGGCGCTTTGCTTTGCTTTTTGGATTTGTTTGTTATCTTCTTTGAAATATATTTTGAAAGAGAGGAATTCCATATCCACTTATAAGAAGAGAAGTTGCAACGGTAACTTTTTCGGCTTTTACAAAAATACCCCTCCGTGGGCTTACAATTAAATAAGCTTCGGATTTCTCAATTGGGCCAAATTCGCTTTTGCAGAAAAATAAAGATGCTTATACTGTTGTTTCGACTTTTGGTATAATGATAAATTTAATCCATAATGTTTATTATTTTAGTAATTTGACCCTTATTTTTTGTCTACTGTTACCTCAGTGGTAGAGGAATTATTGTTATTTCTTAAGATATTGGGTTCGAGCACTAAGAATGTTAGGGGTGTGAGGGTTTAATGTCAAATAGTTAAAAGTTATCTTTGAATAGATAGTATATTGTATTTACTCTCAAATTAATCAGAACAAAAATCCCCACCTAAATATTAGTGTAAATATATATTTTTCAACATGCTCTTCTCTGTTATGGGATTATGTAGAGTACAATGATAGTGGCCAAAAATATAGTTTCATATCTTATTCTTCGAAGTATCTAAAATTTTACATTCTCTAAAATTTTACATTCTCTAACTATCTGTTATGGGCTTCGACTTGAATAATTGGGTTAGAGTCGTCACCGACCAATTTAAAAACCTTTAGGTGGATCGGACACTATCTTACCAGATCTGCGTTTTACCAGAAATGTGTCGGGTTCGGAAGTCAGTTACAGTCAATGAAGGATTAGCACCCTTGAACTGCCATTTCGGTACATATTAATTTGTCGGTTGTCTTTAATTGCGAAAATTAAAAATTTAAATTGAAATTTAAAAACTCGATTCGGATTACTTACCTTTGATTGATTTGAACGAAGACCCTTAAAAAGATAAAAATGTTAGATTTGTAATGAAGTGTAAGATCGAATTAAGATAGAAATGCATAATTATAAAAATAATAAACAAAACTAAAAAATAACAAAGAAAAAAAATAATAAAATAGAAATAAAACAAAAAAAAATGAATAAAAATAAAAAAATAAAAAAAAAATAAAAGAAGGAAAAAATAATGGATAATAATAGAAACATAAATAAAACGAAGAAATATATATATATATATATATATATATAATGTTAGGTAAAAAGAAAAGAATAAAATAATATAAAAAATAATAAAGCAAAAATCAAATCACCTAACGAGAGGAAAATTTTGGCTAAGGAGGACAAAAGTATTTTGAGGCCTACCTAATAAATGTGAGGTGATATATAATATAGTGTAATAAAAATAATCAAATAAAAATATTAAAAAGTATATATATTTATATAATAAAATATTTCAATAAATAAAATAAGAAAAAAATTAAAATATTACGGGACTGAATTGAAAGAAAAACAAATCAGGGGCTAATTTTAAATGAAATTTGGGATGAAATTCGATGAAAAAATGTTAAATTAGAGGTTTAAAAATGAAAGGGACCAAATAGGTGATTTACCCATTACTGCGTGAAAACACGCGGGTCACGCGTGTACGAGTCGGGTCGGACGTGGTCCATTTTGGCTAATATAAAGCCAAAAAAATGTTTTAATCCTCATTTCTTTCTCATTTCAAAACCAAAATCCCCCACCCCTTTATGTTCCCTCCCTTTATCATCGGTGACGAACATAAAAATTTTTGCCTTTTTTTAATAGCCCTCGACATTCGGTTCGAAACCAAAATATTTTTTTTAAGAAAACAAGCCTCAGGGAGTAGATTTGGGTTCGAAAACTTTGAATCCCTCCCTTTTTCATCGGCTATTCGAATGAAATTTCGAGAAAAACATCATGCACATACGATGAATGAAAAAATCAACGTAAAAAATTATACCTTTTATTTCCTTTTCAAATCGTTTACAATTGCTTCAAAATCGCTATTTCTTTGCTTGTATTTTCCTGGTATTTTGTGCCTAATCCTTGTGCATAAATCCTCTGCCCCCTTGTGTGTGGTGATTACATTAATTTATAGTACACAAAATACCCTATTTTTAGGAGTCCTAGTTGCGTTGAAATTCTCTCTAGTTCTGGTTTGTTGAGAGTCCCATGGCACTGACTTGTTTTTTTATTTCCATGAAACCACAACACCGAGAAAATCAGTTGGTTAGCTACGTGTGGCACGAGGACTCCGGATGTGGGAGCTTCGAACAGTGCGGTGCTGGGGTGAGAGGTGGAAAACGGCTGGAACATTAAAAACCCTAATTTACCTTAGGGTTTCATATTGGGTCGGACATAAGTGGGTTGATTTGGGTTGCAGACGGGTCGCGTATGTGAGTTTTGGTCTGGCTGCTCCACTATAATTTTGGTCGTTGGGCATCAAGTCTCCTATGGTTTGGGTCACGCTGGGCCACTTGGGTCACTGGTTTTGGGTTGTGTGACCAGTACATAAAAAAATGTAACATGTAAATAAATATATATATATATATATTGTTTATAATATTATATATGATATAATATTAATATATATATATTATAATTTAATCGGACGAAATTAAGTGTCTACAACTACCCCTCTTTGTCCTTTTTCGTGGAACAAAAAATTGGAAAAAGACAAAAGGACACAAATTTCGTTCGGTGGAGTTGAAAATTTATTCTGATATTTTAATTAAGAATAACTCCCTATCGATTTGAGTTGCGGATGGCTCATCCGTCGTGAAGTTGAGTCCATCTTGAAATGACATGAGACTGAAGCTGTAGTTCAAAATTTGAATCAAAATATGGCTTCTCGTTGCCCTCCATTGGTCTTCTTCTCGGTTTAAAGACCTTAGTTTAAAAATTTGACTGGAAGTAATTATTTGATTCCACCCTATGGTTGACAGGCCCTTGAACTGAATGAAATCGAACTTGAAAGATCTTCGTTGACAGATAGCTTTTCTCGGCTTAAGTTGTGCTGCCAAAAAACGGTTTCTTGTCACTAAGGCACGGCTAACCCAGGTCTTCTTATTGACTTGAAAACCTCGGCTACCACCGGAAAATAGTGTGATTGATGTATCATCGAGCTGAATGGAATCGAACTCGAAGGTTTTTATTGACAGATAACCCTTCTAGCCTTGAGTTATGCTGCAAATGATGTGCTTTTGAGCTGAGTGTAATCGATCTCGAATGTCTTCTGTTGGCAGATAACCCTTCTCGCCTTCAGCTATGCTGCAAATGTTGTGCCTTGGAGCTGACCGCAGTCGAACTCAAAGGTCTTTTGTTGGCAAATAGCCCTTCTTGCCTTGAGCTATGTTGCAAATGATGTACCTTGGAGCTGAGCGTAGTCGAACTCGAAGGTATTTTGTTGGCAGATAACTCTTCTAGCCTTGAGTTATACTGCAAATGATGTGCCATGGAGCTGAGCGTAGTCAAACTCGAAGGTGTTTTGTTGGCAAATAGACCTTCTTACCTTCATCAATGTTGCAAATGAACACGATATCCTTCGTTACGAAGTTAAAATCATGGAGGGCCCCTTCGTTGTGCAATTGTGCCTTGAATTGGATATCCTTCGTCGTGAAGTTGAAATCCAATATGAAGATGAATGTTGCTGGTAGGCATGATTCCCTTTGTCGTGAAGTTTAAACCGTGGATGGCCCATTCGTTGTGAAGTTGAGCCTTGAATTGGATATCCTTCGTCATGAAGTTGAAATCCAATATAAAGATGAATGTTACTGGTGAGCACGATTCCCTTCATCGTGAAGTTGAAACCGTGGATGGTTCATTCGTTGTGAAGTTGAGCCTTGAATTTGATATCCTTCGTCGTGAAGTTGAAATCCAATCTAAAGATGAATGTTGCTGGTGAGCACGATTCCCTTTGTCGTGAATTTAAAACCGTGGATGGCCCATTCAATGTGAAGTTAAGCCTTGAATTGGATATCCTTTGTCGTGAAGTGTAAATACAATCTAAAGATGAATGTTACTCATGAGCACAATACCTTTCATCGTGAAGTTAAAACTATGGATGGCCCCTTCGTTGTGAAGTTGAGCCTTGAATTGGATATTCTTCATCTTGAAGTTTAAATCCAATCTAAAGATGAATGCTGTTGGTGAGCACGATTCCCTTCATCGTGAAGTTGAAACTGTAGATGGCCCTTTCATTGTGATGTTGAGCCTTGAATTGGATTTGTTCTGAATTGGTTCTCGAACCCAAGTAAATTGATTATGAGATATGTTGGTTGAAGTGTAGCTTCTCACTGCTGAGTCAATCAACCACCATTGATCTTTAAAGGAGCTTTCGAATCGAGTATCTTTCGTCATGAAGTTGAAACTTGACTCTGAAAGCTGTATGTGAAAATGATAAATGTAATGCTCTTAAGTATGTCTAAGATGCATGCAATATGAATTAGCCTTGGACGGAGTCTTGTGCTTTGTCTGCCGATCTTGATCCTTAGAATCGATCATGCCCCATTTTCTTCTCGGGTTGCAGTCTTTCACATTTGAGACTGTCCTGTTTGAAAATGTTTTTTTCCTTTCTCTTATTTAGGAGGAAAAAATGATATGAAAATAGAAGAATTCTGTAAAATATTGCCCCTTAATTCAGACTCACAATCAAATCGAATCAAATTATAAACATGAGTTCAAAGAATATCAAAGGAATCAATAACTCTTTTAATGCTTTCAGAGTTATAGCTCTTTGATAAATATTCAAGTGGATGAGTTGGCTTTAGATTGACCTAAGGTTTCAACAATAAAAAAAGTCATTTTTTCGGTCATTGCAACATGTTTTTTCTTTTGCTTGACATTTTAATTGAATGCGAACAAAATGACACAACTAGCATTATCAATTACTAGACCTTTTATTTCGGTTCTCTGAAATGTTCCATTTGTTCAAGTTTTGTAAGCTCCTCAAACAAAGGTAGTGCAGAAATATCAGTCTAAAAATGAAATTCTTGAGTGCTCATGTGAATTTGACTATAACAGGTGTTCCTTAACTCCCTTAGTCCATTTTTACCGAAGGTCCTTATTTAAATTTTCCATTGTCTGGCTAGTTGAATCCATAAAGCCGGGGCATTTAACCAATTTCTCTAGAGGGACAACTTAATATCATTGTATAGATATTATAATCACCTTTTATCAGGCTAGCTGAATATTATCCATAAAGCTGGGGCGTTTAACCAATTGCTTAGAGGGACAACTCAAGCTTTATTGTATATTATAATCACCTTTATCAGGCTAGCTGAATCTTATCCATAAAGCCAGGGCTTTCAACCAATTACTTTAGAGGGACATCTCAAGCTTTATTGTATATATATATATATAATATTATAATATGGGTATACAGATCCAATTTCTTAAGTTTGTCAAGAAGAACTTGTTATAGTATTGGTGTTGTTGAAAGTCAAGGAATCTCATCTTTAGAGTTCAATTTCCAAGCAACTGACATAAACTAGATTCGCCTACTCGACTATTCTATCTGTGAAGATTATTATCATCACTGAGAGACTTAAACAAAAACTATAGTAATGTCATATGCAAAAGATGCCCCATGTTGTCTGTATTTATGCACATCTAAATACCAAGCCTCTTTTCATTCTTTTATGAAAGGAGAAGGATATATCGGTTCTTGTAAGAGAAAGGTATGGTATTCGAGCGTATCTTTCGAGGTAAGGTCAAAGTCCTTGTTTTGCCAGTTTTAAATCATGTTACTTTGTCAAATATCTGGAACTCTAAATCATTTACAGAGTTTTTTAATTCAGTTAAGATTCAAAGAATTGCAAGTTTGCAAATTTGATTTGGTGCTCGTCATTTTTAAAGTAACATAAATTTATTTAAATATCCTTACAAAAACTTGAGAAAAAAATGAAAAAACAAATTCAAACAAAATGCCTCAAATGATGAAATGATCTTCCTCACTTGGATGCCCCCAAGTTGTTGAAGTCGATCCAGTTCTTGTTACGCATTTTCTGCACGATTCTCTTGAATGCGGAGTATTTCTCGATAATGTGCCTTGAGACACCGCTATGATATTCGCAATGAGCGTTCTCATCATATTACCTGGGGTAAGGGGGCTTCATGGGTTTCACCGGGTATGGTGACACTAAGTAAGTGTCAAAGGTTGTTGATAAAGCTCATTGTAAGTCATGGGAATAAGATCAAAATGTTCCCATTTTTTATGAGACATGTGAAGGTAATGAAAAAGAGAAAAATAATGTGAAATATGCTAAAATACATGATGCATGAAATGTTCGAGGCATTGTTCCAAAAATGTGTCTGCTATTATAAATAATCCGTATTGGGACAAAAGTGTTATGTCTTAAGAGACAAAAAACATTTTAAAGGTATAGATCCCGAACAGCCTCTGACAAGTTGATTCATCTTCCGTCTTTTTCTGTCACTGGTTAAATAACATGTCGAACCGTTCTAGCTCCTTTGGCTAAACTGTGCAAGTGACGAGCTGCTTGCCCCAAAAAGTCTCGAATGACTACATCTCCGGCTTTCACTCTATGTTGAGTCTGTACGCTAACGGAAACACCATTGGAGGAACTATCTGAAGCCTTTTTCTTAAATTCGTCAACAATGGCCTTCTATCGCTTTGCCATCTTGTTCTTGATGTATTTAAAGGGACTCTCCAGGTTAGTAACCTTCTCTCGTCTTGCCCCTGCAACCTTTACCAGCTCAAAAGGTTGACTTTTAGTGTGCACAGTGTAAATCCCTGTCCATCCTGAGTATTCTTTGACCATAGCTGGACTTCTGAGCTTTTCATCTCTCATATTATAACCCCTTTGTCTATTAATACAGATTATTTACGTTTAATGAACACGTTTTTGGTGGATCAACACCTCTTTCGAATGATACATATGATGCAAATAAAATAAACTTACCCTTTTCATTAAAAAGGCAACTGGAAATTATCTTAGCCTGACTCACTTACCTATCCCCAGTAGAGTCGCCAAGCTGTTGGAGCCGTCTTTCGGTTGGGCCTTGAATTGGGCTTCGACTTGAATAATTGGGATAGAGTCGTCACCGATAAATTTAAAAACCCTTAGGTGGATTAGACACCATCTTACCTGATGTGCGTTTTACCAGAAATGTGTCAGGTTCAGGAGTCGGTAATGGTCAAGGAAGGATTAGCACCCTTGAACCGCCCTTTCGGTACCAATTAATTTTTCGGTTCTCTTTAATTGCGAAAATTAAAAATTTAAATTGAAATTTAAAAACTCGATTCAAATTACTAACCTTTAATTGATTTGAACGAAGACCTTTAAAAAGATAGAAGTGTTAGATTTGTAATGAAGTGCAAGATTGAATTAAGATAGAAATGCATAAATATGAAAATAATAAACAAAAAAAATAACAAAGAAAAACAAAAATAATAAAATAGAAATAAAACAAAACAAAATGAATAAAAAATAAAAATAAAACAAAACAAAACAAAATAAAAGAAAATTAAAAAAGAAAAAAAATAATGGATAAAAACAGAAACACAAATAAAACGAAGAAAAAATAAATATATATATATAATATTAGGTAAAAAGAAAAGAATAAAATAATATAAAAAATAATAAAGCAAATCACCTAACGGGAGGAAAATTTTGGCTAAGGAAGACAAAACTGTTTAGAGGCCTACCTAATAAATGTGAGGTGATATATATATATAATATAGTGTAATAAAAATAATCAAATAAAAATATTAAAAAGTATATATATTTATATAATAAAATATTTTAATAAATAAAATAAGAAAAAATTAAAATATTACGAGACTGAATTGGAAGAAAAACAAATCAGAGGCCAATTTTAAATGAAATTTGGGATGAAATTCGATGAAAAGGGGTTAAATCAGAGGTTTAAATACGGGTCACAAGTGTACGGGTCGGGTCGGACGTGGTGCATTCGGGCTAATATAAAGCCAAAAAAAATGTTCTAATCCTCATTTCTTTCTCATTTCAAAACCAAAATCCCCCACCCCTTTATGTTTTTCTCTGGTTCGTTCATCCTAAAGGATGAACACGGCCGGGTTCTACAAGAACCCAAAAAACAACCACCCTACGCCGCCTCGTCAGCCGCCGGTCATCGGCGGTGAACATAAAAAATTTTGCCTTTTTTGAAAGCCCTCGACTCCTTCGTTTCGAAAACTAAAATATTTTTTTAAGAAAACAAGCCTCAGGGAGTAGATCTGGGTTCGAAAACTTCGAAACCCCCATTTTTCACCGGCCCTTTTCAAATCGTTTACAAATGCTTCGAAATCACTCTTTTTTGGGTCGTATTTTCCTGGTATTTTGTGCCTAATCCTTGTGCATAAATCCTATGTCCTCTTGTGTGTGGTGATTACATTAATTTATAGTACACAAAATATCCTATTTTTAGAAGTCCTAGTTGCGTTGAAATTGCTCTCTAATCCCGGTTTGTTGAGAGTCCCGTGGGACTGACTTGTTTTTTGTTATTTCCATGAAACCACAACGTCAAGAAAATCGACCGGTTAGCTATGTGTGGCATGAAGACTCCGGATGTGGGGGCTTCGAACAGTGCAGCGCTGGGGTGAGAGGTGGAAAGCGGCTGGAACATCAAAAACCCTAATCTACCCTAGGGTTTCATGTTGGGTCGGACACAAGTGGGCCAGTTCGGGTTGCAGACGAGTCGCGTATGTGGGTTCGGGTCTGGCTACTCCACTGGAGTTTTGGTCGCTGGGCATCAGGTCTCCTATGGTTTGGGTCATGCTAGGCCACTTGGGTCATTGGTTTTGGGTTGTGTGACCTGTACATAAAAAATGTAACATTTAAATAAACATATATATATATATATATATATATATATATATATATATATATATATATATATATTATAATTTATAATTTAATCGGACGAAAATAAGTGTCTACACTAACCAATTATGATTTTTATGTGATCATCAATATGTTCACGTGATCTACTTTCATGTGATCTGCTAACTTTGTCAATTAAGTATATTCATTCTGTTTATATATAATCGTTATGACTTTACATTTGACACTGATATTAAAAATCAATATAAAATCATTTTGTCAAGATCGAGAGAAATATTTGGATTCTCGTTTTTTATTCATTTCTCTTATATTACCTTGGGAACAAAAAAACTTTAACACCGATTAATTATCATCTGACAATCGATTGTGATTCTCCATCTCAACTAGAAGAGATGAATCGCTTAAAACCATTGTGACTCATTTGTTATTATTCAAAGAAGCTTCAGTCGTAACCAACTTTTTTGGCATTCCCCGGGATTCATGTTAGAAGTAGTTAACGGATATATCAAACGCATTCACCTGGTATTGTTCTCCACCACCAACCAATTTGAGAACCTTATTCTTTCGTCACTATAATTAGTGATGGATGTATGTATTTTTTAGGATAGACCTACTTTAAATTTGAATTTCTTTAAGTTAATTATTTATTTTAATGATAGTGTCCGAAAAAGTTATATTATTAATACATACATATTCATCCTAAAAATATTTTATTAGTATAAACACGAAGGCGTTGCACCTCCTTGAGCATTTATTTTCAAACTAAGGAATACAATAAGAAATAATCAGAATCATTTATGTTTTGATAATCTATATACACTTTATAAATGTAAATGTAACTATTTGAATTTAAAATCTTTAAAGAAAATATTATTTTTTTAATACAAAATTTTATGTTAAAATTAATTATTTAAATTTCATTATTATATGATTCAAAAAGTTTATTTAACTAAATTAAAGTTTACGTGCCCGTATAATTATATATTTGTAATTATGATTTTATGATTTTATATACCTTTGTGAAATTATCTTGTATTTGTCCCTCACACAAAAAAATTTCTCTTTCTTTGCTCGTGAATTTTATCGTTTAAGATTTTTAATGTAAAATTTATGTGTTTTGTTTATAATTTTATTTTTTTTAATCTCTAATTATCATACCGAACCACTATCAATATATGGAGATTACTTGATTCGATCGAAATAATGATAATATTGAAATAGGATATTTCATTGTTAGATCACAACACTAGGTCAAACGCCAATCGTCTTTTCTTTTCCGCAACCAGATAATCCTACTCTAAATTGTTGTTTTGGTAAATGACATGATCTCGTTTAACCTACTTGTCTACCACTTCAATGAGTGTTGGCTCATAATCACTAGGAGCTACAAAGCCATGGAGGTTCATCACAGTTGCAGCCACATTGGCGAGTCCACCGTCCAGAACATCTCTCTGGAACCTAACACCGGCTGCCAATCCCCGACCTCATACTGCAATAGGCACCTAATTCACAATTTCCAAAATATGCATCACCAAATTGAGTTCAACTTTACACCGACAGAACAAGGAGAAAGATGTTGGAACTTACAGGGTGACAAATATGAGAGGTGAGTATTCGGAGCTCCCTACTTTTATCTTATAGAGGTTCCCCGGACTTACTCCTCTTCACCATGTCCTCCGCGTTGCCATGGTCAGCGGTTACCACAAATATTCCACCAACTCGCTCTATGGCGTCAAGGATCAACTGCAGCCCAACATAGTAAGAAAAGTTCTATTAAAAGTTCCGAGTGAAGATGAAAGATTGAACTAGAGTCATCACACCTTGACAGCTTCATCAGCAGACTTACATCCCACAATTGTAGCCTGGATATCTCCTGTATGTCCCACCATGTCACCATTTGGTATGTTCACACGTACGTGGTCGAATTTGCGGCTCAAAATCGCATCTCTAGCCTTCTCCGCGATCTCCAATGCCTTCATCTTTGGTTGAACGTTGAATGTAATGCCAATATCACTAGGAATTTCCACATATTCTTCCAATTCAGGGTTGAAATAGCCAGAGCGATTTCCATTCCAGAAGAAAGTGACATGACCAAATTTGACAGTCTCACTGTTGATACAGGAACACTTCTTTGTTAAAGTAAGAAACATCATAGTCATGGATTATAATGACTTGCTCTAAGCATACCTGCAGGCGAAAATTCGGATACCGTTGTGCACCAAATATTCACAGGATGTTCTATCGATAAAGGGAGGAGAAACAAGGTAGTGACTTGGAAGCTTCAACTCGCCATCGTACTGAAGCATACACGCATATCAGATTTTAGGGTATCGTACACGATTGAATTTGTCAAAATCTTGTTATTCGAGTGCCTTAGCCAGCATAACCATTCGATCTGCACGGAAGTTGAAAGTAACAACAGCATCACTATCTACAATTGGACCGACAGCCTTGTTGTTCTCATCAACAACAACAAATGTAGGTAAGTACTGATCATTTTGCATTTTCCCTCAGTTTCTTTACAGCTTCAACAGCATTTGTGAACTTGTGTGGGACTTCACCCAGAACTTGAGCATCCCATCCTCTTTTCACAACATCCCAATCATTCTGCAAAAGATAATCTCACAAGAGCGAAGAAACACCTCGAGTCAAGGGGCCAAAAAAGGTGAATAAAACGCTGATTTCTCACCTCGTAGCTGTCCATTGTGACATACATGCGGCCTCCACCAAAGCAATCCGAGCATCAACACCTTTCTCACGTAAATATGCAAGGTCATTCTCAAGAGTCTCCACAAAGCCTACTCTCGATCCATCTGCAACATCACGACCATCTGTGAGAATGTGAACTCGAATCCTTTTAGCACCATGCCACTAGTTCCCTTCAGTAACAACTGCATACATTTTGGAAATGAATTATCATGAACATCCAAAAGGTAGGAGCCTGTCCTGAATCACCAAAATTACCTGCAACTGATCAAGTCGGGAGTGAACATCGCCATCGCTAAGTAATCCGATCAGGTGCAGAGTTCCCTTTTCAAAAGATTCACTTATATACTTAAATCCTTCTCCCTCGTAAATTTTACCAGAGGCAAGAGCAAGATCAACAAGCTTAACCCTGCAGTTTCAAATGAATACTATTTGCATTAATAGGGACAGTGTCGGTTCTCACTCACGCACACGCACGCAAAAAAGGCGAGTAAAATCGAGGAAGGAAGCATACCCTTGAGCGAAAATGCGTCCATCACCAAACGCATAGTGACCAACTTCACTGTTTCCCATGTCATCGTCCGTTGGAAGCCTACAGCGGTTCCATGAGCCCTGATTAATCTCCATTTCTCGGGGGCACCCTGCCAACATGATCAGTTCCATTCAAATTATGGCATACATGATTCTTTTATGAAACAAAAACACTGTAATAACATCCAAATGGTAATCTACATTCCTCTGCAGCGCGTACATGCGTTGGCAATTGTTAAGAAAGCTTCTAAGTAGATATTATTTTATAATCAATCTAGACAAATAAAAAAATTTAAAATTGAAAGATATATATATGATTCTTACATTATGGCATTATGGCATACATGATTCTTTTATGAAACAAAAACAATGTATCCTAAGTTCCCAACCCATAAACGCTAATAATATTTATTTATCTTAGTAAAATATATTAAAAATAATTTAATTAAAATTATTAGTATACCAATAAAACTAAATTACTATTATAACCTTATGGATATATAATTTTATTTTATACTTTAATTTTGCTTACTTTCTCAATTGAGTTAAATAACACCATATTGAATTAGACACCTCATAAATATAAAATTCTATCATACTCAATTTAGAAGTAAAACTAATTACATTAGTAAAATTTATTAAAATTTAAAATTATTATTTATCAATATAAAATAAATTAGTATCATCATAATCTTGTTTAAAAACTATTATTAGAATATACATAATAAAATAATTCTAAAATTATTAATAATAAATATAAATATTATTAAAATATAAATAAGAAATTAGTTTTAAATTTTTCATAAAATAGTTGAGTTTTTAATAGGGATGGATTGAGGAGAGCGAACACCTTAAAATTTTTAAATTCATTATTTTCTATTGGTAATCTATTTTCATCTCTTCTCCATTCTCAATCTAAAATTTTAGAAGTTCATCCCTTAATATAAAATTTGAAGTTGGTGTTAATATAAAAAAATAAATGATTAGAACGTTAATACTTCCTCTGTCCCATTAAAATTGTCTTTTATTGACTTTTCGAAAGTCAAATTTACTAAACTATGAGCACAAATAATTTATTTTGTCACGACAATTACATCCTTTTTACCACAACATCTCCACTTGTTATCACATTACACCATCATTCCATCCCCACCAACATACATTTCATTTTGTTTCAGCATTTTCATTGGTACATACCATCACACTAACTCTACTTAGATAATGCAGTTCTTTGATTTATTAAACTCATAATTTCCATCAATCCTTGTAGAGACCATACTCACTCATCACTTTATTACTTATTGTGATTGTGTATTCTTGCACAACATTTGCAAATAATTTTATAGTACTCACACACGCAACAAGAAACTTCACGAATACTCATTTCTTAAAATTGGCTACAATGCAAAATCGAATTGATCACCTTCATAACCATATTTGGACAGATCATAAGGAGACGAACATGTATTTAAGCAGTATTTATTTACTTCCCGTATGGTAATAGTATTAGGGATGGTTGACCTTGTTAGGTCGTACTCTAAAAACCTCATAGATGTTACAACATTTTAAGCTTCACCGTTATCTTCAGAAGTTATCCAAAGGAATTTACTTAATCCAAGTCATGAGGATATTTATATCATTATGGTATTCAAGGTAGATTTATTCAATCTAGAGCATAAGGGTATTCAGTCATTCTAGGGTTTAGGGATATTTTTTGTTAATTCACACTTGGTATTTCAATCCTTTCCTTCCGTCCTGTCTTTTCATTTAATTCAAACTTGTCATTTATTTCAATCATTTCAAATAATTCTGACAATAAGAGTACTTTCGATAAGTCAGCCTTCGGGTGTATGCTCATAAATCATAAATTCTAGGTATATTGCCTTCTTAGAGGTTACAAACTGTTTATCTGTAATCTTCCGTACAAAATAGGAACTTAATAGTTAAATCAATAATTTAACGGATTAGATATGAATTCTCAAGTACTTTCTCAACCAGGGTCAATCCGAACTATTTTTACATCTCAAGGGTAATTCTATAATTTCTCATCTAGGTATTTTTAGTGTTTTAATTTTTAACAATAGTAATCAAATCTTAAGGGTTATAAGGCTAAATGCTTCACTCGTTAATCACGAAACTTGGAATTGTTCTTTATAAATCTTATAATTTCTTAGACGATCCATAATATTTTTTATTCATTTACTTACTTTTTATTGCATTCAAATCGAGTTTAGAAATTATTAACTATACAGATGAGATGAGACATATTCATCAATGCACTTAGCAATACCAACATGTATCGTAAAGCATGCATATGGTAGTAAAGTATTACCTCAATTCTTGAGCTATACCGATCAAACATTCAAACTCTATTCGATCTCTTTCAAACTTGAATCCAACGTCCAATAATATCTCAGGTACATATCAATAGAAATTACATCATAAACAGAGCTTAATTACGAAAAATAGATTGAATCAGAAGGTTAATCAGTGATAATAACTTTCTAGATTTGAATTTGGCGAAACATACCTAAAAATGGACTCAAGAAGTCAAAAAAATCAAGAATGGTGATCCCGGGAAATTTCAACGGTTGATCAACGACCGGTCAATGCCAAGTCAACGCCAGGTCAACGACTCAGCGTGGCTCGACACGGCTCAGCTCGGTTCAAATATCTCAGTTCAAATAGCTCGGTTCATACCAGCCCAACCGGTTCAGCCAGTCAATAAACCCCCTGGATGACAGACGATGCCCATGCGCAGGGAGCGACAAGTGTGCTGGACAAGTGTCTATTTACTTAAAAATATCAATAATAATGCCTAGCCTAAACAGTTAGGGTATGAGCGAGCATACTTGAGGGACAAGTGTTCGAACCCCTCAGGTCATCAAATCCATTTTTTATTTTTTCCCTACCGATGGAAAAAGGAAAAATTTAGGGTTAAGTCCTTAAACTTCCTATATATTCTAAATGGGGCTACAAGTTCTGAATACTTGTAATTTTATCCCTAAATTTAAATAAATTTATATTTTTTTTCAAAATGGGGGTTGTGACAATTCTCCCCTCCTTCATAGAAATTTTGTCTGAAATTTACCTAAGTTAAAGAAATATAAAAACTGAGCTTGCATTAATTCTTCAATCTCTCAGGTATCTTTTACATGAAAATGATTCCTCTAATAGACTTTAACCATCTGAATAAGCGTTCTTGACAAAAATCTTCCATATCAAAATTCCAAAATCTGAACAGAATTCTCCTCGGAAAACCAAACATACCTTAAATATCAATCCTTAATCAGACTAATACTTTCTTAACTTCAGTGCAACATACAGACATAACTATTTACTTCCAGTTGTAACATAATCGTCTCGAGATTTACAATTTTACCAAGTATACTAACATTTTCCTTTAATCTTATACATTTCAACTCATTTAGGTTTATGGTTTTGCACCTATCGGGTTTTAATCTCATAAAATTTGAACAAGAATGATTCCAAAAATTCTTCAATTTTTTTCATCAATGCAGAACTTTAGAGGGAAAACACCTTGTTAAAGCTTGAACCAAATACATTGCTCTTTGGCCCACTTGGGTAGCAATTCTTAATATCGAAACTTGACTTATAAGGTTTGGCTACGAGCTTATTATCACAGAACGTTTAAGGAGTAACAAAACTCAAATTCAAGTTAGAAGTCAGGTCAAAATTCTCGAACAAATAATCTTCCACGTTACGTGCGGGGTAACTTCCAAAATTGGGACGAATACTGACAATATTCCCTTTTTTGCACATATTGATTCATAACAAATAAGATACTTTGGTATAATTTTACTCGCATGATAACTTCCAAAATTGGGATGAATACTAACAATATTCCTTTTTTACATACATTGAGTCATAACATATAAGATACTTTGTTATATTTATTACAGAATGATTATTTGACATCAGAGTTCCAGCTCAGAAGAGTACGGACATAATCTAGGGGTATTTACAGACCAAACATCCTATGATCTTTGATCGGCCAATCTACCAGAAGACTCGACTCGACCTAACCTAAGCTCTGATGCCACTAAATGTAACACTCTCATACTGATACAAGTGATCTAATCCAATCTGATGTGTCACGTTAGGGTCTCCAGAGTGAACTAGATCAAAATCTTGGAAAATTTAAAATTTTTATTTATATATTTAAATTGTAAAATAATTCATAGATAAAATACAAGTTCAATAAATTATTTATATATTAAAAATATAATTCAATATTATCAAGTAATAAAACAAGTTTCAACCTCGAATATAAAACATAATACAAACTCCAGGCACTCTAATTTACATGCATATACTCCGCAAGCAACGCCGGTGAAACTTCTTTATTGATGTCGATAAAAGCACGTGATCAAACTCTTTAACCTGAAATGGTAAGTAGCAGAGTGAGTTATGGAAAGCTCAGTAATACAGAACTACCAGATGAATGCAATAGGTCATCATGTATATGGTAAAGTATAGCTTCCCTTAGCAGGACAAACATCATCAAATTCTAGCAGTGATTTTAGATTCCCTTAGCTAAGTCTTCCGTTACAAACATGAATTTACGGTATAAAGGAAGTATTCAGAAAGATAGATTCAAAAGATTAAATCAGGAGTCTAGTGTGTTCCAATAAAATAGAGAAATGTGTACAGATTATTTAAAAACATTAGTAGTTTAAAACTTATTTTAAAACCAGAGTAATACCCTTTAACTGAACATCGATAAACAATTCCTCATAACTACATCCATAAGGGCTTACCCTAGGCCTATTGGGGGTTGGAGCCAACTTAAGGGATTATCATGGGGTCTGAGAGCCTACCCAAGAGTGTACCTTGGGTCCTAAAAGCCTACCCAAGGGAATACCTTAGGGCATTATAGCCTACTCAAGGAAATAACTTAGGGCCTTAGAGCCTACCCAAGTGTCACCTTAGGCCCGTAAGGATTTACCAGCTTGATCAGAGCTGAACCTCCACACTGTAGAATCATATCCAAACAGTGCCCCAATAAATCAGTTTATATTGTAATCTAGCAATTTCCATGATCCATAAATCAAACATAATTATATTTTCTAGTGAAAACAAGTATCTAGAGAGCACATATCATGTAGCCATAGTTCATAAACAATAAATCAATACATCAGAAAGATAAAATATCGAACAGTTAAAATATTCAGTAATTCAGTAACTTCAGTGAATCATATTTCAGAACAGATAAAATAATCATGTAGCACAACGGGAATACACTAGAGGAACCAATTATTTTTTGAAGGTACTTGGTAATTATCAACTGGTGAAAACACGAAACTTCTGCAAACTTATTGAATTTTAGAAATGATATCCCTATAAAAAGGAGGTTTGATATCTAAGGAATTCATCAATAATTTAGGGAGTGATTTATTAAGATCATAATATTCAGATATATTAACAAGGTGTTAAAGAATTATTGCATCAAAATTTATTTAGGATTCGAACATTCCTAAAGTGATTCCATCAATCAGGCTTATAAAGGCAGTCATCATTTGATTCATGAGAAATCAGTTTAATAAGGGCACGTAGTGATTTATAGAATTCCAGATTTCAATCATCTTAACTTGTTTTCAATTCCAATCGCAATGTACAATTCCCAACAAAGGCAATACTTATCAATTATGAAGGTAGAGAAACTTCATGAATACTCATTTCTTAAAACTGGCTACATCGCATAATCGAACTGATCACCTTTAGAACCATCTTTGGATGAATAATAAGGAGACGAACATGTATTTAAGTAGTATTTATTTACTTCCTATATGGTAATAGTATTAAGGATGATCGACCTACTTAGATCGTACTCTAAAAACCTCAGGGTCGTTACATCATTTTAAACTTCACCATTATCTTCAGAAGTTATCCAAAGGCATTTACTTAATCCAAGCCATAAGAGTATTTAGATAATTCTGGTATTTGAGGTAGATTTATTCATTTCAGAGCTTAGAGGTATCCAGTCATTCCAGGGCTTGGGGGTATTTTATGTTATTTCAAACTTCAAGGGTATTTCAATCATTTTCTTCCGTCCAGTATTTCCATTTAATTCAAACTTATCATTTATTTCAATCATTTCAAACAATTCTGACAATAAGAGTACTTTTGATAAGTTAGCCTTCGGGTGTATGCTCATAAATCAGAAATTCTGGGTCTAGTGCCTTCTTAGAGGTTGCAGACTATTTATCAAAAAAAATTCATACAAAATAGGAACTTAACAGTTAAATCATTAATTTATTGGATTAGATACAAATTCACAGGGTACTTTATCAATCAGGGTCAATACATGCTATTTTTACCTCTCAAGGGTAATTCTATAATTTCTCATCTAGGTATTTTTGTGTTTCAATTTTTAACAACAATAATCAAATTTCAAGGGTTATGAGGTTAAATGCTTCACTGGTTAATCATGGAACTTCAAATTGTTCCTTATAAATCTTCTAATTTCTTATATGATCCATCAAAGTTTTATTTAGTTACTTAATTTTTACCGCATTCAAATCGAGTTTAGAAATTATTAACTATACAGATGAGACGAGACATATTCTTTCATGCACTTAGCAATACTAATATGTATCGTACATCATGCATAGGGTAGTAAAGTATTACCTCAATTCTTGAGCTACACTGATCAAACATTCAAACTCTATTTGATCTCTTTCAAACTTGAATCCAACATTGAATAATATCTCAGATACATATCAGCATAAATTACATAAAAAATAAAGCTTAATTGCAAAAAACAGATTGAATTAACAGGTTAATCAGTGAAAAATAGCTTATCGGGTTTGAATTTGGAGAAACATCCCTCAAAAACGAACTTAAGACATCAAAAAACATCATGATAGGTGTTCTTGGAAAAAGTCAACGGCGGATAACGGATGGTCAACGGCCAGTCAACACCCGATCAATGCCCGATCAATGGCCAATCAACACCTGACCAACTACTCGGCTCAGCTTGACTCAAATAGATTGGTTTAGACTGGCCAATAGGTTCATATCAGTTCAACTGGTTTAGACTGATTCAGTAGGTCAACAAACCCCCTGAATGACAAAAGACGGTCACTCGCAAAGAGCAGTGCATACGGCAGCTCCTATCGTCGTCGGACAATGAAAATTTTAGATCGATAGATCGTTGGCCCAGGAGTCTAGTGTAAGTGTTGCTTCATAGTGATGAATGACGAAAGATGTCGAAATAAAGCTTTTTCGAACGATCAAACTCCTCTCTTCGATCTCTTCCACCGCGACAGCGATGGTGACTCCACTAGAATTCGAAGAAGCGGAACAATTAGATGGTTCACCTGGTGTGAGAAGTGAGGCTCATCGACGGTTCGACAACAACGAAATGACAAAAAACAACTACGGCTATTTGGGTTTTTCGTTGCACTATTGAGTGGCGATTTGCGACAAACGATATCATTATTTGGTGCAATGTCGCTCGGGTTTTGGTCACTGGTCGATGATGATTTAAACGAGGGTAGTGTCTGGTTGAATGATGGGTTTTCAATTTGGGGATTTTAGGGATTTAAATCTCAAACCTTAAACATTAAACTATATATTTACTTAAAAATATCAGTAATAGTACCTAGCCTAAATGGTTAGGGCATGGGTGACCATACTTGGGGATAGGGGTTTAAATCTCTCAGGTCACCAATTCTATTGTTTATTTTTCCATACTGACTGACAGAAAAAGGTAAAATTTAGGGTGAAGTCACTGAACTTTCTACAGATTCTAAACCAAACTGTAAGTTCTAAAAACTTGCAATTTGGTCCCTAAATTTAAATAAATTTAAATTTTTTATTTTTTTTAATTTCAAAAAGGGGTTTTGACAAGCATATTAGGTTGAGAGGATCGCCTTCGCATTTGCAGTACCCGATCTAGACTAGTTGGTCAATAGATCGGATATCAGTGATTAATTCATAAAAATGAAAAAGTAAAACAATTATTGTCTGTATTTATAACTTTGTCCCTTATCAAATTATAAATACAACTTTAATAGTATCTACACTTTTATTTCGATGACACTTCTAATACCTTATGACTTTAATAGTATCTACACTTTAATAGTATCAAATTACGTAATTTATGTTATATTTTATGATAACAATATATATTAAAAATAAACGCATAATTATAGATTTTAATCCAACATCTCGATGGTATACCAAGCCTTGGAAGTATTGTGCAGGGTAGATTGAATGGGATGGCGATGCAACTAAGTGATAGGAGACAAGGAGATGTCTATCGAATGGCCAAAGAGACCCTCTCCATAAAATGTACTTGGTTTGCACGTACTCATATCTATATGTACTCGTATCTTACATTTAACAGTAGCGTTCATAACAATGGCTTCACTGATTATAAGACATAACAATAACAACAACAATACTAAAAGTTCCTATATTCATCTTCAAAATGCATTCAAGTATTTGAGACATCGAGCTCTATAAAGTACATTTCAAGTATGAAAAGTGCTCCATTTTGGCATGCATATGCACCTGCAAATAATGATATGCAAGTTATTAGATATGGTGATAAGAGTTGATTTGCTAGGCATAAATTTCACAAATGCACTAAAACAACAAAAAACAAATAGAAACCTAAACAAACTAGTCATCTTCTTCAACATATATAGAATCACATGAAATATAAAAAAATCTAAAATATAAAAGATTTTGAGAATTTTAGGATGACGACTGCCCTACCTGCCCCATTTGTTCTATCCCTAGCTATTGCATGCTTTCATATACATTTACATAAAACAGTTAAATTTTTAAAGATTTTGTTTAAAACAATATATGAACTAATAAGCAAACAGAAAGGAAATAAATACAGTCACCTGGATTTGGTAAGCCGTGCCTAACTCTTAATGTAGTTTTCGACCACATTATTATAATCAATACTCGACGATATTTATAATGTTTTCTATTGTAAATTCAGTTATTTTTTATAACTCTTATAAATGTTGCATGCAAGTAACATGCTCTCTCTCTATATATAATCAACATAATTTTTGTAATTTGCTTATTGTTGTGACCAGTGGCGAATGTATGCTTTGTCCAGGGTGGGCATAGAAATTAGAATTTTTTATATTATTAATTCATTTTATTGAGGGTGCCCACCCTGAAATTTTATTTGTGTCTACCTCATACGAAAAATTTATATTATTAATATACATGTGTCCATCCTAAAAATATTTCTAGATTTATCACTGGTCGTAGCAAATTTTTTTGTCTTTATCATTTGCTTATTGTTCTAGCTAACTTTTTTTTGTCATTATGTAAACTTATTTTATGTATACATTTAGTTTTCTTAACGTGATTGTACTTTATAATAATTTGAAGATTATTATTTGATCAGAATTTATAGCAAAATAGTAAGAGAACATTTTATCAATATATTTTTATTTTTTAATTATTATAAATCGAGTTGACTTGCTTTTTAGCTGGATATTTGATAACCTTGTAAAAATGTCATATTTTGTGTTCTTTCACTTAGGTTTTGGTTGTTTAAAAAGCTCGTTTAACTACATATAGTTGCATTTAAGTCTATAAAGTTGCATTTGGTAGTTTTAATTTTACAGTAGCATTTTATTGTTGAAATTGTTGTTGCATAATGGGAAAGGTCGTGTTTTGTTGACGATGTACATGTAACTGATGCTAAAGGACTGAAGGAGAATTGGATAAATGCTACAATATTTTAAACAGCATTTCTGGCCGCAGAAAAAGACAAAAATGATGAAGATATCTTTAATAGTTGCCAGCTGTCAACACATGAAACCTCCTCTACCAATTGCCCAACCTAAGAATATGATGAGAATATTTCCTTATGTTATAAAAGGAAATAAAATATCATATTTAATGGGGTAATTTAAGAGTCTCTTGGGAGTTAGAGTATTTTATTGTGAATTTAAGAGTTCTTGGAAGATGGAGAGTTTTTTTTTAGTATAAATAAGATAAGAGTGGAAGAGAAAAGGGTGTGGCAAACTAGGGGCAAAACAAAGAGCTCCATTATTTTATTTTATTTATTTTCTTCCTTATTTCGTGGTGTTCTCCATAGCCAAGCTCTAAGGGGATAGCAAGCTAGGCCTTTGAGAGAAGCTAGCTTGCTAAGGTGGTTCACGGTGGTTAAAGAAAGCTCATAGCAACACTTGGGAGTTCTCTTCTGCTTCGTTGTTTTTCACTTATATTTATTTGTGGGTTTTGGAACAAATGATTATTCTTGTGGATGATTTATACCCACCATGAACTAACCTTATTTGGTGTGGGTTTGCTTTGGATAATTATATTTTGTTTTTAATGAATGATTTATGGTTCCATGTTTAAATGTTGGTTTGTTCGTTGTTTAAATGTTAATATCTTACACTTGTAAGAGCTTTCAAGAGTTAGTAATTTTCTAAGTTTTGATGTCTAATATCGAGAGAGTTAGGTTAGATTGACTTGAACAATGGAGCTAATTTGGGATGGCTAGGTTTTAACTTGCCTTAGAGATAAGGAAGTGTTTCAACGACTAAAAGAAGAACTTAACCGATAGGATTATGTTGCAGTTTACACTGAGAGGTATTGTCGTAGCATTTTCTCTGTCAGGTTCCTTACTAGAGATAGGTCATTTATCCTTATTGTAGCTTGTTTGTGAGATATTTTAAAGTTATCTTATTTCATACCCCAATGCTCAACTGTATTTTGTCATAACAATTTTTTGACTTTATTTCATTGTTTTCCATAACATTTCACAATTCACACTTCAATACTTTGTCACAACATTCTTACTCATTTGTTTATACTACCGTAAAGACTATATTTAATTCATATATTTTTGGTGCATTAGCTTAGCTTGGAAATTCCTTCAATCCCTGTGGAGACGATACTCACTCACTATTAATTACTAGTTCGATTATGTATACTTGCACAAATTTGCATTTAATTTATAGCACTCACATGCATAACATTATTGTAGGCATAAACATTTTTTCGAAACGAAGGAGTTGGAAATTTATTTTGAGATCTAGGTCATTTGTTATAGTATTTATGGAATTTGCTATGTCCACAAGACAATTCTTTGAAATATATTAATTTAATGGAACTTGTTGTTTCAACAGGACGAGTTCTACAATATTTATTGTTTAAATTCAATTTAATAGAACTTCTCGTATCACCAGGACGAGTTCAAAAAAAATATTTTTATCCTTGGTATTTTTTCAATTTTTTTTTAAATTTAAAGGGAAAACAACATTCCAATAGGAAGAGTTCCCATACATAGCCATAGAGATAACCATTTTAAATTTTTTTAAGGGGAACCCATCATTCTAGCATGACGAATTCCCCCGTTTAATAGTTGGTTTTAAAAATTTTGACCATTTGGTTTTAATTATTTTTTTTCTTTGTATAAATAGGTGGTTTTGGTTTAGGGTAGAATTTGTTAGAATAGAAGAGAAAATTTTGGAAGAGAAAGCATTGAGATTCAAGCAACGGAACCACGACAACAATTTTCATTTGATCTTAGTAATGAGTTATTTTCATTAGATGATTCCAGCTCCATCTCGTTTTTACTATTCATCTTCGAATTATGAGGAGTTGGATATTACGTCAATTATTTCCAAGCTTCAGTCCGGAAAAAAAAGACCCAACTCCAATTGAGAATGTGGTTATTTTAGACCATCAAACTCTTCAATCATGGAAGGAAGTTGTAGAAAAAAATTTCAAGAAGTTGTATGAGACCTTAAAAAGTCGTCGAAAGAAAATTTTAAATAAGTATAAAAACTTTACACTTGATTCAACAATCAACCAATTAGAAAAGCTATAGAGAATTCGGTGCCTAAACGTAAAGAAAAAATATCAATGGAGGCACCATCATATTGTCAAAGAATAAATAAAAATTCTAGCCATTAAGTTTATTTTGCAAACTATTATAACGGAGCTCTGGGTTTATAAACCTCTTTTAAATGTTGTATGATACTAAGAGCCTTCTCAGATATTTTAGGGGTCCTGAGCGGTGGAGCAAGAATTTATTAATAAATCATAAAAAATAATTAAACATCATCAAATACATTGTTTTCTTTATTTTATTAAAAGAATACAACTAAAATAATAAAAGGCATTCACTAATTTACAAGATTGTCACTTGAAAAATCTCACCCTCTTAGCATTCTTTGAGGTAAATTCATTAATCAACTCCTCTTTTAAATTTTGTATGATACTCGATGGATTTGTAAACTATTCAGTCGATGAAATTAAATATTTGGAACAAAAATTATAATAGTAGTTTTTCGATGGTGAATGTGACAATTTAAGTCCATAAAGATTTTAGGATATTATATTAATTCACTCATCATAGTAAATATATTTGTATTGGTAATAAATTTTAAATAACAGAAAATAAATTACATTTGTGTCAAACAAAATAGACATAAATATTAGATATGAATATTTTTAGGGAAATACAGATCCAGTTAGATGCCAAATCCTTTTTTTTACAGTCATACGATGAAGGTAACACCTTCAAATCTCTACGGGTGATCCGATCCGAGGTGTCACATTAGGGCAACCGGAGTGACTCACACTGAAAATTAGACAAAATTAAAATTTTCGTTAAACCATTTAAAAACCATTAAACAATTTATAGATAAAAACATAAGTTCAGAAATTAATTTATAATCAAAACATAATTCAACAGTGCACTATATAAAAACAAATTTTAGACCCTAATATAAAAGCATTATATGGCATACATGCCCCCTAAATACATCCACCATACTCTACAAAGAATGTATTGGAACTCCATTACTGATGTTGATAAATGCACAAGATCAAAACCTTCAATCTGAAATAGAAAGTAACAGAGTGAGCTTTGGGAAGCTCAGAAATACAAAACTACCAAATGAATGCAGTAGGCCATCAGGTAAAGCTTAAATTTTCTTAGCGATACATGTATCATCAGGTTCTAGCGGTGAGTTTAGATTCATTAATTAGTTTTTCAGGTAATAGTCAAAAGAGTTACAATCCAAAGGAAACATTCAGAGATACATATTCAAGATATTAAGTTGAGGAGTTTAGTGCATTCCAACAAAACTAGAGAAAAGTGTACAAATCTTTTAGAAACAATAGTAGTTCAAAAGTATATTTTTAAAACAATAGTAATACCCTCTAACCGAATACCAATATGTATTTCCCTAAAACTACATCCATAAAAACTTACCCTAGGCCCATTGGGCAAAGAAGCCAACCTAAGGGAGCACCTTGGGTCTAGAAAATTTTCCCTATGCACAAAGAAAAGGAGCATACGATAAATTTCCCCCTATGCATGATGCAAAATGGGCATGCGATAAGGTTTTCCCCTATGCACGAAGCAAATGAGCTTATGTAAGAACTTACCAATTGCACAAAGCAAAGGAGTCTGCGGTAAGGACTTACCCTATGCACAAAGCAAAGGAGCCAGAGATAAGGACTTACCCTAGTCATAGTGTAGAAGCCTACCCAAGGATCACCTTAGGTCTCTATAAGGATTTACCAGCTTGATTGGAGCTGCACCTCAGAGACTCCATGTCAGATCCTAGATAAACCCTAGTAAAAAGGAATTTTCAAACAGTAAACAATAATATCAGAAATCAGGAATCGAGAATCAGATATATTATATCAGACACAGAAATCAGAAATCATACTTCATTTCAGATAACAGAGTCATACTTTTAAAAATTAGAGAAAATATCTATGTCCATAGGGAACACACTAGTGGATCCAGTTATTTTCCAAAAGTACTTGGTATTAATCAGGTAGGGAACCATAAAACTTATGCAATCTAATTGAACTTTAGAAACAAGATTGTTATTAAAAGGATTGGATAGCTAATGTATTAATCAGTCGTTCAGAAATTGATACATTAGGATCATATAGTATTAAGATATATCATTAAGGGCATTCAAGAACTGTTGTATTCGAATTATTTAAGATTCAAAAATCCCTAGGGAGATTTCATCAATCAGACTTACAAGGGGCTGTTAGTCGATTCCTGAGAAATTTTGGTAATTTAGATTAATAAGGGTAAGCAGTGATTTATAGTATTTTAGATTTTAAGCATTTAACAGGCTTTCAAGTCTGATCGAACTGTACAGATCCCATCAAAGGCGATGCTTACCAAGTATCCAGGTAGAGAAACTTCACGAATATTCATTTCTTAATACTAATTGCACTATTGAGTCTACTGATCACCTTCAGAACCATAATTGGATGAATATTGAGGAGATGAACAGGTACTCAGGCAGTATTTATTTTTATTCTCATATCAAACAGTAGCAAGCAGGGTCGTGATTCAACCTTTAGGGGTGATACAACCTTCAATTTTATTAGTACTTTTAGGATTTATCTAAGGTACTCACTTATTCCAAGCTGTAAGAGTGTTTAAGTCATTTGGAACCTCGAGGGTACCTCGATCATTTTGGAGCCCAAGGGCATTTCGATCATTTCAAAGCTTGGGGTATTTTCGTTATTTTAGTGTTTAAGGGTATTTTAGTCATTTTAGAGTTCAAGGGTATTTCAATCCTTTCATTCAATCAATGCTTTCCATTTAATTAAGTCTTTTCATTTTTTAATCATTTCAAACAACTCGAACATAAAGAATAATTCCGGTAAATTAGTCTTTAGGTATTTGCACAAAAATAAAAAAAATTAGGTCTAGTGTCTTCTCAAAGGTTAGAAATCAATTACTAAATTTTTCCAAACATAATAAGAATTTAACAGGTGAAATAGTAATTTTAACGGGTCGATTACAAATGCTCAGGTCAAATCTACTATCAGGGTCAATCCATGTCATTTTACATCTCAAGAGTAATTTTTTAATTATCCAGGTATTTTATGGCCTTAAAATTCTTTTCACAAAAATAATCAGAGTTGAAGATTTCAAGGTTAACCAATTTATTTATTGACCACTGAACTTAGAACTACTAGTCGGTCATCAAATTCTATTATATGAGTCCTCTGAGTCTTAATCATTTGTTTATCACTTTACCGAAATCATATTGGGTTTAAAATAACCAAACGAAACTTATATCCAAGTCATATTCAATCATGCATTGACCAATTACTGGCATGTACCGTAAAGTATTCCTAGAGTAGTAAAGTATTACCTCAATTTTTGAGCTACATCGATCAACCATTTACTCCATTCAATCGCTCTCAAACTTGAATTTGATGTTCCATGATATCTCGGATACATAACAAAAGAAATTACATCAGAAATGAATCTTAATCATGAAAATCGGATCAAATAGGAAGGTAAATCAGTGAAAAATAGCTTATGGGCTTTGAATTTGGTAAAACAAACTTTGGATTCAAACTCAGGACGTTGAAAAACATAAAATATGACTTTTCAAAAAAATTGAGTTTTTGGTCAAAGTTAACAATCAAACTTGATCAAAGTCGAAGTAAAAATCAATTGATCAGGTCAAAGGGTCAGGCCGATTTGGGTTGAATCAAACCGGTTCGGGTTGACTCGTTTTGATCTGAGTTGACTCAGACCGATTCTATAAGGTTTCAAAATCGGTGACCATCGCTACGAGTGTAGGCGGCGCGTGACAATGCGTGAGGCGATGGGAACGATGTTTTGGGTGGTCCGATCACTCCATGGGCATCCATTCAACAAAAACAACCCAAATCAACACTAATTCAAGCTCAAAAACAAGGTGAAACAACGAAAATAAGTGGTTGGAGTTCTTACCCAACGAGGATGACGAAAGATTGTCGGCAAGGAGACGATCCCGGTTGGGTTTTGGTCGGAATCAATTGAAGATTACAATGGTGAGAACGGTGAGGCTCTCAGACATCTATTGTGACTTGGATAAGGGAAAAACAAAAAATTGTTGGGTTTTCTTGGGTGGATCTTCAATCAGTCCTCCACGACTGTCGATAAATAGTACCAAGAAAATAGTACCAAGCAATTCATTGAAGTCCAACGCTGAATTGTTTAGTCCATGACCCTTTCATAACCCATAAATCAAAAGACTTGTCGGTTCCTTCCCTTGGGTAAAAAAATAGCACCAAGCAATCCATTGAAGTCCAAAAGTTGCAAACAGTATTCTGTTAAAGTCCCACCAAATTCAGGCAATGGTAAAACTTTTCACTAACCATATCAAATGAAAGAATAAGTTTACCACCAGAATCCCCATCTGACTGCCAATAATAAAACCTATTGACATAATTATTAAACAAAGTACAACCATAAGCATGAGCCAGAGGAACTAAAATTTCTTTCCATTAATCAACTTTAATCTAATATAAATCAACTTGATTGATCCAAAGACTATAAATGATCCTGCCTTCTTCATTTTCCATGTAAAACAATTTGTAACAAATATTACAACTTTGAGGTCATCAGTTTGAGAATCATACCCAAAACAAAGGCAATAAAAACTAGTGTAATCTTGTCCAGGAGGGCGTTGGACTGTGGTTTGAGGAAGGATTTTAAACTCTCTGGTAGATGGGCTCCAAAGGGAAACATTTTGTCCAATATATGGCTCTGCTAAACATAATATTCCATTACAAAGACCAACAATTTCAGGTCCATACACAAAATTCTCGAAAAAGGGCAAGTGAATATTGTGTTTTACTATAAAGTTTTGACCTTTCTTGGTCGAAAGTTTAGAGAAATAATGGATTTCATCACGGGTGTCACTGTGACAACGTTTGAGGAGAAGATTAAGGTTTTTTTAAGGCTGATGATATTTGGTAATGAAATGATGGGTTTCAAAAGATGAAGACCAGGGCTTGCAACGCACCTGAAATTGGTCAAGGATTTAACAGGAAGCTTTGAAAGAATCTCTAACACCAACATCTCTGGTAATTCAGTTCTATTTTTTTTATCAACCCTTGCATCTTCTTCTTTCCTCCTCATTATCTTCTCTACCTCCTCTAGTATCAATTTGACGCAACAATCGACTTATTCCTTTGAAACCCCTGGTTTGTGAACCATTTGAAAGAACTGTACACTTTTTTCTGAATTTCTTCCTTCAACGCCAATGGTTTGTGATTAGACAGGCTTCTAGGCAACGTGGTCTGCAATAGTTGGGGAAACTTATTTAAAACTTATGTGGATACAAGAATTCTATCCAATCAGCTTGTATTAGCAACACCTCTTCCTCTAAACCATGTGAACCGGCTACCAATTAGTGGCAGATTAACTAGATTGTTGTTCGAAGTAAACTCCCCAAAACTTCTCATTACATTATTGTGGAAGCTTACCCCAATCCTTTTCGAATCTGATTTAACTGTGTTGAAATTCCCTCTGACAATAACGGGGCCAGTAATATAAGAAATTAACTCAGCAAGGTTCAAAAATAAAGACATCCTCTCCCCTGGATCGTTCGGCGCATATACTTTCACCACACCAAACTTCTAAATTAACATGAGGAAATAAATCCACTATAACCACCGTTCTGTTCTGCACAATTTAGCAATAAAAAAGTTTGTATCCCATAATGAGATTAGCCCCCTGAAGCCCCGATGGATGGTGCGAAGGCTAACTCTCCAAAATATCTTCCCATCAAACATTTTGTTGTCCAAGGATTAATGGCCGACAATTTCGTTTCTTGCAATGAGGTTGATTTGATTAGAAAAAAACTCGACTCTAATTGATTTCGAGTTGTAGTTTCATAATCTAGACTCAAAAAAATCTCAAGTTCAAATCGAATTGTAAAATACAACTTAAATAACTCAAAATTTTTAGTAACTAGTATATTAATTTTCAAGTTTGAGTCGAAGTATGAGTCGATTCCCTCGACTTTGTTCGGTATATGTAAATTACATATGAAAAAAATACGAAAAGCATATATGTATTATATATAGTTATAAAATAGCATTTAAATTAGAATAAAGTAATGGCATGATATTGTAAATATTTACAATTAAATTTAAATAAAAACTTGAAAATTATACTCTACTAGACTCGACTCGAAAAAATTTCAAGTCTACTCCGACTTATAAAATATGACTCGTCAACTCGAAATTTTTTTAGTCTACCCGATCGAACGTTCATCCCTACTTGTAAGACGTTGAAATTATACGAGTTATAGCCCTTACTTTTTCATTTTTACCCATCCCTCACCTCGACAATTGAGGGCATAATATTAACCTAAGAAATACCGCCAAACAACATATTATCCCCAAAATTATGAGAAATAATAGCCCTGGAGATGTTTGACTATAACCACTAGTAGGATAAAACACATAAGCTGAGAAAACATTGAGATTCAAGCAATGGAATCATGACAGCTATACGTTTGATCTTAACAAAAAGTTATTTTCATTAGGTGATTTCAGTCTCAACTAGTTTGTTTATTTATCATCTGATTCTGAGGAGTTGGATTACGTCAATTATTTTCAAGTTTCGGTCGGAAAGAAAAATCATCGAAAGAAGTTGTAAAAGAAATTTGCAAGAAGTTGTGGAAAGAAAATTTTAAACAACTATAAAACACTTTGACGCAACAATCAACTTATTTTAGGTGCCTAAACGTAAAGGAAAAAATATCTATGGAGGCACCATCATATTATTAAAAGAGTGAAATGATAAATAATTAAAAAACCTAACCATTAAGTTTATTTTATTTATAAATTTTTATTGTTAGTATTTTTTCAATATTTTCATTTAAAAAAATTAAAGTGAACACAACATTCCAATAGGACGAGTTCCTTGACCATTTAATTTTTATTATTTTTTTGCAGTCATGTGATGAATGATACAAGGCCTTGTCCCACAATATCTCATTTCAGCAAAACCATTAAACCCATGTGATGATGAGCACCAATCTGCCTAGGCTACTCATAAATGTACGTATCTCGTGTTCGTGCATTTTAGGATATACGTACAAGCATATGATCCTCTAAGGACCCTCACACTACATTAAAAAACTATCAGAATACCAATTTTTGACATGTTTGACAGTCGCATACGAGCACCAACAACCTAAAACAAGACCTCTGCAAGATTGCAATCCATTTATCTCTAAAATAAATAACTGAGCTCTAGAATGAAAATCATCTCACACAAAAAGGTCGGAATTCTGACTCTTAAATTGGAAACGCAAACATGTAAAACCAAGTAAACTCTCTATATGCACACACAAAAGCTCATGTGAATTATTATATATATGCAGAAAAAAGATAACAATTTCCAGAAATATTCCACAAAGGAAACAAAACCAAACCATTGACGCTGTTTCATTGGATCTAAAGTATGGACAATAACACATGATCATAACAATACCAACAATAACAGTGTTCCTAGATTCAACTTCAAATGACATTCAACTATTAGGGACATTGACTTCTATGAAGCAAAGTCAAGTAGGAAAAGCACTCCGAGTCTTGCATTTATACGCACCTGCAAATCATAATACACAAGTCAATAGAATTGCAAATAAGAGTTAACAACTAAGCAAATCTAAAGGGATAAATTTTGCGCATCCACTGAAACAAAAAAAAAACAGAAACCTAAACAAGTTAACATTATTTGAGAACATCACAAGACAATATAATTCAGATAAAGTCCATATCAAGAGACCAAATCCATTAAATCTTTCCCTTTTTTTAGCTCCCCATCCATTGTAGTGTTCAAAATCAATTTGATGCACCTCCGGCTGGCTGATATATTATACATTCCTCATGCTTTTGTCTTCCATTTATCAGAACCAAGCTCTCAACATAAGTAATAATCTGCGTTGTTTCCCGATAAGCATGTATACCGAGATTTTTAAGCTCTTGTGTGGAGGGGTCAAACAAGACTAATTCATGATCAGAGCTCTCAAGAAACAATTTATTGTTTTTCCAAAACCCCAAAGGCCTATGAACTCTAGGAACAGATTCAACACTGAATTGTTTAGTCCATGATCCATTCATAACCCATAAATCAAAAGACTTATCAGTTCCTTCTCTTGGATAAAAAATAGCACCAAGCAATCCATTGAAGTCCAAAAGATGCAAATAGTATGTGCTAAAGTCTCACTAAATTCAGGCAGTGGTAAAGTTGAAAACTTTTCATTAACCATATCAAAGGAAAGAATAAGGTCATCACTCATCATAATCCCCAACTGCCTCCCTATAACTCAACTTGAATCACTTTTAAGGGAATATAACTCGACTTGGTTGTTCCAATCTTCCATTAACCTTTCAATTAGATTCTCTTCAAAGTAATTAGTGACAAATCTTACAACTTTGAAGTCATCAGTTTGAGAATCATACCCAATACCAAGGAAGGCAAATCTAGTGGAATCTACTGCAGGAGGTTCTACAAGTGCTCTTTCAATCCTTATATTTTTCTTCGAGACAATAGTTTTCAACTTTGTTTTATGTTTTCTCATTAAAGATTCATCAAGAAGTATAAATTAACGCACTTGCAATGAGATTCTAAGTAACATAATTATCAGATTTGAATATTTTTAGAGAAATACAGGTCTAAGTAACATGCCAAACCTTCTTTTATTCTGCATTCATGTGATGTATGATACAAGGCGTATCTCGTTTCAGCAAAACTATCAAACCAATGAAAACCAATCTGTCCAAAATCTCAATAGGTATCTTGTAAGGGCTTTTCGATTTTGCAGGTATCCCATATCATGCGTTCGTATATTTCGGGATATAGATACGAGAATATGATCCTCTAAGGACCCTCCAACGACATGAAAAAACTATAAAAATACTCATATTCGACACTCACATCCAAGCACAAACAACCTAAAACAAGACCTCAACAAGACTGCAATCCATTTACCTCTAAAACAAAAAACTGAGGTCAAGAATGAAAATCATCACACAAAAAGGTCTGGAAAAACAAACATGCAAAAACCAAGCTAACTCTTTATAAGCACACACAGAAGCTCATATGAATTATCATATATATGCAGAAAAAAGACAACAATTTCCAGAAATATTCCACAAAGGAAACACTTTCAAGAAAGTAGTGCTAACCCATTTACTCCTGCAAATACCCTTAACAATGGCTTCACACAAAACAAGACCAAACCATTGACACTATTTCATTGTATCTAAAGTACAAATAATAATATAATAACAATAGTTCCTATGTTCAACTTCAAATTCCATTTAACTATTGGGGACATTGAGCTGTCAGAAGCAAATTCAAGTACGAAAAGCACTCCGTGTGTGGCATAAATATGCAGCTACAGTCATGATATGCAGGTCAATAGAACTATAGATCAGAGTTAACAACTAAGAAAATCTTTAGGATGTAATTTTGTGGATCCAATAAAACAACCAAAAGCAAACAGAAACCTAAACAAGTCAATATCTAGGGCATGTATATACAATTCAAACAATAACAACAATATTTGAGAACATCACTAGACAATATAGTTGACATAAAGTGCAAATGAAGAGATCAAATCCCATTAAATCTTACCTCTTTTGTTGTAGATCTCCATCTGTCTTAGTGTTCAACATCAATTTGATTCTCCTCTGCTGGTCGTCGTATTATACATTCCTCATGCTCTGATCTTCCATTCAATGGAACCAAGCTCTCAACATAAGCAGTAATGCGCATTGTTTCCTGATAAGCGTGAATACCAAGATTTATCAACTCTTGTATGGAGGGATCAAATAAAACTAGTTCTTGATCCGAGCTCTCGAGAAATAACTCGCCATTTTTCCAAAACCCCAAAGGTCTCTCAACTCCAAGAATAGATTCAACACTGAATTGTTTAGTCCATGACCCATTCACAACCCATAAATCAAAACACTTGTCAGTTCCTTCCCTTGGGTAAAAAATAGCACCAAGCAATCCATTAAATTCTAAAAGTTCCAAATAATATTGTTCTAAACTCCCACCAAATTCAGGCAGTGGTGAAGTTGAAAACTTTTCATTAACCATATCAAAAGAAAGAATAAGGTGATCAATTCCAACTGCCTGACAATAAATAAACCCATTGACATAATTATTAAACAAAGCAAAAGCAAAAGCATCAACACCAGGAAATGAAATTTCCTTCCATGAATCGCTTTTAAGCGAATATAACTCAACTTGATCGATCGAATGACTATAAATGCTCAAACCTTCTTCATTTTCCCATGAAAAATAATTAACAACAAATATTACAACTTTGAAGTCATCAGTTTGAGAATCATACCCAAAACCAAGGCAATCACAACTAGTGTATTCTAGTCCAGGAGGGCGCTGGACTGTGGATTGAGGAAGGATTTTAAACTCTCTGGTAGATGGGTTCCAAAGGGCAACATTATGTCCAACTACTGGCTCTGCTAAACACAATATTCCATTACAAGGGCCATGAATTAAAGGTGCATGCACAAAATTCTTGAAAAAGGGTAAGTGAATATTTTGTTTTATTCTAAAATTTTTGTCTTTCTCGGTCGAAAGTTGAGAGAAATAATGGATGTCATCACGGGTGTTACCATGACAACGTTTGAGGAGGAGATTAAGGTTATTGTTTTCGAGATTGTTTTGATGATGTTTGGTAATGAAATGACGGGTTTCAAAAGATAAAGACCAGGGCTTACAAACGCACCTAAAACGAGTTAAGGATTTAACAGGAAGCTTTGACAAAATCTCCAATACCAACATCTCTGGTAATTCGGTACTAGTTTTGATCAACCCTTGCATCTTCCCTCTTTAACTTCTCTATTTCCTTTGTGTTTTTTAATAGATGATTTTGTTTGGGGAAAGACGATGAGAACTAATATGAAAGAATGCGAAGACAGACATAACAAATCACATCAATCTTCTGTAACAAGAAATCTACAATGGAAACTGATCATTTGTTACACTATTTTGATAGGCCTGGTCCAGCCATTTTAAAACCCATTAGCTTATCATAGACAAGGTTTGCACAATATTGACTATATACAATATATTAGTATTTTAAAATAATTAAAATAATATATTTAATAATAATATATCTATAATCATTTATTATATTTTAAATGATTAATATAATTTATTCTATAATCATTTGTTACTTTTTTACTATTAAAGAATATATTTTAACATTATAAAAATAAAAAACCTCTAAAACTTTAAATATATTATAAATATAAATGAGTAAATTAACACTTTATATAAGATCGGGTTGGATCAATTATTTTTTTACCTGAAATATAGTCTCACCTCAACTTGAAATTATCTATTATATAACTCGTCATGCCCTGAACTCGAAATTAAACAAAAAAAACTATTTTTTGTAACAAGAAAATTATCATAGGTGTGGGCCTGGCCGAGCCTTTGGTAACTTCAAAAATCCATGAGCATAACATAGGTAGGGTTGGCAATATATCATTTTGTAAGCTATTGAAATATCAAATAATATTATGCATTTTATTAAGGGTAAATTATACTAGTTATATCTTATGTTTTTGATTCGTTTAGTTTTTTCACCGGTTTAAAAAGTTTTTGGTTTTTGTCACTTTTATCTTTGGTCCTTATTGTTAATAAAAATGGTTAAATTTTAAGTTGACCTCTGAATTTAGACAAAATATTAATTTGACCTTAAAATTTACATAAAATAATAATCTAACTCTTAAACTTTATATAAATATGAATGACCCCTAATTTCAGTTAAAGTTAACGTCTCTACTCACAACTCATCGTCATTGTCGCCCACAATCAGTTTTCATCACCAGTCATCGTCGTTGGTTGTCATGTCAACATGCGATGCCATGTAAGCTTGATACTTCATCTTCATACGTTGATTGTTTGTTGACTAACGGTTTTCATCCACATAGGAATTCTTTTTTTCCCAAATGAAATGTTGGAGGTTAAAGTGCTTGGCTACATATAGATAGGGTCCAATTACACAATTTAATATTTGTTAATTTTACAAAAATTTAGTACTGTTAGATGAGTGAAAATAGAAAAGTGAGATAAACAATAAAAAAATAGAAGATATTCAATGAAAAAACAAAGAATTAATTTCATTCAACTATCTCTACTCATCCAATAATCTTGAATCTATGTATAACTAAAAATATTTTACATTGTATAAATGGATCCTTATATATACTTCAAACCCTAAATTTTGATTTCAAGATTAATCGGGCTGTTGAAGGATAACTAAATTATCACAAATTCAATAATCCAAAACCTCTAGCCTCATGCATTTTTTTCTTCTATTCTTTCTTTCTTTTTTTTTTTTTTTTTTTTGCAAAATCCCTTCAGTTTAATATTGAAATCACTAACAATACTAGTCAACAATTTAATTTTCAATCCTAGTCAACAATTTAATAAAACAATACAAATCATCATTAATTTCAGTTTAAGATTCATATCAGATGCGACAATCATGCATATTTAAGCGAGTTCAAATTTTATTTTATTAGAATTAAATAAATGTGTAAATGAACTAAACGAACACGAACCAAAATATGTTCATGTTTGTTCGTTCAATTTTTAACTGAACATGAACAATTAAATAAATATTTTTTTATTAAATTTCATATTCAAATTTGATCTCACCTATTAATATTTGTGAATAATAAATTTTATTAAATCTATAAATGCATTTAAGATTTTTATTATTGTTATTTATTTTATTAATTTTGTTCATGAAGTTTAAGGGAGAAATCATAATATCTATATGACAAAAGCCCATAATTGCATCATTTTCCTCTTTCCAAACCTTCTATGGTCAAGTTGATTCAGGTGAATTACTGTCACCAAGATCCACGTGTTTTTTATATTTGTTCTGTTAATGTTCAAGTGATGACTAGTATTATGGAAGGACTTAATTGAAACGATATTAGTACTTTGAGAAGTAAATTAGAACATTTAAAATTTGGGGACCAATTCAAAATATGATACATGATTTAGGGATGTCTAATGCAAATAACATAAAGTATTAATTTTACAATCTCTACTCATTCTCAATTTCTAACATTGATGTTGTTTAATGATATATATATTTTATCTTTATAATTAAGGGTTCCTGATTTAGGTTATTTTTTTGAGAAAATAACCCCAGTGACCAAAAATGCCTTATAATATACGATTTTAACCAACTTGTTTTGGATTTACCAAAATGACCAACTAAATCGCAATGCAATCGATAATTCGCAACGCGATCTCTGGTATCGCAAATCAGCTTCTAGATTCGCAACGCGATTCTGACTATCGCATTGTGATTTCCCAAATTCGCATTGCGATTTTCCTAAATCGCAACGCGATTACGTAAATCGCAACGCGAATACGTAAATCGCAACGCGAATACGTAAATCGCAACGAGATTCTGACTATCGCAATACTGAATTTAAAAATTCGCAACTCGATTTATGAATTCGCAACAGGTTTTAATTTCGTAACACAAATGTTTTGGATATATAACTACGCAGCAGCAGCAACTCATAACCTAAATCCCTAAATTGCAACTCATTCCATCTCCATCTATCACTCTCTTCGGCGACATCCGTTCCTATATCCAACGACATCCTTCCCCATCCGACAACAGGTTTTAGTTTCGCAGCTCGTTTGTTTAGTAAATTAATTTACAATAATGAAATCATCTAATGTTGATCATGTTTTGATAGATTTGTGTTTTGGAGGGTCATGGGAGAATGTTAATGGTGTTTTACAATATATGCCTTTACCCATGAATCTTCAACTAAAACTGTAATAAAAAAAGTTAACTTATGAAACTCTAATGTTACGTGTTGCAAATAAATTAAATTTAGAGCCCCTAAGTGGATTTAGGCTATCTTATCAGAGAAATGGTAAAGTTTATTTGTTAACCGACAATGAAGATGTTGAACAATTCATTGCTTACATTAGTGTTTCAAGTGATGATGTTACATTGTATGTTGTTAAACCTAGAAGTAGTGAAGTTGGGTCAGTAGCGGGTAGTAATCAACTAAGTTTTTCAACCCCAGTTTATGGTGCTCAAAATTTAATGGTTCCACCACAATTTCATCACCAAGAAAATATTGTTTCACCACATTTCCAATACCAAACACAATCTCAAAACCCAAAACCTTTCCCTAATCCAAATCTCAATCAACTTTCAGCACCAAATTTCGGTTTTCATATTGACCAATTAGACGATGATGATCCAACAGAAAAAATTGTGAGTACTAGTCCGTATTCGAAATTTGATCTTGGTCAATACCCGGACTTTTTTGCGTGTAATGATTTTGATATTGGTCAATACCCGAATTTTGATGATGAAACAACCGTTGCCGAGGAAGATGTTATTGATGATAATGAGGAGGAAGTTACGACTGTAAATGAACATGTTGAACATCCATTTTGTAATTCATATAACACTGAAGAAGAAAAAGAAGAAGAAGAAATCCCCAAAGAAAAGTCCCCGAAGAAAATGCCACGGGAGTATAACTGGAATATGCCAGAATTACTTCAGATACCGGAAGAAGAGTTGGTAAAGATAGTAGTTGATTGTTACACAAAAATTATTCGTATCAAGAAAGATGATTGTTTTGATACAAAGGAAGACTTGAAGATAGCTTTGTATACGAAATGTGTGGAAGATGGCTATCAACTAAAAGTTAACAAATCAAGTAAAGATTGTTTCGAAACAAGGTGTATGATTGACAAAAATTGTATGTGGCGTATGATTGCAGAGAGGATAAAAGATTGCGAAATGTTTCAAGTTAGGACTTTTATTGATAAACATACATGTTCAAGAACCCAAGTTTTTCCTCACCATAGACAGGCAAACAAAAAAGTGTTGGGTGGTTTTCTGGCTGAGTTAATGTTTTTGAATGGTAGGGTATATCGGGGACATGAAATTATGACTGACATGAATGCTCGGTTCAAGATTAGTATCTCATATTCTCAAGCTTGGAGAGCCAAATGTTATGACTTGGAATTGTTGAGGGGGTCGCCAGAAGCATCGTTTGCCCAACTGCCGGCTTATTGTCACAATTTAAAGCTAAAAAATCCTGGGTCGGTAACTCATATCAAAACAGATAGAGATGGACGCTTTGAGTTGTTGTTTATCACTATTGGTGCTGCGGTTAGTAAATCAATATAATTTTCTTGACTCATTTTTGTTAGTTACATGCATTTCACATTTAAATGATTATATTTCTTGTGTATATGATTTTGTAGATTCGTTCATTTATTAATTGCATGTGCCCAGTTATTATAGTTGACAGAGCACATTTAAAAGGTCGATACCTTAGAGTAAACTTATTAGCAGTAGCCATGGATGCTAATAATGGGATACTGCCAATAGCTTACAGGGTTGGTAAATATGAAACCTCTGATTCATGGACATGGTTTATGGGGCATCTTAGGGATTGCATAGGTCCTATTAGCAATCTGACAATCATATCCGATAGGGCAAACTCAATTGACAACGCTGTTAGAAGGTGTTTCCCAGATGCTTTTCATGGACTTTGTGGTGTTCATTTGTATAGAAATCTAAAATCAAGGTCTGCTGGTAAAAAAATCACAAATGGACATACTGGAAGGCTGTAAAAGCTTATCGGGAAGTGGATTTTAATAAGCATATAAACAGTTTAAGACGTGTTTTTCCTCAGTGTGCTCAAACACTAGAAGATGTCGGGTTTGAAAGATGGTCAAGAGTACATCAACTTGGAGCAAGATATGGTTTCATGACGTCTAATAGTGCAGAATCAATCAACGCTCTAAGTCGTCATTCCCGGAAATTACCCATTACTATATTAATAGAGTTTTTTCGAGCCTCTATTCAACAGTGGTACTACAAGAAAAGAAACCATGCAGGTATTATTTCTTTAAATTCATAACTTATTATATATTTTACTAAGTATTATTTATTTAAATTTACAGGAACATTGGAACATCGTGTTACACCATGGACAGAAAAAAAGATAACGAAACGTGTTGTGAAGTCAACGTCATGGAGAGTTGAACCATGTTCAAACACTTTGTTTGAAGTACTGGATAATAACTTAAATGGGCTTGTCGATCTAAATGCAAAGACGTGTAGTTGTATGAAATGGAAAACATCTGGTTATCAGTGTGGCCATGTTATAAAAGTTTCTCTTCATCTAAACCAAGATGATTCAAGCGCATACGCTATGGATTGCTACACTACAAAAGTATATCGACAGACTTATGGCGAGATTGTCTACCCTATTCCACATCCTTCTGAGTGGGACATACCAGATGACTTGCAAACAGGTTTACCACCAGCCATGGACAGAAGGCTACCTGGCCGACCAAAAAGTCATGATCGTATATCGTCTAAGGGTGAAGAGAAGAAGAGATCGACATGTAGTCGGTGCAAGGAAAGTGGTCATACAAGGTTGACATGTGGATCACCAGTGCCATCACAATCATCTTTTCCTCTACCAAAATATGGATCCTCATCAAAATCCAAAGCTCATATGGTGTCAAGCAAAAGTCAATCAAAATCGCAATCATCTTTAAAATTCCAATCACAACCGGCTTCACCTTTTGGGACTGTTAACTTAGGTGATTTTTAAATGCAAACGTTGTATTATGTGGATTTTATGTGTGAACTTTTAACATTTTCAGTTAGGCATGTATTAGTAACTTGAGTTTGAAATTTGCTATGATCTGTTCAGTTGTTATCACTTATTAGGCATTCATTTGACTATCGCAACACGGAAATGATGTTCGCAATCATCTTAATGTCTATCGCAACGCGGAAATTACTATCGCAATGAGAGAATCGCAATGCGAAATGAAAATCGCAACGTGAAAATCGCAACGCGAATATGAAAATCGCAACGTGGAAATGACTATCGCAATGCGAAATGAAAATTGGAATGAGAGAATCGCAATGCAAAATGAAAATCGCAACGAGGGAATCGCAAAGCGAAATGAAAATCGCAACGCGAATTTAGTTTCGCGTTGCGATTTTGTCGTTGCGATTTTGTCGTTGCGATTTTCATTTCGCGTTGTGATAGTCATTTTTGCCTTCAACATAATGCAGATTGAAATCAACAAAATCAACCATTACATTTCAATCAATTAAACACGCACAAATAAGAATTATGTTCACATCAATTAAACAAATCAACTTTTACAAATCATCTTTTACAAATCAATTAAACAATCAAAAAATAAGAAATAATTCTTATTTCCTCATCTACTATTGAATCAACTTTTGCAGCCATACATCATTTTCACGCAACTCACTTCTGAGATTAACCTGCAGAAACCAAACATTTGCTCAAACAACACTTTCTACACATCTAAAACCTACAAATAGCAAATTATTGAATTCTAGGTACTTAACCAAACATTTTCAAACCAAAAGCCTATAAACTTACCAATTGTTTATGGACATTTTTATAACGCGGATGCAGGTAGGCAGCGTCTCGTATATATCGATCTAGCCATATAATGTCGAAACCACAAGCCTACTGCAGCTCTATCTCTATCGGTGGGAGGTAGATACTTTATACTTCCTGTGATCAAACGCTCCAACGCCAAGCATACGAGAGGACCACAATCCCCTCTGGCTCCTTCAGTTTGTTGTGGTGCGGCTCGTCTCTGCTAACTGTAATATTGAGCTTCTTTGGCTTCTTGTTTCCAGAACGAGTCAAATAATTTATCGCATCCAAGAATTTAGCCAAATGAGAGCTCCATCCCTTAATAATATCTCTTAAATCAGCCAATGATATGTAATTTATCATGCTATCATATATTATTGCCTTAAGGGATGGGAGCTGAAGCTCGACGAGAAGCCAATGTTTACGTTCCAAAACAGGGATAAACACCTGCAATCATAAGTAATAATTCATTCATTTGCGCACTTATTTATGAATACCTTTAAACTCAATCTAAAATAAATACTAACCTTATCGACCTCCCACCATGCAGGATAAAGTTTAGCTTGTCCATTGCCCAAAGCAAATGATTCATCTCGTTGATTCTTCAAGTGAACGACGTTAAAAGACGTAAGCATAATTGTATATCGTGTATTTCTTTTATTTTTCTTAAGTTTCCTAATTATTAAAAGATGTGACACCCACGCATCGATATGCTATTTTACAAAAAAAGACATATATTAGTGACTTACATAAATTTTAAAAAAATAATCAAATTGAAATATAAGAAAAATATAAGACTTACCCCTCCATAGAAATAGCCATTGTCTTCGACCCCTAATAATACGCCCCACCAAGACCGATCAAGCAATAAATAGATATCATCGTTGAACTTGCATATGTCAGTGAAACACCCCTGGCTCCGCTCATGTAGATAAAAATCAACTGCGGTCTTAGCCCAAAGGGTGTTATCCAGAATTGTTTCCAGTAGTTATCTCCTCTCCACTTCAGATACCGGAATGGTACTGGCCGGTAACTCATACGAGAGCCAACTCTCATCCATCATGTCCGGCACGTCAGAGGGTTTCTCAAGAATCTTACATATGACGCCATGTGAATCGGGCTCTTGAATGGTGGGAGGGACCTCTTCAACGATGACAGTGGCCTCTTGAACGGTGGGAGAGGACTCTCGAGGAATGATAGGGGCCTCTTCAACGATAGGAGTGGACTCTTGAGGGATGACAGGCGAGTCGGGCTTCTTCTTGCGGCGTCTTCGCACTATTGGGGTGTACGGAGACTTAATAGCACGTGCACGCCGTCTGATGCGTGAACTCCGTTGTGCAAGAAAAACCCGACGTAAAGCATCCACCTTATCAGGCCGCTAAATAATTAAATACAAAAATCAATAAATAAATAGACATGATATTTAAACAGTGAAAACAAAGACAAATATGTTTCAAACTTGCATTGTATTCACCCAAGTCATTATTCTATCATAGTTCACAAAATGCATCAGATAACAAAGACAAATATGTTTCAAACTTGCAACACTGTCAAGTTAGTATTTGTCTTTGTCTATTGGTTGAAGTAATGCAATTCATTCAAGTTTCAATTTACAGAAGAAGAATAGTTTCTGGAACTTAAAATCGCAACGTGAATACATAGTTTAGCAGAATTGGCAGCAACCGAACAAATTTACTTTCAACCAAAAGACAAAACAAAGACAAATACTAACTTCACAGTGTTAAAGAATACGCAGTTTAGCAGAATTGGCAGCAACCAAACAAATTTACTTTCAACCAAAAGACAAAACAAAAGACAAAACAAAAGACAAATACTAACTTCACAGTGTTAAAGAATAAACAGTTTAGCAGTATTGGCAGCAACCGAATAAATTTACTAAGCAATCTAAGTGAAATGGTTAATCTAAGTGAAATTACGAGTAAATTTATCATCAAGTTAAATATGGAAAATCTTAAACTTACCTCGTTGCGTAGAGTATGAACCTCATTCTGCAACGATACTACCATCTCACGTAGAGAGGCAACCTCACCACGTAAAGTAGACACCTCCACACACCATGCACCATCGTTATCGCGTAGAGTACCGATCTCCTCACGCAAGGCATTGACCTCATCACGTAACTCCCTTGACTCATCCCGTGGAGGTGGAGGTGGAGAACAGGGAGATAGAAGTTGTGGCATCTTTGTCGGTCGCTTATCATGAGGTGATGGTGGAGAAGAGGCTCGATGATGTGACGGGATAGGTGATGGCTCTCGTTGTAGAGGTGTATAGTCGGGTCGATCAGGTGATGGCTCTGGGTGAGGTGATGGCTCTCGAAGTGGAGGAAGTGGAGGCTGCTCATCGTTCGTGCCATCAAAAAAATGCTGACTAGCTTGCCACCAATCAGTGGCAAGCTCAGCCTCCGTGGGTGTCAGTCTCTGTAATAGAGTGTTGGCCTCCTAAAAATATAAAAACTCAAACAAAGTTAAACGTCTACTATTAATAACTTGTTTATATATGATAGTATTTGTGTTAACTTAAATTATTTATTGTCGCATATGGTATTAAGTCTTCCCAATCCAACAGACGTTTCTTCTTCCAGGAAATAGCCCTAGGAATATCATTTGAAGTTTTTAATGCATATGTCCGCATGCTGGGGAAAGCCTCGAATATCCAAATCTACAAACAATATAATAACAAACATTAGTAATTGTTAAATAATTAATTATAATTTTGAAAACATTATATAGAAATTCTTACCTTAAAGGCCCAAACAAAGCCTGACAAAGTGTATTTCGACCCATCGCCTCGCAAACTTTTTCGGTCATCAAAGGCAGACGACAACTTAGTCCAGGTAGCTTTCCATATATACGAACCCCACGGAAACAGATTCCATGCATTTAGGTCCTCTACCAATAATATTAGCTCCTGAGGAATAGGTAGTCTGGCCTCTCTGCCTAAAAAGCCGGCATACAAAAGTGTTAGAAGGCATACTCAGACAACATCGACGTCATTCATCCGAGTAAAACCATCTTTCTGATTAAACAATTTCTTCAGGTCGTCGACGTGTTAGTTCGACTTCTCTATTGACTCATCAGGAAAAACCCAGGATAACCATGATGGGCGGGTGATATGACGAGTGTACCGGCCTACATCATCGTGTCCGAATTGTAGACCAGTGACTAAGCAGAACTCCTTCCGCCCAAAACAAGTATACGCCGGTGGAAAATGAAACCATATCTCTTCCTCACCACGTTGTATACTGTCAGGTAGATCGCTAGTCATGGTCTGAAGCCACAAATGGGTCAAATTAGCATCTCCACCCGGATATTGTACTCTCAGCCATGGCCCGAAGCAGGTTTCCTCAAACAATTTTCTTTGTGCAGGTGAAAGCTTCGAAGCAATTGTAGTGGCTAGGCTAACTTTATTCCTTAATGTCAATGAAGCCGAAAAAATTTCTACAAAAACAATAAACATACCAAGTTATATATACCAAAAACTAAACTGTGAAGATATACAAAAACAATAAACACAAAGAGTAGTAGTTTATTCTTGAAACTAAAATTTGCAACACTGTTTTGTCTTTTGGTTGAAATGAAAATTTCAACGAGAGAATGACTATCGCAAAGCGATATGAAAATCGAAACGAGATAATCGCAACGCAAAATTAAAATCGCAACGCGAAATGAAAATCGCAATGCGATTTTGGTTTCGCGTTGCGATTATCTCGTTGCGATTTTCATTTCGTGTTACGATTTTCTCGTTGCGATTTTCATTTCTCTCGTTGCGATAGTCATTTTCGTGTTGCGATTTTCATTTTCATGTTGTGATTTTAAGTTTAGAAACTATTCTTCTTCTGCAAATTGAAACTTTAATGGATTGCATTACTTCAACCAAAAGACAAAACAAAGACAAATACTAACTTCACAGGGTTAAAGACTAAACAGTTTAGCAGTATTGGCAGCAATCAAATGAATTTAATAAGAAATCTAAGTGAAATGGTTATTCTATTATTGAAATTACCAGCAAACTTATCATCAATTTCAATATGAAAAACCTAAAATAATGCAAAAATTTCAAAATAAAAATAATTAAAAAAACTAACCCTCAGAGGTTGATTTTCTATTTCTGAATGATTGTGAGGGATTTCTGACCGTGAATGGTTGTGAGGGATTTCGCCAGAGATGGGGACGGAAATCTTCGGAGATGGGGACGAATTTCGCCGTAGAGAGTGAGAGATGGAGATAGGACTAAGTTGTGATTTTAGGTTTTAGGTTATGAGTTGCGATTACGGGATATACTGTGGACAGTTCAGTGTTCCGATAATTAATATTCGTTTTTGGAATTTGAAAATAAAAAACGCGTATTCTAATGGCGCTTTAAAAATCGCGTTGCGATTTACGGATACGCATTGCGATTTTACGTATTGTCGTTGTGATTTACGGATACGCATTGCGATTTACGTATTCTCGTTGCGATTTATAGATACGCGTTGCGATTTACGTATTCTCTTTGCGATTTACGGATACGCGTTGCGATTTTACGTATTGTCGTTGCGATTTACGGATACGCGTTGCGATTTTACGGATACTCGTTGCGATAGTCAGAATCGCGTTGCGATTTATATGTTCGCGTTGCGATTTTCATATTCGCGTTGCGATTCTGGAAAATTGCAATGCCAATTTGTACTATCGCATTGCGATTCTTCATAATCGCGTTGCGATTCTGGGAACTGATTTGCGATTCTGGAGATCGCATTGCGATTTTTATTTCGCATTGCGATTTTGTTGGTCATTTTGGCAAATCCAAAAAAAGTTGGTTAAAATCGTATATTATAAGGCATTTTTGGTCACTGAGGTTATATTCTCTATTTTTTTTTATATAATTATTAAAGTAATAAATTTTACTTTTATTTTATAGAGTCTAAATTAACATGAGATTCAATCAAAACCACATCTTATTCAAAGTTTTATTTAATTATCTTCTAATTTGATAAGATAAATTTATTATAAAAGCCTTGATTATTTTTAGAAAATACTTTATAAAAGCAGGTATCTTAATTTCGGGTTGATCAAGATTAAATTAACATAAGAAAGTATATATCATTATCAAAATTATTTTTCTTTTCCTATTCTTTGAGGTTAATTTTTTTAATTAGTGCATGCTGATGAAGATACATGAGGAAAATTAAATAAAAATATCAATAATGGGTTTGATTTAAATTGATATATTGTTTTATTATTTATTATTTTTATAATTTAAATACTTTTATATTTTTAAATTTTATTTTATTTTTATAAACACTTTTATAGTTTCACCCCGACTTGAAGTTATAAATTATATAACTCATCCTGCCCCAAACTCGAAATTTCAAAAAAGAAGTCCCTATAAGATCGAGTCGAGACCCGTGGGGCTCAAGTATTTTAACCATCCCTAAGTGTGAAACTCATCAAGATTAGGATAACCACGACCATTCACGCTGTAGGAACCTTTAAATTTCTCAACTTCCAAATTTGCTAATTCACTTAACTTAACATGTTTATCTATTTTGATCTCCAGATAAATACACAACAGAACACTCTGGATGAAAACTAGTAAGATCACAGAACGATTTCTCCCATTATTGAGTGTTGTCTTCATAATTCTTCGTATTGGACAAAGTCTTCAACAATATCCTCTTGTTATTGTTTTCTTTTTTACTTGAAAAGTAAAAAAATGTCTCATTAAAAATCCCTCATACTTCAATTAAGTTGGAACTCAAACAAGATAGCGGGAGGAGAAAAGGGTTCCCAAAATTATATTAATATAAAAAATAATACAAAATTTACAGAAACAATAACAAAAAAAGTAACAAGAACCAACCTAACCTCTCAACATAAAACAGTAACCAAAGCTACTTCAAAACAAAATACCAAATGGAAGCTAACCCTAAAGAAAATTAGCTAAGAAAACACTAGAGTCAAAGATCCACTTCAAACCACAAACACCAGTGGAACCACATTGCACAGCAACAAGTCAATCACATTCAATGTTTAGACGAAAGATGAGGCCCGTATATAATGAAAATAAATACGATATGAGTAATTTATTTTAGATATCATAATGATCGAACAAGAAAATATACAGAGACGAGTTCAAGCCTTGGAAGGTTTACGACAATCATTATTCGAAGTTTTTATTAGGGGAGAGGACTATTTAAGAAAAATTACACTAGTGTTCATGGTTCGGAAGGGGCATATAATAGCACCATTTTTCACTGGCAATGTGGACAATTTTGAATCATCTGAACCTGATTCGGAGGCGTTGGTCTAGCATAACATAAACATATCTCCCACAATTACATTGATCCATTATTGTTATTTGTGTTGCAAGCAATCTCAGGTAAAGCTTTGGCAAGGTTTTGAACTTTACTTATAACTTGTAGAACCGTATAACTATTTCTTGGAATAAGTCTCATAATTGAATTAATCAAAGCAAATTAAGGATTGTGTTAAAAAAATGAATACTCAATTATATTATGACATGTATAACAATATTCAAACCCAACTATTAAGGGCTAATTATACCGAACACCTCAAAATTATATTTAAATTTTAAATTGAACCCTAAATTGTAAAATATTTTAATCAAGTCCTTAGATTATCAGTTTCATTTCAATCATGTCCTACTACTTGTCTAGCAATATGTTTGAGTGTTAAATGTCTACCCATATCAAAAGACAGAAAGTTTCATTAAAATTTGATAGGGTAATTTCTTTACAATCTCTACTTATTCTCAAATTCTAACATCTTATGCTACATACTTAGAGACGGACGTCAAATTTTATACTATGAGAGTGAATTTATAAAATTTTAGAGGAAAACGAACTTATAAAATTTCAGGGCGACAAAAAAATTATCAATAAAAAATATACATAAAAAATCTAAAATATAAGAGAATTTGAAAATTTCAGGAGAACGATTGCCGCCACCCGCCCTCCTCATTATATACCTAACTATTGCATGCTTTCATATATATTTACATAAAATAGATAAAATTTTAAGGAATATTTTTACAACGTACCATATTATTAATAAATAAATTAATATGCACCTGCAAATCATAATATGTAGGTCAATAAAACTGCAGATAAGAGTTAACAACTAAGCAAATCCGTATGACTTGCTTCCACTAAAAGAACAAAAAGCAAACAGAAACCTAAACAAGTCAACATTATTTTAGAACATCACAAGACAATATAGTTTAGATAAAGCGCATATCAAGAGACCAAATCCCATTACATCTTTTCGTTTTTGTTGTAGCTCCCCATCCATCGTAGTGTTCAATACCAATTTGATTGCACCTCCAGCTGGCCGACGTATTATACATTCCTCGTGCTGTTGTCTTCAATTTATCGGAACCAAGCTCTCTACATAAACAGTAATCTGCATTGCTTCCCGATAGGAATGGATACCGAGATTTTTAAGCTCTCGTGTGGAGAGGTCAAACAACATCAGTTCATGATCAGAGCTCTCAAGAAACATGATAGGTTAAGAAAATCCACAAGAGTGTCTAAGCTGAATCCCAAGTATTTGGATTAACAAGCCATCATGAAATACCCAAGTAGGAGTCATCAAGGAAGGAGTGCAATCGTGGGTCCACTAGCTGCTGAATAATATAACGTGTTTTAATTTTCTGTTATTATTATTAGTTATTATTTCATTTGTTTGTTTTCATTATCCTATTTTTTAGAGACGTGATACGATAACTAGGAAAAGTTGTTATTTGTCAATGTTATTTAAACTACTGGAAGTGAAGAAGAAAGGGAGAAAAATTTCAACCAAATTTTCTGTGGTTTGTTCTTACCCAAAGTAGAACGTTATAAAATTTCTAGAGCTTTGATCAAGACCTATCATAAAAAGCAATTCGCCATTTTTCCAAAACCCCCAAACGCCTATAAAATCCAGGAACATATTCAAAACTGAATTGTTTAGCCCATGAACCATTCATAACCCATAAATCAAAAGACTTATCAGTTCCTTCGCTCGGGTAAAAAAATAGCACCAAGCAATCTATTGAAGTCCAAAATTTGGAAACAATATTGTTCTAAAGTTCCACCAAATTCAGACAGTGGTAAATAGCACCAAGCAATCCATTGAAGTCCAAAATTTGGAAACAATATTGTTCTAAAGTTCCACCAAATTCAGGCAGTGGTAAAGTTGAAAACTTTTCACTAGCCATATCAAAGGAATGAACAAGGTGATCAGAACCCAAAGTGTCTGCCAATAATAAAACCCATAAACATAACTATTAAACAAAAAAGAACTATAAGCAAGAACCCCAAGAAATGTAATTTCCTTTCATGAATCGCTTTTGAATGGGTATAAATCAACTTGATCGATCAGATGACTAAAATATCTCATGCCGTGATAATTAGCAACCAATCTTACAACTTTGAGGTCATCATTTTGAGAATCATACTCAAAACCAAGGCAATAAAAACTAGTGTAATCTAGTTTAGGAGGGCGCTGAACTGTGGATTGAGGAAGTGTTAATACCCCAAAAAATTTGGATAGTAACCAAAATGAATAAATTGAAAGTTTGGTATCTAAAGTATAAAATTTGGAAAGTTTAGATACCAAACTGTAATTTTAAAAAGTTGTATAACCTGGTCCCGTAAATAATAGTTTACCCCAAAGATTGATGTTTTCGTGGGTTTCAGATTTTTCATACAGAGTTTGTGTTAAAAGCTACAAAGTGTGAAAGTTCGAGAAAAATTCGGATAATCGGATCGACTTGAAAATTCAAGAAATTTGCTAGATGATCAAGCAAGCGAAAAATGTTTTTTTTCCATGCTTTAAATTTATAAGATTTAATGTGGAGCATTGGATTTAAGTTGATTTCCATATTAAATATTAGCCATTAGATTAAAAATGACAAGATTGTAATTTTGGAACTTTAAAAGGGAAAAGTTGTAAACTACTAACTTCATGGATTAATTTCAGCCCTTAGATGATAAATTTGATATGTTGCATAATTAAGATCATTGGATTTTAAGTTCATAAAAGTAATGTTGGACTAAAATTAATTTTAAATTCAAATAGGTTATAAAAATCTAAAAAGGACTAAAATTAAAAAATCCAAGAACTTTCTTGAATTTGTTTGCTGCTGCCGTGAGTTACAGCAAAAGCAAGGTAAGTTTTAAAATTGATTTTTAAGCATTTTAAATTAGATTTAAGGTTAAGCCATGAAATCCAATTTTGTTCTCCATTGAAATTTCTTTTATTTGGTATCATTTTTTCATTGTTCATGCTTATAACCCTAAATTTATGAAAAGGGTGGATGAAGGGATGATGAAATTTGAGGTTTCAAGGCTTGAAAATGATGATATAGGTGTTATGATGCTGATTTTATGTTCCAAATAATGAAAAATCCATTAGTTTTCCTTTAGGGATCCATTTGGAAAAGATGAAAAGTTAAGGAGTTGATGTTTTGAATCAATTTTTATGTTATTTATGATGAAATTATTATGTTTTATACCTTAGCATGTTTATTCAAGATTGAAATGAGGAAGAATGGTTGAATCCTAATAGTAACCAAAACGATACTTTAAGAAAAATTTGAGAATTATTTTAAAAGCTTGAATTAGATGAAGGCTATGGTAGAAAATCACAATACATGTTTAGATTTTTTTTTTTTTAATCTTGAAAACACTTTTGGAAAGTGATGGATTATATTAGGCCATATGGATTTCTTAAGGGAAAATTTATAGGAAATTCAAGTGACTTATTTATGATATTTGTTATCTTTTAAGGATTAATTTGATGATTAAATTATTGGATTTAGACTTGAAATGTGAAATTTTTATGATTAGTCCTTAAAGTCTAAAAGAGAAAAATAAGGGCTTAAGGTGAAATTATAATTTTAAAGGTGAATTCAAGTAAGTTAAGGTGAAAATAAGTGTAGGAAACATTGTAATTACAATGTTGTATCGGAATGAATATTATGAATTTTTCGTACACTATATACGCATGGGTTAGATGGATTCTAACAAGTTCTTTTGATTATTTGTGTTTATGTTTGATGTATTTATAGACATCAATCAAAACTGGGATCTAACTAGCAACAAAGGAGATGAAAAAGATCGATCTTAAAGCTTAACGAGACTTACCTTTTGACTTGTATAAAAAGTGTCAAGGTGAGTGAAATGCATACATAACATGATACATGGATGTTTTATACATCATTAAGAAGACTTGCGATGAGTCTACCTTGTTTATATTAGCATGATATTTATGTCATTAATCATATATTTGACATATTTTAAATATGTCAAAAGTTAATATAAAATACATTTATCACTATTTTATTTATGATGTTATATAATGAGGTTATTTCGGGTGAATTGCCCAATATTGAATTATGTTGATATACAATGCCATGAATGAAATAAATATAGACTATATGCCCAAGTAGATCATTGAGATTCAATAGTATAGTTGTCATGTCATAGAGTCCAACAGCAGGCTGTATATTTGATTTAGCACTATAGTGTATATAAATGACACTTAGTGCATATGATAGGCACGACCTTATGTGTATTAACACTTCGGTGCATATTTAACTCGTGTACCCAGGGTTCTCATAGGCTTATGTTTGGGTTATGGTTTATGGGTTAATAAATTATAAGGAGATGATTAAGCTTATGAGCTTATGTAGTAAATGACTAGTATACTGGTAAGAAATTATATACATTGTTTATTTCATTTTAATATGTCTAACATGAATGTAACACAAGTAGAGTGATCATGATGGATTGAGTATTGTTATTTCTTTATATATACATTGTATTGCACTGATTATTATTTTTACCTCACTAAGTATATACTTAGTGTGTAATGATTTTCAAGCGTAGGTAAAAAGAATAAAATTCGAGTAAGGAGTATCAAACATCAAACTCACTAAGAGGTATATCTACAATATCAATAATTACATCAATCTGATTTAGTTTAAATTTCTAGTTGAAATGTATATAATAATAATAGTTTGTTTCTACTAGTTTAGATATAACTAGTAATAAATTATAAGTTAGTTATGTTGGTAATGATGGATAATGGTTAAAATAAAAAATGGATAGTTTATATTAGTGTTGTAATTGTTAAATGAATTACAAGTTCAATAATATGGTAAACAATAAAATAAAATGAATCTATTGATTAAGGTTTAATATAGGCAATTTTTAAGCAACTATTAGTTATGTATTGCTAAGTTGCTATCTGAAATTGGATTTAGTTTGGTTAATTAAAAATTAGAAATTAATGTTACTTGCTAAATCGATAAATGGTTTAAATTTAAATGTTATAAAATCAGTTTGTGACATTCTATGTATTTAGGAATTAAATACGGGTAAGAATGTTACATGAAGCATACTTTAAACTCTCTGGTAGATGGGTTCCAAAGGGCAACCTTATGTCCATTATATGGCTCTGCTAAACACAATATTCCAATACAAGAACCATCAACTATAGGTAGATACACAAAATTCTTGAAAAAAAATAAGTGAATATTGTGTTTTGCTTTAAAGTTTTGGCCTTTCTCGGTTGGAAATTGAGAGAAATAATTGAAGTCATCACAAGTGGCACCATTACGACATTTGAGAAGGAGATTAATATTATTTTATTTTAGGTTGTTTTGATGATGTTCAATAATGAAATGAGGAGTTTGAAAATATGAGAACCAGGACTTAAAACACACCTGAAACGTGTCAAGGATTTAACGGGAAGCTTTGAGAGGGATCTCCAACACCAATACCTTTGGTATTCCAGTTCTAGTTTTTCTCAACCCTTGCATCTTCTGTAACCCCCTCAGGCCGATGCGGGTGGCTTGATCCGATCCGAGGTGTCACATTAGGGCCACCTGAGTGACCCATCGTAGAAAATCTCATAAATTAATTTTTTTATTAAAACATGTAAAATCATGAAATCATTTATAAATACAAAAGTAAAATTTACAGTATTCAAAAGTAAAACAAATTTCATACTCGTATGTAAAATAAATTACAACCTACACTCCCCCTAATCACCTGTACTGTATTCTGTAAACAATGCCAGTGGAACTCCCCTATTGAAGTCGATAGCTGCAAATGTACGATTCTTTTAACCTGAAATGGTGAGTAACAGAGTGAGCTTTGGGAAGCTCAGTAATACAATACTACCATTTGATGCCTCATGACATGCAGATAAATGTAGTACAATAAAATTTCCTTATTGAATCAGACGTATACAAATTTTTGGAATAAGCTGGGGTTCCACTGGTAGTTCATCAAGTAAAAGCCTTAAAGATATCAGTTCATAAGAAACATTCATAGTATAAAGTTTTCAGGAGATCAAATAGGATGTCTAGTGTGTTCCAACCAAAACTAGTGAAAATATATAAAATCTTTTTAAAACAGTAACTATTTACAACATATTTTCATAACCATAGTAGAACCCTCCAACCAAACACTGTTATACAGTTCCCCAGAACTGCATCCATAAGGGCTTACCCTAAGCAAATAACAAAGGAATCCAACCAAAGGGAAATACCTTGGGGCCTATAGGCATACCCAAGGGTATCCTTAGTTCTGTAAGGATATACCAACTGGATCAGGGTTGTACCTCCATAGTCCAAAATTCTACCCATATAAAAATGTAATAGAATTAAGTTATAACCGTAACCCGTAATATCTGGATAGTGATCCAGTTATATGTCATAATCGTGATAACGAAATAAATCGTATAACTGATCTCCACATGTACACCATAAGTAGTCCCTTAATTAACCTAAGGGAGTGCCTTGGGGCCTGAGATCCTACCCAAGGATCACCTTAGGTCTGTAAGGATTTACCAGCATGATCAGAGATGTACCTCCATACTCCAGTCTACCCAGATAATGTCCCAATAAAATAGTTCAAGTAATAACCAATGAAACAGGAAACCATCGTTCATAGCTCAATAAATTTCCATGATTCCATAAATTAGGAACAATTCATATTTTTTGGAGGAAATTGAAATCGAAGAACACATACCATGTTGCCATGGTTTATAAACCAATAAATCAATAAATTTGTTAAAACCCATTTCAAAAAATATAAAATCGTCATGTAGTACATGTGGAACACACTAGAGGATCCAAGTATTTTTCAGAAGCACTAAATAGTTATCCGAAAATATGAAATTTATTTAATCTGATCGGGTTCCAGGAATGAGGTCCTATTCAAAAGAATTGATTACTAATGGAACTAATCTGATATTTAAAGTTGATAATTTAGAATCCCACTATGATTCAGGTGCATCAGGAAGGTGTTCAGGAAACTTTATACAGATAATTCTAGATTCATATTTACGGAAGGTGATTCCATTACTCAAACCCTCTGGAGTTTTCAGGATTTTGCATTGAATTAACAGGATGTTAGTCCAACTGAACCAAAACTTATTCAGAATCCTTTTCTTCTGAGTTACTTGTGTGTTCAGACATGAACGAAGTGATTTGAGCTGATAAGAGAGAAACAAATATTCAGGACATTTACAATCTGTGTCGATATATCGAATTATAGAAAGAGAAAATAACTTCAGTGACCGAAAATGCCTTATAATATACGATTTTAATCAACTTTTTTTTGTATTTGCGAAAATGACCAACAAATTTGCAACGCGAACTCCAATTTCGCAACACAGGTTCCAAAATCGCAACGCGAAAGTCAAATTCGCAACGCAAAAGTCAAATTCGCAATGCAAATAGTTAATTACCTATATAGGTAATTAGAGTTGCGAAAATGAAATTCGCAACGCGAAAGTCAAATTCACAACGCGAATAGTTAATTACCTATATAGGTAATTAGCGTTGCGAAAATGAAATTCGCAACGCGAAAGTCAAAATCGCAACGGGAATAGTTAATTACCTATATAGATAATTAGCGTTGCGAAAATGAAATTAGAGTTGCGAAAATGAAATTCGCAACGCGAAAGTCAAATTCACAACACGAATAGTTAATTACCTAAATAGGTAATTAGCGTTGTGAAAATGAAATTCGCAACACGAAAGTCAAAATCGCAACGCGAATAGTTAATTACCTATATAGGTAATTAGCGTTGCGAAAATGAAATTCGCGTTGCGAATTACCTACATAGGTAATTAGTGTTGCGAAAATTAAATTCGCAACGCGAAAGTCAAATTCGCAACGTGAAATTAATTAGCGTTGTGAAATTCGAGCTGCGAATTTGGAGAATTTGCGTTGTGATTTACATATTATCATTGCGATTTTTGAGAATTACATATTATCGTTGCGAATTTCATTTTTGCAACGCTAATTACATTGTACTTTTTACACTTTAAGCGTATCAGCAAAATTCCACTCAATTCTGTCAGTGGCATACTATCGATACATTAGGCTTGAATGCAATCTAGTTCCTTTAGCGTTCAGGGTATTTTGTTCCTTTAATTATTAGATGTTATTATTATAGTTATTACGAAGCTTGAGGACATTTTAGTAATTTTTTTAAATTCAATCATTTGCAGTTTCTCAGATAATTAGCCAAACATGTCCTTTCATAGTTATTTTTCACAGTCCGGGGAAGTCTTGGTCTTTTTTTCCATTACAAGTGCATTTTCATAATTTTATCTCATGGGGTTGTTTTTGGTAATGTCTTATCCAAATATTTCTGGTATTTAACCTTAAAAGATCTTAATCAAAACTTACGGATCTTGAAGTCAAGTCATTTATTTTTGAATCACCAAACTTATTATTATTATTATTATTTCCAATTGATATTCCACTTTCTTAAGCGAGTCGTAAAAGTTATATCCGGTTACCGACTTTTTATTGAATTCTGACCGAGTTTATGAAGTCATAACTACATACATGAGACCACTTATACTCCTCCATACAGAAATTGATACTAACATGTTCCATAAAACATAAAACATGTAGTAATATATTATCTCGATTTCTGTGTCATACCAATCAACCATTTAAACTCCATTCGATCACCCTCAAACTTTAATTCAACGTCTAATAATGCCTCGGATAAAAAGCAACCAAATTTACGTTAGAAACTGAACTTAATTTATAAACTAATTGAATCCGAAGATAAAACATTGAAAAATGGCTTACCAGGTTAGAATTTGGCAAAATAGACTTTGAAATCGAACTGAGGATGTCGAAAAACCTAAAATAGGGTTTTTTCGGAAAAGTTGACTTTTTGGTCAAAGTCATTGGTCAAAGTTAACTGGTTAACTCGAAGTGTTGAGTATCGATTATGGAAATTTCCTTGGACCCAAAACAAGGGCCATTTCGAACGGCCGTTCACTCTCGAAGCATCCTAGCATCAATTCAGACCAATTCAGACCAATAATATCCATCAAAACCAAACCAAAACTGGATAACATTAAATGACCAAAAGAACTCGGCTTACCCAGGGCGACGAACGACGATGACGTAACCTTTGGCGATGAGATGGGTTTGGTTTTGATCGAAATCGACTGGGGAAAACCATGGCATGGACAGTGAGAATCACCGGTGGCTGGAACGACTGGAATTAGCGAATAAAAGTGAAGGCAACAAAAATAATTTTCTCCCTTCGATTAACGGCGTTCGGCGTTTGATTTGGGTCGTTGACGACTGGGAATTGGTCGTCGGAGAACGCTGGTTCTGATGATGGCGCAGGAGCACGACAACAGCGGCTGGACGACGAGGGCATGAGAACCCGGCGAGGCTTCGATTGGGGCAGGGAAGAAATTAGGTATTTGAATTGTTAATTTGGGGATTTTTGCATTTCAAAAAGGAAAGGGGGTTTATTTTTTCATATCTCACAAAAATGGGCAAATTCAAGAATAAGTCCCTAAATTTCCTGTACTTTCTAAACCTGACAACCAGTTTAGAAACTTTTAATTTGTCCCCTAAATTTGGGTGTTACATCTTCTTCCTTTATCTTCTCTATTTCTCTGTATTTTTTATTCAAGATTTTATCTTGGCGAAAATAAATAAGAACTTAAATGAATGAAAATAATGAAGACGACAACAAAAACAATAACATGCAACATCACACGTTTTTATTTAGGGTAAACTACACCAATGGCAATTAATCTTTGAGTATGTTTTAGTTTTCTTCAGTAAAATTTCAAAAGTAATAAACTGATCAATAATATTATTAATTTATAATAAAATGACCATTTCACCTTCTCCTCGTTAAATTGATAACGCAACAACATTAAAAAAGATTAATCTTTTATTTTATTCTTAAACTATTTTTAAAATATTAAATAGATTGTTGAACAATAATTTTATATCCAAATTATCTCATTGATTTTAATTTTTTTTTCAAACACTCCACCATTGAATCCCATAATTCTCCAAGAATTTTGGCCTTTTTTTTCTTGCAACTGCTCACAGTAAATCATCGACAAAGAAATTGCAAACTTCATCGCAGTACTAAATGACGAAATCATGCTCTTCCATCTCCACATAAGTATTTTTAAACGACCGGAAGCAACTGCTCATGGAGGACGGCGAAGAACAAGCTGTCGCGTTGGTTATACTGCAGTTGCCGCTACCTCCATTGTTGTTGTTGTCTTCGTGTCAATGTGAGTTTGATTTAAGTTGAATCAATGTGAATTTTTAAGGATGTTTTCTTTAAGCCGTGGAAAGTTGTGGGGCTTGCTTTTCAATTTAACCAATTTTGTTTGTACGGGTTCTTTTTCCATCAAATCATCGATTTCAGCATTTGATAAATCTATTATTTATTTCTTTTAATAACAATTTCATGTATATATATTTATTTCATGGTTAATGAGAAGGGTTGTCACTATCCTTTAAATTCCCCCTTTGTCGAGAAACTCCATTAGCCGCCCAACGTAAAACCATAGTATTATCTCACCAAGACCAGTTATGCAACACAGGTAAATTAGGTCTGCAATTAGGGTTAAACAAAATTTGACAAGATTCGGAAAATCAATTTTTTTTTAAATTTCAAGTTATTCGAGTTAACCCGAATTATCAATAAGATTTTCGATTTTGAGTTGAGTTGAATTTTTTAAATTTTGAGTTACTTGAAAAACCAAAATTTTGAATAAGTATTTTGATAGTTTTACGATATGGTCACTGATTTTATTATTCATTCGATTTCTCCTTCATTTTAAGTTAAATTTTTACCAATTTTGAACCACGTGTTTCCTAAACCATTTTAGAATAAATATATACTTTAAATTTCTCTTTTTGATAACAAGTTTTCTATTTTTCAAATTAGTCCCTCATTTTTTTATAATTTCCTTATTTTTTTCAATTCATCAAGTATTTTAAGTTCGTTTTTCACCAAATTTGAACAACAAGCTCATATACCACTATATAATACCTATGTAACTTCAATTATTATTTTTTTACTAAAAATTGACTTTTTTATTTAGTCCTTTAACTTTGTATTTTACTCAATTTGATCTTTTGACTGCGATTGTTTGCAAATTCTTTCTTCCCATCAATTCCTTGACTCCTTTATACTCTCATCAATATTTTTACCCTTAAAATAATTTCTTTAAAATATAATATTATGAAATATATTTTATAACTTTAGATTGTATTTGATATACTAAATAACATTATAACATGAAAAGAATATGAAATATATATCTTAGATAGTTAGTGAAAGTCGAAAAAATTAGAACCAATCCTTATCATAATACTATAAATAATTATAATAAAATTAGTATAGAAACTCGAATAACTTGACTCAAATTTCTTAAACTTGACTCGGCTCGAAAAAATTTCAAGTTAAGTTCGAGTTATAAAATACGACTCATCAACTCGAATAACTCAAATTTTTTTGATTTGACTCGAGTCGACTTGATCGAATGCTCACCCCTATCTGCAACATAGGTCGGTCCAAATTAATTAAGATGAAATTTTAAATATGGAGATAAAAAAACCACAGTTCTATTTCTTTTATGTATTACCACTACACCGATCAAGTATATATGTTTTCGAAAACTCTTGAACTCAACAAAACAATTTGTTTTTGTCGACACTATTTTTCACCCTAGTAGCGAAAACAAGTACCGATTTAGGGATTTTTCTTTGAAAATGTTTTGAAATGTGAGGAATCGCCATCAATCATTTTAAGGTTCGATCGGGACACCATAAAAATAGAGTAATTTTAATAAAACATTTTATTTTATCAAAATATTAAGTTTAGGGTTATTGAAAACTAAAAAATAGGTTCGGAAGTCAGTTACGCGTTGGAAAGGATCAGAACCCCATAACGCCCAAAAATTGGTACCTAGTTGGTTACCTTATATTTAAGAAATTGGAAATCTTGAGTTTGCACTTTATTTAATCGAATATTCACTATGGATGAAAAGTTGAAAATGATATTCATTTATTAAAGCTGATAACATTCACCCCTAGCATGAATGCGGGAGATCAACTGTTGTGCCCATTAATCGGACATTGCCTCGATATTTTAGAAATCATGATTCAATTTTAAAAAGGGTGTCGATCTATTTCGAGAATAACCAGTAGTCAACCCTTAGCATACTTGCGGGAGATATACTATTGCCTTCATAATAAGTCAGGTTTTAACATGATGCAAACAAACAATTTATTATTAACACTAATTAAACTAAGAATATATTAAGGCTTTCTCTATATTAAAGTATCAAATTATGAATAATTAAAGAACCTAGAGGCCCAAACCTTAAAATATAGGATCAAACATTAACTTAAATTAATTTTAATTAATTATGGGATTCTAATAATTAAATTGGAACCTCAAGGAAAAGTGAACCAAATTAAGAATTGTCCTAATTTAAGGATTAAATATGAAATTGTGCATAAGATGGAGGCTCTAATATTAATCCTAATTAATTATATTAATTAGGCCTTTTGAATAAATTAAAAGCTCTAGGGACTAAATCAAAAGGAATCTAAATTTAAAAGGTAAACTTAAAGATATGGTAATCTAAATTGTGACAAAAATGCAAGATAGCAAAATAAGACACTCAATAAAAAATATGGAACATGCATGCATATTCACGGGACTAAAATAAAATAAAAAGAAACTAAAGTGAAATAATTAAAGGACTGAAATTAAATTGCTAAAAACTAAGAGACAAAATAAAAGATCAGAAAATGAAAGCAAATGAAATGTAAGGACTAAAAATAAATAAAGAAAAATAAAAAGCATAAACTTAAAGGTGCATAAAATTTAATAACAAAAGCAAACAGTACAATAAAAATAAAGTGGTATCGTTAATTTTAATTTTTAACATGCACAATAAGTAATGTAAGTCGTACCTCGGGGGGTCGTCGCAAGGTCGTACATGATTCGAACATAAAATAAAATACATACATAAATAAAAAGTCAGTGGTACAAATTTAATAGTTAAAAGAGTCCATACCATAATAATGTGGATCGTACCCTGATCGGGTGACCACAAGGACGATTAATAATTTGAAAAAATTAATAAAAAGGTTAGAGTTATAAATTAGTAAAATTCTGGATTGTAATAATGTGGTTCATACCCCAGATTGGGTCACCGCAAGATCGAGTCAAACATTGACAACAAATAAATTAATTAAACTGTGGCTAAAATTCAATAAAATAAAGAGTCAATGGTTAATTTGAGATAAAAAACAAAAGCATATGTGTAGATGCTCATTTTGTCCGGAGATTACATTCGAGTTTCATTTGGGTTTATATATATTAAGTTATTTATACATGTTCATATTATTAATTACACATGTTAATTATTTAGTCATGCGTGTGGATATATATATATTTAGGGGTATACACAATTATGATTATATACATATAAATAAAATATATAATAAGTGAACAACCAACCAGCAAAAAAAAACCCCAAAGAGAAAAAACTCGCATCCCAATCCATAAATATTCGTCGCCGTCGCTAGGAATCAAAACCCCATCGAGTCGAAGGTAAACCTTTCATCCCTTGGTCTTTGTCGGTCGATTTCGAGGTCGTGAGGGTCATCCGCATAGGGTGTTTAAGTCTCGGGTTGGGTTTTGGTCTTTTGGGGAGTTGGGTTTAAGACCTCTTTTCTCCTCGAAGGAGCCCCTAGCCCCATAGGGGAGAAAGCCACGATGTCTACTTGGTTTAGGAAGGAAAATGAAAGTTTGAGAGTCATTTTTTGGGGGGTTTAGGTAAGCTTTGAGTTAGGGTTTTTAAAATTAGGGGATTTAGGAGATATTTGACTCCTCATCAGAGCCCCTAGGAGGAGGTCATGGCGACCTTGTGTTTTGTTGGTTGAGAGCAGAAGAGAGGGGTATAGTTTGAGAAGAGAGAAAAATGGCGAGGAGGGGATTGGTTAACTAATATAAAATGAATAAGGGTTAGGTTATTACCCAATATAGCCTTTATATGAGCACACCAAAACGACGTCGTTTGAGGGAATGCATGAAACAACATCGTTTTCTAAGGCTATGACAACTTGCATATGGTGAGATAGGTAAATCACGCGAGGGATCCTTTTAGTTTCTAAGTGTTACATTTTGGTCCTAAAGCTAATTTCTGAAGTTTCTGATGTTGTCTTCAAGTTTTACGCGCCTCTCTTTTTAGTCTAATGCTGAGTTATTTCAAATTTTCACATTCTTTTGTATTTGACACGTAATTTTTATTCAATTACATTTTAATCCCATGTTTGTTGATGAATAAATTATGACTTTAGTGCCTGAGATTCAAAACTTTTATGCTTCGTGACTTGATGTTTGCCTAGTTTCTGATTTTGATTTTTTATTTGATTCTTTTTTATTTTAGTCACTATATGATGTCTTTTCATGTATGTTTATATATATTTAAGTCTTTTTGGTTGGTTGAGTATATCGTATCATGTTAGAGAATTTACGGTATCGTTAAATTAGGTTATGCATGCCGTTAAGTTTTATTTAATTTTATGTATTTAAATAAGCATGTTTGTTTGTACACATAGGTTTAGGTGTAATTTATCCTTTCAAAACTGACATGTAAGATACCCTCGTAAGCATCACTCGCCTTCATTCAAATAATTTGATTAAGTGTAATACCCCAGTCATTTTAAATTCGTCGAGGAGTGAATGTCTCAACGTATGAGAATACTACTTTTGATAATTTAAAATGAAGGTGTATCCTGCTAAGCGAAACCCTAAAAATTACCTGCATGTAAAATTTGGGAATGAAAGAAAATGAAATGTTCGTCTATTTAAATTCTTCGAGAAAATATCGTTAGAACTTATAAAAGGTTCGATGTTGACGCTTTTAAATAATCGAACATCTTTCTTATTTCTAAAAGGGTTGGATAATTTTTAATTTAATTTGTTTTATTTTATGCATTTGAATATTATAATGGAATTATAATATTTCTTTATTTCGATTGGAGTAGGAATTGACTGCCTCAAGGTATGAGAGGTCAGTTATTCTCGATTGGAAATAATTAAAGATTATTATGTTTCATTTTAAAATTCAAAGAGTATTGCTTTAATGAGATCTTTAATTAAATTAAATTTGAACTTGTAAATTTCATTGCAAAGATAATTAATTAATTGACTAGGTATTGATTTAGGGCGCTGTGGGGGTGCTAATCCTTCATCACATGTAACCGACTCCCGAACTCAATTTTTTGGTACGCAGACCGTAAATTGGTTGTTTTAATTAAAATTAGTATTTTTATTAAAATGACAAATATGTTTTTTGGGTTCCCAATCACATTCTATTCAAATATTGATGGTGACTCCTCAAACCATATTTTATTTTATTTTTACAATGGAATCCCAAATTTTTTTAAAGCAAAATTTTTTTAAATCACATTACTTTTAATTAAAAATAAAAAATAATTAAAAATGTTTTTTAGGAAAATCAAAAATTGTTTCGACAGCTTGGAGACTCGACTAGAGAACTTTTCTTAGGGAGTCAGGTCGATAGTTAATTAATTAATTGTATTTAAAATGAAAATTATAAATTCATCTTAATTTAACTTTTGATCCCTTGTATGGTTTAAATAAATATTTGCTTGCAATTTGATTAACCACTAAATAGTTATACTGATTTTTTTGTTAATTTGTTTCATATTAATTGTGTTTGTGTTGGATTTGAGGAATGAGTTTTGTGCTATGTGATTGCGTGTTTTTTCTCTTTTCCTTACACATTGTACACTTCATCATCATTACATGAGCTAAAACCTCGCTCCGTATTTTTTAAGTAGAAATGAGAAACTACTTCCTCATGTGGTTTTCACCTCCGTATGGGATAGTATATCGTTCATGGAGCTCACACATAATGGTCCTAATGATGGTTTTCATATTCGTATGGACATAAGGAGGCGTGTTCTCTCGAATTGAACTAGATCTGAAAGCTTGTGATGGGCCAGGATTAAGGGTCTGGTAGCTCAAGGGGGTATCGACAAGGTCAATTCAATAACCTTTTTACTTTAGAGCCAAACCCAACATGTAGTGAACTTAGAACCCGGACCTAGGTAGAGATTAACCCAAACCTTAAGAATCTCGTGAGGAGAGTACACAAGGAAAAGCGTTTTGAGTCTTTGAATTTCCATTGTGTAATTTTACTTTCTGAATAAAGGCATGCGAACTAGAGACCATGTGGGTAGGTTTATTTTTCTAAATAAGAATGCGAACTAGATGGTATGAGGTTAGGATTTTTATGAGAAACGAAGCATGAGGGTAGAAATCATGTTTGGATAGGATCCACTAAAGCATGATTAGGTAGCCAGAATGTAAGGGTATGTTTTATTGATAAATTATATTATTCTTGATCAACTTCTTGATGATTACAACTGATTTTCTTTTGTCTTTTTATTTTATTTTATTTTATTTTTACATTGCACTTTTCATTACATGGTGTTGATCTGTGATCGATGTCCATATAAAAGGCTAGTAATATGGAACGAAGGGTTCAAAAAAAGGTAGAAGATAATGCAGATGTCCTAAGATGGTCTGAACTATCTCAACTTGCCAATGGAGATAGCTTGCATCCTGGATACGCGTCAAATCTGATTGGTTACACCCATATCAATGTCTGTCAAAATGATTTGAGCTAGCTTATAGAGATATATGGAAAATGGGAAACAATCTATAATCATTTATTCTATCAGCTCTATGGTGACATATCCTATCTCTTAGACGTCTCGATCAAACGAAATTTATTCAGAGACCTTGCACAGTTTTGGAATCGAGCATATAGTTACTTCAGTTTTGGCTTAGTGGATCAAACGCCTACCATAGAGGAATATCATGCTTTGATCAATGGTTTGAGATTCCAAGTGGATAAGGTGTACACTAAACTGCTAAACACTCCCTCTTTCAAAAAGAAATTACTTTTGATAACTAGAATGGGTAATTAGGAGTATTAAGAAGAAAAGAGAGAGCGAGTGCATTACCTGGGCTGCTATAAGAGAGATAATGATCGTTATCGTGACAAGAGAAAGAAGATTGACCTGTTTACTTTGGGTATTTTTGGGCTGGTCATATTCTTTAAGGCCTTTGGGTATGTGGATGTGTCAGTTGTTGATTTTTTTGAGTGATTGGATAGGCATGTAGATCTCATTCCAAATATTTTAGCCAAGACTTATGTTCTTTAAACTTTTGCATACGAGAAAGGGAATGATACTTCATAAGATGTGCACCACTATTGCTAGTGTACATCCTTAATCACTTAAAGCACATGGAAAGAGCATCTAGTCTAGTCTTCTTAGAAGGGTTTTCATCATTGAAAGATTTACTTTCTCGAGAATGGCCTGTGGTTTTACTGAATAAAAATGGATGGTCATCTTCAAAGATATCCAAGGTGGTGACATATTATGGTGAGTTTCGTGGAATGTCTTTTCAGACATACTCTACAGGTATGGAGAGTGAGATTGTGTTCCTTTTCTAGGTATATAGGGTTATGTAGGATATGCACCTCTATTAGTTGCAAGACAATATGGGTCCAAACAATTTATTCCTGTAACTTGGGATTTTTCTGGGTCAGATTTTGCATTCAAATGAGAGTAATACAAGAATAAAGTCAAAGGGATTATTGATGCGTGAAAGCATACTCATTGAGTAAACCTCTTCTCTTTTGATTTGATGTTATCATAAGAATATAAGGAATGGAGAAGTAATCGAGTTAATGATAACATCCCGATGGTTAATCCTAAAAATATTCAGCCTACAGAAGAACATCTGAGAGTTGTATCATCCCCGCTAGAGTTGTCTAAGCATGATTTTGAGGCTGAAAGAAAGAAACAAAGAGAAAAGTTACAAAAGTTGGAGGATGAGGTATACCTAAAAGAGGGGGAATTTGACATAAAAAAAGCCAATGGTAAAAGCTTAGATGACCATTAGCTCAAGTAAGTCACTTGCTAAGTGGAGGCAAGATGTGACAAGTCTGAAAAGAGAACTAGGAGAAAGTGAAGAAGAGCTTAAGCATAGTAAGCATCAGGCCAAAATAATTTCAAAAGAAAATAATGCATTAGAGAAACAACTGCAAGAGAGTCTAGCCCAAAATGAGAAACTAAAAGGAAAGGCCTTGAGTTTAGAGACAACATTATAATGATACCGAAGCTGAGAATGTAGTTCGAGCTGTGGGGAGGTTGAAAGCCTGAGGAAACGAGTAAATGAGCTTGAGACTATGGTTTAATATTTTCAGAGACGAGCAAATAGTTACTTATGAAGGAGTTATATAATGGCACTATCGTTGGGAACAAGCTCAGTCGAGAGTTAAACAAAGTACTTGGTTGATTTATCACATGAAGCTGCTATTGTGAATGAAGGATTGTAACCCAAGACTGAAGAAGCCTAGAGGATTTTTGGATATACTTGGGCACATGCAACAATTAGAGGAGATAGCTCAGATCTATCTATGATATGTTTAAAACTTGTAATCAAACTTCGTTTCTAATATAAAAAAGTTATTCTAAGGAGTCATTCCAGAATCAAAACCTTGTATTTTGTATATGCATTTTACTTTTCGCACTACATTTTACTTACGCATTATATTTTATTCATTCATAGTCATATATTTCATATTCATTAATAAAATATCAACCTTAATAAAAAGATAGTGTGGCAAAATACTGGAAACTTCCAAGCATTCGTATAATACCAGGAAAAAGCCAATTGATGACAAAATTTCCCAGATTGAGAGAACTCAATAAGAGATACAAGAAAATAGGAGAAAGATGCAAGAAGACATGCTAAATGCACAGGGAGAGATGTTTGCTAAGTTTGTTAGTCTACTTGAAGAAAGGAATCCTGTGCATGGAAAAAGCCATGTGCCTAAAAATGTGATTGAGGGACCACTTTAGCCACCTGGGTTCATCCCAGCTCAATCCCATAAAATTTAAAAAATGTCGATTCATAATGAGAAGGTGCACATTAACCCAGTTGATGCCTCTTTGAACTTATATCCTGGAGCTACCTCACACCAAGAGGAACATCAGTATCACCAGATCCCAAATCTTGATGAAGAAGCCAAGTTGGAGCAAACAAAAAATTGGAGGAGAAGTGTGAACAACTAGAGGGGAAATCAGGGCTATAAAAGAAGATACTAGTGTGTATGGAATCAAAGCCAAAGAGTTAAGTCTGGTTACTGACATGGTGATGCCTCAGAAATTCAAAACTCTTGACTTTGAGAAGTTTGATAGCATGAGGTGCCCCTCTGCCCACTTTAACGTTCTATAGGAAAATGACCGATTACATAGAGAATGATCAACTATTAATCCATTGCTTCCAGGAGAGTTTAACGGGCTCTGCTATTCAATGGTACAATTAGATGAGCAGGTTTCATATCTAGTCATGGAAAGATTTGGCCAAAGCTTTTATTGAGCAATATAAGTATGTGAAGGATGTGAGCCCCAATTAACTTATGATGTAGAGCATGGAAAAGAGATTCAATGAGAGCTTCAGATAGTATACACAGAGATAGAGAGATGTGGTTGTACAAGTGCATCTACCCCTTGAAGAAAAAGAGACAAACATGCTATTCGTAAACACATTAAGAGCTCATTTCATTTCTTACCTCATAGGGAATTCATCTAAGAGTTTTACTGATGTGGTCACAACTGGGGGATGATTGAGATGGCAATTAAGAGTGGGAGACTTGATGGAGGTGAGTCTAGAAAGAAACCACAAGTGAGAAAGAAAGATAATGAGGTTAACAACATGGGGAAATACGACTCCAATACCATCACTGTGTCTCGACCTCAGGCCACATGATCATCTGTACAAAATCCTACCAAGCAGGGGGCAAGGGAGCCAAGGAAAGCGAGAGAGAATCCCCAGTTCGATCGATCCTTATGTCCTACAAAGAGTTGTTCCAGGTCTTATATGAAAGACAATGTGGTGTCACCCCTACAACCTCCCTATCCTAAGTGGTATGATGCTAACGCCCAAAGCGAGTATCACACAGGGGTTCCAGACACTCGATTGAGAATTGAACTATTTTTAAGATAATCGTCCAGAGGTTAAGAGTAAAGAATGTCATCAACTTTGATGATAGTGAGCAACTGAATATGGCTTAGAACCCACTGCCAAACTATACAGGTAAAGGAATCAATGCAGTTGCTGAGGAAAATGGAAAGAAGATCATAACGAAGGTGAGTAAGGTAAAATCACTAATTCATTAGATATGAGGTTAATTGATCAAGGCAGGCTTATTGGTCCCCAATCTAGCAGTTGAACAAGTTGAGAATAAGAATATATGTCAATATCAAAATTGAAATGGACACATCATACAACATTATCTTGAATTTTGAGCATTGGTGTAAAGGATGATGGATGATAAGGAAATGGAGTTTTATAAAGAAGCCATTGAAGAAGAAGAGATAGAGATATGTGAATCCAAGGGTTCTTCCAGAGGAATTTACAATACCAATTGTCCTCTAGTAATCACACCAAAAACTCATATGGCATAGAGAGTAATTCCTAAGGTGGTCATTACACCCCCATCTTTATTCCCATACAAGGACAATAAACAAGTTTAATGGAAATATGAGTGCAAGATGAAAGAGGTAGAGAAAGAGAATGAAGAAGTGGATGAAGTAGGCCTTTTCACCTGGAGTGGGAGATGTTATTTTCCTGATCAACCCAAAGAACCCGAGAAGAGATCTATTAATGACAAATGAAAGAAAGTAGACATACTATTGAAAGAGGATGAGCCAGTCATTAACGAACCAGTGTCTGAGAATGATGCTGTAGAGTTCTTGAAATTCTTGAAACACAACGAATATAACATTGTTGAACAATTACATAAGCTACCTACTCGTATCTCATTAATTTCTCTCCTATTAAGTTTTGAGGCACACTAAGATGCCCTGTTGAAGGTTTTGAATCATACTTTTGTGTCGAAGGCTTTACCTTTAGACAAACTAGATAGATTGGTTACAAACATCTAAGTTGACAACTTCATTTTCTTTTCTGATAATGAGATCTCTTTTGGGATGATTGGTAGCCACAAAGCTTTACATATCACCGTCAGATGCAAAGGAAATATATTATCCCGAGTATTAGTTGACAATGGTTATGCTCTAAATGTAATGCCATTAGTAACCCTATAGAAGTTTCTTTTTGATAGTACCTATATGAGGAACTATCAAAGTATCATTCGAGCGTTCGATGGAATGAAAAGAGAAGTACTAAGATGATTGACATTCCACTAACTATCAACCCATCTACTTATGAGGTGGAGTTCCTTGTAATTGATATCATGTCTACTTACAAATGTCTGTTGGGAAGACATTGGATTCATCATGCAAGGGCAGTTCCATCTATGCTGCACCAAAAACTAAATTTTTTAATTGAAGGGAAATTGATATGTATTAATGATGAGGAAGACATTATCCTTTCTTTCTCTCCATTGCCCCATATGTGGAAATAGATTAAAATGCTATTGAATGTTCCTTCTTATCCCTGGAGTTTGTTATTGCCACATCATGGTTGACGAAAAGAAGATACCCAAGCCTAGACTGTCTAATTAAAATCGGATGGAACTCAAACTGACTTTGAGAAGGGGAGCCATAGCTGGAAAAGGGCTAGGGAGCCGTCTGTAGGGACCTGTTAATTTCTTTTTTACCACCAGAAAAAGACATCACTTTGGCTTGGGTTATCAACCAACCTCGAGGGAAAAATTGAAAGGAATCCAAAATAGCCAAGAGAGGAGAAAAGCGAGGTTAACCGGAGAGGACTTTAATTGGGAATCGATGACTTTCCCACTACTGTTTGACATCGTTATGTCTAGAAGGCATATGTTTCAAGGTCTTCAGCAAGTCAAGAAACCCATCGTCGAGGATGCACTGAAAGGTATAGGCATTAATGTGGTACTAGATGATGAGGCTGAGGAAGAAAGAGTTGTAGGCAACTATCCCGCAGCAGCAGACTTTGTTTTGAACAATTAGACTACATAAGAGTTACTTGTAGTTTACAAAACTTTTTTCAGAGTAATACACAAAAACTTTCCTTGTTGTCTCAACCTTGGGCAGTAGTGATCTATATGTTTTTAATTTTCAATGAAAGATGTATTTCTATTAATTCATAAATTGACAAACAATCTCTCATGTATTTATTCATTCTTTATTATTTATATATTATTATTTCCTTACATATATCTTCATATGGGATAGATTCTCTTGTATGTATATATGTATATATATACTCTCATTCGTTAGTCTTTCAGGACCTCTGATATCAATAGCATGAATGCTGATGACATTGACCCATAGATTGATTTCGAGCTTCTCGTATGTTAGGGGAAATCGAGGGTTATGATAATGATGAGGAATGTGACTTGCCTTCTGAACTAATAAAAATGGTGGAAAAGGGAGGATAAGTAGATTTTGCCTCATGAAGAGCCCACTGAAACTTTGAATTTGGGATCAAGTGAATATAAGAAACAGATAAAGATTGACACCACCCTATCTGTTGAGGGACGACAAAATTTTACTGAATTGCTTCAAGAGTACTAGGATGTATTTGCTTGGTCATATGAAGACATATCGGGGTTGGACACAAAATTGGTGGTACACAAGTTACCAATAAAGCTAGAATATAGGCCTATACAACAAAATATTAGAAGGATGAGACTTGAGATGCTACTAAAAATTAAAGAAGAAGTAAAGAAACAATTTGATGCTGGTTTCCTTAAGGTGACCAAGTAAAGAAACAATTTGATGCTGATTTTCAAGGCCAAGACATAGAAAGAACACATTGAGAATTTGTGGAAACTCTTTCAGAGGTTAAGGAAATTCCAGCTGAAACTCAATCCAAGCAAGTGTACCTTCGGGGTAACATTTGGAAAGATCTTGGAGTTTGTAAAGAAAAAAAGGGATTGAAATAGATCGAGATAAAGTCAAAGCCATTCTAAATTTACCACACCCACAAACACAAAAAAAAGTTCTCAGAATCCTAGGGAGTTTAAATTACATTGCTCGATTTATCTCACAAATGACTAAGAAGTGTGACCCCATTTTTCACCTTGTCTGCAAAAATAACTTAGGAGTATGGAGTGATGATTGCCAGAAACTTTCGAAGCAGTCAACTAATATTTGTCAAATACCCCAGTATTAGTGTCACCTATCTCCGGCAAACCATTAATTCTCTACTTTTCAGTCTTTGATAACTCAACAATGATACATGCATCACAAGTCTCACATCAAAGAAAGAAGTAATAACTCTTCCAAATGATCCACTCGTCTAAGGCTTGGAAAAGAATACCCGAACAAAAACAAACTTACAATGACTTTTTGAATGAGATCCTGATCTTATTTGGTCAACATGTCTTCTAGAGATACAACCGACTATCTCTTATCTTTCCAATGGTTCTTGAAACGCATCAATCCAATATTGGTAAATCAAGATATGTTCATTTTAGTGAAGACAAAAGCATGCATATATTCCTATATGAGATTAATACGTGTTTTTGTAAATATTACGAATTTTCAATATTTATATTTATTTTTTGTAATATAATTTAATATAGGATGATGCATTATCTTTTAGGATTAGATTTTTTATTTTATTAGGAATTAAGGTTGAGTTAAAACATTATTTTTAGTTATTATTATTTTATTAGGAATTAGAGTTAAGACATATTTAGTTTGTTATTATATTTTATTCATTAGTTATTTAGGACCTTTAAAACTCATCCCCTATATAAAGGAGGCTTCACTCAACTTTGCAAAATATATTTCTTTGATTAATAATTCAATGAGAGTTCATTTTTTCAAGTGTTGATTGCCTTGTGCCTTTGAAGCTTCTTCTCATGGAGTTCTTATGAGGGAGATTAATCTTTACAGTCCAATGTGCCTTTTCATTGCAACTAGGAGGGTTGGTTAGAGCAATATTATCATGTTTGCCTTTTCATTGCGACTAGGAGGCATCGATAGGACACATATCCATCTATTTTACAAAAATCCATCTGCACCATCAATCCTCTTTATCGTCCACCTTCATAAGGGATATCTTTTGATTTATTTAATATCTTATTTTATTTTCAATTTCTTTATCTTTTGTTCATTTTTTTTCTAATCTTATTGCCTTGATTCCAACACCTCTAAGAAACTCTAAAGAATCTAGAGCTAGATTCCCCTATTCACCTCCTTTGTTCTTCATCGAGTCTAGAGCTTTCTAGGTTTGATTCTTCAACAAGAGCAACGATCATTAACCCGCCACCACTTCCCTATCAATTGGTATCAGATTTTGGTCGATTCATGGAAAGAAGCAAGCATTCTTACTTGTTCTTGCACACAAAACCGTCAAGGTAACCCAACGGAGCTAGCTCACCAAAGATTTATCGTTTCAGGTTCTTTTTATTTAATTTTAATTTAGATTCAAATCTTTCTTGTTAGTTTACTTTTTTTCAAAAAAAAAAAACAAAAAAAAGGTTGGAAAAAAGTCATAATTTCAAAAAATATTTAAACAAATTAATTTAGGGCTTATTTTCTCCTGATCTCATATTCATCCTAAGAGTAATCTACAGTCCATAATTCACCCCAATCGGAGTTCATTAGTGCCTTCAAATACACCATTCAAGTTTCATAGGTAGATTTAATCTAGAATCCTGTCGAATTTCTTGAAAATTCTACAAGAGGAATTTCATGGTGAATATTTTCATATTGAAACTTCATATATTGAAGATCATTTAAAAAATCATAATTTTTGGAGATCAATAACACCTTCGTACGAAGCGATCACAAAAAACAGATTGTTTGAGGACTCACCCTTCAACAGAGTCTACTGGATACTACTAAAGGTATTTGGTTTTGAAATTTTAAAGATGATTTCTTGATGCATCTAATTACATTAAACAATTTTTCTAAAATTTTTGGACACCGGTAACCCCCTCAAAAACGTTGGTCAAGTTGATCCAGCATTTTCTAGGTTTCTAGTTTGATTCTTTTTTTCTTTGACTCTTAGTGCTTCATGTTCTTTTGTTTTTCATTTTTATTGTTCTTTTGCATTATCTAACATATTATCTTTCTTGTGTTAGTAGGACTAAATAGTTTGCATACTTCTTCCTGCTTTGCATTCTCGTTCTCTTGGAGTCTAACCCTTGTTTGGCCTCTTAGAGGTTTTAGGTTTTCTTATCGCCTTTGCTAGTAATCAAACTTTGATACCAATTGTGGAATACTACTTGGTAAAGTGAGTTTTAAAGAGTACAAGATCGACGTACTTGCCTCTCATTGTGTTACTTTCTTGGAGTGACTTGTGAGGTTTCTTGCTTTGTTAAATTTACTTTCTTTTATTTTTATTTTACTTTAAAATCTTCGTTTGAGTGTTATAATTGCAGGATGGGTGACAATAACAATGAGACACTTACGGTCATCTTAGCCGCACTTGAACGACTCACAACCAGCTCAATTTGATCAACATAACAATGCCTTGAGAGAACGACAAGAACTAAAACTGGATCTACCAAACTAGAATCTAAGGCTAAACAATGCTAAACTTTTGCCCCCCAGGAGAGCACAACCATGTTTTCAAGCATCCAAACTCTTTTCAAATCCAAAGTTCACGATCCCGTCTTTTAAAGGAGACTACAATCCAGACAAGTACATTGATTGGGAAGGAAAAATTGATTTCATGTTCGCATACCATGACTGCCCCCAAGCTAAACAAGTTCCCCTCATCACCTTAGAATATGAAGGATATGCTCACACTTGGTGGATGAAAACAAGGAAAAAGATTGACAACTTCCAAATTCAACCAATCACTTCTTGGACCGAACTCAAACACGCCATGAGGAACCGATTCCTACTGACACATTATACACGAGAAGTTAAACAACGACTACACCAAATTTGAAAAGGTAGAAGTTCAGTTGAAGATTACTACAAGGAGATGCAGTCCTTACTCAATAGGGATAACATAACAGAAGAAGAAGATGACAACATGTCAAGATTCTTCGTAGGCTTAAAATCAAACATCACTGATCTTCTTGACCTCCATGAGTACGAAAACCTTGAAGATACACTAAAGAAGGCAATAACAATCGAAGCACAAATCTAAAGGATATTTCAATTCAGAGAACATTACCAAGGTATTTCATCCTCTTACCAAGGTAATCCTTCAAATCCTTTATCATCTTCTACTCCAACTTCTCAAAAAAAAGCTGAGAGATGAAAAACCTGACAATGAGAAACAACAACCAGCAAAGAATGACACACCTCAAATTTTTGAGGAGGTAGGGAAAGCAAAAAAAGAAAAAACTGAGAAAGAGGCAGAAGCAAAAGAGGTCACTAGTTACAAAAGCCAAAAGAATAATTACCCATGGGAGGTGAGTGAACCTAATTGTAAGAAGAAAAGAGTAACTCAAAATCTATGTATGAGCATAAAAGAATTGAGAGAGAACATTCTTTACAAATAACCATGCATCCTTGTTAGCTTTAGGGAATCAATTGTTTCGATTTCTAACATTAACAAGGAGTTACCTAGTGTGTTTTCATCTTTGTTACAGGATTTTCGAGAAGTGTTAGGTGATCCACCTGACAGATTACTACTGGAAAGAGGAAAACAATACCAAACCAATCTAATTCAAGGTTCCATCATACATCATCAAACATACAATCTCGAAGAAACCAAAGAGTTAGATTTGTTTCAAAAAGTTACATCCAGGAAAGCCTTAGTCGTGATAGTATCTTAATCACGAAACATGATTTGAACAACTTCACAGGATTTATAGTTCATGCAGGGCATCCATGTCAATGATGAAAAATTGAAAGCAACACGAGACTGGTCCACACCATCTTCCATCGCCAAGAGTTGTCAAATGGTGTTAGGTGACCCTCCTGACGGGTTACCACCTTAAAGCCCTAATAAATATGTTATATCAGTGAAGAGTCATGATTTATGAGAGTCTAAAGATTCAAGATGAATCCTTTTGAGGATTGGGGAAATGATACATGCACCATATTTCATAATACATGCTTCTTTGGACTAATGTTTCTACGCGAACCTATTATAAGAACAAAGTCTCGAAGATTCAAAGAACATCTATTCGGTAATCATAATGTGAATAAATCATTAAACAATTCTAATGTTTCTCCCTTTAATGTTTCAGATTCGAGGTTGAATCTTTTTAAAGAAAGGGAGGGTGATACATTCATCACAAGGCTCACATCAAAGGAAGAAGTAATAACTCTTCCAAATGATCCACTCGTCCAATCATTGGAAAACAAGACCAGAACAGAAACATATTTACGATGACTTTTTGAATAGGATCCTGATCTTATTTCATCAACATTTCTTCTAGAGATATAACCGCCTATCTCTTAAATTTCCAATCCTTCTTAAAACGCATCAATCCGATATCAGGAAATCAAGATACATTCATTTTAGTGAAGACAGAACATGCAGAAATTCCTATACGAGATTAAAACATGATTTTGTAAATATTATGAATTTTCAATATTTATATTGATTATTTGTAATATAATTTAATATATGATGATGTATTATCTTTTAGGATTAGATTTATTATTTTATTAGGAATTAAGGTTGAGTTAAAACATTATTTTTAGTTATTATTATTTTATTAGGAATTAGAGTTAAAACATATTTAGTTTGTTATTATTTTATTCATTAGTTATTTAGGACCATTAGAACTCAACCCCTATATAAAGGAGGCTTCACTCAACTTTGTAAAATATATTTCTTTGATTAATAATACAATGAGTGTTCGTTTTTGCAAGTGCTGATTGCCTTGTGCCTTCGAAGCTTCTTCTCCTGGAGTTTTTTCAAGTTCTTGTGAGGGAGATTAATCTTCACACTCCAATTTGCATTTTCATTGCGACTAGGAGGGTTGGTTAGAGCCATATTATCGTGTTTACCTTTTCATTATGACTATGAGGGTTTAATAGGACACATATCCATCTATTTTCCAAAAATCCATCCGCACCATCAGTCCTCTTTACCGTCCAGCTTCATAAGGGAGATATTTTAATTTCTTTATTATCTTATTTTATTTTCAATTTCTTTATCTTTTGTTTATTTTGTTCTAATCTTATTGCCTTGATTCTAGTACCTCAAAGAAACCCTAAAGAATCACAGCTACTGTCTCCATCTTCCCCTATTCACCACCTTTATTCTTCATCAAGTATAAAGATTTCTAGGTTTGATTCTTAAACATGGGAACGCCATTAACCCGCCACCGCTACCCTATCAAACAAGGTGTGAATTAGTGCAACATGATAAAAGTAAGAGGAAAAAGAGAACATTTATTATCTTAGTAAGAAGTTAATTGATTGTGAGGTGAGATACTCACCGATCGAAAGGTGAGATACTCACCAATCGAGAAGTTGTGTTGTGCTTTGGTCTGGGCTACTCAAAAGCTTATGCAGTAAATGTTGTATCACACCACATTGTTGATCTCCAGACTTGACCCTTTGAAATACCTTAGGGGTGTACCTGCTCTATCTGGGAGATTTGTTTGTTGACATATTTTATTTTTAGAGTTTGAAACTCAATACGTAAGCTAGAAAACAGTTAAGGGGAATGACATAGCATATTTCATTACAACTAGGGCTTTTGAAGAATATGTGTCACTGAGTTTTGATTTCCCAGATGAAGATTTAACGGCTATTTAAGTTGAAGAAGTAACTGCATCTACCAATGAATATTGGAAGTTGAACTTTGATGGTGCTTCAAATGACTTGGGGCATAGAATTGGGGCAATTTTGGTTTCACCGAATGGAGAACATTATCCTTTCATAGGTAGGCTGAATTTTGATTGCACAAATAATATGTCTAAGTGTAAAGAGTTTTTTTTGGGTCTTAGAGCTTTCATTGAACATAAAATAAAAACACTCAAAGTATATGAGGATTTATCCCGAGTGATTTATTAACTCAAGAGATAATGGGAAACAAAAGATCCCAAACTGGTAGAATACCAAAAATTGGTCATGAGGATCATTGAAGAATTTGAAGAAGTAACGTTGAATTACTTCCTCAGAGAGGAAAATCAAATGGAAGATGCCTTGGCTACTTTAGTAGCAACATTTAATGAAGACGAACACTCAAATATGATGCCCATCAAGATTCAAGCTTATAAGTATCCAACCTATTGCTATATCATCAAAGCGGAAGAAGATGGAAATCCTTGGTATTACGATATCTTGCAATACATCAGATATCAAAGTTATCCTAAATAGGCGACCGATAATGACAAGAAAATTATTAGAAGGATACCTACCGGGTATGTGCTTAATGGTGAGATATTTTACAAGAAAAGTTCAGATCAGGATCTATTTAGGTCCCTTGATGCCAAAGAAGCTAAAACAATTCTTGAGGAAGTGCATGAGGGAGTCTGTGGTACTCATGCTAATGGACATGCAATGGCTAGACAAGTAATGATATTTAGGTATTACTGGTCAATCATGGAAATTAATTGCATCAATTATGCTAGAAAATGTCACAAATGCCATATTTATGGAGACAAGATCCATACCCTCCTCATCCATTGCACGTAATGACTACACCGTGGCCATTATCTGTGTGGGGCATAGATGTTATTGGAAATATTTTGCCCAAGTCTTCAAATGGTCACCGTTTTATCTTGGAGGCAATAAACTACTTCACTAAATGGGAAGAAGCAACTTCATACGCAAATGTCACTTAGTCAACGGTCTGTAAGTTCTTAAAGAAGGAAATCATCTTTCAATATAACTTACCAGAGAGAAACATCTCCAACAATGTCTTGATCTTAAATAATAAAATATGAAATTAGTCTACGAGCAGTTCAAGATAAAGCTTCATAATTACATTTCTTACAACCTAAAGATGAATGGAGTAGTAGAGACAACTAATAAGAACATCAAGAGGCTTATAGAGAAGATGATCGAGACTTATAAAGATTGACATGAGAAGTTACCATTCACTCTGTTTGCTTATTGACCTTCGATACGAAAGTCGATTGGGGTAACTCCGTTTTCTTTATCCTACGGGATGAAGGTTGTATTACCCATTGAAGTATAAATTCCCTCACTTAGAGTTTTGTTAGAGGTAAAGCTAGATGAGGTAGAATGAGTAAAGCTAGATATAACCATTTGAATCTGATTGAAGAAAAATATATTGAAAGCTATTTCTCATGGCCAGATGTACCAGAAGCGTATGATATGAGCATATGACAAGAAAGTTAACTCCTGAGAATTTCATGAGGGAGATCTGGTGCTTAGAAAGATCCTGCCTATTCAAAATGATTTTCAAACAAAATGGATGTCGAACTGGGAATGACCTTTTGATGTGAATAAAGTCTTTTCTAGAGAACCTTTGATTCTTATTGAGATGGATGGGCCAGAATTACCCAACACTGTGAATTCCGATGATGTCAAGAGATATTTTTCCAAAAGAAAGAAAATAAAAAATGAATGAAAATGAAAAAATGAAAAATGAAAAATGAAAAAAAAGGAAAAAGTGAAAAAGAGAAAAAAAGAAAATAAATAAAAAATGAGAGTTCAAGATGAAAATCCATAAAAGAGCGTCTTGAAACCAAATGAGGTCTCAAGTTGAAAAACTCCAAAAAATGGCTTGAGTTGTTTTTAAATCTAGGATTCGTGCATGGCAAAGGTTCTGGATTGGTTTTAAAGCAGAAAGAGTTCTTGAGTTGTGTAGTAACATTAAATGGTGATCAGGGTTGGGATTGGAGATTGAAAGTTCTTAATTAAAGCAACCAGGAAAGAAATTGAATGCATACGAGATTCGATACTACTTTATGGCATCTAATATTTGGAGATTTGGTAATCTAGAGAGAACTTCACACCCTTACGCATTGTCACAACTCTCAAGATCCTTCTAATAGAAGCTATTTTTTTCTTTTATACATTAAATATTATTTTATTTTATTGTTAAGGCCCATAAATTACAAGACTACATGACCCAACGGTGGAGGCCCAGTTGAAACAAGCCAGGATATTGGAACCCATGGAGCCATGGATTCGAAAGGGAGTCCCAACACTACCAGATCTCAACCTTCGGTTGAAGGATGGACCCAAATTTGATTCAATCTAGGGTTTCATACCCTATCGAGAATTCACCAGCGCTGTTAAGAGATCTGAACCGTTAGATTTGTTACCAATCTGATAGTCTAGATCTTCTTAGAGGATTAGGGTTTGGAAGAAGTCCCAAACCATTTTGCGTAGCTTATTTTTGGTCGTTAGATATTTCCCCAAAGATCCAACGACCCAGGTATAGTTAAATTTAGGGTTTAACCCTAAAAGATACTAGCCACCACTGCTAAAAGATCCCAACTGTTAGATCTGGTCAATTATATAACGACCTAGCTTCACCCAAGGACTCTAACCGTCCAGATCTCGTGTGTGAGATGCTTACACACCTATCTAGCTCCCACACACACATAATATCAGTCCCAACAAGGCTCTAGCCATCCTTCCCGCACCGTGTAGGTTGTACCTGATGCCACTAGGGGCTCGGGTGAGCCCTTCAATTGTCCCCTCTTCCATATTCCTTTGATAGTGGCAGAGGCTCCCTTATGGATGTGAACAAAAATAAAATATCATAAGAGGGACTATAACAGAAAATAGGTAAGAGAAAGAAAAAAAGGGAGGGGATAACAAAATCCATTAGCAATAGATATAGAGAGAAATAAATCGAGTCTCTCTTTTTCATTAGAAACCAAAACAAAATAAAAAAAATCCCCTATGTTTATGAGTGAACAATTGACCGATAAAAAAGAAACCCAAAGAGAAAAAACTCACATTACCAGTCTAGAAAGCTTCATCTCCGTCATTAGGAATCAAAACCACATCGATTCGAATGTAAACCCTTTATCTATTAGTCTTTACTAGTCGGTTTAAGGGATGTGAAGGTCATCCTCATAGGGGGTTTAAGTCTTGGGTTGGTTTCAATCATTAGAGGAGTTGGGTTTAGGACCTATAGGCTCTTCGAAGGATCCCCATAGGTGAGGAAGCCACGGTATTTGTTTGGTTTAGCGAGGAAAATGAGTGTTTGAGTCATTTTTTTGGGTTTAGGCAAGCTTTTAGCCGGGGTTTCAAAAAGTAGGGGATTTAGGAGATATTTTACTACCCATCTTAGCCCCTAAGAAGAGGCCACGATGGCCTTGGGTTTTGTTGGTTGAGTACAGAAGAGGGATATGATTTGAGAAGAGAGAAAAATGATAGGGAGTTTGGTTAAGTGATATAAAATGAATTAGTGTTGATTATTTCCCAATATAGCTTAAATATGAGCATGCCAAAATGGCATCGTTTGAGGAAGTGATCTTTTTAGTTTCTAGGCGTTACATTTTGGTCCTTAAGTTGAGTTCTAAAGCTTTTAATTTTTTCTTCAAGTTTTAAACGCCACTTTTTTTAGTCCAATACTAAGTTATTTCGAATTTTCACCTGATTTTGTATTTGAAACGTAATTTTATTCAGTTGAATTTTAATCCCATGTTTAATGATGAATAAATTATGACTTTAGTAGATGAGATTAAAAACTTTTATGCTTCGTTACTTGATTTTTGCCTAGTTTTTGCCTTTTATTTTAGATTTGATTTTTTTTATTTTAGTCACTATATGATGTCCTTTCATGTATGTTTATATATATATATATATATATATATATATATATATTTAAGTCCATTTGATTTGTTGAGTATAACATATCATGTTAGAGTATTTATGGTATTTTTGGTTTGTTAAGTTTTATTCAATTTTATGAATTTAAATAAGCATGTTTATTCGCACGCTTAGGAATAGGTGTAATTTATCCTTTCAAAACTAACATGTAAGATACCCTCGTAAGCATCACTCACCTTCATTCAAGTAATTTGACTGAGAGTAATACCCTGTCATTTTAAATTCGTCGAGGAATGATTGTCTCAACGTATGAGAATATTACTTTCGATAATTTAAAATGAAGGCGTATCCCGCCAAGCAAAACCCTAAAACTTAACTGCACTTAAAATTTGGGAACAAAAAAAAAGATATGTTCGTATATTTAAATTCTTAGAGAAAATATCGCTAGACCTTATAAAAGGTCCGATCTCGATGTTTTTAAATAATCGAATATCGTTCCTCTTTCCAAAAGGGTTGGGTAATTTTTAATTTAATTTGTTTTATTTAATGCATTTGAAAATTGTAATAAAATTATAATGTTTCTTTATTTCGATTGTAGTAGGAATTGATTGCCTCAAGGTATGAGAAGTTGATTCTTCTTGATAAGAAATAATTAAATATTATTATGTTTCTTTTTAAAATTCAAAGGGTATTTTTTTAAAGGGGACTTGAGTTAAATTAAATCAGAACTCATAAATTTCATTGCAAATACAATTAATTAATCGACTAGGTACTTATTTAGGGAGCTATGGGAGTGCTAATCCTTCCCCACCTGTAACTGACTCTCAAACTCAATTTTCTGGTACACATATCGTAAGTTGGTTGTTTTAAATAAAATTAATATTTTTATTAAAATGACATATATTTTTCGGGTGCCCAATCACATCCTAATCAAATATTTTATTTTATTTTAAAAAGAAATCCCAAATTTTTTGAATCGATCATTTTTAAAAACTTATTACTTTTAATGAAAAATTAAAAAATAATTAATTTTTTTTAGAAAAATAAAAAATCGTTTAGACAATATATAAGTGGCCATATTGTAAATAAATGAAATAGTGCATCCAAATCAAATGAACAAAATGTAAATAAAATGGTCAAAATATAAATAAAGAAAAGCATTACATCAAAATTAAAATGTAAACATATGACCAAAATAAAATAAATTAAAATCATCCAGCTAATTTAAAATAAACAAAAAAAGTATATGTGGTGATTAAAATAGAAATGAAAAGAAAGTTATACATGAAATTCAAAATTTAACCAATTATGAGACAACCAGTGACCATAATGAAAGAAAACATTAACGTGCGAGGACCTAAAGTTGATTTGACCCTAAAACTAGTGACTTAAATGTTAAAACACGGTGAATGTTGGATGACTAAAGGGAAAATAACCCAAAAATCTAAAAATAATCCTAATTACTAATCTAGAAAAAATAAATTAAACCCTATTTTTATCATCTTCCTCACGAGCTCTCCCTCTTTAACCATGCGAACAACACCTCAAAGGCCTCTATGGTCGGCGCTGCTCACAGGCCACTCATCGATGACCAAATGACGCTCCAACCAGTGTTAACTCTAACCAAGGAAACCAAACTCAGCTCAACTCAAAACTAAACCAAACCACACCCCCGCTCTTCACTATCACAAAATTGACATCCTCTCACAAAACTGAGGACTACACTGGCCACCACACCTGGTGGTCATTAAATGCTCCAGTAGGCATAGGTGACGTAACAAATAGAAAGATCGAAACCTCACCCCTATATCTCTTAACTTTATCCATTTTCCCTTTACCAAAACCAAAAAATATTATGGTGTCTATTTAGACCCATCGAGGACCAAAACAAAACCCCCTTTCCCGATACTTCAACCACGACGATGCAACTCTGAGGAACGAAGAATGACCAAAGAAGGTAAACAACCCTGCCCCTCTATTTTCTCTCCTTGTTGTTTTGCTACTTTGGTTTTTAGAAATAAAAATGGTTACCCAAAGAAAATGAATACCTTTGTGAGAAGAAAATTTTCTTTGTATTGTTTCCTTGAATTGTTACAATTTTTCTACAGTGAAAAGAAAAAAGGGGAAAACCCCTTTTATTCCTTTCTATTAGGTTTTATAATAACCCTTTTACATTTGTAAAAATAAATAAAAAATTGTTGCTGATATTTTATCTTCTTGTTTGCATTGCTTGGTGATGAGGCCATGGACGTGCAGTAGGGGAGACCACGGGTGAAGTTGTTAACATGGAGGCTTGTTTTGATAAAAATGTTGATTATAGCTGCCCCTATTTGATTGTTGCTATGGAATAGGAATGGAGAAAATATAATGAGCACCATTTTTTATCCGGCCTATACTGTTGTAATTCTTGTGCTACAAGTTATTGTCATCGGACGAGTTCTTCTTTTTATGAACTCTTTGCTGGGGATGTCAATTCACTTCCTTCTACGATGGGTAAGAAGTGATTATACAAGTTATTCTCATTATGAACTCTTTATTGGGGATGTCAATCCACTTATTTCTTCGATGGGTTAGAACTGATTATAGAATTTATTCTCGTTATGAACTTATTCTCTTAGAAACCGACCTATTTCCTTTACGATGGTTATCCCGAGGTGATGCTGATCTAACTCCTTATCTGATGGATGAGCCAAGGTGATGTTGATTCAACTCCTTATGCGATGGATGAGTAAAAATGATTCTAATACAACTTTTTATGTTATAGACAAGCGAAAGTGATGCTGATCCAACTCCTTATGTGATGGACGAGCGAAATAATGATGTTGATCCAACTCCTTATATGATGGATGAGACAAGGTCGGTGATGTTCCAACTCCTTATGTGATGGAATCAAGCTGAGGATGAACAAGTTCTTCTTATTATGAACTTCTTCTCCCTCATCGGATGAGTTATTCTCATTATGAACTCTCTATTGGAAATTTTAATCCTCCTCCTTCTGTGATGGAATCGAACCAAGGTTAAGCAAGTTCTTCTTATTATGAACTTCTTCTCATTCATCGGATGAGTTCTTCTCATTATAAACTATTCATTGGAAATGTTGACTCCCCTCCTTCTGTGATGGAATTAAACAAAGTGATGATGCTGATCCAACTCCATATACGATGGATTAGATAAGTATTGGTGTTGTTCCAACTCCTTCTATGATGGAATCGAGCTAAGGTTGAACAAGTTCTTCTCATTATGAACTTCTTCTCCCTTATCGGATGATTTCTTCTCATTATGAACTCTCCCATTGGAAATGTTGATTCACCTAATTTTGTGATGGAATCGAACCAATGTTGATCAAGTTCTTCTTATTATGAAGTTCTTCTCCCTCATCGAATGAGTTATTCTCATTATGAACTCTCATATGGGAAATTTTAACTGGTTTATAATTTCTTTGAATAGTTGTAAACATGCAAAAGATTATCATATGTTAAAGATTTGTATTTAATGTACCATAAGGTAGACCTGATGGTCCTCAATTTTTTCTTAGATCCATGTCTTTCAATGGTGAAAAATATGGACTAATTCTTTGCTAAAATCAACTTCTTCCTCATGAAGCCGTGAAATTAAATCTTTATTGACTCTTTGAATTCATGTCAGATATTCAAAACTTGATGAAAAATGAATATGTATGCCCCTATTTTTTGCAAATTCCTAAATATACATGCATGATGTCAATTTAGTGTTAAACATTCTATCGTCTAGTGAGTCTTTGGACCTTTATCCTCGCTGAGTTTTTTTTGTCTTTGTTGGGTCAATCCTGAAAACGAGTATACTCACTCACATTGAAGCGATATGGCCACTTCTTGGTAATGCTTGAGTTCTCTGCATGAAAAAAAGTCAAGTTGAAGAAACACATTACTGAAAAGGCTTATAGGGAAAAATGTTAAGAATAACTCAAGCAATATCCCAGAAAAACTATCATAAGAAGGTGTAACCACTACTCCTTTATCTGACCTATACATTACGACTAGATCTAGTAGACTACAATAAAGTTTTCCAAAACAATTTCAATAATTTAAAACCATATTCCGAATAAGCATCTTTAAAAATATATTTGAAAATTATTAAAATTTAATTCAAGTAAATAAAAGTCGTCATAAGGACTAAATAAAAATAAAAATATTCCAAAATATGTATCAAAGGTAGTATAAATCATAAAACAAGTATTTTGAAAACATAGTTAGGCACATCTCCCTAAGATATAATGGCCAATCGGAAGATAAATACATTACAACAAAATATCATTGTACTAATGTGTCGTTCCTCCAAGTTCTAGGTCTGAGATGCCTATCCAAAATATCTGAAAGAGTGAAGTTTGAGGGAGTGAGATAATGAGCTCAATTTGTTCCAATAGTGCAAAAATAAACATATAATTATGGTTTTAAAATCATTTTAACATTAAAATCATGAAACGTAGGTGAAGTTCCCAAAATAAGTTCCAAATTATGAAAAAATTAACAGTGTTTTTAGCTTAATCATACAAACTCACCCTCCAACTGAACACCATATTCAGTTGCCCAAAACTATATCAATAAGGACCTACCCTTGGCCCAAAAGGCGTAGGTACCAACCTAAAGGAGCACCTTGGGTCAATAAGGTCTTATCCTAGCTGAAGTGTAGATGCTCACTTAAGGGGGTGCCCTCATGCCCATAACGACTTACGTAATGCACATAACAGATGTGCCACCTTAAGGGAGGACCTTAGGGTCTATAATGTCTTACCACTAGGTCCATTGGTCCATGAGCCCATCCAAGAGTCACCTTAGGTTCATATGGAATTGATAGTTTGATTGGTCTGAACCTATGTAAGGAATTACAAGTTTGATCAAAACTGAACCTACAGAGACTTCATACTAAATCCTAGAGTACCCCAAAGAAATAATTTTTCGACAGTAAATAGTCATAGCAGAGAAATCATAGTTTATAAATATCAATTCAATAATACAGTAACGAGAGAACGAGAGTAAAAAAATCAGGCTTAAATCTTTGTAAATAAGAAATAAGACTTTAAATCAGGTAAATCATACTTAAATAAGTCAAACAGATAGCCACATTGCAAATCAGATAAAACAGTCATGTGCACATGGTATTTCAAACATATATTTAAAATAATTATATGCACACAATGAACACACCTCCTAAAAAGGACTGGTCCGATAGATATATCAAGTATTGGCTTCACTACGCTCTTTAGAGGTACGGGAACGTAGGTCATAACAGTATAGAGTTATTACCAGAGTATTATACTAAATTGAATATTTAATATGGTTACAAAACTATACGAGTATTCACAGTCTCTTATGGACGAGCGGATCGGGAGGAACCAGGTCGAGATATTGAATAATCAGAAGATCCATCAATACCTTAAATATAAGATAACTTTAATTAGTCCTTCACCCTTCAGTTAAAACTGATGCACTGAACTAAATAGTTAATTTACATATGCACGCTCGGGTTTATGGGTCAATTCGGAGGCTTTCAGGTTTGAATTTAGAATAACAGACTTCGGATTCGAACTCAGGTTATAGAAAAACATAAAATATAACTTTTCTGAAAAGTTGACTTTTTGGTTAAAGTCAATGATCAGACTAGTAAATAATCAGGTCAAAGTTAATACTTCAGGTCAAGGTCAATGCGTTAGATTAATTCGGATTAACTCAGGCGATTTTGGTTGACTCATATCGATTCAAATCAGTTCAGATCAGTTCGATCCACCTAGACCATTCCTAGAAGGGACCACGACTTGAATAGAACACCACATGCATATCACAGCGGCGACGGGGTCAGGATGATCGGTCGATTACTCAACGATTATCCAATTAACATTACAACACCATTGAACTCAATAATTAGCCAAAACCACAACCATTTACCGAATTTAAGCATTTGGAGGCTTACCCATGACGGACGAAGAAAACAACAACTGTGGATGATAGATTCGGTTGATTTTTAAAGTGGACTGCGACTAGGAGTTTAGTTATACTAGCAGTAAGGTGAGACAACGGTCAAAGCGACCATAATTTGTTAAAAAATCAACGGTAGGGCTAGGGATTTGACGGTGTTTCTTTGGATTTTCCACAACATTTGGTGACCAATCCGGGACCGAGGGTTGAGAGATTTTGGCTGTCGACTACTGGTGAGTCAAAAGATGGTTACGACGTGCTGAATTACAGTCGGACAGAGCGATGGAGATGGCTTTGTTTTAGGTTTGGGATATCATGAGGCTTACTAATATAGATTGTGAGAAATGGGGGTTTTAGGTTTTGGTTAACATCAAAAAAATTAAAATAAAACTTAAAATATATTAATTAAATCACAAATAGGAACCTAGCCTAGTGGCTAGGGCATGGGCACCCATAACTCTTGGGTCATAGGTTCAAGCCCCCTCAGCCACCAAATCCCCATTTTTTATTTTTCAACAGACTAGAAAAATGGGTTAATTTAAGGTTAAGTCCCTACAATTTCCAAAATTTTGAAACTAGACCAAAAGTTTTAAAAATTATAGTTTAGTATGTAAAAAAAATAATGTATTTAATGAATTTAAGATTGAAATCATGGGGGTGACTAGTCTCCTTCCCTTAAAAGAATTTCGTCCTCGAAATTAACTAGAGTTGAACAGAAAACGAAAACTACGTTTCTAAAGGTTCTTAATAGGACAAAGGCTAATTACTCTATTGACGATAAAGGAGAATTCTACTACTCTTGGAGTAGAAACAAGGGTCTTAGTGTCTTAAATCAAAAGTATGAGAGGTCTCAAGATACAAAACTCAAGTATAGAAATTGTGTTATTAGAAATGCATGGCAAGAAACATAAATAACAATAAATATACCTACATAAGTTCCTGCTTCATCTCCAAAACCAGAACGCCAGGTAGAATAGACAAGGGTAGGCTGTCGAGCCTCAGACGCTATTATTCTCATACTCTGTGATAGAGATCTACTGTCAACCCTAGAAACAGATGTGGAAGTCCTACCCAGACTGTGACTTCTAGCGGGGGTCTGAATAGAAGAATATGAACATGTAGAAGTCTGAGTGGGGATCCAATCGATAGAGGCTGGATACAAATAATTTCTTAGAAAATGCTCACTTGATCCACATCAATAACAAGTGCCCATTTTCTTATGACACTCTCCCCCGTGTCGGTTTCTAAAATACTCGCAACTCAGTTTTGGAGTGAAACCTACAGAATCACCTCGACTAACATATGGAGGTGGAGGTGGCGTAATCCTTAAACCAATATGACTCATTTGATGTGAAGCAGTATGAGTTCTCTTATCAGGGCATGTAGAAGGCTCAGACTGACCGAAATATCTCCTAGATCGGTCTCAATCTAACCTATATCTATAAGGAGTAGAAGTCAAGACTTCTTCAACATCTTTTGCTATCCCTACTGCATCATCAAACACCTCATCTTGATGAGTAACAACCTATCGACGCAGCTCATATCTGAGTCCCTAAGCAAACTTTCAACACCTATCTCTCTCGGTAGGTATCAAATTGGAACCATAGTTCAGTAACTTTAAAAACTCTATCTCGTACTCAGACGCTGTCATATTACCCTAAGCCAGATCCTGGAATTGCTATCACCTCTGCATAAGCTAACGCTCTCCTAAGAAAATACTCCTACAACGCTCTCTAAAAAATCCCAGGTCAAGTGATCGATTGGAACACTAGTGACCACATATTCCTACCAGGTGTGGCCATTCCCGTCCAACATTGAGACGGATCCCAAATAATGCCTTTGTGGATCTAATCCTAGTTGATCCATGTGTTGCTCAGTATCGCAAAGATAATCCTTAGCCATATTTGAAACTCCTCCAGTAGGGCCTCCAAAGGTCTAACTCCATTAGCAATAAGGGTCTGAGAAATAAGAACCTTGGGTGCAACGCCTGCAGCTCTGACCACTCCCTGAATCAAATAGAGAAACTCTCTACCGAGATTCTCATCTAGAACTAAAGTAGTTGTCTCAATCGTAAAAATGATCACTTCTCTAACTGGGGTGGTCAAACCTATTCCAGGGTTAGGGGCAAATCTATTAGGGTCGTAGGAGTAGGATTATCTAACGGATGTGGGGGATCTACACGCAACTCTTCTATGGTCCACAAAACTAGTCATTCGACCTTACTCATGGCTAGGTCGATAACCACATCTCACACTCATCTTGGTAGATATCGAGGTTCACTATATAAAAATAAAACCTAAGATTTGTTTTGACACTTGGAGTCCCGTACACAACTAAACTCGTAAAAATTTGGTGACATGGACTTCGTGACTTATTTTGTAAAACATTTTAAAACCCTTTTTTTAGTTTAGACCCATCAACAGTGCAAGGTTTAAAACCAAAAGTTCTGATACCAAAATTGTAACCCCTAGATCCGACCTATGTTTTACGACCATATTTAGCATAATATGATAAAGTTTTCCAAAACATTTTCAATAATTTAAAACCATATTTTGAATAATCATTTTAAAAATTTATTTGAGAATATTAAAATTCAATTCCATTAAATAAAAGTCATTGTAAGGACTAAATAAAAAAATTCCAACATTAGTACCAAAGGCAATATAAATTGTAAAACAAGTATTTTCAAAATATAGTTAGGCACATGTCACCCAAAAATAATGGCCAATCGGAAGATAAATACATTACAACAAAATATCACTGTACTAATGTGTCATTCCTCCATGTGCCAGGTCCAGGATGTCTATCTAAATATTTGAAAAAGAGAAGTTTGGGGGAGTGAGCTAGAGAGCTCATTTTATTCCAACAGTGCAAAAATAAACATATAATTAAGGTTTTAAAATCAGTTCAACATTAAAATCATGAAACGTCGGTAGAGTTTCAGAAATTAGTTCCGAATTGTGTAAACATCAGTAGTGTTTTTAGCTTAAACATACAAAATCGCCCTCCTACTGAACACCATATGTAGTTCCCTATAACTATATCTATAAGGACTTACCCTAGGCCTAAATGGCGTAGGTGCCAACTTAAGGGAGCACCTTGGGTCCATAAGGTCTTACTCTAGCTGAAGCATAGGCGCCCACCTGAGGGGGTGCCCTCAGGCCCATAAGGACTTACCCATAATGCACATAGCAGAGCTTCCACCCTAAAGGAGTACCTCAGGATCCATATGGTCTTACCACTAGGCCCACTGGGTCTAAGAGCCAACCCAAGAGTCATCTTAGGTCCATAAGGAATTACCAGTTTGATTGGCCTGAACTTATATAAGGAATTACAAGTTTGATCAAAGCTGAAGCTACATAGACTTTATACTAAATCCTAGAGTCCCCCGAAGAAAACAATTTTCCAAAAGTAAATAGCAGTAATATAGAAATAAAAGTTTAGACATATCAATTCAGTAAAAAATTAACCTGAGAACATGAGTCAGACAATCAGGCTTAAATATTTGTAAATTAGAAATCAAACTTTAAATCAGATAAATCATATGGAAACAAGTCAAACAGATAGTCACATTACAAATCAGATAAAATAGTCCTCTGCACATGGTATTTCAAACATATATTTAAAACTTTTATATGAAATATAAGGAATACTCCTCGCAAAAAGGATCGGTCTTGTAGATCTATCGAGAACTGGCTTCACTACACTCTTCAGCAGTACGAGAACTTAAATCATAATAGTACAAAGTTATTACCGAAGTAGTATACGAAACTGAATATTTAACAGGGTTACAGAACTATACGAGTATTCACAGGCTCTTGCGGATGACTGGATCGGGAGGAACCGAGTCAAGTAGTCAAACAATCAAGAGATCCGCGAGAAAATTAAATATATGATAACATTAATTAGTCATTGACCTTAAGTTAAATTTGATGCACATAACTAAATACTCAATTTCCATATGGACACCCAGGTTTATGTTTGAATTCAGAGGCTTTCAGGTTTGAATTTTACAAACCAGACTCTGGGTTTAGGCCCATGACGCCGAAAAACATTAAATATAACTTTTCAAAAAATTTGACGTTTTTAGTCAAAGTCAAAGGTCAAATTGGTTAAAGGTAAAAGTCAAAGTGAAATTCAAAGTCAAAATCAAACGATCAGGTCAAAGTCAAGGATTCGGGTCAAGGTCAAAGGGCCAGACCAGTTTGGATTAACTCGGGTTGGTTCGAGTTGATTCGAACTGGTTCAAACCGATTTGGGCTAGTTCGGTCTAGCTGGATCGTTTCTCGAAGAGACCACGACTTGAGAAGAGCACTACATGCACGCGATGGTGATGTTGGGGTCGGGGTGATTGGTTGATTACTCTACGATCATCCAATTAACATTACAACACCATTCAATTCAATAATCAGCCAATAACCATAACCATTTATCGAATTTAAGTGTTTGGAGGCTTACCCATGGTGCACGGTGAGAACAGTGATGGTGGACAACAACTTCAGATAGGTTTTAAGCGCACTGTGACAAGGAGTTTAGTTATATCGGTGGTGAGGTAAGATAACGACAAAGGTGACTAAAATCATAAAAAAATTGAGCAACGGGCCTAGGGATTTGACAAAGTTTCTTTGGCGTTTCCACAATGTTTGAGGACCAATTCGGGAATGAGCGTTGAGGGGTTTTAGTCACCAACATTTAGTGAGTCGAACAACAGTTACGGTGTGCTTAACGGCAGTCGAATGGAGTAATGGGATGGCTTAGTTTAGGGTTTGGGACATCACAGGGTTTAATAACACACACTGGGAAAATGAGGTTTTTGGTTTTGGGTTAAGACCCAAAAAAATTAAAATAAAACTTATATTTTATTAATTAAATCACAAATAGAACCTAACCTAGTGGCTAGGGCATGAGTACCTATGACCCTAGGGTCATGGGTTCAAGCCCCATCAGCCACCAAATCCCCATTTTAATTTTTTGACTGACAAGAAAAATGGGTTAATTTGGGGCTAAATCATTGCATTTCCCATTTTCAAAACTAACCCAAAAATATTAAAATTTACAATTTAGTCCGTAAAAATAATTAATTTATTTAATAAATTTAAGATTGAAATTGGGGGGGTGTGATAGAATGACAAACAATTTTATAAAAAATGATCATAAAAAGGACAAAAAATAGTTTCTCACAATAGACTTTACATGCATCCTCATGAGAGGGAAATCAAAATTTATCATGTTTACAAAATGATAAAATATATGATGCAAAGATGAAAATTCATGTAATATGTATGAATGCATCTTTTCTTGATCTGTTGGGAATGGTTTAAGAGAATTCTTCACTCTCTTCCTGGTTTGGTTGTCTTCTTTATCTATCGCACTTGGGTACCATCTTACGAATCCTTACTTGTGAATGAGCGCACCTTGCCCTAGTAAATTTTAGCCCTTGATAAATTTGGCTTCTCCCGCCTTAACTTGTGTGGAAATCCAATTGATCTTTCATCTTTGTCATAAGGTTTTGAAAAGAGAATCTATCATTTCAAGCTTTGGACAATGTCTACTCACCGCTACCTTTTGATGGAAAATCAACAACCATTGTCTAGAACTAACCATTGTAGAAATTGATAGAACATTCACGTTCTCTAACAAGTCCTACAATACATCCTTGCCAAGGATGGTAGTTAGAACCTAAGAAACAATTGGAATTGAAGGCACTTGCTCAATTTCTAACATCAAATTCAACCCTCCAAGCTTTGTATTGATTTTAATCTTGGTACAGATAGAACACGACCTTTCAAATTCAAATTTATAGAAACCCATTATAAACTCAACATTCGCTCAGCCTCATCACTACTGGTACAAGAAGCATTCATCATAGAAAATTACCAGAATAATGCAACTATATGTTACAATGGACGAAGGACTTATCATCGAGAAACATTTGAAAAAATCAAACTTGGCTTCTTCAAAAGTTCATTTACAGTTATCATCAAGAAACCCCTAAAAATTAGGCTCAACTTCTTGAAAAATTCAAGAAACTCCTGAAAATTAGGCTTAGTTTTTTTTAAAATTCATTTAAAGATATCAAGAAACCTCTGGCCCTTAGGCTTAGTTTTTTTTTCAACTCCATTTAAAAGATTACATTGTTTGGGTAACGTGCCTCACATCAAAGTAATGATTCTTCTTGGTTGGGCTCCTTGATTCTTGAGGCTTAGCTACCTCGAACAAAATACCCTCAATTCAAGGCTTGAATTGTGCTATTTCTTCACTCTCTTCTTTCTTTGAACAATCGGTAAATTATGTCTTGATGCATGAAATATGAATACAATAGATATGCATCTATATATAATTCATGAGGATCCTGAATACAAAAATGTTGATCATCAATTCTTCTTCTGGCTTCCAAGTGGAGCACTCAAACTTCCTTCACTTGATTATCTTTGAATTGATCTTGCCTCAAAAAAATTTCATCTCAGGTTTTCAATCTTCTGGGGATCAACCTGATCATATTGTGGTCTTTGTTTTCTGTATTAATTTTGGAGGAAATGTTTTCTCTCGAATTCTTGTTATAACCATATATATAGCCTTGACGCCATTTCTGTCCATGACTTGACCGTTCAATCAAATTTGGTTATCAGGATAGGTCTTCCAATTAAAGTATGAATGTTATGTTTCTCAAGGTAAGATCTTTTTGTTTTCATTTTTTATCCTGACACACCAAGTGGCAAGGGTCAGTCACTTTTTCTGTTTGATTTGAATCTTGTTATCTCAGCGAGATCTGGTATTGGGTAATGCTCAAATGTGGGTTCTCATATCTCTCTCCATGCTAAAATCTTAATCTTGAATGGTCTCATTCTGGTTTCACTAAAAAATAATGGTATCGAATAGCCTGAGGGCTTCTCTTCATGATGTCATTGACACTTAAGAAGTCATCAATTATTTTAATAGAAATGTCTTGCATTTTTTCTATGAGCTAGGATATGTGCCCCTTTCGAATAAGGCGATCATTTTATTCTTGATGGGTTACTGACAATGTCACAAAGAAGTTTTAGAAGTTCTATCCTTCAATCATTCTGATATCTTTGACTATTTGTTTTCAAGATTGTGAAATACTTTGACACTTAAGAAGTCATCAAATTTTAATAAATGTCTTGCATTTTTCTATGAGCTAGGATTTGCCCCTTTCGAATAAGGCGATCATTTTATTCTTGATGGTTACGACAATCACAAAGAAGTTTTAGAAGTTCTATCCTTCAATCATTCTGATATCTTTGACTATTTGTTTTCAAGATTGTGAAATACTTTATGATTTTGGCATCGTTTGATTTTTTTCTCTAATTGAGGCAAAATGAGCCTCTCCAGCTTCAAGGCCCTTTTTCACTTGAGATTTTCCTATTTGAAAATATTTTTCTTCCTCTTTCAATTTTAGAAATGTGAAAAAAATTGATGAGTAAGTTTCAAAAATGCTACCATTTTCTCCAAGATCATAATAAAAAAAATTATAAACAAGAGTTCTTTGAATATCAAATAAAATAACTTCTCTTTTAATCCTTTAAAAATTATTCACATTTGACAAGTGTAAAAATTAATAATGATATGAGGCTTAGGCTAAGTTAGGAAGGTAGAATGTTTTATGTTAATTTGGGGAGTAATGTGTTTCGGGTTGATTTCTTTTGTTAAATTCTTGCATTCTTGATTTTGGTGTGTTTATTGATATGATGAAGTAGTTTTTATTCTTCTCTTCTGGAAATGTTCATTGGTTCACATCCCTCGTGAGCGCCTTTGGGTTGTGCAATGCTTCATCAAGAGACGTATAAGATCGTCTTCTGTGCAATAGTTGACAATCTTTATGTTTGAGCTGTATTTTCAGGTTTTCAACTCGACTTCTCCTTTAGTTTCAAGACGTCATGTAAAATTTTACGTCCTGAACCCTCCTTTAATTATTTTTCCTATCATGCATTAAAGATTTTAAAAACTACTTTTTAAAAATAAAATTAACCTTGAGGGGCGGAATGAAATATGAAGATAATTTCTCCACTTAGAAAAACATGTATGATTAGAAGAGACTTTTCAGGCACGTAATGTAGGTCAGGGCTCACAGTTATGAAAGAAAATGATAAATATACTAAAACAAGTGTTTAAGGGTGATCGAACCAAGAATCAATTCATTATGATGTCTTTAATCTTATCTTGCTCGATTTGAATATGCTTGTATGTCTTTTATTTTCTTTTGGTGTTTCATGATCTTCTGGCGAATTGATTCTAGATCAATGAACCAGTTGTACTTGATCAACCTTATGATTTGAAGCTCGATGAGTCGCTCATCTTGAAGTACTTGATTGGTTTTCTTTCTTTCTTTTTCTTTCTTTCTTTTCTTTCTTCTCTTTTTTTCTCTTTCTTTTGCTTTCTTTTCGCTCTTATTTTTTAAGTTTTTTCTTTATCTTTTCTTTTTCTCTATGTCGTCAAATTGATTTGATCTTCGAACACTTTATATTTCGACCTCCTTGCAGTATCTTGTTATTTCACTTTATTTCACATAACTTGCATCTGTAAGCAGATTTCCTTCACCTTTCCCCCTGATGTGGAAGGTGGTCCTTTGTTAGGGTTGAATCAGAAGAAAATATTTTAGTCTCAAATGGGGGACAACAAGGGATATATTTTCTTTCTCTTTCTCTTTTTTTGAAAGGATAAATGAAAAAAGTAATTCATCATCTCATACACGAAAGTTCTAGTAAAAGAGGTATCGCTAGGGGGACAACTATTCAAGATTAACCATATTTACATGAAAATAATGCAATTAATGCATGATAGATTTAATTCAATGATTCCATTTATTTGTACTTCACTTTGCTCCTAGTATGGCCCAATTATTCGAATTATCTTACAAAAACTTAATCAGTAACACTCCATCTTGTATTTCTTGCAGGAATAGTCCTCGTACACACGGACATATTGTACTTTATGCCTCCATGTTTTGTTGAGGTTGGGAAATGAATATTGCTTTTGTTTAGGAAGGGAAATGTGTGACTTTAAAGTAGTAATTCTGCAAGAGGTAATGTTATGGAAAGGTTAACTATATATGGAAAGGTAAAAGTATGAATTTTTGTTCCTTGGGGATGATAAGGGTATGAATTTATTATTTCAGAGGCAAGTGGTATCAAGGTCGGTCCTTTAGTAAACATATGTTATTTCGGGTAAGGAGCAGAGTAATGGTTCTTTCATCTTTGGATGAGGGTATGGAAGGTCTAATCTTACCACTTGAAAAAGTAAATAATTAATGGAGTAGTAAAAGAATCTTTAATTCATTCGATATTCAAATAATTATGAGATTAAAACTTGATTTATTGCTCATAACCTTGGAAAACGACATAAGTTCAATCAACAAAATATTTATTGAGTATAAAAAGAAAGAACAAAAACACATTCAAACAGGACAAAGCGAGTGCAATAAGGTTTCATGGTGGATGGAAAAAAATTTCCTTACCAGCACCAGAATGTCTCATTATACGTTAAAGGTCAATACCCCTGTGTCAAATAAATTTTGGACCTTGCTCTTCGGTGTCCCACAAATTTCAATGTTGTACCTTGAACTTCAGACAACGCTATTCTCTATCCCTTTTTATGTACAAATGTGTAACTTCAATTTACCTCAAAAATTCTATCATAATATTCTCCACGAGTTACTCCCAGGATCCGTCATTAATGCACGTTGAGATGCAATGTATATCATGCACTGTACAATGTATATATGCTAATACAAAGATGAAAAGATGCATATGCAAATGTAAAGATGCAAAATGTAAATGCAACAAAGGAATTGATCCAAAAAATAACTGTTCCTTGAACAATTCTTGAAAAACTGCCAATGTCTCGGTACACTGGGGAAGTGAAAATCTAGTTCATCTTCAAGTTGTCTAGTTCTTTCAACATTGGCTTCAGAGTCAAATCTTCTTGAGTCCAACTTGTTACCTCAGCAGATAGATTTATGACTTGTCTCCTTTGTAGGTAGATTATCTTATGACTCTACTCTATTTACGTATAGAATCTTCAAAATTCTATCAAACCCAATGAAAGGCATTGTTGTGGGAATTGTTTATCAATAACATTTTAAAAGATCAATTATTACAGGGATCAATACATTTGAAGGATATGTCATGTTCATGCAAAAATATAATAAAGCACAATACAAGACAAAAGGAAATCAAGTTAGTAGAAATAAGAAAAAAAGAATCAAGTTACTTAAAATTATGATTCAAATAAAAATAACTTAGCAAAAATAATTAAATACAACTCCAAGTTTAGACTCAAAAATAAAGCATACGAAGGAAATTAAGAGTCTTAATTGCATGTGTTCTAGTTCTCATAGGCTATCCACATGGCTCTAGTGGGGTAGGTTTAATAAATTCTTTACATGAGGCAAGGTTTGAGCAAAGGATTCCCAAGCCATCTTTATAACCTGCTAGGGTTGACTCTGATTCTGGCCCATTACAGACTTTAGAATCGGATTTAGATCAAGAGATCACCCCACTAAAAGCATCTCTCAAAATTGATATCCGGATAAACAACTTATGATGCTTTCCAAAGGTAATTTTTTAGATCCACACGAGGAAGCCCATTTCTCTCCATAAGGTGTGATGTTTCCCCTACTTAAATAAATTGGGATTGAGTTCAGGTTTAGAGCTATGATATGCAATAGCCCTAAATATTTTAACAAAAGTGTAAGCATTAACCTGAGAGAATTTTTCTATATAACATAATGAACTGTAAATTAAATAAGATCGAACTCATAATTTCAAGAATCCTAAATATAGGGTAACTAACTTGTGGCTCGACTCTCGAGTTGTTTTAAAAAATAAAACATCCCCATATGAAAAGTTAAGGAGTTCATGTTTTGAATTGATTGTTATGTTATTTATGATGAGAATATTATGTTTTATACCTTAGCATGTCTATTCAAGCTTGAAATGAGGAAGAATGGTTGAATTCTAACAGTAACCAAAACGACACTTAAAGAAAAAATTTAGAATTATATTCAAAGCTTCAATTTGATGAAGGCTAAGGTAAAAAATCGCAATACATGTTTAGATTTGTTTTTTTTTATCTTAAAAGCTTTTGAAAGATATGGGCTTAAGGTGAAATTATGATTTTAAAGGTGAATTCAAGAAAGTTAAGGTGAAAAGAAGTGTAGGAAACATTGCAATTACAATGTTGTATTGGAATGAATATTATGAATTTTTCCTACACTATATACGCATGGGTTAGATGGATTATAACAAGTTCTTTTGATTATTTGTGTTATATGTTTGATGTATTTATAGACATCAATCAAAACTAGGATCTATCTAGCAAAAAAGGAGATGAAAAAGATCGAGCTTAAAGCTTAATGAGGCTTACATTTTGACTTGTATAAAAAGTGTCAATGTGAGTGCAATGCATACATAACATGATCCATGGATGTTTTATACATCATTAAGAAGACTTGCGATGAATCTACCTTGTTTATATTAGCACGATATTTATGTCATTAATCATATATTTGACATATTTTAAATATGTCAAAAGTTAATATAAAATACATTGGTCACTATTTTATTTATGATGTTATATAATGAATGTTATTTCAGGTGAATTGCCCAATGTTGAATTATGTTGATATACAATGCCATGAATGAAATAAATATAGACTATATGCCCAAGTAGATCATTGGGGGACAATAGTATAGTTGGCATTCCATCGAGTTGAACAGCAGGTTGTATATTCGATTTAGTACTATAGTGAAAATAAATGACATTTAGTTCATATGGTAGGCACAACCTTATGTGTATTAACACTTCGGTGCATATTTCACTCGTGTACCTAGGATTCTCATAGGCTTATGTTTGGGCTATGGTTTATGGGATAATAAATTATAAGCAGATGATTAAGCTTAAGAGCTTATGAAATAAATGGAAAGTATACTGGTAAAAAATTATATACATTGTTTATTTCATTTAATATGTGTAGCATGAAGGTAATAGCATTGAGAATTGTTATTTTTTATATATACATTGCATTACGCTGATTATTATTATTGCCTCACTAAGTATATGATAAGTCCGTAAAAAAGTCATATTTAGGACCTTTTCACTTAAATTATTGATTGTCTAAGAGCCATTTAAGACCATATAGATGCATTTAGGAGCATATAGTTACATGTGGTAGAATTCTAGTTGTCGATATATTTTATTTTGTAATCAGTGCTGCTTTATGGGGAAGGTGTTTATTTGGTGATGTGTAGGAGTTGAGAGCAAGGAAAAGAAAAAGGGAAATACTGTGACATAAAGAGACTGCTGAGAAGAATGAAAATGCCGACTTGGAATTTCGAGATTGAAAAAAATGAAAGAAGATATTTTGGAGCTAGTTGTCCCTATTTTCACGTGATCTCTGATCAGGAGCAAGAAATCCACCCGGAGCTTCGCCTGGAAGGGATCAGTGCTTCTACAGCCGATCTTGCTGAACCAAGCCGCCCTACTACTGATCATGTCTGTCCTTTTCCTTCTGCAGTAGGATCCTGTCGAGTACTCAGCCATCCATCCAGGCTGGACCACTGCCAGCTCTGCCCGATCCTCACGTGAATTAAGCATAATTTAGGGTATCTTTGGAATTTTGACACAAACCTTTATGTTTTTCTCCCCTATAAATAAAGGATGGAGCCATAATCAATCCTATTTGTCGTAGCATTTCTCCATTGACAAGCTTGAGGGAGTGGCGTTCTAGATGTCCGAGAAGAGCTAGTTTGTTGGGACAGTTCGTGGTGGCTGAGGGAAGCTTCGGCAGTGCACGACGAAGGCTTTTCCTCATTCCCTTTGCTCTTGTTTTCATATTTTATTATTTAGGTTGTAAGGAATAGATTAACTTGCTTTGTGCTTGTTTGTTGCAAACCCCACCATGAACTAATCCTAATTAGTGGGAGTTTATTTTGGATATTTAAGTTTTACTTTAATGAATGGTTATTTTTATGTGTTATAATTTGTTTTGTTTATGAAGCATAGTACCTTAAGGTTTTAGGAGCTATTAGAGTAGATATTCCTTAGGAGATTACTTAGGGTTCGAGAGAATGTCTAGGTAGCACATCCTTTGTGTTTTAGAGAAACAAGGGAGGAATCATATAAGCATGAGGTACTAGATAGTAATTAGGCCTAATCCACCTTAGAGATAAGGCTAGGATTTCATTCGAATAAAAGGAGTTGTGCATAAGCGATAGGTTAGATATTAAATTTGCCGCAAAAAGGTAGTGTAGGGGCTTATGCCAACCAGTTTTACCAGGGCATCTTCAATCCATCGAAACCCTTACTAGAGATAGCATAGGGCACCCTGGTAGACTCTGTCAGGAAGATAAGGCGTAGAAGTAAGACCATTCTGAGAAGTGAACTTAGATTTTCCTTAGTGACTCCTATCACTCATTCCTATAGTAGCTTGTCGTGTGAGGAAGATAAAGTCCTAAGTAATTAAATCCTACATTTACATTTAATTTTGCCTTGACATTTCTATTTGATTGCACTAAACACAATTTAATTTGCCAAGAAATTTCCACCCAATTTGCCATGACATATCCATTTGCTACCATATTGCCATCGCTCTATTTCCACATCCATATCAATTTACCACAACATTATCATTTGTACATACCATTACTAACTTTACTTAGGTGACAAAGTAAATTGCTTGGACCAAACTTATCAACTTTCCCCAATCCCTATGGAGACGATACTCACTTATCACTATATTACTTGTTTGATTGTGTATACTTGCACAGAATTGCACATCCATATTTAGTACTCACAAACAGTAGATAAGTTTTTGGCGTCTTTTTCGGGGATTGGCAACTGGAAGTTAATTAGTTTTGTCATAGCATTTTTATTTTACTTGTTTATTTTTTATATAGTTTTACTTTTTATTTTCCTTATCTTTTCCAGGTTAGTCTTGGTGTATAACCAGAAGAAACTCTAGTGAGCCATTAAAACAAGTTGAACCTGAGTTCGAGAGGCTTTTTAGGAGAAGAAGATGTGCTCAACGTGAAAATATGTATCAAATTAGAAATCAAGGCATTGTTCATGAGAAAGATCAAGATTCCGAGGCAATTCCAAATGCTGGGAATGCAGCCAGACCTCGTGCCATTTGTGATCACTTAAACCCAATCATAGATGACTTAAATCCTGGAATTGTGGAACCATAAATTTAGGCAACCCACTTCAAGCTCAAACCTATCATGTTCAATATACTGAATTCCATATGACAATTTGGGGGCATGCCAAATGAAGATGGCAGGTACCATATTCGTAACTTCTTGGAGGTGTACGATTCTTTTTGTCAACAAGGAGTGCACGAAGATGTCTTGAAGTTAAATTTATTTCCATATTCTCCGCGTGACCAAGCAAGGGCTTGGTTGAGTAGCGTTCCAGCGGGTTCAATGAAGTCTTGAACTGATATGTTAAAAAAACTTTTGCTACGGTATAATCCTCCGACCATAAACACCCAATTGAGGAACGACATCGCCTCTTTTCGTCAAGCTGATGACGAATCAATGTGTGAATGTTGGGATCGGTATAAAGGACTTCTTAGTAAATGTTCAAACAATGGTTTTCAAGTTTAGACGCAAGTGTTGATATTCTATAATGGAGTTAATGCACCCACGAGGATGATGCTAGATGCCTCAGTAAATGGGACATTACTTGACAAATCACCAACAGAGGCATTTATCATTCTAGATAGGATTGCCAACAACAATTATCAATTTCCATCTACAAGGCTTGGACTTGGGAGAAAATCACATGGAGCTTTCGAGCTAGACTCTATGGATACGGTGTCTACCCAACTTGCTGCTACCACCAATATGTTGAATAATTTGCAAAGACCAAGTGAGTTGAGAGAAGTAAAGGCAGCTAATTCAACATGTTTATTATGCCACAGCAATCACCATGAGACTGAGTGCCTGACCAATCAAGAATCCATCAACTATGTGGGAAACTACAATCAAGGTAATAATAACCCCTATTCTAACACATATAATCCTTGGTGGCGACATTATCTAAACTTTTCGTGGGGAAATCAAGGAACCAGCAACGCTCATCAACCAATTCGACATAAGAATTTTAATGACTCCCAAGGTTTTCAAAGGAATATGCCATGGCATAATTCTAACAAGGGAGGGCCATCTTCATCTAACACCAGTTCTTTAGAGGCTAAAATCCAAGAGTTCATAGCAGCAATGAAGACAATGCTACAAGACCGTGCGACCTCCATCAAAAATCAAGGGGCCTTGTTTCAGAGCAACAAATCATCGCTAAGGGCATTGGAGGGTCAGGTTGGTAAAATTATCGTGGCATTACAAGAACATTAACCAGGACATCTGCTGAGTTAAACTAAAGTCACAAAACCTCATGGTAAAGAAAAATGCAGTGTGCTAACTCTACGGAGTGGAACACAGATCAATGTCGAAGATAAGTATGGGGGAAGACAAAATGATGATTCATCCCCTAAAACTGAGCAAGTTGAGCAAGAAATGCTAGAGGAAGCACCAGAGGATGAGGATAAGGATGAGGGTTCATCGAGTAAAGTGACTGAGAAGGAAAAAAAAATGCCAAGGCAACTTCTATTCACACCCCGTCAGTACAAGAAGTCAGAGCCCCACCTCCTTTCCCACCAAGACTGAAGAAGCATAACGATGATATTCAATTCAAGAAGTTTGTTAACATTTTGAGTCAACTTCAAATCAATGTTCCTTTTCTGGAGGCTATGGAACAAATGCCTACATATGCTAAATTCCTCAAGGAGATTGTTACAAAGAAAAGAAAGGTTGAGCAGTACGAGATAATTGCCACGGTAAAAGAATTTTGCTATTCTTTAAGTAAGTTACCACCAAAGAGACATGATCCGGGTAGTTACATCATTCCATGTTCGATAGGAGACAAATTTGTTGGGAAGGCAGTATGTGACCTTGGCTCAAGCGAGAACTTGATGCCTAAGTCAATTTTCGCGAAGCTTGGGATAGGAAATGCGAGACCCACCTCTGTCATCTTGCAATTAGTGGATCGTTCACATGTGTGTCCTGAAGGGAAAATCGAAGATGTAATCGTACGGGTTGACAAATTTGTATTTGTAGTCGACTTTCTGATTCTAGACTGTGAGGTCGATGCCACAACACCCATTATTTTGGGCAGACCCTTCCTACCCACTGGTCGTATTCTTATCGACTACGAGAGGGGTGAGCTGATAATGATAGTGGCCGACCAATGTGTCATGGTGAATGTCTTTCGATCTCTCAAATACATGGATGATTAAGAATAATGTTAGAACATATTCGAAGTGGATACAATAATCGTAAGAGAAACATATCAATTTTACCATGACAATTTTATTCAGCTGGAAACTGATGAGAGGTTATTTAAAGACTTAAAGGCCGAAGAGCCTAATGATTTTTCTTCCGATGAATAACAAGCTAGTATCCTAACATCTAGCCTAGGTACGCATTTTGAACCCCTTAATTTTGATTAATTTGTTCATCCTAAGCCCTCATTACAACATGCTCCTGCCATAGAGAAAAAGAATTTTCCACAACATCTTAAATATGCTTATCTGGGTAGTAATGAAACTTTAACTGTGATTATTTCCTCTTCCCTTACTCCTAACCAAGAATTTAGTCTGCTAAGTGTTTTGTCACAGCATAAGAGAGCGTTATGATGAACAATGGCAGATTTGAAGGGAATAAGTCCAACAATATACATGCACAAAATCCTGCTGGAAGAATGCCATGGCAAATCCATAGAACCGCAGCGAAGATTAAACCCAATCATGAAGCAAGTTATGATGAAAGAAATTATCAACCGGCTTGACGCTGGAGTGATTTACCTCATTTCTGACAGTTCTTGGGTGAGTCCCATCCAATGTGTACCAAAGAAGGGAGGCACAACCGTGGTGACAAGTGAAGACAATGAGTTGCTACTTACACGTACTGTCACCGGGTGGCAAATCTGCATGCATAATATTAAACTCAACAAGGCCACCAAGAATGATCACTTCCTTTTGCCGTTCATCGATCAAATGTTGGATCGTCTCGCTGGCAAGGCATATTATTGTTTCTTGGACGGATACTCGGGGTATAATCAAATTGACTTCACACCATAGGACCAAGAGAAAACAAAGTTCACATGTCCCTATGGCATATATGCTTTTCGAAGAATGCCTTCTGGACTCTGTAATGTCCCGAAAACTTTTCAGCGCTATATGTAAGCCATATTTTCAGACACGGTTGAGGATTTTCTAGAAATTTTTATGGACGACTTCTCTATTTCTGGAGATGACTTTAAAAAAATGCCTAGGTAATCTGGCAAAGGTACTCAAGCGATATGAGGAGGACGATCTCGTGCTGAATTGGGAAATGTGTCACTTCATGGTGACTGAAGGCATTGTTCTAGGCCATAAAATTTCAACAAAGGGTATTGAAGTGGACAGATCCAAGATTGAGGTAATCGAGAAGCTACCCCAACCAAATTCTGTCAAGGGCATTCAGAGTTTACTTGGACATACTGGGTTTTATAGACGATTCATCAAGGACTTCTCCATGATATCTAAGCCCTTGTGCACCCTGCTTTAGCAAAACACCATTCGTTTTCGATCAGAATTGCCATGGTGCATACAATGAGCTGAAACGAAGACTTATTTCTGCACCTATCGTGGTTCCCCCATATTGGACATCATCATTCGAGTTAATGTGTGGTGCAAGTGATTTTTCTATGGGAGTTGTGCTTGGGCAACGTAGAGGTAAATTTTTTCATGTTATATATTATGCTAGTCGTACCTTTAATAAGGCACAATTGAACTAAACTACCACTGAGAAAAAATTACTTGCCGTGGTATTTGCATTTGACAAGTTTAGGCCATACTTGATAGGCACCAAAGTTATTGTTCACACTAATCACTCAGCTATAAAATACTTAGTGAACAAGAAGGATGCCACGCCTAGACTTATTAGGCGAATATTACTTCTGCAGAACTTTGACTTAGAGGTAATCGATAGGAAAGGTACTGAGAACCAGGTTGCAGATCATTTATCTAGGCTAGAGAACATTTAAGATTGCCATGACATTTTTTATATTAAAGAAGAATTCCCTGATCAGAAAATTTTATATGTCACGGTAATTTCGTGGTACGCTGACATTGTTAATTTTCTTGTAAGTGGTATTTTTCCTTATGAATTGAACAGCCAGGGTAAGAAGAGGTTTTGGCATAATGTCAAGTTCTATTTTTAGGATGATCCGTATTTGTTTAAACAATGCGCTGATCAAATGATTCGATGATGTGTCCTTGAAGAGGAGCAACAAGACATTCTACACCATTGCCACACAGCTTCCTGTGGAGGGCATTTTGGAGTTGCGAGGAATGCTGCAAAGGTCCTCCAATCAAGCTTCTATTGGCCATCATTGTTTAAGGATGCTCACGAATTTTGTAAAGTATGCAATAGATGTCAGCGCACTGGGAACATTTCCAGACGACACGAAATGCCATTATAAAATATTTTGGAGATAGAGCTCTTTGATGTTTGGGGCATTGATTTCATGGGACCATTCCCATCTTATTTTGGAGACTTGTATATTTTTCTTGCGGTTGACTACGTATCTAAGTGCGTTGAAGTGATTGCCACACCAAGGAATGACTCTAAGACGGTGCTCAAATTTCTTCACAAGAATATCTTTACTAGATTTGGAGTACCAAGAGCCATCATTATTGACGAGGGCACTCACTTTGATAACAAGCTAATTGCTAAGGCATTATAAAAACACGGAGTTCGACATAAAATTTCCACTGCATATTACCCACAAACCAATGGGCAAGCTGAAGTGTCCAACCATGAAATCAAGCAAATCTTAGAGAATGTGGTGAACCCTATAAGGAAAGACTGGTCCCCAAAGCTAGACGAAACACTCTGGGCTTATCGGACGACATTCAAAATACCTCTGGGAATGTTACCTTTCAAGATGGTATATAGAAAAGCATGTCACCTACCCATGGAATTAGAATATAAGGCATATTGGACAATGAAGAAGTTGAACTTCGACGCGCAACTGGCTGGGGATAAAAGGTTACTCGATCTGAATGAAATGGAAGAGTTTCGAGAACAAGCATATGAAAATGCCAAGATTTACAAAGAAAAAACCAAGAAGCGGCATATTGGCCAGCAAGTGATGTTGTTTAACTCAAGGATCAAGCTATTCCCTGGGAAACTGAATTCTCGAAGGTCAGGACCATTTGAAGTTCACCATGTTTATCCTCATGGCGGTGTGGATATTAAGAACATGGACAATGGGTTCATCTTTAAAGTTAATGGCCTGCATCTAAAGGCATATCAAGGAGTCCAACCCATGAGTGACAAATCTGCATTTCTCTTGCACGATGTTGATATTGGCCAAGCATCTTGAAGATGTCATGACATTTTAGATTTACTCCTGTGCATAAATAATATTTTGCTATCATTTTTTTATATTTTCTTTTAAGTGGTTATTTTTATTTTTCTTTGCAAGATCCATCCCACATAGCCAGTACGTGATACCGTACGGTGGAAGCTAAAGGAAAAATGGGCGGCAACAAGGAAAGAAAAAAGGAGGGAAAACTTTTTCACTTTTTACTTTTTCTTTAGGGTTTAATTTTTTATTTTTACTTTGTCTCTTTCCCGCCTATACCCCACCAACTCATTAAATATCCACCCAAAATTTTTATTTTGTTCCTATCTACTTTAATTTTTCACTTTACTTTATTTCTTCTTCTTCATTTCCTTGCGTCGAACCTCTATAACTAATAAAAGCTTCAAGATTTTTCATTTTATCTTGTTTTAAGCATTACCATGGGAAGATCCCGCCCATCTAGCTCGGCTGTAACATCTCCACCACGCTTCATGGATGAAGCCGCACAAAAACAATTTCAAAACCTTAAAAACCGTCGGGTGTTCTTCGATTTTGGATTTGTCTTCTCTGATGAGGAAGATGTCAACCTAGGCAGTGATGTGATCGACATTGTCAACCAGAAAAAGTGGAAAAATTTTGCCAAGCACCCTGAGAACATAAGCGCGTCACTGGTGAAGGAATTCTACGCAAACATCACTGAGCCGAATTAACATGTCGTAGTGGTTCGTGGTATTTCCATTCGCTTCACTTCCTCTGCTATTAATTGCTATTTTAAATTTTATGATGTTTTCGAAAACCACACCACTTTCATGAAAGAAGCATACAATGAAACATACCATGGCATTTTGGAAGACCTATGTCTTCTCGACACATAGTGGAATGGCCAGCAAATGAGTCGTATGACAGTGGATCGAGAGAAGTTGCAACTGAGAGCCAAGTTGTGGAATCACTTCATAAAGCACAAGCTTCTACCTACTTCCCACAACACCACCCTCTCATGTCATAGGATGCTTCTGTTGTATTCTATTATATTCGGGCGTTCCATCGACATAGGCAAAATTATCGTGAAACAAGTTCATACCTACCTGAAGCGACCTGTCAGCTCCTTGGTATTTCCAAATCTCATTACGACTCTCTATCGTAAGAAGAAGGTGCTCGATGAGCAATTTGACGAAATATTACCTGGTGTGGCTAGTCTCACAAAGGCAAAGATCCCTATGTTACTTGGATTTAAGTAAGCCAAGGGAAAGGACAAAGAGAAAACCACGTCTCGAGCTACTATAACTCCAAATGCCAGGGTAAAACCAGATGCCCTAGAAGAAGTCACTAAGAACACTCAAGTGCAAGTCGAGTAGTTGTCCTAAAAATGATGACCTACTTTTCCTATGCCAAGCGCCGAGATGAATTCCTCCCCAATTCTTTCCTCGAGATTCTCCCGCACGCAAATTTCAACATCTCAGTCTTCCCTTTCATGCTCATGTAACCATCTAAAAATCTGGATGCATCTGGAGATGTTCACCAACCTGCCAATGAAGATGCCCACCAACCCGTCAGTGAAGAGGTTCACCAGCCAGCCGATGAGAAAGAACCAACTAACCCTGATCCATTCCATATTGTGTCGCCAACTGAAAATCGAGAAGCTAACCTTCAACTTGCACATGTCCTAGAACCCCCGTAATTTGTTGAGCCACTGGAGGAGGAACGCCCTGACATGTCGCAGCTTGTCGCGCCAATAAAGGAAGAACACCATGAAATACCACAGCTTACAGAGTCAATGGAGTATGAACAATCTGAGATGTCGCGACAAGTTCCTTTGCGCAGGAGCAGACGCTGATTGAAGAAGGTGTCAAGCGCAAAGAGCCCCAGCTTTCAAAAGTCCCAGAAGACCCCAGTACTCCACTTGCTGTGCCAACATCTGAATCTGAACACTCCAACCCCACACAACTACGAAAGTGTACCCGTCATACGACTGTCGCCCTACCATAAGCATGAAGTCAAGGTACCTTGTATTGCATTGCATTTCATAGCATGTAGTATAATTTTCCTTAGTTTTTAGTAAGCATTGAGGACAATGCTTGTCTCAAGTTTGGGGGAGGTGGGGTTCTCTCAAATCATTGCATGATAGTATTAGTATATGAATATGCCATGACATTATTAAGTGTTTGAATAATTCAGTGGAATAAATTAAGGATTCCCGATGATGATGAATTCTTTATAGCTAGGATAGAATATACATGACTGGTTGAGGATGATAGAACCAACTCTAGAACTTGCTTATTTGAAATCCTTAAATAAACGATTGTATGTTTTCCATGATTGAGAAACTTAGAAATTTTTTATAATAGAATTCTTAAATGTCGCGGTATAAAACTTTGAATGATGAAAATCCCACATAAAAAAATTGAAAATGAATGAAATGAAGCTGTGAATAAATGTCTCGGTATATCTATAGAGGGACACTTCGCTATACCATTGCATTTCCTAGAAACTGCATATAAATGAATGGCAACTATGGCATATGAGTGGATGAAAGTAGTCACGAGATGACTCTACCTGAATAGCTCGGGGGTGAAATGTATGCTCCCTTTCATTTAGAGTGTGGGATGGTAGGTGTGATAGGTTGACTCCCCTCGTAGCAGAATTAATGAAAGAAAAGAAAACAAGATGGGAGTAAAAATTGTAAATGTCGTGGCAAATTAAGAAATCTTGTTTAGAAACTTTTTAGGTTTGTTAAGCATGGACTGGATACAAACACACACACACACCTACAAAAAGAATCTTGCCCTAGGGGACAGTACTTGATTTCTCAAACTAGTCTAGCATGTTGATATTAAATGTTGAGGGCTGAAATTTTATCCTATATAACTATTATGCCTCTGAACTTGCCATGGTATTTTTGTTTTACTTAATACTATCCATTGCTTGAGGGCAAGAAATATTTTAAGTTTGGGAGTGTGATAACTCCATAAAAAGGTCATGTTTAGGACCTTTTCACTTAAGTTATTGATTGTCTAAGAGCCCATTTAGGACCATATAGATGCATTTAGGAGCATATATATTTGTATGTGGTAGAATTATGGTTGTCGCGACATTTTATTTTGTAATCAGTGCTACTTTATGGGGAAAGTGTTTGTTTGGTGATGTGAAGGAGTTGAGAGAAAGGAAAAGAAAAAGGGAAATAACGTAACATAAGGAGACTATTGAGTAGAATGAAAATGCCGACTTGGTTGGAATTTCGAGAGCGAACAAAATGAAAGAAGATGTTTTTGGAGCCAGTTGTCCCTATTTTCACGTGATCTCTTACTAGGACCAATAAATCCACCTAGAGATCCGTCTGGAGGGGGTTAGCGCTACTACAGTCAATCTTGCTGAACCAACCAACCCTGCTGCTGATCCTGTTTATCATTTGCCTTCTATAGTAGGATCCTGTCGAGTACTCAGCCAGCCATCCAGGCTGGACCAATGCCAGCTCTGGCTGATCCTCACGTGAATTAAGCATGATTTGGGGTATCTTTGGAATTTTTACACAAACCTTTTGGGTTTTTCTCCCCCTTTAAATAGAGGACGAAGCCATAATGGTAGGAACTTTTGAACCACTCCATTTTGAGCTTATATATAGAGAGAAAAAGGCCTCTCCTTTTTTTGTCAATCCTATTTGTCGTGGTATTTCTCCATTGAAAAGATTGAGGGAGTGGCATTCTAGGAGTCCAAGAGGAGCTAGTTTGTTGGGACAGTTCGTGGTGGCTGAGAAAGATCTGACAGTGCACGTCGAAGGCTTTTCCTCCTTCTCTTTGCTCTTTGCTTTCATATTTTATCATTTGGGTTGTAAAGAACGGATTAAATTGCTATATGTTTTTTTATTTCGAACTCCACCATTAACTAATCATATTGGGTGGGAATTCATTTTGGATATTTGAGTTTTACTTTAATGAACGGTTGTTTTTCTATATTATAATCTGTTTTGTTTATGAAGCTTATTGCCTTAAGGTTGTAGGAGCTATGAGAGTAGCTATTCCTTAGGAGATTACTTAGGGTTCGAGAGAATGTCTAGGTAGCACATCCTTAGAGTTTAAGAGAAACTAGGGAGGAATCACATAAGCAAGCGGTTCTAGATAGTAACTAGGCTTAATCCACCTTTGAGATAAGGCTAGGATTTCATTCAACTAAAAGGAGTTGTGCATGAACGATAGGTTAAATGTTAATGCTACCGCAAAAAGGTATTGCCAAGACATATCCTATTATCTGGACCAATAGGATCATTGCAGGTGCTTAAGCCAACCCATTTTACCAGGGCATTTTTAATCTATCGAGACCGTTACTAGAGATAGGATAGGGTACCCTGGTAGACTCTATCGGGAAGATAAGGCATAGAAGTAAGACCATTATGAGAAGTGAACTTAGATTTTCCTTAGTGACTCCTATCACTCATTCCCATAGTAGCTTGTCGTGTGAGGAAGATAAAGTTCTAAGTAATTAAATCCTACATTTATATTTCATTTTGCCTTGACATTTCCATTTGATTGCACTCAACACAATTTAATTTGCCAAGACATTTCCACCCAATTTGCTATGACATATCCATTTGCTACCATATTGACATCGTTCCATTTCCACATCCATATCAATTTGCCACAGCATTATCATTTGTACATGCCATCACTAACTTTACTTAGGTGACAAAGTAAAGTGCTTGGACCAAACTTATCAATTTCCCCCAATCCCTATAGAGACGATTCTCACTTATCACTGTATTACTTGTTCGATTGTGTATATTTGCACATAATTCCGCATCCATATTTAGTACTCACAAATAGTGGACAGTATATACTTAGCGTGTAATGATTTTAACGCGTAGGTAAAAATCATAAAATTGGAGTAAGGAGTATCAAACATCAAACTCATCAAGAGGTATATCCACAATATCAGTAATTACATCAATCTGATGTAGTTTAAATTTCTAGTTGAGTTTAGATATAATTAGTAATAAATTATAAGCTAGTCTTGTTGGTAATAATGGATAATGCTTAAAATAAACAATGGATAGTTTATATTAGTGTTGTAATTGTTAAATGAATTACAAATTTAATAATCTAGTAAACAATATAATAAAACGAAGCTATTGATTAAGGTTGAATATAGGCAATTTTTAAGCAACTATTAGTTATGTACTGCTAAGTTGCTACCTGAAATTAGATTTAGTTTGGTTAATTAAAACTAGAAATTATTGTTACTTGCTAAATCGATAATTGGTTTAAATTTAAATTTTATAAAATTAGTTTGTGACATTCTGTGTATTTAGGAATTAAATACGGGTAAGGGTGTTACATGATGTATACTTTAAACTCTCTGGTAGATGGGTTCCAAAGGGTAACCTTATGTCCATTATATGGGTCTGCTAAACAAAATATTCCATTACAAGGACCATCAACTATAGGTAGATACACAAAATTCTCGAAAAGGGTAAGTGAATATTATGTTTTTCTTTAAAGTTTTGGCCTTTCTCGGTTGAAAGTGGAGAGAAATAATTGAAGTCGTCATAGGTGGCACCATTACGACGTTTGAGGAGGAGATTAAGATTGTTGTTTTTGAGGTTGTTCTAATGATTTTTAATAATGAAATGAGCGGTTTAAAAAGATGAAGACCAGGACTTACAAATGCACCTGAAACATGTCAAGTATTTAACGGGAAGATTTGAGAGGATCTCCAATGCCAACACCTTTGGTATTCCAATTCTAGTTTTACTCAATCCTTGCATCTTCTGTAACCCCCTCAGACTGATGCAGGTGGCCCGATCCGATCCAGGGTGTCACATTAGGGTTATCGAAGTGACCCACCATATAAAATCTCATAAAATTAAATTTTTTATTAAAACATGTAATACCATAAAATCATTTATAGATACAAAAGTAAAATTTATAGTATTTATAAGTAAAACAAATTTTAGACTCATGTAAAACAAATTATAACCTACATGCCCCCTAATCACTTACACCGTACTCTACAAGCAACGCCGGTGGATCTCTCCTACTGAAGTCGATAGCTTCACTTGTACGCTTCTTTTAACCTAAAATGATGAGTAATAGAGTGAGCTTTGGAAATCACATTAATACAATACTACCAGTTGATGCTATAGGACATTCAGATAAATGTAGTACAATAAAATTTCCTTATTGAATCAGACGTATACAGATTTTTAGAATAAGATAAGGTTCCACTAGTAGTTCATCGAGTAAAAGCCATAAAGATATCAGTTCATAGGAAACATTCATAGTATCAAGTTTTTAGGAGATCGAATAGGATGTCTAGCGTGTTCCAACCAAAACTAGTGAAAAGATATAAATCTTTTTAAAACAGTAAATGTTTACAACATATTTTCAGAACCATAGTAGAACCTTCCAACCAAACACCGTTATGCAATTCCCTATAACTGCATCCGTAAGGGCTTATCCTAAGCACACAGCAAAGGAAGCCAACCTAAGGGAAATGTATTGGGGCCTATAGACCTACCCAAGTGTATCCTTATGTCCATAAGGATTTACCAACTAGATCAGGGTTATACCTCCATACTCTAGAATCCTACCCATATAAAAATCCAATAGGAATCATTTTTAACCGTAACCCGTAATATCTAGATCGTGATCTAGTTATATGTCATAATCATGATAATGAAACAAACCGTATAAACGATCTCCACCTGTACACCATAAGTAGTCCCATGATTAACCCAAGGGAGAGCCTTGGGGCCTAAGAGCCTAGTTAAGGATCACCTTAGGTCTGTAAGGATTTACCATCTTGATCCGAGTTGTACCTCCATACTCCAGTCTACCCACATAATGTCCCAATAAAACATTTCAAGTAATAACCAATGAAACAGGAAACCATAGTTCATAGCTCAGTAAATTTCCATGCTTCCATAAATCAAGAACAATTCATATTTTTCGGTGAAAATTGAAATCGGAGAACACATACCATGTTGCCATGGTTCACAAACCATTAAATCAATAATTTTGTTAAAACTCATTTCAAAACATATAAAACCGTTATGTAGTACATGTGAAACACACTAGAGTATCCAACTACTTTTCAGAAACACTAAATAGTATTCAGAAAAACATAAAATTTATTTAATCTGATCGGGTTCCAAGAACGAGGTCCTATTGAAAGAAATTAATTATTAATGGAACTAATCCAACATTTAAAGTTGATAGTTTAGATCCTGTTGAGTTAATCGATTGACGGATTTGGCCAAGAGGGGGGTGAATTTGCAATTAAAAATTTGGTGGAAGCTTTTGCAGAAAATTGAAAGTAATTGCACAGCGATTTAGAGTGGTTCAACTTTCTCAATCAAAGTCTACGTCCACTATCTTAGCTATCCATACTAAGGATTTTCCAACAAATTCACTAATTTGTTCTTTCTTTTAAGGCCAAAGAGATAACCTTACAACACCCTCAAGAATATACCCCAATTCTTGAGAACACTCTTTCCCAAAGAGAAGATTACAAATTTGCAAACTTACAAGGAAACCCTCACAAGGTAAGATGTTTGCACAATTCTAGAACAAGAAAAGAACACTCAAAGATAATTACAAATGAGCACAAATGGTGTTCTTGAAAGCAAAATGAATATTGAAAGGAAAATTGGCTTGATTTGCACAAACTTGGTGTTTGAGGCTTTCTCTCTTGTTTCTCTATGATTTCTTGTTGATTAAGGGCTTCAGAACTTGTTTAAATACACCTTGAATCACTTATGAACGTTGGGGATGATTAGTGAAGATCATATAGCCGTTTTAGTGTGAAAACAATTAATAAAACAGCTTGGAGCATGGGGGGAATCGGTTCCTCCTCATAGGGAATCGGTTCCCTAAGTGTAAAATTCAAATATTTCGACCGTTGATCAGGGGGGAATCGGTACCCCCTATGGGGGAATCGGTTCCCTCCGAGCATTCTGGAAATCTCGGAGCCAAACCATTCAGGGGGAATCAGTTCCCTCTGAGCAATCTGGAATTTTTGGCTTTAAAATAGTTCGAAATACTTTGAAAGATTATTTTGAAATTGTTTTAAGATTAAAACTTAATTTTACACTTAAGTAAGGATTAAAAATGATTTTTTGAAATATTTGGAGTAATGTTTAGTAATGTTTTGATATTCGAATAATTATATCGAATATACTTAGAAAATCATTTGGAAAATCTTAAAATTCATTTAACTTAATTTGTTATATCAAAATATCAAAATGTTTTCAACAATCTCCCCCTTTTTGATATAACAAAACATTTTAGTAATTTTAAGATTTTGAAATCAAGTTTTGAAATTACTCCCCCTTACTTTAACACTTCTCCCATTTATCATTTTAAAAACACACACTTCTCCCCCTTTTTGTTAAATCAAAAAGATTCAAAGAAACGTGAAAATCATTTAGCCAATTGATTAGGTATATGTATGCATAAGCTTCTAAGAACACAATCAAGAGAAACGTTAGCCATTAGCTTCATAATCAATATTCATATTTAATGTGATATGGAAAAATTGGTCATATATCTAACATGAAGTAAATGATGCAATAATGAATAAATCACACAAAACATATAAGTTCATACCATCCATTTATCCAACCAAATTCACAATCAATCAATTCACAAATTCAAACATTCCAAAATATTCAAAATGTTAAAACAATAAGTTTGGAGTTCAAAGTAAAACATTTAATCACATATCCGGATCAGGAGGAGGAAAACGAGCTTGTATAGCGGCCATTTCGTTAGTGAGGTCAATAATACGTGCGTTGGTTGTTTCATTATTTACACGCATTTCCCGAAGAATTTCTAATTGTTGAGCTCCCATTGTGGATAAATGAGACTCTATAGAAGTAAAGCGCGAATCCATGGTCGCATATCGGAAATCAAATGTCTCCATAAAAGATTGAAAATATGGAGGCATTTGAGTCGATTGTTGTGCGTGCTCCTCGGGTTGCTCAAGCTCATCTTCGGCTTCATCGATATCCCTCATTAATTGTTCAAACTCTGGATCTTCGTCAGCTTCGAGTGGAGCTTGTGAAGAACTAGCTCCCGGAGTAGTTACTGAAGATCGAACCCATTCACCGGTTTCTTTATTTTTAACCCATCCCGCTCTTGTTAAAGAAAGAAGATTGATTTGTTTCTTAAGAGGAAAGGAGGCATATAGACCAACTCAAAGCTCGGCTTTAGAAAAGAGATTACTAAGGATACAACCGTAAACTAGTGAAGAACAAAGTTTCTTATTTGGCACTAGGTTAACGGTTTCAACAATCTCAGCAAAGATAATCTTGGAAAGGTTTATTTTTATATTGTGTTCAAAACAATGCAACCACCAAAGATCTAAAGCTCTGAGAGTAGAATAACGACCCCCAGATGGTCGAAACCACCAAGTGATCAAGAGATGAAGAAAACGCTCATGAAGATCTAGAACACTTGCACTATCATTTCGTTTATATCATGAGCCTAAAACTTGTTTTTCATTTGATAAACCTTCATTATCGAAGCCTAAGGCATTGGCTATGTAAGCCGGATCAAGATGGAAATATTGACCTAGGAGGTAGGAATGTACACCTATGGTTTTGGTTTTGTCACGATTTTTGATACAAACGGCATTACAATAGAAGATACGAACAAGTTGATGATAGACAACGGGTTCAAGTTCGAAAAGTTTATCAAATTTCCATTCGTGCAAGATAGGGATATATTTAAAGTTAATAGCAACCATAGCTTGAAGAGATGGGATATGTTCTTCCCTAATCTTATACGAGTCAAAATATTGGTAAAACCAATAACGATAATCTTTAGGACCCGGTTGATTTAAACAAGAATTTTGGATAGTCAAGTTAGGATCAAGATTTGGAATAGGATTTTGAGGAATGGGAGGAGGATTTGGAGGTGGATTTGGTTGACGACTAGAACGACTAGATGAAGACCTAGCACGTTTAGGATTGGACATGGTGAAGGAAATCGGAATAGATTGGATAACCTGCAATTTTAAAAACAAATGTATGCAATTCAATTAATCCCAAAACTCAATTGAGTCCTCAATATTTCAAGGTTCTCTAAATCAATCCTAATGGGCAAATTTTTTGAATTTTTTTTGAAAAATATGGTGTTGAGAAACAATATATGTATAGTTTTCATAACAACAACATAATTTAATCAAAACACAATAATTTGAAATTTAACATATTTTTTAATTTCGAAAATTTGAAAATTTTTGGAAAATTCTTGTGTTTTTGATGAAATTAGTTGTAACATCTAGTTTCTAATCACTAAACAATTAATGCCCGATCACTATTTCAACCTAGAACTAATTAAAACTAATCCTATGTTCAAAATCAATGAAATAGAGAGTTTAGAAAAATTTACCTTGAAAGATGAAGATTGAGGGGATTTTGATGTTGTTTGCACGATTTTAATGATTCCAACAGGTTTAGAAGATGATATTTGAATCGAATTCCGATTAATATCGTTGATTTGAGGCAAAAATGGATATTTGAGAAAAATTGAGAGAGAACGGCAAAAGAGGGTTTTGGGGTGTTCTGCCCGATTTTAACAGAACCCCATGGGGGTATCGATTCCCCTGTGGGGGGAATCGGTTGCCATTCAAAGGGGGAATCGGTTCCCTCATGGGGGGAATCGATTCCCTCTGCACCAAAATGATAAAATCTAACTTTTAAGCACACAAAATGCTAAATTAATCTTCTCTAATGGTATAGGCAACTCATATATTGAAAAATAATTATGTTCAAACAATTAAATTAATCTTTAATCAATATTTGAACATAAAATTAATTTTTCATCAAGAATCATAAACTCCCCCTAACTAATAGCAATGAATGCAATCAAAAATTACTATTATGAGCATTTTTCAGTATTTATTAAAAGTGCTGAATTATTTTAAACACTAAGTGAAGATAGGTCAGTTAAACCTAATTCTCTCCTAAGTGTCCAAAACCTTTCCTTATCTAAGGGTTTTGTAAAAATATCCGCTAATTGATGCAAAGTATCAACAAATTCTAGAACTACATCTTCCTTAGTGACATGGTCTCTAATGAAGTGATGTCTAGTTTCAATGTGTTTAGTTCTAGAGTGTTGGATGGGATTTTTAGTGAGACAAATAGCACTAGTATTGTCACACTTGATAGGAATATTACCTACTTCAATTCCATAATCAAAAAGTTGTTGTTTCATCCATAAAACTTGTACACAACAACTACCAGCTGAAATATATTTCGCCTCAGTGGTAGATAATGCAACACAATTTTGTTTCTTTGAAAACCAAGAAATCAGCAAATTTCCAAGGAATTGGCAAGTACCGGAGGTGCTTTTCCTATCTAATTTATATCCTCCATAATCCGCATCAGATAAGGCATGCAAGCTAAAACTAGAGTCTCTAGGATACCAAAGTCCTAAACTAGGAGTGTCCTTAAGGTTTCTAAAGATTCTCTTAACAGCTAGTAAATGTGATTCCTTATGACATGATTGAAATCTAGCACATAAGCAAACACTAAACATAATGTCCGGTCTACTTGCAGTTAGATAAAGCAAAGAGCCAATCATTGACCTATATAATTTAACATCTACACATTTACCTCCTTCATCTAAGTCAAGCTTTGTTGAAGAGCTCATTGGAGTGTCATGAGGTTTCCCATTTTCCAGTCCAAACTTCTTGAGCATATCTTTGACGTACTTAGCTTGATTAATGAAGATGCCATCTTTTATTTGCTTGATTTGGAGTCCCAAGAAAAATGAGAGCTCCCCCATCATGCTCATCTCAAACTCACTTTGCATTAGCTTAGAAAATTCTTGGAAAAGAACATTATTAGTAGAACCAAATATTATATCATCAACATAAATTTGAACTACTAATAAATCTTTACCTTTATACTTTAAAAACAATGTAGTGTCAACCTTTCCTTTTGAAAAACCTTTTTCAATTAAAAAATTTGACAATCTTTCATACCAAGCTCTAGGAGCTTGTTTTAAACCATAAAGAGCTTTTGTCAATTTAAGAACATGATCTGGAAATTTTGAATCTTCAAAACCTGGAGGTTGTTCCATATACACTTCTTCTTTTATAAAACCATTTAAAAATGCACTTTTAACATCCATTTGATATAATTTAAATTCATGAAAACATGCAAATGCTAATAACATTCTAATTGCTTCCATCCTAGCTACGGGAGCGTATGTTTCATCATAGTCTATGCCCTCTTCTTGAGTATACCCTTGAGCAACAAGTCTAGCCTTGTTTCTCACTATATTACCACTCTCATCAAGCTTATTCCTAAATACTCATCTAGTACCTACAGTAGATTTATTACTAGGCCTTTCAACTAATGTCCATACTTTACTTCTCTCAAATTGATTTAATTCTTCTTGCATAGCCATAATCCAATGTTCATCATTTAATGCTTCTTTAATATTCTTAGGGTCTATGCATGAAATAAATGCAACATAATTACAAATATTTCTAAGAGAAGATCGAGTTGTTACCCCTTTGGATGGATCACCTATAATCTCACCACCCTTGACATAGTTGTACTCTCTTGGATAAGATACTTCCCTTTCTTCAATGGTTGGATTCTCAAGAGGACCATGAGTTTCCTCATTTTCGTTTCTTCCTTTGATGATGGTTCTCCAACTTCATGTCTAACATCATTTGTATTTATAACACCTACATCATCATTCACACAAGAATCCTTCCTTGGAAGGGGATTATCATCGAAAACAACATGTATAGACTCTTCTACAACTAAAGTTCTTTTATTAAATACTCGATAAGCTTTAGAATTTAAGGAGTAACCCATAAAAATTCCTTCATCACTTTTAGCATCAAATTTGCCAAGGTTTTCTTTACCGTTGTTTAAAATAAAACATTTACATCCAAAAGGATGAAAATAGCTAATGTTAGGCTTTTTATTTTTTAAAATTTCATATGGAGTTTTCTTTAAAATTAGCCTAATCATTACTCGATTAACAACATAACAAGCAGTATTTGTGGCTTCCGCCCAAAAATATTTTGGCAAATTATTTTCACAAAGCATGGTTCTAGCCATTTCTTCTAAAGTTCGATTTTTCCTCTCAACAACTCCATTTTGTTGAGGGGTTCTAGGTGCTGAAAAATTATGACTAATACCATTAGAATTACAAAATTTAATAAATCCAAGATTTTCAAATTCAGTGCCATGATCACTCCTAACACTAGTTATAGAGTAACCCTTTTCATTTTGGATTATTTTTGAAAATGTGATGAACTGTTCTAATGCTTCATCTTTAGTACTTAAAAATAGAACCCAAGTATATCTAGAATAGTCAGCTACCAAGATCGTTGTTGGTTTTGGATATGAGTTTGTTTTCATTTTTCAATTTTGAAACATCGTTTTTATATTTTAAAAATAATTTCTCATAATCCGAAGCCAACCCATTATATTCCTCTAATAACTCATCATAGGATAAATCATCAAATTCGGATGAGTTATAGGTTACCTTAGAATCTTCCCCAAATGCCATCAAGCACAAGTTAGCTACTTCTTGTTCCTCTTCATCGGAACTTTCTTCATCGCTCCATGTAGCCACATGAGCCTTGTGCTTATTCTTTGATTGACCATTTTTCTTCAATATTGGGCAATCATATTTAACATGCCCTGGCTTTTTGCATTCGTAGCAAATGATTGGGTCCTTCTCTTTCGGTTCATTTTTGAGGCCTTCATTTCGTTTGAATTTTCTTCCTCGATAAGGTCTCATCATTTTTCTGAACCGTTTGGCAAACAATGCCATTTCCTCGTCATCGTCATCGTTATTCGAATTACTCTCATCTTTTGTGGATTTGAGAGCAACTCCAATGTTTTTCTTCTTCTCATTCTCCTTTGGTGTCTCGTCAATCTTGTTGAGGTCCACCTCATCTTCGAGCATCAATTCATGAGTGAGGAGTGACCCAATTATCTCTTCAAGAGTTAAGGACATTAAGTCCTTAGACTCGATGATTGTCGTCTTCTTTGATTGCCACGATTTTGGGAGGGAGTAGACTAACTTCCTCACAAGTTTTTCATTTGAAATGATCTCTCCATATGATTTGAGACCATTGACAATCGTTGAAAATCTATCCGTCATAGCTTTGATATCTTCATTTGGTTTCATCCTGAAATTTTCATAGCTATGCGTTAGAATACTAATTTTAGATTTCTTTACCTCATCGGTACCTTCATGAGTGACTTGAAGTTTGTCCCATATTTCTTTGGCGGTTGTACACGATGAAACTCTTCCGTATTCATCTGGTCCAAGAGCACAAAAAATGATATGGATGGCTTTGGAGTTGAGCTGGAACATTCTTGTCTCTCCTTCACTCCACAGCCTTGGATGAGTGAGAGGTTTGATGTATCCTTCTTCTACAGCATTCCATGCTCCCATGTCACTTGCTTGAATGAAGTACATCATTCTATTCTTCCAATAGGCATAGTTAGCTCCATTGAAGAAAGGAGACTTGTTGACGGGCATCGAGTCGAGACCGGAGTCGAAGTTTGAAGCGGAGGCCATTGATGACTTTGATTATCGATATAACTCTTCCCGAATCGACTCAAGAGGCGATTAAACCTTCAAATGAGTTAGGCTCTGATGCCAATTGTTGAGTTAATCGATTGACGGATTTGGCCAAGAGGGGGGTGAATTGGCAATTAAAAATTTGGTGGAAGCTTTTGCAGAAAATTGAAAGTAATTACACAGCGATTTAGAGTGGTTCGACTTTCTCAATCAAAGTCTACGTCCACTACCTTAGCTATCCACACTAAGGATTTTCCAAAAAATTCACTAATTTGTTCTTTCTTTTGAGGCCAAAGAGATAATCTTACAACACCCTCAAGAATATACCCCAATTCTTGAGAACACTCTTTCCCAAAGAGAAGATAACAAATTTGCAAACTTACAAGGAAAACCTCACAAGGTAAGATGTTTGCACAATTCTAGAACAAGAAAAGAACACTCAAAGATAATTACAAATGAGCACAAATGGTGTTCTTGAAAGCAAAATGAATATTGAAAGAAAAATTGGCTTGATTTGCACAAACTTGGTGTTTGAGGCTTTCTCTCTTTTTTCTCTATGATTTCTTGTTGATCAAGGGCTTCAGAACTTGTTTAAATACACCTTGAATCACTTATGAACGTTGGGGATGATTAGTGAAGATCATATAGCCGTTTTAGTGTGAAAACAATTAATAAAACAGCTTGGAGCATGGGGGAATCGGTTCCTCCTCATAGGGAATCGGTTCCCTAAGTGTAAAATTCAAATATTTCGACCGTTGATCAGGGGGGAATCGGTACCCCCTATGGGGGAATCGGTTCCCTCCGAGCATTCTGGAAATCTCGGAGCCAAACCATTCAGGGGGGAATCGGTTCCCTCTGAGCAATCTGGAATTTTTGGCTTTAAAATAGTTCAAAATCCTTTGAAAGATTATTTTGAAATTGTTTTAAGATTAAAACTTAATTTTACACTTAAGTAAGGATTAAAAATGATTTTTTGAAATATTTGGAGTAATGTTTAGTAATGTTTTTATATTCGAATAATTATATCGAATATACTTAGAAAATCTTAAAATTCATTTAACTTAATTTGTTATATCGAAATATCAAAATGTTTTCAACAAATCCCTCTATGATTCAGGTGCATCAGGAAGTTGTTCAGGAAACTTTATATAGAATAATTCTATATTCAGATTTACATAAAGTGATTCCATTACTCAAACCATTAGGGTATTCAGGATTATGCATTGAATTAACAGGATGTTAGTCCAACTGAACTAAAAGATATTCAGAATCCTTTGCTTTTGAGTTACTTGTGTGTTTAGACATGAACGGAGTGATTTGAGCTGATAAGGGAGAAACAAAGATTCAAGACATTTACAACCTATGTCGATCTATCAGATTATCAAAATAACTTGATCTAAACAACTCCCAGAACTAATGCATGTCTATCGATCAATTCGATGCCCTTCCAAGGTATTCACTATTTAATACCAACATTTCATGTCCATAGATCACCTTCAGAATCATCACTGGATATATCTTAAGGAGACGAATATATATTCTAATGGTCTTTATTTCATTTCCACGTTGCAACACAGTCAAGAAATGTTGACATACTTGATTCGTGATTTACAACTCATGGGGACAATACATCATGCAAGTTCATCAGTGTTTCCCGACTTATCCAAGTCACTCACTTAGTTATAAGTCATTGAGGTTACTTAGGTCATTTATTATTCGAGGTTGATTTATACTTTTCAGAGATGAAAGCATTATTTATTATAGTGCTTAGGCACTCCTTAGGTCATTTTACATTTCAGAGGCATTCCAATATAAATTAAGAATTTATTTCGATGATTCCAAAGTTCAAGTGAATCATAACATAAATTCTTATGTCATCCCCCTTATTATAACAATCCATTATACCTTTTACACTTTAAGTGTATCATCAAAATTCCACTCAATTCTATCAGTGGCATACTTTCGATACATTGGCTTGAATGCAATCTAGTCCATTTAGCGTTCAGGGTATTTTGTTCCATTGATTATTGGAGGTTATTATTATAGTTATTACGAAGCTCGAGGATATTTTAGTAGTTCTTTTAAATTCAATCATTTGCAGTTTCTCAGATAATTAGCCAAATATGTCATTTCAGAGTTATTTTTCACCATCTGGGGAAGTCTTGGTCCTTTTTTCCATTACAATGGCATTTCGTAATTTTATCTAACAGGGCTATTTTTGGTAATGTCTTATCCAAATATTTTCGGTATTTATCCTTAAAAGAACTTAATCAAAACTTACACATCTTGAAGTCAAGTCGTTTATTTTTGAATCACCGAACATATTATAATTATTATTTCCGATTGATATTCTAATTTCTTAAGCAAGTCATAAAAGTTCTATTCGGTTACCGACTTTTGTAGTATTTTGATCGAGTTTAGGAAGTCATCACTACATACATGAGACCACTTATACTCCTCCATACAGAAATCGATACTAACATGTTCCATAAAGCATGAAACAGGTAGTGATGTATTACCTCGGTTTCTACGCCATACAGATCGACCATTTAAACTCCATTCGATCGCCCTCAAACTTTAATTCAACGTCCAATAATCCCTCGGATACTAAGCAACCAATTTTACTCCAGAAACTAAACTTAATTTGGAAACCAAATTTAATCTGAAGATAAAACATTGAAAAACAGTTTACCAGGTGTGAATCTGGCAAAACTGTCAAAATCGGACTTAGGACGCCAAAAACATAAAATAGGGTTTTTCAAAAAAGTTTACTTTTTGTTCAAAGTCAATGGTAACAGTCAAAGTCAATGGGTTGACTTGGACCAGGTTGACTCGGTGACTACACCAGACCAGGCGGGTCGGGTTAGGTTAATCGGTTCTGGAAATTTCCTTGGAGCCAAAACAAGGCCCACGCGCACCCGGCAGGACGTGGGACGCGTTCGGCAGTGACAAGGGTTATTCCAGCCGGTAGTTCACTCCCGAAGCATCCTAACATCAATTCAGGCCAATTTTGACCAATTCTGACCAATTCAGACCAATAATATCCATCAAAACCAAGCCAAAACTAGAAAACATTAAATAATCGAACGATCTCGACTAACCCACGAGAATGGCGTAACCTTGGACGACGAGATGGGTTCTGATCGGAATCACCTGGGGAACACCAATGTGTGGGCGGTGAGACTAATATGTGGTTGGAATGACCGAAATTAGTGAAGAAAAGCGACAACGATAAAAATAATTTTCTCCCTTCGATTAACAACGTTCGATTTGGGTCGCTGACGGGTAGAAATTGATCATCGAAGAACGCTGGTTCTGATGATGTCAGAGGAGCACGACAACGGCTGCCGGACGACGAGGGTTTGGGAACTGGGTGAGGCTTCGATTGGGGGGAAAGAAATTAAGGATTTGAATTATTAATTTGGGGATTTTTGGGCATTAAAAAGGGAAAATGGGGTTTATTTTTCCATATCTCACAATAACGGAAAAATTCAAAAATAAGTCCCTAAATTTCCTGAACTTTCTAAACCTGACAACCAGTTTCAAAAACTTTTAATTTGACCTCTAAATTGGGGTGTTACATCTTCTTCCTTTTCACCGTTTCCTCTGTGTTTTCTATTCAAGATTTTATCTTGGCGAAAATAAATGAGAACTTAAACAAATGAAAATAATGAAGACAAAAAGAATAACATGCAACATCTCATGTTTTTATTTAGGGTAAACCACATCAATGGCAATTAATCTTTGAGTATGTTTTAGTTTTCTTCAGTAAAATTTCAAAAGTAATAAATTGATCATTAATATTATTAATTTATAATAAAATGACCATTTTACCTTCTCCTCGTTAAATTGATAATGTAACAACATTAAAAAAGATTAATATTTTATATTATTCTTAAACTATTTCGAAAATATTAAATAGATCGTTGAAAAATAATTTTATATCTAAATTATCTCATTGATTTTCATTTTTTTCAAACACTCCACCATTGAATCCCATAATTCTCCAAGAATTTGGCCTTATTTTTCTTGCAACTGCTCACAGTAAATCATCGACAAAGAAATTGCAAACTTCATCGCAGTACTAAATGATGAAATCATGCTATTCCATCTCCACAAGTTGTTTTAAACGACCGGAAGCAACTGCTCATGGAGGATGGCGAAGAACAAGCTGTCGCGTTGGTTATACTGCCGTTGCCGCTACCTCCATTGCTGTTGTTGTATTCATGTCAATGTGAATTTGAATTTAAGTTGAATCAATGTGAATTTTTAAGGATGTTTTCTTTAAGCCGTGGAGAATTGAGGGGCTTGCTTTTCAATTTAACCAATTTTGTTTGTATGGGTTATTTTTCCATCAAATCACCGATTTCAGCATTTGATTTGAAATTCAATTGTTACCTTATCTTGATAAAATCTTATTTTCCTTTTATCTATTTATTTATTTTAAATGTTTATTTTCTAAATCTATTATTTATTTCTTTTAATAATAATTTCATGTATATATATTTAATTCAAGGTTAATGAGAAGGGTTGTCACTATCCTTTAAATTCCCCCTTTGTCAAGAAACTCCATTAGACGTCCAACGTAAAACCATAGTATTATCTCACCAAGATCAGTTCTGCAACATAGGTAAATTAGGTCTGCAATTAGGGTTAAACAAAATTTGACTCGATTCGGAAAATTAATTTTTTTTTTCATTTTCGAGTTTTTTGAGTTAACTTAAATTATCAATTAGATTTTCGAGTTGAGTTTAATTTTTGAAATTTCAAGTTACTAGAAAAATCAATATTTTGACTATGTATTTTGATAGTTTTACGTTATGGTCCTTGATTTCATTATTCCTTTGATTTCTGCTTAATTTTAAGTCAAAATTTTACCAAATTTGAACCACATACTTCCTAAACCATTGTAGAATACATATGTACTTTCAATTTCTCTTTTTGTTAACAAGTTTTGTACTTTTCAATTTAGTCCCTCAATTTTTCATAATTTCCTTATTTTTTTCAATTCATCATGTATTTTAAGTTCGTTTTCACCAAATTTGAACAACATGCTCATATACCACTATATAATATCTATGTAACTTCAATTCTTATTTTTTACTAAAAATTGACTCTCTTGTTTATTTAGTCCTTTAACTTTGCATTTTACTCAATTTGATCTTTTGATTGTGATTGTTTGCAAATTCTTTCTTCCCATCAATTCCTTGGCTCCTTTATACTCTCATCAATATTTTTACCCTCAAAATATTTTTTTTAAAATATAATTTATGAATATAATTTATAATTTTAGCTTATATTTGATATATTAAATAACATTATAACGTGAAAAGAATATGAAATATATATCTTAGATAGTTAGAGAAAGTCAAAAAATTAGAACTAATCCTTCTCATAATAATATAAATCATTATAATAAAATTAGTATAGAAACTCGAATAACTTGACTCAAATTTCTTAAATTCGACTCGAGTCAAAAAAATTTCATGTTAAGTTCGAGTTATAAAGTACGACTCGTTAACTAGAATAACTCAAAATTTTTTGATTTGACAAGAGTCGGCTTGATTGAATGCTCACCCCTATCTGCAATGTAGGTCGGTCCAAATTAATTTAGATGAAATTTTAGAATCTAGAGAGCAAAAAAAAACCCACAACTCCATTTCTTTTATGTATTACCACTACACTAATCAAGTATATATGTTTTTGAAAACTCTTGAACTTAATAAAACAATTTGTTTTTATCGACACCGTTTTTCACCCAAGTGGAGAAAAACGAGTACCAACATAGGGATTTTTCTTTGAAAAGTTTTGAAATGTGAGGAGTCGCCATCAATCATTTTAAGGTGCGGTCGGGACACCATAAAAATCGGGTAATTTTAATAAAACATTTTATTTTATCAAAATACTAAGTTTAGGGTCTATGAAAACTAAAAAACAAGTTCGGGAGTCAGTTATCATTGGAAAGGATCAACACTCCCACAACGCCCAAAAATTGGTACCTAGTCGGTTACCCTATATTTAAGAAATTACAAATATTGAGTTTGAACTTTATTTAGTCGAATACTCACTATAGATGCAATGCTGAAAAGGATATTTTTTTATTAAAGCCAATAACATTCGCCCCTAGGATGAATGTGGGAGATTAATTGTTGTTGTAGCATCCCAAAATCAGGGCTAGTGACTAAAATAGAAGTTTTGAAACTTTGAGGTTTGATTTCAAAATATTGAAAAGTTCAGGGACTTAATTGGGAATGTTTTTGTGAAGAATTGTTTAGTAAATATTTAATGAAGTAAGGATAAATTGGCCTTTTCAAAGGAAGATTTTTAATATTCCTTTATAAAGGATATAACCAAGTGGAAATGGGAAAGAAAAGTCTGGAGAGTTGGGTTCAGTTTCTTCTTCTTCCAGTGAGTTCAGTTAAAGGTGAGTTTTGGTAAAATGATTATTTCTTGATTTTTAAGTTTAGTTTTGATTCTTAGTGTGTTAAGAGATTAATTAGAGATTAAAATGTGTTGAAACTCCAAGATGGATGAGTTATGAAGGATTAAATATGAAGAGTTTTTAAAGTGAATTATTAAAAAATAATGAGTTCTTGGATTTTTAAGTGGAATTTGACTTGTCATAAGTTGAAATAAGAAATTCAATGTGTTAGAAACAAATTTTTAACATGTTGATTTATTGGCTTGATTATTAAATTCAAGTATGTATGTGGGATATTGGATATTAGGATGACTTAAAGTGATCTAAGTGGGTTAGAATAAGTGTAGTTGAGCTTAAAGGACTAAAATAAGGTTATTGTAGAAGAATTAAGTAAGTTTGGTAAGATTCTAGAGTAAGAAAAATGAATTATGGGCATGGGGTATCGATATTGTTCATCCAATACTGATACTTCAAGGAGAAAATGGTCAAAATTTGAGAGAGAGTATCAATACTATATGAATCAACATCGATACCATAAGTAAAAATTTGATAAGATACTCAAGGATTATCGATACTCAGAAGGGTAGTATCGATACCAAGAGTACCAATACCATAAGGAAAGTATCGGTACCATTTTTGAAATGAGGATTACGGAATGCAAAATAGGTATCGATACTGTGGAGGGGATCGATACTACTAGCATATGAGTATCGGTACTACAACAGTAGTACAGATACTGCTTAGGTGGAGATTAAGAAAGTAATGCTTTGTTTATATTATAATTGTAATAATCCTTTCAAGTAATTTGAATCTCGATATTTATTGGAATGTTTATTCGTGTAGATATCGATCAAGAGCAAAGTCCGGACAAGTCGAGAAGTAATAGTCATCAAGAAAAAGATAAGAGATCGGTATTGACTAGTGAGGCCAAGTAAGTGTATACTTGTTGGTATATGATGTTTTAGGGAAATAAGACTTGCGATGAGTCTATTTCTTATATTATAATGTGAATTCATGAATATAGGCATGTGTTGATATGATTCTTATGTGTGATTGAGTAGTAGAATATGAGTGATTATGTTATATGATATGTGTAAATATATGTTAATGTAATGAAACTATGTAATATGATACATATATGACAAAAAACTGATATAAAGAATTATATGAATATGAAATACAAGCTATGTGAATAGATGATCACAGGATATAAGGCATGTGATAAGATATATATGATACATGAGAATATGATATGAGCCATATTATATGACCTACATAAACATATGAGAAAGGATATTAGTTATATGTGCTACATGAGTTATGTGTCTATATGATATGAATGTGAAAATGTGACAAACATAACTGATATTGCCCATGTTATGTGAAATGAGAGCTAGAGGTATAGTTGGCATGCCAAAAGTCGAGGGTTCTATGTGGTCCTTCGGGATATATATGTAATCCTTTGGAACATATATGCGGTACTTCGGTACACTTATTTGGTCCATTGGAATATGTATATGGTTCTTAAGGAGTAGTCATTTGAGACAAATTCATATACCCCTAGTGGGACCTTCTACGGGCTGTGGTGACAGCATATGTGCACAACCTCTATGTACTTGCATATCTTTAGTTCTCAAAATTATACCTGGGCTAATAAGAAGATAATATAAATAAACTTGGTATAATTATATGTTTGTTTCTTTGTAGATTGATATATGTGATATGATGATGTGTATATGGTTTGGTTAAGAATATTAGTTACAAGAGCATATGACTAAGAGATAAAATGAAAATAATGCTAATAATGCAAAGAATAATAATAAGGATAATGAGATATTATGTATGTGTATGTATCTATGTTTGATGCATATTGTTTTAAAATTAATATGATTACATAAAGTGTGCATAGTAGGAATTAATATTTAGATGTTATATTTAAGTTTATTTATGCCTCACCAAGTCATCGACTTAGCGTGTGAGTATTTCACACGTAGGTTCCGAGAAGATTAAGGAGCAAAGAGGAGCAAGACATGTCAGCTTCCTCCTTTCAGATATTAGATCAGAAAAATATTTTATGTATTTTTTATATGAAATATGGTTGGCATGTAAGATAAACGATTTGAATTGTATATGCTCTAATAAGTTTTGTAAACTTTTATTTTGTAATAATATGAAGTTTTTTATGGGAAATTTTCATTATTTTACACAAGTAAATGTTTTGAAAGTTGATTTGACATCTCAGACTTGTATTCGGGTCGGATACAGGTTGGGGGTGTTACATTTAATGGTATCAAAGCTAAGGTTTAGTAGATTCTAGGCTTAAACTGAAGACATGAGTTTTAAAAAAATGTATATGCCAACAAAAAGGAAAAATTTCTGATCTGTTATTATAAAGAGTCTATTGTCTTGTCAATAGAATGAAATTGTTACGTTATATTCGATGTCTGATTATGAGATGTCTAGCCATAAGAATTTTAGAAGAAAAGTGAGGTGATAAACCTGAAGGTGGTAGCCATTCACCTTTGTAAGATCAAAGCTTGTTGTCAAAAAGTTGAAAACATGTTAGAATAGCGATTAGAGGATCTTTATTGTTTTGAAATGGAGAAGTTAGATGAATTCGTTTAGTTACTATGCAGTTAAGTTTAAGTATAGTGAACAGATGTTATCATGAGAATAATAGAAGATTTCATGATGTGGATATTGTTTTAAAAAAGTTTAAGAATGGGTACATCGGAGATCAGTTTATAAGACAAAGGAAGTTTGAATGTTGAGTTTGAACAAAGGAAATTACATGGTGTATGAGAAAGAATATGGATTTGATAATTTAAGTAGATTATTTTTGAGTTAATTCCGATTGGAAAGAATGTATATGAATGGTTCAATGAAGGTTTACGCTCTAGATTAAAACAACCAGTGCCGACTAACAAAGTTATACGATAGTAAGTGTATTAGAGTTAAAGGATTAGAATATGATGTCAGGGTAAGCTAACCAAGTATGGTGTGGATTTGGATATAGTTATGAATTTTGATCCTGTAAAATTGATGTAGTAAAGGAGATAAGGATTCGTATTTTGAATAAAGTTAAGGATTGATATAAAATATTAAGATGATAAAAGGGATATGTGTATTGTGATTTGAATAAGGATTTTGCAAAGAATAAGGTTTGTGCAAGTAATGTTAACTATCATAATTATAAATGTGACAAAGATTGGTGATCAGGGATAAGTATAAATGATATGAAAAGAGTATATGAGTATAAAGGAAAAGGTATGACCCATGTTACAGGGAGATTGTGATTTCTGAAATAATAGTTCAATAGAAAATTTAAGATGGAGTTTAAAGTATTAAGTATGACAAAGGTTATATTGAGGCATATATTTTAAGTTTGATTAGAAGTAAGAAAGTTATGTCAGGTGATATTAAATATTGTTTGATTTTGTAAAGTGTATGTCTTAATCATCAATGATAAAGATTTAAGGTTATGTTTCTTGATCAAGTAGACGTAGTAAGAGAGTTAAAGAATGATTCATACACATTAAGGAAGTTTAAGATACAATTGAATTACGATGGAATAAAAGTTTGGAAAGTAGAGATTTATGATGAAATTGATTGATTTAGGATTTTGAGTGATAAAAATTGATGTTTCAGTCAACATGATAAATGACATGATATGGATATATTAAGGAAAAGGTAATTAAAGAATTGAAGTAATAAAAGCCAAATTTGTTAATGATAACTGATAACTCCGTAAAATGTCACATTTTGGGACCTTTTCACTTAAGTTATTGAGTGTCTAATACCTCATTTAGAACCATTTAGATGCATTTAGAAGCATTTAGTTGCATGTGGTGGAATTCAGTTTGCCGCGGCATTTTATTTTTAAAGCGGTGCTGCCTTATGGAAAAGGTGCTTGTCTGATGATGTGCAGGAATTGAAAGCAAGTGAAAAGGGGAAAGAAAATGACGTGACATCGGGAGATTACTGAGCAGAATGTAATTGCCAAGTTCAATTGACATTTTGAAAGCGTTTTATGTTCGAGAAGATATTTTTGAAGCCAGCTGTCTTTAACTTTCCGAGAGCTCTTCCCGAGAAATCCACCTTGAAGATCCGCCTGGAGGGATCAACACTGCAACCACTGGTCTTACTGATGATGCCGCCTAACCCTGTAGATCCAGTCTATCCTTGGGCACCTGCAACGAGATTATGCCGGTCACTCAGCCAGCTACCCAAGTTGTATCATAGTCTATTCTGCCCGACTCCTAAGTAACTTAACCATGGTTTTGGGGTTTTCTAGGAAAGTCAACATCATGTCCTAGGATTAGTTTTCCCTATAAATAGAGGATGAAGCCATATTGTTGAAGACTTTGGTTCCACCCAGATTTGAGCTTAAAAGGTTAAAGAGAGAAGGTCTCATCTTTCTTCGTCAATCCTACTTGTCGTGGCATTTCTCCTTGACAAGCCTGAGGGGGTGGCATCCTGAGCATCCGAGAGGAGCCAGTTCACTGGGAGCAGTTCTTGGTGGCCGAGGGAAGTATTGGGCAGTGCACATCGAATGCTTTATCTCTTTCCCTTAGTCCTTTGCTTTTATATTTTATTATTGGGTTGTAAGGAATGAATGAAACTTGCTTGGTGCTTGTTTATTTCGAACCCCACCATGAACTAATCCTATTTGGTGGTAGTTCGCTTGGATGTTTAAGTTTTTATTTCAATGAATGGTTGCTTTGCTATGATTTAATCAATTTTGTTTATGAAACTTAATGCCTTAAGGTTGTAGGAGCTACGAGAGTAGCCTTCCTTAGGAGGTTTTTATGGTTAAAGAGAATACCTTGACAAAATATCCTTAGTATTCAAGAGAAACTAGGGAGGAACTACATAAACAAGGGGTTCTAGGTAGTAACTAGGCCTAATCTACCTTAGAAATAAGGTTAGGATTTCATTCGACTAAAAGTAGTTGTGCAAGAACGATAGGTTAGATGTTAATTCTGCCGCAAAAAGGTATTACCGAGACATATCCTGTTATCTGGACCAATAGGATCACTGCAAGGGCTTACGCCAATCAGATTTACCGGGGCATCTTCAATCTATCGAGTCCCTTACTAGAGATAGCATAGGGCACCTTTGGAGACTCTGTCGGGCAAATTAGGTATAGAAGAAATACCATTTGGAGAAATAGACTTATATTTTCCCAGTGACTCCTATCACTCATTCCCATAGCAGCTTGTCGTGCGAAAAAACAAAAGTCCTATACATTAAATCCAGTATTTACATTCTATTTTTCCTTGACAATTCTAGTTATTTACACTTAACACAATTGAATTTGCCACGACATTTCCACATCAGTCATTCCATTTCGCCACAACATTATCATTTGTTTATACCATCACTAACTTTACTTAGGTGACAAAGTAAAGTGCCTTGACAAACCTATTTGATTTCCCCAATTCCCTGTGGAGATGATACTCAACTTATCACTGTATTACTTGTTTGATTGTGTATACTTGCACATATATATGCACTTATTTATAGTACTTATACCGAGCGGACAAGTTTTTGGCGCCATTGTCAGGGAATTAGCAACCGGAAGTTAATTTGTTTGTCATAGCATTTTTATTTTACTTGTTTATATTTCTTTTATTTAGTTTTACCCTTTATTTTTCTTATTTTCTTCAAGATTTCGTAGTGTATGACTAGAAGTAACCCTGATGAGCCATTAGAACCTGAGATCGAGAGGCTCTTTAGAAGAAGAAGACGTGCTCAACGCGCAACTATGTACCAAATCGGAAATCAAGGCATTGGTCATGAGGAGGATCAGAATGCCGAGGCAAATCCATTAGCTAGGAATACACCCAGACCTCGTGCCATTCGTGATCACTTAAACCTAATTTTAGATGATTTAAATCCTGGAATTGTGGCACCAGAGATTCAGGTAACCCGCTTCGAGCTCAAACCTGTCATGTTCAATATGCTGAACTCCATAGGGCAATTCGGTGGCATGTCAAATGAAGATGCCCGGCAACATATTCGTAACTTCTTGGAGGTGTATGATTCTTTTCGCCAACAAGAAGATGTTATGAAGTTAAAGCTATTTCCATATTCTTTGCATGACCGAGCAAGGGCTTGGTTGAGTAGCATTCTAGCGGGATTAATGGAGTCATAGACTTATCTGTGCAAAAAACATTTATTGCGGTATAATCCTCTAAACATGAACACCCAACTGAAGAATGACATTGCTTCTTTTTGTCAAGATGATGACGAATCGATGTATGAGTGTTGGGATCGATACAAGGCATTACTTCACAAGTGCTCAAATCATGGTTTTCAAGATTGGACACAAGTAGTGATGTTCTATAATTGAGTAAATACACCCACGAGGATGATGTTATTTGCCTCGATAAATGGGACATTACTTGAAAAATCACCAACAGAGGCATTTGACATTCTGGATAAGATTGCCACCAACGATTATCAGTTTCCATCCATAAGGCTTGGAGTTAGGCCCAAATCTCATGGAGCTTTTGAGCTAGATTCTAAAGATTCATTGTCCATCCAACTTGCTGCTATCACCAATAAGTTGGAAAATTTGCAAAGGCCAAGTGAGGTGAGAGAAGTGAAGGGAGCTCATTCAGCTTGTTTATTATTCCACGGCAATCATAATGAGAGTGACTGCTCAACCAATCAAGAATCCATCAACTTTGTAGGCAGCTTCAATCGAGGCAAAAACAACCCCTATTCCAACACATATAATCCTGGATGGTGTCAACATCCAAACTTTTCGTGGGGAAATCAAAGAACCAGCAATGCACATCAACCTTCTCGACAGCAGAATTACAATGACTCCCAGAATTATCAATCGAATATGTCATGGCATAATTCTAACAAGGGAGGGCCATCTTCATCAAACACCAGTTCTTTGGAAGCCACAATGCAAGAGTTTATTGTAACAACAAAGAAAATGCTACAAGATCATGCGACCTCGATCAAAAATCAAGGGGCCCTACTTCAGAGCCATAGTTCATCGTTGAGGGCGCTGGAGAGTCAGGTTGGTCAAATTGCCGCGACATTACAAGAACGCAGACTAGGACATTTACCGAGTGACACTGAAGTCATGAAAACTTATGGCAAAGAGCAATGCAGTGTGTTAACTCTCCATAGTGGTACACAAATTAATGTTGAAGACAAGTTTAGGGGAATAGCGAAGGAGGATTCACCCCCTGTAACCGTGCAAGCTGATCACGAGATACTGGAAGAAGCACCAGAGAAAGAAGAAAATGATGAGGGTTCATCGAGTAAAGCGTCTGAAGGGGAAAAGAAAAATACCAAGGCAACTTCTGTTTGCACCACATCAGTACAGGAAGCCAAACCCCTGCCTCTTTTTCCGCAAAGACTAAAGAAGCATAACGAGGATATTCATTTCAAAAATTTTATTGACATTCTGAGTCAACTTCAAATCAATGTTCCTTTTCTGGAGGCTATGGAACAAATGCCTACATACGCTAAATTCCTAAAAGAAATTATTACCAAGAAGAGAAAAGTGGAACAGTACGAGGATTGCCACAAAAAAAGAATTTTGCTGCTATTTAAGCAAGCTACCACTGAAGAGACATGATCCTAGCATTTTTATCATCCCATGTTCGATAGGTGACAAGTTTGTTGGGAAGGCACTATGTGACCTTGGCTCAAGTGTAAACTTGATGCCTAAGTCAATTTTCGTGAAGCTTGGGATAGGGAATGCGAGACCCACATCTGTCATTTTACAGTTAGCCGATCGGTCACATGTGCATCTTGAAGGGTGAATTGAAGATGTCATCGTGTGGGTTAACAAATTCATTTTTCCTGTCAATTTCTTGATTATAGTCTATGAGGTTGATGCCACAGCACCCATCATCTTGGGGAGACCCTTTCTAGCTACTAGTCGTATTCTCATTGACTGTGAGAGGGCGAGCTAGCTACGCGAGTGGCCGATCAACATGTCACTGTAAATGTCTTTCAATCTCTCAAGTACATGGATGATTTTGAAGAATGCCAAAGCAGTTTTGAAGTGGATAAAACAATTGCAAAAGAAGCAAATCAATTTTTCTAAGACAATTTCATTCAGCTTAATCCTGATGAGGGGCTATTTGAAGACTTGAAGGCTGGAGAGCCTAACGATTTTTCTATCGAGGAACAATAGGCTAGCTTCCTCAAACCTAGCCTAGGTACGCACTTTGAACCTTTGAATTTTGAAGAGTTTGTTCCTCCTAAGCCCTCATTACAGCATGCTTCTACCCTAGAACTTAAGAATTTGCCACAGCATCTTAAATATGCTTATCTGGGTAGTAACGAAACTTTTCCTATGATTATTTCCTCTGCCCTTACTCCTAACCAAGAATCTAGTTTGTTAAGAGTTTTGTCACGGAATAAGAAACTGTTAGGATGGACGATGGCATATCTGAAGGGAATAAGTCCAACTATCTGCATGCACAAGATCCTGCTGGAAGAATGCCATGGCAAATCCATAGAGCCGCATCGAAGATTGAACACAATCATGAAGCAAGTTATGATGAAAGAGATTCTCAAATGGCTTGACACTGGAATAATATACCCCATTTCAGATAGCTCATGCGTGAGTCCTGTTCAGTGTGTGCCGAAGAAAGGAGGCATGACCGTGGTGACGAGTGAAGACAATGAGTTGTTACCTACACGCACCTTCACCGGATGGCGAATCAGATTGTCATCATACCAGAGGACCAGGAGAAGACAACATTCACTTGTCCTTATGGCACGTATGCTTTTCATAGAATGCCTTTTGGACTCTGTAATGCCCGACAACTTTTCAGCGCTGCATGCAAGCCATATTTTCAGACATTATTGAGGATTTTCTAGAAATTTTCATGGACGATTTTTCTGTTTCTGGAGTTGACTTTAAAAAATGCCTCAATAATTTAGCAAAGGTACTGAAGCGATGCGAGGAGGTTGATCTCGTGCTGAACTGGGAAAAATGCCACTTTATGGTAACTAAAGGCATTATTATAGGCCACAAAATTTCTGCAAAGGGCATTAAGGTAGACAAGGCCAAGATCGAGGTGTTCGAGAAGCTACCCCCACTAACTTTTGTCAAGGGCATACGAAGTTTCCTTGGACATGCTGGATTTTATAGATGATTCATCAAGGACTTCTCCACAATATCCAAGCCTTTGTGGACCATAATGCAACAGAACCAACCATTCGTGTTCGACCAGAAATGCCATGGCACATTCAAAGAGCTGAAGAAGAGACTTATCTCTGCACCGATCGTAGTTCCCCCAGATTGGATGGCACAATTCGAATTAATGTGTGATGCAAGTGATTATGTCGTGGGAGCTGTGCTTAGGCAGTGTAGAGGTAAAATCTTTCATGTTATATATTATGCTAGTCGTATCTTAAATCAGGCACAATTAAATTATACCACCACTGAGAAAGAATTACTTGTCGTGGTATTTGCATTTGAAAAGTTTAGGCCATACTTGATAGGCACCAAGGTCATAGTTTACACCGATCATTCAGCAATAAAATACTTAGTGAACAAGAAAGATGCCAAGCCTAGAGTTATTAAGTAGATATTACTACTGCAAGAGTTCGAATTAGAGGTCATTGATAGGAAAGGTATTGAGAACCAGGTTGCAGATCATTTATCTAGGCTAGAAATCATTTCAGAATGCCATGACATTTTTTATAGTAAAGAAGAATTCCCTGACGAGAAAATTTTATATGCCACGGTAATTCCCTGGTACGCTGACCATGTTAATTTCCTTGTTAGTGGTGTTTTTCCTTATGAACTGAACAGCCAGGGAAAAAAGAAGTTTTTGCATGATGCCAAGTTCTATTTTTGGGATGAGCCGTACTTGTTTAAGCAATGTGTCAATCAAATGATTCGACGGTGTGTCCCTAAAGAAGAGTAACGCGATATCTCACACCATTGCCACACAACACCTTGTGGTGGGCATTTTGGAGGTGCGAGAAGCGCTGCAAAGGTCCTCCAATAAGGCTTCTATTGGCTATCACTATTTAAGAATGCCCATGCATTTTGCAAAGCGTACAATAGATGCCAGCGCACTGGAAACATTTCCAGACGACACGAAATGCCGCTGCAAAATATTTTAGAGATAAAGCTCTTTGATGTTTAGGCCATTGATTTCATGGGACCATTCCCGTCTTCCTTTGGAGATTTATACATCTTGCTCGCAATGGACTATGTGTCTAAGTGGGTGGAAGGGATTGCCACACTGAGGAATGACTCGAAGATAGTGCTCAAGTTTCTTCACAAAAACATCTTCACTCGATTTGGAGTACCAAGAGCCATTATCAGTGATGAGGGCATCCACTTTGATAACGAGCTAATTGCTAAGGCATTGCAGAAAGATGGAGTGCTACATAAGATTCACACGACATATCACCCTCAAACAAATGGGTAAACTGAAGTATCTAACCGAGAAGTCAAGTAGATCTTTGAGAAGGTGGTGAACCCTCAAAGGAAAGATCGGTCCCTAAAACTCGATGAAGCACTCTAGGCCTATAGGACGACATTCAAAACACCTCTGGGAATGTCGCCCTTCAATATGGTATATGGGAAAGCCTGCCACTTCCCAGTTGAGTTAGAACACAAGGCGTACTGGGCAATCAAGAAACTAAACTTCGATGCGGAACTTGCTGGGGGAAAACGACTGCTAGATCTAAATGAAATAGAGGAGTTTCGAGCGCAAGCATATAAAAATGTCAAGCTCTACAAGGTAAATACTAAGAAGTGGCATGACAAAATGCTTTTTCCATGGCATTTTCATGTGGGTCAAAAAGTACGGTTGTTTAACTCTAGGCTCAAACTCTTCCCTGGCAAATTAAAGTCACGATGGTCGGGACTATTCGAAGTCCACCACGTTTACCCATATAACAATGTTGATATCAAGAACATGGACAATGGGTCCATATTTAAAGTAAATAGCCAGCGCCTGAAGGCTTACCAGGGAGTCCCACCATTGCGTGACAAGTCGATGCTTCTCTTGCATGACGTCGATACTGGCCCAGCATCTTGAGGATGCCATAACATTTTAAATTTACTCCTGTGCATAAATAATTTTTTACTTTGCCATTCTTTTAGTATTTCTTCTCCTTAATTAATTATTTTTATTTTACTTTTGTTGCAAGGGATACCCCGCGTGGTTAGCACGTGAGGCGTGTGGAGGAAGCTTGTGTACTTTGGGCGGCAATTTGAATAGTAAAAGGAGGAAAGCTTTTCAAACTTTTTCAAATTTACTTTTACTTTAGGATTAAAATTTTTTACTTTTTCTTTTTGTTTTCTTCCCGCCTATACCCCACCATTTCATTTAATATCCCCCAAGAAAATCTCCCTTTTGTTCTTATCATATTCTCCCTTTTTCACTTTAACTTTTTACTCTATTTTGTTTCATCTTCTTCTTCCTCCATAACTGAAACTGCCATAACCGCCCAAAGCTTCAAACTTTCTTATTTTGTCCTTGTTTTCTCTTTTAACGATGGTGCGATCCAGACCATCTTCTGCACCACCATATTTTGTGGATGATGCCGTCCAAGACCGATTCCAAACCATTAAAAATTGACGATTTTTTTTTAGTTGGGGTTTATCTTCCCCAAAGAGGAGGACGCTGCCTTTAGAAGTGAAGTCCTAGACGTGGTTAACAAACACAAGTGGCATAAATTTTCCAAGCATCCCGCCACTGTCAATGCCTCGATAGTGAAGGAGTTTTACTCAAACATCGCCCAGCCAAACTGACATGTCGTCATGGTTCACGGCATTTCTATTCGATTTACTCCTACTGCTATTTATCGTTACTTTAAATTGCAGGTTCTGGAAGACCGCCTTACCACATTCGCATAAGACGCAGACAACAAAACATACCAAGGCATTCTGGAAGACCTCTATCTTCCCGACCAGGAGAAGATGCTCCCGCAAGTGAAGTTGTGGAACCATTTCATGAAGCACAAGCTTCTGCCAACTTCCCATAACACCACCGTGTCTTGCCAGCGAATGCTTTTACTGCACTCCATCATATTCGGGTGCCCTATTGATATAGGGAAAATCATTGTAAAACAAGCCCATTTATGCCTGAAGCGATCTACAAGTGCTCTGGTATTTCCAAATCTCATCACTGCTTTATACCATAAAAATAAGGTTTCTGAGGAACAATTCAATAGATTTTACCGGGTATTACTAGAATTACCATGAAAAAAATCCCTATGTTGTTGGGGCTGAAGAACGCAAAAGGAAAAGACAAGGAGGTGACCACATCTCGTGTTTCACCATCTCCACATACCAGGGAAAACTCAGAAGCCCTAGAGCAGGCAATCCAGTGCACTGAAGAGCATGTCGGGCAGCTGTCCAACAAACTGATGACATATTTTGCCTACGCTAAGCGTAGAGATGAATTTTTCACCAATGCCTTCTTAGAGTTTCTCTTGCATACAAACTTCATTGTCCCAGAATTCCGTGCAACACTAGTGCCACCAAATGAGGATGTCGAGGCATCTGCAGAAGTACCTCGTCCTGCCACTGCCGACGCTCATCAATCGCACAGTGTAGAAAGTCCCCAGCCCGCTGAAGCCAAAGAGCCCGCTGACCCTAATCCCGTCCATACTGTGTCACCCGATGTAGATCAAGAAGCCAACCTCCAACTCGCTCAACGCCCAGAATCCCCACAATTTGTTGAACCCCTGGCAGTGGAACATCCTGATATGTCGCAACCTGCCGCACCAATAGAAGAAGAGCACCTCAAAAGTACCGTAGCCCACCAAGTCAACCGAGGAGTCACAATCTGAGATGCCACGGTAAGCTCCTTTGCAAAGGAGCCTACACCGCCTGAATAAGAAATCTAAACATGAGGAGCCCCAGCTTTCAACTGTCCCTGAAGGTCCAAGTACTTCTCCGGTTGCACCAGCTTCTGACTACGAACATTCCAGCCTCGCCAAAGTGAAAAAGTGCACTTGCCGCACGACCGTTACACCACTACCCGTTTAAAGTCAAGGTATCTTGCATTGCATTCATAGCATGTAGTTCATTTGTCTTTAGTTTTAGTAAGTATTGACAATAATGTTTCTCTCAAGTTTGGGGGAAGTAGGGTTCTCACATAATTGCATGATAGTAGTAGTAAAATAAATATGCCATGACATTAATAAATGTTTGAATAGTTTTCTGGAATTAGTTAGGGATGCTCGATGATGAATTCTTGATGGCTAGGATAGAATGTACATGACTGGTTGAGGATGATATAACCAACTCTAGGACTTGATTCTTTGAAATCTTTGAAAACACGATTTTATGTTTTCCATGCTTGAGAAACTTAGGAATTTTTTTATAAGAGAATTCTTAAATGCCATGGCATAAAACTTTGAATGATGAAAACTCCTGCTTAAAAAAATTAAAAAAATTGAAAAATGATGATAAAGTTGTGAATAAATGCCTCGACATATCTATAGAGGGACACTCCGCTATGCCATGGAATATGAGTGAATGAAAGTAGTCACGGGATGACTCTACCTGACTAGCTCAGGGGTGGAAGTTATGCTCCCTTTCATCTAGAGTATGGGAGGGTAGTGTGATAGGCTGACTCCCCTCGTAGAAGAAGTAAAGAAAATAAAGTGAGTTGGGAGTAAAGATTTATAAATGTCATGGCAAATTAAGAAAACATTTTTAGAATTTTTTTAAGTTTGTTAAGCATGGACTGGATACAACACGCACACACCCATACAAATAATCTTGCCCTAGGGGACAGTACTAGATTTCTCAAACCAATCTAGCATGTTGAAGCCATATATGCTGAGGGTTGAAATTTTATTCCATAAGACTATTCTACTTCTGAACTTGTCATGGTATTTTTATTTTGCTTATTACTATCCATTACTTGAGGACAAACAATAGCTTAAGTTTGAGGGTGTGATAACTCCGTTAAAGGTCACATTTTGGGACCTTTCCACTTAAGTTATTGAGTGTCTAATTGTAACCCCCTAGACCCGGTCTATGTGTTTCGTCTATGTCTAGTGAATCACATTCATGATTCTTAAAGATATTGTTTTGAAACCATTATTCAATCATGGTACAATCACATTATAAATGACGTTTATGAAATTATAATAATTTATACTATAAAAATACAAATCATAAATATAATGAGGAAAAACAAATTAATTTAAACATATCTTAAAAATCCAAATTTATGATAAACCAAATATAAATAGCAAATGAGTAATTATTATAAAATCCAATACTTTAAAATAAGGCCCATGTTACCAAAATAGAGTCAATTTAAAAGATAAAACATTACAATACGATATACTTCAAGAGATATGTTGATCCTCAAAGTGCTCGATCAGGTGTATCTAACCAACATTATCTGAAAGGGGAAAACATTTTCGCAAAATCAGCTAGGCTCAGTGTGTCCCAACATTACTATAAAATCATGATAGTTACACTAAACAAATCATAGTCCAGTAAATCTCATAAAAAATTATACTGCAGTAAATCCCATAAAAAGAGTTATCCTAAGGGAACATCTTAGGGCCTGAGAGCCTACCCAAGATAGATTTCGGGGTCGTGGGGCCTACCTAAGAACAGATCTTAGGGCCGCAGGGCCTACCCGAGAATGATCTTAGGGCCGCAGAGCCTACCTAAGAGTCACATTAGGTCCGTAAAATTTTTCAGCTTGATCAGAGCTGTACTTTATAAATTCATATTCCAAAAATTCAATTGCACCATGACATAAATTTCATAAATCCATAAACATGATAATCATATACCATTTCAAAACAAAATCAGATAGCAATCATAATCCATAAATCATCACATTAAATCGGTGCATCAATAAAACAGTAACCAAATAATTTAGTGTACCACATATTAAAACAATAAAACAGTTCAGTAATAAATAGGGAACACACCTCGATAATAGGTTCAAGTAGTAGATCTACTGATTGATGGTCTCAGTACGTTCTGCTACAGCTTTCGAACCTAATTTATAATAACACTATATTACTAATGGGTAACATAATTAATCTCTAAAATCATAAAATTTACGGATCTTAAGGGTGAATACTGGCACACGTGGTTTAACTGATCTAGAAGAGATGGGTCGAGCTGTCGAACGATCTGGAGAGTCTCTTGTACCTTGAAACAATAATAATTTATCACCCCAAGTCTTACTTAATTGTTTAAAGCTAAATTCTGAAGTATATAAGCATTTTTCGGGTTTGACTATCAATTTGGAAGATTTCGAGTCTGAATTTGACCAAACGGATTTCGGAATCGGAATCAGGACGTCGAAAAACATAAAGTTAGACTTTTTGAAAATTCAAATTCTTGGTCAAAATCAAAGTCAACGGGTTTGACTGATTATTTGGAGACTTTCAGGTTCGAATTTGGCAAAACGGACTTCGGAAACGGATTTGGCACGTCGAAAAATGTCAGAATAGGTATACTCGAACAAAATCAAATGTCGTTTAATGGCCGTTTAAAGTCGGTCAAAGTTGTGGTCAAAGGGATTCAATAGTCCACATTCGAAAATTCCCAAAATGTCAATTTTTAAAATAATTCCCAAATTGTCAGTTTTTCACAAAAATTCCCCTAATGTCACCTTTTCCACAAAAATTCCCAGAATGTCACTTTTCACAAAAATTCTCAGAATGTCACATTTTTCACAAAAATTCCCAAAATGTCACCATTTTCACAAAAAATTCTAGAATGTCATCTTTTTCACAAAAATTCCCAAAATGTCACTGGTTCGGGTCGGGTCAACGGGTCTGGTCGGGTTAGATCGGTCGACCCGGTTCGACCCGGTCAAACCGGTCATAACACCACTCATCAATTCGTAACTCCCCCACTCGTAGAGGCTGCCCGTGGGGGAGCGTGAAAGGTCCTCCGGACTCCAACAATTCTTAAAAAAATTCTAAAAATTATTTTAAGCGATTTTGAGTCGCTTACCAATCTCGGTTCAAATTTTTGAACGGTGGAGAGCTCGATTTCACTTCGATCGGAACTTTGACCGCTCCACCTCCCATACGCGCCGCCGCCTACGGAGACAAGGACGTCACCGTCGGACTCGGAACGACAACAGGAACACGATGGTGCGGGAGGTGTCAAAAACCGATCAACGATCGGAGATGAATTTAAGATTTTACCGGCGGTGGTGCTAAAAAAATCGAAACTTTGACTTGAAATTCACGTCATTTGGTAGCGCTTCGCTATAATTGGTTTACTGGGTTTTGATCACGGTTCGACGATGAACACAATGGTGGTTTTAATTTTTCGATTGGAAGTCGGACGACGTCGGAATTGAGCTTGAAAGTAGAGGTACGAGAGGAAGAAATTTTAAGCAAATAAAGCATGTGTTTTCTGATTTCAATCAGAAAACACGCTTATAATACAAGCCTGCCGACACTCCTTGGTGGAATTCAGGGCTTTGTCCCTGAATTTCCTTCAACTTCTAAAATGGCATATAAGTTTTCATAAATTTTAATTTAGCCACTAAATTTCACCAAATTACACCGATTTAATAATTATTTTTCTCTCGGGTTGTTACAATTCTCCCCCTCTACAAGAAATTTCATCCTTGAAATTTACCTTATGAGAATAGTTGAGGAAACTGAGCCTCCATTGACTCCAATGTCTCCCAAGTAGCTTCAGAGGGGCTTCGGTTACTCCATTGAACTTTTACCATCGGGATACGTCTATTCCGAAGAACTCGTTCATCAATTTCCAAGATCTGAATGGGCTCCTCCTCATATGACAAATCAGGTCTTAGCTCTACCTCTTCAACCTGAATGATGTGACCCGGATCTGGAAGGTATCGCCTCAACATTGATACAGGAAAGACATCATGAGTACGATTGAGCTCAGGAGGCAACTCAAGCTGATATGCAATAGGTCCTATCCTCTTCAAAATACGAAATGGTCCAAAAAATCTTGGGCTCAATTTACCCTTACGCCCGAATCTCAATACTTTCTTCTAGGGTGATACTTTTAAAAAGACCTGATCTCAAACTTCAAACTGAATATCTTTCCTCCTTTGATCTGGATAAGACTTCTGACTATCAAATGCCTCTTTCAGGCGGTCACGAATCAATCTCACTGTGTCTTCCGTCTCGCGTATTAACTCAGGTCCCAAAGTCTTTCGGTCACGCAACTTAGTCCAACATATCGGAGTGCGACATTTACGCCCATAGAGTGTTTCGTAGGGTGCCATACAAATGCTGGTCTGATAACTGTTATTGTAAGAAAATTCAGCCAACGGCAAAAAGTTCTCCCAGCTACCATGAAAATCAATTACGCAACCCCGCAGCATATCCTCCAGAATCTGAATCACTCTCTCAGATTGACCATCAGTTTGTGGGTGAAAGGATGTACTATAATCCAATCTTATTCCCAAAGATGTATGTAGCGCCTTCCAAAATCTCGAAGTAAATCTCGGATCTCGATCAGAAATAATAGACAATGGAACACCATGTAATCTGACAATCTCTGAAATATACAATCTCGCCAGCTTGTCCAAAGTATAATTTACCCGCACAGGAATGAAGTGAGCTGACTTTGTAAGTCTGTCAATAATCACCCAAACTGAATCCTTTTTCGAAGGAGTCATTGGTAACCCAGTAACGAAATTCATAGTAATACGCTCCCATTTCCATTCAGGAATCTTGATAGGCTGTAACAAACCTGATGGATGTTGATGCTCTACTTTAACTTGCTGACAAGTCAAACACCTTGCCACAAAATCCGAGATGTCCTTCTTCATGCCGACCCAATGATACCTCTCCCTCAAATTCTGGTACATCTTATCTCCACCGGGGTGTATAGCATATGGACTACTGTGAGCCTCATTAAGAATAATCTGCCTCAACTCAACATCATCAGGCACACAATATCGACCCTTAAAGCATAAAACTTTATCCTGATCAAGGGCGTAATCTGTTCTTGTCCCCTGCTCTACTTGCTCAAAGATAGATAGCAAGGAGCTATCAAGGGGCTGGTTAACTTTAATTTCATCAACCAAAGTCAGCTTAATTTGTAATTCTGCTAACAAAGTGCCATCGTCGTATAAATTCATCTTGGCCATTAAAGACCTCAACTCCGCTGCCGCCTTTCGACTTAGAGCATCCGCCACAATGTTAGCTTTACCAGGGTGATAATCAATCACGCAATCATAATCCTTTAGAAGCTCTAGCCAGCGTCGTTGTCTCAAACTAAGGTTCTTCTGGGTCAGAAGATACTTTAAGCTCTAATGATCAGTGAAAATATAACACTTCTCTCCGTAAAGATAGTGTCTCCAAATTTTCAAGGCAGAAAACACTACTGCTAACTCCAAATCATGAGTTGGATAATTACACTCATGTGGTCGCAGTTGACGGGACGCATAAGCAACCACCTTACCTTCCTGCATTAGAACACATCCAAGTCTTGAATGTGAAGCATCACTATACACTGTAAAATCCTTCCCGGACTCTGGTTGAATCAATACTGGTGCTTGAGTCAAAACCCCTTTAATTTCTCAAAGTTCTCCTGTTGTGCCTCTCCCCAATCAAACGGAACGTTCTTCCTTAATAGCATTGTCAAAGGAGCAGCAATGATCGAGAAACCCTCAACAAAACGTCGATAATATCCAGCCAAGCCCAAGAAACTGCGGATCTGAGAGACATTCTTGGGTCGTTTCCAATTCACAATAGCCTCAATCTTGCTTGGATCTACCTGAATACCTCGTGCAGAAATAATGTGCCCCAAAAACGACACTTCTTGAAGCCAAAACTCACACTTTCTTAGTTTGGCATATAATCGATGCTCTCTCAAGGTCCGTAGAACAATCTTCAAATGCTCGTCATACTCTGTTTCCGTCCGAGAATAAACTAGAATATCATCAATAAAGACAACCACAAATTGATCCAAATATGGAAGAACACACGATTCATCAAATCCATAAAAGCTGTGGGAGCGTTCGTCAAACCAAAAGGCATTACTAAGAATTCATAATGACCATATCTAGTGCGAATGGTTGTTTTTGCAACATCGGTCCCCTTAATTTTCAATTGATAATACCCCGAACGAAGATCAATCTTAGAGAATACAGTAGCTCCTCGCAACTGATCAAATAAGTCATCAATCCTGGGTAATGGGTACTTATTCTTGACCGTCATCTTGTTCAACTTCCGATAGTCAATACATAGCCTTAGCGACCCATCCTTCTTTTTCACAAACAAAACTGGAGCTCCCCAAGGTGAGGTACTATGTCGAATAAATCCTCGATCGAATAATTCTTGCAACTGGACCTTCAACTCCTTAAGTTCCTTTGGAGCCATGTGATAAGGTGCCATAGAAATAGGTGAAGATCCCGGATAAGTCTCAATCTCAAACTCTACCTCTCTATCAGGAGGTAACCCAGGCAGCTCCTCCGGAAAAACATCAAAAAACTCGCTAACTATACGAATCTCCTCGATCGTGGACAAGGAACCTTTAGTGTTCAGAATACAGGCAATGAAAGTCTCATACCCCTTCTTGATCATACGATCAATTTCCATAGTTGAAACAATATTGGAGAGATAGCCACGCCGTTCACCAATTAACACAATAGTCCGACCATCTGAAGTCTTCAGAGTAGCTCGCTTGTATTCGCAATCCAGATTTACCTTTTGTTTATTCAACCAATCCATCCCAAGAATTAGATCGAACTCCTCTAAAGGAAGCTCCATAAGATCAGCGAGAAAAATTTCTCCCTGACCCTCTAGAGGACAACGCCGAAATACTTTATTCACTAATATTGCCTGTCCTAGTGGACTCGTAACCGTAACAGTATTATCAGTGTTCTTTATCGAAATCTGAAGGTTTTGAGATATTGAGCTCGATACATAGGAGTGGGTGGAGCCATTGTACAGTAATGCAAAGTATGGAATAAAATAAATAGTAAATGTACCTGTAATAACCTCAGGCTCATCTCTGTCATCCCGACGTCTAGTAGCGTAAACCAAAGCTGGTTGTCTAGCCTCAGAAACTGTTGGCCCTCTATTCTGCTGAGGTCGGCCTCTACTGTCTGTCCTGGACGCTGAACCACGAGCCTTTACTTGGATACGATCTCTAATTAGAGTCTGTACTGTATTCTGTGAACGCACAGGAGTCTGGGTAGCGGTTCGTTCAGACGAAGCTAGCTGAGGACAATCCCTCCGAAAATGACCACTAGATCCACAATGAAAACATGCTCCGATCTTCCTATAACACTCTCCCGTGTGTTGTTTACCACAAAAGCCACAATGAGGCACTTAAAACGGGACCGAAGAACCACCTCTACTAACAGCTAAAGGTGATGATGCTGCAGGCCTGAAGCGTGTATTGCTCCTCTTAGGGGCTGAAGTACGAGTCCTCTTACTGGACTGTGCGGATGATTCTGTAGGGCCAAAAGGTTTCCTAGATCGCTCCTGATCAACACGCTCTCTACCAGAAGCTAAAGCCTCTATCTCCTCAGCATCCTTGGCTTTGCTCACCAGCACATCAAAAATCTCATCTTGAAGGGCTACCACCTTCCTACGTAGCTCGTATCTGAGTTCGAGGGAAAATTTATGGCATCGATCTCTCTCGGTAGGCACCAGACTGATTCCATACTTTAACAATTTTTAAGAATTCTATCTCATACTCTGAAACAGTCATATCACCCTGAACCAAGTCCTGAAACTACTGTCGTCTCTGAACTAAGTAACGCTCACCAAGGAATCGGCTCCGAAAGCGCTCCTTAAAGAAATCTCATGTCAAACGATCGGTAGGAACACTACTGGTCACTGACTCCCACCAGGTGTGGGCATTGCCATCTAACATCGCTACTGCCCCAAATATCTCTTAGTTGGGTCCAAACCCAATTGATCCATGCGTCTTTCTGTATCTTGAATCCAATCTTCTGCTTCAGTGGGAATTCCACCAAGCTGTCCTCCAAAAGTCCTGACCCCATTTGTGATCAAAATTTGAGAAATAGGCACCTCAGATACAGCACCAGCAGCTCTGACCGCTCCCTGAATCAACTGTAGAAATTGTCTACAAAAATTCTCATCAAGTGCAACTCTGGTAGAATCAGACTCAATATCAGTCGCTCCTATGATCGGTGTAGTCATGCCAATACCAGCGGCATGAGGCAAATTCGTCGGGGTCGCAGGAGCATGATCACATGTCGGAGGTGGGGGATCTACCCGAATCTCGTCGATCGGGTTTACAAATCTAGCCACTCGACCTCGCCCTCGGCTAGTTCGATGTCCACGTCTAGCACTCATTTTTGTAGATCTCTAGTTTACTACAGAAGATAAAACTTAGGGTTAGATAAGCACTTAGAGTCTCGAACACAATTAAAATCGTAAAAACTTTGAGACATGGCCTTAGCAACAGGTTTTGTAAAATATTTCAAAACCGAAATTTCAATTTAGACTCATACACAGTCCGAGGTTTAAAAACCTAGCTCTGATACCAATAAATGTAACCCCCTAGACCCGGTCTATGCGTTTCTTCTAAGTCTAGTGAATCACATTCATGATTCTTAAAGATATTGTTTCGAAACCATTATTCAATCATGGTACAATCACATTATAAATTATGTTTATGAAATTATAATAATTTATACATTAAAAATACAAATCATAAATATAATGAGGAAAAACAAATTAATTTAAACATATCTTAAAAATCCAAATTTACGATAAACCAAATATAAATAGGAAAGGAGTAATTATTATAAAATCCAATATTTTAAAATAAGGCCCATGTTACCAAAATAGAGTCAACTTAAAAGATAAAACATTACAATACGATATACTTCAAGAGATATGTTGATCATCCAAGTGCTCGATCAGGTGTATCTAACCAACAGTATCTGAAAGAGGAAAACATTTTCGAAAATTGAGCTAGGCTCAGTGTGTCCCAACATTACTATAAAATCATGATAGGTACACTAAACAAATTATAGTCCAGTAAATCTCATAAAAAAATTATACTGCAGTAAATCCCATAAAAGAGTTATCCTAAGGGAACATCTTAGGGCCTGAGAGCCTACCCAAGATAGATTTCGGGGGTCGTGGGGCCTACCTAATAACACATCTTAAGGCCGTAGGACCTACCCGAGAATGATCTCAGGGCCACAGAGCCTACCTAAGAGTCACATTAGGTCCGTAAAATTTTCCAGCTTGATCAGAGCTGTACTTTATAAATTCATATTCCAAAAAATTCAATTGCACCGTGACATAAATTCCATAAATCCATAAACATGGTAATCATATACCATTTCAAAACAAAATCAGATAGCAATCATAATCCATAAACCATCACATTAAATCGGTGCATCAATAAAACAGTAACCAAATAATTCAGTGTACCACATATTAAAATAATAAAACAGTTCAGTAATAAATAGGGAACACACCTCGATAATAGGTTCAAGTAGTAGATCTACTGATTGCTGGTCTCACCACGTTCTGCTACAGTTTTCGAACCTAATTTATAATAACACTATATTACTAATGGGTAACATAATTAATCTCTAAAATCATAAAATTTACGGATCTTACGGGTGAATACTGGCACACGTGGTTTAACTGATCTAGAAGAGCTGGGTCGAGCTGTCGAAGGATCCGGAGAGTCTTGTACGTTCAAACAATAATAATTTATCAGCCCCAAGTCTTACTTAATTGTTCAAAGCTAAATTCTTAAGTATATAAGCATTTTCCGGGTTTGACTATCAATTTGGAGGATTTTGAGTCTGAATTTGACCAAACGGATTACGGAATCGGAATCAGGACGTCGAAAAACATAAAGTATGACTTTTTGAAAATTCAAATTCTTGGTCAAAATCAAAGTCAACGGGTTTGACTGATGATTTGGAGGCCTTCGGGTTTAAATTTGGCAAAACGGACTTCGGAAACAGATTTGGCACGTCAAAAATTGTCAGAATAGGTATACTCAAACAAAATCAAAGGTCGTTTAATGGCCGTTTAAAGTCAGTCAAAGTTGTTGTCAAAGGGGTTCAATAGTCCACATTCAAACATTTCCAAAATGTCAATTTTTTAAAAATAATTCCCAACTTGTCATTTTTTCACAAAAATTCCCAGAATGTCACCTTTTCCACAAAAATTCCCATAATGTCACCTTTTTCACAAAATTCCCAGAATGACACCTTTTTCACAAAAATTTCCAGAATCTCACATTTTTCAATAAAAATTCCTAGAATGTCACTGGGTCGGGTCGGATCAACGGGGTTAGGTCGGTCAACGGGTCGGGCCGGGTCAGATCGGTCAACCCGGTTCAGACCGGTCAAACCGGTTCAGACTGGTTTGGACCGGTCAAACCGGTCATAACACCACTCATCAATTCGGAACTCCCCCACGCGTAGGGGCGGCGCGTGGGGGCGCGTGAAGGGTCTTCCAGACTCCAAAAATTCTTGAAAAAAATTCTAAAAATTATTTTAAGCGATTTTGAGTCACTTACCAACCTCGGTTTAAATTTTTGAACAGTTGAGAGCTCGATTTCACTTCGATCGAAACTTTGACCGCTCCACCTCCCACACGCGCCGCCGCCTACGGAGACAAGGACGACACCGTCAGACTCGGAACGACAACAGGAACACGATGGTGCGGGAGGTGTCAAAAACCGATCAACGATCGGAGATGAATTTAAGATTTTCCCGGCGGTGGTGCTAAAAAAACATCAAGACTTTGACTCGAAATTCACGTCGTTTGGCAGCGCTTCGCTATAATTGGTTTACTGGGTTTTGATCACGGGTCGACGATGAACACGATGGTGGTTTCAATTTTTCGATTGGAAGTCGGACGACGTCGGAATTGAGCTTGAAAGTAGAGGTACGGGAGGAAGAAATTTTAAGCAAATAAAGCATGTGTTTTCTAATTTCAATCAGAAAAACACGCTTATAATACAAGCCTGCCAACACTCCTTGGTGGAATTCAGGGCTTGATCCCTGAATTTCCTTCAACTTCTAAAATGGCCTATAAGTTTTCATAAATTTTAATTTAGCCATTAAATTTCACCAAATTACACCGATTTAATAAATTTTTTTCTCTCGGGTTGTTACACTAATAGCTCATTTAGGACCATTTAGATGCATTTAGAAGCATTTAGATGCATTTAGAAGCATTTAGTTGCATGTGGTGGAATTCAGTTTGCCGCAGCATTTTATTTTTAAAGCGGTGTTGCCTTATGGGAAAGGTGCTTGTCTGATGATGTGCAGTAATTGAAAGTAAGGGAAAAGATGAAAGGAAATGTTGTTACATCAGGAGATTGCTAAGCAAAATGCAATTGCCAAGTTAGATTGACATTTCGAAAGTGCTTTAAGTGCGAGAAGATATTTTTTAAGCCAGCTGTCTCAGACTTTTCGAGAGCTCTACCCGAGAAATCCACCTCGAAGTTCTGCCTTGAAGGATCGGCACTGCAAGTGCCGGTCCTGCTGATGATGCCACTTGATCATGCAAATTCTATCTGTCCTTGGGCGCCTGCAACTAGATTATGTCGGTCACTCAGCCAGCTACCCAGGCTGTATCATAGCATGTTTTGTCCGACTCCCAAGTAACTTAACCATGGTTTTGGGGTTTTCTAGGAAAGTCAAAATCAAGTCCTAGGATTAGTTTTCCCCTATAAATAGAGGATGAAGCCACATTGTTGAAGACTTTGGTTCCACCCAGATTTGAGCTTAAAAAGTTAAAGAGAGAAGGTCTCATCTTTCTCTGTCAATCCTACTTGCCGTGGCATTTCTCCTTTAGAAGCCTGGGGGTGGCATCCTGAGCATCCGAGAGGAGCCAGTTCGTTGGGAGCAGTTCTTGGTGGCCGAGGGAAGTATTGGGCAGTGCATGTCGAAGGCTTTCTCTCCTCCCCTTAGTCCTTTGCTTTTATATTTTGTTATTGGGTTGTAAGGAACGAATGAAACTTGCTTGGTTCTTGTTTATTTCGAACCTCACCATGAACTAATCCTATTTGGTGGGAGTTCGCTTGGATGTTTAAGTTTTTATTTCAATAAATGGTTTATTTGCTATGCTTTAATCTGTTTTGTTTATGAAACTTAATGCCTTAAGGTTATAGGAGCTACGAGAGTAGCCTTTTCTTAGGATGTTTTTAGGGTTCGAGAGAATACCTTGGCAAAATATCCTTAGTATTTAAGATAAACTAGGGAGGAAATATATAAACAAGGGGTTCTAGCTAGTAACTAGGCCTAATCCAACTTAGAGATAAGGTTAGGATTTCATTCGACTAAAAGGAGTTGTGCAAGAACGATAGGTTAGATGTTAATGCTACCGCAAAAAGGTATTGCCGAGACATATCCTGTTATCTGGACCAATAGGATCACTGCGGGGGTTTACGCCAATCGGATTTTCCAGGGCATCTTTAATATGTCGAGTCCCCTACTAGAGATAGCATAGGGCACCTTAGGAGACTCTATCGAGCAGATTAGGTATAGAAGAAATACCATTCGAAGAAATAGACTTAGATTTTCCCAGTGACTCCTATCACTCATTCCCATAGCAGCTTGTCGTGTGAGAAAACTAAAGTCCTATATATTAAATCCAGTATTTACATTCTATTTTGCCTTGACATTTCTAATTGTTTGCATTTAACACAATTAAATTTGCCACAACATTTCCACATCAGTCATTCCATTTTGCCACAACATTATCATTTGTTTATACCATCACTAACTTTACATAGGTGACAAAGTAAAGTGCCTTGACAAACCTATTTGATTTCTCCAATTCCCTGTGGAGATAATACTCAACTTATCACTGTATTACTTGTTCGATTGTGTATACTTGCACATATATCTGCAGTCATTTATAGTACTCATATCGAGCAGACAATAACACGAAAGATTAAATTGAGGGGCAACATGAGAATATAAATAAGATATGTGTAGACAGTATCTTCATCTATTAGTGTAGTGAAAATTCGAGGATGAAGTTTCTTAAAGCATGAGAGATTTGTAACATCCCAAAATCAGGGATAGTGACTAAAATTGAAGTTTTGAAACTTTGAGGTCTAATTTTAAAAGAATGAAAAGTTTAAGGACTTAATTAGGAATATTTTTATGAAGAATTATTTAGTAAATATTTAATAAAGTAAGGGTAAATTGGTCTTTTCAAAGGAAATTTTGTATTATTCCTTTATAAAGGATATAACCACGTGGAAATGGGAAAGAAAAGTCTAGAGAATTGGGTTCAGTTTCTTCTTCTTCCAGTGAGTTCAGTTAAAAGGTGAGTTTTGGTAAAATGATTATTTCTTGATTTTAAGTTTAGTTTTGATTCTTGGTGTGTTAAGAAAGCTAAATTAGAGATTAAAATGTGTTGAAACTCCAAGATGGATGAGTTATGAATGATTAAATATGAAAAGTTTTTAAAGTGAAATATTGAAAAAAAAATACGTAAATGGATTTTTAAGTGGAATTTGATTTTTCATAAGTTGAAATAAGAAATTCAAAGTGTTAGAAACCAATTTGGAACATGTTGATTTATTGGCTTGATTATTGAATTCAAGTATGTATGTGGGATATTGGATATTAAGATGAGTTAAAGTGATCTAAGTTGGTTAGAATAAGTGTAGTTGAGCTTAAAGGACTAAAAGGAGGTTATGGTAGAAAAATTAAGTAAGTTTGGTAAGATTTTCAGGTGAGATAAATGAATTCTTTGCATGGGGTATCGGTACTGTTCATCCAGTACCGATACTTCATGGAGAAAAGGGTTAAAATTTGAGAGAGGGCATCGATACTCTATAAATCAGTATTGATACTCTATAAGATATCAAGGAGTATCGATACTCAGAGGGTTAGTATCGATACCAAGGGTACCGATACCATAAGGACAGTATTGGTACCATTTTTGAAACGAGGATTATAGAATGCAAAATAAGTATTGATACCGAGGAGGGGTATCGATATTACTAGCATATGAGGATCGGTACTGTAATAGTAGTATCGATACTACTTAGGTGGAGATTAAGAAAGTAATGCTTTATTTAGATTATAATTCTAATAATCCTTTCAAGTAATTTGAATACCGATATTTATTGGAATGTGTATTCGTATAGATATCAATCGAGAGCAAAGTCTGGACAAGTCAACAAGTAATATTCATCGAGAAAAAATATAAGAGATTAGTATTAACTAGTGAGGCCATGTAAGTTCATACTAGTTGGTATATGATGTTTAAGGGAAATAAGACTTGTGATGAGTCTATTTCCTATATTATAACGCATGAATTCATGAATATAGGCATGTGTTGATATGATTGTTGTGTGTGATTGAGTACTTGAATATGAATGTATATGTTATATGATCTCTATAAATATATGTTAATGTAATGAAACTATGTAATATGATACTTATATGATAAAAATGGATACAAAGAATTATATGAATATGAAATACAAGATATGTGAATAGATGATCACAATATATAAGGCATGTGACAAGATATATGAGAATATGATATGAGTCATATGATATAACCTACGTGAACATATGAAAAAGAATGGATATGAGCTATATGTGCTACATGAGTTATGTGAAAAGGAATTATGAAATTATGTATCTATGTGATATGAATGTGTATATGTGACAAACATAAATGATATTGCCCATGTTATGTGAAATGAGAGCTAGAGGTATAGTTGGCATGCCAAGAGTTGAGGATTTTACATGGTCCTTTGGGACATATATGTGGTACTTCGGTACACTTATTTGGTCCATTGGAATATGTATACGGTTCTTAAAGAGTGGTCCTTCGGGATATAGTGGTCCTTCGAGACATAGTGGTCCTTCGGGATAAATTCATATGCCCCAGTGGGACCTTATACGAGCTGTAGTGAAAGCATACGTGAACAACCTCTATGTACTCGCATATCTTTATTTCTCAAAAGTATACATGGGCTAATAAGAAGATAATATAAATAAACTTGGTATAATTATATGTTTTTTCTTTGTAGAGTGATATATGTGATATGATGATGTGTATATGGTTCGGTTAAGAATATTAGATACAAGAGCATATGACTAAGAGATAAAATGAAAATAATGCTAATAATGCTATGAATAATAATAAGGATAATGAGATATTATGTATGTGTATGTATCTATGTTTGATGCATAATGTTTTATAATTAATATGATTACATGAAGTGTGTATAGTATGAATTAGTATTTAGATGTTATATTTAAGTTTATTTATGCCTCACTAAGTCATCGACTTAGCGTGTGAGTGTTTCACACGTAGGTTCTGAGAAAATTAAGGAGCAAAGAGGAACAAGACATGTCAACTTCTCCCTTCCGGATATCAGATCATAAAAGTATTTTATGTATTTGTTATATTAAATGTGGTTGGCATATAAGTTAAACGATTTGAATTGTATTTGCTCTGATAAGTTTTGTAACCCTTTATTTTGAAATAATATGAAGTTTTTTTATGGGAAATTTTCATTATTTTGTATTTTGAAAGTTGATGTTACATCTCAGACTCATATTCGGGTTGGATACGAGTTAGGGGTGTTATAGTTGTGCCCAATAACCGAACATTGCCTCTGTATTTTAGAAATCATGATGCGATTTTGAAAAGGGTGTCAATCTATTTCGGGAATCACCAGTAGTCACCCTCTGAGCATACTTGCGAGAGATATACTATTGACTCCCTAATAAGTGAACATAGCCTTATTTTTTAACATGACGCAAACAAACAGTTTATTTTTAACCCTAATTAAACTAAGAATGGATTAAGGCTTTCTCTATCTCAAAGTGTCTAATTATGAATAATTAAAGAACCTAAAGGTCCAAACCTTAAAATATAGGCTCTAACATTTTCTTAAATTAATTTTAATGAAATTCAGGATTAAAATAATTAAATTGGAACCTCGAGAAAAAGTGAGAACAAAAATAAGAATACTCATTATTTAAGAATTAAGGATGAAATTAGGCTTAAGATGGAGGCTCTAATATTAATCCTAATTAATTATATTAATTAGGTGATCTGAATAAATTAAAAGCTCTAGGGTCTAAATCAAAAGGAATCTAAATTTAAAAGGCAAACTTAAAGTTATGGTAATCTAAATTAGGACAAAAATGCAAGAAAAGTAAGGCACTCAATAAAAAAATATGAAACACACATATTCACAGGACTAAAATAAAATAAAAAGAAACTAAAGTGCAATAATTAAATGACTGATATTAAATTACCGAAAAATAAGGGACAAAATAAAAAAAATAAATCAAATAAAATGTAAGGTCAATTAATAATTCAAACAAATTAATAAATATGTTAGAGTTAGAAATTAGTAAAAGTCCATATTGTAATAATGCAGGTAAGACCCCCAATCGGGTCACCGCAAGATCGAGTCAAACATTGACAACAAACAAATTAATTGAACATTGTCTAAAATGCAATAAAATAAATAGTCAGTGGTTAATTTGAAATAAAAAGCATATTTAAGTGATCATATTTTAATTAAATGAAATAGTGCATCCGAATCAAAATGAAAAAAATGTAAATAAAATGGTAAAGATAAAATAAAAGCATCATATCAAAATTAAAATGTAAACAGGTGACCAAAATAAAATAAAATAAAATCAGACAACTGATTTAAAATAAACAAAAAAATCATATGTGGTGATTAAAATGGAAATGAATAGAAAGCTATGCGTGAAATTTGAAATTAACCAATTATAAGACAACCAGTGACCATAATGAAAGAAAACATTAAAATTCGGGAACCTAAAGGTGATTTGACCCTAAAACTAGTGACTTAAATGTTAAAACATGGCGAATGTTGGATGGCTAAAGCGAAAATAACCCAAAAAATCTAAAAATAATCCTAATTACAAATAAAAAAAACTAAACTAAACCAAAACTAAACCCCTTTTTTTTCATCTTCTTCACAAGTTCTCCCTCTCTAACCATGTAAAAGACACCCTAAAGGCCTCTATGGTCAGCGCCTATCACAGGCCACTCGTCGGTGACCATATGACGCTTCAACCAGTGTCAACTTCGATCGAGGAAACCAAACTCGACCCGAAACTAAACTGAACCACTCCCCCTCTCTTCCCTATCACATAACTAGCGTCCTTTCACAAAACCGAGGACTATACAGACCACCACACCTAGTGGTCTTTCACTGGTTCGATCGATATAGGTGGTGTAACACCCGACAAGGCCGAAACCTCACCCCTCTATCTCTTAACTTTATCCCTTTCCACTTTATAGAAAACAACAAAGCTTATGGTGGCCATTTGGACCCATGAGGACCGAAACAAAACCCTCTTCCCCGACGCTCCAACCACGATGATGCAACTCCGGTGAACAAAGACTGACCAAATAAGGTAACAAACCCAAGCCCCCTATTTTCTCTCCTTATTGTTTTGATGCTTAGGTTTTTAGAAATAAAAATGGTTACCTAAAGAAAATGAATACCTTGATGAGAAGAAAATTTTCCTTGTATTGTTTCCTTGAATTGTTATAATTTTTTTGCAGAGAAAAAAAAGGGGGAAATCCCCGTTTCATACCTTTCTCTTGGGTTTTATAATAACTCTTTTACATTTGTAAAAGTAAATAAAAATTGTTGCTGATATTTTATCCTCTTGTTTGCATTGTATGGTGATGAGGCCATGGACGTGGAGCTGGGGACACCACGGATGGAGCTACTAACGTGGAGGCTTGTTTCGATAAAAACAATTGTGATTAATATTTCCAAACGAAAGAAAAATCTAAGCTGTGTTTGAATAAATATCAAGTTTTCCTTCATGTTGATTACATTAGATAAATATTAGAATATAGTTGATATTCGATTGTTTGTAAGATAAAGCGACAAGGAAGTGAAATTTTATTATTTTCGACCAGTTATTAGAAGTGTCTTACCGTGTTACAATTATTTTAAATTATGTTTAATCGTTTTTTTATTGGATATGAAAATAATTAAATGTGGATTAATGTTTTGGTGTTATATTTGAATCTATGTATGTCACACTCCAATTTAGGAGTTAAATTATAATTTTTAGAAACTTATAATCAATTTTAGAAAGTTGCAAGAATTTGAGGACCTAACCCATAATTTTCCCATTTTTCTTTATCAGTGAAAAATAAATCTTTCTACTTCCCCGATCGAGTACCAAATTGTTTCCTAATACCTAACCTAGCTGCCGTCTATCCACCCCATTTCCCTCCAATCCAGCCGTCGTTACCGTGCCCTGACCCTCCATCGTGACCATCGTCCTTCGATGACCAAACCCCACTCGTCAATGACCTCGATTGATCGTCAAATATGGCTAATTAAATGGAGGAATTTATTTCGTCGTCGCCACTTTCCTCACCGATTTCGGCCATTTCAGCCGCCGGTAAGCCTCATTACCATAGTCGTTGGACTCCCCAACTTCGTACGACCAAAACCCGACCAGGTTCATCGCCCCACCGTTGCTCATTCGCCGTCTACCGTGGGTAAGGTTTTCGTTTCCTTTTTATTTAGTTTTGGGCATTTGAATATGGATTTGTGGATGATTTATTGTTTAATTGGATGATGTTGGATGAATCGGCAGGTGGAAATGGCCCACGTTGTCGTCGCACACGCCGGCAGTGCGCATGGTGGTCACCGAACGGTCCAAAAAATTTCTACAACTGTGTCGACCCGACCTGACTGCCCGATCCGCCTGCCCAACCCACTTAACCCGACCAAGTTAACCCGTATTAAGTCAACTCACCAGGTCAACTCGTTGACTTTGATCGAGTCAACTCATTGACCGTTTACTTTGACCGAAAAAGTTAAATTTTTTAAAAGCCCTATTTTATTTTTTTTCGACGTCCTGAGTCCGATTCCGAAGTCTGTTTTGTTAAATTTACACCAAGTAAGTCATTTTTCCATGTTTTACCTTCAGATTCAATATGGTTTTTCTAATAAGTTTAGTTTCTAACGTAAATTCGATTGCTTTGTATCCTAGGAATTATTGGACGTTGATTTCAAGTTCAAGAGTGATCGAATGGAGATTAAATGGTAGATCGTTATGGCATGAAAACCGAGGTAATACTCTACTATCTTTTTTATGCTTTCCGTAACCCATTGATAAATGGTAAAAGCATGAATGACAATGATTGGCTAATTAGGTGTAGTTAAATATCTTTGGACTATGAAGGAAATTAGTATAAAGAAGGAACACAATATAAGACTCTAATGGCTCGAAAAAGAAATTGGTAGACTGATCAAAAACAAACCTTAGTTCAATGATTTAATCAGTAAATCAACCAATCTCAGAACGCTTAAATCCTGATTAATTTCGTTAAAGATTAAATGTTAGAAATATTTGGATAAGAAATTACCAAAAATAACCCTATATGATAAAATTACAAAAATATCCTTGTACTGTAAAGGACCAAGTCTTCCCCGGAACGTGAAAATAACCCCGAAAGGATATACTGGATCAATTAAGAGAAAAACTGCATAGCATTGAATTGAAAAGAATTACTGAAATATCCTCGAGCTTTGTAATAATTGTAATAACCTGCAATGATCAAAGGAACAAAATAACATAAGCGTTAAAGGAACTATAATTTATTCAAGCCTAATTTATCAAAAGTATGCCACCGACATATTTGAATGAAATGACAATGATACACTTAAGTGTTAAGTACAATGGATGGTTATGATAATAGAGACGAACTAGGAACCTATATCATGCTCTATTGGAATCTTGGATTTTCTGATTAAACTCCTTATTTATTTGGAATGTCCCTGAAGTGTAATATAATTCGAAGCACATTTAAGCCTAGAATAACTAAATACCCTCAAGCTCTTAAATGATTAAATCAACCTAGAATACCAAAATGACTTCTTTATATGACCAAGTTAAACTAAGTAACCTCAATAACTGAGGATTAAGTAAGTGATTTGGATAATTCTAGAACACTAATAAACTTACATGATGTACCTTCCCTAAGATCCATTCCGCAATGATTCTGAAGATGACCAATTCGACAAGAATTGTCTATATTAAAAATATTAATCTGGAAGTGCAAAGATTTGACTAGTTGACATGTATCAGTGATGGAACTTGTACAGTTCGGGTTGACTCGATGTTCTAATAGGTTGATACAAATCGTAAATGCTTTGAATCTTCGTTTCTCCCTTATCAGATCAAATCACTAAGAATCCTCCAAGAATCTAATGCCTAAAATGATTCTGGTTTTCCTAAATAATGGAATCACTTGGTTCATATATGAAAACACAAGTAACTCAGATGTAAAGGATTCTGAATACCTTTCTGATTACTTAGTGCCTTCAAAAAATGTATGAATATTATATGATCCAGATAAATCACATTCTAAATAACTGATGATCCCGTCAGCTAATGAACTTTTTCTATTTTGATTCTAATTTCTGGCATTCTATCGGTATAATGAAGATCTGTGTTTCTCTTCCCGATAAGAATATCTAGTATATCCGAATAATATCTGGAACCTCTAGTGTGTTCCCTGATCGCATGAATGTTTTCTCTGATTTCTGTTCTGATATCTGCTCTGATTTCTAATATCTCTATTTACTTACTGAAAAATGTTTTTTATTTGGTGTACTTTGGGTTCTGATATGAATAATTTGACAAGTTCAGTCGCTGCTGGTAATTCCTTGTATAGGTTCAACATCAACTAGTAATTCCTATCTCTGGCAGGTTCAGTCACTGTTGGTAATTCCTTATATAGGTTCAGCGCCGACTGGTAATTCCTTATGGACCTAAGGTGACCCTTGGGTAAGCTCTGAGGCCTCGAGAACTTTCTTGGGTAGGCTTTCAGGCCCCGAGGTGCTCCGTTAGGTTATGCGGTTCTGGGGAGCTGCATATGGTGTTCGGTTGGAGGGATTACTATGGTTTTTGAAAATACGTTTTAAATTTCTACTATTTTAAAAGACCAATACTTTTTACTGGTTTTAGGGGAACACACTAGACACCTTTTTCTAATCTCCTGAACCTACTGAACTGAAAGTTTCTTGTCTTTTACTACCTGAAATATCAGTGAGATCTCCGCTGCTAACAAAATCTGTAGATGTCAAAACAATAATGAACATATGTTTATCTGTTATCTACATGTTCTTCACTATCATTTAGTAGTTCTGTATTTCTGAGCTTTCCAAAGCTCATTCTGTTGCTCATTTTTCAGGTTAAAATGATTTGAACCAGTGCAACTATCGACATCGATAAGGGAGTTCCACCGGCGTTACTTGCGAAGTACGATGCATATGTTTAGGGGGCATGTAGGTTATATTTTGTTTTTATATTCGTGTTTGGAATATGTTTTATTTATGATTTTTATTAAATTTTACTTTTGTGTTTATAAAGTGTTTTATGATTTTACATGTTTTAATAAAAAAAATTATTTTTTTCGAGATTTTTACGGTGGGTCGCTCTGATGGCCCTAATGTGATACCCTAGATCAGGTCGGGCCACCCACATCGTTCTGAGGGGGGTACATTTAGTGGTATCCTTCAAGTTGATTGCATTAGAGAAAGATTAGAATATAGTTGATATTCGATTCTCTGTAAGATGAAGCGACAAGAAAGTGAAATTTTATTATTTTCGACCAGTTATTAGAAGTATGTATCTTACCGTGTTACCATTATTTTAAATTTTGTTTAATAGTTTTTTATTGGATATGAAAATAATTAAATGTGGTTCGATGTTTTGGTGTTATATTTGAATCTATGTATGTCTTGTCTTTTCTTTTGTTATTGTGATTTGTTTTATGAATTGCACAATTTAATGATTGGTTATCAAATCTGTTTTTTAAAAAGTTGTGAGATGTCTAAACTATATGTTCCATGACCTGTAACTATCTGAACGATATATTTTCTAAAGTATAACTGTCTGAACGATATGTTCCGTGACTGTTCGTATTTATGAATGCTCTTGAAACTACTTTGATTTTCTATATCATGTGCCTTGTGTTGTCCTATAATCTGTATAAATGTGTCACACATGTTTGGTTTCATGGGTTGGGGTGTGAAGGAGGAAGCTTAGCGGTTCACCACTCCTGATTTAGCTTATTACTGCACCTGGTGGTGTATCCGTTATACAATTTCCACAACCCATTTTCTGAATGTTAGCGGTCACCAGTCCTCCTGTTTACATGATTCATTGCATCTTGTTTGGCGTTCGGTTAATTACGAGTATTGCGGATTGGGTAGTTATGAGCTTATTAGCTCATGTTTGCATGTTGGTTTGTCTATATTTCCGAGCTAGTTGTGTATGTTTTTTTAATACTCTATTTATATGTACATTTTGGTCGCACCTCACCGTCTTTGTTTCTCTTTCAGATATTCTAGGATTTTAGGATTGGATCGACATCTGGAGGATCGTAGTCTCAATTTTAAATTATATTTTAATAAAATATTTTCTAATAAATGGATTAAATTTGAATAAATTATTTGTAAATCTGATTAACCACATGTTATTTTTTTTTGAACTGAATTCTGGATCACTATCAGACTATCTGTCTTTTCATCGGTTCCGTCTGTCAGTTCCGTCGCCATAGATGAGGTATCCAAAGGTGAAATCGTCGACAACTCATGAATGTTTTCCTTCAGTTCATTAATCTGTATCATTTTCAAACTTTTAACTTTGGTTACAAATTAAACCCAGAGATTCCCAATATTACTATGATAAATCAATTGATTATTATCAATTACCTATTTGAGAAGAGCTTCATTTACATGGCCGAGGGTATTGTAATTGAGCTTAAGAGATTCATAAATGGTGTTGAGAACATCTAAATCTCTCTCCAATTGCTTGGTTTCCATCTGGCATATGGGTTATGTAACCAAAAAACTTCTCGTGGCTGCAAACTGAGTTTTTGAGTGAGTTTCGTTTTCCTGTCGAGTTCGAGCTTGTTTTCGATTTCGAAATTCTTCTCTAACGTCTTCACTTGATCTACATTTAGTCATCTCTTCTACATGGCGCCGTCATTACCGACTGATAATTCTTCAAAATAACCTTCTTCATGTAATCAATCTAACATCGACTGAAACTTTAGTGGATGATGGTGAGATGATATTTTTTTTTACTAATCATTAAGTAAGTGATCAATTGGTTACTTTTGAAACTTTAGTGGAAAAACAAAAACTTATTCAAATATAAGAGACTATTGAAGTAGTTTACCCTTTTAATTATTTATTTTGTTTGACAAGAAAAGGAGAATGGGAGGGAAAAATGAACTCAAAAATCCATGCTTCCAAATTAATTGGGCCTATGCCTATAAGACATACAAATTATTTTGATATCTATAGTGATTTTTACAGTATAGCTAGAATTTTTTTAAATATTAATTGTATTTGATCTCGTCAAGGGTACGACGATTTTTATGGTTCATATTTTTCATATAAATTTTTTAAATTTGTCATATCCATTTGTTTCATCTATTAATTTTAAACAACTTTTTAACAGATGTTAATATTATTATTATATTTTATTTTTAAAAGTAAACATTTTTGAAGGAACTCATTATATTTGAATGATGATTTCCTACAAATATAATCGTTGGATTTTTTTTTAAAAAAAAAATAGTCGTTGGCATGTGATTGTTAATGTATATATTTTTTTTAAAATGGAACTCAATATTATTATATGACAAGTAACAACAGACATATTGAGTTATTTTTGAATTTTTTTGCTCATAAATAGGAGATATTGTTTGGGTATTTATATGAGAAGAGATAAAATGAGAATTGAGGTAGACGAAATGCATTTATAAAAAAAAGGCAAATGATTTAAAGAATGAATTGTACGGATTCTACGACTCCAATAATTTTGATGATTCAAGCTCATGTTCAGATGATGAGTTGGTCTATTGCTCAGCTATTTTGAAGTTTTGAGGGAAAAAGAAACTGAAGGAAATTGAACAAGAGCTTCAAAAATCGAAGGAACTTGATCAAGATCTTTAATTATCAAAGATTTTTATAAAAGAATAGTTCCTATATTCAACTCCAAATGTCATTCAAATTAAACGACCTCTAGTAATATTGTTCTCCCTAAATGATTCAGGTTTAAGTAGTTGGGTAAATAGTCTAAAAACATTATCAACATATAATATCTTATAAACATCTCATACTATTAAAAAAATCTTCAAATTATAATGATGATGATAGTAGTTCATATATTCAACATCTAAGAAGTTTTCTAGGAAGGAATTTCATAAATTCACTAAAATAAACAAAAACCTAAACAAATGTATATTATATCCGAGTAATAACAACAGTGCTAGAGAACCTTACAAGAAAATAATCTTCACGAGCATACTCATCGTATGACCACAAGTCAGGGACGGAGCCAGAACTAAATATTGACAGGGACCGAAGTATTAGATTATTTTAAAAAATATATAAATACTTATTAGGTATTTAAACTCAAAATTCAGCAAGAACCAAGTCGCCTTAGTGATTAAGATATTATTGTTATCCTTGAGGTCTAGAGTTCTAGCACTGCGTATGTAAAGATATGAGCGTTCATAGTCAAATAGTTTAGAATCTTTGTACATTTATTACCTTGTATTCGCCCTAGATTTATAATAAAAAAAACCCTCAAAATTCACGAGATAACACATAATTTGTCTAATATTTAAACTTACAATGACCTAAATTATTATTAGACAACAAATTTTGAGAATATATGTTGTCATTCTTTAGTTCGGTCCTTATTAGATATTTAATAAAATCTTATATTTTTGAATTTAAATATTTATTTTTACATGAACCAAAATACTATTAGACCAAAATTACATCAAGTATACAAATTTTAACAGGGGCAGGGCCGTTTTGGGCCCTCACTAAGCTACGCCCTACCACCAGCAGCCACGTGTTGATACACGTGGTGTTGCTTGATGAATAAGTAGTCTTTACCATCACTTCTTAGAACGTCCATATTATATGGATTTTATTCAGAAAAATGTATCATTCTTCTAATTTGGGGTCGAAGTGCAGCTATGATCGTTCTGATTCTTCATCGGTACCTCAGTAGATTTAGCTAATCGATGTTATAAAGGTTTAGTGAATCTTGTAGGAGAGTGTTGAAGTCTCATTTGAAGAAATGCTCTCTTCGGTGCTAACGATTGATATTGTAATTTAGGATCAATCTTTAATGCAAATCAAAATCGAATGAAGTGAGAAAATTTTCGAAACTATCCTTAAGCTTTTTAGGGCTATGGCGAGGAAACAATCCAACTTAATATTGGAAAAGATTGGTTTTTTTAATAAAATATAAAATAAATGTACAAGTAAATAAATTTGAACCCGCCATGAACATTTGAATGAGGTAGGTATAATACCTAAAAATATCTTTTAAAATAATTTCAATAAAAATAATTTAAAAAAATGACAAGTGTTTAACCAGAATCTCATTTTGAAAAGGGTTTGAAGTCGATTACGTGTGGGGAAGGGTGAGCACCCCCACAACACCCAAAATCGATACTTAAGAGATTATATGCCATCTAATTGCAAAGTGAATATACACTTAAATTATGATCCTAAAAAAAATCGAGAAAGGCTTTATTTTGTACGAACAATCCTTAAAAACACACTCCTTGTTAGTTAAGGAGCATTTTTTTTATGGATTCTCCATTCAAAATATCATTACCATTTTTTTTATCAAATTATATATTTAATCTATAAAAAATAAAATAAAATAAAGTAAATAAATCACTTGAATATATAAAAAAGGGTGTTATTTTGCATGGGTAATTCTGAAAACATATTCCTTATTAGTCAAGGTGCGTTTACATAAATTTATCAAACAAAATAACATTTATTCAATTTTTCTAGTGAGTATACATATATTTAATAAACATATATATAAAAAATCAATGTGACGTAAAAACATATATATACTATTTTATACGAACAATTCTCGGGAACGAACTCATTGTTAGTTAAGGTACATTTCCATAAATTCCTCGTACAACATTTTATCTCAATAAAATGTGCCATTACAAAAAAGAGAAACCAACGAGGACTTAAACAAAATACCATAAATATAGGAAGCTTAAACGCAAATAATAGGAAATTAAACGAATATGTAAATGTATAACAAGAGTAAAAAGATAGTAACTTTAAGGGTTAAACTGCAAAACCAACAAAAAATATGGCTATAAACAAAAATATCATAATAAAACCATCATTAACATTCAAGACTACAATGGAAATTGTTAAAATAGGATACTCAATATAAAATAAGCATAAAAATGAAATAACAAAAGGAAAAAGACTAAAATATGTTAATATATAGTGCTGAAATAAGAAGAAATGCAACTTCAGTTAATGACGAATAAAAAAATTTACAAAGCTAGAAGGACTTGGGAAGGGATTTACCCATGCGCTAAATGTTCATTCTTCCCTCCCCAAAATGATGTCACGTAGCATGGGGTATATAACCCCAAAACTATGGCAAAAAATGGCCTAAATTCTTATTTATTTCATTTTCACTCTTTTCCCAAAAGGGGAATTTTTTTCTGTGCCCTCTCTTTTCCCCACTCTTCTCTGGGGGAGGCCAAAAGCCTTCGGTCACCAGAGCGCTCCGCCACCGCACACAGCGGTCGGAGCTTGAGAAAACCTCCCCGAAACCATCCTTTCTCTCTCACACCTAAACCCAAATCTGAACCCCTTTAAGCCTAAAAACCCATGAAACACCCTAGATCAAGGGAATTACCTTTGAAAAACTCCACCTTCTAGCGACGTTTAGACTTTTCGGTGACAAAAGAGGTAAGCTTCTCTTTTATCCTTCCTTTCATCTCTTTTCTCTTCTTTGGTTGTTGTTCTCTCTCTCCCTTTTTCAGTTTTCGAAAAGTCATCTCTATTTTTTGGTTCTCGATTATGTTGCTTTGTATAAAAAAGGATCATTGATTTTGTGTTATGTTGCTATATATCATTGAAAATGGAAGATTTTTCCTCTTTCTTGCTCTGCCTCATTCGATCCTTGCTAAGGGGACACTATATTTCCTCTTTTCTGATTATTTTTTGTGTTTTCAGTTTGCATGCGAGAAAAGTGAGGAAATATTGCAATTTTGGCAATCTGTCATCTCATAGGGAGGGGGACATTCAGCCGCTTCAAGCGCACAGGTCAGGCGTGGTGGTGGCAGTCTGAGTCAGACCGGTGGCAACAGTTTGGGCATTTAATTCCCCGGATCTCTTGCGATCATATCACAACACTACTAGCCTTGTGGGGGACCAATTTGGTGCACGTATGGGAACTGGAGGGACACGCGCGTGTATCGAGTCGAGCGTGCATCTCATACGTGGGGTAGATTAATGATCAGGCTTCGACGGTGGTGATAACTTTTGGATGCATTAGGTTAAACCCTAATATCCTTGACATCTAGACCATTGATCTAAAATAAAATCCAACAACTGGTATTCAGTTGTGGATAGATTAAAGGTTAAAACCCTAATATGCTTTTGATCTGGTCCATCGGATCTTGTTAAATATGATGGTTTTGATTTAGGCGGCGTTAAAGGCTTAATATAGCTAGTGTTTTCCAAACCCTAAACTTCTAAGCTACTATTAGTTGGGGCCTGCTTCAATTGTACCACTTCATGTTTGGGTTTTGGCTATTGTTTGGGCCTATAAAAATAAAATAAAATTTAGTACATTATATATATATTCGATTTAATTATTTATTATATTTATTTATATGTGTATACTAATAATCAAGTACACCCCTAATAAAATATATATATAGCCACACACATGACTTAAAAAATGATTAACCCGTATAATTATGACCATATATATATGTCTGTTTAACCCAAATGAAACTTGAATGAAACCCCTATGGACAAAATGAGCATCTGCATCTACTCCTCTTTGCTTATTATCGTACAACGAGAATATACCAAAATTAAAAAAAATGCTCATATTTTTCTGATTATGAGTAAATTGAAAAGTTAATCCGCTCTATTGTAACTTCAGGGTAGGTCGGACATGATCTGCTCAACATTTTTGGGTAATCGGATATCGAAAAGAATTTGATTCACTTCGTTGCTCTTTAAGGAAGATTGAATCGAACTTGATTTGCTTCACTTGTCTTCAGGAAAATCAATTCTGAAAGAAGGAGTATCTTCTCCACTACTCTTTAAGGGATATTAGACTTGAACAACTTTGATCCACTTCGCTACTCTTTAGGGAAGATTAAATCGAACTTGATTTGCTTCACTGCTATTCAGGAATAACAAATCTAAAAGAACGAGGATCTACTCCACTACTATTTAGGGGAGATCAGACTTGAAAAACTTTGATCCACTTCATTGCTCTTCAAGGAAGAGTTAATCAAACTTGATTTACTTCATTGGTATTCAACTAGACCAAATCTGAAAAAATGATGATATGCTCCACTACTCTTTAGGGAAAACCAAATCTTTTACGGAAAACCAAATCTTTTAAAGAAATTTAATTCACTCAACCACTTTTTTGGAATAATTGAACCGGGATCGATCCACTTTTTTTTACTTAAATAAGATCGAATTTGAAAATTAAACACTACCGATTGTTAGCGTATGTTCGAGAATTATTAAACATCATACTCGAAGGTTTAGACTTTGGGAAAATCTTTGAAAATCAATTTCTCTTATGAAACTTGTCTCGCATCCACCAAATATGGGAATATGCCTCGACCCAAGTATTACTTGAATATCTCCCTTTTTGGGACTTTGAATTGGTTTCTTTTATCTTGAGGTTTGAACATATTCAGCCTTAACCTTTCTTTGGAAGACCTGTAAGTTCTTAATTTCATTTATCATTATCAAATATTTTATGAATGTTGTGATCTTGTTTATGCCTAAAATGTGTGCAGTAATGTAATTTTAGTGTTTTTTCTTTTTCGAAGGAGAACCCTCGCTCGTTCGGCCATCTTGTTACTCGATCCAATCTTGGGTATAAAAATTACGATCGGTTCACCCTAGCTGAAAACCTTGATTAGATACTCTGTAATTGGACATGGCCTTGATTTTCTTCCTTCTTGAAACCTGATAGTATTCATGACCAGCTGCTTGATCAGTGACAAACGTCTTGGATCACCCTAGCTCATTATGCAAGACTAATGCTAAAACCATTGTCAGCTTCAAAGCACCTGCACTTTTCCAAAACTTTTTTCTTAATAATACACAATGACCTTATTTTTTTCAAGTTAAACTATATGTGTTTAATTTCAATGTATAAAGCTTGTAAAAGAGTGTTAACAAGAAAAAACCTCTTTTTATTTATATAAATGTAAAGAGTTTTTTGGGTAAATACATGGAAAACTCTTAACTAGAAAAAGTAAAAGAAAATAAAGTAGGCGTCCCTATATATCAATAGTACAAATGCTTTTGAACTGGCACGTCGCAGAGTGACTTAAGTGTAGCTTCTGTTAAAGGGATCCCGAGAATTATAACAAGGCGTAAGGGTGTGAAGTTCTCTCTGGAATACAAATATCCATATACTAAATGCCATAAACAAGTATCGAATCTCGTTTGTATTCAATTTCTTTTTTGGTTGTTTCAAACATGACTCTTTTAGTCTTCAGTCTCAACTCTGACCATCATTTGACGTTACTACTTAGACCCAAAGCCTTTTCAACTTCACTGTCAATTCAGGACCTCCACCATGCACAAATCTCAAATTTCAACATGACTCAAGCCACCCTTTATGGGTTTTCAAATTGAGGCCTCATTCGGTTTCAACACACCCTTTACGAATTTTCATCTTGAACCCCTTTATTTATTTTTTTTCTTTTTCCTTTTCTTTTTTTATCATTATTATTTTTCTTATTTTTTCTTCTTTTCTTCTTCTTCTTATTTTTTCTTCTTTTTTTCTTCTTCTTCTTTTTTCTTTCTTTAGGTAAAATATTTTTTGACGGCGTCAGAGTTCACAGGGTTAGGTAACTCTGGTCCATCTATCTCGGTGAGGATCAAGGCTCCTCCAGAAAAGGCTTTCTTCTCAACATAAGGTCCTTCCCAATTCGGTATCCATTTTCCTCGAAAATCCTTTCAAATAGGAAGGATCCTTCTAAGCACCAGATCTTTCTCATGAAACTTTTGGGGATTAACTTTCATGTTATATACTCGTATCACATGCCTCTGGTACATCTAACCATGACAAATAGCTTTCAATCTATTTTCTTCGATCAAATTCAATTGGTCATATCTAGTTTGTACTCATTCTGCCTCATCTAGTTTCACTTCTGACAAAACTCGAAGTGAGGGAATTTCTACCCCAATGGGTAACACGGCTTCTATCCCATAGGCTAAAGAAAATGAAGTTGCCTCAGTTGACATTTGTACTAAAGTTTGACAAGCAAACAAAGCAAATGGTAATTTCTCATTTCAATCTTTATAAGTCTCAGTCATCTTTACTATAAGCCTCTTGATATTCTTATTAGCTATTTCTATTGCCGTATTTATCTTTGGGCGATAAGTGGTGGAACTATGATATTTTTATCTTGAATTACTTAAAGATTAATTCTATCATCTTATTTTTTTAAGTTCAAGGCATTTTCAGAGATGATTCTTTCTGGTAGACCATAACGAAAAATGATCTCTTTCTTTAAGAACTTACAGACTGTTGATTGAGTGACATTTGCATAGGAAGCCACTTCTACTTATTTACTGAAGTAGTCTATTGCTACCAAGATGAAAAGTTAATAATTTAAAGCATTAGGTGAAATTTGTGCAATGACGTCCATGCTCCATATAGATAATGGCCATGGGACTGTCATTATGTGCAACAGATGGGGAGGGGAATGGATTTTATCTCCATAAATCTAGCACTTGTGATATTTTTCTAGCATAATGGATGCAATCAGTTTCCATTGTTGACCAATAATACCCAAATCTCATTATTTTTCTAGTCATTGCATGTCCATTGGCATGGGTACCACATACTCCCTCATGTACTTCCTCGATGATTGTTTTAGCCTCTTTGGCATCCACACATCTTAATAGAATATGATATGGACTTTTCTTATACAAGATCTCACCATCAACCATATACCCTCCAGCTATCTTTCTAATAGTCTTTTTTCGGTCTCAGTTGCCTGCTCGGGATAACTTTGATATCTGATGTATTGCTAGATATCATAGTACCATGGATTTTCATCTTCCTCTTCTTTGATGCTATATGAATTGGTTGGATACTCATAAGCCTACATCTTAATGGGCATCATGTTTGAGTGTTCATTTACTTTAAATATTACTGCTAACGTAGCCAAGGCATCTACCATTTGATTCTCTTCTCTGGGAGGTAATTGAATGCCACTTCTTCAAATTATTTGATGAATTTCATGACCAATTTATGGTATTACATCAGCTTGGGATTTTTTGTCTCCCACTCTCCCCTCAGTTGATAAATTACTAGGGCTAAATCCCTATATACTTTGAGTAGTTTTACTTTATGTTCAATGGTAACTCTGAAACCCAAGAAACAAGCTTCGTACTCGGCCATATTATTTGTGTAACCAAAATTCAACTGACTCGATAAAGGATAATGTTCTCCATTTGGTGAGACCAAGATTGCCCTAATCCCATTCCCAAATGCATTTAAAGAACCATCAAAGTTCAACTTCTAATGTTCACTGGTGGATATAACTTCTTCCTCTACTGAAATAGCCATTAGATCTTCATCTGGGAAATTAAAATTGAGTGGTTCATATTCATCAACAGCCCTACTTGTAATAAAATCTGCTATGGCTCTCTCTTTAATTGCTTTTTGAATTATGTATTGAATATCAAACTCTAACAATAGGATCTTCCAATGAGCTAATCTTCCAGATAGGGAAGGTACACCCATCAGGTATTTCAAAGGGTCAAGTCTGAGGATCAACCAAGTTGTGTAATACAACATATATTGCCTGAGCCTTTGAGTAAATCAAACCAAAGCACAACACAACTTCTCGATCGTTGAGTATCTTGCTTCACAATCAGTAAACTTTTTGCTGAGATAGTAAATTACTCTCAGTTTGATCATGTCGCCCTCATACACAACCCATTGAGTTCTCAAAGACTGACAAGTAGAGGATTAGGAGTTTTCCTGAGATATGTGGCACTAAGACTGGGGTATTTTACAAGTATTGTTTAACTGGTTCAAAATCTTCTTGGCAATTATCACTCCATACATATAGGTTACTTTTACGGAGAAGGTGAAAAATGGGGTCATATTTCTTAGTCAATTGTGAGATAAATCGAGTGATGTAATTTAATATCCATAGAAATCCTCAAACTTCTTTTTTTGTTTGTGGGGTGGAAAATTTTGAATGGCCCTGAATTTTCCTAGATCTATTTCAATCTCCTTTCTGCTCACTACAAAGCCCGAGAGATTCCCAAATGTTACCTCGAATGTACACTTACTTGGATTAAGTTTCAGTTGGTATTTCCTCAATCTATGAAATAGTTTTCTCAAATTCTCAACATGTTCTTCCTATGTTTTAGCCTTTATAATCATATCATCGACATAAACTTCTATTTCTTTATGTATTATGTCGTGAAACAATGTCACCATGGCTCTCTAGTATGTTTACCTTGTATTTTTTAACCCAAACGACATAACCTTGTAGTAAAATGTGCCCCACATGGTGAAAAACATAGTCTTTTCCATATCCTCAGGGTGAATCTTTATTTAATTATAGCCAGAGAACCCATCCATGAATGAAAACAAGGAATTTCTAGCAGTATTATCCACCGGCGTGTCTATGTACGGAAAAGGGAAATTATCATTCGAATTGGCTCTGTTGAGATCTCTGTAGTCAACGCACATATGATCCTTCCCATCCTTCTTTGGTACTGGGAAAATATTTGCCACCCACGCAAGATACTTAGCCACTTTGAGGAATCCAACATCGAATTACTTTTTTACCTATTCTTTAATTTTTAGCAATATATGGGTCTCATCATTCTATGCTTTTGTTGCATAAGTCTACATTCTGGCTTTATCGGCAATTTGTGTACCACCAATCCTGTGTCTAAACCAGTATGTCTTTATATGACCAAGCAAATATATATATTTATACTCCCGAAGCAATTTAATTAAATTCTATCGTCCCTCGACAGATAGGTGGTTCCAATCTTTACTTCTTTCATATTTTCATATGATCCCAAATTCAGAGTTTCAGTAGTCTCTTCATGAGGCAGAATATGCTTATCTTCCCTTTCCACCATTTTTAGCAGTTCAAAAGGTAAGTCACATTCCTCATCATTATCACAATCCTCGATTTCTCCTAACATATAGGTAACTCGAAGTCAATCTCTAGTTCAGTGTTATCAGTATTCGTAGTATTGATATGTGAGGCCCTGAAAGAATAAAGAACGAGAAGATATATATACATATACATATACAAATACAAGAAAATCTATCCCATGTTAAGATAAATAGAATGAAATAATAATATTTAAATAATAAAGAATAAAGAAATGCATGAGAGAATGTATGCCACTTTGTGAATTAATAGAAATGTATTTTTAATTAAAAATTAAAAAAATAGGTTAACCCTTTAAATAAGATCACCTAATTCCCCGGGTTTAGACAGAAGGGAAAGATTTTGTGTATTACTCTGAAACAGATTTGTAAAAACACGGGCAATTCTTCAGCAATCCAATTATCTAATACAAATCCTAGTGGAGCGGGATAGATGCATATATCCATTCATTCTTCATTTTCATCATCGAATATCACATTGATGCCTAGGTCATTCAGTGCATTCTCAACAATCGACTTCTTGTCTCATTGAACCCCTTGAAACATATGTCCTCCAGACATAAAAGTGTAATGCAATGGCAGGAATATCATCGGCTTCCAGCTGAGGTCCTCTCCATCTAACCTCGCTTTCCTCATCTGTTGACTCTTTTTTATGCCCTTCAGTTTCTCTTTCAGAGTCGACTGATATCCTAAGCCAAATTGATCTCTCTTAGTGACGAGAAAAATGGTATTAATGGGTCCTTGTAGGTGGCTCTCTTGCCCTTTTCCAAACTTGGCTCCCCTCCCCAATGTCAACTTGAGTTCTATTCCGGTGTAGTTATATAGTCTGGGCTTGGTTATCTTCTTTCCATCAACCACAAATGTTGCATTAACAAACTCGAGGGACCTGAATGAACATTCAACATCTTTTTCATCTATTTCAACATATGGGGAAGTGGTGGATACAAAAGCAATAATGTATTATTTGGCATTTATGCATAATAACCTCCCTTCAATCACAAATTTCAGCTGTTGTTGTAGTGTAGATGGAACTACCCCTGCTTAGTGAATACAAGGTCTTCCCATAAAACAATTATAAGTGGGCATAATATCCATCACAGGGAACTCGACCTCGTAGGTAGATGGGCCAATGGTTAGGGGATGTCAATCTTCCCTAACATTTCTCTATTCGTTCCAATGAAAGCTCCAACAATGCTTTGGAAATTCCTCATGTTTGTATTGTTGGTAGGAAACTTATTCAAGGTTACCAAGGGCATCACATTCAGAGCATAGCCATTGTGAACTAACACTCGAGACAGAACATGTCCTTTGCACCTAACAGTGATATGTAGAGCTTTATGGCTACCAATCATTCCAGACAGGATCTCATCATCAGAAAAAGAAATGAAATTGTCTACTTGGATATTTGCAACCAACCTATTCATCTTGTCTACAAGTACATCCTTTGGCATAAAATTATGATTCAAAACCTTCAACAACGTGTGTCGGTGCGCCTCAGAACTCAATAGAAGGGCAAGGACTGAGCTGCGATCAGGTAGCTTGTGTAGCTATACAACAATAATATATTCACTGTGTTTCAATAATTTCAATAACTCAATAGCATGTTCTTAGTCATAGGTTCGTTAATGACTGCCTCATCCTCTTTCAGTAGTAAGTCAACCTTCTTCCCTTTATCTGTGGTAGTTCTTTTCTCAGGTCTTTTGGGTTGATCTAGGGAGTAACATCTCCCATTCCTGGTGAAATGGCCTACTTCACCCACGTCTTCTTCAGCAATCTATGATTCCTCTACATTATCCATCTTACACTCATATCTCAAGGGACTTGTTTGTTGTCCTTGTAAGAGAATAGAGACGAGGTCTAATGACCAACTTAGGGTGCGTTTGGTTCACGGAATGTAAGATTACCAGTGGGAATAAAAGATTACCAGGGAATAGGATTACTGGAATGTTGTATTTTGTGTTTGGTTGGTTTAGGAGGAATGTAAGATTACCGTGTTTGGTTAAATGAATAAAAGATTATTGGAATGTATATTTGACCAAATTATCCTTATTATATATTTGTTTTTTTAACAAGTTGGAACATATTTATATATTCTCTTTAAAAATTTTAAATTCATAAAATTTATATAATTTTTTTACAAAATTGAAAATATAAAAAGGTTTAATGAAAGGGTAAAATTTTATTTTAACCCCTAAACTTCATATAAAATTTTAATTATAGACTTTTTTTGTAAATCTAAAATAGTTTAAGGATAAATTTGTAATTTAACCTTCATAGAATTTTTATTATTCAATTACCGAATAAGGATATTTTTTAAAAGAAAAATTTTTTAGCGTCATTTTAGTCCAAAACGTCGATAATCCAACAATACCTAAGGAAAGGGAGGTAATGACATTCCCGGCAATATACCCCAAAAAATCCACTATTTGTAATGTAAGATTACCGGGAATGACATTCCCGGCCAACCAAACGAGTGAATGTGGATTCCATTCCCATGGGAATCTCACAATCCCCCAACCAAACACACCCTTAGGAGTTACTTTCTCTGCCAAACAAGTTTTTGGTGTGATGACTAGAGGGAAATTGACATTATAAACTCTCGTGGATGAACCTTCAGATGCAAAAATCTCTCTTTCTTCTTTTTCCATAACTTTTTTTTTATAAAATTCCATCTTTTTATCGTCCATCATTCTTTGAACCAAAGCTCAAAATTCAGAGCAATCTTGTATATCATGCCCCCATAATTATGATATTAGCAGACAAGGTTTTATTCCACTTGTTCAACTGCTGGGCTAGAAACCAATAAGCATGCCTTGATCATCTGACCCCATATCCAGCGCATTGGTAATTTTACCTCACTCACACTTGTCATAATCTTTTTTCCCCTTTCCTTAACAATGGCATTGACTCCTAAACCTGCATGGCTTGGCAGTGAGTTCTAAGCCACTTTTGGTTTCTCACTATAACCAAAGTTTATGACGTTCTTTTGCCTCAATCATTGGACGATCTTCTTAAAGGCAATGCAGTTCTCTATTGAATGTTAAAAAACCCTTGCATGATACTCATATTGGACATTATCATCATACCATTTGGGATATGGGGGCCGCAGAGGTGACACATGGTAAGGAGACACCACATGTCTATCATACAGGACCTGAATAATTCCTTGTAAGACATAGGGATGGGGTGAAACTAAATCTTATCCATTTCATGTCTCGGCTCTCTTGTTCCTTATCTGGTAGAATTTTTTACAGATAATCCTGTAGCCTGATGTCGAGACACAGTGATGTTATTGGAGTCATTTTTTCATTAGCGGTTTCTTGTTAGGCTCACCTTCATCAAGCCTCCCACTCTTGATTGCCCTTTCGATCATCTCTCCTAGATTAACTAAATCAACAAAACTCTTGGACGAATTCCCTATGATATGGCCAATAAAAGGATATCTCAAATTATTTATGAAGAGCATGTTGGTTTCTTTTTGTTCTAACGGCGGATGTACTTGTATAACCACATCCCTCAATCTCTGACATTATTGCCTGAAAATATCATTAGATCTTTTCTCCATGCTTTGCATCATGATTTGATTAGGCCTCACATCCTTCATGTTCTTATGTTGCTCGATAAAAGCTTTGGCCAGATCCTTCCATGACCTGATGTGAACCCTGCTTAACTGGTTATTCCATCAAATGGCGAAACCTGCTAAGCTCTATTGGAAGCAATGAATCAACAATCATAACCAACGTATCCAATTATTTTTCTACAGAACGTAGTGGTGTGAGCAGAAGGGCATCTCGTTTCATCAAACTTTTCAAAATCCAGAACTTTAAACTTAGGATATAACACTAAATCAGGAACCAGACTCAGCTCCTTTACATCAATCCCATATATGCTTGTGTCTTCTTTCATATCCCTAATTTCATATTTCAGTTGTTTTCATTTCTCTTATAGTTGTTTGCATTTCTCTTTTCTTCACTCTTCATCAAAATCTGGGACATCTTCAGCTTGGTGTGGGTTTACAAATGTGCTAGGTAAGTTTATTAGAACTATTCCTGGCTGAGCAATTGTTCCTTTTTGTGCTTTAACATGAGGTGGTGTAATGTCTGGAGGTATAAGGGTTCTTCAGTGGTAACACCAATAGTTGGAGCCTTTCCACGATCAGCTCGTGGTGTGAAACCTGAGGGGTAAAAGGGTTCTTCGACAATAGCACCGATAGCTGGAGTTTTTTTCTTGAAATGTATATCTTCCCTATAATATGCTTGCAATTTTCTTCATCATATCATTCTAGGATTTCATTATTTGTTCATGTATCTCTTCTTGAGCCTTCCTCATATTTTCCTATATTTCTAACTGGATTTTCTCAATTTGGGTTAATCTCTTATCCATTGCCTTTTTCCTGGTATTATACGGGTGCTTGGAAGTTTCTAGTATTTTGTAGTGTACCCTTCATTATTAATTTTGATGGTTTGATGATGAGTATAAATTGTACGAAAATGAAATGCTAAACACAAATAACTATAAAAGTGCAAGTAAAATGCTGAAAATAAAACTTGAAAGGTAAATAAAATGCAAATGCATGTGGAAAGGCATTGATTCATAAAAAGTGATCAGTCTTAGAACAACTTTCGTTTAAGGACAAAAGTATCCTCATTACAAGACGAACCCATTACAAAAAAGGCCTAGCTCGAGTATTCAGCTCCATTATCTCGTTGACAAACCAAGTGACCCTTCTTTCTAAATCTTACGCTAGATTTGCGTAGATCTGGAAGACTCTTGCTTGGTTATCCATCTCCCCTAGCTTCCTTGTGATGCCAATCAACTGATTCGTAGTTTTGATTATCACACGATTCATATTTTCTTTCCAATTCTCATAATAATCATTCGCGTTCTGCCATTTTCGTTTGATGCTTCATATAGTGCACTCAAGCCCAGTGATCTACACTTGACAACTTTGCAGTGCCTTTTCTAAGTTATGAACATTTCTTTGCAAAGTGACATTCTCCTCGAGGGTGATCCTTAAATCTTTTGGTCTACGCTGAGCATTCTTCAAATATAGGGAATTTCGAGCTGCAAAATGTAAGGATTGTACTCCTCATTCTTAGCTTGGATCTGAGTTAACTCTTCCTCGTGCATTTGTTTAATCTCGTGTTTCTCTTGATTAAGGACCTCTATTCTCTCATGCTTCACTCCACATCGTTGTATCCAAAGGAATACCTCATCCTGCTTGCCTTGGAGCACATGATCTCGATACTACCTTTCCAATTTAAACTCCTCACTCCTTTACCTCTTTTTAGCTTCAAATTCATCTATTCTTTATCCTCTAATTTCAAGCTCACTCAACATGTTATTCACCTCCATTTTGAACCCTTCGAACATATTACTTTTCTCAATTTTTAACTTTTTGATTCTTCAGTTTTTCCTTCTAGCTCACTTACCCTACCTTTATTTTTAGCTTTGATCTTCTAAATCTTATCTTGCAAGCCTTGCATTTCAAAAGTGAGCTTCTCTTCTCATTTCTTGCTGAGGGTGTGCCTTTGTCTTGATTCTTTGGCTTCTTTTCTTTCACCATTCAATGCACTAGTCCATGTCTTTTTCTCTCCTTCGAGCTCTTGATCTCTCTTCTTTTTCTCTACATCTAACTCTCTAACCATGCGTTCTCTTTCATCTCTGATGTCCTTAATTCAACAGTTATTTTTAGCGTTGAGTTCCAACTTCCACCATTCTGAAGTTTTTCCTAGTCCAACAATTTTCCAAGCTCGATTAATATTTTGATAATCTTTTTGTAGATCAGCGAAATCAGCCTCAACTTCGTCCTTCCTCTTTCGCATGAGCTCAAATTGTTTGCCATGAAACCCAACATCGAGGTCCAATATGGAATTTTCTCACCTAAGATCTTCACACTCTTTTTCTTTTTTTGGAAATTTTGGCTTCATATTCACTTCTCAATATTTATAACTCGGATGGCACAAATGTGAATTGCTCCTCTAAAGGAATAGCTCGATCACAATCAGATAAGAGAATAATGTCATTCTTCCTAGCATCTCTCCAAACCACATAGTATGGTGTTAACATGACATCAGATGCTACCACATCAGTTTGAAAGGTTAACTTACAAGCATCTGAAATTAAACGAGTTGTTTTCTTTTAGTGATATCCATGGTACAAAAATTAGGACTTACTCAGGCCAAAGGTGGCTGGAACAAACTATCGTGTCCCATATTGCCTTAACATCTTTAGTGGAGCATAACCTATTCCACCCTATAACATGTAATACCCCAAATTTTGATTAGTGAGTAAAATATAAGTTTTGAATGTTTAATGGTTAAAGTATAAACTTTATAATAGTTTAGGGACCAAAAATTTAATTTTTAAAAGTTATAGATTTTAGCTCGTAAATGAAAAGTTTATCCTAAAACGAGGATTTTTATGGGAATCAGATTGTCAGTACGAGATTTATATTAAAATCTATAAAGCGATAAAGTTCGGTATTGAAATCCGATAATCGGATCGAACCAGAATTTTACGAAAATTTGAAGGATCTTATAAAAATGGTTGGAAATATTATTTTCATATTTTAGATCAGAGAAAGTTGGCTCAGAATAGTGTAATTTTTTTAGATTTGACCAAATAGTAGAATTTTAATGACTAAAATGAAATTTTGGAAAAATTGATGGTCAATAAGGGAAATTAAGAGGTGAGATTTTTAAATCCATTTAAGAATATTAAAAAAAATTAAAAAGTGGCATGGAGGTAAAAATAGGGATTCATTAAGGGCTATTTAGACTTTTGGTTTAAATTTAATTAAAATTCAATTTAATTAGCTTTTAAAAGTCAAAGTTAGGAGATAATTGCTTAAAATATTAAAAAATAGCTTCTTTATTCTAGCAAGCTATCAAACCTCCATAGCCAAAGGTGAGTTTTTTTTTTTAATTTTTGGTCCATTTTTATTAAGATTTTAAGTTAGGTTATTAAGGAAAAAATGACCTACATGAAATTCTCTTTCATTTGGCATAAAAATCTTCATGTTTTATGTTTAAGTTGGTGAGATGTGGATGAAGGGGAGGTGTGATTCTTATGATTTAAGTTTGATTATTGATCTTAGAATTGTTTTGAAGTTGAAATCAAGAATGAAAGTTGTTAAAAATCAAGTGTAAGACTATATTTATGGTTTGGCCATAGGGTTATGTTTAGGAAAATGTTGTGTTTGATTTACATTTGATATGGAAAGGAGTTGAATTGGTTTTAAATGTTGTGTGAATGATGAAATTGAGCTTGATTCAAGTTTAGAGATTAGTTCGAAAAGAATAAAACTATTCGACCAAAGGGGAAAAATTAGGGAAATATTGAAAATTTGCCTATGGTTTAGAATTGATATTAGAAGTGTTATAAGTGACTTGGAGATCAATTTGGAACCTTGAAAGTGAATAAGGACTAGTTTAAAAGTTTTAATGATATTGGGATATTATTGTATAAATGTGAGATTTGGAGTAATCAATGATAATATTTAGTATTAAGATGCTGGAAAATTAAGTTGCAAAGTTGGTTGGAACCAAATTTAAAGTTAGGTAAAAGTTAGGGGTGGAATTTAAGAAGTCCAAGAAATATATGGACTTGATTTCAAGTTTTTAATTGTTGAAGTACCATTTGGGTAAAATAATACATTTTTGGAAATTTTATTTATGTTCTGATTTTTGAGTTTAAATGTTGAGTTGGGATTAAATTCCAAGTTTATCAAGTTGGGTTGTTGAAATTGAAAAGTTTTAGAAAGTTAAGGATGAAATTACAAGTTTTTATATATTCAAGTGTTGATTTGTATATTTTATTAGGTAATGGAAATTTGATGTGATTAATGTGACATTACCATAATAGTGAAAGGCTATTATGAATTTAATGGGAAGTTAAGGTGAATTCTAGAAAAAATTCATAATTAGTGGGTTGATAGTGCAATTAGCAAAAGTCGAAGGGTTGATATATTTTTGGAATCTAGGGAAAATATTTTGAGAAATTTAAAATTTAAAAGTAACAATGGAAGTACGATTTAGTTATATATAATATATATATATATATATATATATATATATATATTTGAAATTTAAGGATAATATTTTGAGAAATTTAAAAGTTACGATGGAAGTACGATTTAGTTTTATATCGTTTTAAGTATCGCATTTATTTCTATCAAAATTTATATTTAAGTTTAGAATATGTTAGTTCGATGCTAACATATAGTTGGAATATTTTATGTTATTATATAATGTCCTCATATCAAGGTAAATTTAGGGATTCAAGTAGCTTGAAAGGAAGGAAAAATTATGGGATTGAGAAGACTATAGTGGAGAAGGTTCGATATTCAGGCAAAGGTAAGCACATTTAACTCATGTTTATATTATCATACAAACATTGGCTTGCGATAAGCCAGTGATAGAGTTACTACGGTAAGTGACTCCTAATGCTATGTGAATTGTGATTCTAGCCTAAAGGTTTATTAATTAAGCTTACATAATTATGAAATTAAGCTAAGGATGCTAATTAAGGAAAGTTGTCTAGAAATTAGAATTCAAATAGTGAATTTAGAAATTCACCATAAATTATACAGAGTATATTAGAGAATAATCTCTATATCATTAAATTTGCATATCAGTCTAGCTTCATTTAAAATAGACGGTAACTGATTTCGAGATGTACAAAAAAACGATAAATGAAATTTTAATCGGTGATATGTCAGAAAACAGGGCAGCCAATTCTACCGAAACAACTTCTATCAGTAAACTTTGAAAATTCGTTATAAAATGTATAAGAGAAACTAGACAGAGTGCCTTATATGATTATATTTTTATTCTAGTTTTTTTTTCATTAGTGCAAACAAAACAATTTTTCACTATATAAATTAATACATAATAATATTTGTTTGAAGGTAGTGCAAACTGCTATAATATAGAATTTTGGTAAATTATATATTAAAAGTAGTGGATAGGAAATTAAACGAACATGTGAATGGATAACCAAAGTAAAACGATAGTAACTTTAAGGGTTAAGATGTAAAACCAACAAAAATCATGGCTATAAACAAAATATCATATAATCTAAACACTATAATCACAATAAAACAATCATTAACATTCAAGACTATGGAAATTTTTAAAATAAAATACTCAATATAAAATAAGCACAAAAATGAAATAAAAAACAGAAAGGGACTAAAATAAAATATATTAATATACAGTGCTGAAATAAGAAGAAATACACCTTCATTTAGATTAAATTGAAAATTTACAAACCTAGAAGGACTCGGGAAGGGATTTACCCAGGTGCTAAATGTGCTGTCTTCCCTCCCCAAAACGACGACGCGTAGAATTGGGTAAATAACCCCGAAACTATGAAAAACAAATGGTCTAAATTCTCATTTGTTTCATTTTCACTCTTTTCCCAAAAGGGGAAAAATTTTCTCTACCCTTTCACTTCTCTATTCTTCACCGGGGGATGCCGAAAGCCTCCGGCCACCGCTCACGGAGTGCCCCGCCACCATACACAGCGGTCATAGCTGGAGAAAACCTCCCCAAAACCATCCTCTCTCACTTAAACCCAAATACAAACCTCTTTAAGCCTAAAAACCCACAAAACACCCTAGATCTAGGGATTTACCTTCGAAGAACTCCACCTTCTGGCGACGTTTAGACTTTCCGGTGAAAAATGAGGTAAGCTTCTTCTTTCTCGTTCCTTTCCTCTCTTTTTTCTTCTTTGGTTGTTGTTCTCTCTCTCCCCCTTTTTTCAATTTTCAAAAATTCCTCTCTTTTTTTGTTCTCGGTTATGTTGCTATGTAAAAAAAAGATCCCCAATTTTTTGTTGTGTTGCTATATATCATAAAAAAGGGAGGATTTTTCCACGTTCTTGCTCTGCCTAGTTTGATCTTTGATGAGGGGATACTATCTTTCCTATTTTCTGATTATTTTTGGTGTTTTCGGTTTGCATGTAATAAAAATGAGGAAATAATACAATTTTTGGTAATCTGTCATGTCAGATGAAGGGGGAACAATCAGTTGCTGTAGGCACGGAGGTCAGGCATGCTGGTGGCAGTGTGAGTTAGACCGGTGGCCGCAGTCGGGCATTTAATGACCCAAATCTCTTGCGATCCTATCCTAAAATGGTTGGGGCCTTGTGAGGGAACGATTATGTGCACATGCGGGAGCTGGAGAGACACGCACGTGTATCAAGCCAAGAACACATCTTAGACGGGGGGCAGATCAATGGTCAGGCTTCGACGGCGATGGCAGCTGTTAGATGCATTAGGGTAAAACCTAATATCCTTAACATTTGGATCGTTGGATCTAAAATCAGATCCAACGGATGGTAGTCAATTGCATATGGGTTAAGGGTCAAAACCCTAATATGCTTTTGATCTGGTCTATTAGATCTTGTCCAATATGACAGTTGTGATTTAGGGTGGTGTTCGAGGCTTGATGTAGCTAGGGTTTCCCAAACCCTAAACTTCTATACTATTATTGGTTCAGGCCTTCTTTAGGTGGGCCCTAATAATATATATATATATATATATATATCCACATGCATGACATAATAATGATTAACCAGTATAATTAATAATAATAATATGACCATATACAAACATATATATATATAACCCAAATGAAAATGGAATGAAACCCCCTCCGGACAAAATGAGCATCTAGAAAAATTATCTACGAATGTAAATTGTGTATCCAAATACAATTCGAGGGTCCAAAGTAAAGGAGAACAACATGATAACAAATGGACTCTATCTTGCTTAGTCGTGACGATGTCAAATCTAGCCCTGAGATCAATTATTTCAAAACTATAAGGGGAAAAGAAATTTAAGGAAACTGCATAAGAACTTCAAAAATGGAATGAACTTGATCAAGATCTTTAATTATCAAAGAAAGATTTATAAAAGAGTAGTTCCTATATTCAATTCCAAATGCCATTTAAACGACCTCTGGTAATATTGTTCTCTATAAAAAATATGGTTTGAGCAGTTGAGTAGATAGTCTAAAAACATTATAAAATATAATATCTTATAAGCATATAATACTATTAAGAAAACTTCTTCAATTACATTCAAATATTCCATCATAGTGTTCAACATAAATTTGATGCACCTCCGATGGTTGATGTACTATACGTTCCTCATACTTTTGTCTTCAATTTATTAGAACCAAGCTATTAAAACAAGTAGAGGGGTCAAACAACACCTGTTCATGACCAAAACAAATGTATATCAGATCCAATTAATAACAACAATACTAGAGAACCTTACAAGAAAATAATCTTCAAGAACATACCGATCGTATGACCACCGACGATCACTTGTTGATATACGTGGTGTTATTTGATGACTAATTAGTCTATACCATCATTTTTTAGGACGTAAAATCAACATTAATACCACGATAACTCCCAAATAACACCTGTCCAAGGCCTTATAGATAACCTTGCAACAGAGTCAACTAACGTACGATCTTCCCCACCAAAAACCCAGATGATTCCACCAGAACCTCTATAGCCACCCACCATCAAAACTATCGACCGACCACCTTCTACAGTTGTCTATATTACCAGTCAACAAAATCATGTGGATTTTATTAAGAAAAATGCATCGCTCTTATGTGATGGCTTTAGCTTCCCTGTTAGAGTAAGAGAAGCTCATTGCTATTCTTCTAATTTGGGGTTGAAGTGCAGTTATGATCGTCTTGATTGTCCATCAAATACCTCAGTGGATCAAGCTAGTTTGTGTTCTAAAGGTTTAGTGAATCTTGTGGGAGAGTATGTTAATGTCTCGTTTGAAGAAGTACTCTCTCCGGTGTCGGCGGTTGATGTTGTTTTTTGAGAATCAATCTTTTGATGCAACATTGAATGCTCAAATTGGTAATTTAATGGTACAAGTTGTTTCTGATGCAATTCTCTCTACATAGGTAGATTCTCATATCGTCATTGTGCTGGAAATGGGGATTTAGGCAGTGAGCATCATGAAGCTATTGTGTCAGGAGGACTTGCGGGGAGGAAGGATTTGTTGGTAGGGATGAGCTTCAAAATTTTGATCTTTTCAACTCAACACGACTTAAAAAAGTTCGACTCAAATTGACTTTAATTGTAATTTCATTATTTCTTCTCATCGAAATTTCAACTTTTTGATGAAACAAAATAAAAATAATAATTCGTTATAAATAGAATGCATTCTGATAGGTACGTGGACAATGGCATTGGGTTAGAATTTTTTTTATCAAAAGTAATATTTTATTGTTAATTAACTGAGCTTAAGGGACAGTTACGAAAAATATCAATATATTTTTGAAACATTTTGAACAAATATTATCTTATAATTATTTCATACTATTAAAACGACTTCTTCAAAAAAAGTTTGCATTCAAATTATTTTTACTCACGCTCTGATTTTCCATTGAGTGAGACCAAGCTCTCAATATAAGTAATAATTTGCATTGTTTTTCTATAAGCATTTTAATCTCTCGTGTGGAGGAATCAAAAACACTAATTTAGATCATTTTATAGTCTTCTAAATTTGGTTTAGACGTTACATCTAAGTCTTAAAGATCGTATTAATCATTAAAGTGGCTCAAAATTTAATTCAAAAACTTTAATAGATATATAATCAATTTTACAAATGATTTATTCAATTATTATCCCTTTATCAGAAAAAATAACAATAATTAAAACAATATCAATATATTTTTAAAATGTCATAGATCAAAACCCCAATGGACTCTATCTCCATAAATATATTTGATTATCGATCAAAATTATTCAAAAGCACGAGTTTCATGACGTTTGCTATTAGTTTTCGCTATTCAGGGCTCTCATGTATTGATACCACACTTTTGGTCATATTTTATTAGTTGTGTTTTAGTCACTGATTCTTCAATTTCTTTATTGATATCAGTTAATTATTGGCTAAATTTGAATCCGATACTTATCGACCTCTATTGAAAAAAAATAACTTTAACTCCTTATTTCAAACCCAATTTTGTTCTTTTTATTATTTAGTCCATCATCTTTGTGTTCAGTTCAACTTATTCCCTAAATTTAAATCCTTAAAAATCTTCTACCAAATAAAAACTTGCTTTCATTTAACTTTAATTTCCCTTTGTTTCAAGAATTCACCTTTTGAACCTATTCAATATTGAATTTTCATTAAAAAAATATCTACTTGAATTTTGACCCCTATTTCATATCATTACATTTTATCCTACTGATATCTTTCGTCAATTTCAACAATCGATTCAAATTCCACCACGAGGTAATTAAACATTTAATCGTACAACTTAAGTAGTTTTAGCTTATACATTCAAGCTCAAGTGTGGATAACCTATATAAATGAATACAATTTGATTACTTAGAATTGCAATAATTAAACCTTTTGAGTAGTCTCAGTGGTTAAAATAAATGTTGTTCTCTCTTAAAGTATTGAGTTTAAACAACTACATGAAATCCATTCTAAACCATTACTTGTAGGTACATGGACAATAGTCTTTGGGTAGAAATACGAAAATTACATAATTAATTAGGATATCATTGTTTAAACCTATTTAAAGGAAGATTTGTTCATCGAAGCCTTTTCAAGAAAAAATTGGGAGAGATTGAATAAAAAATTAATTTTTTAAATAGTCTCAAATAATTACAATATAGTACCTAATCAAAATTTTCTTAAATAATTGATATTGTATACACACCCTACAGGCATCGCTGCTCAAACCCAAGACCTCTAAGGAGATTATCATTCTCTTTTAACACTAATGCTACTTGATAAATTAAAAAATATAAAGCAATTCAGGTTTCATATTCAAGGTTAGACTCGATTGGATCTATTTTTTATATTTATGTTTATTTTAATATTGTCGGAATGGTCCTTAAGCTTTTTGGGCTATGGCAGGGATCGATCTAACGTAATCTTGGAAAAGGTTGGGTTTTTAAATAAATGCAGAAATAAGTAGATTTGGAGTTGTCATCGACCTTTGGGTTAGGTAGGTCGAATACCTAAAAAATACCTTTTAAAAAATTTTAAAAAATAATTTTAAAAGACGTAAAAATGATTTGTGTTTAACTTTAAAATTCATTTTGAAAAAGGGTTTGGGAGTCGATTACGCGTGAGGAAGGATTAGCACCCCCACAGTGCCCGAAATCGGTACCTAAGCGATTAAATGTCATCTAAATATTGAAATTAGCCAATTCGAATAACATTTAAACTATGATCCTTTTTTAGAAAGATATAAGGGTTGTTATTTTGCACGAACAATTCTCGAAATACCTTCCTTCTCAGTTAATGGGGCATTTCTATGGATACCCCATACAAAATAATATTGCCCAAAATTTAGATAAAATACATATATTAATTACATTAAAAAAACAACTTCATTTGGATATAAAATGTATTATTTTATTCGAACAATTCTTGGAAACACACTCCTTGTCAGTAAGGCGCACTTCTATAAATTCCTCGAGTAAAATACTATTTGAAAATATTACAAATAGAAAGAAATAAAAAAATGTAAATAATGGATCAAGATAATAAAGATAAAGACTTAGGGATTAAACTATACAACCAATAAGAAATAAAGGCAACCATTACAAATATTTTACAAACTAGATACTGCAATCGTAAATAAACCAACTTTAATCATTCTTGACCAAAATGGAAATTATTAAAGTAAGTCCCTCAAATTAAAATATTCCTAAAAAATAAGATAACAAGTGAAATGGGGCAAAAATGAAATAAAAACAAAAAATAGCCAAATCATAAACCATTAGTGACTAAAATGTATAAATTGAATATATCATATCTAAATTATAATAAAATAATAAGCATAACTCAAACAGTGTCTAAAATGAATAAAAATAAAAACTAGTGAATAAATTCTAATAAACCACAATAATAATAGTGACTAAATTAAAACAAGCACAAATTAGAGAATAGAATAAAAGAAAAAAATAAACAGAGTACAAGTGACTGAAATGGAGAAACACACATAAAGTATGACTACCTGTAAGAAAATAAACCAAAAAGTTAGTGCTAAGAAATAAAAAAGGGAAAATCACTAAATCTGTCACTAAATATTTAATAAAAAATTAAATAGTCACTACATATGACCAAAATGTAAAACACGCCTAAACATACATGAACTAAAAAAATTAAACCAAAAATATATAACATGAATCATAAATGGGTAAATTACAAAAAAGGTCCCTACTAGTGACCATTTTACAAAAACACACCTAACTTAGAGGGACCTAAGTGCAATTTCCCCTAAAGTTTTCTATAAATATCATATTTTCTTTTTTATTAAATAATTCATTTTTATTTTTTTAAGATTTTTTAGAGAGAGATTATTTCACCTCTCTCTAGGATTTCGGCCATCGTGCCGCTGTCCGGGCTCCATTCACCGCTGTCCAGGGCTCCGATCACCGCTGTCCTATGTTAGATTGAGTCGATTTTCAAGTATGTTGGTATACTCTTTCTTCCACACCTCCTGATCGTTTGGATCTACGAAATGAGGCCCTGGTCACCGGTAAAGTTCCGACCGAATGTATCCTTCTTTTCTTCTTTTCTTTTTTTACTTTATATTGCTTCAATAAAAAGAAAAGAAAAGAATAATATATATACATACATATATATATATATATATATATCGAATGAAAATACAAAAACCTGAAAAAATTTGCTTCAAACACCCTTTTTTATTCCTATTCGAAAATGAGGAAGTCTCTTTTTACATTCTTTTTCTTGAATCCTTTTACAAAATCGAAAGAAACCCCATTTTCTTTTATCTAGAAAACTGAGTCCCATTCCCCCTATTTCTCTTTTTCTCTCCCGATTCTTTTCCCCTCATTTCTTTATCTATTTTCTTCTTTTTTATGGTTATTACGGGTTTGGTGAGGATGATGATGGTGTGCGGTTGAGATCCTAAATTTTCCAAGTATGGCTCCCAGAGTTTTCGGGATTAGTTGGTAGGTTTGATTTGATTTGTTATTTAGGGTTGATTGATTGATTTTTTTATGGTGGTTGTAGGATGATGGTGGAACAGGAGTTGTACGACACTGATGATGGGCGATGAGGAGCTCTACCGACGACGAGGAGCTCTACCGGCGACGACAACATGCTTTGATGGTAGAAACAAGAATATACAGTCTTAGGGTTAGGGTTTAGTTGGTTTGGGTCTGGTTTGGGTTTGTTGTAATTGGGTCGGCTTTGTTTTTGTTTAGCCCGATCGAGCATGTTTGTAATTTGGGCCCAATTTCGGGTTTGTATCTTGCAAACAAAATAATAATAATAATAAATAATAATAATATAGAAATAGGTTTCCGGACTAAAACGGTTGTCGACAGCTACCCCTCTTTGCCCATTATTGTGTTAACAATAATAGGGAAAAGATAAAAAGACAACGCGTTTTTATCTGATTCCATCTTCGTACTTTGAAATTTGATAAAGGATCTACTCCACTGTTTCTGCAGGGTAGAACAGATCGAGAAAATTTGATTTATTCCACTGTTATTCAGGGAAGATTGAATCGGAATCGATTTGTTTCATTGCTCTTCAAGAAGACCAAATCTGAAAGAAGAATAATATGCTCCATTACTCTTTAGGGAAGATCAAACTCGAGAAAACTTTGATCCACTTCATTATTCTTCATGGAAGATTGAATCATAATCGATTTGCTTCATTTCTCTTCAGAAAGACCAAATCTAAAACAATAAGAGTCTGCTCCACTACTCTTTAAGGGAGATCAAACTCGAGAAAACTTTGATAGACTTCACTGCTCTTCATAGAAGATTGAATCAGAATTGATTTACTTCACTACTCTTCAGGAAGACCAAATCTGAAAAAAGAAGAATCTGCTCCACTACTCTTTAGGGGATATCAGACTCGAGAAAACTTTGATCTACTTCACTGTTCTTCAGGGAATATTGAATCAAAATCGATTTGTTTCACTTCTCTTCAGGAAGACCAAATCTAAAAGAACAAAAATATGCTCCACTACTCTTTAGGGGAGATCATATTTGAGAAATATTTGATCTACTCCAATTATCTTCAGAAAATATTGAATCGAATGTGGTTTGATTTACTTCTTTTCAGAAAGACCAAATTTCAAAATCAAACATTATTAATCATTAGCGTATTATTTGAGAATTTGAAACCAGCACGCCCAAAGATTTAGAATCTGGGAGAATCTTTGAAAAATCAATATCTCCTGTTGAAATTTGTCTCCTAGCCACCAGATATGGGAATTTGGTTTAACTCGAATGCCATTTGAACCTCTCCCTTCTTGGGATTTTGAATTGGTTGATGACTTTTACTTGTAATAAATATGTAGTTTTCATGAAAAACATATAAAATATTCATCTTGAAAGTGCAATGTCTCTGAATAATGAATACAACGATACAATTCTTTTATCAGTAATCTTTTGAGAAAGTGAAAAGGTCTTTGAGAAAGACAAAATTAGATCTTTCACCAAAACGACCCAAAATAGATAACGTTAATTTCCAGATTCTTATGAAAGACGAGGTTGAGGTTTCTAGGGAAACGATCTCAACAAAGACTAAAGTGAACTTTCTAGGACACAAATCCTTAGAGAGTCAAGATTGAAGACAACATTACAAAAAGAATGACTCCTCTATAAGAGAAAGCTAAGTTGAGGAAAGATACTACTGAAAAGTTGACTCCTCTCTACGAGAAAGTCAAGTTGAAAATGACATCACTAAAAGATTAACTCATCTTTCTAAGAAATTCAAGAATCACAACACTGAAATATTAACTTCTCTTCATGAGAAATTCAAGAATGACAACAATAAAGGTTGACTCCCTTCACGAGAAAGTAAAGAATGAAATCACTGAAAGACTGACTTTTCTTCATGAAAAAGTCAAAAATAACATTGAAATATTGACTCCTCTTAACGAGGGAGTCAAGAATAACAAAGATTAACTTCTCTTCACAATAAAGTCAAGAATAACAAAAATCAACTTTTCTTCACGAGGAAGTCAATAATAACATTGAAATATTGACTCCTCTTCACGAGGAAGTCAAGAATAATATTGAAAGATTGACTCTTCTTTATGAGGGAGTCATAGTTCTCTTCATGAGGAAGTCGAGAATAACATTGAAAGATTGAATCCTCTTCACAAGGGAGTCAAGAAAGACAATACCGAAAGATTAACTTTTCTTCACGAGGAAGTCAAGAATAATATTAAAAGATTGACTCCTCTTCACGAGGGAGTCAAGAATAACAAAGATTGATTTCTCTTCACGAGGAAGTGAAGAATAACAAAGATTGACATCTCTTCACGAGGAAGTCAAGAGTAACAAAGATCGACTTCTCTTAACGAGGAAGTTAAGAATAACAAAGATTAACCTCTCTTCATGAGGAAGTCAAGAATAACCTTGAAATATTGACTACTCTTCACGAGGGAGTCAAGAATAACAAATATTGACTTTTCTTCACGATGAAGTTAAAAATTACAAAGATCAACTTCTCTTCATGAGGAAGTCAAGAATAACAAAGATTGAAGTTTCTATGGAAACCATCTTAAGTAATACAAAAATTTCTCAAAACAAATTTTAAAGACATCCTCACGAGGGAGATCAAAATTATCATGTATGTATTAAATGGTGTATGATGCAATGACACAAATTCATGTATCATGTATAAATGCACGTTTTCTTGATCTGTGGTGGGAACGGCTGGAAGAGCGATCTTTATTCTCTTTCTGATTAAGTTATTTTTTGTTTGCACCAATGTACACTCTTGCAATTCTTGAGTTGTTTCAATTTCTTTTTACCCCCAATAAATATTTGCCCATGATAATATTGACTTTCTTCGCATGAACTTTTGTAGAAATCCAATAGAGCTTTCATTTTTGAAAAGATGATCCACCATTTCAAGCTTTGCAGACTGTGTATGTGTTGTTTCCCTATAGTGGGAAATCAAAGGTCATTTCCTGGAGTTGACCATCACAACAATTGATGGAATATCAGACTACCTAAGAGAACCATGAGACACATACATACCATGGATGATGGTCGGAACCTTAGAAACAACTGGAATTAAAAGTGTTCGCTCAATTGTTAACCTTGAACTTAGCACTCTAAGTTTTTTATTGATTTTTAGAAGCAAATTCATTGTTTCACCATTTTCATTCTTCACACCTTTATGTTTCTTTGAAAATAAATGTTTGCTCAATTCAATAATCTTATATTCCTGGATGATATAGGCCTTCAAAAATGCCCCAACATTTGTCATTTCCTTGCTCCAGCACTGATTATAAACATGAACTCTGTGTCTGAGAGACATGTGTCAACTACCAAGACCTACTCCAAAGAGATTGCCTTGTTTGAAAATGTTTTTCTTCTTCTTTTTATTTCCAAAAAAATTAAAAATATCAATTGAAGGAATTTTGATAAATGTTTAATAAAATTTTTTGAAAAATATTACCCCTTTCTAGGTTTCACAATCATAAAACAAGAGTTTAATGAATATCAAACAAGTCAACTACTCTTTTAATATTTCAAAACAAATCATAGCCCATTGGAAAGTGTCAAAATTACTGACAAATTTAAGGTGTAGGTTGATAGAAAAGGTAAGGTCTCTCATATTGGCCTTTTTATTACAACATATATGTCTCTTTGGACATCCACTGACTTGAAGAAGTGGTTGTTATGCTCATCTTCTAAAGATACTCATTGGTTCCAAACTCTTAGGAACACCTTTGGGATATGCAGTACTTCATCAAGAACTTTGTAAAAATGTCTTTTATGTCGTCGTTGCATAATTTAATATTCGAGCTGCCCTTTCAGGTTTTCAACTCGAATCCTCTTTTGTCTTCAAGATGTTATTAAAAATTTTATGACTTGAACCCCTTTATTATTTTTCCTATCATGCATTAAAGATTTTAGAAAACCAATTTTTTTCAAATATAAATTAATCCTGAGAAGCGGAATGAAATCTGAAGATAGTCTATTTAACTTAAAAATCCATGTATGATTATAATGGATTATTTTAGGGACGTAACTTAGGTCAGGGCTCATGGCTCCCAAAAAAGTGTTTAAGGGTAATTAAACCAAGGATTAATTCATTCTGATGCCTTCAATCTTGCCTTGCTTGGCTTGGATTTGCTTGCAATATGTCTTTTATTTTCTTTTGCTTTTTCTGGATCCCTCTAAACTGCCCATTTTTGGGTTTTCACCATAGAGTTCATTTCCATTTTCTTATATCTTTTGCATTTCTCACTCTTCTTGTTGAATCTCAATCTTTGAAATGATTACACTTGATCAACATTTGTGGCTTGATCAACCTTCTGCATTTCTCACTCTTCTTGTTGAATCCCTCTAAAATATTTGATTTATTTTTTTCTCATTTTTTTTCTTTTTCTCTCTTTTTATTCTTCTTCTTTTTATATATTTTCCTTTTTATTTTTCTATCTTTTCTCTTTTCTCTTTTTTCTTCTATCTCCTTTTTATCTTTATATTTTTATGAATTTATTGGATGAGTATAGGACTCCAATTGCTTTGATCACTTTCTTGTATGTTTTGTTTATTGTATTTGGAACCTCGTTTGTTGTTCTGGACTAGATATGATCTCTAAGCACTTTGCCTTTGATATACCTTGTGGTTCCTTGTTATTCCTCTTTATTTCACGGAGACTTCCCCCTGTAACAAAATTGGATTGAAGATCTTTACTCCTACGAGCAAATATCCTTCAACTTGCCCCCCAATGTGGAGGGTGATCCCTGGTTAGGATTGAATCGGAAAAAAAACATAATTCAGGCTCAAATGGGGAGAAAAAGGGATATATTTTCACTTTTTGTGAAGGGATGAATGAAATAATGTCGTTCATCATTTCATACATAGTAGTTCTTCTAAAAAGAGGTATCCCAGGGATGAATATTCAGGATTATTTTTTATTTACATGAAAACAATTTTAATTCATGCATGATAGAATTATTTAAATCAATCCCTTTATTTTTTTTTCTTCTTCTTCTTTCTTCAAATATGCCCCAATTACTCGAGCTTTTCTTCAACAAGTTAATCCATGATGCCCCATCTCGTCTCTTCTTGCAGGCAGATTCACAGACAAATGAAAGTTTTTCACTTTGAGGCCTTTTGGTTTCACTGGTATAAAGAAAAATGATGGTTTTGTATTTGAAAAGACAAATGTGTGACTTTGAAGTCGTGTATATGGGGGAAGGTAGTGTTATAAACATATCGACTTTACCCGAGAAGGTAAAAGTATGAATTTGGTGTCTCAAAAAAAGTAAATGTATGACTTTGGAGTCTCACATAAATGTCGTAACAAAACTTAGTTTTGGTAATGACCATGAATTATGTAAGGTAAAAAAAGATCGAGTAATTGTATTTTTGGCTTTGGAAGAGATATGAAATGTCTAATTTTGCCACTTGCCAAAGATCTATAATTATTAAAAATTAAAAGAATCTTTAATTAATTTGATACTCAAAGAAATAACGGATTAATAATTTGATTTATTGCTCATAGCCTTAAAAGTAGCATAAGTTCAATCATTTAACATTTTTACAAAATATTTAGATAAATAAAGAAAGAAATAAAAACTCAAACAAGACAATGCAAGTGAAACAGGGCTTCATGATGGATGAAATGGTATCTTTCTAATTAAAACCCCTATTACTCATCCAACATGTGGGTTCTCAACTGGATATTCAAGGTTGTTATAATTTGATGCCCCACTTGCTCATTAAAAAACCATGTCTCTAAATTGATCAGATCTTGTAACTTGCTCTAAGGTATCCCACAATTCTTAATGGCATTCCCAAGCTTAATCTCCATGGCTTTCAAACCTTCTTTACATACAAACGGGGTTGCTTCAATTTACCTTCATCATTTCTGTCACAAGATTCTCCGTGAATTACCACCAGGATCCGTGATTAATGTATGCTAAGATGCAATATATATTATGCAATGTATGACATATAGATGTGAATGTAAAGATGAAAAAATGCATATACGAATGTTAAAATACAGAAATGGAAATGCAAAAGGTGTGATGCCAATGCAAGAGGTATCATACTAGAGTGATCATCTTAAAACAACTTTCATTGAACACAAAGGTTTCAGTATGTTAAACAAACTTTACATATAAGGAATAGCCTTAACTCCTAACTTTTCTATTTCTCTCAGAAGCCAAGTTAACGTCCTCTCATGCTCAGGTGCTGAGTTGTCAATCTGCTTCAATTTTCTTGCAAATCCAGCTAAATTATTCAGCTTGTGAACCACAGTGCCTGCTTAGATCATAGCTTATTTCATACCATCGTCTTTTTGTTTCATCTTCTGTGTCTATTCTCAGAGTTGTAGAAAATGTTGTTCATTTTTCCTCGTAAGAAAGTCTTTGTGGTTACAAAGTTATCGTGAAATATCTCCATAATCATCTACAATCTTTATCAATGTCTTGTTCCTGGCTCTAGTGGCTTCTAACTCATCATCATTTTTATGCTTGTGGCACTGATATAAAGCTTCCATATTAGCTATGGACACATTTAACATCTAATTTTTGACTTGGCATTTTTCCTAATAATCCACAACTGTATTTCATCTTCTTTCTACAATCTATAAATTATGAGAGGATTTCTTGGCTCGACCTTCATGCATCTTTCTATTCTTTCTCCATTGTTTTGTATCACTTTTCAATTCAGGGACCCTTTTTGTCTACTCCTCAAGGAACGTACTTGAGCTCCGTACCTTAACAAACATTCTTCCTCCTGGATGCCTCCATTGATATCCTTACCTTTGAACGCTTTTGGCTCCAACCTAATAGGACATCAGTTACAAAACTAGGTCACCCTTTCATCTCAAACTCCATGATCTAAAAGGTGCTTGACTCGATGCTTGAAGGTGGTGCAATTCTCAGTGGCATGTCCTTGATCTCCTCTCGACTTGGATTGAACTAGAGTCTTCAGGTTTATTTCTTATGACGTTGGGACCATACTCTCAAATTACCACGAGTTCTAATTGTATGACTTCTTTTCATATTTATGAACTTCTACATTTGTCATCATTTCCTTGGGGTCTCCAGATAACTTATTGATATGAATGGTGGATGTGTGTGACTTCTCAGATTGGTTGGGATTAGCTTGCTCTAAAATAGTCCCTTGTGTATTTAATGTCTCAAGATCATTTTCATCGAGCTATTTCTTCTCTCTTGCAGAAGTCTTTTTTCCCTTGGCCAGAACAACTAATCTATCCATCCTCTTGGACATTTGGTCTCTTATCTCTCTTATCACCTTTTGCTCTTCGTTATACATACGATCTTTGGGTGCATAACTCTCCACTATCCTTGAAGTCTCCTCAAGATACCATTCCCTAGTTGTGTTATAGTTTACTTGACATAAAACCCTTTGTCCATCATGAAAACCTTTTACTCTGATGAACACTCACAAATCAACACCTTTTGATTATGTCATGATCATGTGATGCAAGCAAAAAGAAAAATAATCATAAAAGCAAGTTAGTACAAATGATATAACAATATTATTATAGAAGCAAATAGAAAAATTAATAAGCTAATGCAAAATGATAATGCAAACGCAGATGCAAATGCAAATACACAAAGTGTTAATTCTAAAAGTGATAATTATAGTGTTGGGACCGTCGACGCACCCCTCGGCACAGCGGAAACAAAACTCAATGGTCTCACCAACGATCCAAGTATGTGAAACCAAAATCGAGAGGAAATGATGCGAATACTTACAATGTGATCCTTGAAAAACAACAAAGACAACAGCGAGAAGTGGTGATCACAAACGGTTCCAATCGTAAGCCTCCACGAAAATAAGTCTCGTCCTCTACTTAGTTCACCCGATTGAGAGCAAAATTTTCTTTTCCCAAAATCTGTTTTAAGAAAAACGACTAAAGTTAGTGGCTGCTAGACCTTACCTTACTTAAATATATCAGTTAACCGAACACTTAGGGTTTTTAAATTTATTTTGAATTAATAAATTTCTTATTTAATTAATTCAAATTAAATATACATCAAAGGCTTATAATATGAATTACAATCTTTAATGTTTATTGAAAATCTTATTTAATTATTTCAAATTAAATATCAATTAAAAGAGTTGTAATCAAAATTACATTCTTTTAATGTTTACTTACTATATTTGGGATAATTAAAATCATATGTACATCAAATACATATATTAACTCTAGATATATTTTAGTAACATACAACAAATTGTAGATCTTTGCTCATTTCAATCGTAGGGTGTGACCTTGTAGGTTCTTGTAATATTTGTAGTAATTATTAGAATAATTATAATATTACATACAATGAGTGACATCTAGCAATATATCATTGTCAGCTAAGTTACAAGAAATTATGATTCGACATATCATCTTCGTGATTAACTCTTTTATTTATTGCATCTTTTTTTCCTTTATATCTAAAATAGGCACAAGTCTTAGAATAGTCACACTTTTATAGCTCTTCTATTGTTTCTTGATTTCTAGAGTAGACTATAATTATCAAACAATTTGTGATATCACATATCAACTTATTCAAACATGGCCATGCATTTCTAGTCTCACTCAATCAAGTGGCATGTGATATATTTCCTATTATGTAGGAAGGAGAAATAATATCAAAATCATACACACCCCACTATATATATTGAGATATATTCAATAACAGTCTTTATAGTGCAACCAATTACAGAGCATGTTTAACTGTATCAAAACATACAACAATAAATGTTGGGATGACATTGATCTCAAGTCTGAGGATCATACATATAGTCATCACCATGAGTAATGTTATGGCCGTTAGATAATAATCCAAGACATATGCTCATGATGGGTCAATCTAATACATTGTTCTCTAACAATATAATCATGTGTCAATTCTGACATCTCTATGTCAATGATAATTCATTGTCATCAATCAATAACTTGTTAGTCTTAAGCGTATTATTATTGTCCATGCCCATAATAATACTTGACTATGGATCTTTTAATAATGTTATTATATGGACTTTATTATCTTTCAGTTTATGTTAAACACATACATATAACTGAAAATAATAGTGGCAATGTCTTTTTCCAATAAAATCGGTAAATAAATGTATTATTACAATCATCATATGATTGGTCTTTGGGCATACTCTAACACATAGAACAACCTTCATCAGACCATAAGTGCTCCTTACACTAGACTGACAAGCTTCATTTTCTTTATTTACTAGATCTAGGCCTTTCTCGCAATTTGATGTTGTATTTGTAGTCATTGTTGGACTGCTAAAAGTGTTAACCCAAATTTCTTCATTTTAATTCATCCCTTGTGATTATGTGATCTCTAGATTTCCATTTTCATGGGATTCTCCAAGAGGAAAGAAGCCTTTATATCTTGTGAAGAATCTTCTCACTCTTGACTTAACTATCATCTGACTATTTGATACCATGTTGATCTTTGTTTAACGGGAATCTTCTCTCGATCTTTGAGCTCTTCTCTCGTCTATCAACTTTGTTTGTAAATCATCACCCTTACGAAGTTGACTATCTAGTTATGGAACTCTTCTGATGATATGAAAGCATTTTGATTTGATCAATCACTTGTGAATTAACAACTTGTTTTGTTATGATGTGAAAATGCAAATGCAAACATAAGGCAGATAAAAATAAGATAAACAAAAGAAATTGTTAGTACCACTTAATCAAAAATCATATTAAATATTTACAAAAGGAAAAGATCCTACCAAACATGGTATCTACCCTGACATGCTTTTATAATAGTCCTACCCAGACATGTTTTCTACCCCCATACTACGTTCAACATATAAATCTTAACATTGTGATATCTACTTCGCAGGCTTCATGCATAAATATAAAACCTAATCGTATACTCTTCTAGATCTCATGCTTTTTGCAAAATAAATAAATAGATTTGAGGAAAAGATTAGAGTGAATTTCCCCTTTGTGACTTGCGAAGAACCACATACAGAATTTTGAAACAAAACAAACAAGGTTTTGGTACTACTAAAAAGGTCCTCAAATTGTCCTTTGTTGGTGCCCCCTTGGGCCTGCAAGACCCTCGATCCTCACCCATTATAGGCTAAAATAGATCGAGTTCCATTCGAGATGATGCATTTCCCCATGTCCATGTGAGAAAACTTAATGTTTCGCTCGTAAACATGAGGCATATGTACCCCAGAGGTTACTTGCTAAAGTCCATGCGGAGAAAAAAAAATTCTTGCGTAAGCATAGCGTTCACCTATACCAAACGGGGATAGAGCACAATTAGAAGACTTTTAATAATTGAACAGTTATAGCGCGAGCGGGGTGGGAACTCACAATTCTTTGCCTCGATCCAAAAATAAACAGAGTAAAACATAAGTTTGAAATTTGAAACATACAAATCACATGTTAGTACAACTAATAAATAAAAGATGTACAATGCGATGTAACCAAAATATGAGGATCAAAATTAAAATATCATTCAAATTTACTATTTTTAACTAAAAATATTATGTATAATCGATTACAATATGACTCTCTAATTTCCCCAGCGGAGTCGCCAAGCTATCAGAACGATCCTTAAGCTTTTTGGGGCTATGGCGGGGATCGATCCAACTTAATCTTGGAAAAGGTTGGGTTTTTAAATAAATGCATAAATAAACGGATTTGGAGTTGCCATCAACCTTTGGGTTAGGTAGGTCGAATACCTAAAAAATACATTTTAAAATAATTTTAAAAAATAATTTTAAAAGATGAAAAAAATGATATGTGTTTAACTAGAAATTCATTTTAAAAAAAGGGTTCGGGAGTCAATTACACGTGGGGAAGGATTAGCACCCACACAACGTCCGAAATATGTACCTAGGTGATTATACGTCATCTAAATATTGAAATTGGCAAATTCGAATAACATTTAAATTATAATTTTTTTTAGAAAGATATAAGGTTGTTATTTTGCACAAACAATTCTTGAAATACCTTCCTTCTCATTTAAGGGGGCATTTCTATGGATTCTCCATACAAAATAATATTGCCCAAAATTTAGATAAAATACATATATTAATTACATTAAAAACAAATTCATTCGGACATAAAATGTATTATTTTATTCGAACAATTCTTGGAAATACACTCCTTGTCGTTTAAGGCGCGCTTATATAAATTCCTCGAGTAAAATACTATTTAAAAATATTATAAATAGCAAGAAATTAAGAAATATGTAAACAATGGATCAAGATAATAAAGATAGAGACTTTAGGGATTAAACTATACAACCAACAAGAAATAAAGGCAACCACTGCAAATATTTTACAAACCAGATACTACAATAGTAAATATACTAACTTTAATTATTCATAATCAAAATGGAAATTATTAAAGTAAGGCTCTCAAATTAAAATATTCCTAAAAAAAGATAACAAGTGAAATGGGACTAAAATGAAATAAAAATAAAAATAATAGCCAAATCATAAACCATCAGTGACTAATATGTATAAGTTGAAGATATCATATCTAAATTATAATGAAATAATAAACGGAACCCAAACAGTGGCTAAAATGAATAAAAATAAAAACTAGTGAATAAATTCAAATAAACCATAATAATAATAGTGTCTAAATTAAAACAAACACAAATTAGAGAAAATAATAAAAGAAATAAATAAACAGAGGACTAGAGACGGAAATGGAAAAACATGAATAAAGTAGAAGGACCTATAAGAAAATAAACCAAAATGTTAGTGCTGAGAAATAAAACGGGAAAATCACTAAATCAATCCCTAAATATTTAACAAAAAAAATTAAATAATCACTACATATTACCAAAATGTAAAATATGCCTAAATATATAGGGACTAAACAACAATTAATATATATATATATAACATGAATCATAAATGGGTAAATTCCAAAAAAGGTCCCTGTAGGTGACCATTTTACAAAAACATGCCTAACTTAAGGGGACCTAAGTGTAATTTTCCCTAAAATTTCCTATAAAAATCATCTTTTTCTTTTTTTATTAATTATTTCATTTTTTCGTTTAAAATTTTTTTAGAGAGAGATATGTTCTCACCACTCTCTACGTTTCCGGCCATCATGCCGCCGTCCGGGCTGACATCGGTCGTCGCGCCGTCTTCAACACTGTCATCAGTCGTCGCACCTTCGGTGGTCTTTGGCCACCAAATTTCACCATGAGGCTCGCCTTAACCTCCCTGTCTCGGATCTGGGCTTAGCTTTGCGAGAAGATGCGTCGTTTGTCTCAAAAATGTCGAAAATCGTTCATTTTCCCAGGCTCAGATCGCCTCCATCCGTTGTTGGATTGGGCCGATTTTACAGTATGTTGGTAACCTCCTCCTTGCGCTCCTCCTGACCGTTAAAATCTATGAAAGGAGGCCCGATCGCTGGTGAAGTTCCTGATGATGAAGGTAACCTCCTTTTCCTCTTTACCTTTTTTACTCTATATTGCTTCAATAGAAAGAAAATAAAATTTTATATATATATATATATATATCGAATGAAAATACAAAAACCTAAAAAAATTTGCTTCGAACTCCCTTTTTTATTCCTGTTCGAAAATGGGGAACTCCCCTTTTACATTGTTTTTTCTTGAATCCTTTTACAAAACCGATAGAAACCATTTTTCTTTTTTCCAGAAAACCGATTCCCATTCCCCCGATTTCTCTTTTTTTTTCTCCCGGTTATTTCCCCTCATTTCTTTATCTTCTTTCTTCTCTTATTATCTATATTAAATTTATAAATACATTATTTTTATAAAAAAATTAAAGCATTATCGTTAATCTTCCTATTAATTTTTCTTAGATAGAAAATCTACTGGAGTAACTATAATATCGGTAAGATAAATATAATTATAAACACCCTTAAAATTTGAAAATAGATACGATATGAATTATTTATTTTAAATATCATAATGATCATGTTAGAAAATATATAGAGATAAGTACAGGCCTTTTAACTTGGAAGGTTTACAATAACCATTATTCAAAGTTTGTAGGGTAAAGTATACAAATGATGCTCCCATTATATGATGTTATTTTATTTAGTCATTTGAATATTAAAAGTTATAAAATGATCTTCCGACTATAGGACAATACTTTATTGAGTCCCACAACTATTAAAAATTAGAAAATGGTCACCGAATTATTCATATGTTTCAAACTCACCCTTTTCCGTTAAAAATTAACAGTTATTTGAGTTAAGCGTTAACTTCCTGATTATGATAAGATTAAATATTACACTAGAATCTCAAACGAATATAAAATTCAAACAATTATGGTATTGTATTTTATCATATCTCAGTCAATAGGTTACGTCCAACTTAGATGACTGTCAAATTTTAAAAGAAAAGGACAAGTTCGGAATATATGAATAGTCAGGTGACCATTTTGTAACTTTAAATAGTCAAGGGACCCAATCAAAAAGTGCCCTTATAGTCAGAGTACTATTTTGTAACTTTTAATAGTTAGATGACTCAACAAAGCAACACCTTATAGTTGGGAGACCATCTATGTACTTTACCCAAGTTTTTATTGGGGGAAAGGAGTATTAAGGAAAATATACAATAGTTGACATGGTTTTACAGGGGCCTGTGATAGTACCATTTTTTACTGGCAATTGATGTGGACAATCTCGAATCGTATTAACCAATTGGGAAGACGATGTCAGCCTCAAATCTATCATAATTGCACTACTCCAGTGTTTCAATTTGTATTGCAAGCAATCTCAGATAAAGCTTGTGTAAGGCTATGGACTTTGTTTATAACGTGTTGAACCGTATAACTATTTCCTCATGTAAGTCCTATAACTAACTCAATCAATTTAAATTTAGAGACTATGTTAGAAAGATGAATTCTCAATTATTTAATCTTGAACATTGTTGTATACGTTATACTATAAATTATAAATATATATGTACAAAGATACACTAAGGGGTGCTCGGGTGTGATCCATAATATTCAAATTCATATATGGTTTAGATATTTTATTTGTATTTTCTATTATTTATCTAATTCTGTATCCCCTAAATTCTTAATAACTTCTTAAATTTACACCGCTTGACCTGAAATATTGTGTCCTGTGTATTCACGTGATGCATGAACATATTGGATTTGACATGCTATAAAGAAATATGTGATATTAAAACTTTATAGAGTTATTTCTTTTTTTCCTCAGTAAAATGATTTTTATTAATCCAGCCTAAGTTAAAAACCTTGTTAAAAACCTCCCTAAACCTAAATGGAGGAAAAGAGTACTCTTGACTTGGGACAGAGAAATAAACAACAATAATGCTTCAGCCACAGATACACCATATCCCCTAAGGCCATACAAACATAAAGCTATGATACACGTAGGCCACCACAATATTACTAACAACACACTGCATTGAAATATAATCCCCATCTAAACTACAACAACCTATATGAAGTCCTCCAATCCCGCCAAAAAAGAAGAAAAGACTCCCTATCTACATAACCGTAGCATATAGCAAACAATCAACACAGTAGCCACAGGAGGCCTCCCACACATAAAAGAGTGAAGAACTAGGCTGCTACAAACATGACAACACTATAGATCATCGTAATAAAATATAACAAACAATCACCAAAGCTAGAGGCATAACGATCACTAAGCCAATCTCGATTCCACAGCGTTCGAATAAGTTACCACCATGCTTTAAACATAATACTCTGATGCATTTCTTCCACTGCCAGATGATGAGCCAAAGAAGAAAGTTTCTAACTAGAAGTGGAGAAATGAACAACTTCAATGGAACTCACCAACCTGTCGATCTCTATTAAGCATTGTCACCGATTCTACGGCCTTGATTCCACATCCACTAACCATTTCCACACCGTCTTTGAGGGAAATACAACCTTTAGCGTACCCTTCCCTCACCACTTGGGCTCGATGAAAATCTTCAAAACTCTTTTAATCGCTGTCAACAATGTTAATTCTATGTTATCGCCTATGACCGACCTAGAAAGAATTTGACAAAATCTACTGCAGGAGTACACCTTGCATGTACCTCGCAAGAACCACCTGAGACATTTTTCGGTTCACAACGCGAATTAATCCACCAATCATCCAGATTTGGAGGCCAATCATCTTTCGATGCCTTAAGCCAATATTAAGCATGAAACTTTGTAGAAAAGATAACATCCTTAATCAAGATAGATTTCCCTTCAAAAACTCTTTCGTTCCTTGCCAACCACAAACTCCAAAAGGCTACCCTAATCATGATTATCCAAAGAGACTTGCTATCACCAGAAAATGGAACATTGAAACAAAATTTAATAAACTTTCAAGGTCAGGTACACTATTCCAATTGATGTTCCACCATTCCGAGAAGATGAACCAAAATTTTTCCACAAAAGCACAACCATCAAAAAGGTGGAACGAATCCTCTTGATATATCCCACACCAAAAGCACACACATTGGTCGTTTTCCAGCTTCACCCTATTTCTTTAAGAAACACCTTTGTCGGGATTCTCCAATTTAAGCATCCATAAAAAGTTTTTAAATTTTGGTGGAACTTTCAACTTCCAAATCCTGCCAAAATTAAACTAAGGTTTTTCTAAATTAGCATTAACAATGAGCGAGGATAATTTCTTAACATTGAGCAGCCCTGTCTTATCATGTAACCACACTAGTCGATCTGGCTGGAAGAAAAACATAATTCACATTCATAATTTGATTTACCAGCTTTGAAACCATTAGCTTTTCTCTTTCCAATAAATATCTAGAAAAATGGAACTACATTCAATATCCTCAAAACCTTTCTTTGTCGCAAACTCTGCCACCATTAACCCTTTGTTAATCGCCAACCTGTATGATCTTGGGAGAAAAATATTCAAAAAACCATAATCACACCAATTATCTTCCCAGAATAAAATTGATTTTCCATCTCCCAACACCCAGCTGAATGCCTCGTCATTTACCCATCTGCTTGCATCTCCATTGCTCCAATTGTCTACTATACCACGCCACACTAAGGACATTTTCTTAAAACAAATAAATTTAATTTTAAGTGATATAAGAATGTCATCTCGGTTGATTTGGTGTTTCCTTTTAAAATAAAACGGTTCGAGGAGTCGCCGCCAATCTTTGATTAGGGTGTGATTGGGCACCCAAAAACATATTTTTCATTTTAATAAAAATATTAATTTTAATTAAAACAACAATTTTACGGTCTACATTACCAAAAAAATTGAGTTCAAGAGTTAGTTACGCATGGGGAAGTATTAGTACCTCACACATCGCCCTAAATTGGTACCTAGTCGATTAATTAGTTATATTTGCAATGTAATTTACGAATTCAAGTTTAATTTAATTCAAGATCCCTGCAACTAGTATTATTTGAATATTAGGATGAAACACAATAATATTTAATTATTTCCTATCAAGAAGAAACGACTTTCTATACCTTAGAACAGTCAATTCATACTCCAATCGAAATAAAGAAATATTATAATTTCATTATAAAGCTCATTTTTAAAACCCTTCGGCCATCGCCTAAACAGATCCGGTGGGGGTCTAGTAACCCCTCTCGACCCTCTAAAACTCTTCTCTTCAAACCCCTAAACAAACAAACACCCAAATTGTAAACTCTATGCCTTTCTTTTTCTCAAAAACCCCAACCCAAAAAAAAGAATAAAAGGTACCTCAAAACTACTTTGTTGACACCGAGGGGTGAGGCTTCTTCCTTTATATTTTATTTTCTCTATTTTCTCTCTCTCTCAAAATGATTGTTGTTCTCTCTATCTTTAGCTCGAACCCTTTTTTAATCCAACTTAACTCCTCTTCTTCTTTCTCTCAAGTTTTTCTTTTTTCATTTTCCTCTCTTTTTGAAAATCGGATACCCATTTCTTCTCTCCTCCTTGTATGTTCTATATGAATCCTTTGTGTGTTTGGTGATGATTTGGTAAGGCTTCTTAATAGGGGTATGATTTCCCCTAAACCTAACAATTATCATCCTGGATTTATCGGGATTTAACTTATTTTTTAATGGGTTTAGGTGTAGATTTAAACTGATTTGTTTGTTTTTTCACTGTTTGCAGAGATTATAATGTTGGGTAGTTGAAATGGTGACTGTCAGATGACAAGAATCGATAACCAAACCACTGACGGCGACGAGAGCCTTCTTTTACTAGCGGTGGCGGCTGGAAACCCTATGGTTTCAAACCCTAGTTGTTTGGTTTTGTTGGGCTAGGTTTTGGGCCAGTTAGCCCTTGAGTTGTAATTGGGCCCAATTTAGGCATTTTGTAATGGGCCTGTAAAAGAAAGAAATAAAAATAATAATAATAGTTAAATAATAAAAATAATAATAATATTAACGAAATATTTGGGTGAAAATGAATGTATACAGTGACAGTTTTTCAAAAATAAATCAATAATGACGTGTCATTATCTTATGATGACAATTAACACACCAACAGTTGAATTCTTATAATTTGCTTATTGTTGTAACTAACTTTTTTTACTATTTTTTTGTCATGTGCTTATTGTTGTAACTAACTTTTTTTTACTATGTTTTTTGTCATGTGCTTATTGTTGTAACAAACCTTTTTTGTGTAATATATAAATTTAGCACTTCTAAAAAATATTATTTAATCAGAATTTATATAAAATAATGTGAGAAAAAATATCAATATTTGAATTCAAGATTTCTCTCTTCAATGATGTCGTTTTTTTCGTTTTTTATTATCAGCAGGGTTGACTAACATGCTTCCTCCATATCGGCTTATTTTGGTAACAAACTTTTTTTAAATAAAAAAATGACTACTTACCTTTTATATTTATATACTTTTACTCATTAAATATAAAAAAATTAACTTTTAGCAGTTTATGTTATCGTTTTATTAAATTTGGTCACTAAAACGTTAAATGTTGTTAGTTTGATAATGTGACACGTTAATAAAATGATTTAATTTTTATTTTAACCCTTTAATTTGGGATAAATACTAATTATAATTTTTTATAAACCAAAAGCAGTTAAGGAAAAAAATTAGCCCTTTTCAAATATGCTTTTCTTTATCTTTGTTGAAACTTTACCTCCCCTACGTCAGCTTCTCACTATTCATCTTCAAAATGCAAAAAAAAGTACTTTCTTAAAAAAATTAATTACAAGTAGGAAAAAACATAACCAGACGATACAGAGAGAAAGTAAAAGAGTATTATTTTTTTTTATAAATTTTAAGTCTAATCTTAATCTTATCTAGAGGGTAAAAGAAGTGGGAACTCTAAAGGAAGGAATGAGAGTGCTCGTAGTAGATTTAGAACATATAATCTAAGGTAATATGAGAGAATAAAAATGAGTAACTTGACCAACCAACTAAATATGCTTACTCATACAAGAGTTTTTTTTATAAAAGCATCTAATTTTATTAAAATCGAAAATATCTAAATTACAATGAATGTTTACAATCACAACAGTAAACTAAACTTATAATAAATATATTTTCTGAAAAACAAGAAAATTAGCCACTTAAGATCACAACACAAGGACCATAATAGGAAAAGGTCAAAAAACCTAACTAAATAAACTCGAACAAAAGATAGATACGAACAAATTTAACCGCGTTGGCAAACAAACCACAAAGGGGGATGAAGCTATTGAAAGACCACCGACAAACCACAAATTAGAATCGAGCGACGTGAAACACTATCAACGAACGAAAATCGTGTATCCAAGTCCAATTCGAGGGTTTAAAGTATGAAAGATCTTCATGATAACAAATAACCCAAAATTTTTTAATCGAAATTTTCTTCCCTTTAACTGTTAACTGAATTAATTTTTTTAAATTTTTTAATCAAACCAAAATATTAAATAGTCAATAGTCAATAGTCAATACTTTCGGTTAATTTGATTAAAATCAAAGTTTAAACACCCCTAATGCTAAGTAATATATAAATATATATATATATATATATATATATATAATATTTTCGATTAATTCAGTTAATTTGGTTAATTCATTTAATTTGATTAAAAAACCCTCCGACGATGATGAAGATAACTCCATTGTTAACCCTCTCAAAAGGACCCTCCCATCGGTTTACTATGCCGACGACGAAACTAGAGAGCTTTCAACGAACAAGAGATTCTAGAATGAGCTTACAGAATGTCGTTGTGCATAGTTATCTATTGCCAACCCTTTCATTACATCAACAACAACAGCAGCGAAACATAATAGGGTCAATGGGAGATGAGGTTTTTCATGCTCATCCTCAATACTATCTTCCAGGCCTCAATTGTGTCGAAGACGAACTGCAGTGCGTTGGACGAAATCATCAACATACCAGGGTCATGGCTTGTATCGAGCAGATAATGTAATGGTTTTTTAGTATTAATAAATTATTTGGACACTATTTTCCGCCTTCTGCTGTTCGAGTAGTAGCTTCTAAACTATGATATAAGGGAGGATTTTAACGAGGCTTTTTTTTCCCAAAAAGAACCTCACATTAATTTATCTGCATTCCATAAATATTCTTAAAATCTTTAGTCATTTTATTGTAATTATAACATTTTCTAATAAAAATGAATTCGTTTAACCATTTTTTAATTCAATCAGATAATTTTATTAATAGAATAAACAACTATTAGCAGTAAAATACAAAGAGTTTAAACTCCAACACCAACTAAAACGTCTCACACCCAAGTCTCCAGTTAAAAAGCAAGGCTTAGAATCGATTTATACTACTAGATCCAGCTGAAACTCACACAAAACATAAAATTCTGCCTCCAATTCAAACTAGTTCCATCAACATAGTTTAAAGAAAGTATCATCTTGGATGGCTTTGGCCTCCAACAATCAAGGGCTGGTAGCTTTCTAGCTAGAAATTATAAGAGAGTTGTCAATGACCACATGCTGCAATTGGCTAAGTGAGAACCAAGCCTAATTCAGCGACCGGTGTTGATGAGGTTTGTACCAGTTTATTGGCTCTGTCCATCAACCTTCCATTGCAGTCTCTAACCAAAGCTCTAATTCCTGCTACCTTCATTATCTCGTCAAAGGATGCATTAAATTCAACTTAAGTAAATTCTGCGGTGGACAGCTCTAATTCCTGCTACCTTCATATTCTAATCTTTTTTTTCTTCTGGTATTATAATTCATGTTGATGTCATATTGCGTTCAAAGTTAAACGATCTTATTTTTAATAAAAAAGACACTCAATCAGCTTTCATTTCATCTCAAACCTGAACCTGAATGGAACTCAAGTTGCCACTTGTTTACAGTTTTCCTACTAGCAAAACAACTGCAGTCCAGTACAAAATTGCAACGAAAGAAATTGTCATACATGGATTACTGCTAATAGCAAAAGCAATGCTTTTCACCATTATGGTGATTCTTTCAGCAGCTTAAAACTGGGAATGTACTTAGGATCATCCCACTGCATATGCTGTTCCAATGGCTCTGGACTAGCTGCAAAAGAGTCGAATTTCCTTAACAACATATGAAGATACTAATTTTTTACCCTTATTATTATTTATTATTATTATTATTATTATTATTATTATTATTATTATTATTATTATTATTATTATTAATATATTATTAAATATATTAATATAAATAATTAATTACAGGCCCAATTACAACTGGACCGGCCCAGTTACAAACAAACCAGAACCGGTCCAGACCAACCAGAAACCCTAAACATTTGGGGGTTTCAGTTAGGGTTTCCTAAACCCTAATCCCAGCCGCCTCATCATCACAGCCGTTGGATCTGAGAGATCCAACGGTCCTCTGATATGCCAGAAGAAACCCTAGGGTATCATTACCCTAGGGCCACGCGGCGCCGCCCCAGTTTCCAATCACCGCTGCCGACACTCTTTCGTCGCCTCCGCCGCTGCCACGTCCCAAATGAAGACTCCAGAAGACCAGTTGCCCTCCACACGCCATGGCTAAGGGGCGAGTCACCACTGGTAGTCCGGTGATTCACCAAAACCCCCTCTTCGGACCGGTCCGACGGCCACAACGGTGGTGGCTATAAAAGCCACCACCCGAACCTGAGAAAAAAAAAAGACAACAGAGGAAGAAGACAGAGAACACATACCAGAGATACAAAACCAAAAAAATATATATATACAAAATACTACCAACGATCTCAGTCAACATCCCACAACCAGCAACCAAAAACAGAAGAAAAAGGAGGAGAAAGACTTACCGAGGAAGCCAAACGCCGGATCTCACCAAAACCTTCGAAAAACCGAAGGTATTCTTTTTAGATTTGCTCCGATTGGGAGCAGTTTAACGGAAAAGAGCATCGGAACCGTCATTAGGACGGTCCGATCTACGTTTAGATGTAAAAAAAAAAATTTCCGGCCACCGAAGACGGTGGCCGGCGGCGGTGGTTGACAGCGGACGAACGCCGACTGACGGCTGCCGGCCAGCTGGCTTCTCTCTGTTCTAGAGAGAAGCGAGAGAAAATTCTCTCTCTCAGAGAAGAGAGAGAGAAAGAAAAAAAATGAAATGAAGCTGGCCCTTCGGGCCAGCCGGTTTTGACCTTATATAGGCCTTCCCGAACGACGTCGTTTCGGGAAGGACTATACGCGTAATTAGACAATAGTTAAACCCCGTCCGCCGTCCTCCTAACTTGTAAACTTTACATTTTAGTCACTAAATTGAATTTATAAATACTTTTAATTCAGTCTTCGAATTTCAATTTTATTCATTTTAGTCCTTTATATTAAAATAATATATTTAGGATAAATAACAGATTTAATCCCTTAATTTTAATAAATAATATTTTAATCCCTAGTTTATATTTTTAATTTATTTTATTATAATATCCGAATTTTAGATAATTTTATTTTAGTCACTAAATTATCAAATAAGAAAATAGCATATTTAATCCCTGTAATTCTGATTAATTAGGAATTAGGTTTTTCAATTTTAATTTCACTATATTTTAGTCATTTATTTTAAGTATTTTTTATTGCTTTTAAATATATAATTAGAATTGTATTTTTTTACTTATTTATATATTTAAATGTTGTTATAAATATATAATAAATAAATATTTATTTTAAATAAATTATTTTAATATTTAGTTTTCAATATCAAAGAACAGGACAGTCTTAATACAACTGGATGTCCTATTCTGATATTTTAAAATTAAAAATTAAACAATATTATTTAAATTAATATTTATCAATATCAAAGAAAAGAGCTGTCTTAAGGCACCTAGAAGTTCTTTTCTGATATTTTTAAATAAATAAATATTTTTTATATATAATTTTGAAATAATAGAATTAGAAATTAAATATATTATTTTTGAATTTTTAAATTTTAATAATAGAGACAATTTATAATTAAAAAGTACCAATTTTGGGCGTTGTAGGGGTACTAATCCTTCCCTAAACGTAACCGACCACGAATCCTTTTTTATTATTAAAAAGAACGAATTTTTGGTTATAAACGCAGATCAGTTCATCTTTTAACTGATGTTTTCTTAAAAACTCTGTTAAAAGATAATTTTTAGGTATTCGACCTACCTAACCCAAAAGGTCGATGGCGACTCTCAAATTATTTATTTTCAAAACTATTTATTCACTTCAATTTTCCCGCCATGTATAATATTTCGTGCCCGGACGAAAACCAGTTACGACAGCTTGGCGACTCTGCTGGGGACCGGTCAAACTTTAAAATCAATTATAAATTGTCTCTATTAATTAAAAATTAAAAATTTATATATTTAATTTTTAATTTTGTTTCTTTTCAAAATTTTTATATTTTCATAATATTTATATGTTTTATTTTATTTGCAAGTATTTTATTTCATTATTTATTTCTCTGTCAAAGGTTTGAACATTTCTCCTCACACACAACACTTGCATTGCATTACATAAAGCTCTATAATTGAGTTGTCCCTTTTAAGTGGGAGTGAAAGCGACGTCTTCGTGAGAATTTATTCTCCGTGTCAGACCTAGCAAGTAACTTTCGGGGTTCATATGCTCTATGTCTTCGTGAGAATTTATTCTCCGTGTCAGGCATAGAGAAATGTATCCCCTCGAATTGAACTCGATCCACTTTAGTCTGTGATGGACTAGGATTGAGGGTTAGCAGCCTAAGGGGGTACTAACATGGACAATTCGAGTACATTGACTCCTAGATCTGAAACCATGCATATAAAAAACCTTAGAAACTCTTCCAATCCGAAGTCATGCCGAAATTTTTGTCTAAAATAGGTGTACACATAGGAGAAATGAATTCTAAACTTTCTTGTTTATTTATTTTCGTTAATGATTAAATTACATGTATATTTAAATTATTTAAATTTAGAAAAAGCATGTTTAAATAAAAAATATTTATGTAAATGTTATTATTGAATTTTTTTATGTAAACTAATTTATTTTCTTTTTGTGTGTTCTTTATTTTTCTGTTTGCATAGCATCATACAGGATAAAAGGCATTGATCCTTGTGTTAATTGTCTCATTGGAAAGCCTTCATCTATGGATAAAAAAAGTGTTCAAATCAAGTAATTCTAAACTCAGAAGTAAGACAGTGGGCTGAGGACTTACAAAGACAAGAAGGAGACAGTCTGCAGGATGATTATGTATCTGACTTGGCCAGTTATGCTCCAGTTTCACTAAAAAGAAATGATATGCAAGATTTGCGAAGCATTTGGGAAAGTTGGGATTCAAACAAAAAATTGCAGTTTTATCAGACTTACGGAGACATCCCATATTTGCTCTATGTAGAAGTTGATGATGAATTACTCAGAGCCCTAATTCAATTCTGGAATCCAGGGTACAATTGCTTCACTCTCAATAAAGAGGATTTGGTCCCTACTATTGAAGAATACACAACTTTGCTACATATAGATGGGGCTTTGGAGAATCGAATCTATTCAAAGTCAATTAAAACTCAACCCTTTCGAGTTAAATTAGCAAAGATTGCCGGGGTACGAGAAGAATGGGTGGCATCCCGTACAAAACAAAAAGGCGAAAGCGAAGGCATTGCTTGGACCAACATTAAAGAACTTATTCAGAGTCATCCAGATTTTAAAGTACGATTCGATTTATTTGCTCTGGGTATGTATGGTATGGCCATCTTCCCAAAAGTATTGGGATATGTTGAAGCTGCAGTGGTAGATTTGTTTGAACAGCTACCAAAAAAGATTAATCCTGCTTCTGCAATCCTAGCAGAGACCTTCAGATCTTTAAATGCTTGTAGAAAGATAGGAGGTGGACGATTTTCAGGGTGTACCTAGTTGTTATATGTTTGGATCCGTAGTCATTTCTGGAAGACAGAAAAGGTTTCATACCGACGCTTTAATACGGATTACTCACCATTAAAAGAATTTCTGGAGCAGGAATGGCCGAAAGAAATTAAGAAAGATATGTGGATCAATGCCTTTCGAAATCTGCAAAGCAATGACGTTGTTTGGCGAGCCCCGTGGCAAATACAAAGCGAATTCTTTTACAAATGTGGAGATTACAACTGGATAATACTGCTCGGATTATGGGGAGGAATTGGATATGCACCACTTCTGGTCATAAGACAGTATGAAGGTCGTCAATTTGTACCTGTCACTGCTGGGTTACAGTCATCTGAATTCGCATTCCACAGCAAAAATTATAAAAGAAGTATCATGGAAGCCGTTACAGCTTGGAAAACAACTTTTTGTATCCGAGCTAAAGCAGCAAAAGAAATGCTAACTCCTGATTATGAAGAATGGAGATCTGTCAGAAAAAACGAAAATATTCCTCTACCATATCAAAATGAAGATATCTCTATGGAAGATCGCATTAAGGTGGTTCCGTCAGAGATTGAAATCTTGAGAGCTGAGTTTGAAGCAGAAAGAGAATGCTGGTCGAAAGAATTAGAGCAAATGAGACAAGATAAAGCTATGTTGGGGGTTGACATTGACTTGCAGTCATCACAATGTGCAATGTTGAGAAAAGATAAAGAAAAAGGTGATGATGAGTACAGAGCCTTACAAAAAAATTACCAGGAGTTATATAAATCCTGAAAAGCATCAGGATCAAGCCAATCAACGGTACAGAAGACCCGAGATTTGAACATTGAGAAAAGACGAGTTGAAGATCTGAAAGGAAAGAATAGCCGTTTACTCAAAAGCCTTGAAAAAGGAAAACAAAAAATGGAAGATTTTGAGGTCGACAGAAGAGAGCGAATTATAAAACACAAGGCTGAACACCGTGAGATCATGAATGAAATGCAAAAAGAAAGGGATCGAGCCAAAGATTTAGAAGATATGAAGAATGGCATCTTTGTTAAATTTGAAGGTGAGAAAAATATCATGTTCAAGGGATTTGAATCTGAAATGAACCAGTTGATTGCTGAACTTGAAGTCAGAGGCCAAAAGATGGAAGAATCCAATGTTGAAAAAGAAAAATGGGAGCTGGAAAGAAAAAATTTCAACACCAGACTTGAGGTAGAGCAGGAAGTGGCTAGAAATTGGATGCGAAGATGCAGAAACAAAGATGTTCAGATCCAGAAGCTTAATCAAAGAACGCAAGAAACACGAACAAAACTTGAAGAAGATCTGGATCAGTCTAGAAACAAAAACTCAGAGTTTAACGCTTACATTTTGCAACTTGAAGAATCATTATTTCAAGAAAAGGTTCGTCTAGGGCCTAATGACCTCAAAGAAAATAATGAGGAAAATGCTTCACTGCGAAGACGCATTAGAGATCTTGAAAAAATTCTGCACAATTGTCAAGCCAGAATCACTGAGTTAGAGCAAACTCTTGAAGGAACGAATGAACAATGGCAAAAGTCAACTGAGTTCTATGTGGAAAGAAGTGAAGAAAGAAGTAATATGGTGTTCGAGGCCATGGTACAAATGAGCGAAGTTGCTAGATATGTTGGGGAACTAGCTGTTGAAGCCAAAATAATTGAGCATCACGTTGATCCAGTTTCTAAGTGTGGAAAGAAGGTGTCATGGTTAATGAAAGAAATTATACAGCTTAATAGGAAAGCTACGCCTTCTCTGTAGTTCTGAACTATTATAAAGAAACTTTTGTATGCCAATGAAAGTTGTTCTATGACAGTTAACTTTTTGGGATCAATACCTTTTTGCATACATACATTTTGCATACATTCATCATTCATTTCATAATTTTCTTTATGAATAATTTTATTATTTTATTTTATTAAAATAAAATTCATTAATTAAAATTTGAAAAAAATAATAAAAGATTTTTCAATCGCAGTTATTCTGGCCAAAAGAGAAATACATCACTACGGTACTAGACAAGCTACTAAGAGAATTATGGAGGATAAAATACAGCGTATTGAGGAACAGCATCATAAAGAACAAGAAGAAATGAGAATGAAGCTGGAAAAAATTGAAGCCAGTATTGCAAATTCACAAAACAGTATGATGCAGAAAATAGAGGACATGTTTAAAAGGCAGGCTATCATTGGAAAAATGCCTGAAAATCCTGTATCTTTATACCAAGAACCCATATATCCTCTAGGTTTTCCACCAGAACCAATTTATCATTCTGGTACTACACCTATACAAATCAATGCTCGTACATCTGCATTACAAGAAGCCAAACTACATGAAGATCAACAAGTGAATCCTGCATCTTCAAGCAAAAATCCGCTTATATCCGATGTGAAAATAGGGGATCTTAATACTGAGCATTTGATCCTAGATTTGAATGAGCTGAATGAGAAACAAAAAGTAAATGAAGAGCTGACCAGACAGATCAAGAGCTTAGAAGAACGAATGAAATCTGTGGAAATAACTGAATCATTCTATGGGTTTGACGCTAGTGAGTTGAGTTTGGTTCCAGACCTAATCCTCCCCATCAAGTTCAAAGCTCCTGAATTTGATAAATATGATGGTACTACATGCCCTTCATCTCACATTACAATGTTTTGTCGCAGAATGGCAGGGTATGTGAAAGATGAGAAATTGTTAATTCACTGCTTCCAGGATAGTTTGACAGGACCGGCTTTAAAATGGTATACTCAATTGACCAAAGCCAACATTAGATCCTGGAAAGATTTGGCTAAAGCATTTTTAGAGCAGTATCGCCACGTAACAGACATGGTTCCTGATAGATGGACTCTCCAAAATTTGGAGAAAAAGAATAATGAAACATTCAGACAATATGCCCAGAGATGGCGTGACACGGCGGCCCAAGTTCAACCACATTTGTCAGAAAAAGAGGCCACAGTAATATTTGTTCATACCTTGAAGGCTCCTTATTTAAATCATCTAATGGGGAATGCAACCAGAAATTTTGCAGATTTGGTCATTTCTGGAGAACTCATTGAAAATGTTTTGAAAAGTGGCAAGATTGAATCAAATGAAGGGTCCAGTTCCAAAAGACCTACGTACCGGAAAAAGGAGAATGAAGTCAACAATGCCAATTCTTACAGCAAGGATTCATCGAAAAGTGTTACAATAACCCAGCCAAGGGTTAAGAAAGAGGAAACAAACACTAATCGAGCAGATTCCAGAGGATCTCGAAAGGAAAATGAAAGGTTGTCTTTTACACCTTTACCAGTACCATATGCTGAGATCTATGACTCACTGTTTAAAGCAGATGTCATACGGCCTTATCCTTTGGTTCCCATGCAACCACCATTCCCTCCTTGGTATGATACAAAGGCACACTGTGTTTACCATGAAGGAATTACGGGTCATTCTATTGAAAACTGTTTGGCGTTCAAAAGGGTGGTTCAAAATTTGATCAACACTGGGAAGTTGGAATTCAATACACCATCTGCATCAAATCATCCATTGCCAAATCATGGAGATAAAAACGTAAATGCAATTCAGGAAGAGAACAGAAAGAAAGCAAAAATTGACATTTCTGAAATTAAATCTCCGCTTGTTTGGGTATTCCAACAACTCTCTTTAGCCGGTATAATTCCACAACAATTCAGGCCAAAGCAGAATGAAGGCAAGAATTATTGTGAATATCATCAGGAGAAAGGGCATAAAATCCAACTATGTCCCGAATTTAGGGATTTGGTGCAAAAATTGATGAACAACAGAGAAATAGAATTCTTTGAAGAAGAACCAGGGAAAAAAGAAGATGATGTTTGCTCATCAGAGGATTCTAAACCGAGTCAAAGAATAAATGATCCTGTGATCATTAATGTGAAATCATCTACGGTGATTCCTGCACCAATAAAGCCGAAAGTAGTTATCACCACTCCTCTACCATTTCCATACAAAGATACCCGCAGGGTACCTTGGAATTATACTACCAATGTTTCAATGGTAGAAGGATATGTTTCTCTAGAAAAAACAGAAGAGAAAATACAGAGTTTGGGTACAACATCGAAGTCTGAAGCAGTGAGCGAAGTCGGTTTCTTTACAAGAAGTGGGAGATGTTACTCTCCCGAAACATCCAATGCTTCAGAACAAGTGAAAGCAAAAGGAAAAGCCATGGCAATACCTCAGAAAGTATTTGAGGATGAATCACTTCCAGCATTCAATGAGCCTGTGACAGAAAAACAAGCTCAAGAATTTTTGAAATTCTTGAAACATAGTGAGTATAGTGTGGTTGAACAACTACACAAACAACAAGCGAGAATTTCCATTCTTGATCTATTGATGAATTCAGAAGCACATAGAAATGCTTTGATGAAAATTCTCAATCAAACATTCATCCCTGAAGATATATCCCTCAATAAACTTGACAGAATTGTGGGACATATAGCCGCTGACAATTACATAACGTTCACAGATGATGAAATACCAGAAGGCGGAATGGGGTCAGTAAAAGCTTTGAACATCACGACACATTGTCATGGTCATGTGTTGCCAGGAGTATTGATTGACAATGGATCCGCTCTCAACTTGATGCCTCTAGTCACACTTCAAAGAATGCATGTAGATCAATCACACATGAAGAGTTATCAGAATGTGGTACGAGCCTTTGATGGTACTCAAAAAGAGGTTCTCGGGAAAATGGAAATACCGTTGTTAATTGGCCCAGTTGTGTACAATATTGACTTTGTGGTGATGGACATCCACCCTACATATAATTGTCTATTAGTGAGGCCATGGATTCATTCAGCTGGAGCCGTTCCTTCTTCATTACATCAGAAATTGAAATTTGTTGTTGATGGACAACTAATATGCGTAGGTGCTGAAGAAGAAATCATTGCATCTGTAACAAGCAATGTTCCATATATTGACGCCAATGAAGATGCTCTTGAATGCTCTTTCCGAGCTCTTGAATTTGTAAATGCAACCTTTATTGCAGAAGGAAGCAAAATTCCATATCCCAGATTGTCTGATTGCACCAAGATGACAGTACGACAAACTTTAGGTATCGGAGCTAAAGCTGGGAAAGGTCTAGGAAAGAATCTTCAAGGGATTTTGGTTCCTATCAGTATAAAGATGAAAAAATACCGTTTTGGGCTGGGGTTTAAGCCCAATCTTCAGCAAAAGAACAAAGAGATGAAAAGAAGATGTGAAGACAGAAGGGCAAAATTGAAAGGGGGAGAAATCCTTTGGGAACACATGTCATTCCCACAGTTGAAGACCATATTCAGATCAGGGGGAACAATTAATGTAGAACAGCAGCTTGTTGAAGCCTTTAAAGAAGAAAAGTTGACGAAAGATCAAGACAAAGTCGAAGAAGCTATGAATGGATTATTTATCAACATGATCATGAATGACAACAAGACTGGCAAATACTTGGATAAGATTCGCCCATGTCTTCCTGGAGAAACACTCACCAATTGGACCACTGAAGATCTTCCTATAGTTTTTAATATTAACGCAGAGTAATATTCAGAACTAATCTTTATGTTTAGCTCAAAAATATGAAAAACTTTTTGTTATCTTGTAAAAGAAATTATGTTAAATATAATAAATTTTCTTTAAAATTTTCATATGGCAATCATTCTTTACATTTTCTTACATTTTTACATTTATTTATTTCATAAATTTACTATATTCTTTCGGAAATATGTCCGACTTAAATTTGCAGGTGTCACCGTGTTAATAGCATGTTTATTCCTAAATTTAATCTAGTGATAAATTTAGAGCAACCTATATGTCTGGAAGAAATCAATGGGTGTGAGGATGAACTGGAATGTGATGTTCCTACTGAACTATTAAGATTGGTAGAAAAAGAAGACAAACAAATTCTACCCCACAAAGAAGAGGTTGAGACTGTGAATTTGGGAACAGATGAAGAAATGAAAGAGGTGAAAATTGGTACTACTCTGACAATCTAGATAAAACAAGAATTGATAAATCTCCTTCAAGAGTTCAAGGATATCTTTGCCTGGTCTTATCAAGATATGCCTGGTTTGAGCACAGATATAGTGATACACAAGCTTCCAATCAATCCAGAATATAAACCGGTCCAACAAAAGCTCAGACGAATGAGGCCAGAAATGTTGTTGCAAATCAAAGAAGAAGTGATGAAACAGATCAATGCAGGTTTCCTACAGGCATCTAAATATCCAGAATGGGTAGCCAACATTGTGCCCGTACCAAAGAAGAATGGGAAGGTTCGAATGTGTGTGGATTACAGAGATCTCAACAAAGCTAGTCCAAAAGATAGTTTTCCATTACCCCACATAGACACATTGGTGGACAATACTGCAGGACATGCATGGTTTTCATTTATGGATGGATTTTCAGGATATAATCAGATAAAAATGAATCCTGAAGACATGGAAAAAACAACATTTATAACCATGTGGGGCACATTCTGTTATAAAGTGATGCCATTTGGATTGAAAAATGCAGGTGCAACGTATCAAAGAGCCATGGTAACTTTGTTTCATGACATGATGCACAGAGATTGAAGTATATGTGGATGACATGATTGCCAAATCCCGAACTGAAGAAGAACATATTAAAAATCTGAGAAAGCTTTTCCAAAGATTGAGGAAGTATCAATTAAAGCTCAACCCCGCAAAATGCACTTTTGGGGTAACTTCCGGGAAACTTTTGGGATTTGTGGTCAGCAAAAAAGGAATCGAGATTGATCCAGATAAAGTAAAAGCAATTCAAGATCTTTTCCACCCAATACAAAAAAAGAAGTTCGAGGCTTTTTGGGGAGATTAAATTATATATCTCGGTTCATTTCTCAATTAACTGACAAATGTGATCCAGTGTTCAAATTACTTCGAAAGAACAATCCTGAAGTCTGGAATGAAGAATGTCAAGAAGCATTGGATATTATTAAGAAATACTTATCCAATGCCCCAATTTTAGTATCACCAATGCCTGATAGACCATTAATTCTCTACTTGACGATTTTCGAAAATTCGATGGGATGTGTACTAGGACAACATGATGAATCTGGAAGAAAAGAAAAAGCTATTTATTATCTGAGCAAGAAATTTACTGATTGTGAAGTTCGATATCCCACAATACAAAAATTATGTTGTGCTTTGGTGTGGACTACTCGAAGACTCAGACAATATATGTTATACCATACTACTTGGTTGATATCAAAACTTGATCCTTTGAAATTCTTAATGGAATCACCAGCTTTGACAGGCGGAATGGCTAGATGGCAGATGTTATTATCTGAGTTTGATATTGTATATGTCAACCAAAAAGCGATAAAAGGAAGTGTAATAGCTGATTTTCTGGCCAGTCGTGTATCAAATGATTATCAGCCTTTGAACTTCAATTTTCCCGATGAAGATTTATTATGCATATCCATGAATGAAGAAGTCAGAACAAATGATGAATTTGCAACTTGGAAGCTTTATTTTGACGGAGCATCTAATGCTTTGGGACGAGGAATCGGGGCAGTGTTAATTTCTCCAGAAAATGTTTATTATCCCTTTACAAGTAGACTGGAGTTCTTTTGCACCAATAATATGGCAGAATATGAAGCTTGTGTCATGGGATTGAAAGCAGCTATAGAAAGAAAAATCAAATGTCTCAAGATATATGGAGATTCATCGTTAGTGGTGTATCAATTGAGAGGAGAATGGGAAACAAAAGATCCCAAATTGTTGGAATACCGAAATTTTACCCTCGAATTAGTGAAAGAATTTGAGAGAGTTACATTCAATTATCTCCCTCGAGAAGAAAATCAAATGGCAGATGCTTTGGCTACATTAGCTGCTATGTTTCAGGCAAATAAGAAAGTTGATATGATGCCAATCAAAATGCAAGTATATGAAATTCCTGCACATTGTTATAGTGTGGAAGAAGAGGTAGATGGTAAACCATGGTATTATGATATCCTGCAATATATCAAAAATCAAAGTTATCCACCAAATGCATCGGAAATTGATAAAAGAACCTTGAGAAGAATGGTTGCTGGATATTTTCTTGATGGAGAGATTATGTATAGAAGAAGCAATGATCAAATGCTATTGAGATGTTTAAATACCAGCGAAGCTAAAAGCATCATTGAAGAAGTACACAGTGGAATATGTGGAACACATGCAAATGGTCTTTCCATGGCTAGAAAAATAATGAGATATGGATATTATTGGGCTACTATGTACACAGATTGCATTGATTATGCAAAGAAATGTCATAAATGCCAGATATATGCAGACAAGATTCATGTACCCCCATCTCCTTTACATGTAATGACAGCACCCTGGCCATTTTCTATGTGGGGAATAGATGTCATTGGAGCAATCACACCAAAAGCATCGAATGGACATTGTTTCATCCTTGTGGCAATTGATTATTTTACCAAATGGGTTGAAGCTGCTTCATATACCAATATTAAGAGGTCCACAGTATGCAAATTCATAAAGAAAGAGATAGTTTGCCAATATGGCTTACCAGAAAGGATCATTACAGATAATGCTCTGAACTTGAACAACAAAATGATGACCGAACTTTGTGCACAATTTAAGATCAAACATGCAAACTCAGTGGCATATCGTCCAAAGATGAATGGGGCAGTTGAAGCAGCAAATAAGAACATCAAGAGAATCATTACAAAGACCACTGAAACTTATAAAGATTGGCACGAAAAGTTACCTTTTGCTCTATATGCATACCGAACTACTGTTCGAACATCTACTGGGGCAACGCCTTTTTCTTTAGTCTACGGGATGGAAGCAGTCTTACCAATTGATGTTGAGATTCCATCGCTTCGAATATTGAGAGAAACAAAATTGGATGAATCTGAATGGATCCAATCTAGAGTTGATCAATTGAACCTTATTGAGGAGAAAAGATTGAAAGTTATTTGCCATGGACAGATGTATCAGAAACGGATGATGAAGTCTCATGACAAAAAAGTACATCCAAGAGAATTCCAAGAGGGTGATCTAGTACTAAAAAAGATCTTGCCTATACATAAAGATTTTCGTGGGAAATGGATGCCTAATTGGGAAGGGCCATATGTTGTAAAAAAGGCCTTTTCCGGAGGAGCATTGATCTTAACAGAAATGGATGGAAAAATTCTGAAAAATCCAATAAATTCAGATTCTGTCAAGAAATATTATGCTTGAAGAAAAGAAAGAAAAAAAAAGAGAAAAAAGAAAAAGGGGGGTCAAGGTGAAAACCCGCAAATGGCATCTTGTAACCAAAGGGAGGATTTGAGTTGAAAACCTGAAAAGGCGGCTCAAATGCAGGTTGATATTAGGCATCTGGCAATTGAACTCTCTTAAGATTTGACAGTTTGGAAGAAACTTCACATCTACAAGCATTTCAACAACGTTTGAGATCTTCCAGACAAAAACTTACATCATTTCTCTAAGTTTTGTCAACTTGATTAATTTAGAAATACTTATGCTTATAATTTGTTGTGACATTTGAATTTTTATCATTCTTATGCTTGCCATAACTTTGAATACAATTCTATCTATTTCAAGTTCAATTTATTTGAGATTCAATTTATTTTTGAAAATTCAATTTATTCTTTTCTATTGAATTAACATAATTTTGAAATAATTTAATGATTTCTGAATATCACTTTATGTTAATACTTTTAAATACATGGAATACGAAATAAGCAAATCATCATCATCTTAAGGCCATGAACATTAAGATTGTTACACGGGATGCTACCGACAACAAGGTCGAATCCGCCAAATCTACTCATCAATTGCTCCAACCGATTACCATTCAGTTTCTTGCACATCTGTTTTCAAAGATATACTAAGACAGTAGAAGGCGATCTTTGCAGCACTGATTCCAGCAAAAAGAAACAAGACATTGATATCACTGGGAAACATGTCTCTATACAGATCCTTGTATATGGTTTTTAAGAAACCTAGAAGCATTTCCACCTCATCAGGTTCAAGTGAAGCAACTTTATTCCTTCCAACCCATACTAGATTCCATTTTCAGCACTCATCAAGAACATACTTCTGAATACTCAAAGGTGTCTCATTGTCATAAGTTTCAAGAGCCTTACAGATCCTTTCTGTCAATTTGGCACTTCCTGTACATGTTTATAAACAGTTCAACTTTGTTCTTGGATCCCATGAAAGCCATCATTTCTTTGTCAATGGAAAAGCATCAGCACATGGAGGAAGCAGAATAAGAGAAAATCTGTTATTAATTGGCAGAATTATGAATATAGCCCTTTTCAGTGTAGTAGCATGAATTGCTTCGAATCTACAAATTTTGGCTCTACATCGAATAAGCACTGTGATATCCTAGTCCAAACATTAACTGAAAGAGACTCAATAGCATCTTCTGGAAGTGTTCTTTGAGTTATCTGATCTGGTTGGACAGAACCAATCATTGAGTTTAGAAGATGAATTTGCCAATAGCATCTTCTGGAAGTGTTCTTTGAGTTATCTGATCTGGTTGGACAGAACCAATCATTGAATTTGGAAGATGAATGTGTTCATAGCATCTTCTGGAAGTGTTCTTTGAGTTATCTGATCTGGTTGGACAGAACCAATCATTGAGTTTAGAAGATGAATGTGCTCATAGCATCTTCTGGAAGTATTCTTTGAGTTATCTGATCTGGTTGGATAGAACCAATCATTGAGTTTAGAAGATGAATGTGCTCATAGCATCTTCTGGAAGTGTTCTTTGAGTTATCTGATCTGGTTAGACAGAACCAATCATTGAATTTAGAAGATGAATGTGCTCATAACATCTTCTGGAAGTGTTCTTTGAGTTATCTGATCTGGTTAGACAGAACCAATCATTGAATTTAGAAGATGAATGTGCTCATAGTATCTTCTGGAAGTGTTCTTTGAGTTATCTGATCTGGTTAGACAGAACCAATCATTGAATTTGGAAGATGAATTTGCTCATAATAGAAATAAGGAAACTCAATAGCATCTTTTGGAAGTGTTCTTTGAGTTATCTGATCTGGTTTGGTAGGAACTACAGAACCAATCATTGGAATTAAAAGATGAGCTGCATGATCATCTTCATTAAGAAGTTTCTTTTCAAGCTTCTTTTCCTTATTCCTTTCCCGAAAATCATAGTCCAAGTTTCTCCTTTTCTTGTAATTGGGATCATTGCATAATGATTTTCTATCTTGTACCGGAAGAAGTGCGTCAGCATTTTTAGTCATTTGAGCAGCACATATAAAATTTGCCAATTCTGCAATTGATGAATTTGGACCACACATCTCTACATGGCTATTGAAGCTTCAGCCTTTGAGAATCTCATTTTTGTCAAGTATAACAGTTTATTCTCCTCATCAGAATCAGAATTCAAGATTTTTTGGTATTAGAAGAACTATTGATATCTGTGAAATCATCTTGAAAGGTCACTTCATAATCAGATGAGTTGTTATCAGAATCAACATGTTGCCTGAATGCAAGCTTTTCAAGAGCCTATACTATTGAGTTTTATTCTCAAGAGATTTTATGACATTATATCTACATTTGTCAAAGATGATAGATTCTTTGTTTTGAAGAAGAAAGATCTATTGGGTTTTTTACAATTGAAGAAATACTCAATTCACCAATCTGAAATCAAACAACTTAACATTCATGCATCATATTTAGGCATTTGCAAAAATAGATGCATTTCCATTCATTTTTTATTCTTGTTGAAATTTTAACAGGAATTTCAAAGATTTTAGCAAAGATTCAAATCTATCATTTGATGGATTTACATTTCCAGAGAAGGTTCATAATGAGAAGAACTCATCTGAAGAAGGAAGAAGAAATTCATAATGAGAAGAATTTGTTCAACCTTTTGCCTGAATTCATCATTTGATGGATTATTTTTTCCAGAGAAAGTTCATAATGAGAAGAACTCATCTGAAGAAGGAAGAAGAAGTTCATAATGAGAAGAATTTGTTCAACCTTTTACTTGAATCCATCATTTGATGGATCATCATTTCCAGAGAAAGTTCATAATGAGAAGAACTCATCTGAAGAAGGAAGAGAAAGTTCATAATGAGAAGAATTTGTTCAACCTTTTACCTGAATTCATTACTTGATGGATCAGCTTTTCCAGAGGAAGTTCATAATGAGAAGAACTCATCTGAAGAAGGAAGAAGAAATTCATAATGAGAAGAATTTGTTCAACCTTTTGCCTGAATTCATCAAATTGATGGATTATCTTTTCCAGAGAAAGTTCATAATGAGAAGAACTCATCTGAAGAAGGAAGAAGAAGTTCATAATAAGAAGAACTTGTTCAATAATTCTATCACAGAAAAAGATAGATTAGCATCAGCATTTCTAGAGAAAGTTCATAATGAGAAGAACTCATCAAAAGCTTATTCAACCTTTTGAATGACTCTATCACAGAAAGAAAGAAAGAGGTCAGCATCATCCCCAGCAGAAAGTTCATAATGAGAAGAACTCATCTGAAGAAAAAGAAGAATTTATTCAATATCTCCATTATGATCAAGTGAAGCCAAATGGATAAAAAAATTTATTATCTTTTCATCTTTGCTCTATTCTTGTTAACACAAGAATGAGCAAAGAGGGGCAGCTGAAGATACTAATTTTTTACCCATATTATTATTATTATTATTATTATTATTATTATTATTATTATTATTATTATTATTATTATTATCATTATTATTATTATTAAATATATATTAAATACATATATAAATAATTAATTACAGGCCCAATTACAACTGGACCGGCCCAGTTACAAACAAACCAGAACCGGTCCAGACCAACCAGAAACCCTAAACATTTGGGGGTTTCAGTTAGGGTTTCCTAAACCCTAATCCCAGCCGCCTCATCATCACAGCCGTTGGATCTAAGAGATCCAACGGTCCTCAGATATGCCAGAAGAAACCCTAGGGTATCATTACCCTAGGGCCACGCGGCGCCGCCCCAGTTTCCAATCACCGCTGCCGACACTCTTTCGCCGCCTCCGCCACTGCCACGTCCCAAATGAAGACTCCAGAAGACCAGCTGCCCTCCACACGCCATGGCTAAGGGGTGAGTCACCACTGGTAGTCCGGTGATTCACCAAAACCACCTCTTCGGACCGGTCCGACGGCCACAACGGTGGTGGCTATAAAAGCCACCACCCGAACCTGAGAAAAAAAAAGACACAGAGGAAGAAGACAGAGAACACATACCAGAGATACAAAACCAAAAAATATATATATACAAAATACTACCAACGATCTCAGTCAACATCCCACAACCAGCAACCAAAAACAGAAGAAAAAGGAGGAGAAAGACTTACCGAGGAAGCCAAACGCCGGATCTCACCAAAACCTTCGAAAAACCGAAGATATTCTTTTTAGATTTGCTCCGATTGGGAGCAGTTTAACGGAAAAGAGCATCGGAACCGTCATTAGGACGGTCCGATCTACGTTTAGATGTAAAAAAAAAAAATTCCGGCCACCGAAGACGGTGGCCGACGGCGGTGGTTGACAGCGGACGAACGCCGACTGACGGCTGCCGGCCGGCTGGCTTCTCTCTGTTCTAGAGAGAAGCGAGAGAAAATTCTCTCTCTCAGAGAAGAGAGAGAAAGAAAAAAATGAAATGAAGCTGGCCCTTCGGGCCAGCCGTTTTGACCTTATATAGGCCTTCCCGAACGACGTCGTTTCGGGAAGGACTATACGCGTAATTAGACAATAGTTAAACCCCGTCCGCCGTCCTCCTAACTTGTAAACTTTACATTTTAGTCACTAAATTGAATTTATAATACTTTTAATTCAGTCTTCGAATTTCAATTTTATTCATTTTAGTCCTTTATATTAAAATAATATATTTAGGATAAATAACAGATTTAATCCTTAATTTTAATAATAATATTTTAATCCCTAGTTTATATTTTTAATTTATTTTATTATAATATCCGAATTTTAGATAATTTTATTTTAGTCACTAATTATCAAATAAGAAATAGCATATTTAATCCCTGTAATTCTGATTAATTAGGAATTAGGTTTTTTAATTTTAATTTCACTATATTTTAGTCATTTATTTTAAGTATTTTTTATTGCTTTTAAATATAATTAGAATTGTATTTTTTTACTTATTTATATATTTAAATGTTGTTATAAATATAATAAATAAATATTTATTTAAATAAATTATTTTAATATTTAGTTTTCAATATCAAAGAACATGACAGTCTTAATACAACTGGATGTCCTATTCTGATATTTTAAAATTAAAATTAAACAATATTATTTAAATTAATATTATCAATATCAAAGAAAAGAGCTGTCTTAAGGCACCTAGAAGTTCTTTTCTGATATTTTTAAATAAATAAATATTTTTTATATATAATTTTGAAATAATAGAATTAGAAATTAAATATATTTTTGAATTTTTAAATTTTAATAATAGAGACAATTTATAATTAAAAAGTACCAATTTTAGGCGTTGTAGGGGTGCTAATCATTCCCTAAACGTAACCGACCACGAATCCTTTTTTATTATTAAAAAGAACGAATTTTTGGTTATAAACACAGATCAGTTCATCTTTTAACTGATGTTTTCTTAAAAACTCTGTTAAAAGATAATTTTTAGGTATTCGACCTACCTAACCCAAAAGGTCGATGGCGACTCTCAAATTATTTATTTTCAAAACTATTTATTCACTTCAATTTTCCCGCCATGTATAATATTTCGTGCCCGGACGAAAACCGGTTACGACAACATATGTTTTGGAGGAGATGACTCTTCGATCAGCATCGCAGTCATCTTGTTCGATTCGGCATGCCTTGGGGGACTCATAGGCTGTAACATAAGTAAAACCAGTATTCTTAAGACAATGCATATGCTAAAGCTACGAGACAGCTAAAATGATTTGAATGTTTTACCTCCAATATGTTTGACAATGAATATTCCTTTGCAGATGCTGAATGTTTGGAGAAATCTGAACAAAAAACATGCATACAAAGGTGTGAGTATTCAGTCATCAAATACTAACACAAAGTAAACATATGAATGCCTAGCAAATTTCTTTACCATCTAATCCAAGAATCCGCAAAAAATCATTAGTGCTTATAGCTCTTTTCTGTGTTTTGATGCAATCTTCATGATTGTGCAGACACCCTTCCTCTGCAATATCTTCGAGTTGACATTGATCCTCTTCCGGATTACCCAACTTTGCCTTTTGGTTCTTCTTTGATGTTCCTTGCGAGTACGGCTTACCTGAGTTGGAAATGTCAGAGAGAGCTTTCCTGCCAGTTGCTTGCACTTTCTCAGCTTTATAGACACTATTTGTTTTGCTTGAATCATGTGTGGGATTAAAGATACCAATCTCTTTCTCAATGAATGGAATGCTTTTGGCATTCTCCTTCTTCGATGACTGGTTTGGGGTTGGTTTCACTGAATTGGATAGATCACCAAGTGGTTTTCTTCCACCAATACCAGCTTTCCTCTGTGCTTTAGAGACATTGGTCTTGCCTGATAGGAAGCATTTTCCATGATCAAACTCAACTTGAGAAACAAAATTAACAAAACCAACAACAGATCAGAAAGTGTTGAGAATAGTACCATTGAACCGAGCATTTAAATCCTGATTTTGAATCAAACCAACAGTACGTGTTGACATTTTGGAAATTTGTTGATACAATCCACCAAACCAATAGTACCTGTGAGGTTCCAATACATAAGGAATCATTCATATACGGGGGAAAATAAAATCAAACAGGCAATAGTGGAGAAAGAATGCTAAATCCTGCAGAATAACCTGAAGTATCTTTGAAAGGCTCCTTTTACATTAAAGCTTCATCTGAAGCACATGAAATCAAGAATATTACTTAGTTCAAAATGAAAATTGCAAGTAAAATCCAAACTCAATTTGCAAAACCCAAAAATCTTTCGGTATCTAAGACAAATGTGGTGAACAGGATGGGACAAAAACCGAACTAACGTGATAATCACAAAGGAAAAGACAAACAAAGAAACTAGAATAATCATGTTCATACAGTTTAAAATGATCCTTTTAGTCCTTTCTGTTCTAATGATGATACAGTCGAGGATTTCTTTAAGTTAGGAATTATATTTCCTCTCCGTGTTTTCCATTCACTACAAGCCCCGAGATCATCAAATCAGCCCCACAAAAGTAAACCCAGAAAGGGAGAAAAGAAACATAGGATACAACAAACTTACAGATCATTCTTGGAAAAAAATTTATTTCCTTTTTTCCATTCGTTTCTCAATAACAAAACAGAAATTCTTGTTTTCGTGTTTTTTTCCATGACAAATACTTTAAATCGCCTTTGCATTCTCAGAATAAGTTTGGAAAACATAAAAATATATACTTTGATAAGTTTTCTTTCGGATAATACAGATCTTACTTATCTGTGTTTCTTCCATTAAAACAAACGAAACATTGCTCATGAAAAAATAACTTCATCAAGAAATTAAACAAAAACAAAAACCCGCAAAAAGGGTATAGAGAAGAAACTCACAATGGGTTTTTGACGAGTCAATGCTTCTTGCTTTTTTATCACTGATTCAGGCGCTTTGCTTTGCTATTTGGATTTGTTTGTTATCTTCTTTGAAATATATTTCGAAAGAGAGGAATTCCATATCCGCTTATAAGAAGAGGAGTTGCAACGGCAACGTTTTCAGCTTTTACAAAAAATACCCCTCCGTGGGCTTACAATTAAATAAGCTTCGGATTTCTCAATTGGGCCAAATTCGCTTTTGCAGAAAAATAAAGATGCTTATACTGTTGTTTCGGCTTTTGGTATAGTGATAAATTTAATCTATAATGTTTATTATTTTTTTAATTTGACCCTTATTTTTTATTTACTGTGACCTCAGTGGTAGAGGAATTATTGTTATTTCTTGAGGTATTGGGTTCGAGCACTAAGAATACTAGGGGTGTGAGTGTTTAATGTCAAATAGTTGAAAGTTATCTTTGAACAGATAGTATATTTAATTTACTCTCAAATTAATCAGAAAATAAATCCCCACCTAAATATTAGTGTAAATATATATTTCTCAGCATGCTCTTCTCTGGTATGGGTTTATGTAGAGTACAATGATAGTGACCAAAAAATATAGTTTTATATCTTATTCTTCGAAATATCTAAAATTCTATATTCTCTAACCAATTATGATTTTTATGTGATCATCAATATGTTCACGTGATCTACTTTCACGTGATCTACTAACTTTGACAATTAAGTCTATTCATACTGTTTATAGATAATCATTATAACTTTACATTTGACAATGATATTAAGAATCAATATAAAATCAATTTGTCAAGATCGAGAGAAAGATTTGGATTCTCCTTTTTTATTCATTTCTCTTATATTCCCTAGGGAACAAAAAACTTTAACACCGATTAATTATCATCTTACCATTGATTGCGATTCTCCATCTTAATTAGAAGAGATGAATCGTTTAAAACCATTGTGACTCATTTGTTCTTATTCAAAGAAGCATAAGTCATAACCAACTTTTTTGGCATTCCCCGGGATTCATGTTACAAGTAGTTAACATATATATCAAACGCGTTCACCTGGTATTGTTCTCCACCCCAACCAATTTGAGAACCTTATTCTTTCGTAACTATAATTAGTGATGGATGTATGTGTTTTTTAGGATAGACCTACTTTAAATCTGAATTTCTTTAAGTTAATTATTTATTTTAATGATAGTGTCCGAAAAATATATATTATTAATACATACATATTCATCCTAAAAAAAATTTATTAGTATAAACACTAAGGCATTGCACCTCCTTGGGCATATATTTTCAAAACTAAGGAATGCAACAAGAAATTATCAGAATCTTTTTAACTATTGATAATATATACACTTTATAAATATAAATGTAACTATTTGAATTTAAAATCTCTAAAGAAAATAGTATTTTTAAATAATAAATTTTAAGTTAAAATTTATTATTTAAATTTCATTATTATATGATTCAAAAAGTTTATTTAACTAAATTAAAGTTTACGTGACCGTATAATTATATATTTGTAATTATGATTTTATATACCTTTGTGAAATTATCTTGTATTTGTCCCTCACACACAAAAATTTCTCTTTCTTTGCTCGTGAATTTTATCGTTTAAGATTTTTCATGTAAAATTTATGTATTTTGTTTATAATTTTATTTTTTTAATCTCTAATTATCATACCGAACCACTATCAATATATGGAGATTACTTTATTCGATCGAAATAATGATAATATTGAAATATGTTATTTCATTGTTAGATCACAACACTAGGTCAAACGCTAACTTTTAATCGTCTTTTCTTTTCCGCAACCAGATAACCCTATTCTAAATTGTTGTTTTGGTAAATGCCATGCTCTCGTTTAACCTACATGTCTACCACTTCAATGAGTGATGGCTCATAATCACTAGGAGCTACAAAGCCATGGAGGTTCATCTCAGTTGCAGCCCCGTTGGCGAGTCCACCGTCCAGAACATCGCTCCGGAACCTAACACCGGCTGCCAATTCCTGACCTCCTACTGCAATAGGCACCTAATTCACAATTTCCAAAATATGCATCACCAAATTGAGTTCAACTTTACACCCACAGAACAAGAAGAAAGATGTCGGAACTTACAGGGTGATAAGTATGAGAGGTGAGTATTTGGAGCTCCCCATTTTTATCATATAGAGGTTCCCCGGACTTTTTCCTCTTCACCATGTCCTCCACGTTGCCATGGTCAGCAGTTTACCACAAATATTCGACCAACTCGCTCTATGGCGTCAAGGATCATCTGCAGTCCAACAGAGTAAGAAAAGCTCTATTAAAAGTCCGAGTAACGATGAAAGATTGAACTAGAGTCGTCAAACCTTGAGAGCTTCATCAGCAGCCTTGCATCCCACAATTGTAGCCTGGATATCTCCTGTATGTCCCACCATGTCACCATTTGGTATGTTCACACGTACATGGTCGAATTTACGGCTCAACATCGTATCTCTAGCCTTCTCCGCGATCTCCAATGCCTTCATCTTTGGTTGAACGTTGAATGTAATGCCACTATCACTAGGAATTTCCACATATTCTTCCAATCCAGGGTTGAAATAGCCAGAGCGATTTCCATTCCAGAAGACGGTGACATGACCAAATTTGACAGTCTCACTGTTGATACAGGAACACTTCTTTGTTAAAGTAAGAAACATCATAGTCATGGATTATAATGACTTGCTCTAAACATACCTGCAGGCGAAAATTCGGATACCGTTGTGCACCAAATATTCACCGGATGTTCTATCAATAAAAGGAGGAGAAACAAGGTAGTGACTTGGAAGCTTCAACTCGCCATCGTACTGAAGCATACCCGCATATCGGATTTTAGGGCATCGTACACGATCGAATTTGTCAAAATCTTGGTATTCGAGTGCCTTAGCCAGCATAACATTTCGATCTGCACGGAAGTTGAAAGTAACAACAGCATCACCATCTACAATCGGACCGACAGCCTTGTGGTTCTCATCAACAACAACAAGGGAGGTAGTACTGATCATTTGCATTTTCCCCAGTTTCTTTACAGCTTCAACAGCATTTGTGAACTTGTGTGGGGCTTCACCCAGAACTTGAGCATCCAATCCTCTTTTCACAACATCCCAATCATTCTGCAAAAGATCATCTCACAAGAGCGAATAAACACCTCGAGTCAAGAGGCAAAAAAAGGTGAATAAAACATCGATTTCTCACCTCGTAGCGGTCCATTGTGACATACATGCGGACCCCACCAGAAGCAATCCGAGCATCAACACCTTTCTCACGTAAATTTGCAAGGTCATTCTCAAGAGTCTCCACAAAGCCTAAACTCGAACCATCTGCAACATCACGACCATCCGTGAGAATGTGAACTCGAATCCTTTTAGCACCATGCTCACTAGCTCCCTTCAGTAACAACTACATACATTTTGGAAATGAATTATCATGAACATCCAAAAGGTAGGAGCCTGTCCTGAATCACTAAAATTACCTGCAACTGATCAAGTAGGGAGTGAACACCGCCATTGCTAAGTAATCCGATCAGGTGCAGAGTTCCCTTTTCAAAAGATTCACTTGTGTACTTAAATCCTTCTCCCTCGTAAATTTTACCAGATGCAAGAGCAAGATCAACAAGCTTAGCCCTGCAGTTACAAATGAATACTATTTGCATTAATAGGGACAGTGCCGGTTCGCACGCACGCACACGCACGCAAAAAAGGCGAGTAAAATCGAGAAAGGAAGCATACCCTTGAGCGAAAATGCGTCCAGCACCAAGCGCATTGTGACCAACTTCACTGTTTCCATGTTATTTTCCGTTGGAAGCCCTACCACGGTTCCATGAACCCTTAATCTTCATTTCTCAGGGACACCCTGCCAGCATGATCAGTTCCATTCAAATCATGGCATACATGATTCTTTTATGAAACGAAAACACTGTAATAACGTCCAAATGGTAATCTACATTCCTCTGCAACTCGTACATGCGTTGTCAATTGTTAAAAAAGATTCTAAGCAGATAATATTTTATAATCACTCTAGACTAATAAAAAAATTAAAAGATATATATATATATATATATATATATATATATATGATTTTACATTATGACATTATGGCATACTGATTCTTTATTAAACAAAAAACAATGTATCCTAAGTTCCCACCCATATATAATATATATATATGAATGCTAATACTATATTTATCTTAGTAAAATATATTAAAAATAATTTAATTAAAATTATTAGTACACCAATAAAACTAAATTACTATTATAACCTTATGAATCTATACTCTCAATTGAGTTAAATAACACCATATTGAATTAGACACCTCAAAAATATAAAATTCTATCATACTCAATTTAGAAGTAAAAATAATTACATTAGTAAAATTTATTAAAAATAATTAAAATTTAAACAAATTATTTATTAACATAAAATAAATTAGTATCATTATAATCTTGTTAAAAACTATTATTAGAATATACGTAATAAAATAATTCTAAAATTATTAATAATAAATATAAATATTATTAAAATATAAAAAATAAATTAGTTTTAGTTTTTTCATAAAAATAGTTGAGTTTTTAGTAGGGATGGATTGAGGAGAACGAACACCTTAAAAATTTTAAATTCATTATTTTCTATCGGTAATCTATTTTCATCCCCTTTCTATTTTCAATCTAAAATTTTAGTTCATCCCATAATATAAAATTTGAGGTTAGTGTTAATATAAAAAATGAATGATTAGAATGTTAATACTTCCTTTGTCCCATTAAAACGATCATTTATTTACTTTTCAGAAGTCAAATTTACTAAACTATGAGCACACATGATTTATTTGTTCACGACAATTACATTCTTTTTACCACAACATCTCCAGTTGTTATCACATTACACCATCATTTCATCCCCATCAACATTCATTTCATTTTGTTTCAGCTTTATCATTGGTACATACCATCAAACTAACTCTACTTAGATAATGTAGTTCTTTGCTTTGGTTAAACTCATAATTTCCATCAATCCTTGTAGAGATGATACTCACTCATTACTTTATTACTTATTGTGATTGTGTATACTAGCACAACATTTGCATATAATTTTATAGTACTCACAACACGCAACAAGAAACTTCACGAATAATCATTTCTTAAAATTGGATACACTGTAGAATCGAACTGATCACCTTCATAACCATATTTGGACAGATCAGAAGGAGACGAACATGTATTTAAGCAGTATTTATTTACTTCCCGTATGGTAATAGTATTAGGGATGGTCGACCTACTTAGGTCGTACTCTAAAAGCCTCAGGGGCGTTACAACATTTTAAGCTTCACCGTTATCTTCAGAAGTTATCCAAAAGAATTTACTTAATCCAAGTCATGAGGAAATTTGTATCATTCTAGTATTCGAGGTAGATTTATTCAATCTAGAGCATAAGGGTATTCAGTCATTCCAGGGCTTGAGGGTATTTTATGTTATTTCACACTTGGTATTTCAGTACTTTCATTCTATCCAATCTTTCCATTTAATTCAAACTTGTCATTTATTTTAATCATTTCAAATAATTCAGACAATAAGATTACTTTCGATAAGTTAGCCTTCGGGTGTATGCTCATAAATTAGAAATTCTGGGTCTAGTGCATTCTCAGAGGTTATGAATTGTTTATCAGTAATCTTTCGTACAAAATAATTACTTAATAGTTAAATCAGTAATTTATCAAATTAGATATGAATTCTCAAGTACTTTCTCAATCAGGGTCAATCTGAGCTATTTTTAATTCTCAAGGGTAATTCTGTAATTTCTCATCTAGGTATTTTCGGTGTTTTAATTTTTAACAAGAGTAATCAAATTTTAAAGGTTATGAGGCTAAACACTTCATTGGTTAATCACAGAACTTGGAATTTTTCCTTACAAATCTTCTAATTTCTTATATGAGCCGTTAGATTTTAATTCAATTACTTACTTTTTATCGTATTCGAATTGATTTTAGAAATTATTAACTATACAGATGAGACGAGACATATTCATCAATGCACGTAGCAATACCAACATGTACCTAAAAAATACAAATGGTAGTAAAGTATTACCTTGATTCTTGAGCTACTCCGATTGTACATTCAAACTCTATTCTATCTCTCTCAAACTTGAATCCAACGTCTAATAATATACCAGGTACATATCAACAGAAACTAAATCATAAACAGAGCTTAATTCCAAAAAAGGATTGAATCAGAAGGTTAATAAGTGAAAAATAACTTATCGGATTTGAATTTGGTGAAACATACCTAAAAACCGGACTCACGACGTTAAAAAACATCAAGATAGGTATTCTCGGGAAAATTCAACTGCCGATCAATGATAGTTAACGACAGGTCAATACCTGGTCAACGATATGACGTGGCTCGACACAGCTCAACTTGATTCAAATAGTTCAGTCCAGACCATCCTAACCGATTCAGACCGGTTCAACCGATCAATAAACTCTATGGATGGAAGACGATACCCATACGCAGGGAGCGACGCGTATGGTGGCTCCCTTCGTCGTACGCAATAAAAATATCCAGATCGATAGATCGTTGGCCCAAGTGTCTATTTAGGTTTTTTATCATACTATCGAGTGGCGACATACGACGAATGATGTCTTTGTTCGGTGCAATGGTGCTCGAGTTTTAGTCACCGGTCGAGGATAATTCAAACGAGGGTGCAATGGTGCTTGAGTCTAACTTGTTACCTCAACTGGCCGATGTCTGGCTTGTCTCTTTAGTGGGTAGACTCTCTCTTGATGCTACTCAATATAAGTATAGCATCTTTGAAATTCTACCTAACCCAATGAAAAGCATTGATGTGACATTAGTTTTTCGAGAACCTTCCAAATAATCAATTATTTAGGGATCAATGCCTTTGAATGATATGTCACGTTCATGCAAAAATGCAATAAGACCAAACAAAAGGAAATCAATGTTAGTAGAAGCAAGACAAAAAGAATCAAGTTAGTTGAAATGATTAGTCAAATAAATGTAATCTTAGAAAAAATAATTAAATATGACTCAAAGTTTAGACTGAAAAATAAATCATATGAAGGAAATTAATAGTCCTAACCGCATGCGTTCTAGTTCTCCTATGCTATCCACATGGCTCTAGAAGGGTAGGCTTACTAAATTCTCTATAAGAGGCTGGGTTCTAGCAACGGGTTCCCAAGCCATCATTATAACCTGTTAAGGTTGAACCCGATTCTAGCCCATTACAGACTTGGGAATCGGGTTCAGTTCAGAGGATCACACCAATAAAATTGTACCTCAAATATGATATTCAGGTAGGTAACTTAGGATGATTTACAAAGATATTTTATCAGACCCACACAAGGAAGCCCAATGCTCCTCGTGAGGTGTGACATTTCTCCATACTTAGGTAAAATGGGTTGGCTATGATATGCAACAATCCTAAATATTCACAAAAGTGTAAGCATTAATCAGAGAGAAAATTGTTTTTCTTTTGAAATAATATAATGAAATGTAAATTAAAACAAGATCGAACTTGTAATTTCCCAAAATCTAAATATAGGGTAACTAACTCATGGCTCCACTCTCAAGTTTTTTAAAAACAAAAAGTCCCCAGCAGAGTCGTCAAGCTGTCGACACCGTTTTTCACCCGGGTGGGTAAAGACCGATACCGACTCGAGGGTTTTCTCTTTTGAATTTTTTTTCAAAATATGAGGAGTCACCACCAATCATTTAATGTCCAATTGGGACATCGTGAAAATTGGGTATTTTAATAAAACATTTTATTTTTATCAAAATATCGAGTTTTAAAGTCTACGAAAATTTAGAAATCGGGTTTGGGAGTTAGTTATGCATGGGGAGGGATTAGCACCCCCACAAGCACCCAAAAATTGGTATCTAGTTGATTACCCTATATTTGAAATCAGAAATTTTGAGTTTGATCTTTATTTAATTTGAAAATCATTACAGATGCAAAGTTGAAAAGGGTATTCGTTTATTGAGACCGATAACATTCGCTCCCAAGCGTAAACGGGGAAGATCAACTATTGTGCCTAATAACCGAATATTGTCTCATTTTTATAAAATTATGATGCAATCTTTGAAAAGGATGTCAACCTATTTCGGAAATCACCAATAGTCACCCCCTGAGCATACTTGCGAGAGTGGTACCATTAATTCCCTAATAGGTGAATATTATCTTAGTTTTAAAAATAAAATACGATCAAACAAATTTTATTTAATCCTAATTAAGCTAAGTTAAAGTAAAGACTTTCTAGCTTAAGGTGTCAAATTATGAAATTAAAGTAACCTAGAAGCTCAAACCTAAAAGTTTAGGCTATAATATTAACCTTATACGATTTTAAACCAGTTGTTGAATAGAATAACCGAGATGATTCCTCGAGCATTTACGCGAGGGAACACTCGAACTATCCCCTAAATTAAATTACCATTTTGAAATTTAATCTAAAATGGAGGCTTTATTTAACCTATTTAATTATGTCAAAATTTAAACATTAATCGAAAGTTCAAGGACTAAAAAGGTCAAGTTCTAAAAATATCGACCTCTAAAAAATTAAAAGTTTAAGGACCTAAATTGATAAATTCTAAAGTTGGTGGCTAATTAAAACGTAATTTTTATCTAAATTATTAAACTTAAAGTATTTTTTTAGAAAATATTAATTATTAATAAATTTAAAAAATTAAGTAATCAATTCGAGTAATCGGGCATCATATGCAAAAACTCGACTCAAATTGCTCCCTAATTAAACTTGAGTGTCATCCTAATTTCTAAATTCGATTCAAATGTTAATCTAATCTAAGAACTATGTCTAAAGATTTAAACTATGAAATAATGAACTATTTAATTTACTTAAAACATTTAAAATAAATAATAAAAAATATAAAACAGTAAAAACATAAAATAAAAATAAAATGAACACAAAATAAGGACCTAATTGCATAAAATAAAATAACAGTGATTAAAATGAAATAAAATAAAAGTTATTAGTTAAATAAGAAATAAATGGTGACCAAAATTAAAATTTTGAAATAATAGAAGCTAAATCAGAAATAAATAGTGACTAAATTATAACAAAATAAACATAATGATAAATTGCAATAAATTATAAATGAAAGGTCTAGTGACCAAAATGCAAAAACACGACAAACATAGGGAGACTAAAAATGAGAATAACCCAAAAAGTAATAGACATGCAAGAAAATGGGAAAATTATAAAAATGGTCCCCTAGGTGACTATTTTGTAAAAACATGCTAACGGTGGAGGGATTTAAAAAGTAATTTTACCAAAAGTTACAAAACACAAACAATAATGGGAAAATTATGAAAACAATCCCTTCAAGTGACTATTTTGCAAAAAAATAACTAAGTTCGAGGGACCTAAATGCAATTTTCCCCGAACATTCTTTACAAATATAATATTTTTATATTATTCATTTTTTCAGTTTAAAAAAAAGTAGAGAGAGGGTCTCCCCTCTATCTAGAATCCGAACATTCGCCGACCGCTGTGCCGTCTCAGCCCCGCCGGCTATAGTGTCACAATCGTTTTTATGGCCATTGGCCACCAAATTTCTCATGCATGTCCATCTCGACAACAGGATCTGTAATCAGGGCTCCTTTTTGCAAGAATTGACCTCCAACACTATGAAACAAGACAATAGCTTCTTGACTTCCACCACCCAGATCTCCACCGTCCGCTGTTTGATCGAGCCCAAATTTCAGTATGTTTCTCCTCTCCTAGAGACGCTCATCCTCATTATTCGGATCAATGAACCGAACCTCCGGCCGAAAGGTAGAATGCCTTTTTCCCTTTTTTTTTTTTTTGCAAAAATAAAGGATAGAAAATAATATATATATATATATATATAATCGAACTGAAAAAATAAGATCTTGGAAATGCTTGTGTTGTTATTATTGTGAAAGAAAGTTACAATAGTGTTTTTTTATTGTCGAAAGAGCTTTTACAGTGCTTGGTTCTAGGGTTTTATACCCGTTACATATATAGAAGGAAAAGAATAAATGATTCTTATTTTGTCTTCTTTTTTGTTGCTTTCTGTAGGGTGGCATGTTAGAGTGGCGTGCATGGATGTCTTTGACCAGTATTAGGGTAAAGAACAACTGCCTTTAAGTGGGGTACAGTGGCAGTGCATGTTGATTGGTGGGTTAGGAGGCTGGTCAAACCCGGGTTGGGTCTTAGTTGGGCCCTTGGCCAGGTTTTGGGTCTGGTTTGGGCCTGTTCGAGTCTGGGTTTTTAGTTGGGTTTCGAGTCTGATGAAAAATGGTGATTATAACTACCCCTATTTGCTCATTTGTTGAGTTAATTGATTGACGGAATAGGCCAAGAGGGGGGTGAATTGGCAATTAAAATTTTGGTGGAAGCTTTTGCAGAAAATTGAAAGTAATTGCACAACGATTTAGAGTGGTTCGACTTTATCAACCAAAGTCTATGTCCACTACCTTAGCTATCCACACTAAGGATTTTCCAACAAATTCACTAATTTGTTCTTTCTTTTGAGGCCAAAGAGATAACCTTACAACTCCCTCAAGAATATACCCCAATTCTTGAGAACACTCTTTTCTGAAAGAGAAGATTACAAATTTAACAAAGAAAAGACACTCAAGAATGAATACATTGAGCACAATAAGTTTTCTTGAAAGCAAGATGAATCTTGAATGAAAAAATAGGCTTGAATTGCTCAAACAATGAGTTTGATGCTTTCTCTTTGATTCTCTCTTGATTCTAGTTGCTTGATGTTTCTTGTTATTGATCAATGGCTTCTAAGCTTGTTTAAATACACCTTGAATCACTTCTGAACGTTGGAGATGATTAGTAGAGTTAATAGAGCCGTTTAAGTGTGAAAACAATTAATTAATACAGTTAGGAGCGTCAGTGCATACCCATGGTGCATCGGTGCATCAGTGTAAAATTCAAATATTTTGACCGTTGGACCCTTAGTGCATTCGGTGCACTCACTAAGAGTGCATCGATGCATCAAGTGCATTCGATGTTTTAAAATAGCCAGAGTGCATCGATGCATGGCTGGTTCATCGATGCATGAAATGCATTCGATGTTCAATTTAATTCATGGTGCATCGATGCATGGATTGGTGCATCGGTGCATCACTCTGAAAAATTGATCTTAGGCTTAATTTTGGTTCAAAATACTTTTTGAAAATTGTTTCAAAAATAGTTTAAGTACAAATCACAATTTTACACATTTAGTAAGGATTTGAAATTGTTTTTGAAAGACTTGGAGTAATAATTTGACATTCGATTAATTGAATCGAATATACTTAGAAAATTATTTGTAAAATCTTAAAATTCATTTAAACTTAATTTGTTATATCGAAATATCAAAATGTTTTCAACAATCTCTACCTTTTTGATATAGCAAAACATTTGTCTTATTTTAAGATTTTCTAAAATTTGAAATCAATTTTGAAAGATTACTCCCCCTTACTAAAACACTTTCCCCCCTTTAACCTTTAAAAAAACATTTCAACACACTTACATTTCTCCCCCTTTTTGTAAATCAAAAAGTTTCACAATGTTTTGAACAAGTCAGTGAAAAACATAGCCAATTGATATTATATGTATATTAGGCTGCTAAGATCACAATCAAAACATAATCAATATTCATAATCATAAATGGATAATTGGTCATAATGCTACTAATATGATGATGATGCAAAAATTAATAACAATGAAAAATTCAAACCAAACTAATATATATTAAGTAAAATTCATAAAACAACCAAATCATATATCCAAACAAAGTCAAACAAGGTAAACAAAGTTTAACAATAAACGTTCAAGACTATCCTAAAAAAATATACTCATCCATAGAAGGATCGGGAGGAGGCGGAGGAAAACTGGCTTGCATCTCAAGCGAGAGATTATCCATACGTGCAAGCATCTCCTGTTGAAACTCCATCTGTCGAGCTTCCAAAGTGTCTAAACGTTGATTTACTGCTTCGTGAGTAGCAGTCAAGTGTAATTCAATGGAAGCATATTGTAAATCAAATGTCTCCAAGAATGATCGAAAATATGGAGGCATTTGATCATCTTGTGGAGCTGGTTCTGGTGTAGGCTCGTCATTGGGTACGTGATCATCTATGTCTTGCATAAGCTATTGAAATTCAGGATCATCATCATCAGCCGGAGCCGGAGGAGGAGGAGGAGCATGATAGGAGCTAGGAGCAGCTCGTGAGGAACTAGCTCCCGGAGTTTGCTTGCCGGGTCTAAAAACCCATTGACCGGTTACCTCGTCTTGTTTCCAATCCGCTTTCTTTAAGGATGTGAGATTGATCTGATTTTGGAGTGGGATAGGATTGTCGAGAGAGACGTCTAGACCAAGTTTGATAAAGAGGTTACTAAGAAGACAACCATAAATCAATGTTTCAACATGTTTGAAGGAACAATGTTTATGTCCACTAGTTGACTGAAATAATGTGGGGCAGATTTATTTTGATTTTATTTTTGATACAATACATCCACCATAAATCCCTGGTACGAAGTGTGGAGTACCTACCTCCGGATGGTCTAAACCACCAAGAGATCATCAAATGGAGAAAACGATCGTGATGATCGAGAGTACTAACACTTGAGTTTGGAACATAGGGATATTCCACATTTCACTCTCATTAAACACCACTATCATCTAACCCAAACGGAAAGCTATAGTCTCAGGGTCATATTAATATATTGGCCTAAGAGATAGGATCTAATGGCTATCGTTCCACATTGGGTTTCATTTTGAATACACGCGCATTGGAATAGAAAATGCGGACCAATTGTAGACTATGGGTTTAAGCTGAAACAGTTTATCAAACTTCCAAGTTTTAAGAATTGGAAGGTATTCAAAGTCAATGTCAACCATGGCTTGAAGCGAAGGAATACGTTTTCACTAATTCTATAAGTTTGGAAAGAATTTATGTACCTAGAGTACAGTTCGTCTCTACGACGCTCATGCATGTTAAAACAAGAACCTAATAGACTAGTAGGTGGTGGAGGAACGGGATTTGACGGTTGGTTTGAACGGGAACGACTAGACGAAGTTCTAGGACGTTTGGATTGACATGATTAAAGGAAACGGAATAATAATATTACATGCAATTTGAAACACATATATATGCACAATCAATCCCAAAACTCAATTCATTCCTCAATATCTCAAGGTTCTCTAAATCAATCCTAATGGCAAGGTTTTGAAAACTATTTGAAAATAATTTTTGTAAAATAACACTATGTATAGTTTTCATGAAAAAACATAATTTAAAAAAAAAAATTCAGATTTTCAATTTTTTTATTTCACAAAATTAAAAATTTGTGAGTTTTTGATGAAATTAGTTGTAAAAAACTAGTTTGTAATCATCAAACTATCAATGCTCGATATAATGTTCATCCAGAACAATTAAAACTAGTCCTAAGATCAAAAATCAATAAAATAAATTTTGAAACATTACCTTGAAATTTTGGATTGAGGGAATGTGATGCTGTTTTGCACGATTTGATGAATAAAGCAGGATTAGGAGTTGAAAAACTCGAAGATTCCGATCAAAAACCAAGAATTTGGAGCGATTTTGAGAGTAAGAAAGATAGAGGAGACGAACGACTAAGAGAGTTTATAGTTTTAGGTTTTGAAACAAATGAGAAAATAAGCCTTTTTAACCTAAAACCCGACGGATGCATCGACTCATGACCCAGTGCATCGATGCACATTCAAGGCGTGCATCGGTGCATCAATATAATGAATCGATGCACATACAAAGGGATGCATCGATGCATTAAATGCATCGGTGCATAAAGCACAAAAATGTTCAAAAATTTGTTTTAAAGACTCAAAATGCTAAATTAATTAGCTCTAGTGGTCTTGGCAACTTATATATTGAAAAATTAACCATGTTCAATTAATCAAGTTAATCTCTTAAAAATATTTGAACAAATTAATTTTCACCAAATAACATAAACTCCCCTAACTAATAGCAAAGAATGCAATCAAAAATTATCATTTATAAGCATTTTTCATTTATTCTTAAAAGTGCTAAAAACTATTTAAACACTAAGTGAAGATAGATCAGTTAAACCTAATTCTCTCCTAAGTGTCTAAAATCTTTCTTTGTCTAAAGGTTTTGTAAAGATATCCGCTAATTAGTGCAAAGTATCAACAAATTCTAGAACTACATCTTCCTTAGTGACATGGTCTCTAATGAAGTGATGTCTTATTTCAATGTGCTTAGTTCTAGAGTGTTGGATGAGATTTTTAGTGAGACAAATAGCACTAGTATTGTTGCACTTGATAGGAATTGTAACTACTTCAATTCCATAATCAAAAAGTTGTTGTTTCATCCATAAAACTTGTGCACAACAACTACCGGCTTAAATGTATTCCGCTTCAGTGGTAGATAATGCAACACAATTTTGTTTCTTTGAAAACCAAGAAATCAGCATATTTCCAAGGAATTGACAAGTACCGGAGGTGCTTTTCCTATCTAATTTGCATCCTCCATAATCCGCATCAGAAAAAGCATGCAAGCTAAAGCTAGAGTCTCTAGGATACCAAAGTCCTAAACTAGGAGTGTCCTTAAGGTATCTAAAGATTCTCTTAACAGCTAGTAAATGTGATTCCTTAGGGCATGATTGAAATCTAGAACATAAGCAAACACTAAACATAGTGTCTGATCTACTTACAGTTAGATAAAGTAAAGATCCAATCATTGACCTATATAATTTAACATCTACACATTTACCTCCATCATCTAAGTCAAGCTTTGTTGAAGAGCTCATTGGAGTATCATGAGGTTTTCCATTTTCCAGTTCAAACTTCTTGATCATATCTTTGACTTACTTAGCTTGATTGATGAAGATGCCATCTTTTCTTTGCTTGATTTAGAGTCCCAATAAAAATGAGATCTCCCCCATCATGCTCATCTCGAATTAACTTTGCATTAGCTTAGAAAATTCTTGGCAAAGAACATCATTATTAGAACCAAATATTATATCATCAACATAAATTTGAAATACTAATAAATCTTTACATTTATGCTTTAAAAACAATGTAGTGTCAACCTTCTCTTTTGAAAAACCTTTTTCAATTAAAAAATTTGACAATCTTTCATACCAAGCTCTAGGAGCTTGTTTTAAACCATAAAGAGCTTTTGCCAATTTAAGAACATGATCTGGAAATTTTGAATCTTCAAAACCTGGAGGTTGTTCCACATACACTTCTTCCTTTATAAAACCATTTAAAAATGCACTTTTAACATCCATTTGATATAATTTAAATTCATGAAAACATGCAAATGCTAATAACATTCTAATTGCTTCCATCCTAGCTACAGGAGCGTATGTTTCATTATAGTCTATGCCCTCTTCTTGAGTATACCGTTGAGCAACAAGTCTAGCTTTGTTTCTCACTATATTACCACTCTCATCAAGCTTATTCCTAAATACCCATCTAGCACCTACAGTTGATTTATTACTAGGCCTTTCAACTAATGTCCATACTTTACTTCTCTCAAATTGATTTAATTCTTCTTGCATAGCCATAATCCAATGTTCATCATTTAATGCTTCTTTAATATTCTTAGGCTCTATGCATGAAATAAATGCAACATAATTACAAATATTTATAAGAGAATATCGAGTTGTTACCCCTTTTGATGGATCACCTATAATTTCACCATCTTTGACATAGTTGTACTCTCTTGGATAAGATACTTCCCTTTCTTCAATTGTTGGATTCTCAAGAGGATCATGAGTTTCCTCATTTTTCGTTTCTTTCTTTGATGATGGTTCTCCAACGTCATGTCTAACGTCATTCGTATTTATAACACCTACATACTCATTCACACAAGAATCCTTCCTCATAAGGGGATTATCATCGAAAACAACATGTATAGACTATTCTACAACTAAAGTTCTTTTATTAAATACTCGATAAGCTTTAGAATTTAAGGAATAACCCAGAAAAATTCCTTCATCACTTTTAGCATCAAATTTGCCAAGGTTTTCTTTACCGTTGTTTAAAACAAAACATTTACATCCAAAAGGATGAAAATAGCTAATGTTAGGCTTTTTATTTTTGAAATTTTCATATGGAGTTTTCTTTAAAATTGGCCTAATCATTACTCGATTTACAACATAACAAGCATTATTTGTGGCTTCTTCCCAAAAATATTTTGGCAAATTATTTTCACAAAGCATGGTTCTAGCCATTTCTTCTAAAGTTTGATTTTTCCTCTCAACAACTCCATTTTGTTGAGGGGTTCTAGGTGCTGAAAAATTATGACTAATACCATTAGAATTACAAAACTCAATAAATCCAAGATTTTTAAATTCAGTGCCATGATCACTTCTAACACTAGTTATAGAGTAACCTTTTTCATTTTGGATTATTTTTGAAAATGTGATGAAATGTTCTAATTCTTCATCTTTAGTACTTAAAAATAGAACCCAAGTATATCTAGAATAGTCATCTACCAAGACAAATGCATATTGTTTTCCACCCAAGCTAGTAGTCCTAGTTGGCCCAAAAAGATCTATATGGATCAATTGTAATACTCTACTAGTTGATACGTCATTAATGGATTTAAAAGAAACTCGCTTTTGTTTTCCTTTAGCACAAGCATCACAGATTTTATCATTATCAAATTTAAGCTTAGGCAACCCTCGAACTAAATCACCTTGAATTAGCCGTTGTAAAACACTCATACTAGCATGTCCTAGTCTCCTATGCCATAACCAACTATCATGTTCATCCTTAGCAACTAGGCACAACTTAGTCATATCAATATAATCTAAATGCACCATGTATATGTTTCCTATTCTATGACCAACAAGCATAATCTGATTAGATGCAATGTCAATGACTTTACAACCATTTATATCAAATATGAAATTGAATCCCTTATCACAAAATTGACTAATACTTAATAGATTATGCTTTAATCCATTCACATATAAAACATTCTTAATTTGTATGGAAGAGGTATTACCAATAGTACCAATACCTTCAATGTGACCTTTTGAATCATCACCAAAAGTCACTTCTCCTCCATTTTTGGCGTTAAGCTTAATGAACTGGCTTTTGTCTCCGGTCATGTGTCTTGAGCATCCACTATCAAGGTACCATGAGTTTGAATTTGTTTCCTGTGGCTTGTAGCAATGCTCCTTTTCCTTAGAATCTTCCTCGAATGCCATCAAGCACAAGTTTGCTACTTATTGTTCCTCTTCATCGGAACCTTCTTCATCGCTCCATGTAGCCACATGAGCCTTGTACTTATTCTTTGATTGACCCTTCCTCTTCAATTGTGGGCAATCATATTTGACATGCCCTAACGTTTTGCATTCATAGCAAATGATCGGGTCCTTCTCTTTTGGTTCATTTTTGAGGCCTTCATTTCGTTTGAATTTTCTTCCTCGGTAAGGTCTCATCATTTTTCTGAACCGTTTGGCAAACAATGCCATTTCCTCGTCATCGTCATCTTCATCCGAATCACTCTCATCTTTTGTGGATTTGAGAGCAAATCCAATGTTTTTCTTCTTCTCCTTCTCCTTTGGTGTCTCTTCAATCTTATCAAGGTCCACCTCATCTTCAAGCATCATTTCATGGGTGAGGAGTGAACCGATTAGCTCTTCAAGAGTTAAGGACGTTAGATCCTTAGACTCAATGATTGCCGTCTTCTTTGATTGCCACGATTTTGGGAGGGAGTAGACTAACTTCCTCACAAGCTTTTCATTTGAAATAATCTCTCCATATGATTTGAGACCATTATCAATCGTTGAAAATCTATCCATCATAGCTTTGATATCTTCATTTGGTTTCATCCTGAAATTTTCATAGCTATGCGTTAAAATACTAATTTTAGATTTCTTTACCTCATCGGTATCTTCATGAGTGACTTGAAGTTTGTCCCATATTTCTTTGGCAGTTGTACACGATGAAACTCTTCCATATTCGTCTGGTCTAAGAGAAAAAAAATGATATGGATTGCTTTGGAGTTGAGCTGGAACATTTTTGTCTCTCCTTCACTCCATAATCTTGGATGAGTGAGAGGCTTGATGTATCCTTCTACTACGAAATTCCATGCTCCCATGTCACTTGCTTGAATGAAGTACATCATTATATTCTTCCAATAGGCATAGTTAGCTCCATTGAAGAAAGGAGGTTTGTTGACAGGCATCGAATCAAGACCGGAGTCGAAGTTTGAAGCGGAGGCCATTGAGGACTTTGATTAACTCTTCCCGAATCGACTCAAGAGGTGATTAAACCTTCAAATAAGTTAGGCTCTGATGCCAATTGTTGAGTTAATTGATTGACGTAATAGGCCAAGAGGGGGGTGAATTGGCAATTAAAATTTTGGTGGAAGCTTTTGCAGAAAATTGAAAGTAATTGCACAGCGATTTAGAGTGGTTCGACTTTATCAACCAAAGTCTACGTCCACTACCTTAACTATCCACACTAAGGATTTTCCAACAAATTCACTAATTTGTTCTTTCTTTTTGAGGCCAAAGATATAACCTTACAACTCCCTTAAGAATATACCCCAATTCTTGAGAACACTATTTTCTCAAAGAAAATATTACAAATTTGCAAACTTACAAGAAAAACCTCACAAGGCGAATATGTTTGCACAATTCTAGAACAAAGAAAAGAACACTCAAGAATGAATACAATTGAGCATAATAAGTGTTCTTGAAAGCAAGATGAATATTGAATGAAAAAATAGGCTTGAATTGCTCAAACAATGAGTTTGATGCTTTCTCTTTGATTCTCTCTTGATTCTAGTTGCTTGATATTTCTTGTTATTGATCAATGGATTCTAAGCTTGTTTAAATACACCTTGAATCACTTCTGAATGTTGGAGATGATTAGTGGAGTAAATAGAGCCGTTTAAGTGTGAAAACAATTAATTAATACAGTTGGAGCGTCAGTGTATCGATGCATACCCATGGTGCATCGGTGCATCAGTGTAAAATTCAAATATTTTTGACCGTTGGACCCTTAGTGAATCAGTGCACTAAGAGTGCATCGATGCATCAAGTGCATTCGATGTTTCAAAATAGCCAGAGTGCACCGATGCATGGCTGGTGCATCGATGCATCAAATGCATTCGATGTTCTTATAAAATCCTCAGTGCATCGGTGCATGGTGTGCATCGATGCATGAAATGCATTCAATGTTCAATTTAATTCATGGTGCATCGATGCATGGATTGGTGTATCGGTGCATCACTCTGAAAAATTGATCTTAGGCTTAATTTTGGTTCAAAATACTTTGTGAAAAGTTTTTCAAAAATAGTTTAAGTACAAATCACAATTTTACACATTTAGTAAGGATTTGAAATTGTTTTTGAAAGACTTGGAGTAATAGTTTGACATTCGATTAATTGAATCGAATATACTTAAAAAATCATTTGTAAAATCTTAAAATTCATTTAAACTTAATTTGTTATATCGAAATATCAAAATGTTTTCAACATTATTGCTGTGAAACGAGAATGGAACAAAGATAATAAAGCACCATTTTTCATTTTGGTCTCTTATTGTCAAGCAGTGAACTCTTCACTGGGATTGTCAATTGACCTCTTTTATTTATGTGGAATAGTTGAGTCCTTGCTGTAAATGATTTCTTCTTTACTTTATTTTATCATCCAAGTCTCCATCTTCAGTTTTTCAAGTTATAGGTTCTTCTCGCCATGATCTTTCCATTAGAAATGTTAATCCCTCGATTGAGCATTGCTCATTCGAAGTGTCATGAATCGAGCAAAAGAAATGTTGATCCCTCAAGTGAGGCATATTTTGTTTTAATAAAAAATATCAAGTGAGATAAATCTTTTATTTCGAGTGAAATTATCTCAAGCGAGATAAAATCTTCTGTTTCGAGTGAAACTATCTTAAGCGAGATAAAATCTTCTGTTTCGAGTGAAACTATCTCAAGCAAGATAAAATCTTTTGTGTCAGGTGAAACTATCCCTAGCGAGATAAAAATCTTCTATTTCAAGTGAAACCATCTCAAGCTAGATAAAATCTCCTGTTTAGAGTGAAACCATCTCAAGCGAGATGCTGATCTCCCAAGTGAGGCATCGCTGATTAGAATACCATGAATTGAGCAAAGGAAAAGTTTACTCCTTTGGTGGGGTGTCACTGATTCGAACTGTTGTGAATCAAGTGAAGGAAATGTTAACCCCTCTGGTGGGGCGTTGTTCATTTTAAGAAAAATAATCTCAAGTGAGATAATCTTTTGTTTCGAGTGAAACTATCTCAACTGATATGTTTGTCCCTCAAGTGAGGTGTCACTGATTTAAAATGCCATGAATCAAGGAAAAGAAAAATTAACCCCTCTGGTGGGGCGTCACTGATTTGAAATGCCATGAATCGAGTGAAGGAAATGTTAACCCCTCTAGTGGGGCGTTGTTCGTTTTAAGAAAACAAAATCTCAAGTGAGATAAATCTTTTGTTTCGAGTGAAACTATCTTAAGCGAGATAAAATCTTCAGTTTTGAGTGAAACCATTTCAAATGAGATGTTGATCCCTTAAGTGAGGCAACGTTGATTCGAAATGTCGTGAATAGAGCAAAGGAAATGTATAAAACATCCTGCCCGAAGGTCTTATGGATGGTCTGAAGGACTTATCATCTTGTTCGAAATACTTATAGATGACCCCAAGGATTTAAGCATCATGCTCGAAAGACTTACTGATGGCCCGAAGGACTTACTCATCAAGAAACCCTTGAAAATCAAGCTTAGTTTCTTAAAATCTTTCATTTTCAGTTATCATCAAGAAACCCCTAAAAATTAGGTTTAGTTTTTTTCAAAAATTCTTTTAAGATAATCATCAACAAAGCCCTAAAAATTAAGCTTACTTTCTAAAAACTCATTTGAAAACATCAAGAAACCCCTAAACATTAGGCTTAGTTTCTTTTAAAAATTCATTGAAGATCATCATCAAGAAACCCTGAAAATCAAACTTAGTTTCTTTAAAAAAAAAATTTGAAAATATTATGTTGTTTGGGTAATGTTCCCCCTACATCAAAGTAATGATTCTTCTTGGATTGGGTTCCTCAATTCTTGAGGTTTTGCCACTCAAAATATAATTCCCTTTATTCAATGCTTAAGTTCTGTCTTGAAAAACCTGTAAAATATGCTTTGGTGCATGAAATGTGAATACAATGTGTATCTATATAATGCATGACTCTCTTATATGAATAAATGTTTATCAGACTTCAAAATAGATATCTCGGTCCTCTTCACTTGATCACTCTTGTATGGAGTTTGCCTCCAACATCAACATTGTCAAACTAATCATCTTGTACAATCATGTCCCTCCTATCTTCTACCTTTTGTTTCACTTTTTTAACATGATTCTAGAAGAAGAGCTTCCTCTCTTGAATTCTTATTGCGATCAGGTAGATGACTGGGCACCTTACTCGTCTTTGACTTGATTTTTCAATCATAATTATTTTTGAAGAGTCCTTTGTCAACTGAAGGATGAATGGTTCAATTCAAGGTGAGCTCTTTTTGTTGTTCATCTTTGGCCCTGGTATTCCAAGTGACGGGGGTCGTTCACTATGTCTGTTTGGTTTAAATCTTGTGATCTTAATGACATCTAGTTTAGGTAATGCCCCAATGTGGGTACTGATGGCTCTCTTTGTTCCAAAATCTTGATCTCGAATGGTTTCACTCTGGTGTCACTAATCAACAATTTTATCGAATAGCTTGAGGGATTCTCTTCTAACATAATTGTCTTTTATTTTTTCTATGAGCTGGAATATGTGTCATCTTCAACTAAGGCGATCATCTACTTCTTGACAACGTCACAATGAAGTGTTAGAAGTTCTTTCATCTAGTCCTTATGATCTCTCGGACTGTTTGCTTTTAAGAAATACTTTATTGTTATGGCATCGTTTGTTCTTTTTCTTTGATAGAGGCATAATGAGCCTTACCAACTTCAAGGGCCTTTTTCACTTGAGATTGTCCTATTTGAAAATGTTATTTCTTTTCTTTTATTTTAGAAATATGAAAACATGTTGAATAAAATTCAAAAGTGTTGCCATTTTCTTTAGGCTCACGGTAAAAAAAAATTGTAAAGCAAGAGTTCATTGAATATCAAATAAGTCAAATTTTCTTTTAATTCTTCAAAAATTATATACATTTGAAAAAGTGTAAAGATTAATGCTGATATGAAGATTAGGCTGACATGGGAAGGTAATGTGTTTCTGGTTAATCAGGGGTGGTAATGTGTTTCAGGTTGGCTTCTTACGTCCTCGATTTTGGCGTACATTGACCTGATGAAGTAAGCGTCATGCTTCTCTTTTGGAAATGTTTGCTGGTTCTCAGCCCTCATGTACTCCTTTGGGTTGTGTAGTAATTTATCTAGATATATAAGATCATCTTCCCTGCAGTGGTTGAAAATATTCGTGTTTAAGCTACATTTTCAGGTTTTTACCTCAAATTCTCCTTTGGTTTCAAGACGTTGTTTAAAATTTTACGTCTTGAACCCTCATTTTATTATTTTTCCTTATCATGCATTAAAAATTTTAGAAAACTAATTTTTGCAAATAAACTTAACCCTTAGGGGTGGAATAAATCTGACGATAGTCTCTCCACTTAGAAATGCATGTATGATTAGAAGGGACTTTTCAGGCACGTAACGTAGGCCGAGGCTCACGGTTATTAAATAAAGGGATAAATAGGCCCAAACAAGTGTTTAAGGGTTATTAAACCAAAGATCGATTCATTTTGATGTCTTCAATCTTGTCTTGCTTTACTTGAATCTGCTCGTGTGTCTTTTATTTTCTTTCTTTTGGTGTTCTCTGATCTTCTAGCAAATTGATTCTAGATCTTTGAATCGATCATCTTGTTGTATTTGATCGATTTTCTTTATTATTTTTTCTTTGTTTTCTTTTTAATTTTTTTCTTTTCTTTTTTTTCTTTTTTTATTAATTTTCTTCGTTCTTTCTTTTCTCTATTTGTTTATGTTTTTTTGCTATATCTCTTATTTTTCTCTCTATGTTATCAACTCGATTTACTCTTCGAGCGCTTTATATTTGGTCCCCCTTGTGGTATGTTGTTGTTTCTCACTTATTTAATTATGATTTGCTTCTGTAGTAAAATCTGGATTGATGATCTTCACTTATGCGAGTAGATGTCCTTCACCTTTGCCCCCAGTGTGGAGGGTAATCCTTGGTTAAGGTTGAATCATAAGAAATAATACTATAGGCTCCAAATGGGACAACAATGGATATGTGTGTGTATATATATATATATATATATATATGAAAGGATAAATGAAACAAAACTGTTCATCATCTCATACATGGAAGTCTTTGTAAAAGAGGTATCCCCAGGGGATGAGTATTCAGGATTAACCTTATTTACAATAAAAACAATGTAATTATTGCATGATAGAATTAATTCAATGATTCCCTTTATTTATTCTTCTCCCATTTGCGTATGCCCCAATTATTTGAATTCTCTTGCAAAAACTTGATCCGCAACACTTCAACTTGTCTTTCTTGTAGGAAAGGTCCTCGTTATGGCCCCAAGATTTATTGATGTTGGGAAATGAATGTTTGTTCCGTGTCTAGGAAGAGGAATGTATGACTTTAAAGTCGTAATTCTGAGAAAAGTAATGTCATGGAAAGGATATTTCTGTTTGGAAAGGTAAAAGTACATGTTTTGGTTCCTCAGGGGATAAGGGAATGACTTTATTGTTTCAAATGGAGGTGATGTCAAAGTTCAATCTTTTGGTAATGAGCACATGCCGTGTAAGGAAAGGAGTAAGGGTGTTCGACATTGGAGGGAACACGAAATGTTTAATCTTGCCCCTTGTAAACAATTTATAATTAATGAAGTAGTAAAAGAATCTTTAATTCTTTTGATATTCAAAGAATTACATGACTAAAACTTGATTTATTTCTCATAACCTTGGAAAATGACATAAGCTCAATCAACAAAATATTTATTGAGAAAATAAAGAAATAACAAAACACGTTCAAATAGGACAAAGCTAGTGCCATAAGGTTTCACAGTGGATGAAATTTTTTTTCCTGGTTCGTACTAGGATATTTTCTGCTTCTGGGTTGATTAGATTCTAGACCTTGCTCTTTTTTGCCCCACAGATCTCAATAATGTTCCTCGAGCTTCAGACGGTGCTAACATCGCCTCTATAACTCTCAATCCTTTTTTGGTACAAATGAGGTGACTTTATCTTACCTCAAAACTTTTATCATAAGATTCTCCACAAGTTACTCCCAAAATTGGTACCTAGTTTATTACCCTATATTTAAAATTGAAAATTTTGAGTTCGATCTTTATTTAATTTGAAAAATATTACGGATGCAAATTTGAAAAGGGTATTCGTTTATTGAGACCTATAACATTCACTCCCAAACATAAATGCAGGAGATCAACTATTGTGCCTAATAATCGAATATTGCCTTGTTTTTAGAAAATCATGAGGTAGTCTTTGAAAAGGATGTTGACCTATTTCGGGAATCACCTGTAGTCACCCCTGAGCATACTTGCGAGAGAGGTATCATTAATTCCCTAATAGGTGAACATTGCATTAGGTTTAAAAATAAAATTCGATCAAACAAATTTTATTTAATCCTAATTAAGCTAAGGTAAAGTAAAGGCTTTTTCTAGCTTAAGGTGTCAAATTGTGAAATTAAAGGAACCTAAAAGGTCAAACCTAAAAATGTAGGCTCTAATATTAACCTTATTCGATTTTAAACCAATTGTTGAATCTAATAAGTGAGACGATCCCTCGAGCATTTACGCGAGGGCTAACTCAAATTATCCCCTAAATTAAAAGACTATTTTGAAATCTAATATAAAATGGAGGCTCTATTTAATTATGTTAAAATTAAAAAATTAATAGAAGTTCGAGGACTAAAAAGGTCATGTTATAAAAATATCGATCTCTAGAAGATTTAAAAGTTTAAGGACCTAAATTGATAAATTCTAAAGTTGGGGGCTAATTAAAACCTAATTTTTATCTTAATTATTAAACCTAAAGTATTTTTTTAGAAAATATTAGTTATTAATAAATTTTAAAAATCGAGCAATCGATTCAAGTAATTAGACATCATATACGAAAACTAAACTCAAATTGCTCCCTAATTAAACTAGAGTGTCATCCTAATTTCTAAATTCGATTCGAATGTTAGTATAATCTAAGAACTAAGTCTAAAGATTTAAACTATGAAATAATGAACTATTTAAACAATTTAATTAAAAAAAGTAAAACAAATAATAAAAACTAAAAAACAGTAAAAACATAGAATAAAAATAAAATGAACATAATATAATGACCTAATTGCATATAATAATATAATAGTTACTAAAATACAATAAAATAAAAGTTAGTAGTTAAATAAGAAATAAATAGTGACGAAAATGAAAATTTTGAAATAATAGAAGCTAAATCAGAAATAAAAAGTGACTAAATTACAATAAAACAAAACAAAATAATAAAATTGCAATAAATTAGAAATGAAAGGTCTAATGACCAAAATGCAAAAAGACGGCAAACATAGGGGGACCAAAAACTAGAACAACCCAAAAAGTAATAGACACATAAGAAAATGGGGAAATTATAGAAACGGTCGCCTAGGTGACTGTTTTGTAAAAACACGCTAAAGGTGGGGGATATAAAAAGTAATTATACCAAAAGTTACAAAACACAAACAGAAATGGGAAAATTATGAAAACAATCCCTTAGTGGCTATTTTGCAAAAAAATGGCTAAGTTCGGGGAATCTAAACGGAATTTCCTCTAACATTCTTTATAAATACAATAATTTACTTTTTCTTATATTTGTCATTTTTTGGTTTAAAAAAAAGTAGAGAGAGGGTCTCCACTCTCTCTAGAATCCAACCATTCACCGGTCGTCGCCAGCCACCTCGATGCCGCCATCGTTGGTGGCCAAAGTTCATGGATAGATCCTTCTTGACGTTATGATCTCAAATCGAGGCTCCGTTTTGCAAGAATCAGCCTCCAAAGCTGTGAAAATAGTTGAGAGCTTCTTAACTTCCACCGCCCGGATCTCCGCCGTTGGATCGAACCCAAATTTTAGAATGTTGTTCCCCTTATAAAGACACTCATCATTATTTTTCGGATCAGTGAACCGACCCTCTGAACGCCGTCAAGGCTATGGCTGAACGGCAAAATGCCTTGTACGTTTTTTATTTTTGTGAAAATAAAGGATAGTAAACAATATATATATATATATATATTTAATCGAACTGGAAAAAATAAGATCCTAGAAATACTTGTGTTGTTATTGTTGTGAATGAAAGTTACAGTAGTATTTTTTATTGCCGAGAGATGTTTTACAGTACTTGGTTTTAGGGTTTTATACCCGTTATAGATATTGAAGGAAAAACTAAATGATTCCCATTTTTTGTTTTTTTTGTTGCTTTCTGCAGGGTGGCATGCTGGAGTGGAGTGTATGGATGTCTTTGGTCGGTCTTGGGACATAGAATGACTCTCTTTGAGTGGGGTACAGAGGCGGTGCCTGTTGATTGGTGGGTTGGGTGGCTGGTTAAACAGGGTCCAGGTCAGGTTCTGGGTCTGGTTTGGGGCTGTTTTGTTGTGGGTTTTTAGTTGGGCTTCGAGTCTGATGAAAAATGGTGATTACAACAACAACATAGGTTTTTAGAGGAGTATCGATACCGAAGGGAAGGTATCAATTCCATTTTAAAACAGAATACAAAAATGGCATCGATACCATAGGAGGGTATCGGTACCATAATATAGTAGTATCGATACCATGGTAGGGATATTGATACTGAGGAGCAAGAAATTGTATGATAGGCTAAGATTATTGTAGAAAAGTTAATAATAGGTACTTTTGAGTAATGTTTAAGTATAATTGTTAGTAAATATACTAATAATTGATATTATACATGCATCTAATGGATATGGAATAGATCGAAATCAAGCTCCTGAGTCAAGTAAAGCAAAAGGCAAAGGCTAAGTTCTGGAGTAGATGTTTGTATTTTTGGATATCAAAGCAAGGCAATCCAGGTGAGTACTTTATTGTAAGTATGTGAGATGAAGAACATTCAAATTAGAAAGCTTTAAATATATATATATTTTATAATGTTGATTATGTTATCTTTATATGTATGGAAAGAATATTATGAATGAGTTTTAGAGTATGAACTGCTCAAAACATAATCCATAATCAAAATGCATGAAAGAATGCATTAAGGCATGAAAGAATGCCATAATCAAAATGCATGAAAGGATGCATTAAGGCATGAAAGGATGCATTAAGGCATGAAAGGATGTCATAATCAAAATGCATGAAAGGATGCATTAAGGCATGAAAGGATGCATTAAGGAATAGAAGGATGCATTAAGGCATGGAAGGATGCCAAAATCAAAATGCATGAAAGGATGCATTAAGGCATGAAAGGATGCCATAATAAAAATGCATGAAAGAATGCATTAAGGCATGAAAGGATGCCATAATTAAAATGCATAAAATGATGCATCAAGGTATGAAAGGATGCCATAATTAAAATGCATAAATGGATGTATTAATGTGTGAAAAGAGATATAACTAAAATTAATGAACTAAAGAAAAGTATGTTGGACATGATAAAGATGGTTATGAGGATAAAATGACCAATGTTTGGTTATAATACGAATGACGTAACTAATTACCATGGATGATACAACTTAGTTTGAAGTCAAATAACCATGAGATACTTATATATACTTTAATGTTCTTTACAATATTATATCTCACTAAGTAAATGTTTAACGTGTGTTGTTTCTCACGCGTAGGTAAAAGCAAAGATTTAACTGAGTAAGGAGTGATTCTATAGCCGTGGTGATCATCAACTAAGGTAGACTCATCCGTGACACCAAGACAATCTAGTTTATTTTGGAAAAAACTTCGTTGGCATGTAATCACAATATTAAAATGCTCTTAACTTGAATTATGTAGAACATATAATAGTTTACAATCAATGTTTTGTTTTATATTAAAATATTATGTCTTCAGAAAATAATATCTTCGGGTTTTGAAAGGAAGAACTATGTTAAGAGTAATGTGACATATATATCTCATGTACGAAAATGTATACAGGAGATTGGTGATACATTTATTGGTATTAAAGTTACAGGTTTAGCCGATTCTCGGTCGAAACCGGTTTTAAAGTAGAAAAGGGGATTACATGCCATAAAGATTGTCAATGTTACTGGTATGGTATCATTTTAGTGAAATTGATGACACTCCTTACTACTTGAAATGTTATTATTATGAATATTATTATAGATGTCGAAATCTTTAAATTAGCGAAGAGTTGGGGGACAAGAGATGCAAGAATGAACCGATAGTGAGAGCTTGGAGGAAAATAGTGAACAACCTGTCCCCTCTGAAAATGCTAGTGCACCTGCACCTCAAGGGATTCCGGTGCCTATGTTTGGAAATTTCATGCAAGCCCTTGATTTAATACTTACTCAGTTTCAACCTCCCCATGCTCCTCCAGTACCTAGAATGTTAATTCCAAAAGAGATAAAGACCATGGGAGCTCTAGAATTAAGGGAAAAGAGAGAGAGGGTCCAATAGAGGTCAACTTGTGGTTCAATGATGTTACATTGATGCTAGAGAGTCTTCAATGCACGGATCCATAAAAGTTGGGAGGAGTTGTATATTTACTTAAAGGATCAACTCGAGTATGGTGGTCAAATACTATGATGTATGCACCACTGGAGCAAGTGACCTAGCAATTTTTTAGGAGGAATTCAAGAACAAGTACTTGGGTGAACAATTTAAAAGGGCAATGTTGCTAAAATTCCTTAATCTGAAGCAAGATGATCGAGTTGTACATGAATTCGAGGTTGAGTACAACAAATTGAGTCATTTTTCACTGAAGTCATTCCATATGTCAAGGCAAGACGTGACTAGTTCATAGAGGGTTTGAGGCCAAAGTTAAAAGAGATAATATTGGCCTTGAACTTGTCGAGTCTACAAGAAGTCATAAACAAAGACAAAGATATTGAAATAGCTCAGGGGGAGACATTAGCTATAGAGCAGAGTGTTCAGACGGGGAAAAGAGTGAGAATGCCTTCCACTCTCCATCATGTTAAAAAGGCAAGGGCTCGAGTTCCATATATACTGATAGAGATAGTTTTTCAACAACTTCACAGAAAAATAGACATAGTTTTGCAATAACTTTACAGAAAAATAGACAATCTCAGTCTTTTGCTGCTAGCTTAGGTAGAGAATCAGGGGAGAGAATTCCATGTCAAATATGTGGCAAATTGCACAGTGGAGAATGAAGACTTCTCAGTGGAGCTTGTTTCTAATGTAGCGAGACTGGTCACTTCGCTCGAAACTGTCCTAAGAAATCTAGGGACAATTCGGTGTAATCTGAAAGGTCTATGGCAACCTCAAATAGAAGCAGAGGAAGGGGTAGATCCAGGGGACAAACAAATTTAATATAGAGACAAGAGACTCGGGGAGTCGCTAGAATTTACAATATTAAGACTAATGAGGATCGAGATAACCCTAAAATTATAACAAGTATTTTCCATGTTTTTAATGAGCACTTATTGGTTTTATTTGATCCTGGTTTTATACATTCATACATTAGTACCAAATTGGTTAAAATTAGGGGAATCCCTTTAGAACCAATTGTGAGTGAGATGATAGCGGTAAACCCCATGGGTCACAGTACAAGAGTCACTAGAATATGTAGAAAATGCCATATAAAGATCCAAGAGATTATGTTTCTGGCAAACTTGATGGAGTTACCCTTCGATGAATTTGAAATTATTTTAGGCATGGATTGGTTATCTTCACATTATGGATGGGTTGATTGTCGTAAGAAACACTTGTTTTTAAAGGATGCCGAAGGTTCAGAAATTGTAGTGATTGGCGAAAGAATGAAATCACCATCAAATGTGATATCAGCCATGACTTCCAGGAAGATGATGTCGAAGGGATGTATAGCTTTCCTAGCCAATGTGATAGATATTCGAATTCCAGAAGTTAAAGTAAATGATTTTCCAACGGTTAGAGAATTTCCAGACGTTTTTCCTGAGGAGTTACCAGGATTGTCTCCTGGTTGTGAAGTAGAGTTCATGATAGAGATTTACCCAGATACCAAACCTGTTTCTATGGCTCCATATAGAATGGATACTACTAAATTGAGAGAATTAAAAGTCCAACTACAAGAATTAATCGATAAGGGATTTGTAAGACATAGTGTTTCTCCTTGGGGAGCACCTGTACTGTTTGTGATAAAAGAAGGACGAGTCTATGAAATTATGTATTGATTACTGTCAGTTAAATAAAGTCACAATAAAGAACAAGTACCCTCTTCCGAGGATTGATGATTTATTCGATCAATTAAAAGGAGCAGCGATGTTTTCTAAGATAGTTATATGGTCAGGGTACCATCAATTAAAGATTAAATAGGATTATATCTCAAAGACAGCTTTTTGGACTTGGTATGGGCACTATGAATTTATAGTGATGCCATTTGGTTTGACTAATGCACCAGCGTCATTCATGGACTAGATAAACCGAGTATTCCAACCATATATCGATCAACTCATGGTGATATTTATAGATGATATCTTGGTATGTTCCTAGTCGAGAGAAGAACATGATGCTCATCTTCGAGTAGTTCTTCAGTCACTCCGTGAGAATAAGTTGTATGCCAAATTGTCAAAGAACGAATTTTGGTTAGTCGAAGTTACTTTCATGGGCCATATAGTCTCTACAGAAGGCATAAGAGTAGATCCAAGAAAGATCCAAGCTATAGTAGATTGGAAACCTCCAAAGAATGTTTCTGAGGTTTGAGTTTCTTGGGACTTACCGATTATTATAAACAGTTTGTGAAGAACTTCTCAATGTTAGCCTGGCTGCTAACTAAATTATTATGAAAGGATATATCATTTGTCTGGACAGAGAAATGTCAAGAAAGCTTTGAAAGGCTCAAGAGGAAAGTAACAGAGGCCCCTGTACTTGTACAACCTGAACCAGGAAATAACTATGTTGTGTTTAGTAATGCATCCCAAAATGGACTGGGGTGTGTACTGATGTAAGATAGAAAGCTTGTGGATTATACCTCAAGACAGTTGAAGAATCATGAGAAACATTATCCAACACACGATTTAGAATTGGCAACAGTTGTGTTTGCATTGAAAATTTGGCGTCATTATCTGTATGGTGAACAATGTCATATTTATACAGATCAAAAGAGTCTAAAGTATTTGTTGACTCAGAAAGAATTGAACTTGAGGCAAAGAAGATGGATTAAGTTTCTAAAGGATTACGATCTAATTATCGATTATCATCCGGGAAAGGCAAATGTGGTAGCAGATGCACTAAGCCGAAACATTTTTGCCCTTTTACAGGCCTTGGATGCGCATATATCATTAAAGGAAGATGGTGCCTTAGTGGATGAGCTTAAGTTAAAGCCGATGTTTATGGATTAGATTAAATAGCTACAAAGTCAAGTAAAAATGTTTGGCGATGATGGCACAAGTTGAAAAGAATGAGACCAAGGACTTCAAAATAAGAGAAGAGGGGTCTCTATATTATAAGGGAAGACTTTGCATCCCCGATAATGATGATTTTAATAAATATATTCTTTTTGAAGCACATTATAGTCCATTGACGATGCATCTAGGATGTAATATGTTGTACCAGGATTTAAAAAGTCGTTATTGGTGGCCTGGTATAAAAAGAGCTATATTGGAGGTTGTGGCAAAATGTTTGACATGTCAATAAGTGAAAGCTGAACATCAAGTACCCACTGGATTACATCAACCGATATCCATTCCAGAATGAAAGTGGGAATGAGTTACCATGGACTTTTTTTCTGGGCTACCTTTATCAGCATGCAAAAAGAATTCCATATGGGTTATTGTAGACCAATTGACCAAGACATCTCATTTTATTCCAATTCGAGTAGATTACTCAATGGATAAGTATGCGGAGTTGTACATTAAATAAATAGTCAGACTGCATGGAGTGCTTATATTAATAGTGTCTGATCAAGACCCAAGGTTTAATTCAGAGTTCTTGAAGTCATTACATGAGGCATTGGGAACTAGATTGGACTTCAGTACATGTTTTCATCCGCAGACATATGGGCAGTCAGAGCGAGCCATCCGAATTTGCGTATAATAACATGTTGAGGGATACTAGATGTTTTGAGTAACTAAATTAAGGAAAGTTAATATGGTTAAGTAAAGAAGAGACTGGTAGTATTGTGGAAGGTAAGCATAATGAAATTTGACCCCATTTGTGTAATACTCGGGTGGAAAACTGGAAAGTCTGGGCATGGGTATTGGTACTGATAGAACATTACCGATACTATAGGCTAAAATGGGATGAATAAACCAAGTAGTGTCGATACTGATTCAATTATTATTGATAGTAAAGGGGGAGTATGGATACAATTTTAAAACAGAATGTAAAAATGTTATCGATACCATAGAAGGGTATCAATACCATTGTATGGTAGTATCAATATCATGATAGGGGTATCAATACTGAAGAGCAAGAAATTGTGTGATAGGCTAAAATTGTTGTAAAAAAGTTATTAATAGGTACTTTTGAGTAATGTTTAAGTATAATTGTTAGGAAATATACTAACAATTGATATTATACATGTATCTAATGGATATGAAATAGATCGAAATCAAGCTCCTGAGTCAAGAAAAGCAAAAGGCAAAGGCCAAGTTCCAGCGTAGCAGTTTGTGCGTTTTGGATATCAAAGCAAGGCAAGTCAGGTGAGTACTTTATTGTAAGTATGTGAGATGAAGAACATTCAAATTGGAATGCTTTAAATTTATATATATTATAATGTTGATTATGTTATTTTTATATGTATGGAAAGAATATTATGAATGAGTTTTAGAGTATGAACTGCTCTAAATCGAATCCATAATCAAAATGCATGAAAGGATGCATTAAGGAATGAAAGGATGTCATAATCAAAATGCATGAAAGGATGCATTAAGGCATGAAAGGATGCCATAATCAAAATGCATGAAATGATGCATTAAGGCATGAAAAGATGCCATAATCAAAACGCATGAAAGGATGCCATAATCAAAATCCGTGAAAGGAAGCATTAAGGCATGAAAGGATGCCATAATCAAAATGCATGAAAGGATGCATTAAGGCATAAAAGGATGCCATAATTAAAATGCATGAAAAGATGCATGAAGGCATGAAAAGATGCCATAATTTAAATGCATAAATGAATGTGTTAATGATTGAAAAGAGACATAACTGAAATTAATGAACTAAAGAAAAGTATGTTAGACATGCTAAAGATGGTTATGAGGATAATATGACCAAGGTTTGGTTATAATACGAATGATGTAACTAATTCATATGGATGATACAACTTAGTTTGAAGTCAAATAACCATGAGATACTTATGTATACTTTAATGTTCTTTATAATATTATATCTCACTAAGTAAATGCTTAACGTGTGTTGTTTCTCACGAGTAGGTAAAAGTAAAGATATTACTGAGTAAGGAGTGCTTCTGTGGCCATGGTGATCATCAACTAAAGTGGACTCATCCATGACACCAAGACAATCTAGTTTATTTTGGAAAAACTTAGTTGGCATGTAATCAAAATATTAAAATGCTCTTAACTTTAATTAAGTAGAACATATAATAGTTTACAATCAACGTTTTGTTTTATATTAAAATATTATGTCTTTAGAAAAAAAATATCTTCGGGTTTTCAAAGGAAGAACTATTTTAAGAGTAATGTGACATCTATATCTCGTGTACAGAAAGGTATACGGGAGATGGGTGTTACACCTCAGACCATCAAATCAGTTTTTATTTTTTTCACTACCGACAGAAAAAGGTAAAATTCAGGGTGAAGTCCTTAAACTTCCTACAGATTCTAAACCAAGCTATAAGTTATAAAAACTTGTAATTTGGTCCCTAAATTTAAATAAATTTATATTTTTATTTCAAAATATGGTTGTGACAATTCTCCCATCCTTAAAAGAAATTTCATCTGAAATTTACCCAAGTTAAAAAAATATAAAAACTGAGCTTGCATCAATTCTTCGATCTCTCATATATCTTTTACATGAATATGATTTCTCTAATAGACTTTAACTAGCTGAATAAGCGTTCTCGACAAAACTCTTATGTATCAAAATTCTATAATCTAAACAGAATTCTCCTCGAAGAACCAAACATACCTTAAATATCAATCCTTAATCAGAATAATACTTGCTTAACTTCAGTGCAACATGTAGACATAACTATTTTCTTTATGATGTAACGGAATCGTCTTGAGATTTAAACTTTTTCCAAGTATACTAACATTTTCCTTTAATCTCATACATGTCAACTCATTCAGGTACATGGCTCTGCACCTATTGGGTTTCAATTTCATAAAATTAGAACAATAATGATTCCAAAAATTCTTCAATTTTGTTCACCAATATAGAACTTTAGAGGGAAAATACCTTATTAAAGCTTAGACCAAATACCTTGCTCTTTGATCCACTTGGGTATCAATTCTTAATATCAAATATTCATTTATAAGGTTTGGCTAGGAGCTTATCATCACAGAATATTTAAGGAGTAACAAAACTCAAATTCAAGTCAAGAGTCGGGTCAAAATTCTCGAACAAATAATCTCCCACATTACTCGCAAGGTAACTTCCAAAATTGGGACGAATACTGACAATATTCTCTTGTTTACACAGATTGAGTCATAACAGATAAGATACTTTGGTATACTTTTACTCGCGGATAACTTCCAAAATTGGGACGAATACTAATAATATTCTTTTTTCGCATATATTGAGTCACAACAAATAAAATATTTTGGTATAACTGTTACAGAATGATTATTTGATATCAAAGTTCTGGCTCACAAGAGTACGAGCATAATCTAGGTACATTTACAGACCAAACATCCTATGATAGTTGATCGACTGATCTACCCAAAAGACTCGACTCAACTAAATCTAAGCTCTGATACCACTAAAAAACACCCTCATACTGATATGATTGATCTGATCTAATATGAGGTGTCACATTAAGGTCACCAGAGCGACCAAAACTGAAAATCTTGGAAAATTTAAAAATTTTATTAATCCATTTAAACTGTAAAATAATTCATAGATAAAATAGAAGTTTAAAAAATCATTTATTTATTAAAAATAGAATTCAATAATATCCAGTAATAAAATATGTTTCAGCCTTGAATATAAAATATAATACAAACTTCAGACCCTCTAATTTACATGCACCATACTCCGCAAACAACACCGGTGAAACTCCTTTACTGATGTCGATAAAAGCACGTGATTAAACTTTTTAACCTTAAATGGTAAGTAACAGAGTGAGCTATGGAAAGCTCAGTAATACATAACTACCAGATGAATGCAATAGGTCATCATGTATATGCTAAAGTATAGCTTCCCTTAGCAGGACAAACATCATCAAATTCTAGCAGTGATTTTAGATTCCCTTAGCTAAGTCTTCAGTTACAAACAAGAATTTACGGTCTAAAGGAAGTATTTAGAAAGATAGATTTAGAAGATTGAATTAGGAGTCTAGTATGTTCCAGTAAAACAGAGAAATGTGTATAGATTACATAAAAACGCTAATAGTTTAAAGCTTATTTTACAACCATAATAATACCCTCCAATAGAACATCGATATGCAATTCCTCTGAACTGCATCCATAAGGACTTACCCTAGGCCCATTGAGCGTATGAGCCAACCTAAGGGATTATATTGGTGCTTGAAAGCCTACCCAAGAGTGTACCTTGGGTCCTTAGAGCCTACCCAATCGAATACCTTGGGGCTTCAGAGCCTACTCAAGTGTCACCTTAGGCCCGTAAGGATTTCCCAACTTGATCAGAGCTGAACCTCCATACTCTAGAATCCTACCCAGACAGTATCCCAAGAAATCGGTTTATATTGTAATCTAGTAATTTTCATGATCCATAAATCAGACATAATTATATTTTCTAGTGAATATAGGTATCCAGAAAGAACATATCATGTAGTCATAGTTCATAAACAATAAGTCAATACACCAGTAAAATAGAATATCAAATAGTTAAAATATTTAGTAATTCAGTAACTTTATTGAATCACATTTTAGAACAGATAAAATAATCATGTACCACAACAGGAACACACTATAGGATCCACTTATTTTTCGAAGGTACTTGGTAATTATCAAGTAGTGAAAACACGAAACTTCTGCAAACTGGTTGAATTTTAGAAATGAGATCACTATAAAAAGGAGGTTTGATATCTAACAAATTCATCAGTAATTCAGGCAGTGATTTATCAAGATCATAGTATTCAAATATATCAACAAGGTATTCGGAAATTATTGTATCAAAATTTATTTAGGATTAAGGCATTCATAAAGTGATTCCATCAATCAGACTTATAAGGGCATTCATAATTTGATTAATTAGAAATCAGTTTAATAAGGGTTTGCAATGATTTATAGAATTCCAGATTCCAAGTATCTTAACTTGTTTTCAATTCCAATCGCACTGTACAATTCCTAACAAAGGCGACACTTATCAATTATGCAGGTAGAGAAACTTCATGAATATTTATTTCTTAAAACTGAATACACTGTATAATCGAAATGATCACCTTCATAACCATCTTTGGATAAATCATAAGGAGATGAACATGTATTTAAGCAGTATTTATTTACTTCCCGTATGGTAATAATATTAAGGATGATCGACCTACTTAGGTCGTACTCTAAAAACCTCAGGGGTGTTACATCATTTTAATCTTCATCATTATCATCAAAAGTTATCCGAAGGCATTTACTTAATCCAAGTTATAAGGGTATTTAGATAATTCTGGTATTCAAGGTAGATTTATTCATTCCAGAGTTAAAGGGTATTCAGTCATTCCAGGGCTTGGGGGTATTTTATGTTATTTCAAACTTCAATGGTATTTCAATCATTTCCTTTCTTCCATTCTTCCATTTAATTCAAACTTATCATTTGTTTCAATAATTTCAAACAATTCTGATAATAGAGTACTTTTAATATGTTATCCTTTGGGTGTATGCTCATAAATAAAAAATTATGGGTCCAATGCCTTCTCAGAGGTTACGAACTGTTTATCAAATTTTTTTTTTGTACAAAATAGGAACTTAACAGTTAAACCATTAATTTATCGGATTCAATATGAATTATCATGATACTTTCTCAATCAAGGTCAATCCATGCTATTTTTACCTCTCAAGAATAATTCTATAATTTCTCATATAGGTATTTTCGTTGTTTACAATTTTTAACAAAAGTAATCAAATTTTAAGGGTTATGAGGTTAAATGCTTCAATGGTTAATCACGAAACTTCAAATTGTTCCTTATAAATCTTCTAATTTCATATAACAACCATCAAAGTTTTATTCAGTTACTTACTTTTTACCGCATTCGAATCGATTTTAGAAATTATTAACTATATAGATGAGACGAGACATATTCATCCATTCACTTAGCAATACTAATATGTACCGTAAATCATGCATAAGGTAGTAAAGTATTACCTCAATTCTTAATCTAAACCGGTCAAACATTCAAATCTATTCGATCTCTCTCAAACTTGAATCCAATGTCCAATAATATCTCACATACATATCAACAGAAATTACATCCAAAACAAAGCTTAATTGTAAAAAATGGATTGAATCGAGAGGCTAATTAGTGAAAAATAACTTATCGGGTTAGAATTTGGAGAAACAGACCTAAAAATGAACTTAGAACGTCAAAAAGCATCATGCTATGTGTTATTGGAAAAAGTAAACGGCGATTAACGGTTGGTCAACGGCCAGTCAACACCCAATCAACGCCCGATCAATGCCTGATCGATGCCTAGTCAACACCTGGCCAACTACTTGGCTCATTTTGACGCTGCTCGGTTCAGTTCGACTCAAACAACTTGGTCTAGACCGACCAACTGGTTCAAACCAGTTTAACTAGTTTAGACCGATTCAGCCAATCTACAAACCCCCTGAATGACAGACAACTCCCACGCGCAGGGATCAGCGCTTGCGGTGGCTTTGATCGTCGGACTTCAATGAAAATTTCGAAATCGATAGATCGTTGGCCTGAGAGTCTAGTTTAAGTGTTGTTTCACGGTGATGAACGACAAAAGATATCGAAAGAAAGCTTTTTCAAACGATAGAACACCTCTTTTCGATATCTTCCACCGCGGCAGCAGCGACGGTGACTCCACCTGAATTCAAAGAATGGTTCACCTTGTGTCGGCAGTGAGGCTCGTCGAAGGTTGGACGGTGACGAAATGACGAAAAATAACAACGGTTATTTGGGTTTTTTGTTTCACTATCGAGTGGCGATTTGCAATGAACAGTATCGTTGTTCGGTGTAATGGTGCTCGGGTTTTGGTCACCCGTCGACGACGATTCAAATGAGGGTAGTGGTGGGTTGAACGGTGGTCGGACGGTGGAGAATTTGGGAGGTGACGGGGAAGACAACAACTTAGGTTTTTGGGGGTTTTCAATTTGGGGATTTAAATCTCGAACCTTAAACATTAAAATATATATTTACTTAAAAATGTTAGTAATAGTACCTAGCCTAAATGGTTAGGGCATGGGAGACAGGGGTTCAAATCTCCCAGATCACAAATTCTATTGTTTATTTTTCCATGCCTGACGCAAAAAGGTAAAATTAAATATGAAGTCCATGAACTTTCTACAGATTATAAACTGAGATGCAAGTTCTGAAAACTTGTAATTTGGTCCTTAAATTTAAATTATTTTTTATTTTTTAATTTCAAAATGGGGTTTTGACAAGCAAATTGGGTTGAGAGGGTTGCCTTTACCTTTTTAGTATCCGATCTAGATTAGTTGGTCAATAGATCGGATACTAGTGATAAATTCAAAAAAGTGAAAAAATAAAAGTAGTTATTGTTTGTATTTATAACTCTCTCTCTTATCAAATTATAAATACAACTTTAATAGTATCTACATGTTTATTTAGATGACACTTCTAATACCTTATGACTTTATAATATAATTACGCAATTTATGTTATATTTTATGATAACAATATATATTAAAAATATATGCATAATTATAGATTTTAATCCAACATCTCGATGGTATACCAAGCCTTGGAAGTATTGTGCAGGGAAGATTGAATGGGATGGCGATGCAACTAAGTGATAGGAGACAAGGAGATGTATATCGAATGGCCAAATAGACTCTTTCCAGAAAATAACTTGGTTGGCATGTACTCGTAAATGATATGTACTCGTATCATACATTTAACAGTAGCGTTCATAACAATGGCTTCACAGATTATAAGACATAACCATAACAACAACAATACTAATAGTTCCTATATTCAACTTCAAAATTCATTCAAGTATTGGAGACATCGAGCTCTATAAAGTACAATTCAAGTTGAAAACTGCTCCATTTTGGCATGCATATGCACCTGCAAATAATGATATTGAGGTTATTAGATTTAGAGATAAGAATTGATTTGCTAGGCATAAATTTCACAAATGCACTAAAAAAACAAATAGAAACCTAAACAAACTAGTCATCTTCTTCAACATATATAGATTCACATGAAATATAATAGAATAAACATAAAAAAATCTAAAATATAAAAGAATTTGAGAATTTCAGGGCGACAATTGTTCCATCCGCACCCGCTCCCTTCGTTCTATCCCTAGCTATTGCATGCTTTCATATACATTTACATAAAGTAGTTAAATTTATAAAGATTTTCTTTAAAACAATATATGAAGTAATAAGCAAACAGAAAGGAATATATACAGTCACCTGGATTTGTTAAGCCCTGCCTAACTCCTAATGTAGTTTTCGACCACATTATTATAATCAATACTCGAAGATATTTATAATGTTTTCTATTGTAATTTCAGTTACTTTTTATAACTCTTATAAATGTTGCATGCAATTAACATGCTATATATTCATATATATATATATAATCAACATAATTTTTGTCATTTGCTTATTGTTGTTACCAGTGGAGAATGTATGCTTTGTCTAGGGTGGGCATTGAAATTCAATTTTTTTATATTAGTAATTCATTTTATTGAGGGTGCCTACCCTAAAATTTTATTTGTGTCTACCTCATACAAAAAAAATATATTATTAATATACATGTGTTCATCCTAAAAAATATTTCTAGATCCATCACTGATCGTAGCAAATTTTTTTGTCTTTATCATTTTCTTATTGTTCTAGCTAACTTTTTTTCGTCATTATGTAAACTTATTTTATGTATACATTTAGTTTTCTTAACGTGATTGTACTTTATAATAATTTGAAGATTATTATTTGATCAGAATTTATAGAAAAATTGTAAGAGAACATTTTATCAATATTGGAATCTAAGATATGTCTCTTTGTTTTTATTTTTTTAATTATTATAAATCAAGTTGGCTTGTTTTTTAGCCGGATATTTGATAACTTGTAAAATTTTCATATTTTTTTTGTTTTTTTACTTAGGTTATTGGTTGTTTAAAAAGCTCATTTAACTAAATATAGTTGCATTTAAGTCTATAAAGTTTCATGTGGTGGTTTTAATTTTACTGCAACATTTTATTGTTGAAACTATTGTTGCATAACAGGAAAGGTCGTGTTTTGTTGATGATGTACATGTAACTGATGCTAAAGGACTGAAGAATCATTGGAGAAATGCTACAACATTTTAGACGACATTTCTGGCCGTAGAAAAAGACAAAAATAATGAAGATATCTTTAATAGTTGCCAACTGTCCACACGTGAAACCTCTTATGCCAGCTGCCCAGCCTAAGAATATGATGAGAATATTTCCTTAAGTTACAAAAGGAATTAAAATCCCATATTTAATGGGGGAATTTAAGAGTCACTTGGGAGTTAGAGTGATTTATTATGAAATTAAGATTCTCTTGGGAGTTAGAGTATTTTACTGAGAAAGAGTTCTTGGAAGATGGAGAGTTTGTTTTATTTTTCAATGTAAATAAGATAAGATATGAATAGAAAAGGGTGTGGCAAACAAGGGGCAAAACAAAGAGCTCCATTATTTTCTTTTTATTTAATTTCTTCCTCATTTCGTGGTGTTGTCCATAGCCAAACTCCAAGGGGATAGCAAGCTAGGCCTTTGAGAGAAGCTAGCTTGATAAGGTGGTTCACGGTGGTTCAAGAAAGCTCATAGAAACACTTGGGAGTTCTCTTCTCCTTTGTTGTTTTTCATTTATATTTATTTGTGGGTTTTAGAACAAATGATTATTCTTGTGGTTGATTTGTACCCCAGCGTGAACTAACCTTATTTTGTGTGGGTTTGCTTTGGTTAATTATATTTTTTTAATGAATAATGTGTGCTTCCATGTTTAAATGTTGTTTTGTTCATTTTTTAAATGTAAATAACTTACACTTGTAAGAGGTTTCAAGAGTTAGTCATTTTCTAAGTTTTGATGTCTAATATCAAGAGAGTTAGGTTAGATCGACGTGAACAATGGAGCTAAGTTGGGATGGCAAGGTTTTAACTTGCCTTAGAGATAATAAAGTGTTTCAATGATTAAAATAAGTATAACTTAACCAATAGGATTATGTTAGAGTTTACACTGAGAGCTATTGCCGTAGCGTTTTCTCTGTCAGGTTCCTTACTAAGGATAGCCTAGGAGCACTTTAGTAAATCTTGTCGAGCAATATACTCATGGGAAAGGTGAACCATTCCAGAGAGAATGTATAAGATTCCTTAGTAAACCAGGTCATTTATTCTTATTGTAGCTTGTTTGTGGGATATTGTAAAGTTATCTTATTTCATACTCCAATGCTCAACTTTATTTTGTCATAACAATTTTTTGACTTTATTTCATTGTTTGCCATAACATTTCACAATTCACAAGTATAGACCATATTTAATTCATATATTTTTGGTGCATTAGCTTAGCTTGGAAATCCCTTCAATCCCTATGGAGACGATACTCACTATCTATTAATGACTAATTCGATTGTGTATACTTGCACGAATCTGTGTTTAATTTATAGCACTCACATATGCAACATTATTGTAGGCAAAAACATTTTTCCAAATGAAGGAGTTGGAAATTTATTTTGAGATCTAGGTCATTTGTTATAGTATTTATGGAATTCACAATGTCTACAAGACAATTCTTCGAAATATATTAATTTAATGGAACTCGTTGTTTCAGTAGGATGAGTTCTACGAGATTTATTTTTTAAATCCAATTTAATAGAACTTCTCGACTTCTTGTATCACCAAGACAAGTTCAAAAAAATATATTTTCTATCCTTGGTATTTTGCAATTTTTTTAAAATTTAAAGGGAAAACAACATTCCAATAGGACAAGTTCCCATACATAGCCATTAAGATAACCATTTGAAAATTTTAAAATTTTTTAATCAAGGGGAACCCATCATTCCAGTAGGATGAATTCCCCCTGTATAATAGTTGGTTTTAAAAATTTTGACCATTTGGTTTTATTTATTTTTTCTTTTTTTATTTGTATAAATAGGTTGTTGGTTTTAAAAATTTTGACCATTTGGTTTTTTTCTTTTTTTTCTTTGTATAAATAGGTGGTTTTAGTTTAGGGTTGAATTTACTAGAATAGAAGAGAAAATTTTGGGAGAGAAAGCATTGAGATTCAAGCAACGGAAGCACGACAACAATTTGCATTTGATCTTAGTAATGGGTTATTTTCATTGGATGATTCTAGCTCCATCTCATTTTTACAATTCATCATTGAATTCTGAAGAGTTGGATATTACGTCAATTATTTCCAAGCTTCAGTCAGGAAAAAAGATCCAACTCCAATTGAGATTGTGGTGATTTTAGACCATCAAACTCTTCAATTATCGAAGGAAGTTGTAGAAAAAAATTGCAAGAAGTTCTACGAGACCTTAAAAAGTTGTCGAAGGAAAATTTTGAATAAGTAAAAAAACTTTACACTTTGATTCAACAAACGACTAATTAGAAAAGCTATAGAGAATTTGGTGCCTAAACGTAAAGTAAAAATGTCAATGGAGGCACCATCATATTGTCAAAGGATAAATACAAATTCTAGCCATTAAGTTTATTTTGTAAACTATTATAACGGAGCTCCGAGTTTATAAACCTCTTTTCAATGTTGTATGATACTAAGAGCCTTCACGGATATTTTTGGCCCTGAGTGGCGGAGAAAAAATTTATTAATAAATCATAGAAAATAATTAAACATCATTAAATACATTGTTTTCATTATTTTATTAGAATAATAAAACTAAAATAATAAGAGGCATTCACTAATTTACAAGATTGTTACTTGAAAAATCTCACCCTCCGAGCATTCTTTGAAGTAAATTCATCAATCAAATCCTCTTTTAAATGTTGTATGATACTCGATATATTTTTAAACTATTTAGTCGATGAAATTAAATATTTGGAAGAAAAATTATAATAGTAGTTTCTTCGATGGTGAATGTGACAAGTTAAGTCCATAAAGATTTTAAGATATTATATTAATTCAATAATCACAGTAAACATATTTGTATTGGTAATAAGTTTTAAATAACAAGAAATAAATTGCATTTGTGTCAAACCAAATAGACAAAAATATTAGATATGAATAATTTTAGGGAAATACATATCAAGTTAGATGCCAAATCCTTTTTTTTTATTGTTATACGAAGAAGGTAACACCTTCAAATTGCTACGGGTGACCCAATCCGATCTGATGTGTCACATTAGGGCCACCGGAGTGACCCACACTGAAAATTCAGACAAAATTAAAATTTTAGTTAAACCATTTAAAAACCATTAAACAATTTATAGATAAAAACATAAGTTGAGAAATTAATTTATAATCAAAACTAAATTCAACAGTGCACTATATAAAAACAAATTTCAGACCCTAATATAAAAGCATTATATGACATACATGCCCATCCACCGTACTTCGTAAACAACGTAGTGGAACTCCATTACTGATGATGATAAATGCACAAGATCAAATCCTTCAACATGAAATAGTAAGTAACAGAGTGAGCTTTGGGAAGCTCAGTAATACAGAACTACAAAATGAATGCAATAGACCATCAGGTAAAGCATAAATTTTCTTAACGATACATGTTTCATCAGGTTCTAAAAGTGAGATTAGATTCATTAATTTGTTTTTCAGGTAATAGTCAGAATACTTACAGTCAGAAGACTTACAGTCCGAAGGAAACATTCAGAGAGACAGATTCATGAAATTGAGTTGAGGAGTTTAGTGTATTCCAACAAAACCAGAGAAAAGTGTACAAATCTTTTAAAAACAATAGTAGTTTAAAAAATATATTTTTAAAACAATAGTAATACCCTCTAACCGAATATCGATATGCATTTCCACATAAATAAAACCATAAGAACTTACCCTAGGCCCATTGGACGTAGGAGACAACCTAAGGGAGCACTTTGGGTCTAGACAAATTTTCCTATGGACAAAGAAAATGAGCATACAGTAAAGTTTTCCCCTATGCATGATGCAAAATGGGCATGCGATAAGGTTTTCCCCTATGCACGAAGCAAATGAGCTTATGCTAAGAACTTATCATGTGCACAAAGCAAAGGAGTCTGTAGTAAGGACTTACCCTATGCACAAAGAAAATGAGCCTGAGATAAGGACTTACACTAGCTGTAGCGTAGAATCCTACCCAAGGGTCACCTTAGGTCTCCATAAGGATTTACCAGCTTGATTGGAGCTGCACCTCAGAGACTCGATGTCGGATCCCAGATAAACCCCGGTAAAAAGGAATTTTTAAACAGTAAACAGTAATATCATAAATCAAGAATCGAGAATCAGATATACTATATCAAATACAGAAATCAGAAATCATACTTCATTTCAGACAACAGAGTCATACTTTTAAAAAATAGAGAAAATATCTATGTCTATAGGGAACACACTAGTGGATCCAGTTATTTTCCGAAAGTACTCGATATTTATTAGGTAGGGAAACATGAAACTTATGCAAACTAATTGAACTTTAGAAACAGGATCCCTATTAAAAGGATTCGATAGCTAATGGATTAATCAAGCGTTCAGAAAGTGATACATTATGATCATATAGTATTAAGATATCTCATAAGGGTATTCAAGAACTGTTGTATCTGAATTATTTAAGATTCGAAAATCCCTGGGGAGATTTCATCAATCAAACTTACAAGGGCATTTTAGTCATTTAATTTTTGAGAATTTTTGGTAATTTAGTTTAATAAGGGTAAGCAATGATTTACAGTATTTCAGATTTCAAGCATTTAACAGGCTTCCAAGTCCAATCGAACTGTACATATCCGATCAAAGGCGATGCTTACCAAGTATGCAGGTATAGAGACTTTAAGAATATTCATTTCTTAATACTAATTGCACTATAGGGTCTATTGATCACCTTCAGAACCATCATTGGATGAATCTTGACGACATGAACATGTACTCATGCGCTATTTATTTTTATTCACATATCAAACAGTAGCAAGCATAGTCGATATGCTTGGGTTGTGCTTCAACCTTTAGGGGTGATACAACCTTCAATTTTAATAGTAATTTTAGGATTTATCTAAGGAATTCACTTATTCCAAGCTGTAAAAGTGTTTAAGTCATTTGGAACCTCAAAGGTACCTCGATCATTTTGGAGCCCAATTTCGATCATTTCAAAGCTCGGGGTATTTTGGTTATTTTAATGTTTAAGGGTATTTCAATCATTTTAGAGTTCAAGGGAATTTTAGTCCTTTCATTCAATCCATACTTTTCTTTTAATTCAGTCTTTTCATTTTTTTAATCATTTCGAACAACTCAAACATAAAGAGTACTTCCGGTAAATTAGTCTTTAGGTATTTGCAAAAAAATAAAAAAAAAAGTCAGGTCTAGTGTATTCTCAAAATTTAACAATAGATTACTAAAGTTTTCCAAACATAACAAGAATTTAACAGGTGAAATAGTAATTTTATCGGGTCTATTACAAATGCTCAGGTCAAATCTACTGTCAGGGTCAATCCATGTCATTTTACATCTCAAGAGTAATTTTTTAATTATCCAAGTATTTTATGGCCATAAAATTCTTTTCACCGGAATAATCAGAGTTGAAGATTTAAAGGTTAATCAATTTATTTTATTGACCACTAAACTTAGAACTTCCTATCGGTCATCAAATTCTATTATATGAGTCATTCGAGTCTTAATCAGTTGTTTATCACTTTATCGAAATCATATTGGGTTTAAAATAATCAAACAAACTTATATCCAAATCATATTCAATCATGCATTGACCAATTACCATCATGTATCGTAAAGCATGCCTAGAGTAGTAAAGTATTACCTCAATTTTTGAGCTACATCGATCAACCATTTACTCCATTCGATCGCTCTCGAACTTGAATTCGATGTTCCATGATATTTCGGATACATAACAAAAGAAATTACATCAGAAATGAAACTTAATCATGAAAATCGGATCGAATAGGAAGGTAAATCAATGAAAAATAGCTTATCAGGTTTGAATTTGGTAAAATGGACTTTGGATTCAAACTCAGGACGTTGAAAAACATAAAATATGACTTTTCGAAAAATTTGAATTTTTGGTCAAAGTCAACAATCAAAGTTGATCAAAGTTGAAGTCAAAGTCAATGGATCAGGTCAAAGGTTCAAACTGATTTGGGTTGACTCAAACCTGTTCAGGTTGACTCAAACCTATTCAGTTTGACTCGGTTTGATCCGAGTTGACTTAGACCGACTCTACAAGGTTTCAAAATTGGTTACCATGTAACCCCCTAGACCCGGTCTGTAAGTTAGACTCAAACCTAAGTGATCACATATCCCATTCAGAGATTTTTTTTAAACAACTTATAAAACATTACAGGTAATACTAAAAAAAATATCGATAATACAAATATATCCAAAACGATAGAGTAATACATGTCACCAAACACAACTGAAAAACATAAAGGGATATACGTTCGTACAAAATAAGTAGTTGATCTCCCCTGATGCCAAATCTGCTAACTTACGGTCTGTTGTTATCTGAAAAAGGTAAAAACTATAGAATGAACTAAAAAGCCCAGTGTTCCCCATACAGTGTATAACACATACATAACAAAATAATTCAGATAAGATAAAACAATTTATCAAATATATTTTAATAATATGCACACTACCCAATCCAATCACCAAAATGTGTAGGTTTACCTGAACCGTACACCACCTATACACCAGTAAGCTTAACCTGTGCACAAAGCAGAGGAGCCTAGGAAAACTGTAAGGTTTATCCTTGCACATAGCAAAGGGACCTGGGAAACTGTAAGGCTTACCATTGCACACAACAAATGGACATGGTAAACTTGTAAGGCTTACTTTCGCACACAGCAAAGGGACCTGATAATACTTCCTTCAATCGTACCCCCAATGAAAAAAATAAACATGTATGCATTGGAGTAAAAACGGTAATTAATCCATTAAATATGGAAATCTTCCATATTTAGAAATCATGTACAAAAATACTATAACTATAAACCATATAAAAATTATACGGTAAATCAGACATTAAATAAACATTATTCAAAATATAGGATATTTTCTCATAAAATATATTATATTCTCATAATATAAACCAGTTTAGATATATAGTTTAAAACTGTAAGATAACACTGTCAGGAAACACACCTGTAACAGTCTGAGAAATCAGATAGGGAAGCCTACTAATGGGTCTGTCGATCACGCTCTGCTGCAGCGCTAGATCCTACGAATTGGAAAAATCCATATTGGAATCCTAATATAAATAATATTAATCTTTATTTAAATAATATACGGAAACCTACGGGTAATTCTTGTAGTACGCGGTTCGGGCTGATCTGACGAATGGACAATTCCGGACCTAAGTGATCGTCGCTCAGGTGAAACACCAGTACCTTCATAAAATATTTTACTGAATCAATTCCTTAACCAAATCTCAAATAAATAATCAAAATACTAAAATACTAAGCCTTTTAAGGGTTCACATGCTTGATTCGGGGATTTCGGGTCAGAATTTGGCAAAACGGACTTCTGAATTAGATTCAGGACGTCGAAAAACATAAAGTATGACCTTCCGAAATTCTGAATTCTTGGTCAAAATCAAAGTCAACGGTTTCGACTGACGATTTGGAGACTTTCGGGTTCGAGTTTGGTGAAACGGACCCCAAACACGGATTCGAGACGTCAAACATTTGTCAAGATAGGTATTCTCGGAAAAGATTAACGGTCGTTTAATGACCGGTCAAATCCGGTCAAAGTTCTGGTCAAAGGTAGTCAAAATATGATCAACCATTTTACACATTTATATATATTTTTTTAAAATTACAAATATAGCACCATTTTTAAAATAATTACCAAAATATCACCATTTTAAAAATATTTACTAAAAATATCACTTTATAAAAAAATTATGAAAATAGCATTTTTTAAAAAAATTACAAAAATAGCACCCTTTTCGAATTAATTCCCAATATGTCACCAGTTTTAAAATAATTACCAAAATACCACCCGGTCAACGGTCGGGTCAACGGGTCGGGTCGGGTTGTAACCGATCAAATCGATTCAAAACCGGTCATTTTGAACTTCCCCACGCGCAGTGGTGGCGCGTGGGGGCGCGTGGGACGTCTTCTAGTAACGTAAAATTCATGGAAAAAATTCTTAAAATTATTTTGAGCGATTTTGAGATACTTACAAAGATCGGTTCAAATTTTTGAACGGCAGAGAGCTCGATTTCATCCAATCGGAACCTTTGACCACTTCACATCCCCACGCGTCGCCGTCAATGGAGACCAAGTATGACACTGGCGGACTCGGAACGGCACAAGGAACATGATGGTGCGGGAGGTGTCGTAAACGGAGCAACGATCGGCAATGAATTTAAGATTTTCTTGGCGATGGAGCTAAAAAACTTCAAGACTTTGACTTGAAATTCACGGCGTTTGGCAGCGTTTCACTTCAATTAATTTAAGGGATTTGTTCCTTGCTCGATGATGAACACGGTGGTGTTTTCAATCAACGATCAGAGGTCGGACGGCGTCAGAATCGTGGTTGGAAGATGGGCGTTGGGAAGGGAATTTTGGGAATGGTTTTCTGTTTTGAAACAGAAAACCACGTATATAACTTGGTTTTCATACACTTCTTGGGTAAATTCAGGGCTTGATCCCTGAATTTCCTTCATCTCTAAAATAGGCTACAAGTTTTACAAACTTTCAATTTAGTCCCAAAATTTTCACCAATTACACAATTAAATCTTCAAATTTCCCCCTCTACAAGAAATTTCGTCCTCAAAATTTACCTTATACAAATAGATGAGGAAATTAAGCCTCCATTGACTCCAATGTCTCCCAAGTAGCTTCTGAGGGGGTACGATTACTCCACTAAACTTTGACCATTGGAATACTTCTATTCCGAAGAACTCGCTCATCCCTTTCTAAAACCTGAACAGGCTCCTCCTCATATGACAAATCAGGTCTCAACTCTACCTCATCAACTTGAGTGATGTGATCTGGATCTGGTCGATATCGCCTTAACATAGAAACATGAAAAACATCATGAATACGACTAAGTTGGGGAGGCAACTCGAGCTGATAAGCAACATGTCCAACTTTCTTCAAAATACGGTATGGCCCAATAAATCGCAGACTCAGTTTACCCTTACGTCCAAATCTCAATACCTTCTTCCATGGGGATACCTTGAGAAAAACCTGATCTCCAACCTTAAACTCGATATCCTTACGTCGCTTATCTGCGTATGATTTCTTCCTATCAAATGCCTCTTTTAAACGATCACGGATCAATCTGATAGTATCTTCAGTCTCTCAAATCAAGTCCGGACCCAAAGTTTTTATATCATGCAACTTTATCCAACATATAGGAGTACGACATCTACGTCCATACAGAGCCTCATATGGTGCCATGTGAATACTTGCCTGGTAACTATTATTGTAAGCAAACTCAGCTAATGGCAAGAAATCTACCCAATTACCACGGAAATCAATCACACAACCCCGTAACATATCCTCCAACACCTGAATTATTCGCTCAGACTGTCCATCAGTCTGAGGATGAAAAGATGTACTGAAATTCAAACGAGTACCCAAAGCCTCGTGCAAAGCCTTCCAGAACCTGGAAGTGAACCTTGGATCTTGATCAGATATGATAGACAACGGAACACCATGAAGTCTAACGATCTCAGAAATGTACAACTTAGCCAGTTTGTCAAGAGAATAATTAATTCGGATATGGATAAAGTGCATTGACTTGGTGAGTCGATCAACAATCACCCAAATAGAATCCTTTTTCGAAGGAGTCAGAGGAAGACCAGTAACGAAGTCCATCGTAATGCGCTCCCATTTCCACTCAGGAATCTTAATTGACTGTAACAATCCAGATGGATACGTGTGTTCTGCCTTATCTTGCTGACAAGTCAAACACCTCGCCATAAAATCTGAAATATTCTTTTTCATACCAGTCCAGATATAGCGCTCCTTGAGATTAGTGTACATTTTGTCCGCGCCAGGATGCATTGCATAAGGACTACTATGAGTCTCCTAAAGAATAACCCGTCTCAATTCATCATCTTTAGGTACACAGTAACGACCGTGAAAACACAAAATACCATCCTGACCCACAGTATACTCTGTATTCGATCTGTGCTTAACTTGTTCAATAATGGAAAGCAATGAGTTATCCAGAAGTTGTTTGACCTTAATCTCCTCGGCCAAAGTGGGTTTAACCTGCAACTCTGCTAACAAACTGTTATCATCAAATAAACTCAAGTTGGTGAATAAGGCTCTGAGATCTGATATCGTCTTACGGCTCAAGGCATCTGCCACTACATTAGCCTTCCCTGAATGATATTCTATCTCTAAATCATAGTCCTTTAGAAGCTCCAACCAGCGGCTCTGTCTCAAATTTAATTCTTTCTGAGTAAGCAGATACTTTAGACTCTTATGATCAGTATACATATAACACTTTTCTGCGTAGAGGTAGTGTCTCCAGATCTTTAAAGCAGAAACCACAGCAGCTAGCTCCAGATAGTGAATAGGATAGTTACGATCATGTGGCTTTAACTGACGCGATGCATAAGCGGAAACCTTCCTATTTTGCATCAAAACACATCCTAATCCAGACTGAGAAGTATCACTATAGACAGAAAAATCTTTCTCAGATTCAAGCTGAATCAGCACCGGGGCTTGAGTTAGAACAGTCTTCAATTTCTCAAAGCTAGCTTGTTGATTCACAGACCAAACAAATGGAATATTTTTCCAATAGTTTCGTCAGAAGAGCTGCAATAAGGGAGAACCCCTCAACGAAACGATGGTAGTAACCAGCTAAGCCCAAGAAACTACGGATCTCTGAAACGTTCCTGGGTTGCTTCCAGTTCAGAATAGCCTCCACTTTGCTTGGATCCACCCGAATACCATCAGCAGAAACGATATGTCCAAGAAAAGTCACTTCATTGAGCCAGAATTCACACTTGCTCAACTTAGCGTATAGCTTATTCTCCCTTAGAGTCTATAGAACAATCCTTAAATACTCCTCATGTTCTGCTTCACTTCTATAATACACCAGTATATCATCAATGAACACAACTACAAACTGGTCCAAATAAGGTCGAAACACCCTATGCATCAAATCCATAAAAGCAGCAAGGGTATTTGTTAACCCGAATGACATCACTAAAAAACTCATAATACACATACCGAATACGAAAAACAATCTTTGGAATATCCAAGTCTTTCACCCTGAGTTGATAATAACCAGACCTCAAGTCTATTTTTGAAAATATTAAAGCCCCTCGAAATTAGTCAAATAGATCATTGTAGGATCGAGTCATTCATTTCTGAACAACTTCCCAGTGGGTCACCCATCCCTAGATTTCCCTGATCTAAGCACACTTAACTATAGAGTTCTGAAGCGAATGATCACCATTCCTTCTTAAAACCAATTGGTGATAAGTAGGTGGGCCATTTTAACCTCACATCTTTGTAGTGGGTGATCACTGGGTTCCCCCAAGCCAAGGTGGATTCTTGTGGGACACCCCCCACAGTTCACCACGACATTGCAGAGCCCCGCATCTATAGCGTGCTATAGTCGCGCCTAGGGGCTTCGCAAGGCACACGTGGGCCTCGACAGGTTGGACAGTCATGTACCGATATCACGCCCATACACGATAGAATCCCTAAAGGTGATCGCTGGACCCCATAACCCAACAATCACCCCCCAGCGACACATGGGGGATTCAAACCTGCAACTTGCTCTGATACCAATTGTTGAGTTAATCGATTGACGAAATCAGCCAAGAGAGGGGTGAATTAGCAATAAAAATTTTGGTGGAAGCTTTTGCAGAAAATTGAAAGAAATTGAACAGTGATTTAGAGTGGTTCGACTTTCTCAACCAAAGTCTACGTCCATTACCTTAGCTATCCATACTAAGGATTTTTCACAAATTCACTAATTTTTCTTTCTTTTGAGCACAAAGAGTAACCTTACAAACCCTCAAGAATTATACCCCAAATTCTTGAGAACACTCTCTCCCAAAAAGAACAATACAAATTTTGCAAACTTACAAGGAAATCCTCACAATGTAGATTGTTTGCACAATTCTAGAACAAAGAAAAGAACACTCAAGAATGAATACAATTGAGCACAATAAGTGTTCTTGAAAGCAAAATGAATATTGAATGAAAAATAGGTTTGAAATGCTCAAACTTGAGGTTTGATGTTTTCTCTTTGATTCTCTCTTGATTCTAGTTTCTTGATATTTCTTGTTGTTGATCAATGGCTTCTAAGCTTGTTTAAATACACCTTGAATCACTTCTGAACGTTGGGGATGATTAGTGAAGATAATATAGCCGTTTTAGTGTGAAAACAATTAATAAAACAGCTTGGAGCGTGGGGGGAATCTGTACCCCCTTGGGGGAATCGGTTCCCTCTGAGTATACTAGAATTCTCGGAGCCAAACCATTCAGGGGGGAATTGGTACCCCTTTGAGGGGGAATCGGTTCCCTCTGGACAATCTGAAATTTTTGGCCTTAAAATGGTTTGAAATATTTTGTAAAATTGTTTTGAAATTGTTTTAAGATTAAAACTTAGTTTTACACTTGAGTAAGGATTAAAAATGACTTTTGAAAGATTTGGAGTAATATTTTGATATTCGAATAATTACATCGAATATACTTAGAAAATCATTTGGAAAATCTTAAAATTCATTTAACTTAATTTGTTATATCGAAATATCAAAATGTTTTCAACAATCTCCCCCTTTTTGATATAACAAAACCTTTTAGTAATTTTAAGATTTTGAAATCAAGTTTTGAAATTACTCCCCCTTACTTTAACACTTCTCCCATTTAAAACATTTAACACTTCTCCCCCTTTTTGTTAAATCAAAAAGACATTTTAAAAGAATTTAAACAAGGTTTTGAAATCATTTAGCCAATTGATTATATATAGTTTAAGCTGCTAAGATCACAATCAAGAGAAACGTTAGCCATTAGTTTCATAATCAATATTCATAATTAATGTGGCATGGCAAAATTGGTCATATTGCTAAAATGATGTAAATGATGCAATAAATTTAACTAAACCAAATATTCAAACATCCAAACAAATTCAAAGTCAATCAATCCACCAATTCAAACATTCTGAAATATTCAAAATGTTAAAACAATAAGTTTGAAGTTCAAAGCAAAACACAGAATCAAGCATCCGTAAGAGGATTGGGAGGATGAAAACGAGCTTGCATAGCAGCTATCTCATGTGAGAGTGCATCAATATGTTCATTCATAGAGGTGTTGTTTGTGCGCATCTCTCAGAGAATTTCCAATTGTTGAGCTCTCATTGTCAGAATGAAACCGTAAACTAGAGATGATCAGAGTTTCTTGTTAGGAATAAGATTTACGGTTTCAACAATTTCAGCAAAAATAATCTGAGGTAGGTTTATTTTAATATTGTTTTCGAAACAATGTAACCACCAAAGATCCAAGGCTCTAAGAGTAGAATAATGACTTCCGGATGGTCAAAACCACCAAGAAATCATTAGATGAAGAAAACGATCATGAAGGTCTAAGACACTCGCACTATCCTTTCTTTTATAACGAGAACCTAGAATTTGTTTTTCATTTGAAATACCATCATTATCTAAGCCTAATGCATTGGCTATGTAAGCCGAGTCAAGATTGATGAATTATCCTAGAAGATAGGAACAAACTGCTATGGTTTCGGTTTGAGCTCAGTTTTTAACACAAACGACATTAGAATAGAAGATGCGAATGAGTTTATGGTAAACTATAGGTTCAAGGTCATAAAGTTTATCAAATTTCCACTCTTGTAAAAGAGAAAGATATTTAAAATTGATATCTAACATAGCTTGACGAGAAGGAATACGTTCTAATTTTGTAAGAGTCAAAATATTGATAATACCAAAAACGATGATTTCTAGGACCAGGATGATTGAAGCATGAATTTTGGATAGTCATGTTGGGATCAACGAGATTAGGAATAGGAATTTCAGGAGTAGGAGGAGGATTTTGAGGACGATTTGGTTGATGGTGTGAGCGACTAGATGATGACCTAGTACGTTTAGGATTGGACATGGTTTAGGAAATCGGAATAGAATGAATAACCTGCAATTTAGAAAACACATGTATGCAATTCAATCAATCCCAAAACTCAATTGAGTCCTCAATATTTCAAGGTTCTCTAAACTAATCCTAATGAGCAAAGCTTTTGAAAACTATTGAAAAATACGGTTTTGAAAAACAATATATGTATAGTTTTCATAACAACAACATAATTTAATCAAAACACGATAATTTGAAAAACAATTTTTTTTATTTCGAAAATTTCAAAAAAAATTTGGAAAATTCTTGTGTTTTTGATTAAATTAGTTGTAATATCTAGTTTCTAATCACTAAACAATCAATGCCCGATCACTATTTCTATCTAGAACTAATTAAAACTAGTCATATGTTCAAAATCAATGAAATAGAGAGTTTAGAAAAATTTACCTTGAAAGATGAAATTGAGTGGATTTTGATGTTGTTTGCACGATTTTAATGATGCTAGCAGGTTTGGAAGATGATATTTGAAGAGAATTCCGATTAAAAACGTTGTTTTGAGGCAAAGTGTAGATTTGAGAGAGTAGAGGGGATAAACGGCGCGAAGAGAATAGAGGTTTTGAGCCAAAACCAAGGGTTCTGCCTGATAAAACTAGAACCCCAGGGGGTATCGATTCCCCTGTGGGGGAATCGATTCCTCTTCAAAGGGGGAATCGGTTCCCTCATGGGGGTATCGATTCCCTCTACACCAAAATGCTAAATCCGATTTTAAACACAAAATGCTAAATTAATTTTCTCTAGTGGTATTGGCAACTCATATATTGAAAATTAATCATGTTCAAGCAATCAAATTAATCTTTAAACTATATTTGAACATAAAGTTAATTTTCATCAAGAATCATAAACTCCCCCTAACTAATAGTAATGAATGCAATCAAAAATTACTTTTCCAAGCATTTTTCATTTTGTCTTTAAAAGTGCTAAAATTATTTTAAACACTAAGTGAAGATAGGTTGGTCAAACCTAATTCTCTCCTAAGTGTCCAAAATCTTTCATTGTCTAAAGGTTTTGTAAAGATATCCACTAATTGGTGCAAAGTATCAGCAAATTCTAGAATTACATATTCCTTAGTGACATGGTCTCTAATGAAGTGATGTCTTATTTCAATGTGCTTAGTTCTAGAGTGTTGGATGGGATTTTTAGTAAGACAAATAGCACTAGTATTGTCACACTTGATAGGAATAGTACCTACTTCATTCCATAATCAAAAATCATCCATACTTGTACCCAACAACTACCGACTGAAATGTATTCCGCTTCAGTGGTAGATAATGCAACACAATTTTGTTTCTTTGAAAACCAAGAAATCAGCATATTTCCAAGGAATTGACAAGTACCAGAGGTGCTTTTCCTATCTAATTTGCATCCTCCATAATCCTCATCAGAAAAGGCATCTAAAGCAAGCTAAAAGTCTCTAGGATTGAAATCTAGCCATAAGCAAACACTAAACATAATGTCTGTCTACTTGCAGTTAGATAGAGCAAAGAACCAATCATTGACCTATATAATTTAACATCCACACATTTACCTCCTTCATCTAAGTCAAGCTTTGTTGAAGAGCTCATTGGAGTGTCATGAGGTTTTCCATTTTCCAGTCCAAACTTCTTGAGCATATCTTTGACGTACTTAGCTTGATTGATGAAGATGCCATCTTTTCTTTGCTTGATTTGGAGTCCCAAGAAAAAAATGAGAGCTCCCCCATCATGCTCATCTCAAACTCACTTTGCATTAGCTTAGAAAATTCTTGGAAAAGAACATCATTAGTAGAACCAAATATTATATCATCAACATAAATTTGAACTACTAATAAATCTTTACCTTTATGCTTTAAAAACAATGTAGTGTCAACCTTCCCTTTTGAAAAACCTTTTTCAATTAAAAAAATTGACAATCTTTTATACGAAGCTCTAGGAGCTTGTTTTAAACCATAAAGTGCTTTTATCAATTTAACAACATGATCCGGAAATTTTGAATCTTCAAAACCTAAGGTTGTTCCACATACACTTCTTCCTTTATAAAACCATTTAAAAATGCACTTTTAACATCCATTTGATATAATTTAAATTCATGAAAACATGCAAATGCTAATAACATTCTAATTGCTTCCATCCTAGCTACGGGAGTGTATGTTTCATCATAGTTTATGCCCTCTTCTTGAGTATACCCTTGAGCAACAAGTCTATCCTTGTTTCACACTATATTACCACTCTCATCAAGTTTATTCCTAAATACCCATCTTGTACCTACAGTAGATTTATTACTAGGACTTTCAACCAATGTCCATACTTTACTTCTCTCAAATTGATTTAATTCTTCTTGCATAGCCATAATCCAATTTTCATCATTTAATGCTTCTTTAATATTCTTATGCTCTATGCATGAAATAAATGCAACATAATTATATAAATATTTCTAAGAGAAGATCGAGTTGTTACCCCTTTTAATGGATCACATATAATCTCACCATCCTTGACATAGTTGTACTCTCTTGGATAGGATACTTCCCTTTCTTCAATGGTTGGATTCTCAAGAGGATCATGAGTTACCTCATCTTTCGTTTCTTCCTTTGATGATGGTTCTCCAACGTCATGTCTAACATCATTTGTATTTATAACACCTACATCATCATTCACACAAGAATCCTTCCTCGGAAGGGGATTATCATCGAAGACAACATGTATAGACTCTTCTACAACTAAAGTTCTTTTATTAAATACTCAATAAGCTTTAGAATTTAAGGAATAACCTAGAAAAATTCATTAATCACTTTTAGCATCAAATTTGCCAAGGTTTTTTTTACCGTTGTTTAAAACAAAACATTTACATCCAAAAGGATGAAAATAGCTAATGTTAGGCTTTTTATTTTTGAAAATTTCATATGGAGTTTTCTTTAAAATTGGCCTAATCATTACTCGATTTATAACATAACAAGCGGTATTTGTGGCTTCCGCCCAAAAATATTTTGGCAAATTATTTTCACAAAGCATGGTTCTAGCCATTTCTTCTAAAGTTTGATTTTTCCTCTCAACAACTCCATTTTGTTGAGGGGTTCTAGGTGCTGAAAAATTATGGCTAATACCGTTAGAATTACAAAATTCAGTAAATCCAAGATTTTCAAATTCAGTTCCATGATCTCTCCTAACACTAGTTATAGAGTAACCTTTTTCATTTTGGATTACTTTTGAAAACGTGATGAATTTTTCTAATGCTTCATCTTTAGTACTTAAGAATAGAACCCAAGTATATCTAGAATAGTCATCTACCAAGATAAAAGCATATTGTTTTCCACCCAAGCTAGTAGTCCTAGTTGGCCCAAAAAGATCTATATGGGTCAATTGTAATACTCTACTAGTTGATACGTCATTAATGGATTTAAAAGAAATTCACTTTTGTTTTCCTTTAGCACAAGCATCACAGATTTTATCATTATCAAATTTAAGATTAGGCAACCCTCGAACTAAATCACCTTGAATTAGCCGTTGCAAAACACTCATACTAGCATGTCCTAGTCTCCTATGCCATAACCAACTATCATGTTCATTCTTAGCAACTAGGCACAAATTAGTCATATTAATAGAATCTAAATGCACCATGTATATGTTTCCTATTCTATACCACAAGCATAATCCGATTAGATGCAATGTCAATAACTTTACAACCATTAATATCAAACATGACATTGAATCCCTTATCACAAAATTGACTAATACTCAATAGATTATGCTTTAATCCATTCACATATAAAACATTCTTAATTTCTATGGAAGAGATATTACCAATAGTACCAATACCTTCAATGTGACCTTTTGAATCATCACCAAAAGTCACTTCTCCTCCATTTTTGGTGTTAAGCTCAATGAACCGGCTTTTGTCTCCGGTCATGTGTCTTGAGCATCCACTATCAAGGTACCATGAGTTTGAATTTGTTTCCCGTGCCTTGTAGCAATGCTCATTTTCCTACAAACATAGATTAATTTCTAATTTTTTGTACCCAAATTCTTTTGGGTCCATATTCATTAGTTTCCAAAATCTTAGTCCCCTTAGGTATCCATTTGTGTAGGATATCCTTATCTTTAGTAGTAATGAGCTCTTTAGGAACCCATATAATTCTAACGATTTTTCCATTAGAGGTTCTTTGGGGACCTCTATGATTGTAGTTTTTAAAACATTTTCTAAAAAAGTTGGATTTTGAATTTTCTCCATTTTCAAAATGTTTTGTTCCAACTTTATCAAAAGAAGTTTTGAGATCATCAATTTTCTTTTGATGATCATCATTGACCTTTGAAAGTAAATTTTGCAAATCCAAATTTTTCTTTTCAAACTCTTCTAGTTTGATTTGCAAATCTTTGATTTTACTTTCAAGATTGTTGTTGGTTTTGTATATGAGTTTATTTTCATTTTTCAATTTTGAAATATCATTTTTATATTTTAAAAAACAATTTCTCATAATCCGAAGCCAACCCATTATATTCCTCTAATAACTCATCATAGGATAAATCATCAGTTAGAGGTTACCTTAGAATCTTCCCCGAATGCCATCAAGCACAAGTTTGCTACTTCTTGTTCCTCTTCATCGGAACCTTCTTCATCGCTCCATGTAGCCACATGAGCCTTGTTCTTATTCTTTGATTGACCCTTTCTCTTCAATTATGGGCAATCATATTTGACATGCCCCGGCTTTTTGCATTCATAGCAAATGATCGGGTCCTTCTCTTTTGGTTCATTTTGAGGCCTTCATTTCGTTTGAATTTTCTCCCTCGGTAAGGTCTCATCATTTTTCTGAACCATTTGACAAACATTGCCATTTCCTCATCATTGTCATCTTCATCCGAATCACTCTCATCTTTTGTGGATTTGAGAGAAACTCCAATGTTTTTTCTTCTTCTCCTTCTCCTTTAGTGTCTCTTCAATCTTATCGAGATCCACCTCATCTTCAAGCATCATTTCATGAGTGAGGAGTGAACCGATTAGCTCTTCAAGAGTTAAGGACGTTAGGTCCTTAGACTCGATGATTGCCATCTTCTTTGATTGCCATGATTTTGGAAGCGAGTAAACTAACTTCCTCACAAGCTTTTCATTTGAAATGATCTCTTCATATGATTTGAGACCATTGACAATCGTTGAAAATCTATCTGTCATAGCTTTGATATCTTCATTTGGTTTCATCCTGAAATTTTCATAGCTATGCGTTAGAATACTAATTTTAGATTTCTTTACATCATCGGTACCTTCATAAGTGACTTGAAGTTTGTCCCATATTTCTTTGGCGGTTGTACAAGATAAAACTCTTTCGTATTCATCTGGTCCAAGAGCACAAAATATGATATGGATGGCTTTGGAGTTGAGATGGAACATTTTTGTCTCTCCCTCACTCCACAATCTTTGATGAGTGAGAGGCTTGATGTATCCTTCTTATACGAAATTCTATGTTCCCATGTCACTTTCTTGAATGAAGTACATCATCCTATTTTTCCAATAGGCATAGTTAGCCCCAGTAAAGAAAGGAGGCTTGTTGACGGGCATCGAATCGAGACCGGAGTCGAAGTTTGAAGCAGAGCCCATTGATGAATTTGATTATCGATGTAACTCTTCCCGAATCGACTCAAGAGGCGATTAAACCTTCAAATGAGTTAGGCTCTGATACCAATTGTTGGATCGAGTCATTCATTTCTGAATAATTTCCCAGTGGGTCACCCATCCCTGGATTTCCCTGATCCAAGCATGCTTAACTACAGAGTTCTGAAGCGAATGATCACCATTCCTTCTTAAAACCAATTGGTGATGAGTAGGTGGGCCATTTTAACCTCATATCTTTATAGTGGGTGATCACTGGGTTCCCCCAAGCCAAGGTGGATTCTTGTGGGGCACCCCCACAGTTCACCACGGCATTGCAGAGTCCAGCATCTATAGCGTACTATTGACGGGCCTAGGGGCTTCTCAAGGCACACGTGGGCCTCGGCAGGTTGGACAGTCACGTACTGATATCGTACCCATACATGATAGAATCCCTAAGGGTGATCGCTGGATCCCATAACCCAAAAATCATCGATCCTGGGCAGAGGATATTTATTTTTAACCGTGAGCTTGTTCAGTTTTCTATAAACGATACAAAGTCTCAATGTCCCATCTTTCTTCTTGACAAAGAGAACTGGGGCTCCCCAAGGTGATACACTGGGTTGGATAAATCCTCTATCCAATAACTCCTGAAGTTGGACTTTCAGTTCCTTAAGCTCCTTTGGGGCCATACGATAAGGAGCCATTGAAACCAGAGTGGAACCAGAATAGATTTCAATCTCAAACTCAACTTCTCTATCCAGAGGTAATCTAGACAACTCCTTGAGAAAAACATCGGGAAATTCATTGACAATTCAAATACCTTTAATATCAGATTGAGAACTCCTAGTATCCAATATATAAGCAAGAAACGCCTCGGAACCTTTCTTGATCATCTTCTCAGCTACCAAAGCAGATACAATATTTGTCAGAAATCCACGGCGTTCCCCGATCATTATAATCTTTCGATTATCTGGGGTCTTCAGAACAACTCTCTTGGTCTCAAAATCAATATTTACTCAATGTTTGTCCAACCAATCTACACCGAGAATCAAATCAAATTCTTCTAAAGGTAACTCCATCTAGTCGGCCAGAAAAATCTCCCCATTGATCTCTATAGGACATTCTCTAAAAATACGATTCAACATTATGGATTTACCTAAGGGACTTTGAACTATCATCAAATGCTCAGTATTCTCAACAGGGATATTTAGACCCTCGAAAATAGAATGTGATACATAGGAATTGGTAGAGCCACTATCAAATAATGCAAACTAGGGAACTGAATGAATAGTAACAGTACCTGCAGTCACATTAGGCCCATCACGATCTTGTCGAAGTCTGGCAGTATAAACCAATGTAGGTTGTCTGGTCTCAGATCTGACTGGACCCCTACTCTGAGATACTCAGCCTCTATTAGCCGATCCAGGTGCTCTCTTCTGAGTACGACCCCCTGCTGGAGTCTGAACTGCACTATGAGAACTAGCGGGAGCACGAGCTGGCGTCTGAACTGAACGATCTTGCTCTGAACAGTCCTTCATGAAATGGTCACCGGAACCACATCTAAAACATGTCCCCAATTTAAACCTGCACTTACCATAATGACATCTTCCACAGTGCACACATGTCGGTATAGGTTGCAACCTAGAAGATCCATCATGTCTAGAAGGATGTACGGCTGAAGAACCGTATACCATAGGCCTGACACTTGCACCACCTCTCTGAAAGAATTCACCCCTACCTCTCTTGCTGGGCTGTGCAGAAGAATCTACAGAACCAGAAGGCCTCCTGAATCGGGTTTGAGCTCGATCACTATCTCTCTTATGCTCCATACCCAAACGCTCTATTTCCTCAGCAGGTCTTGGCTATCTTAACCAATGCATCAAAATTTCTCTCTCGGTGGGTAGCGACTTGACTCCTGATCTCATACCTGAGTCCATTCTCGAACCTCAAGAATCAATCTGTCTCAGTGTCCACAAGTCCAGGAGCATAACGGCTCAAACGGATGAACTCAACCAAGTAATCCATCACAGACATGCTACCCTGCTCCAGATTCTGAAACTCCTGACGTCGCTCCTGCAGGTATCTCTCTCCGATGTAGCGACTCCGGAAGCGCGTCTTGAAAAGATCCCATGTTAACTGGTTTCTCGGAATACTACCAGAAATTGATTGCCACTATCTGAATCTCTCTTTCTTCAACATAGTTAGGGCCCCCTTCAACTTTTGTTCAGGTCTGAGGTCCATCTCATACATAATCCTCTCTGTATCCTCTATCCAATACTCAGCGTCTGTCGGAGGTCCACCAGTAATACCCTCAAATGGGACTACACCAGCAGCAACCAGAGAATTTGAAATTTCAACCGCAGTCATATTACTAGGGGCTCTGGCAGCTCTCTGAGACATGCAGAATATAGCTCTATTAATGGCATCTTCGTTCATATCAGTATCCTCATCTCCAGTTACGGGAGGATCTCTCACACGAGTAAACTGATCATCATGAGAAAGGGTAGGATCTACTTGCGGAACAGGAGGATCACGTGGAGATATCGGATCATCTATCGTAACAGAAGGGGTCGAGTGACTCATCCTCGACCACGGCCACGTCCTGTTCTACGACCTCTAAAAGCACTCATTGTTAGATCTATAAGGCTCTACAAAACGAATTCAAAACATATGTCAGATTAGCATCAAGGATCTCGGGAAATCTTTAAATCATAAAATAAGGTGACACATTTGTTTTCTTCAAAATTTCTTAAAAATCCAAAGCTTAGGACCCATATACAGTCTGAGTGTTTAAAATCAAAAGCTCTGATACCACCAAATATAACCCCCTAGACCCGATCTCTAAGTTAGACTCAAACCTAAGTGATCACATATCCCATTCAGAGATCTTTTTTAAACAACTTATAAAACATTACAGGTAATATTAAACAAAATATCGATAATACAAATATATCCAAAATGATAGAGTAATACATGTCACCAAACACAACTGAAAAACATATAGGGATATACGTTCGTACAAAATAAGTAGTTGATCTCCCCTGATGCCAAATCTACTAACTTACGGTCTGCTGTTATCTGAAAAAGGTAAAAACTATAGAATGAGCTAAAAAGCCTAGTGTGCCCCATAGAGTGTATAACACATACATAACAAAATAATTCAGATAAAATAAAATAATTTATCAAAATATATTTTAATAATATGCACATTACCCCCATCCAATCATCAAAATGTGTAGGTTCACCTGAACCGTACACACCTATACACAAGTAAGCTTAACATGTGCACAAAGCAGAGGAGCCTAGGAAAACTGTAAGTGTAACACCCCAGACCGATGCAGGTAACCCAATCCGATCCAGGAAGTCACATTAGGGCCACCGGAGCAACCCACTGTAAAAATAGCAGAAAATTTACAAACGGAATATCATGAATTTATTTGCACTAAGTTAGGATCTTAACAATCAAATATGTACTTAATCGAGTTAAATACAAATCTCTAAAGAACTTCCTTATTCAGGGTCAACTCGGACTATTTTACCTCATAATGGCATTTTCGTAATTTCTTAACTAGATAATTTCAGTATTTATTCTTAACAAAAATAAACATAATTTAGAGATCCTATGGTTAATTTTTTTTTGGAACATTCTCAAATCTTGAAATAATTCCTCAACAGACTTCTAATATCGCACATAAACCCTCTTGGGGTTAAAAACCGGTTAACCAAATTTTCCAAGAAAAACTAACATTTGTTATGAACATCTGTAAACTTATCAGATCAATATACCTTTTCAGAGTTATTAACCAACTTCCAAGGATAATTCTTGTCATCCTACAATATGAGGGTATTTTTATAATTTTACCTTATCAGAATATTTTCATAATTTCTCATCCGAGTACCTTTAATATTTAACCTTTGTTGCTATAAATTATAAAATACAGATCCAGGTTCATTTCTTTACTACCAAACACAGATTAATTCTAACAAACCTTCAATCTCTTATATTAATCATTCGATCTGTATTCAGATACCGAATTTCTACCACATTCGTATGGAGTGTATAAATTAATCAACTCCACAAAAGTGACCAACATTATCTTATTCATGCATTTACCAATATCAACATATTCCATAAAGCATAAAAAGGTAGTAAAGTATTACCTTAATTTTCGTGCAATACTGATCGACCATAAGAATTACATTCGTACGCCTTTGATCTTCAATTTAACTTCCAATAATTCCTCATATACATATCAATATAAATTAGATAAAAAATGAAGCTTAATTGAGATAAACGGATCGAATTGGATGATAAATCAGTGAAAAACAGCTTATCGGGTTCGAATTTGGTGAAACGGACTTCGGATTCGGATTCAAGACATCGAAAGCATAAAATATGACTTTTCAGAAATTTGGAATTTTTGGTCAAAATCAAAGTCAACGGGTTTGACTGGCAATTGCGAGGCCTTCGGGTCAGAATTTCGATAAACGGACTGCAAAATCGGATTCAGAACATCGAAAAATGTCAGGATAGGTATACTCTGTTGAATTCAAAGGTCGTTTAATGTCCGGTCAAAGCCCGTCAAAGTTTTGGTTAACACCGGTCAATGGTCAACGGGTCAACGGGTCAGGTCGGGTCAACAGGTCGGGTCGGGTAAACAGTTTCAGTCGGGTTGGAACCGGTCAAAATAGTTCCAAAATCGGTCAAACCGGTCACTTTTCCCTTCCCCACGCGCAGTGGTGGCGCGTGGGAGCACGTGAACAGTGCTAAATTCCTGGAAAAATTCCTAAAAATTATTTTGAGCGATTTCGAGATACTTACAAAGCTCGGTTCAAAATTTTGAACGGCGGAGTGCTCGATTTCAATAAATTGAAAACTTTGACCGCTTCACCTCCTCACAAGCCGCCGTCGACGGAGACCAAGGATGACCACGATAGACTCGGAATGATGCAAGGAACACGATGGTGCGGGAGGTGTCGTAAACGGATGACCGGATCATCGTGAATCGATGAAAAACCAATTGAAAATGAGTTATTACTGATGATACTTCCGACCGAAATTAACGACGAACGGTAATGATTCACGACGAAAGGTTTGAGGGGTTTTGTTCCTTGGTTGACAACGAACACGATGGTGGTTTTGGCTTGTCGATCGGAGGTCGGACGGCGAGTAGATCGGAGTTGAAAGGAGGGTTGTTGGAGAGGGGAAAACTAGAAAAATTCTGCTGAGCTGCGCATGGGGGAGAGTTATATAATTCAACATATATAAAAAAATGGTTAAATCATGGGTTTAGCCACTAAATTCCTACACTTTATAAAACGGTCTACCAACTTTAAAACTTTACAATTTAATCCCCAATTTCTTCTAAAAATACCAATTAAATTCACCACTTTATAATTTCTTAAATTTAGCCCCTAAATTGGGGTGTTACAATTCTTCCCTCCTTAAAAGAATTCCGTCCTCGAAATTCACTCATATCACATAATTGCAGAAATAAAACTTCAATCAGTTCTCTCATATCTTTAAGTAACTTTTACAAAAGTACGGATCCTCCACTAATCCTTAACCAGCTGAGCATACATTCTTATCAGAACTTTCTCTCATTTCAATAAAAGAATCCAAACGAAAATTTCCTTGAGTAATCAATTCAGTCTTGGTCATGAGAATAGGCTTATAAAGCAGTAGCATATCCCGATTTCATTTCCAAAGTCGAGTCAGAATTTCTCAGATAATTAAGTCACACATGGCTCGGGGTACTTTACAACGTTTAGACAGATGTTACTGGTATTTCTTTTTGTACAAGTATAGCTTTAACGGATAGAAACTTCAGTTTACTCATTACAGATATGGACTCAGCCCTGGAGTTCCGTCTCAGAGAGGTACGATTGCAGTCTAGGGGCATATACTGATCATACATATTTTAACATTCGACCGACCGGTCTAACTTGAAAATTTTGACTCAAACCATAGCTCTGATACCACTAAATGTAACACCCCAGACCGATGCGGGTAACCCGATCCGATCCGGGAAGTCACATTAGGGCCACCGGAGTGACCTACTGTAAAAATAGCGAAAAATTTAAAACTTTTTTATCAGAACATGTAAACTTATAAAATCATTTATTTGTATGCAGAAATAAAACAGATTTCCAGAGTCGTATATAAATTTTAATACAAGTACATGCCCCCTAATCACATGTACCATACTTTTTAAGCATCGCTGGAAGAATTCCCTTGCTGATGTTGATAGTTGTACAGGTACAATTCTTTTAACCTGCAATGATGAGTAATAGAGTGAGCTTCGAAAAGATCAGTAATACAGAACTACCAGATGATGCTGAAGAACGTGCAGATACAAATAAACCTATTTTTCCTTATTGGTTCAGATATTTACAGATCTTTATGTTGAGTTGTATGTTGAGCTGAGGTCCATTGATATCGCAGGTAGTAACAAATAATATTATTTCATATGGAAATATTTCGGATGTCTAGGTTCAGGAGATCAGAATAGGTTTTCTAGTATGTTCCCGTAAAATCAATAAAAAGATACAGATCTTTTAAAACATATATATATATACCCTAATCCGTTCACATCATAAATGTGTAGGTTCCCTAGAACTATACACCCAACCCAACACATCATATAAGGCCCTGAGCACAAAGCCGAAGAACCTGCGAAAATTCTTCCTCCAACAATAAACCCCCAGATAAAACATTTCTCCATCGGCAAACGGAGATATCAGAAATCAAAACAATAATTCAGATTATATATTAGAACAGAATCCAGGTTAGGAATCAGAACAGATTTTAGATCAGATGTCAAAACAGAATTCAAATCAGAAATCAAAAAAAAATATTCGTATAAGTAGGGAACACACTAGAGTTTCTAGATATTATTTAGAGATACAAGATAATCTTATCGGGTAGAGAAACACAAATCTTCAGTTATTCATAATATGCTTATCATGATCATCTTATTCGGACATTTATCGGAAGCTCTACATAATCAGAATGGTATTCAAAATCCTTTACATATGAGTTACTTATGTTTTCATACATGACCATAGTGATTTGAGCTGATAAGGAATAACGAAGATTTAGGACTTTTACAATCTATGTCAATTGATCAGATTATCGAACAACTCTTAGATGAACAGTTCCCATAACTAATGCTTGTCGATGGTTCAATTCATTGTTCTTCCAAGGTATTTACTCTTTAATACCACAAATTATTGTCCATAGATCATTTTCGGAATCATCGCTGAATAGATCTTCCAATGTCTTTATTTCATTTCCACGTTTCCACAATATCATGTAATGCTGGCGTACTTGATTATTTTGTTCATAACCCATTGAAATTGTACACTATGTAAACTCATCAGAGTTTCCATACTTATCCAAATCACTTACTAAATCCTCAGTCATTGAGGTTACCTAGTTCATTTAGTAGTCATGTCCATTCCAGTTACTTCAGGATTTTCCAGAGTAATTCAAACGTTCTTGAATTTCATATACATGTTGTACTTTGGTTCCATTCAATTTGGTCTTCGTGGTTGATTTGTCGAACAAACGTCCAATTCTTACTACTGAATGTGATCTAGAGTTGAGCTGAGCTGATCAGTTCCAAAATTTATCATCGAGTCAAACTTGAGAAGATGAACACACATTCAAGTAATATTTATGCCATCTAGGTATTGACATAGCTTTAGGGTTAATCTAATCACTTAAATTGTGTTCCATTACTTTTAAAGGTAGTCCAACACCTATGCTTATTTGGATTCCTTAATTAATCCAAAACATTTACTTAGTTTAGGCCATAAGGTTATTTTGGTAATTTTGGTGTTCAGTTTTATTCCATTCATTTCAAAGCTCGAGGGTATCTAATCATTCCTGAGCTTGGTGATATTCTTGGATTATTTTTATTACAGAGGTATTCTAGTCATTCTAAAGATCCGATGTATTTCAATCATTTCCTTCCATTCGGTCTTATTATTTAATTCCAATTTATCATCTATTTCAGTCCCTTCGAACAATATTGATAAAAGAGCACCATTTGATAAATTGTTCTTTAGGTATTTACTCATAACTCGGATATTTTCGGGTCAAATGTCTTCTCAGATTTTACAAATGGAATATCATGAATTTGACCGCACTAAGTTAGGATCTTAACAATCAAATATGTACTTAATCGAGTTAAATACAAATCCCCAAAGAACTTCCTTATTCAGGGTCAACTCGGACTATTTTACCTCACAATGGCATTTTCATAATTTCTTAACCAGATAATTTTAGTATTTACTCTTAACAAAAATAAATATAATTTAGAGATCCTATGGTTAATTTGTTTTCGGAACATTCTCAAATCTTGAAATGATTCCTTAATAGACTTCTAATATCGCACATAAACCCTCTTGGGGTTAAAAACCAGTTAACCAAATTTTCCAAGAAAAACTAACATTTGTTATGCACATCTGTAAATTTATCAGATCAATATACCTTTTCAAAGTTATTAACGAACTTCCAGGGACAATTCTTGTCATCCTACAATATAAGGGTATTTTCATAATTTTACCTTATCAGAATATTTTCATAATTTCTCATCCGAGTACCTTTAATATTTAACTTTTGTTGATATAAATTATAAAATACATATCCAGGTTAATTTATTTACTACCAAACACAGATTAATTCTAACAACCCTTCAATCTCTTATATTAATAATTCGATATGTATTCAGATACCGAATTTCTACCACATTCGTATCGAGTGTATAAATTAATCAACTCCACAAAAGTGACCAACATTATCTCATTCATGCATTTATCAATATCAACATATTCCATAAAACATAAAGAGGTAGTAAAGTATTACCTCGATTTCCGTGCAATACTGATCAAACATAAAAATTCCATTCGTACGCCTTTAATCTTCAATTCAACTTCCAATAATTCCTTAGATATATATCAACAGAAATTACATCAAAACCGGAGCTTAATTGAGATAAACGGATCGAATCAGATGATAAATCAGTGAAAAACATCTTACCGGGTTCGAATTTGGCGAAACGGACTTCGGATTCGGATTCAGGATGTCGAAAGCATAAAATATGACTTTTCAGAAATTTGGAATTTTCGGTCAAAATCAAAGTTAACGGGATTGACTGGCAATTTCGAGGCTTTTGGGTCTGAATTTCAAGAAATGGACTGCAGAATCGAATTTGGAACGTCGAAAAATGTCAGGATAGGTATACTCGGTCGAAGTCAAAGGTCGTTTAATGCCCGGTCAAAGCCCGTCAAAATTTTGGTCAACACCGATCAACGGTCAACGGGTCGGGTCGGGTCGGGTTGGAACCGGTCAAAATAGTTCCAAAACTGGTCAAACCGGTCACTTTTCCCTTCTCCACGCGCAGTGGCGCTGCGTGGGGGAGCGTGAACAGTGCTAAATTCCCAGAAATTTCATAAAAATTATTTTGAGTGATTTCGAGATACTTACAAAGCTCGGTTCACAATTTTGAACGGCGGAGAGCTCGATTTCAACAAATCGGAAACTTTGATCGCTTCACCTCCTCACGTGTCACCGTCGATGGAGACCAAGGATGACACCGGCAGACTCGGAATGATGCAAGGAACATGATGGTGCGGGAGGTGTCGTAAACGGATGACCGGATCGTCGTGAATCGACGAAAAACCAATTGAAATCGAGTTATTACCAACGATACTTCCAACCGAAATTAACGACAAACGGCAACGATTCACGATGAAAGGTTTGAGGGTTTTGTTCCTCGGATGACAACGAACACGATGGTGGTTTTGGCTCGTCGATCGGAGGTCGGACGACGAGTAGATCACAGTTGATAGGAGGGTTGTTGGAGAGGGGAAAACTGGAAAAATTCTACTGAACTACGCATGGGGGAGAGTTATATAATTCAACATATATAAAAAATGGTTAAATCATGGGTTTAGCCACTGAATTTCCTACACTTTATAAAATGGTCTGCCAACTTTAAAACTTTACAATTTAATCCCCAATTTCTTCTAAAAATACCAATTAAATTCACCACTTTATAATTTCTTAAATTTAGCCCCTTAATTGGGGTGTTACAGTAAGGTTTATCCTTGCACACTGCAAAGGGACCTGGGAAACTGTAAGGCTTACCCTTGCACACAGCAAAGAGACTTGGTAAACTGTAAGGCTTACCTTCACACACAGCAAAGGGACCTGGTAAACTGTAAGGCTTACCTTCGCACACAGCAAAGTGACCTGATAATACTTCCTTCAATCGTACCCCCAATGACAAAAATAAACATGTATGCATTGGAGTAAAAATGGTAATTAATCCATTAAATATGGAAATCTTCCATATTTAGAAATCATGTAAACAAATACTATAACTATAAACCATATAAAACTTATACAGTAAATCAGACATTAAATAAACATTATTCAAAATATCGGATATTTCCTCATAAAATATATTATATTCTCATAATATAAACCAGTTCAGATATATAGTTTAAAACTGTAAGATAACACTGTTAGGAAACACACCTGTAACAGTCTGAGAAATCAGATAGGGAAGCCTACTGATGGGTCTGTCGATCACGCTCTGCTGCAGCGCTAGATCCTACGAATTGGAAAATCCATATTATAATCATAATATAAATAATCTTAATCTTTATTTAAATAATATATGGAAGCATACGGGTAATTCTTGTAGTACGTGGTTCGGGCTGATCTGACGAACGGACAATTCCGGACCTAAGTGATCATTGCTCAGGTGAAACACCAGTACCTTCATAAAATATTTTACTAAATCAATTCCTTAACCAAATCTCAAATAAATAATCAAATTACTAAAATACTAAGCCTTTTAATGGTTCACATGCTCGATTCGGAGATTTCAGGTCAGAATTTGGCAAAACAGACTTCGGAATCTGATTCAGGACGTCGAAAAACATAAAGTATGACCTTCCAAAATTCTGAATTCTTGGTCAAAATCAAAGTCAATGGTTTTAACTGACGATTTGGAGGCTTTCGGGTTCGAGTTTGGTGAAACAGACCCCAAAAATGGATTCGGGACGTTGAAAAATGTCAAGATAGGTAATCTCGAAAAAGATTAACGGCCGTTTAATCACCGGTCAAAGTTCTGGTCAAAGGTAATCAAAATATGATCAACCATTTTACACATTTATATATTTTTTTAAAATTACAAAAATAGCACCATTTTTAAAATAATTACCAAAATATCACCATTTTAAAAATATTTACTAAAATATCACTTTTTATAATAAAAAATACGAAAATAGCATTTGTTAAAAAAAATTACAAAAATAGCACCATTTTCGAATTAATTCCCAATATGTCACCAATTTTAAAATAATTACCAAAATACCACCCGGTAAACGGTCAACGGTCGAGTCAACGTGTTGGGTCAACGGGTCGGGTCAACGGATCGGGTTGGGTCAATAGATCGGGTTGGGTCAACGGGTCAAACCCGGTCAAAACCGGCAAAGAGCTCGATTTTGAGCGATTTCGAGATACTTACAAAGATCAGTTCAAATTTTTGAACGGTAAAGAGCTCGATTGCATCCAATCGGAAATTTTGACCGCTTCACCTCCCTACGCGCCGCCGTCAACGGAGACCAAAGTATTACACCGGCGGACTCGGAACAGCACAAGGAACACGATGGTGTGGGAGGTGTCGTAAACGAAGCAAAGATCGGCAATGAATTTAAGATTTCCTCGATGTTGGAGCTAAAAAAAATGTCGAGACTTTAACTTGAAATTCACGGCGTTTGGCAGTGTTTTACTTCAATTAATTTAAGGGATTTGTTCCTCGCTCGATGATGAACACTATGGTGTTTTCAAATCAACGATCAGAGGTTGGACAGCGTCGGAATCGTGGTTGGAAGATGGGCGTTGGGAAGGGAATTTCAGGAATGGTTTTCTGTTTTGAAACAGAAAACCACGGATATAACATGGTTTTCAGATACTTCCTGGGTAATTTCATGGCTTGGTCCTTAAATTTCCTTCATCTCTAAAACAGGCTACAAGTTTTACAAACTTTCAATTTAGTCCCCAAATTTTCACCAATTACACAATTAAATCTTCAAATTTCAATTAAATATTATTATTACTATTTTCAAATTTTTCGGGTTGTTACATACCATCCCTACGAGCACAGGTAGCGCATGACGACGCGTGAGGTGATGGGAATAGTGTTTTGGGTGGTACGGTCACTTCATGGGCATCCATTCAACAAAAAACAACCCAAATCACTCTAATTCAAGCTCAAAAACAAGGTGAGACAACGAAAATAAGTGGCTGGAGTTCTTACCCAACGATGATGACGAAAGATTGACGACAAGGAGACGAACCCGGTTGGGTTTTGGTCGGAATCAACTAAAGATTACAATGGTGAGAGCAGTGAGGCTCTCGGACTTCCATTATGGCTTGCATAAGGGAAAAAAGCAAATCGTTGGGTTTTCTCGGGTGGATCTTCAATCGATCCTCCACGACTGACGGCAAATAGAACCAAGAAAACAGTACCAAGCAATCCATTTAAGTCCAACACTGAATTGTTTAGTCCATGACCCTTTCATAACCCATAAATCAAAAGACTTGTCTGTTCCTTCCCTTGGGTAAAAAAATAGCACCAAGCAATCCATTGAAGTCCAAAAGTTGCAAACAATATTGTTCTAAAGTCCCACCAAATTTGAGCAATGGTAAAGTGGAAAACTTTTCACTAACCATATCAAATGAAAGAATAAGTTTATCACCTGAATCCCCATATGTCTGCCAATAATAAAAGCCATTGACATAATTATTAAACAAAGTAGAACCATAAGCATGAACCCTAAGAACTGAAATTTCCTTCCATTAATCAGCTTTAATCTAATATAAATCAACTTCATTGATCCAATGACTATAAATGCTCCAGGCTTCTCAATTTTCCCATGTAAAAAAATTAGTAACAAATATTACAACTTTGAGGTCATCAGTTTGAGAATCATACCCAAAACCAAGGCAATAAAAACTAGTGTAATCTAGTCCAAGAAGGCGTTGGACAGTGGATTGAGGAAGGATTTTAAGCTCTCTGATAGATGGGTTCCAAAGGGAAACATTATGTCCAATATCTGGCTTTGCTAAACATAATATTCCATTACAAGGACCATCAATTTCAGGTGCATACACAAAATTCTCAAAAAGGGCAGGTGAATATTGTGTTTTACTCTAAAGTTTTGACATTTCTTGGTCGATGTTGAGAGAAATAATGGATGTCATCACGGGTGTAACCGTGACAACTTTTGAGGTGGAGATTAAGGTTGTTTTTTAGGCTTTTCTGATGATGTATGAAATAAGGGGTTTCAAAAGATGAAGAACATGGCTTACAACGCACCTGAAATGGGTCAAGGATTTAACAGGAAGCTTTGAGAGAATCTCTAACACCAACATCTCTGGTAATTCAGTTCTTTTTTTATCAACCCTTGCATCTTCTTCTTCCCTCCTATTTATCTTCTCTACTTCCTCTAGTATCAATTTGACGCAACAATCGACTTATTCCTTTGAAACTGTCTTAACCTCCTGTAGGATATCCCATACTCTTCCTTGATTAAGCTCACATATTTTTTACCCTTTAAATGAAATCAGTGTCATCCGCCCAATGAGTGAACCACTTGAAAGGTTTATACACGTTTTTCTTAATTTTTTCCTTCAACGCCACCGGTTTGTGATCAGACAGGCTTCTAGGCAACGTGGTCTGCAATAGTTGGGGAAACTTATTTAAAACTTTTGTGGATACAAGAATTCTATCCAATCTACTTGCATTAGCATAAACACTTACTCTAAACCATGTGAACCGGCTACCAATTAGTGGAAGATTAACTAGATTGTTGTTTGAAATAAACTCCCCAAAACTTCTCATCACATTATTGTGGAAGCTTACCCCGATCCTTTTCGAATCTGATTTATTTGTGTTGAAATTCCCTTCGACAATAATGGGGCCACTAATATAATCAATTAACTTAGTAAGGTTCAGAAAGAAAGACATCCTCTCTCCTGGATCATTCGGTGCATATACATTCACCACTCTAACTTCTAAATTAAGATGAGGAAATTAATCCACTATGACCATCATTCTGTTCTGCACAATTTAGCAATAAAAAATTTGTATCAAATAATGAGATTAGCCCCCGAAGCCCCAATGGGTGGTGCGAAGGCTAACTCTCCAAAATATCTTCCCATCAAACATCTTAATGTCCAAGGATTAATGGCCAACAATTTCGTTTCTTGCAATGAGGTTGATTCGACTCGAAAAACTGATTTTTTCAACTCTGCTCGACCTAAAAAAAATCGACTCGAATTGAATTCGAGTTGTAGTTTCATAATGTCGACTCTAAAAATTTTCAAGTTCAAATATAATTGTAAAATACAACTCGAATAACTCAAAATTTTTAGTAATTAGTATATTAATTTTCAAGTTTGAGTCGAAGTATGAGTTGAGTCCCTCGACTTTGTTCGGTATATGCAAATTACATATGAAAAATATATATGTATTATATATAGTAATAAAATAGCATTTAAATTGGAATAAAGTAATGGCATGATATTGTAAATATTTACAATTAAATTTAAATAGAAACTTGAAAATTATACTCGACTAGACTCGACTCGAAAAATTTTCAAGTCAACTCCGACTTATAAAATATGACTCGCAACTCGAATAACTCGAAATTGTTTACTCGACTCGATCGAACGCTCACCCCTACTTATAAGATGTTGAAATTACACGAGTTATAGCCCTTACTTTTTCCTTTTTACCCATTCCTCTTACGTTCCATGATAAAAGTGAAAAAATCATGTCAAACATTTAGATAAAAACACATACAAGGAATCAAAACTAACAACGCTACAAAGTAATCTCTATAAACAATACAACCGTCAGAGTTCACACCAATTCTCTGTAAGAGACCTGACCTGACAATTGCGAGCATAATATTAACCTAAGAAATACCGCCAAACAACATATTAACCCCAAAATTATGAGAAATAACAGCCCTGGAGATGCTTGACGATAACCACTAGTAGGATAAAACACATAAGCTGAGAAAACATTGACATTCAAGCAATGGAATCATGACATCTATACGTTTAATCTTAACAAAAAGTTATTTTCATTAGGTGATTTCAGTTTCAACTAGTTTGTTTATTCATAATCTAATTTTGAGGAGTTGAATTACGTCAATTATTTTCAAGTTTCGGTCGGAAAGAAAATCTGACTCCAATTGAGAATGTGGTAATTCCAGACAATCAAACTCTCTAATCGTCGAAAGAAGTTGTAAAAGAAATTTGCAAGAAGTTGTCGAAAGAAAATTTTAAACAACTATAAAACACTTTGACGCAACAATCAACTTATTTTCGGTGCCTAAACGTAAAGGAAAAATATCTATGGAGGCACCATCATATTATTAAAGGAGTCAAAGGATAAATATTTAAAAAACCTAGCCATTAAGTTTATTTTCCTCATAAATTTTTATTGTTAGTATTTTTTTCAATATTTTCATTAAAAAAAATTAAAGTGAACACAACATTCCAATAGGACGAGTTCCTCGACCATTTAAAAATTTATTTTTTTCCAGTCATGTGATGAATGGTACAAGGCCTTGACCCATAGTATCTCATTTCAGAAAAACCATTAAACCAATGTAAGGATGAGCACCAATCTGTCCAGGCTACTCATAAATGTACGTATCCCATGTTCCTGAATTTTGGGATATATGAAAAAGCATATGATCCTCTAAGGACCCTCCAACTACATTAAAAAACTATCAGAATACCCATATTCGACATGTTTGACACTCGTATACGAGCAAGAACAACCTAAAACAAGACCTCTACAAGAATGCAATCCATATAACTCTAAAATAAATAACTGAGGTCCATAATGAAAATCATCTCACACAAAAAGGTATGGAATTTTGACTCTTAAATCGGAACAAAAAACATGAAAAACCAAGTAAACTCTCTATATGACCACACAAAAGCTCATGTGAATTATTACATATATACATAAAAAATAGAACAATTTCTAGAAATATTCCACAAAGGAAACAAAACCAAACCATTGACGATGTTTCATTGGATAACACATGATCATAACAATACCAACAATAATAGTTCATAGATTAAACTTCAAATGACATTCAACTATTAGAGACATTAACTTCTATGAAGCAAAGTCAAGTAGGAAAAGCACTCCGAGTCTAGCATATATACGCACCTGCAAATCATAATATGCAAGTCAATAGAATTGCGGATAAGAGTTAATAACTAAGCAAATCTATAGTGAGTAATTTTGCGCATCCACTGAAACAACAAAAAGAAAACAAAAACCTAAACAAGTGAACATTATTTGAGAACATCACAAGACAATATAATTGAGATAAAGTGCATATCAAGAGACCAAATCCCATTAAATCTTTCCTCTTTTTTGTAGCTCCCCATCCATCATAGTGTTCAAAATCAATTTGATTCACCTTCGGCTTGCCGACATATTTCTCGTTCTTTTTTCTTTCATTTTTCGAAACCAAGCTCTCAACATAAGAAATAATATGTGTTGTTTCCCGATAAGAATGTATACCGATATTTCTAAGCTCTCGTGTGGAGGGTTCAAACAACAACAATTCATGATCAGAGCACTCAAGAAATAATTCACCATTTTTCCAAAACCCCAAAGGCCTATGAACTCCAAAAATAGATTCAACACTGAATTTTTTAGTCCATGATCCATTCATAACCCATAAATCAAAAGACTTACCAGTTCCTTCCCTTGGATAAAAAATAGTACCAAACAATCCATTGAAGTCCAAAAGTTGCACATAGTATGTGCTAAAGTCTCACCAAATTCAGGAAGTGGTAAAGTTGAAAACTTTTCATTAACCATATCAAACGAAAGAATAAGGTCATCACTCATCAGAAACCTCAACGGCCTCCCTATAACTCAACTTGAATCACTTTTATGTGAATATAACTCGACTTGGTTGTTGCAATCTGCCATCAACCCTTCATCTAGATTCTCTTCAAATAATTAGTAACAAATCTTACAACTTTGAAGTCATCAGTTTGAGAATCATACCCGAAACCAAGGAAGACAAATCTAGTGGAATCTACTGTAGGAGGTTCTACAAGTTATCTTTCAATCCATATATTTCGCTACGAGACAATAGTTTTCAACTTTGTTTTATGTTTTCCCATTAAAGATTCATTAACAAGTATAAATTAACGCACTTGCAATGAAATTCTAAGTAACATATATATTGGATTTTAATATTTTTAGAGAAATATATATCCAAGTAACATGCCAAACCTTCTTTTATTCTGCAGTCATGTGATGTATGATACAAGGCGTATCTCGTTTCAGCAAAACTATCAAACCAATGAGCACCAATATGTCCAAAATCTCAACATGTATCCTGTAAGGGCTATTCGATTCTGCAGGTATTTCGTATCTTGTGTTCATACATTTCGGCATATAGGTACGAGAATATGATCCTCTAAGGACACTCCAACAACATGAAAAAATATCAAAATACTCATATTCGACACTCAAATCCAAGGATGAACAACCTAAGACAAGACCTCTGCAAGACTGCAACCCATTTACCTCTAAAACAAATAACTGAGGTCAAGAATGAAAATCATTACACACAAAAAGGTCTGGAAAAACAAACATGCAAAACCAAGCTAGCACTTTATAAGCACACACGGAAGCTCATTGAATTATCATATATATGCAGAAAAAAGACAACAATTTCCAGAAATATTCCACAAAGGAAACACTTTCAAGAAAGTAGTGCTAACCTATTTACCCCTGCAAATACCCTTTACAATGCCTTCACACAAAACAAGACCAAATCATTGACATTGTTTCATCGGATCTAAAGTACATATAATAATAACAATAGTTCCTATGTTCAACTTCAAATTACATTTAACTATTGGGGACATTGAGCTCTCAGAAGCAAATTCAAGTACGAAAACCACTCCGTTGTGGTATATATATGCACCTGCAATCATGATATGTAGGTAAATAGAACTGCAGATCAGAGTTAACAACTAAGAAAATCTGTAGGACGTAATTTTGTGGATCCACTAAAACAACCAAAAGAAAACCTAAACCTAAACAAGTCAATATATAGGGCATGTATATACAATTTAAACAATAACAACAATATTTGAGAACATCACTAGACAATATAGCTGACATAAAGTGCATAGGAAGAGACCAAATCCCATTATATCTTACCTCTATTGTAGTTCCCCATCCGTCTTAGTGTTCAACATCAATTTGACTCTCCTCCAGCTGGCCGTCGTATTATACATTCCTCACGCTCTGATCTTCCATTCAATAGAACCAAGCTCTCAACATAAGCAGCAATACGCATTGTTTCCTGATAAGCGTGAATACCAAGATTTCTCAGCTCTTGTATGGAGGGATCAAATAAAACTAGTTCTTGATCAGAGCTCTCGAGAAATAACTCGCCATTTTTCCAAAACCCTAAAGGCCTCTCAACTCCAAGAACAGATTCAACACTAAATTGTTTACTCCATGACCCATTCATAACCCATAAATCAAAAGACTTGCCAGATCCTTCCCTTGGGTAAAAAATAGCACCAAGCAATCCATTGAAGTCCAAAAGTTCCAAATAATATTGTTCTAAACTCCCACCAAATTCAGGAAGTGGTAAAGTTGAAAACTTTTCATTAACCATATCAAACGAGAGAAAAAGGTCATCAATTGCAAATACTTGCCAATAAATAGACCCATTGACATAATTATTAAACAAATCAGAAGCAAAACCATCAACCCCAGGAAATAAAATTTCTTTCCATGAATCACTTTTAAGCGAATATAACTCAACTTGATCGATTGAATGACTATAAATGCTCATTCCTTCTTCATTTTCCCAAGAAAAACTATTAGAAACAAATATTACAACTTTGAAGTCATTAGTTTGAGAATCATACCCAAAACCAAGGCGATCAAAAATAGTGTATTCTCGTCCAGGAGGGCGCTGGACTGTGGATTGAGGAAGGATTTTAAACTCTCTGGTAGATGGGTTCCAAAGGGCAACATTATGTCCAACTACTGGCTCTGCTAAACACAATATTCCATTACAAGGGCCATGAACTAAAGGTGCATGCACAAAATTCTCGAAAAAGGGTAAGTGAATATTATGTTTTACTCTAAAATTTTGGTTTTTCTCGGTCAAAAGTTGAGAGAAATAATGGATGTCATCACGGGTGTTACCATGACAACGTTTGAGAAGGAGATTAAGGTTATTGTTTTTGATATTGTTCTGATGATGTTTGGTAATGAAATGAGGGGTTTCAAAAGATGAAGACCAGGGCTTACAAACGCACCTGAAACGGGTCAAGGATTTAACAGGAAGCTTTGAGAGAATCTCCAACACCAACATCTCTGGTAATTCGGTTCTAGTTTTGATCAACCCTTGCATCTTCCCTCTTTATCTTCTCTGTTTCCTTTGTGTTTTTTAATAGATGATTTTGTTTGGAGAAAGAATGAGAACTAATATGAAAGAAAACGAAGACAGACATAACAGGTAACATCAAACGTTATTTGTAACAAGAAAACTACAATGGAAATTGATCATTGGTTACACTACTTTTATGGGCGAGACTTTTTAAAACCTATTAGTTTATCATAGACAGGGTTTGCACAATATTGACTATATACAATATATTAGTAAATAATTAAAATAATATATTTAATAATATATATATAATCATTTATTATATTTTAATTGATTAAAATAATTTATTTTATAATAATTTGTTATATTTTTTACTATTAAAGAATATATTTTAACATTATAAAAATAAAAAACCTCTAAAACTTTAAATATATTATAAATATAAATGAGTAACTTAACAATTTATATAAGATTAGGTTGGATCAATGATTTTTTTACTTGAAATATAGTCTCATCCCAACTCGAAGTTATCTATTACATAACTCGTCATGCCCCGAACTCGAAATTTTAAAAAAACTATTTTTTAACAAGAAAATTATCATAGGTGTGAGCCTAGTCGAGCCTTTGGTAACTTCTAAAATCCATAAGCTTAACATAGGTAGGGTTGGCACAATATCATTCTGTAAACCGTTGAAATATCAAATATTATTATGAATTTTATTAAGGGTAAATTATACTAGTGATATCTTACTTTTTTTATCCGTTTAGTTTTTGTCACCGGTTTAAAATGTTTTTGGTTTTGGTAACTTTTATCATTGGTCCTTATTGTTAATAAAAATGGTTAAATTTTAATTTAACCTATGAATTTAGACAAAATAATAATTTGACCTTACAATTTACATAAAATACTAATCTAACTCTTAAACTCTATATAAATATGAATTAACCCCTAATTTCAGTCAAAGTTAATGTCTCTACTCGCCACTCATCGTCATTGTCGTCCACCATCAGTTTTCATCACCAGTCATCGTCGTTGGTTGTCATGTCAGCATGTGATGCCATGTAAGCTTGATACTTCATATTCATATGTTGATTGTTTGTTGGCTAACGATTTTCATCCACATAGGAACATTTTTCCCAAATGAAATGTTAGAGGTTAAAGTGCTTGGCTATATATAGATAGGGTCCAATTACACTGTGTAATATTTGTTAATTTTACACAGACTTAATATTGTTAGATGAGTGAAAATAGAAAAGTGAGATTAACAATAGAAAATGAGAAGATATTCAATGAAAAAAATAAAGAATTAATCTCATTCAGCTATCTCTACTCATCCAATAGTCTTAAATCTGTATATAACTAAAAATATTTTACAATGTATAAATGGATCCTTATATATACTTCAAACCTTAAATTTTGATTTCAAGATTAATCAGGTTGTTGAAGGATAACTAAATTATCACAAATTCAATAATCCAAAACCTCTAGCCTCATCCGTTTTTTTCTTTTGTTCTTTCTTTCTTTCTTTTTTTTCCAAATCCCTTTAGTTTAATATTTAATTCTCAATCCTAGTCAACAATTTAATAAAACAATACCAATCATCATCAATTTCAGTTTAAGATTCATATCAGATGCGACAATCATGCATATTTGAGCGAGTTCAAATTTTATTTTATTATAATTAAATAAGTGTATAAATAAACTAAACGAACACGAACAAAAATATGTTCATGTTTGTTCGTTCAATTTTAACTGAACATGAACAATTAAATAAAAAAAAATTATTAAATCTCATATTCAAATTTGATATGACCTATTAACATGTGCGAATAATAAATTTTATTAAATCTATAAATGCATTTAAGATTTTTATTATTGTTACTTATTCTATTAATTTTGTTCATGAAATTTAAGGGAGAAATCATAATATCTACAAGACAAAAGCCCATAATTGCATCATTTCCCTCTTTCCAAACCTTCTATGGTCAAGTTTATCCTCGTGAATTACTGTCACCAAGATCCACACGTTTTTATATATGTTCTGTTAATGTTCAAGTTGATAACTAGGATTATGGAAGGACTTAATTGAAACGATGTTAGTACTTTGAGAAGTAAATTAGAACATTTAAAATTTGGGGACCAATTTAAAATATGATACATGATTTAGGGATCTCTAATGCAAATAACATAAGTATTAATTTTACAATCTCTACTCTTTCTCAATTTCTATGATGTTTTTTAATTATCTCTATATTTTACATTTATAATTGAGGGTTTCTGATTTAGGTTATTTAACTAATTATCTTCGTTAAATTTATTATAAAAGCCTTGATTATTTTTAGAAAATACTTTATAAAGTAGGTCTCCTAATTTCGGGTTGATTAAGATTAAATTAACATAATAAAGTATATGTCATTATCAACATTATTTTTCTTTTAGTTCCTAATTTCAGGTTAATTTTTTTAATTAGTGCATGCAGACGAAGATACACTAGAAAAATTAAATAAAAATATCAATAATGGGTTTGATTTAAATTGATATATTATTAATAAAAAGGTGAAATAATAGTATTAAAAAGCATAAACCTTTTTAGACTGAACGACCTTCTCTTCAATCTGTTTCTCATTGTCAGTGTCCTCTTCTTCATCATCATCTCCATCCTCATCTCTATTTCCATCATCATCTTTGTCGAAACGATTTTTTCTTTAGAGTGAAAAGGTTAGATTTTAAAAAACACATTAATTCTTAATTATCCTCTTTCAATTGATTTTTAATTTAAAAACAAATGCGATTTAAAAGACCTCTCTTTTCGAAAAATTTTGGATTTCCTTTACGATAAAAAATGGTTTAAAAGAGTCGCCACCAATCTTTGATTAGGGTGTGATGGGGCACCCAAAAATGTTTTGTTATTTTAAATAAAAATTAATTTTAATTAAAACAACAAATTAAGGTCTGCGTTACCAAAATTCGAGTTCGGGAGTCGGTTGCGTGCGGGGAAGGGTTAGCACCCCCACAACACCCTAAAACGGTACCTAGTCGATTAATTAATGTCTTTATAATGACCTTTACAAATTCTAATTTAATTTGATTTTTGATCCCATAAAACAAAGATGTAAATTTAAAAACATTCAAAAGCACTAAAATAAATTAAATTAACATTACCGAGTTGTTTAAGAGAGATAAAGAGTGTTCGATTATTTACAAATATCGAGACCAGATCTTAAAAGCTATAGCAACCTTTTCTCGATGAATTTAAATAAATGAACACTTCCTTTTCTTTCGTTTCCAAATTTTAGGTGAAGAATCGATTTTTATGTTTCACTTTCGGGATACACTTTTATTTTAAAATCATTAAAAACATACCTCAAATGCGTATGACAACCCACTTAAAACAATTTTAAATTAAAAGTGTATTACCCTTAATATAATTATGTATTATGTCGAGTTATGCAAATGAGGTTACCATGCGAATAGTGCAAAAAATGATGTCATGCCAAAATTAATTAAACAACATTAAAAATATCATACAACATGACATACAAAAAATTATATACGTATTTAAAATTAAAAACTATAAACCATGCATATTAACGTATATTGTACATGTGTGACCTAAATATAAAAACAAAATCATAACATGCTAAACTATAAATTTTAAAAAGTGTATACATATTAAAATAATGACTAAATTTAAATATATACAAAATTGAGCATGTAAAATTCGAAATAAACCAGTGACCTAAATATATAAAAAAATAAAAACATGATATGCTAAACTATAAATTTTAAGAAAATGTATATACAAAAAATGACCAAATTTAAATAAATATAAAATTCAGCATACAAATCAAAAAATAAAAACAGGGACTTAAATAAAAAAAACATGCATAAATATAAAGTATTTAAACACAAATAACCCAAAAAATTACAACTAACACAAAAATTAGGAAAACTAAGAAATCATGACAACTACAAAATGGCAGAATTCGAAAGCAGTCCTGAATGCGACTAAAGTAAAAAAACGTTGAACCTATAAGGACCAAATAACATATCTACCTAAAGTCTCGGTGGCTGAAAATTAATTTACCCTAAACATTTAATATAAAACCTAATTTTTACCTAAACCTAAGCTAACTTACAAGAAAGAAAGTTCAGCCGCTCAAGCTCTCTACTCTCTATCTCTCTATCTCTCTCGGCTACACATGGCACTCTCTCCCTCACCTTTGAACACCATTGAACCTACCATTCTGAGCCTTATCAGGTTAATCATATTTGTGCATATCATTATAAATTTATAGAATTGTCGTTTTCCATGCCTTATATCAATTATCCATATTTCATAGCTTATGTTTTTATGTGTTTCAAATAGGCAAGAACCTTACAGAAATTTCTATTACTCAGTTCAGTTTCGAAAGGGGAGATGACCAACTTAAGCTCTAACGATAAACCAAACAGACAGGTAATGATCCTTTTCCTATTTTAGTTTTACATAACAATTGCACACACACACAAAGACAACAAAAACGAACTGGAAAACGAAAGGAATTGAGGAAGAATTCCTCGAAAAAATGTACCTTTGCTGCTTTATCTATTTTTGAATTATAAGATTACACAATTGTTTTCTTTCGTATTTCGTTTACAGTGTGGAATTGTTGATAGTTAGCCTGATTCTTTGCTTCTTCTCGTCTCGTGATAACTGATCTTTCTCGGTCTCTCCGTGTGAAATCTTTTATGGTTCTTCCTCCTTCAGAAAATGGTCTCTATTTTCCCTTTTTCTTTTACGCGTGATATCTATTTTTTTAGTTATCCCTAAAAACTGACTCTGTACCATTTTTTAATTACCCCAGTATCCTCCCACGATCAACAATGCATTTCTCTCCCATAACCGCTTGCTACCCCCCATAATCGTTTTTGTTTTGCATGGCTTCATGTGGACTAACAACTGGAATGATAATCCTGTTATTTTTGGACTGATTTGGGCTTCCAAATGGTTTAGGTAGGGGTTGCAAGCGATTTTTTTATAAGCCCGGACAAAACGAGCATCTACAGCTGCCCCTCTTTGTTTATTTTCATGCAACGAGAATAGAGAAAAGATCAAAAGATGATTGAGTTTGTCCGGTCTTGAGAACTTCAATAGAATAAAACACTCCACCGTTACTTCCGGATAAATGAAACTTGAAAAATCTTCGAATGACTGGTCCACTCCCTATTCCTTCAGGGAGTATAAGACTCGAATAATCTTCAGCAAATGTGTGTTCTCCCTATTCGTTCAGGGAGTATAAGACTCGAACAATCTTCAATAAACGTGTCCGCTCTCTATTCCTTCAGAGAGTGTAGAACTCGAACAATCTTCAACAAATGGGTCCACTCTCTATTCCTTCAGAGAGTATAGAACTCGAACACTCTTCAACAAACGGGTCTGCCCTCTATTCCATCAGAGAGTATAGAACTCGATCTTCAACAAACGGGTCCGCTCTCCATTCCATCAGAGAGTATAGAACTCGATCTTCATAAAATGAATTTGTTTCACTACCCTTCTGTGAAGGCTTATAGATTGAACTGTTTTGAAGGTCAAAACTAAAAATCAAACATTACCAATCATTAATATATGTTTGAAAAATATTATACTCAAAAATTTAGAATTTGAGAACATTTCTAAAAATCCATCTCCATCGTGAAAACTTGTCTGGCAGCCATTGAATACGTGAATCTCCTTTGGCTCAATTTTCGTATAAATATTATTCTTGTCAAAATCTCAAAACCAGTTATCTTCATCTCGATGCTTCAATATCTTCAATCTTCAACTATCCCTGTGAAACCTGTAGATATTTAAGTCATCATGCAATTATGAATGCCATGATCCTATTCATGCCTAAAATGTATGCAATTATGCAATTTGATGCGTTTTCTTCTTCGAAGGAACTCTATCTCCTTTTGATCTTGATGGAACTCGGTTTCATCTTGAGCACAGAACATTTGACCAATTCACCCCAGCTACCAATCTCAATTCCATATTTCTCGACTTAACAGGACCTTGACTTCTTTCTTTCTTGAAAACCCACTGGTACCCATAACCAACTTCTTAATTAATGACAATCTCCTTAGGTCATCTTTTAATGGCTGAGATTTTCTATGAACTCCAAAGTTTTAGTTTCCCGTAGTCACACAAGCTTATATGTTAAAACCATCATCAACTTCAGAATACCTGCATTTTCCAAATCCTTTTGGACAATAATACAAAATGATCTCATGTACTTCAAGTTAAGCTATATGTTTTAACCTTTCAAAATAAGATACTTGCAAAAGGGAAATTAACAAGAAAAGACATCCCTTTATTTATATATAAATTCAAGGAATTTTTAGGTAATTTCATGGCAAATTTTTAACTGGGAAAAGCAAAAGAACAAAAGAGTAGGCATCTTCAAATATTAATAATGCAAATGCTTTTGAACTGGCACGCCGTTAGAATGACTCGAGTGTAGCTTTTGTCAAAAGGATCTCCAAAATTATGATGATGCTTAAGAGTGTGAAGCTACTTCTAAACTTCCAAATCTCCATCATTGGATGCCCTAAACCAGTATTGATTCTCATGTGCATTCAATTTCTCTCCTGGTTATTTCCATCGAGACTCATTAATCTTTGGTCTCAACCCTGATCACTAACTATCAATGTTACTATCCACATCAAGAGCTCTTTCCACTTCCAAAATCAATTCAGAACCTCCACCATGCACGAATTCTGAATTTAAACAAAACTCAAGTCGCCCTTTGCGGGTTTTCAACTTGAGACCTCGTTTGGTTTCAAGATGCCCTTTTCGGGTTTTCATCTTGAACCCCCTTTTTATTTTTCTCTTTTCATTTTTCATTTTTCATTTTTCATTTTTCATTTTTCTCTTTTCGTTTTTCTTTTTCATTTTTTCTTCCATTTTCCTATTTTCTCCTTTTCTTTTTTTCCTTTTCATTTTGCTCTTTTTTTCTTTTTCATTTTCTTCATCATTTTTTATTTTCTCTTTTTTTCTTTTTCTTTTTTCATTTTTTTCATCATTTTTCTTTAAGCGAAATATCTCTTAACAGCGTCAGAATTTACTGGATAGGGTAATTCTGATCCGACCATTTCGGTTAAGACTAGAGCTCCCCCAGAAAAGCTTTCTTGACAACATAAGTTCATTCCCAATTGGGCGTCCATTTTCCTCGGAAATCCTTTTGAACAGGTAAAATCCTTTTAAGCACCAAATCTCCCTCATAGAATTCTCGAAGGCGAACTTTCTTACCATGTGCCCGTATCATACGTTTTTGGTACATCTAACCATGACAAATAGCTTTCAATCTTTTTTCCTCAATCAGGTTCAATTGGTCATACCTAGCTTGTACCCATTCTGCCTCATCGAGCTTTACCTCTGACAAAATCTGAAGTGAGGGAATTTCCACCTCAATAGGTAAGACAGCTTCCATCCCATAAACCAAAGAAAATGGAGTTGCCCCAGTTGAAGTCCGTACTGAAGTTCGATAAGCAAACAGAGAAAATGGTAACTTCTCATGCCAATCTTTATAGGTCTCGGTCATCTTCTCTATGAGCCTTTTGATGTTCTTATTAGCCACCTCTACTGCTCTATTCATCTTTGGACGATAAGTGGTGGAATTATGATGCTTTATTTTGAACTGTTTACAGACCGAGTCCATCATCTTATTGTTTAAATTTAATGCATTATCGGAGATAATCCTCTCTGGTAAACCATATCTACAAATGATCTCTTTCTTTAAGAATTTGCATATTGTCGATTGGGTAACATTTGCATAAGAAGCTGCTTCTACACACTTGGTGAAGTAATCTATGGCTACCAGGATGAAGCGATGACCATTTGAAGATTTGGGCAAAATTTATCCAATAACATCCATGCCCCACATTGAGAATGGCCACGACGCTGTCATTACATGCAACGGATGAGGAGGAGTATGTATCTTATCTCCATAAATCTGACATTTGTGACATTTTCGGGCATAATTAATACAGTCTGTTTCCATAGTTGACCAATAATACCCAAATCTCATAATTTGCCTAGCCATAGCATGCCCATTAGCATGTGTACCTCATATTCCCTCATGCACCTCTTCAAGAATCAATTTGGCTTCTTTCGTGTCCACACACCTTAACAAGACCTGATCTAGACTTTTCTTGTATAGAGTCTCACCATCAAGCATATACCCTGATGCCATTCTTCTAATGGTTCTCTTATCATTCTTAGTGGCCTGTTCTGGATAACTCTGATACCTTATATATTGCAAGATATCATAATACCAGGGGTTTTATCTTCTTCCTCTTCAATATTAAAACAATGGGCTAGATACTCATAAGCTTTCATTTCAATGGGCATCATATTTGAATGCTCGTTCATCTTAAATGCCGCTGCCAGTGTGGCTAAGGCATCTGCCATTTGATTCTCTTCTCTAGGGAGATAATTGAAAGTTACTTCTTCAAATTATTCAACAAGTTCCATAACCAACTTACGATATTCTACAAGCTTAGGATCTTTTGTCTCTCATTCTCCCCTGAGTTGGTAGATTACCTAAGACCCAGAACACAAGCTTCATACTCAGCCATATTGTTTGTACACTCAAAATTAAGTCGACTGGTAAAAGGATAATGTTCTCCCTCTGGTGAGATCAAAATTACCCCAATTCCATATCCCATGGCATTTGAAGCACCATCGAAGTTCAACTTCCAATATTTACTAGTAGACGTAATTTCTTCTTCCACCGAAATAGACATTAAATCCTCATCTGGGAAATCAAAGCTCAACGGCTCATATTCTTCCGAAGCCCTGCATGCAATGAATTCTGCTATAGCACTTCCTTTAATTGTCATCTGGTTTACATACTGGATGTCAAATTCGGACAATAGGATCTGCCAACGAGCTAATATTCCAGATAATGCAGGCACACCCATTAGATATTTCAAGGGATCAAGCTTGGATATAAGCCAAGTAATATGATACAACATATATTGCCTAAGCCTTCGGGTAGCCCATACTAAAGCGCAGCACAACTTTTCAATGGGTGAGTATCTAGTCTCACATCAGAGAACTTCTTGTTGAGATAATAGATAGCCCTTTCTTTCTTTTCAGTTTGGTCACGTTGCCCCAGCACACACCCCATTGAATTTTCATAAACCGACAAATACATAATCAATGGTTTGTCTGAGATGGGTGGTGCTAAAATTAGAGTACTCGACAAATATCTCTTCACTATTTCAAAAGCTCTTTGACAATCCTCACTCCATTCCCCTGAGTTATTCTTGCGAAGAAGGCAAAATATGGGATCACACTTTTCTGTCAGCTGTGAAATAAACCGAGCTATATAATTCAATCTCCTCAAAAATCCTCTGACTTCTTTTTATGTTCGTGGGGGTGGAAAGTCTTGAATAGCCTTTACTTTATCTGGGTCTATTTCAATTCCTTTTCGGCTTACTACGAATCTCAATAACTTCCCAGATGTCACCCCAAAAGTACATTTATTTGGGTTGAGTTTTAGCTGGCATCTTCTTAGTCTTTTAAAGAGATTTCTTAAATTCACAATGTGTTCTTCCTCTGTCTTAGCTTTAACAATCATATCATCGACATAAACTTCTATTTCTTTATGCATCATGTCATGAAATAACGTCACCATGGCCCTTTGATATGTTGCCCCTGCGTTTTTCAATCCAAATGGCATTACTTTATAACAAAACGTTCCCCACATGGTAACAAATGTTGTTTTTTCCATAACTTCAAGGTTCATCTTAATTTGATTGTAGCCAGAGAAACCATCCATAAAAGAGAACAAAGAATTTCCAGTAGTATTATCCACTAGAGTGTCTATATGTGGCAAAGGAAAATTATCTTTTGGACTAGCTCGGTTGAGATCTCTGTAGTCAACACAAATTCGAACTTTCCCATCCTTCTTCGGTAATGAGATGATATTCGCCACCCATTCAGGATATTTAGCCACTTTAAGAAACCCGGCATCAAATTGTTTCTTCACTTCCTCTTTATTCTTGAGCAACATCTCGGTTCTCATTTTTCTCAATTTTTGTTGTACCGGCTTACACTCAGGCTTTATTGGTAGTTTGTGGACAACTAATTATGTATCTAAGCCTGGCATATCTTCGTATGACCAAGTAAACACATCCTTGTATTCTTGAAGCAATTCTATCAACACATGTCATCCTTCAACTGATAGAGTGGTACTAATCTTTACTTCTCTCTTGTCCTCATCTGTCCCCAAATTCAAAATCTCAGTAGGCTCTTTATGAGGCAGAATCTGCTTATCTTCATTCTCCACCATTTTTAGCAATTTAGAAGGTAGTTCACATACCTCATCATCATCACAATCCTCAATTTCCCCTTGACATATAGGCTTATCGAAATCAATCTCCGGGTTAGAGTCATTAGCATTCATATTATTGATATCTGAGCTCCTGAAAAAAATAATGAAAGAGAAGATATATATACATATATACATATAGGAGGATCTTTTCCCATATAAATAAATAAAAAGAAATAAATACATACATTATACAACAAAGAATGAATGAAAAAATGCATGGGAGAATGTTTGCCATTTGGAACTAATAGAATGCATCTTTTATTGAAAGCAAGAAAAAACAAATAGCTTAACCCTTTACATAAAATCACATATTACCCCAGGGTATGAACAACAGGGAGAAAGTTCCAGTGCATTACTTTGTAACAGATTTGCAAACTACAGGCAGTTCTTCTGCGGTCCAATAACACGAAGCCCGGTGGTGCAGGATAAATACCCATAGCTCTCATTTCCTCAAATTCATCATCAGTTATAACATTAATGCCTAAATCTCCCAAGGTATTCTCAACCATTATCTCATTGTTCCTTGAATTCCCTTGAAACATATGCCCCCCAGATATGAAAATGCTGCTCAAAGGCGGGAAGGCCATGGGTTCCCAGCTAAGGTCTTCACCAGCCAATTTGGCCTTTCTCATTTCCTAACCCTTCTTAATTCCCCTCAGCTTATCCCTCAGAGTTGGCTGATACCTCAAACCAAACCAATCTCTTTTAGTAACAGGGCATATTGGATTCACCGGTCCTTGTAACTGACTTCCTAACCCTTTTCCAACTTTTGCTCCTCTTCCAAGGGTCAGCTTGAGTCCCATTTTGGTACAATTTGACAATCTAAGATTTGGTATCTTCCTGCCTTCAGCCACAAATGTAGCATTGACAAACTCCAACGATCTGAAAGAACACTCGACTGTTTTCTCATCCACTTCAATGTACAGAGCAGTAGTAGAAACAGAAGCAATAATGTCCTCTTCAGTATGAATACATACCAACCTTCCATCAATCACAAATTTCAATCTCCGGTGCAATGTGGATGGAACTGCACCGGCCTGATGAATCCAAGGCCTTCCCAATAAACCGTTGTACGTAGGCATAATATCCATTACAAGAAATTCCACCTCATAAGTTGTTGGACCAATACTTAGAGGAACATCAATCTTGCCTAACACTTCTCTTTTAGTCCCATCGAAAGCTCGAACCACACTTTGATAGGTTCTCATAAGCGTACTATCTAATGGAAGCTTCTTTAGAGTCACTAAGGGCATCACATTCAGAGCCGAACCATTATCAACCAAAACCCGGGACAACACATACCCTTTACACTTAACTGTGATATGCAAAGCCTTCTAACTACCAATCATTCCAGAAGGGATCTCATCCTCAGAAAAAGATAAAAAAATTATCAGCTTGTATATTGGAAACTAACCGATCCAAGGGCAACTCTTTCGGAACAAAAGTCTGGTTCAAAACCTTTAACAGAGCATTCCTATAGGCCTCTGAACTCAAAAGTAATGATAAAACAGAAATACGGGCAGGCAACTTGTGTAACTGTTCAACAACACTGTACTCATTGTGCTTCAGAAACTTCAAAAATTTCATTGCTTCACTCTCAGTTACAGGTTCATTGATAACAGGCTTATCATCTTCTATCTGCACATCAACCTTTTTCCCCTTATCAACCGTACCCTTCTTCTCAGACTCTTTAGGTGGATTAAGAGAATAACACCTACCACTTCTGGTAAAGTGTCCCACCTCATCTACTTCCTCATTCTCTTTTGTTACATTTTCCATCTGGCAATCATATTTCCAAGGGACTTGTTTATTATCCCGATATAGGAATGGAGATGGAGGTGTAATAACCACTTTCGGAGTTACCTTTTCAGGTAATCGATTATTGGGAGTAATAATTAGGGGATAACTAGCATTGTATACCCCTTTAGACGATCTTTCTGAAGCGCAAACTTTCGCTTCCTCTTCTTCAGTAATCTCTTTAAAGAACTCAATTTCTTTATTGTCCATCATGTCTTGTACCAAAGATAGGAAGTCAGGACATTGCTGAATACTGTGTCCTTCACTGTTATGATACTGGCATACCTCTCCACTGTTAAATTGTTCACCCATCAAACTGGGCTTCAACAATCCTACCTTAACCATCTGGCACCACACCCAACTCATGGGTGATACCACATTACTAACCATCCTTACAATTCTCTTTCTTTTCTCTTCAGTAATCGTGTTAACTCCTGCCCCTTCATGGCTTGGCAACGGATTCTGAGCTATATTCGGCTGCTCATTGTCACCAAAGTTGATGACATTCCTCATTCTTAAAGCTTGGACAACCTTCTTAAATGCAGTACAATTCTCAATGGAATGTCGGGATTCCCCACATGGTACTCACACTGAACACTAGCATCATACCATTTGGGAAAAAGAGGTTGTATTGGTGTCACGTGATACGGAGAAACCACATGTTGATCATACAAAATCTGAAACAATTCCTTATAAGTCATCGAGATGGGGTCAAATTGAGGCCTCTCTCTCCTCTGATCCCTTTCCCCTTGTCTATTGTCATTTTGTGTTGATGACCCTGCTCCTTGAGGATGGGAAACAGTGATGTTATTAGAATCGTACTGCCACACATTACTGACTTTGTTTTCTTTTTTCCTCGTTGGTGGCCTCTTACTAGACTCTCCTCCCTCGAGCTTTCCACTCTTAACCGCCATTTCAATCATTTCTCCCGTCGTAACTACATCAGCAAAACTTCGATAAGGATTACCGATAAGATGCGAGAAAAAATGAACCCTTAAGGTATTGACAAAAAGCATATTTATTTCTTCCTCTTCCAATGGTGGATGGACTTGCACTGCTACATCTCTCCATCTTTGAGCATATTGTCTAAAACTCTCGTTAGACTTCTTTTCCATTCCATGCAACATCATCCTGTTGGGCCTAACATCTTTCACATGTTTGTATTGCTCAAGAAAGGACTTAGCCAAGTCTTTCCACGATTTAATATCAACTCTACTCAGCTGGTTATACCACCGAATTACCGAACCAGTTAAGCTTTCCTAAAAGTAGTGTATCAACAATTGATTGTCCCCTATATATCCGGTCATCTTCCTACAGAACATCATGATATACGCAGAGGGACACTTGGTACCATCAAACTTCTCAAAGTTAGGAACCTTGAACTTTGGAGGAAATACCAAATCAGGAACTAGACTCAATTCTTTTGCGTCGAATCCATAGACACTGGTATCTTTCTTCATGGCTCTGACTTTTCTTTCTAACTGTTTCCATTTCTCTTCCAGCGGATTGTTTTGGTCCTTCTTAGCTTCTTCATCAAGGTCCGAAACTTGATGATATTGATGTTCTTCCTGATACGAACCAGATCCAGGTTGTACATTAATAGAAGTACCTACTGGATTAATGTGCACCTTCCTGACATGAACATGGGTCACTTGAACGTTCTGAGATTGTTCTGGGGTAAACCCTGGAGGATAAAGTGGGTCCTCAGTTACAGCTCCTGGTACAGGGCTTTTCCCATATATCAGATTTCTTCCTTCCAACATACTCGCAAACTTGGCAAACATCTCCTTTTGGGCATTCATCATATATTCTTGCATTTTCTTGATATTATCTTGTAACTCCAACTGAGCCTTCTCAATTTGGGCAAGTTTGTCCTCCATAACTTTCTTCTTGGTTCTGTAGGTATGCTTGGGATTTTCCAGTATTACTCTGTCACAGAGTCATTTTGTTATCGCTGATATTTATTAATGAATATGAAATATATGATTATGAATGAATAAAATGCGATGCAAAAATTTAAATGTATTAAAAAATGCATATGCAAAATGCAGGGTGTTGATCCTGGAACGACTCCTTAGAATAACTCTTTATATTAGAACGACGTTCAATTACAAAGTTGAAACATATCACAAATAAATCTGCACCATCTCTCCTATTTGTTGTATATGTGCTAGCAACTCCACAATCTTCTGGTTTTCTTTAGCCTCGAGATCCAGTTCTTCAGTCACATCAACAACTTCCTCAGATAGAATGACCAAATATTGAGCTATTCTCCGCACGTGTCCTAAGTAACAATCAATAAGGTCCTCTCTTTGCTTAACTCTCGTTTGAGCTCGCTCCCATCGAAAACGCCACCGTATATCCCCCTCATAAGGAACTATCGATAGCTCACTTGCTTGCCTCTGAAAATCTTGAACCATAGCTTCAAGCTCACTCACTTGTTTTTTTCAAACTCTCAACTTCCCCATGGCTTGAGCTATCTTCCCTACTTCGGTATTGTCGTAATGCAGTCTCTAAACTTGAAATCTTATCCTTCAACTTCTCATTCTGGGTTTGACTCTCTTGTAACCGCTGCTCTAAATAATCTTTTTCCTTCGAAAAAATCATAACTTGGTGTCTTCTTTGATTGAGCTCTTCTTGAGTCTCTTCGGCTACTCTTTTGAGGCTCGCCACCTCTTGCCTTAATTCGACATACTTACTTCGACCTAGAACCTATCTGAGCTTTTACCATTCGCTGATAAGTTGACTGAAGATCGTCAAAGTCTAGCCGAAGTTGCTTCTCCACTTTTTCAATTCGATCTGCTCTACTCTTCTGAATGTCAATCTCCAATCCCTTTTGATACACTTCATCTTCTAGCTTCTGTAAAGTCATTCTCCATTGTCTCCGTTCTGCTTCGAAATCGCACTTAGCTAACTCTAATGGAGATGGCACCACTCTCAACTGTTCCTCCATCGGCTGAATATTTTCAGGATTCACCATCGGGGTGTTGTCGTTTACTCGATCGCTTCTCCACTACTCGTACTCTTAGATAAATCGAGATCATAAGTGAATAGATTCACGCGACGAGTTTGCTTCTAGGCCTCAGCAACTCCTTTAACTTTACCCTTATACTGATCTTCTTTGAATGCAAAATCCGACCCTACCAAGTCTCATGTGGCTAGAATGAACTGCCTTAACACATACTACCTGGAAACTAATAGCGGTGCATACCTAACAAAACCCCATATACCTGGCAAAGGAACCCAATCTCGCTCTCCACATCGGTAAAGTATATTCGAAGAGACATTCCAAGAAGCTCGCCACAAAATATCACCATCTCTGATATCTTTGAAGATGTCCATCCATTTTTCTTCGGTGAAACCCCTAGGCCATTCTTTAGAAAGAAAATCCTTCAAAGGCGAAAACCCCTTTAGAAACACTCGTCCTGGTGCTCTTTCAACATGTTTGAAATGACTTAGAATCCACACTAGCAACAAAGGCGCACACCCTATAAAGCGTCCTTCTCCCTCGCGTCTACATGAACTCAAAGACCGAAAAGTCTCAGCTAAAATGGCTAGAACAGGATCCATATGCTTGTCTCATCTTTCAAACAGGTCAACGACTGATATGTCTACATATCCTAACACCTTTGGAAAAATAACGAGCCCATAAATCCCTAAAGCAAACAAGTCAAGCTTCTTTCTCTTATCAGGGTGATGATCATTTACTTCTTTCAAAGCAGCCCAAGAGATACACTCACTGTCTCCCTTCTTCTTAATGTTTCTGATTACCCAATCTTCACTCATTCCGGTCATCAATAGTAATTTCTTCTTAAATGAAGGAGTGACTGGCAGCTTGGTATATACTCTATCCATTTGGGACCTCGGACAACGGACCAAAGCTTTATACTCCTCTATTGTTGGTGTCAGATCCACCCTACCAAATGTGAAACAGCTATAAGCTAGATTCTAGAACTGCGCCAATTCTCTAAACAGATTTCAGTCAATAGGAACATCCAGAAGATAAGGAATATCGCCATACAACTGATAAAATATCTCCTTATCGGCTACTTCCCATCTTCCCCATACCTCTATTGGCTCACTCAGATCATTCTGACGTACGTTGATGTGAGTATAACCAAATAACTCCGACACGTATCCAGGCATCACATTGTCCCCATTGGTCAATTGTGACTGTTCTGACCACCTCAGAACATCCGCATTGTCCTCAACCTCTTTCTGAACCGTTTGTTCCATATTACTGGCCTTCTATATGGATATCGATCCCAAATCAACACCATGTAATGGACATTGCAATGCAAAGCAGAAAAGAAATAAAGCAAAGACAACAAAAGATCAGTTAGTAAACATAAAGCAATTAAGTCGAAATAATAATTTGTTCAAGAATCCTACCCTCACATGTTGGCTACCCAATCATGCTTTATCAGATCCTACCCAACATGATATCTACCCCCATGCTTTGTTATTCACAAAAAGAAATCCTAACCGCATGATATATAATTCGCATGCTTACTCAAAAAATAAACCTAACCGCATGATATCTAGTTCGCATGCATTTATTCGAAAAACGAAAATAAATGACTCAAAAAAGCTTTTCCTTGTGTACCCTCCTCAGGGATTCTTAAGGTTCGGGTTTGGTTCAACCTAAGTTCAGGCTCTACATTCACTATATGTCGGGTTAGGTTCTAAAGTAATAGGTTCTCGAATTGTCCTTGTCGGTGCCCCCTTGGGTTGTCGAACCCTCAATCCTGGCCCATCATAGGCTTTAGGGGATCGAGTTCAATTTTGAGGGAACGCACCTCCTTATGTCCATGCGGAGGTGATTACCATCACGAGGACCATAAGACGTGAGCTCCAGGAGCGATCCACTATCCCATGCGGAGGTAAAAACCACACGAGGTCATAGTCTATCACTCCTACTTAAATAGGACAGAGCGGGGTTTTAGCTCATGTCATGATAATGCAGTTGTGCAGTGTGTGAGGAAAAGCGAAAAAACAAACAAAAAAACACTCAAAATCAATTCCTAAAACAAACAATTATTCTGAAACCATTAGCAAACAGATTAGTACAACTATTTAATTGTCAATCGAATTAAATTAAAGAAATCAAATACAAACAAAACTTATTAAAAACCAAACAATGGATCAAAAACCAAATTAAAACGAATTTTTAATTTTCAATTGCAAAGACAATTAATTAATCGACTATCGGCCTGACTCTCTAAAAAAAAGTCCCCATCAGAGTCGTCAATCTGTCGAAACGATTTTTTCTTTAGAGTGAAAAGGTGAGATTTTAAAAATCACATTAATTCTTAATTATCCTCTTTCAATTGATTTTTAATTTAAAAACAAATGCGATTTAAAAGACCTCTCGTTTCAAAAAATTTTGGATTTCCTTTACGATAAAAAATGATTCAAAAGAGTCGCCACCAATCTTTGATTAGGGCGTGATTGGGCACCCAAAAATGTTTTGTTATTTTAAATAAAAACTAATTTTAATTAAAACAACAAATTAAGGTCTACGTTACCAAAATCTGAGTTCAGGAGTCGGTTACGTAATGGGAAAGATTAGCACCCCCACAACGCCCTAAAACGGCACCTAGTCATTTAATTAATGTCTTTACAATGAACTTTACAAATTCTAATTTAATTTGATTTTTGATCCCATAAAACAAAGATGTAAATTTAAAAACATTCAAAAGCACTCAAATAAATTAAATTAACATTACCGAGTCGTTTTAGAGAGATAAAGAGTGTTCGATTATTTACAAATATCGAGACCAGATCTTAAAAGCTATAACAACATTTTCTCGATGAATTTAAATAAACGAACACTTTCTTTTCTTTCGTTTCCAAATTTTAGGTGAATAATCGATTTTTATGTTTCACTTTCTGGATACACTTTTATTTTAAAATCATTAAAAGCGGACCTCAAATACGTATGACAACCCACTTAAAACAATTTTAAATTAAAAGTGTATTACCCTTAATCCAATTATGTATTATGTTGAGTTATGCAAATGAGGTTACCATGCGAATAGTGCAAAAAAGGATGTCATGCCAAAATTAATTAAACGACATTAAAAATATCATACAACATGACATACAAAAAATTATATACGAATTTAAAATTAAAAACTATAAACCATGCATATTAACGTATACTGTACACGTGTGACCTAAATATAAAAACAAAATCATAACATGCTAAACTATAAATTTTAAAAAGTGTATACATATTAAAATAATTACTAAATTTAAATATATACAAAATTGAGCATGTAAAATTCGAAATAAACAAGTGACCTAAATATAAAAAAAATAAAAAACATGATATGCTAAACTACAAATTTTAAAAAAAAAATGTATATACAAAAAAATGACCAAATTTAAATAAATATAAAATTCAGCATACAAATCAATAAATAAAAACAGGGACTTAAATAAAAAACACGCATAAATATAAAGTATTTAAACACAAATAACCCAAAAAATTACAACTAACACAAAAATTAGGAAAACTACGAAATCAGGACAACTACAAAATGGAAGAATTCGAAAGCAGTCCTGAATGTGACTAAAGTAAAATAAACGCTGAACCTATAAGGACCAAATAACATATCTACCTAAAGTCTCGGTGGCTGAAAATTAATTTACCCTAAACATTTAATATAAAACCTAATTTTTACCTAAACCTAAGCTAACTTACAAGCAAGAAAGTTCAGTCGCTCAAGCTCTCTACTCTCTATCTCTCTCGGCTACACATGGCACTCTTTCCCTCACCTTTGAACACCATTAAACCCACCATTTTGAGCCTTACCAGGTTAATCATATTTTTGCATTTCATTGTAAATTTATAGAATTGTCATTTTCCATGCCTTATATCAATTATCCATATTTCATAGCTTATGATTTTTATGCGTTTCGAACAGGTAAGAACCTTACAGAAATTTCTATTACTCGGTTCAGTTTCGAAAGGGGAGATGACCAACTTAAGCTCTAATGATAAACCGAACAGACAGGTAATGATCCTTTTTCCTATTTTAGTTTTACATAACAATTGCACACACACACACAAAGACAACAAAAACGAACTGGAAAATGAAAGGAATTGAGGAAGAATTCCTCAGAAAAATGTACCTTTGTTGCTTTATCTATTTTTGAATTATAAGATTACACAATTGTTTTCTTTCATATTCCGTTTACAGTGTGGAATTGCTGATAGTTAGCCTGGTTATTTTCTTATCCTCCTCTCGTGATAATTGATCTTTCTCGGTCTCTCCGTGTGAAATCTTTTCTGGTTCTTCCTCCTTCAGAAAATGGTCTCCGTTTTCCCTTTTTCTTTTGCGCGTGATGTCTATTTTTTTTAGTGATCCCCAAAAACTGACTCTGTACCATTTTCTAATTACCCCAATATCCTCCCACGATCAACAGTGCATTTCTCTCCCATAACCGCTTACTACCCGCCATAATCATTTTTATTTTGCATGGCTTCATGTGGACTAACAACTGCAATGATAATCCTGTTGTTTTTGGACTGATTTGGGATTCCAAATGGTTTGGGTACGGGTTGCAAGCGATTTTCTTATAAGCTCGGACAAAACGAGCATCTACAATCTTCATCTTCATCTTCACCATCGTCTTCAGTTCCACCTTCAGTCTTAGCCTTATATAGCAAATGAGAACCTTCAGGAAGTTTGTCGGGGTAAATCAGGAGATTGTGGACCAGCAAAGCAACGAGGACATTGTCGAGCTCAATTACCCTGTAGAGTCGACGGTCGTGAATAGAGAACGAGGAATACCTGTGGAAACCCTTGAATTTTGAATCCCTTCGTCTGCATTGTGATGAATGGAGAAACCAGTGAACTGATGCAAAGAGAAAAAAGAAAAAAGAGAAAAAGGGGGGAAACACGGCGTAAGGGGGAAGAAGCGGGAAATGTTGAAAATAATGGGGGAAATTAAAAGACGACTTTTAAAGATGACACACAATTAAAAGTGTACTCCTTGTTTTTGCAAAAATTTTAGATTATGACTATTAAATATGACACACATTATTGTAAATCATAAATCGTTCAGATTTTAAAAAGCATGACATTTTTGTTAGGACACACATTTTTTGTAAGTCATAAATTAGTGTGTGTCATCGTTCGTGTGTCATTAAAGGTATATTTTCTTGTAGTCCTAATTTCAGTTTAATTTTTTAATTGGTACATGCTGATGAAGATACACGAGGAAAAATAAATAAAAATATCAATAATGGGTTTGATTTAAATCAATATATTATTTTTTTATAGTTTAAACACTTTTATATTTTTAAAGTTAATTTTATTTTTATTAACACTTTTATAGTTTCACCCTGACTTGAAGTTATAAATTATATAACTCATCCTACCCCAAACTCAAAATTTCAAAAAAAGTCCCTATAAGATCGAGTCGAGACCCGTCGAGCTCAAGTATTTTGACCATACTTAAGTGTGAAACTCATCAAGATTAGGGTAACCACGACCATTCTAGCCGTAGGAACCTTTAAATATCTCAATTTCCAAATTAGCTAATTCACCTAACTTAACATGTTTATCTATTTTGATCTCCAGATAAATACTCAACAGAACACCCTAGATGAAAACTAGTAAGATCACATAATGATTTCTCCCTTTCTTGAGTGTTGTCTTCAGAATTCTTCATATTGGACAAAGTCTTTAACAATATCCTCTTGTTATTGTTTTTTCCTTGAAAAGTAAAAAATGTCTCAATAAAAATCCCTCATACTTCAATTAGTCGGAACTCGATCAAGACAGCGGGAGGAGAAAAGGGTTCCCAAACTTATATTAATATCCAAAATAATTCAAAGTTTACAGAAACAATAACAAAAAAAGGTAACAAGATCAAACCTAACCTTTTAACATAAAACAATATCCAAAGCTACTTCAAAACAAAATACCAAAAATGAAACTAACCCTAAAGAAAATAAACTAAGAAAACACTCGAGCCAAAGATCCACTTCAAACCACAAACACCGTTGGAACCACATTCCACAGCAACAAGACAATCACATTCAATGTTTAGACAAAAGATGAGGCCCGCATAAAATGAAAATAAATACGATATGAGTAATTTATTTTAGATATCATAATGATCGAACAAGAAAATATACAGAGACGAGTTCGAGCCTTGGAAGGTTTACAGCAATCATTATTCAAAGTTTTTATTAGGGGAGAGGACTATTTAGGAAAAATTACACTAGTGTTCATAGTTCGGAAGGGGCATATTATAGCATCATTTTTCACTGGCAATGTGGACAGTTTTGAATCATCTGAACCTGATTCGAAGGCGTTGGTCTAGCATAACATAAACATATCTCCCACAATTACATTGATCCATTGTTGTTATTTGTGTTGCAAGCAATCTTAGGTAAAGCTTTGGCAAGGTTTTGAACTTTACTTATAACCTGTAGAACCGTATAACTTTTTCCTGGAATAAATCTCATAATTGAATTAATCAAAGCAAATTAAGGATTTTGTAAAAAAATGTATAATCAATTATATTATGACATGTATAACAATATTCAAACCCAACTATTAAGGGCTAATTATACCAGACACCTCAAAATTTTCAAAATTATATTTAAATTTTAAATTGAACCCTAAATTATAAAATATTTTAATCAAGTCCTTAGATTATCTGTTTCATTTCAATCATGTCCTACTACCAGTGTAGCAATATGTTTGAGTGTTAAATGTCAACTCATATTTAAAATACATGGGTTGAATCATAAATATGTATACACATGATTCATGGATTGATCAAATTTAACCATATCAAAAGACAGAAAGTTTCATTAAAATTTGATAGGGTCATTTCTTTACAATCTCTACTTATTCTCAAATTCTAACATCTTATGCTATTGACTCAGAGACGGACGTAAAACTTATGCTATGAGAGTGAATTTATAAAATTTTAGAGGAAAACAAACTTATAAAATTTCAAGGCGATGAAAAAAAAGTATCAATAAAAAATATACATAAAAAATCTAAAATATAAGAGAATTTGAAAATTTCAAGAGCGCCCTCCTCGTTCTATCCCTATCTATTGCATGCTTTCATATATATATTTACATAAAACAGTTAAATTTATAAAGAATTTTGTTTACAACGTACCATATTATTAATGAATAAATTAATATGCACCTGCAAATCATAATTTGCAGGTCAATAGAACTGCAGATACGAGTTAACAACTAAGCAAATCCGTACGAGGCGCATCCACTAAAAGAACAAAAAGCAAACAGAAACCTAAACAAGTCAACATTATTTGAGAACATCACAAGACAATATAGTTGAGATAAAGTGCATATCAAGAGACCAAATCCCATTAAATCTTTCCGTTTTTGTTGTAGATCCCCATCCATCGTAGTGTTCAATATCAATTTGATGCACCTCCAACTGGCCAACGTATTATACGTTCCTCGTGCTCTTGTCTTCCATTTATCGGAACCAAGCTCTCGACATAAACAGAAATCTGCATTACTTCCCGATAGGAATGGATACCGAGATTTTTAAGCTCTCGTGTGGAGAGGTCAAAAAACATCAGTTCATGATCAGAGCTCTCAAGAAGCATGATAGGTTAAGAAAATCCACAAGAGTGTCTAAGCTGAATCCCAAGTATTTGGATTAACAAGCCATCATGCAATACCCACGTAGGAGTCATCAAGGAGTGCAATCGTGGGTCCACTAGCTGCTAAATAATATAACGTGTTTTAATTTTCTGTTATTATTATTAGTTATTATTTTATTTGTTTGTTTTCATTATCCTATTTTTTTAGAGACGTGGTACGATAACTAGGAAAAGTTGTTATTTGTCAATGTTATTTAAACTACTGGAAGTGAAGAAGAAAGGGATTTCAACCAAATTTTCTGTGGTTTGTTCTTACCCAAAGTAGAACGTAATAAAATTTCTAGAGCTTTGATCAAGACCTATCATAAAAAACAATTCGCCATTTTTCCAAAACCCCCAAAGGCCTATAAACTCCAGGAACAAATTCAACACTAAATTGTTTAGCCCATGAACCATTCATAACACATAAATCAAAAGACTTATCAGTTCCTCACTCGGGTAAAAAATAGCACCAAGCAATCCATTGAAATCCAAAATTTGGAAACAATATTGTTCTAAAGTTCCACCAAATTCAGGCAGTGGAAAAGTTAAAAACTTTTCATTAGCCATATCAAAAGAAAGAACAAGGTGATCAGAACCCAAAGTGTCTGCCAATAATAAAACCCATCGACATAACTATTAAACAAAAAAGAACTATAAGCAAGAACCCCAGGATATGGAATTTCCTTTCATGAATAGCTTTTAAGTGAGTATAAATCAACTTGATCGATCAGATGACTAAAATATCTCATGCCTTGATAATTAGCAACCAATCTTATAACTTTGAGGTCATTAGTTTGAGAATCATACTCAAAACCAAGGCAATAAAAACTAGTGTAATCTAATCTAGGAGGGCGCTGGACTGTGGATTGAGGAAGTGTAATACCCAAAAAATTTTGTTAGTGACCAAAATGAATAAATTGAAAGTTTAGTGGTTAAAGTATAAAATTTGGAAAGTTTATAAACCAAAGTGTAATTTTAGAAAGTTGTATAACCTGGTCCCATAAATGAATAGTTTACCCCCAAGATTTATGTTTTCGTGGGTTTCAGATTTTTCGTACAGAGTTTGTGTTAAAAGCTATGAAATGTGAAATTTTGAGAAAAAATCGGATAATCGATCGACTCGAAAATTCAGGAAATTTTGCTAGAAGACAAAGCAAGGGCAAAAATGTCTTTTCCATGCTTTAAATTTATAAGATTAAATGTGGACCATTGGATTTAAGTTAATTTCCATGTTAAATATTAGCCATTAGATTAAAAAGGACAAGATTGTAATTTTAAAACTTTATAAGGGCAAACTTTATAATGAAAAAGTTGTAAACTACTAACTTAATAATGAAAAAGTTGTAAACTACTAACTTCATGGATTAATTTCAGCCCTTGGATGATAAATTTGATATGTGGTATGATTAAGATCATTGGATTTTAAGTTCATAATAGTCATTTTGTACTAAAAATAATTTTAAATTCAATTAGGTTATAAAAATCTAAAAAGGACTAAAATTTAAAAAAAAATCCAAGAACTTTCTTGAATTTGTTTGATGCTACCGTGAGTTACAACAAAAGCAAGGTAAGTTTTAAAATTGATTTTTAAGCATTTTAAATTAGATTTAAGGTTAAGACATGAAATCCAATTTTGTTCTCCGTTGAATTTTCTTTTATTTGGTATCATTTTTTCATTGTTCATTCTTATAACCCTAAATTTATAAAAAGGTGGATGAAGGGGATGATGAAATTTGAGGTTTCAAGGCTTGAAAATGATGATATAGGTGTTATGATGCTGATTTTATGTTCCAAATATTGAAAAATCCATTAGTTTTCCTTTAGGGATCCATTTGGAAAAGATGAAAAGTTAAGAAGTTAATGTTCTGAATTGATTTTTATGTTATTTATGATGAAAATATTATGTTTTATACTTTAGCATGTTTATTCAAGCTTGAAATGAGGAAGAATGGTTCATTCCTAATAGTAACCAAAACGACACTTTAAGAAATATTTGAGAATTATATTCAAAGCTTGAATTTGATGAAGGCTATGGTATAAAATCACAATACATGTTTAGATTTGTTTTTTTATCTTGAATATACTTTGGAAAGTGATGGATTATATTAGGCCATATGGATTTCTTAAGAAAAAATTTATAGGAAATTCAAGTGGTCTCTTATTCAATTAGGCACTAGCATATTTGTGAATTTAACCTAGTTTTGGTCATGAAACATACCAGTATCTCACTTGTATTCCCACTGAGCTTTGTTCTCAAGTGGTCTTATGACATCATACAAAAGCTTTGAACACTATGAAAGAGCTTCCCTGAGCAGAAATCTGTGAAGAAACCACAGAAAAGGATGAATATTTGTCAAATGTTTTACAAATATTTGTGTAGAAGCCACATGAAAGGATGAATGTGTTGTCAAATGTTTTACAAACATCTGTGCATAAGCCACAACTGGATGAATGTGTTGTCAAATGTTTTACGAACCAATGATTATGGTGCTAAACCAATGTTGTGATCATAGGGTTTCCATTTGTTGATCCAAGATAAAGTATGTCTTCTTCAACCCCAAGGTTAGAAGTAAGAAATGATGAAGATTTCTTTCCATGAGAAAAGGAGCTGAAATTTTAACAAAAAGAAAATAGTGGAGCCAACTAAGATTGAATAATAGGTTGTTGTTAAGCATCTTGACATGATATGGTCTGAATGGTTTTGTTCGAGATCCAATTAGTTATGGAGACATGAAAGGAATTAGGTTAAATCCTCCTTATGATATGTTTCAAGAGTCAAATCAGAACAGACGTTGCTATCTTAATTAATCTTTGTTGAGTTTAGCATATCTATATTCTTCAAAGATGATAGATGCTCTTTTCAAAGATGAAAGCATTATTGGATTTCTACACAAGTTCAGATAAAGAAAACCAATTTTATCCAAGACAAAATGGGGCATCAAGGTCATAATTCTGATTATGACAAGAGTTTCATAAATGAAACATTTCTTCTGAGACTTTAATGAAACAAATAAGACACAAAGATGCAAGTGGATCAAATGGTTTATCAGAGATAACAGCTTGAAATGACATTTTGATTAAGTGAAGGAAGACTGAGTTCACCCCTTTGAAGTCACATGAAGATTGCATCAACATTTATGCATTCATAAAAACATCATTTGCATAAAAGAAAATGCATTACATTGATACATTTGATTGCATTCAAACATAAGGTTTTTTTCAGATATTCAAAGAAGATTCATGATGAAAAATACCTTACAAGAAGAAGGTAGAATTTAAAACCTCAAATGCATGAATTACACAAACATCTAAAGAATATATGGACGCAATCCATAGAATAAGCATTATTTTAAAATGGGGCATGTTACCCAATCAACAAGTTATTTTGAAAAATGAGAAAAAGATTTCCAAAGTTTCTCATTCAATCTTTTCTGAAAATGAAATTGTTGAATAGTAAGAAAATGATTTCCAAAGTTTTAGTAAACTATTTTCCAAATTTTTAAGTCCTACGGCCATCCATAAGACCTTCAGTGTAGGATGTTTTCAAACAACAATTTATCTCACTTGAGATTGTTTTCCTTAAAAGAAAATTTGTCTCGCTTGAGACAGTTTCACTCGAAACAACAATTTATCTCACTTGAGATTGTTTTTCTTAAAGCAAGATTCATCTCGCTTGAGGCAGTTTCACTAGAAACAGAAATTTCCATCACTCGATGGACCAACATTTCCAGAGGAAGTTCATAATGAGAAGAACTCATCTGAAGAGGAAGAAGAAGTTCATAATGAGAAGAACTTGTTCAACCTTTTGCATGACTCTATCATAGAAGGAGATAGATCGGCATCAACATTTCCAGAGAAGTTCATAATGAGAAGAACTCATCTGAAGAGGAAGAAGAAGTTCAAAATGAGAAGAACATCATCAACCTTTTGCTCGAATCCATCACACAATGGATCAACATTGCCAGGTAGAGTTCATAATGAGAAGAACTCATCTGAAGAGGAAGAAGAAGTTCATAATGAGAAGAACTTGTTCAACTTTTTACGCAAATCCATTACCCGATGGATTAACATTACTAGAAGGAGTTCATAATGAGAAGAACTCATCTGAAGATAAAGAAGAAGTTCATAATGAGAAGAACTAGTTCAACTTTTTGATAGATTACACCACTGAAAGAAAGGGATTGTCATTCCCAGTGGAAGAACTAGTCCAAAGACGAAGAAGAAATTCATAATGAGAATAACTTGTTCAACATTTCCATCTTAATCAAGAGAAGTCAAATGGACAAAAAATTTATTGTCTTTTCGTCTTTGGCATATTCTTGTTAACATAAGAATGAGCAAAGAGGGGCAGCTGTAGACACTAGTTTTTTATGTCCATTCATTTTTATTTTATTACTTTTATTATTATTATTATTAAATAAATATTTTAATAATTATTACATGCATGTTTTACAAATTCAGGAGGCCCAGATACAACTCCCGAAGCCCAATAACCCGAAGGCCCAAACGAGTTGGTCCAGACCCACTAGATTTGAGAAACCCTAACCCTTATAGGGTTTCCTAACACTTCCAGCCACCGCCGCTTCCAGAACATCCACGCGGCCGTCGCCTTTGCTACCACCGCACAGCCGACTCCTCCACTACCACGACGTCTCGTCGAAGACTCCAGAATCACCAGCTGCCCTTCCACGTTGAAGCCCTAAAGGTGAGTCACCACTATAGTTTGTTGACTCACTGAATCTCTTCTCTTTACCCAGATCAAAGGGAACACCATAGTGGCTATAAAGCCATCATCGAACACCTGCAAAAAAGTATACCACACGGTGACATCAACCATCGAGAGTAAGGACTAACACAACACCATTAACAGCAAGACAAAACGGAGAAGAACAAGGACTATAGCAATAGAAAAATAACAAGGAACCACAACAACCAACATCAACAACCGAAAGGAAAAACAAATGAGAGAAGAAACTCACCGAAGATTCCAAACGTCATAGGAGAACTAAAAATATCGAAGGTATATTTTTAGATTTAGGAAATTCCTGGGGTTTTTTGGGGAAACGGAGACCGGAATCGGCCTTAGAGTGTCAAGAGAGCTAGAGGTATAGTTGGCATGCCAAGAGTCGAGGGTCTACGCGGTCCTTCGGGATATATATGTATTCTTTGGAACATGTATGAGGTCTTTTGAGACACATATTTGGTCCTTAACATATGTATATGATTCTTAAGGAATTTTCTACGTGTTCCTTAGGGACATTTTATATGGCACTTCGGTGCAATTCTACGCGGCACTTCAGTGCAATTCTACATGGCACTTTGGTGCATTTATACGAGATGTGGTGACAGCATTAGTGCACAACCTCTAATGACTCATATATCAATAGTTCTCACATATGTACATGGGCTAATCAAGAGATAATAACAAATATATGTTGTGATATGATAAATTTTATAGCAAGGACATGATAAGGTATGGGTATAGTATATGATTAAGAAGGTTAAATATATGTGCTATGTGATTTAATGATAGGTGACTAATGATGATTCATATGTATGCATGTATTTCTTATTAGATAATCTGATATTATTTATATGATGATGTTTTTATTGCTTAGTTAATTGAATCATATGTTGAGTAAAAGAATAAATATAAGAGAATATAATTATAAGATATAAATGATAAGAATATTGATAGTGGAATAAGGTTAGAGATGAAAACAATGTGTGATATATATATATGTGTATAGTACGTTATATATAATGTTATATTGTTTTGATGTGGCATTATAAGATGATATGTTCATGCATGTGTAATTAGTTAGAGTTCTTTTATAAATTAATGCCTCACTAAGTCATAGACTTAGCGTGTAAGTGATTTACACATAGGTTTCAAGAAGAGTAAAGAGCGATGTGGAGTAAGACAGGTCAGCAACTCCTTACTAAAGGTCAGATCAAAAGAGAGGTGAATGATATGTATTTTAATATATAAAGTTTTAGTTGGCATGTATTCAAAAGAATATATTGTATAAGCTCTGAATGGTTTTGTAAACATTTTGAATAAGTTATATGTTATAAAAGTTTTAAATTACTCACTAATTTATACAAGTAAATGTTTTGAAAAGTCAATGTGACACCTCGGATCCGGATCCGGATCGGATACGGGTTGGGGGTGTTACAGGGTGTGTGCGTAATTTCCCTCAGGAGTAAACCCCGTTCGCAGTGCTCCAAGTTTGTAATCTTTACGATTTAGTCACTGCAATTAATTTCAATATGTTTTAAATTTTGTCTTTTAATTTTGTTTTATTTATAATTTAATCTTTGCCTGATTATTTATATATTTAGAGTAAATAATTGATTTAGTCCCTTATTATTTAATTAATATTTATTTTAACCTGATTAATTAATAAAGGATAAATTACACTATTGACATCTATATTTTATGATAATTCGAATTAGGCCATTAATTTATATATTTTACATTTTAATCCCTAATAGGTTGATCATTTTTATTTAATATGTTTTGCAATTTAATTTTATAATTTTAATTTCTTTTATTTTGATCATTATTTAATTGTAATTTTATTTTGTTTTTATTATTACTTTCGATATGTTTAAATTATTACTTTAATTATTATTTTATTAATATTTTCATATTAGTCATATAAATATATATATTTTTTAAAAAATAATAATATTTATTTATTTTTAAATATTAAGAAAGGACAATCTTAATATAACTAGATGTCCTATTTCGATAATTTTAAATAAATAAATATTGTATTTATGAAAAAAAAATATATATATAGTAATTTTAGTTCTATTCAAATTATTATATTTTATATTTATTTAATTTTAGTCATATTAATATATGTATATTAATAAGTATTATTTAATTAATTTCACCAATTAATTAAATAAATAATATTTATTTATTTATAATTACTAAGAAAATGCAGTCTTAAAATAACTATACGTCTTATTCTGGTACTTTAAAAATAAATAAATATCATGCTTATAAAAATATATATATTTACTTCATTATTTTTAGGAAATTTATGATATTCTTATTATTATTTATTTATTTATTAATATTAAAGAAAAGACAGTCTTAAAGCAACTAGATGTCTTTTTCTGATATTTTTAAATAAATAAATGTCCTATTTACAAAAGCCTATATATATATATATATATTTAATACTTTTTTCCTTAGAAATATTATATTGAATTTGAAATAACACGATCATAAATTAAATTTATATTTAAATTCTTAAATTCTATTATTAGAGACAATTTATAATCGACAGGGACCAATTTTGGGCGTTGTGGGAGTGCTAATCCTTCCCCAAATGTAACCGACCACGAATCCCTTTTTATTATTAAAAAGAATGAATTTTTGGTTAAACGCATACCAGTTTATCTTTTAACTGATGTTTTCTTAAAAACTCTTTTAAAAGATGATTTTTAGGTATTCGACCTACCTGACCCAAAAGACCGATGGCGACTCCCAAAACATTTCAATAAAAACTATTTATCCACATTATTTTTCCCGCCAAGTAAAATTTCGTGCCCGGACGAAAATCGGTTACGACAACATGTTTTATACAAAATTGTAAAATTTATCCGGAACTTTTCATAGTTTAAGAGCTTAAAGAAACAAAAGGAGACATAGTTAGGGATTTTTTAGCTTGAACTAAAAAACATTGATCCTGAGTCGCCTGATATATATATAGAAAGACATTTGAATGCTCACCCATTTTTTAGATTTATAAATTTTTTTAATACAAATACAACATAAAGATCGAAGCCTTTGACTATCCCACACCGAAGAGTTATTTTCGGTTCCTAGCAACTCACGTGAACTCATTACATTTACCTCTCAAATAATCAAAAGGTGGGCCATTATCTTGCCGTGACTACATCCACAACTGTAAAATATATGTTAACAAAAATAAGGAGTCGTGGAAGATTTTTGGTTAAGCCACATCCGAAACCTTTTATGTATTCACCAAGTTGAAGAAGAAGCGCAAGGAAAAAATATCGATTGAATCGCCAATTTGGGTATTTGGCAAGGTTAAAGAACAAATCATGTTATGGATTCAAACAGTAATCAAGTTGGGAAAAAGAAACTTTTTAGTTCTCAAGTTAAAACATTTCTATGATATCGAAAATGGACATTGGATGATGAATGAGTTTTCTCTTCTAAACGATGATCAATTACATTGTTTATATGATATTATTGTTTACGTTGTTAAAGTTATTAGCATTTACACTAAGTTATTCTTTCTATTTGGTTTGTTGATTTTTGTTTATAGGTTGAAGGTTGGGTGTTAAGTCGAATCTAAAAGAAAAAGAAAGAAAAAAAACCCTCCGACCATGATGAAGATGACCCCATTGTTAACCCTCTCAAAAGGACCCTCCCATCGGTTTACTATGCCGACGACAAAACTAGAGAGCTTTCAACGAGCAAGAGATTTTGCAATGAGCTTACAGAATGTCGTTGTGCATAGTTATCTACAGCCAACCCTTTCATTACATCAACAACAGCAGCAGTGAAACATACTAGGGTCAATGGGAGATGAGGTTTTTCATTCTCATCCTCAATATCATCTTCCAGGGCTCAACTGTGCCGAAGTCGAAGCTGCAGTGCATTGGACGAAATCATCAACATACCAGGTTCATGGCTTGTATTGAGCAAATAATGTAATGGGTTTTTTGTATTAATAAATTATTTGGACACTATTTTCCGCCTTCCGCTGTTTGAGTAGTAGCCTCTGAACTCTGATATAAGGGAGGATTTTAAGAAGACCTCTTTTTTCCCAAAAAGAACCACGTTTTAATTTATCTGCATTCCATAGATATTCTTAAAATCTTTAATCATTTTATTGTAATTATAACATTTTCTAGTAATATTTTAGTAACCAAGCCTGCCCGTTAATAAAAATGAATTCGTTTAACCATTTTTTTAATTCAATCAGATAATTTAATTAATAGAATAAACAACTATTAGCAGTAAAATACAAAGAGTTTAAACCCCAACACCAACTAAAACGTCTCACACCCAAGTCTCCAGTTAAAAAGCAAGGCTTAGAATCGATTTATACTACTAGATCCAGCTGAAACTCACACAAAACATAAAATTCTGCAAAACGCCTCCAAATCAAACTAGTTCCATCAACATAGTTTAAAGAAAGTATCATCTTGGATGGCTTTGGCCTCCCACAATCAAGGGCTGGTAGCTTTCTAGCTAGAAATTATAAGAGAGTTGTCAATGACCACATGCTGCAATTGGCTAAGTGAGAACCAAGCCTAATTCAGCGACCGGTGTTGATGAGGTTTGTTCAAGTTTATTGGCTTTCAATCAACCTTCCATTGCAGTCTCTCACCAAAGCTCTAATTCCTTCTACCTTCATCATCTCGTCAAAGGATGCATCAAATATAACTTAAGTAAATTCTGTAGTGGACAGCTCTAATTCCTGCTACCTTCATATTCTAATCTTTTTTTTTCTTCTTCTGGTATTATAATTCATGTTGATGTCATATTGTGTTAAAATTTAAAGGATCTGGTTTTTAATAAAGAAGCCATTTAACCAGCTTTCATTTCATCTCAGACCTGAACCAGAATGCAACTCAAGTTGCCACTTGTTTACAGTTTTCCTACTAGCAAAACAACTGCAGTTCCAGTACAAAATTGCAATGAAAGAAATTGTCATACATGGATTACTGCTAATAGCAAAAGCAATGCTTTTCTCTATTTTGGTGATTCTTTCAGCAGCTTAAAACTGGGAATGTACTTAGGATCATCGCACTGCATATGCTGATCCAATGGCTCTGGACTAGCTGCAAAAGAGTCGGAATTTCCAAAACAACATATGTTTTGGAGGAGATGGCTCTTCGATCAGCATCTCAGTCATTTTGTTCGATTCGGCATACCTTGGGGGACTCATAGGCTGTAACATAAGTAAAACCAGTATTCTTAATGCATATGCTAAAGCTACGAGACAGCTAAAATGATTTGAATGTTTTACCTCCAATATGTTTGACAATGAATATTCCTTTGCAGATGCTGAATGTTTGGAGAAATCTGAACAGAAAACATGCGTACAAAGGTGTGAGTATTCATTCATCAAATACTAACGCAAAGTAAACATATGAATGCCTAGCAAATTTCTTTACCATCTAATCCAAGAATCCGCAAAAATTCATTAGTGCTTATAGCTCTTTTCTGTGTTTTGATGCAATCTTCATGATTGTGCAGACACCCTTCCTCTGCAATATCTTCGAGTTGACATCGATCCTCGTCCGGATTACCCAACTTTGCCTTTTGGTTCTTCTTTGATGTTCCTTGCGAGTATGGCTTACCTGAGTTGGAAATGTCAGAGAGAGCTTTCCTGGCAGTTGCTTGCACTTTCTCAGCTTTATAGACACTCTTTGTTTTGCTTGAATCATGTGTGGGATTAAAGATACCAATCTCTTTCTCAATGAATGGAATGCTTTTGGCATTCTCCTTATTTGATGACTTCACTGAAATGGATAGATCACCAAGTGGTTTTCTTCCACCAGTACCAGCTTTCCTCTGTGCTTTAGAGACATTGGTCTTGCCTGATAGGAAGCATTTTCCATTATCAAACTCAACTTGAGAAACAAAATTAACAAAACCATCAACAGATCAGAAAGTGTTGAGAATAGTACCATTGAACCGAGCATTTAAATCCTGATTTTGAATCAAACCAACAGTACGTGTTGCCATTTTGGAAATTTGTTGATACAATCCACCAAACCAACAGTACCTGTGAGGTTCCAATACATAAGGAATCATACATATACGGGGGGAAATAAAATCAAACAAGCAATAGTGGAGAAAGAATGCTAAATCCTGCAGAATAACCTGAAGTATCTTTGAAAGGCTCTTTTTACATTAAAGCTTCATCTGAAGCACATGAAATCAAGAGTATTACTTAGTTCAAAATGAAAATTGCAAGTAAAATCCAAACTCAATTTGCAAAACCCAAAAATCTTTCGGTATCTAAGACAAATGTGGTGAACAGGATGGGACAAAAACCGAACTAACGTGATAATCACAAAGGAAAAGACAAACAAAGAAACTAGAATAATCATGTTCATACAGTTTAAAATGATCCATTTAGTCCTTTCTGTTCTAATGATGATACAGTCGAGGATTTCTTTAAGTTAGGAATTATATTTCCTCTCCGTGTTTTCCATTCACTACAAGCCCCGAGATCATCAAATCAGCCCCACAAAAGTAAACCCAGAAAGGGAGAAAAGAAACATAGGATACAACAAACTTACAGATCATTCTTGGAAAAAATTTTATTTCCTTTTTTCCATTCGTTTCTCAACAACAAAACAGAAATTCTTGTTTTCGTGTTTTTTTCCATGACAAATGCTTTAAATCGCCTTTGCATTCTCAGAATAAGTTTGGAAAACATAAAAATATATACTTTGATAAGTTTTCTTTCGGATAATACAGATCTTTCTTATCTGTGTTTCTTCCATTAAAATAAACGAAACATTGCTCAAGAAAAAATAACTTCATCAAGAAATTAAACACAAACAAAAACCCGCAAAAAGGGTATAGAGAAGAAACTCACAATGGGTTTTTGACGAGTCAATGCTTCTTGCTTTTTTATCACTGATTCAGGCGCTTTGCTTTGCTATTTGGATTTGTTTGTTATCTTCTTTGAAATATATTTCGAAAGACAGGAATTCCATATCCGCTTACAAGAAGAGGAGTGCAACGGTAACGTTTTCAGCTTTTACAAAAATACCCCTCCGTGGGCTTACAATTAAATAAGCTTCGGATTTCTCAATTGGGCCAAATTCGCTTTTGCAGAAAAATAAAGATGCTTATACTGTTGTTTCGGCTTTTGGTATAGTGATAAATTTAATCTATAATGTTTATTATTTTTTTAATTTGACCCTTATTTTTTATCTACTGTGACCTCAGTGGTAGAAGAATTATTGTTATTTCTTGAGGTATTGGGTTCGAGCACTAAGAATGCTAGGGGTGTGAGTGTTTAATGTCAAATAGTTGAGAGCTATCTTTGAACATATAGTATATTGCATTTACTCTCAAATTAATCAGAAAACAAATCCCCACCTAAATATTAGTGTAAATATATATTTCTCAGCATGCTCTTCTCTGGTATGGGTTATGTAGAGTACAATGATAGTGACCAAAAATATAGTTTCATATCTTATTCTTCGAAATATCTAAAATTTTATATTCTCTAACCAATTATGATTTTTATGTGATCATCAATATGTTCACGTGATCTACTAACTTTGACAATTAAGTCTATTTATATTGTTTATAGATAATCGTTATGACTTTACATTTGACACTGATATTAAGAATCAATATAAAATCATTTTGTCAAGATCGAGAGAAAGATTTGGATTATCCTTTTTTATTCATTTCTCTTATATTCCCTAGGGAACAAAAAACTTTAACACCGATTAATTATCATCTTACCATTGATTGCGATTCTCCATCTCAATTAGAAGAGATGAATATATTAATAGAGACAATTTATAATTAATGAGTACAATTTTGGGCGTTATAGGGGTGCTAATCATTCCCTAAACATAATCGACCACGAATCCCTTTTTACTAAAAAATTTTGATTATACGCAGATCAGTTTATCTTTTAAATTATGTTTTCTTAAAAACTATTTTAAAAGATTGTTTTTAGGTATTTGACATATCTAACCCAAAAAGGTCAATGGCGACTCCCAAAATATTGTTTTTCAAAATCATTTATTTATTTATTCACATTATTTTTCCGCCAAGTAAAAATTCGTGCCTGGACGAAAACTGGTTACGACAGCTTGGCGACTCCACTGGGGACTTGGTCAAGCTTTGAAATTAATTATAAATTGTCTCTATCAATTAAAAATTAAAAATTCATATTTATTTAATTTATAATTCTTTTCTTTCAAAATTTTTATTACTTATGATTTTTCATAATATTTATTATATATTCTTTTTTATTAATTCCTTTTTATTATTTTCATATATTTCTTTTTATTATTTTATTTGTTTGTCAGATGTTTGAATATTTCTCCTCACATACAACACTTGCATTGCATAACATAAGCTTTATAATCAAGCTTGTCCCTTTTAAGTGGGAGTGAAAGCGACGTCTTCGTGAGAATTTATTCTCCATGTCAGACCTAACAAGTAGCTTGGGGTTCATATGCTCTATGTCTTCGTGAGAATTTATTCTCCGTCTCAGGCATAGGAAAATGTGTCCCCTCGAATTGAACTCGATCCGTTTAAGTCTGTGATGGACTAGGATTGAGGGATTGGCAGCCTAAGGGGGCACCAACAAGGACAGTTCGAGTACCTTTACTCCTAGAACTGAAATCCTGCATATAATAAACCATAGAAATTCTCCTAATTTAAGACAATGTTGAAACTATGTTCGTAGGTGTACACAAAGGAGAAATAAGTTCTAGCTTTTAATTTATTCCTTTATCCTAAATAAATACCTACGAACTAGTAAGCATGCGATTAGGTTCATTTTTCCAAACAAAGCATGGAACTAGAAAGCATGTGGTTAGGATTTATACCATGATAGATATGATCTTTTCTTTCCATTAATTGGTACTAACCAATTTATTTTTTTCGTTTCTCATTTTTATTTTTCATACATTTTGGTTGCTCTAACTTGCTTATATTGATTTCTTTTGTTTGCATTGCATGATCATAGCATAACCAAAAGGTGTTGACTTGAAAGATTGTTCATCAAATTGGAAAGAATTCATAAATGGACAAAAAGTTTTATGATCAAACAAAATATGACGCAACCAAAGAAATACATCCTGAGGAACCTCCGAGGATCGAGGGGAGTTCTGCACACAAAGATCCGGTTATATTAATACCAAAAGTATTACACAAAGACCATGCCAGATTAATACCAAAAGCAACCTACAGTAAGAGCATCAGTCGATGCATTCAGAATAAATGAGGTTTTTATGAAGCTCAAGCATGTTATTTGAAGGATCAAAACAATAAATTGAGCACAGAAATGGAAACCATGCATGAAGATTTCCAGAAGATCAGTCAAGCCTTTCAAAATGTTGGCATAGGAAATACCCAGAAGAGTTGATAAAATGGGTCACCAAACTGAAAAAGAACTGCAACTTATATGAAGATCTGGTCCAAGAGCTTCTTGGACAGAAAGGTTCTCTTATAAGGGAAAATAAACAACTTCGAGAAGAGACACAGAAGATGAAGAAAAAAGAGAAGGTCATGGAAGAAGCTGCAATCCAGACAAGGAATATGGCCCATAAGCTGATAGATTAACTTGGCTTTAGAGAAGAAAATGGGAAAGTTATTCCACATATGTAAAGTTTTGTTGAAGTTAGGACTGAAAGATGTCCCCTATATGTAAAGTTTTGTTTGATGCACAGAAACTTTTGTGTTCAATGAAATCTGTTCTAAGATGATCACTTTTGAGTAAACACCTTTTCATACATGCATTTGCATTTTGCATCTTTACATTTTTTACGTTTGTATTTACATTTACATCTTTGCATAGCTACATCTATATTTTCAAACTTACATCATGCATTAAACATATTTAATTAAATAATAATGTTTATTTATTTTCAATATCAAAGAAAAAGGCAGTCTTAATATAATTGGATGTCCTATTCTGGTATTTTAAATAATTTACATTTACATTTTTGCATTTGCATCTTTGCATTTGTATTTTTATGTTTGTTTTTGTATTGCACAATTTGCATTCTTATTATTACATTCACATATTTACATTTGCATTTGGCATCTTTGCATTTTTATGTCATCATACATTAAAATATTCATTCATTAAAATAAGGATTTCAACCGAAGTGAGCTTGGTTCTTCCTTGTAGCAAGAATGCTTAGCACGACACAAGAAAAATGTCTAAAGAAACTGAGGATAGGCTAGCCAAATTTGAGATAGAGCAAAAAGAGAGGCATGAAGAATTGAGGAGCAAGTTGGCACAAATTGAAGCTAATATCACAAATTCTCATATCAATCTACTGAACAATATGAAAGAAATGATTGGGAAGCATTTGACTGCTGGAAAGAGTCTTGTTGAAAACTCCACAAATCCTCTGGGTGTTACACATGTTCACTTTCCTGAGCACACCTCTATACGTCAGGAAATTCAATCACCAGTTTACTTCGCTGTTAAGAACCCATAATATCAAGCTAGAGTTTCATTTTCCACTGATTGTCCTACTGATTCTTGGTTGAAGCCAAATGAATTTTGTACTGATAATGAGATCTCTGACCCAAATGAATTAGTTGAGAAGAAAAATTCCATCCAACAACTGGAAAATGTAGAAGAGGTGATAAAATCTAGAGAGACGGTTGAGTCATTTTATGGATTGGATGCCAAAAATCTAAGTTTGGTCCCAGACCTAGTTCTCCCACCAGAGTTCAAGGTTCCATATTTTGAGAAGTATAATGGGACCACATGCCCTTCATATCATATCACCATGTACTATCGTCGCATGACTGGCTATGTGGAAAATGAAAAGTTGTTGATCCACTGTTTCCATGACAGTTTATCTGGGTCTGCATCCAAATGGTATAATCAGCTAAAACGTACTCAAATACATTCTTGGAAAGACTTAGCTCAAGCCATTTTGGGTCAATACAAGCACATGGCTGATATGGCCCCTGATCGAACAATGTTGCAAAACATGAATATGATGTGCAATGAAAGCTTCCGACAATATTCATAATGATGGAGGGACGTTGCTTCTCAAGTGCATCCACCATTGACTGAATAGGAGTTCACTACTTTGTTCATTAGTACATTAAAATTTCCCCATATTAATCACATGATAGGAGTTGTCACTAATAATTTCTCTGACATCATCACGAGTGGAGAAATGATCAAAATGGATATCAAGAATGGCAAGATAAGAGGCTCTGACAATACTGACGTCGAGAAAGAATCTGAGGTTAATACAGTGAGGTCTTATTCAGTTAAACATGGTACCAAACGTTATGGAGTGAGCAAAAGGAAAACGAATGTGCAGGGTTCTCAATTTCCTCCTTTCCACTGTTCAAGTGAAAAATTACATTCAAAAATGCTCTCAGCCAGATTAATTACTCCACGACTTGTTCAACCACAGTGGCCTCTAAATGAAAATTAGACCTATAAGGAGGTTCCTTGGATAAATCAAACTGGAATTCCAAATTGTTCAACTAAGGTTCCTGGTAACCTTGAGGAAAATTCCAGGATCCTCTAGAGCAAGCCATTAAAAAATGCAAGATAAAAGAAGGGGTTAATGTTCAATGCTCAGAAATCGTTGCTTCAACAGAGACTAATATGCCCAAATCCTGCAAAGAATATCGGGCGCAAGAAAATGGGAAAAGAAATTAAAAGGCTCCCATGGATGTAATTCGAGATTGGCCCATAGGTCTAAGAAATAATGGGGCAGATATAACCCAGAAGACACCTCAGATACCTATATCAGATTTTCCAAAAATCAGTAAGGCAAGGGACAACTTAAGGAGTCTTGTTACTATTACCCCAGTCGTAGCTGCAATGAACATCCAGAACCCCCTCGATCACAGAAGAGCATTTAGTCATTCAGAACGATCAAAGAAAGTGATAATCTCTCGAGCAAGAAAAACTCTGAAGGTATTTCAAGAATGTATCTCAGATATGTACCCTCATTTGGTTAAAGGTCAATACATTACACCAAGATTGGTGAAAGTGTCACCAAAGCCTTATGCTCATTGCTATGATCAAAATAGCTTCTGTAATTTTCACTTGGGAGTATCTGGGCATTCAACAGGGAATTGTTGGTCATTGTTAAAAGAAATAGAGACGCTCGTTGACAAGGGAGTCTTGACACAAGAAATGATCAAAAAATGGGGGGGAAAATAAAGATGAAAATTCTGGGCCAAGTACACACCCAACATTAGAATACTGATAAAGCAAGATAAATAAACAAGTGGAAGTTTGTTATCTACCACTATAGTAGTTTCTATTTTCAGCATCTTGTTTGCACATGTTTTTGTTCCTTTCTCCACTTTTTGTACAATAAATAAATTTGTGTTGTTTGCAAGGTTATGAGCATTGAGTCAATTTTGCAATCCTCCAGTTCTTTGAATATCAACTGGATTAAAAAGCTCTTTATGATTAGAGTTATAATCTTTGACAGAATATCAGGATTGAAAACAAGGAAAACAAGGACCCTGACCTTACCTCAAAAGAAATATACCCAAAACACTATCCTATTACAAATATGAGATAACCTACTCCTATTGAAATGAATTGCAAAAAGGCTTGGTATTTACATATAAAGGTGTACAATGTGGGGCATCTTGTGTAACATTGCAAAAACTGACTAGAGTACTTTTCTATTAATGACGTTCGATGATGAACATAATTTTTACAAATAGGTAAATCTAGTTTAAGTCAGTTGCTTAGGTATTGAACTCTAACAAAGAGATTTTCTGAATTCCACCAAAACACCTAAACTATAACATGTTTTTCGTAACAAGCTTAAAGAAATTGGATTTGGATACCCATGTTATATTATTAAGCTTGAGTTATCCCCCTAGAGTAAATGGTTAATAACCCCGGCTTTATGGATAATATTCAACTAGTCTGTTATGCTCAAGTTATCCCTCTAGAGCAAATGGTTAACAGCCCCGGCTTTATGGATAATATTTAGCTAACCTATTATATTATTATATAAAACTGTCCCTCTAGAGCAAATGGTTAATCGCCCCGGCTTTATGGATAAGTTTCAATTAGCCTGATAAAGATGATTATATTATTATATACAATAAAGCTGAATTCAGCTAGCCAAAATGGAAAATATGTTAAGAGATAGACTAAGGATGTTAAGAAACACCTGTTATAGTCAACTTCACACGAGCACTCAGATATTTCATTTTTAGATTAATATTTTCGCACTGCTTTGGTTAGACTTTACAAAGCTTTCACAAATGAAATATTTCAGAGAACTGAAATGGAAGTATTCTAGAAGGTCTAGTAACCGTTATGCTAGATTGTGTCATTTTGTACGCATCCGGTTAAAATACCAAGTCCTTAAAGTGAGGCATGTGACAAAGTTCACAAAGAGCGAGAGAGGAGTGACATCTTCACTAAGATGTAACCATAGATAATAGGAAAGCCATCCTAAAACCAAACCAAATTTTGATACTTGTCAAAGATATATGATTCTCAAACATTAAAGAGTTGTTGATTCTTTTGATATTTTTTGAATTCATGCTTATGATTTAATTCTATTGTGAATCTGTGATAGGCAACATTTTACAAAATTCTTTCATTCTTCGATAAAGAAAGGAGGAAAAACATTTTCAAACAGGACAGTCTCAAATGAGGAAAGTCCTTGAAGAAAATTGTTGTTTATTCTGCCTCTATTGTAGAAAAAGCGATGCAGAATGATGAAGCATTTCACTTTCTTGAAAGTAAGTGGTCTAAGAAGCCAGAAAGTCTGAAGAATTGGACTTATAATGACGTTCTCTTGTGACATTATTAGCAATTCATCAAGAAAGATTATCACTTATCTCATGCTGAGGGCGTTAAGCATCACCAGACAAATTATTTTCCCCAGCCATCAATCCATGTCTCTAGCAGATCCTTCAATCACAGATCTATAAGTCCCATTAAGGTGTATTATGGGAATGAACATTTCCAACACCTGCACTCTGGTTATACCGTGATGTTGGCTCAATTCTTGATACATCATTGCTACTTCTTCCATGTCGATCATTTTCCTTGTCAGGATTATATCCATTATATCCTTCAGAAGATTGTTGAACTTGAATTTGAGAATTTATGGTACAAAATAAGACATTGGAACACATTCTACACTTGTATACCTTTTATATGGAGTAACATTGGTTACAAGATTCCAAAAGTAAAGATAACCAGTTTTACTATCAACTAAACCTTTACATGGTTCGGGAAGAGTGGAATATGGAGGTGTATATCTTGAATCAGCAGAAGAGGCAGTCACTGTAGTAGTCATTGTAAGAAAATGCACCAGCAAAAATCTTCTAGTTCATCCCGATGATGCTTATTGCTTCCAATAAGGTTGTTACACTGGATGCTACCAATAATAAGGTCGAACCTGCCAAATCTACTCATCAATTGCTCCAACCGATCATCATTCAGTTCTTGCGCATTTGTTCTCAAAAAGTATGCCAAGACAGTAGAAGGCAACCTCTGCATTACTGATTCCAGAGAAAAGAGACAGGACATTGATACCACCGGGGAACATATCTCTAGCAGATCCTCCTCCTCGTATATGGTTTTTAGGGAAACCTAGAAGCATTTCCACCTCATCAGGTTCAAGTGGAATAACATTATTCCTTCCAACCCATACCAGATTCCATTTTCAGTACTCATCAAGAACATACTTCTGGACACTCGAAGGTAGCTCATTGTCATAAGCCTCAAGAGCCTTAGGATCCTTTCTGTCAATTTGGCACTTCCTGTACATGTTCGTAAATAGTTCAACTTTGTTCTTGGATCCCAGGAAGGCCACCATTTTTTTGTCAATGGAAAAGCATCATGTATGGCGCGTGGAAGAAGCGGAATAAGAGGAAATCTGTTCTCAATTGGCAGATTATGAATATAGTTCCTTTTCCGTGCAGCAGCACAAAAAATACTTTGAATCTACAAATTCTGGCTCTACATCGTATAATTACCGTGACATTTCGGTCCAAACACCAACAGGAGAATGTATCACGTTCTCATAGTAGAAATAAGGAGGCTCCATAGCATCTTCTGGAAGTGTTTTTTGAGTTATCTGATCTGGTTCGGTAGGAACCTCAAAACCATTCATTGGGTTTGAAAGATGAACTGCATGATAATCTTCATTAAGAATCTTCTTTTCAAGCTTCCTCTGTTTCTTCCTTTTCCAAAAATTATAGCTTGAGTTTTTCCTTTTCTTGTAATTGGGATCATTGTATAATGGCTTCTTATCTTCTACCGGAAGAAGTGCGTCAGTAGCTTTAGCCATTTGAGCAGCACATATAAAATCTGTCAACTCTGCAATTGATGAATCATGACCACATCTCTCCATGGCTATTGAAGCTTTAGCCTCTAAGCATCCCATTTTCGTCAAGTATAACAGTTTATTCACCTCTTCAGAATCAGAATTCAGGATTTCCTCAATATCAGAAGAACTATCAATATCTGTGAAATCATCCTGAAAGATCGCTTCATAATCATATGAGTAGTTATCAGAATCAACATGTTGCATGGGTGAGGACTTTTCAAGAACTTGTACCACTGTATAGGTAGTCTTGCTATTGCATCAAAATAAGATTACTGTTCACATAAATTGGTTTCTCTCCCACAGAAAAATATATTCCAGAAATAACCTTCATTGAAAACAAGGTTCACTGTGTCGGCCTAGAATAAATTACCAAGCGATTTATACCACTCTGTCCGAATAGATCCCTCCAGATCCAAAAAAATGGTTAGCTCATTCAGAAGAGTGACATCAGAATGAAAGTATTCAAAGATAAACAGATTTGAGGCATGGATAAAGCCGCAAATACCCACAACAGTACATTGTCAAAATTGGACTTCGTGGGGATCATGATATTGACATCAAACAAACATTGAAAGCAAGCCTTACAGTTTATAAGGTTGGGGGCATTTTGATGGCCCAATTCAGACAGATCCATGCGGGACATCTTGAAAGCCCATTTCAACCAGAAATAGAATGGTGGGGCATTTTGAAGGCTCATAGTAATATGAATATTTGGGCATTCTTGGAGGCTCATATCAGCAAGAAGTAATGTTGAGCACACTTTTAACATCTGTATCAGCAAATGTTGGGGCATTTTAAAAGTTACTTCAGACAGATCCATGTGGGGCATTTTGAAGGCTCAGATTAACAAGAAGCAAATGATGGAGCACGCTGAAAGCCCATTTCAATCATAATCAGGAATATTGACACATTTTGAACGTTTGTATTAGCCAATGCTGAGGCATGCTGAAAGCCCCTTTCAATCAGAATCAAGAATGTTAATGTATTTTGAACGTTTGTATTAGCCAATGTTGGGGCATGCTGAAGATCCATATCATCTCATAGAAAGATCATTGACTTGAGCAAATATTTCCAATGAGATAGAAATATATGAAGAATGAAAATGGAGAAGCAATAACAGTCGAGCTGACTATACATAATTGCTTCGTTCATTAGGCAATTATATCAAGGTCTTGTTGTTGAACAAATATCTACTCGGCAAGTAGGGTTTCAAATACCCAATCTTCTTAACCTTGTGTCACATGATAGTATGTTCTTTGTTAAGCTACATCACGGTTGCATGAATAAAGATGGTCCCCAGGCAGACCATTCGATCCAGGGTTCAGTCCCTCAAAATCTCGGCTTTGAATTTTGTATTCTATGTGTCGGTGATGATTGAAAATATTTCTTTGAGATTCCTGGCAGTTAGTTTCAACCATACTGTTGGGGTTACGAAGTTGTTTTACACATCAGTTTTTATTTACTTGATGACATTGAAAATGGAAGCTCGACTTACGTATATTACCTTTATTCCCGTTGTTATTGGGGTTATCATTGCTAGCCAGGGTAAATTGAATTCTCATCTATTTGGTTTATCATGTTCTTTCATCTCCAGCAGTAAGAATTCCATGAACCTTCTTTTGTACATGGATCCTATAATTAATGTGTTTCTACTTTCTACAATGCTCATTATGGGAGAAAACGTGATCGATATCACACTTGCCTTGGTTAAGATGGTATCAAGATCAGTTGGTATCTCTTATTCAACTCGACACTAGCATATTTTGTAAATTTGACCAACTTTTTGGTCATGAAACACGCCAATATCTCACTTGTATTCCCACTGAATATTGTTCTCAAGTGGTCTTGTGACGTCATACAAAAGCTTTGAACACTATGTGAAGAGATTTATTGACCAAAAATCTGTACAGAAGCCACAACTGGATAAATGTATTGTCAAATATTTTACAAACATCTGGGTAGAAACCACAGGAAAGGATGAATGTGTTGACAAATGTTTTACTAGCATCTGAGTAGAAACCATATGAGATGATGAATATGTTGTCAAATGTTTTACAAACATCTGGGCAGAAACCACAGGAAAGGATGAATGTGTTGTCAAATGTTTTACTAGTATCTGAGTAGAAACCACATGAGATGATGAATGTGTTGTCAAATGTTTTACGAACCAGTAATTATGGGGCTGAACCAACGTTGTGATCATATGGTGTTTCCATTTATTGATCTGAAATGAAGTTTGTCTTCTTCAACACCAAGCTTTGAAGTGAGATATGATGAAGATTTCTTTCCACATAAGGGGATCTGAAATTTTAACAACAAGAAACTAGTGGATCAAACTGAGATTGAACAATAGGTTGTTGTTAAACATCTCAACATGATATGGTCTGAATGGCTTTGTTCGAGATATGATTAGATGTGGAGACATGAAAGGAATTAGGATAAATCCTCCTTATGATGTGTTTCAAGAGTCAAATCAGAACAGACTCTACTCTCCTAATTAATCCCTACTGAGTTAGGCATATCTATATCTACATTCTTCAAAGATGATAGATTCTCTCTTCAAAGATGATAGATTCTCTTTTCAACGATGAAAGCTTTATTGGATTTCTACACATGTCCAAGCAAAGAAAGTTGGTTTTATCCAATACAAAACGGGGCATCAAGGTCATAATTCTGATTACAGCCAAAGTCCCACAAATGAAACATTTTCTTCTGAGACTTTAATGCAAATGAAGCAAAGAAGACACAAAGATTACTATTCCAATGAAGACCGAGTTTGCCACTTTGAAGTCAAATAAAGATGAACTTAACATTCATGCATCATATTTAGACATTTGCAAAATAGGGGCATTTTCATTCATTTTATCCATGTTGAATATTTGACAGGAATTTCAAAGATTTGAATCCATTACTCAATGGATCAGCATTGCCAGTTAGAGTTCATAATGAGAAAAACTCATCTGAAGAATGAAGAAGAAATTCATAATGAGAAGAATTTGTTCAACCTTTTATCGACTTCATCATTCGATGGATCAACATTTCTAGAGAAAGTTCATAATGAGAAGAACTTATCTACAGAGGAAGAAGAAGTTCATAATGAGACGAACTTGTTCAACCTTTTGCTTTAATTTATCACCCGATGGATCAGCATTGCCAGTTAGAGTTCATAATGAGAAGAACTCATCTGAAGAAGGAAGAAGAAGTTCATAATAAGAAGAACTTGTTCAACCTTTGCATAACTCTATCGCAGAAGGAGATAGATCAGCATCAATATTTCCAGAAGTGTTCATAATGAGAAGAACTCATCTGAAGAAGGAGAAGAAGTTCATAATGAGAAGAATTTGTTCAACCTTGCCTTAATTCATCACATATTAAAGTTGAATTAACAACCCTTCTTTTGAAAATCAACATTTCCAGAAGGGGTTCATAATAAGAAGAACTCATCTGACGAAGAAGAAGTTCATAATGAGAAGAACTTGTTCAACTTTTTGTTAGATTACATCACAGAAGAAGATGAATTTTCATCCCCAGTGGAAAAGTTCATAATGAGAAGAACTAATCCCAAAGAAGAACTTGTTCAACAATGCCATCATAATCAAGTAATGGATAAAAAAACTTATTATCTTTTCATCTTTGCCCTATCTGGTTAACACAATAATGAGCAAAGAGGGGCAGTTGAAGATACTAATTTTTTCATCCATTTACTTTTATATTATTATTATTATTATTATTTTATTATTATTATTATTTTATAATTATATTATTATTAATATTAATATTAATATTATTATTATTATTATTATTATTTACATTACAGGCCCAAAACCGGACCAGCCCAATTACAAATCCCGGAGGCCCAACAGGAGAAACAGAAACCCAAGCCCAATAACAATCCTAAACCAGATTAGGGTTTATGCCTCATTCTAGCAACATCCATTTCTATCAACCATTAGATTTAATTAGATCCAACGGTCCCCAGATGCACCAGATGAAAACCCTAGGGTATGATACCCAAGGGCAACCACGTGGCCGCCGCTGCTTCCAGAAGCCATTGCTGATACTCCAGTGCCACGATGTCGGCCTCGCGAAGCATCCAGAATAGCCATGGAGCCACACACGTCGATGCTCTAGGGGTGAGTCACCGGAGTGGCTATAAAAGCCACCATCTCCTGCAAAGAAAAAAGAGGGGGCAAGAACGGAGAGAACAAAAATGACGAAGAACAGAGGGTGACAGAGACCAACAAAGCACGAACTAGAAACAAGCAAACATAACCACACAACATCAACAGAAACCAAAAACTAAGAGAAAACAGAGCGAGAAAGAGGGACTTACCACCGAGGAGAGCCCAATCATCGCCGGAGACATTGTTTCAACCGAGGTAAAAGCTTCGATTTTCCTAGATCTACGGAAATCTAAGGGGATTTAAGGAAAACAAAGGCAGTATTCAGCCTTAGGAGATCAAAACCTACGTTCTAGGGTAATTTGGGAGTTCCGGCCACCGTAAGCGGTGGCTGGTGGTGATGGTCGGTGCCGGAACACAGTTGCCGGCCTTTGGTCTCTCTCCGTTTTAGAGAAATGGCATAGAGAATTTCATCTCTTTCTTTTAGAGAGAGAGGAAATGAAAAATGAAGAAAGAATGGCCCAAGAGGGCCGGCTAAAGGGTTTAAATACCCTCTCCTAAACGACGTTGTTTTGGAGGAGGGTATTTCTGTAATTTCTCTTATGGGCAAACCCTTTCCGTAATACTCATACTTTTGTAACTTTGCAATTTCGTCACTAAAATCAAATTTTATACATTTTAATTCTTTCTTTTAATTTTGTTTTATTATAACTTAATCACCATATATATATGTTTATATATTTAAGGTAAAATAAGCAATTTAGCCCTTATAATTTTATTAATTAATATCTTAACCCCGAATAGTATATTTTAATTTGATGTCCAAATTTTATATAAGTTTATTTTAGTCACTAAATTAATAATTGGTAAAATAGCATGTTTAGCCCTTATAAGTTTAAATGATTAATTACTAATTAGGGTATTTAAGTTTTATATGTTACAATTTAACCACTACTTTCATTTAATTACAAGTTTTATTACTGTTTATATTTCAATATTATAATTTTAATTTCATTTATTTTAGTTATTATTTAAATATATTTTAATATGTTTATTTTCAATATATTTTATTAATATTATTATTATTATTATCATTATTACTTAGTCAAATTTTTAATATATTTTATTATTATTATTATTATTATTATTATTGTTATTATTATTATTTAGTCTTATAAATATTTATTTATTTATTTTATTTGTTTTCTATTAAAATCCTATTTATAAATTTAATTTTATATAAATCACTTTTAGGAAAAATAATCATATTTTAATATATATTTATTTTTCAATATTAAGAAATAACAGTCTTAAAATAACTGGATGTTTATTTTTTGATATTTTTAAATAAATATCTTACTTTTATAAAATATATATATTAATCTATTTTTAATTATTTTTAGATAAATGTTTATTAATATTTATTTATTTTTTGAATATTAAGAAAAGAGCTGTCTTAAAGCACTTAGAAGTCATTTTCTGATATTTTTAAATAAAATCTATATATATATATATATATATATATATATATATATATATATATATATATATATTAATAGATTTTCTTAAACTTACAGTAATAAATTTGAAATAACAGGATTATAAATTAAATATATCTTTGAATTTTGAAATTTCTAATAATAGAAACAATTTATAATTAATGAGTATCAATTTTGGGCGTTATAGCGGTGTTAATCCTTCCCTAAACGTAATCAACCTCGAATCCTTTTTTACTAAAAAATTTTGGTTATACGCAGATTAGTTTGTCTTTTAAATTATGTTTTCTTAAAAACTATTTTAAAAGATTGTTTTTAGGTATTTAACCTACCTAACTCAAAAAGATCAATGGCGACTCCCAAAATATTATTTTTCAAAATCATTTATTTATTCACATTATTTTTCCGTCAAGTAAAAATTCGTATCCGGACAAAAGCCGGTTACGACAACTACAAGCCCCAAGATCATCAAATCAGCCCCAAAAAAGTGAACCCAGAAAGGGAGAAAAGAAACATAGGATACAACAAACTTACAGATCATTCTTGGAAAAAAACTTATCTCCTTTTTTCCATTCGTTTCTCAACAACCAAACAGAAATTCCTGTTTTCGTGTTTTTTTCCATGACAAATACTTTAAATCGCCTTTGCATTCTCGGACTAAGTTTGGAAAACATAAAATATATACTTTGATAAGTTTTCTTTCCGATAAAACCGATCTTACTTATCTGTGCTTCTTCCATTAAAGCAAACGAAGCATTGCTCATGAAAAAATAACTTCATCAAGAAATTAAACACAAACAAAAACTCCTTAAAAAGGGTATAGAGAATAAACTCACAATGTGTTTTTGACGAGTCGATGCTTCTTGCTTTTGAATCACTGATTCAGGCGCTTTGCTTTGCTTTTTGGATTTGTTTGTTATCTTCTTTGAAATATATTTCGAAAGAGAAGAATTCCATATCTGCTTATAAGAAGAGGAGTTGCAACGGTAACTTTTCCGCTTTTACAAAAATACCCCTCCGTTGGCTTATAATTAAATAAGCTTCGGGTTTCTCAATTGGGCCAAATTCGCTTTTGCAGAAAAATAAAGATGCTTTTACTGTTGTTTCGGCTTTTGGTATAGTGATAAATTTAATCCATAATGTTTATTATTTTTTTAATTTGATCCTTATTTTTTTATTTATTGTGAACTTAGTGGTAAAAGAATTATTGTTATTCTTTGAGGTCTTAAGTTCAAACCCTAAGAAACTCAGGGGTGTAAGTTTTTAATGTCAAATGATTGAAATTTATCTTTGAACATATAATATATTGTATTTACCCCAAATTAATCAGAAAAAAAATCCCCACCTAAATATAGATGTAAATATATAATTCTCATCATGCTCTTCTCCGATATGGGTTTATGGAGAGTACAGTGATAGTGGCCAAAAATATAATTTCATATCTTATTCTTCGAAGTATCTACTATTTTATATTCTCTGACTAATTATGATTTTTATGTGATCATCGATATGTTCGTGTGATCTACTAACTTTGACAAATTAAATATATTCATCCTGTTTATAGATAGTTGTTATGACGTTACATTTGACAATGATATTAAGAATAAATATAAAATTATTTTATCAAGATCGAGACAGATTTAAATTCTCCCTTTTTATTCATTTTTCTTATATTCCTTTGAGAACAAAAAACTTTAATACCGATTAATTATCAAATGACCATCGATTGTGATTCTCCATATCAACTAGAAAAGATGAATCACTTAAAACCATCGTAAAGCATCAGTCATAACCAACTTTTTTATCATTCCCCAAAATTCATGTTGCAAGTAGTTAATGGATGTGTCAAATGCGTTCACCTGGTATTGTTCTCCACCACCAACCAATTTATGAACCTTATTCTTTCGTAAATATAATTCGTGACGGATGTGTTTTTTAGGATAAATCTACTTTAAATCTGAATTTCTTTAGGTTAATTATTTATTTTACTGATAGTGTCTTAAAAAGTTATATTATTAATACATACATATTCATCTTAAAAATATTTTGCACCTCCTTGAGCATTTATTTTCAAACTATGGAATACAATAAGAAATAATCAAAATCTTTTTATTTCTAGATAATATATATACACTTTATAAATGTAAATGTAACTATTTGAATTTAAAATCTCTAAAGAAAATCGTATTTTTTAATATAAAATTTTACGTTAAAATTTATTAATTAAATTTCATTATTATATGAATCAAAAAGTTTATAATGCAACTAGCTTAGTCAGATAACTCTCATGATATAATAAAATTTAACTAAATTAAAGTTTACGTGCCCGTATAATTATATATTTGTAATTATGATTTCATATACCTTTGTGAAATTATCTTGTATTTGTCCCTCACAAAAAAAAATTATCTTTCTTTGCTCGTGATTTTTATCGTTTAAGATTTTTCATGTAAAATTTATATATTTTGTTTGTAATTTTTTTTAATTTCCATTTATCATACCAAACCACTATCAATATATGAGGATTACTTGGTCCGATCAAAATAATGATAATATTGAAATATGATATTTCATTGTTAGATCACAACACTAGGTCAAATGCTAACTTTTAATCGTCTTTTCTTTTCCGCAACCAGATAATCCTACTCTAAATTGTTGTTTTGGTAAATGCCATGCTCTCGTTTAACCTACTTGTCTACCACTTCAATGAGTGTTGGCTCATAATCACTAGGAGCTACAAAGCCATGGAGGTTCATCACAGTTGCAGCCACGTTGGCGAGTCCACCGTCCAGAACATCGCTCCGGAACTTGACACCGGCTGCCAATCCCCGACCTCCTACTGCAATAGGCACCTAATTCACAATTTCCAAAATATGCATCACCAAATTGAGTTCAACTTTACACCCACAGAACAAGAAGAAAGATGTCGGAACTTACAGGGTGACAAGTATGAGAGGTGAGTATTTGGAGCTCCCCATTTTTATCATATAGAGGTTCCCCGGACTTTTTCCTCTTCACCATGTCCTCCGCGTTGCCATGGTCAGCAGTTACCACAAATATTCGACCAACTCGCTCTATGGCGTCAAGGATCATCTGCAGTCCAACAGAGTAAGAAAAGCTCTATTAAAAGTTCCGAGTAACGATGAAAGATTGAACTAGAGTCATCAAACCTTGAGAGCTTCATCAGCAGCCTTGCATCCCACAATTGTAGCCTGGATATCTCCTGTATGTCCCACCATGTCACCATTTGGTATGTTCACACGTACGTGGTCGAATTTGCGTCTCAAAATTGCATCTCTAGCCTTCTTCGCGAACTCCAATGCCTTCATCTTTGGTTGAACGTTGAATGTAATGCCAATATCACTAGGAATTTCCACATATTCTTCCAATTCAGGGAATGGAAATAGCCAGAGCGAATTCCATTCCAGAGAAAGTGACATGACCAAATTTGACAGTCTCACTGTTGATACAGGAACACTTCTTTGTTAAAGTGAGAAACATCAGTCATGGATTATAATGACTTGCTCTAAACATACCTGCAGGCAAAAATTCGGATACCGTTGTGCACCAAATATTCACCGGATGTTCTATCAATAAAGGGGGGAGAAACAAGGTAGTGACTTGGAAGCTTCAACTCGCCATTGTACTGAAACATACCCGCATATCGGATTTTAGGGTATCGTACACGATCGAATTTGTCAAAATCTTGGTATTCGAGTGCCTTAGCCAGCATAACCATTCGATCTGCACGGAAGTTGAAAGTAACAACAGCATCACCATCTACAATTGGACCGACAGCCTTGTTGTTTTCATCAACAACAACAAAGGGAGGTAAGTACTGATCATTTGCATTTTCCCTCAGTTTCTTTACAGCTTCAACAGCATTTGTGAACTTGTGTGGGGCTTCACCCAGAACTTGAGCATCCCATCCTCTTTTCACAACATCCCAGTCATTCTGCAAAAGATCATCTCACAAGAGCGAATAAACACCTCGAGTCAAGGGCCGAAAAAAGGTTAATAAAACACCGATTTCTCACCTCGTAGAGGTTCATTGTGACATACATGCGGCCTCCACCAGAAGCAATCCGAGCATCAACACCTTTCTCGCGTAAATTTGCAAGGTCATTCTCAAGAGTCTCCACAAAGCCTACACTCGAACCATCTGCAACTTCACGACCATCCGTGAGAATGTGAACTCGAATCCTTTTAGCACCATGCTCACTAGCTCCCTTCAGTAACAACTGCATACATATTGGAAATGAATTATCATGAACATCCAAAAGGTAGGAGCCTGTCCTGAATCACCAAAATTACCTGCAACTGATCAAGTCGGGAGTGAACACCACCATCGCTAAGTAATCCGATCAGGTGTAGAGTTCCCTTTTCAAAAGATTCATTTATATACTTAAATCCTTCTCATAAATTTTACAAGATGCAAGAGCAAGATCAACAAGCTTAGCCCTGCAGTTACAAATGAATACTATTTGCATTAAAAGGGACAGTGTCGGTTCGCACGCACGCACACTCACGCAGAAAAGGAGAGTAAAATCGAGAAAGGAAGCATACCCTTGAGCGAAAATGCGTCCAGTACCAAGAGCATTGTGACCAACTTCACTGTTTCCCATGTCATCGTCCGTTGGAAGCCCTACAGCGGTTCCATGAGCCCTGATTAATCTCCATTTCTCGGGGGCACCCTGCCAACATGATAAATTCCATTCAAATTATGGCATACATGATTCTTTTATGAAACAAAAACACTGTAATAACGTCCAAATGGTAATCAACATTCCTCTGCAGCGCATACATGCATTATCAATAATTAAGAAAGATTCTAAACACATACTCTAGACTAATAAAAAAAATTGAAAGATAAATAAATATATGATTCTTACATTATGCCATTATGGCATGCATGATTCTTTTATGAAACAAAAACAATGTATCCTAAGTTCCCAACCCATATATAATATAATATATATATATATATATATATATGAAAGCTAATAATATTTATTTATCTTAGTAAAATATATTAAAAATAATTTAATTAAAATTATTACTATACCAATAAAACTAAATTACTATTATAACCTTATGAATCTATACTTTTATTTTATACTTCAATTTTTCTCACTTTCTCAATTGAGTTAAATAACACCATATTGAATTAGACACCTGAAAAAATATAAAATTCTATCATACTCAATTCAGAAGTGAAAATAATTAAATTAGTAAAATTTGTTAAAAATTTATTAAAAATTTAAAATAATTATTTATTAATATAAAATAAATTAGTATCATTATAATCTTATTTAAAAACTATTATTAGAATATAAATGATAAAATAATTCTAAAATTATTAATAATAAATCTAAAATATTATTAAAATATAAATAATAAATTAGTTTTAAATTTTTCATAAAAATAGTTCAGTTTTTAATAGGGATTGATTCAGGGGAGCGAACACCTTAAAAATTTTAAATTCATTATTTTCTATCGGTAATCTATTTTCATCTCCTCTCCATTCTCCATCTAAAATTTTAGAAGTTCATCTCTTAATATAAAATTTGAGGTCAGTATTAATTTTAAAAAAATGAATGATTAAAACGTTAATACTTCCTCTGTCTCATTAAAATTGTACTTAATTTTATTAAACTGTGAGCACACATATATTAAATATTTAAAAAAAATTAAATTTTATAAAAATATATTTTTCAAAGGATAAATTACATTATTCCTTAGTAAATTATACATCTCTTCTATTTTACCAACTATACTTTTAATTTTTTTAATTTACTCATTGAACTTTCGAATTGCTCATGTTTTAATCACTCTGAATTATTTTATTATATTTATATGATGTGACATTTTTTTATTATTATTTAATATAAAATAAAAATATGTGGTGGTTGGATGCCATCGTCGAATGTTGTCGAACACCGTAGATGGTGCTCGTTCAGTCTCAAATTTTATGAGTCAGTTCGTCACGACACTCTGAGTCCAAATCCACCCCTATTTTGTCGGAATTTACTATTAAGTCTACGAATTTAAGATCGAAAATGAGAAAACTAAAACGTTTTAGTCGAGATTCATGAATTTTTTGACCTTTTTTTGTGAAACAATCACCAGATTTGGACTTAGGAAGTGGAGACGAACAAGACCTATGAAATTTGTAACCGAACAACTATCATCTACGGTGTTCGACGGTAGTCGGCGTCTGATATCCTTTTATTTTTATTTTATATTTTCAATTATTTTAAATTAAATAATGATAAAAAGGTCATGTCATACATAAATAATAATAAAATAATTCAGAGATATCAAAACAAGAGCAACTTAAAAGTTCAATGAGTAAATTAGAAAAATTGAAAGCGGTGAGTAAAATAGGAGAGATAGTATAATTCAATGAGAAATAGTTTGATTTAAAATTTTTAAAATATATATTTTTTTATAATTTTATCAATAATAAAGAGTTAAAATTAAAAAATTAAAAAAATAAATAAGGGACCATTTTAATAAATCGGAGATATAGTATTTAAAATTCAAATGATCAAACTGTTAAGTGCTCTTTATAGGTTAAAATGACTAATTTAAAAAATCTCTTACCAAAACGTTAACACCCTACATATTGAGTGAATATTTAGATAGTTAACCTAAAATATACTTATTGATGGAGTAAAAATTGAATACCAACTTGGAACGTGCTTTAAGGCTAAGCTATTGTTTATATAGAAGCAGGAAACAAGCAGGAAACAAGCAGGAAGCCGGGGAGCGGGAAAGAACAATCTCAAACTTAAATAAATAAATAAAATTTCAACTTCGGGAACAAGATTAGCCAAAGCGAATAAATCTGAGAAAATCCAATATTTTGACATTGAATTCTTAAAAGAAAAAGAACCTGTTTGAGGGAATCCATGGTGGGAGTTTGAGCAAGATAGATGCAATTGTATTGATCGGGTTTGTTCTCTCCCCACCCATCCAGAACGGCGACGGCGATGTTCTTACCCTTTGGAAGCTTTGGATGATCCTCCAATTTCCACCCTGAACTCCCCATTGCTTTCTACTTTTTGGCTGCAACTGACCAAACGTTCGATTATATAAGAAGAAGAAAATTCGAGACATCAGGCGAGAACCATCTGGGTTTTTTACTAACATACCAATCAACTGATGGCTTAGCCCGGCATCCCTTTTTTTTTTTTTTACTTCAACAGGCAGGTCTAGAAAGTGTAGACGTGTAATCTCCCGAATGTGTTTTTCATTTTTTAAAAAAATTATTTTTTTATTTAAGAGTTAATTGCATCATATATCCCCAAACTATAACTCTCATTTCAAATCGATCCTTAAACTTTAAACATTTGAATTTTATCCCTAAACTTTGACTCTCATTCTAAATTAATCCTTCAACTTTTGAACATTCTAATTTCATCCTCAAAAGTATAACTCTCATTCTAAATTGGTCTCCAAACTTTTGAATCATCCAATTTCATCCCCAAATTCATCCAATTATGTAATTAATTTCAACCACTATTTAATTTATTTTTCAGACATATAATAATATAATTTGGCCAAGTGATTTTATTAACAAGGGATATAATTAGTATATACATAGAAATTTGGATGAAATTAAAATGATCAAAAAGTTTGGGAACAAATTTGAAATGAAGATCACAATTTGGGGAATAAACTAAAATGTTCAAAAGATTGAAGATCAATCTAGAATAATAGTCATACTTTAGAGATTAAATTAGAATATTTAAAAAGTTTATAGATCAATTTAGAATGAGAATCATAATTGAAGGATATATGATGCAATCAACTCTTTTTACTTAATGATAAAATATTTATATAATTCTTCAATTATAAGATATTCGCCCCTCAATAATAAAAACTCATAAAATGATCACTTAATTTTTACAATTAAGACTACTCAATGAGTAGAATGGTCAACTTTTACTTAAAAACCTTTCTCAATATGCAACTAGTTATACAAGTGCCCTTTGGTTGAAGGTAGATGTACAAAGCAGAGCTTGTTTGGTATAAGAAATTACACGCCAAAATACAAGAAATAACATTTCTACGCCTCTAGAGCATTAATTCCTCACCTTTTTTTATCAACAAAACAAAATATAAATTAGTAAAAGGTTTAGGTAGCCAAGTGACTGGGAGAGTTGTTAAACATACTGTGCCACATATATGCCTTGGATAGCACAAGTTCTTGATATGTCCAGTTGTGTGTTGGAAGGTGTTGAAGGAACATCACCAATTCCTGGAAATCAAGCTTCCTAAGATTGTCCGACCACTGAAATTTTCAAACAATTTCATCATCGATTACCTTCTGTAATCAACAAATTCATAATCCTAACAACCCAAAGAAAAGAACAAAAAGAATGCAGTCATAGAAACCCTGCAAAACAAGCATCAATCCATTTAAATAGACTCTGTTGGAGATAAATCAAGTTCTTATACACCTGAAGAAAGCCGTACAAGATGCTTGCTTTCAGTCTCAATGTCACTGATTCAAGTCCAACGCCTTCACTTTCGACATTCATTATGTTTTCAACCAAAGAAATAGTCATTCATTTTCTTTCGAGCAAGAAAAGGCATAAGTGAAGAAGAAAAAGAAGACGCATCTTTTCATTTGAACAATTACTGAAGCTATATCTCCTAAAGATTCCAGAAATGCATGCAGTCTAAGATGAAGTGGATTATATTAGTAGAAAGGAAGTTGAAGCACAGCTCACCGTTAAAAGAAAACTGGCAAATATGTACAGTGTACACAAGAAAATCAGGGAGTGCATCACCTTCAGCAAGATACGTATCCCATAGACGGGTAACTAGATTAAAAGGAATCTGTTAAACCAAAATAATTAAAGTTAAATAAGTCACAAGAAAAATTAAAAGTATGACCAGTTTGTCAATCAAACATAAAAAGTAGCAAAATGCAGGATACTTGGACATTTAAGTAATGGATCGGATGGTAGGATTAAACTTTTACCTCGCGTATCAGTAGACAGTTGAACCAGCGAAAAGCAAATTGAAGAAATTCAAGTCCTTGGTCCTCCACATGTCTAGAAACAGGTTCTTGTACAAGTTAAAAAAACAAAGTGGTTAACATGAGAAAGAAATTCGAGCATACAAAAAGGAAACAAAATTTTAAGTTATGTTATTCCAACTCTTCATCTTTCATGAAGTACTAGCATCTGATGCATCCACGGACGTGGATAAGGAAAAACTTAAAAAAAAATAAAAGATCTGAAGATTTGCATGTCAAACAGACACGTATCTGGCACTCATACCAAGTCCAGGTAACAGATTTTAAGTAAATAAAAGAAGCACACGACATAAAGACGTGCACAAGAAAATGTCAATACTAAAACGTTTTCCCCCTCTATATCAGTAAGAAAATTGGGAAATGAAGGCTTAAATTTCCTACATGAAGAAAAAACTTATACGTAGCAAACTCTTGTGAGCTTTAGCTCTCTATATAACAATCACTAAAATATATGCACAAAAATGAAGGCTTAAACTTCCTACATGAAGAAAAAGCTGGTTGAATTCATGAATAAAAAAGAATGCCAGGGAGAGAGCTGACTGACCCTAAAAAGTTTACCGTCAATTCACCGAACCAATTCCTTCAGCTTGAATACAAGCCTCTGAATTCCTGGTTGAGAAAAAGTGTAATGGTCTTGCATGCCATCGAGCAACTGTGACAAGCACCAATAACAGTCGGCTTCTATGTTGGAGATATTTGCCGAAGATATATCAGACATTGACCAAGTACTCTGATAAGAACACAACCAGAAAGGGTGTAACTAGATCATTTATCCCCTGCACATATCCACTTGCAGGATGCCGAATGGCCCTATACATGAAGTTGGGAAAAAAAACATTACTCCAAAACAAAGCATGATATCTCAGCATCTTAATTGCAAACGTTAGTGTTATAAGAAGCCATCAATAAATTTGAATTCACCAATGTAAATAATACCTTACCATGTATAAAGAATGCGCTCCAAGGATTTCTGAATTTGTGGTTGCTGAAAGAAGGCAACATCAGGTACAGTTCTAGGACAATCAACAGCAATCTAACAAACAGGATAAGGGCAATTGTTGATAATTGGGCATAGAAGACTAAAATTTGAATTCAGTATGAGCTAAAGGTACCTAGCGAAGCATATTGATCTCATCATCTGAACGTTCAGTATCTGGAATGTCATAAAATTGAGCAACACAATCCAGATATTCAATGCGTTTCCTCCTCATGACTCCCTCACTTCTATCTGAATTTGGTGGTGCATATCCCTGTTGTCAGTTCATACTTTAATTTCAATCAAGCAACCAAAATTTAATAAAAATAACCATGTCCCTTAAATAACTCATTTGTTAAGCCTGAATAAAAAATATTAGACATATAAGTTCTTCGATGCATGCTCTAAACAGCGGCCTGATTGGTTTCACCAATTGGAATAAAAAGCTAAAAAGACTATAAAACAAATACAAAACCATCAATCTTAGGAGACATTGCATACTGGAATGACAAACTAAAACCTATTCCTAAAAAGGAAACATCTGACACTAAAAGCGGCCTACTATCTTCAGATAATGGGGTGGTTTTGTAGCAGCAGTAAATCAATAGACTTAGGGCTGAACAGACAAGAAAGAAGATGGAGTTCTCTAAATGTGGGGTAGGGTTATGAAAACCTCTAGTCTGTCTAAAGCTGCCGTGATTAGGATTTAGGAAATCTGTCAGAAAAAGCTAGGGTTATGAAAACCTCTAATCTTAATTCCATTTCCCACCTCACTGTTGCTTTCTTTGAGCCGCCTCCACTATTGATTTGAATCTCTCTTCTCTCCCGAATCTCAGTCCTTTCCAGCACCCGACCCAAACTTGAAAAGCATAAAAACTAATGGGAAATATAAACACCAAAGCAGTATTTTGTTTCTTTCAAACATGATTGAAGATATGTAATTTCATATCTTATTGGTACTAGTAATGCCTGAGTTTAATTGTTTAAATGCATCAGGAACCAGATTTGTTCACAGTATAAATTGTTGTGACTGTTTCAAGAAAGGGAACAGTTTTAAGCATGTTTTAGCAATATAAACACCATAATGGTTCAAAACTTCCAAAAGAAAGGAGAGTGCACTTTAGGAGCTCATACATATTTAGATTTAGCATAATATATTACAGGCGGGCCTAAAGTTTTCATTAACTTGTACAAAACTACACATATGTTACTATCAACATGCTACCACAAACTTTATATATCTTAAGGTCACCATGCGATCTCCAATTGACAACAAACAAGCAGGCAGAAACTTCTGAATTGGGTTTTCTACTATACAAGCACTATACCAAAAATCAAATAGAAAAAAAATTCAGAAGAAAATTGATTTAAAAGCTCTATTTTTGGGCTAGACAAAGCAGCTCGTAAAGCCTACTTATATAACATTTTTAGAATGGCTCCGGTAACACCTGGTACAAGTTTCAGAAGAGTAAAATAGACTGTAATTAATAGATAAATCATCAACGAAATAGACATAGTACCTATTACGACCATTTGCCCTGAGAGCGCTTTAGTGAACTTCAAAAGCCTTGCAGAATCTGTAGATCTTGCACCCATTGCAGACTTGACTTCTCTAGCAGCATGCTCAATGTTCGAGGCTGAAGATCTTAACTGATTAACAGTTATATCAATATCTGAGATATCTGTATTTCTGACCCCTCCCTATATGTAACGAAAGTTTTCTGATTAACAATATTAGTGACTTTTGAAGAATTAAAAAAACGCACTATTGATACGATAATTATTTTGGTACTGTAGTAATAGAATAACTATTCGACACAGTATATATTCACTCTCAATATCACCTGGATGTATTTTTCCACATCATTACTTCTGCTGGCGTCATTTTGAGAATAACTTCTTTGATATTGTTTCTGTAAGCCTGAATTGCCCGATGATTCCGACCTTCTGGTAAATAATACTTTACCAGGAATGCTGCGACCCTTAAGTAACCTTAATAAAAGGCACAATAGAAAATTATTAGTTGCACTTAACACAATAATTTGAGATAAGTAACCTCATGAAATAAACAAAAATTGGGTGAACACAGACATAACATTGGACTAGTACTTATTCATGGTTCGAAATAGACAAAAATGGTAAACACAGTAATTGCATTTCCATTCAAAATAAAAGGCAGAAAACAACAATAATTTCCTAAAACTCATAAAAGCCACATGGAGGACCTAACATAGTGAGATAACAAGACAAGCCAACCTTACTAAAGAGGAAATTGTTTTTGTTCATCCTCTTTATGGTTTACACTCAGGAGAAATTTCATTAAGCAGATCAACATTGCAGCCATGTTATCATTGATCTTTAGCCAGATTGTATCAAGAAATCCAAACTCTTTAGTCAGCACATCAAAACACATAGTAACATCCTTTATAAACACATAGCTAAATGATATGGAATAACCTCATTTTAATCCTAGAAATTCCTATGCTTCTCCAAACACAATCCCATAATCAACTAATAACATAAACCAAAATAAAGGGATTCAGAGGGGGGAAAGATCTTAAACACAAGAGAACCATCTTCTATGATAAATAGAGACTGGGCTTGTGCAATCAAGAAGAGCTTGAGGGATCTAAATTGAATTATCAAAAGGGTCCTTAAATCTAAGTGCAAAATCCAACAATTTAAGCCCAATAAAAATAAATCAAAAGTTGTGGGAAATCAAAGTTTCTCCTCGAAAAGGAAAATTCTTCCACGTGACTGGATAACTGGAATTTAAATTCGAAAGATCCGAACATATTTCTCAAAAGGGTATCTAAATCCAATGGCAGAAAAAAAAAACACAAGTAGGAGAATCCAGATTCAAAACAAAGAGAAAATAGAAAACAGAGAAAGAAAGAGGGAATATAGTTAAAAAGGAGTTACTCTTGGACACTTCTGAGGGTTTGGCTGAATCTGGAATCAAGGCTTTCTTTCTTAGGCTGACCACCTTCTCCGTGGGTGTTGCTGTTCATGGTTCTGTTGTTATGGAAAGAGCATGCTCTGATTTTTATTTTATTTTTTCTCTTTTGGATTCCTTGTCTGTGGCTCTCTTCTTTCACTTTTACTACTAATTCTTCTTGTTCGATGCTCCTTTTTCCTCTTTGAATCCCAATGTTTTTACCTAACAAAGTTGTGTATTCGGTTCGGTTCGATTCGATTTTTTACCAAAAATTGAATCGAATCAAAATAAACGGTTTTTTAAAATTTAAATCGAAATCGAATGGTTAAAAAATTGAAAAAAATCGAAATCGGTTTTTTCGGTTCGATTCGATTTTTTTATCGGTTCGATTTTTCGGTTTTTATATGAAAAAATCACTTAAAACTATACTTTTTAAAAAAAATTGTCTATTCGGTTCAATATGGAACAAATGGATTCCATATGAAAAACCCGAACCGAACCGAATCAAAATAATTAAGACTTTAAATCGAACCGTATAATACCAAACCGAACCGAATCGAACCGTTTTACTCAATTCGTATCGATTTTTCGATTTTCTCAATTCCGTTGCTCAGACTTACCTAACAACAGAATATTATATATATATATATTATCCTTTTAATTGAATTAATTAGTAATTGTAATATTTACTCGATCTAATTTTTGTAGTTAAAAAATGGGTAAAAATCAAATAAATTGCATTTTATTTCGATTGAACTAAATCGAATTTAATTTATAGTTGAAGTTCCATTTGCATACATGCCAAACTCATATCTAGTGTGACCACGGAGGCAACATGTGCTATAGAATCAACAGCTCAAGGAATATCACTGATTTGTAGTGTTGATAGTAATAAAAGGTTACAGCGGCTGTAGTTTGTAGACGATTTGTTTTTTTTATTTGGACGGAAAATCGTAATTGGTTGTTTTGTAAATAAGAAATGAAAGTTGTTAAAGTGAAAGATGATGATGAATAGTTGTTGAGAGAGATGGTGAAAAGCAGTTCAACCGTTAATAAATTATCTTTGCTGCTACTCTGGATAATTTCTATTTCTTCCCCACCCATAAAAGAAGAAAACCAACATTTACAAACATATATAGCAACATATATTATGATTTACTCAATAATTCATATGGACAAAAATATGATTTCAAATTTGGGACGAACTTTAAAAGTTTTAGAAGTGAATATATTTATAAAATTTCATAAGGGTAAAAAATAGATTTAATAGAATATACGCTTAATACATTTTTAAATGTTTAAATTATACATCAAATTATATTTTAATGTCTAAAGAATTTTCTCACTAATAAGTGTCTAACGTTATCATTATTATTTTAAATATTCGGGTCATAATCACCATTAAAATTTAATTATTAAATAATATAGGTCACGTTTTGTTAATTTTTATTTTTTTTAATTCTCCTCCTCGCGGGTCCCTCCTCCCTCTATCACCACTCTTCTTCTCCCACGACCACCACTTTTGACTGAAAACCAATACCTCTCACAAGAGACAACAACAACAACAATAACAAAACCCTGATTCCCATATGCAATGGGGTAAGGGGAAGGTAGGGTAGTAGGTTGACCCCAACGCCAGGTTGAGAGCAGCTTCCGTGGAAGACCTCCGGCAGTCAGAAAATTAAAAATAAAGATAAGATGCAAATGTGTGTATAAATAAATAAATAAATACACAGATGAACAGTCTTCATATGCAGTCTTGATATGTGCGTCTGTAATGGGGAGTAATCCCTGTAAATAATTCCCTGCAAATAATTCCCTACATAGAAATCTCAGCATATAGACTGAAAATGTAAGACCCCGCTAAATTTAAAAAAGAGGAAACATGAATAGAAATGATACACAGAAGTTAATAATAGCAAGCTACGAGAAGGAATAAATTCAAATGAGTTAATTCTTAAACTAAGGCAACACTACTCCGATACCCTAGTTCTAAGCCTTCATACATTTCAATGACAGAAACATGTGTTGAAAACATTTTGATATTTCGATATAACAAATTAAGTTAAATGAATTTTAAGATTTTCCAAAATGATTTTCTAAGTATATTCGATATAATTATTCGAATATCAAAACATTACTCAAAATATTTCAAAAATCATTTTTAATCCTTACTTAAGTGTAAAATTAAGATTTAATCTTAAAACAATTTCAAAATAATCTTTCAAAGTATTTCGAACCATGTCAAACCCAAAATTTCCAGATTGCTCAGAGGGAACCGATTCCCTCCCATAGGGGGTACCGATTCCCCCCTGAATGGTTTGACTCTGAGATTTCCAGAATGCTCGGAGGGAACAGATTCCCCCATAGGGGGTACCGATTCCCCCCTGTTCAACGGTCGAAATATTTGAATTTTACACTTAGGGAACCGATTCCCTATAAGGAGGAACCGATTCCCCCCACGCTCCAAGCTGTTTTATTAATTGTTTTCACACTAAAACGGCTATATTATCTTCATTAATTATCCCCCAACGTTAAGAAGTGATTCAATGTGTATTTAAACAAGTTCTAAAGCCCTTGATCAGCAAGAAATCATAGAGAAACAAGAGAGAAAGCATCAAACACAAAGTTTGTTCAATTCAAGCCAATTTTCATTCAATATTCATTTTGCTTTCAAAGAACACTTATTGTGCTCATTTGTAATTTTCTTTGAGTGTTCTTTTCTTGTTCTAGAATTGTGCAAACATCTTACCTTGTGAGGTTTTCTTGTAAGTTTGCAAATTTGTAATCTTCTCTTTGGGAAAAAGAGTGTTCTTAAGAGTTGGGGTATACTCTTGAGGGAATTGTAAGGTTATCTCTTTGGCCTCAAAAGAAAGAACAAATTAGTGAATTTGTTGGAAAATCCTTAGTGTGGATAGCTAAGGTAGTGGACGTAGACTTTATTTGAGAAAGTCGAACCACTGTAAATCGCTGTGCAATTACTTTCAATTTTCTGCAAAAGCTTCCACAAAAATTTTAATTGCCAATTCACCCCCCTCTTGGCCGATTCCGTCAATTGATTAACTCAACAATTGGCATCAGAGCCTAACTCATTTAAAGGTTTTATCGCCTCTTGAGTCGATTCGGGAAGAGTTATATCTATTATTAAAGTCATCAATGGCCTCCGCTTCAAACTTCGACTCCGGTCTCGATTCGATGCCCGTCAACAAGCCTCCTTTCTTCAATGGAGCTAACTATGCCTATTAGAAGAATAGAATGATGTACTTCATTCAAGCAAGTGACATGGGAGCATGGAATGCTGTAGAAGAAGGATACATCAAACCTCTCACCCATCCAAGGTTGTGGAGTGAAGGAGAGACAAGAATGTTCCAGCTCAACTCCAAAGCCATCCATATTATTTTTTGTGCTCTTGGACCAGATGAATACGGAAGAGTTTCATCGTGTACAACCGCCAAAGAAATATGGGACAAACTTCAAGTCACACATGAAGGTACAGATGAGGTAAAGAAATCAAAAATTAGTATTCTAACGCATATCTATGAAAATTTCAGGATGAAACCAAATGAAGACATCAAAGCTATGACGGATAGATTTTCAACGATTGTCAATGGTCTCAAATCATATGGAGAGATCATCTCAAATGAAAAGCTTGTGAGGAAGTTAGTTTACTCCCTCCCAAAATCATGGCAATCAAAGAAGACGGCAATCATCGAATCTAAGGACCTATCGTCCTTAACTCTTGAAGAACTTATCGGTTCACTTCTCACTCATGAGATGATGCTCGAAGATGAGGTGGACCTTGATAAAGTTGAAGAGACACCAAAGGAAAAGGAGAAGAAGAAAAATATTGGAGTTGCTCTCAAATCCACAAAAAAATGAGAGTGATTCTAATAATGATGATGATGACGAGGAAATGGCATTGTTTGCCAAACGGTTCAGAAAAATGATGAGACCTTACCAAGGAAGAAAATTCAAACGAAACGAAGGCCTCAAAAATGAACCAAAAGAGAAGGACCCAATCATTTGCTATGAATGCAAAAAGCCGGGGCATGTCAAATATGATTGTCCACAATTGAAGAAAAATGGTCAATCAAAGAATAAGCACAAGGCTCATGTGGCTACATGGAGCGATGAAGAAAGTTCCGATGAAGAGGAACAAGAAGTAGCAAACTTGTGCTTGATGGCATTCGGGGAAGATTCTAAGGTAACCTCTAACTCATCCGATTTTGATGATTTATCTTATGATGAGTTATTTGAGGAGTACAATGGGTTGGCTTTGGATTATGAGAAATTGTTTTTAAAATATAAAAATGATGTTTCAAAATTGAAAAATGAAAACAAACTCATATCCAAAACCAACAACGATCTTGAAAGTAAAATCAAAGATTTGCAAATCAAACTAGAAGAGTTTGAAAAGAAAAATTTAGATTTGCAAAATTTACTTTCAAAGATCAATGATGATCATCAAAAGAAAATTGATGATCTTAAAACTTCTTTTGATAAAGTTGGAACAAAACATTTTGAAAGAGGTGGAAATTCAAAATCCAACTTTGTTAGAAAAAGTTTTAGAAACTACAATCATAGAGGTCCCCAAAGAACCTCTAATGGAAAAATCATTAGAAGTATGTGGGTTCCTAAAGAACTCATTACTACTAAAGATAAAAATATCCTACACAAATGGATACCTAAGGGGACTAGGATTTGGAAACTAATGAATATGGACCCAAAAGAATTTGGGTACCAAAAATCAAAAATTAATCTATGTTTGTAGGGAAAGGAGCATTGCTACAAGGCACGGGAAACAAATTCAAACTCATGGTACCTTGATAGTGGATGCTCAAGACATATGACCGGAGACAAAAGCCAGTTCATTGAGCTTAACGCCAAAAATGGAGGAGAAGTGACTTTTGGAGACAATTCAAAAGGACACATTGAAGGTATTGGTACAATAGGTAATACCTCTTCCATACAAATTAAGAATGTTTTATATGTGAATGGATTAAAGCATAATCTTTTGAGTATTAGTCAATTATGCGATAAAGGATTCAATGTCTTATTTGAAATTAATGGTTGTAAAGTTATTGACATTGCATCTAATCGGATTATGCTTATTGGTCATAGAATATGAAACATTTACATGGTGCATTTAGATTCTATTGATATGACTAATTTATGCCTAGTTGCTAAGGATGAGCATAATAGTTGGTTATGGCATAGGAGACTAGGTCATGCTAGTATGAGTGTTTTGCAACGGTTATTTCAAGGAGACTTAGTAAGAGGGTTGCCTAAGCTTAAAATTTGATAATGATAAAATCTGTGATGCTTGTGCTAAAGGAAAACAAAAACGAGTTTCTTTTAAATCTATTAATGATGTATCAACTAGTAGAGTATTACAATTGATCCATTTAGATATTTTTGGGCCAACTAGAACTACTAGCTTGGGAGGAAAACAATATGCTTTTGTCTTGGTAGATGACTATTCTAGATACACTTGGGTTCTATTCTTAAGTACTAAAGATGAAGCATTAGAAAATTTCATCACATTTTCAAAAATAATTCAAAATGAAAAAGGTTACTCTATCACTAGTGTTAGAAGTGATCATGGAACTGAATTTGAAAATCTTGGATTCATTGAGTTTTATAATTCTAATGGTATTAGCCATAATTTTTTAGCACCTAGAACCCCTCAACAAAATGGAGTTGTTGAGAGGAAAAATCGAACTTTAGAAGAAATGGCTAGAACCATGCTTTGTGAAAATAATTTGCCAAAATATTTTTGGGCGGAAGCCACAAATACCGCTTGTTATGTTGTAAATCGAGTAATGATTAGGCCAATTTTAAAGAAAACTCCATATGAAATTCTCAAAAAATAAAAAGCCTAACATTAGCTATTTTCATCCTTTTGGATGTAAATGTTTTGTTTTAAACAACGATAAAGAAAATCTTGGCAAATTTGATGCTAAAAGTGATGAAGGAATTTTTCTGGGTTATTCCTTAAATTCTAAAGCTTATCGTGTATTTAATAAAAGAACTTTAGTTGTAGAAGAGTCTATACATGTTGTTTTCGATGATAATCCCCTTCCGAGAAAGGATTCTTCTGTTAATGATGATGTAGGTATTGTACAAGCAAATGACGTTAGACATGATGTTGGAGAATCATCATCAAAGGAAGAAACAAAAGATGAGGAAACTCATGATCCCCTCGAGAATCCAACCATTGAAGAAAGGGAAGTATCTTTTCCAAGAGAGTACAACTATGTCAAGGATGGTGAAATTATAGGTGATCCATCAAAAGGGGTAACTACTCGATCTTCTCTTAGAAATATCTGTAATTAGTTGCATTTATTTCATGCATAGAGCCTAAGAACATCAAAGAAGCATTAAAAGATGAACATTGGATTATGGCTATGCAAGAAGAATTAAATCAATTTGAGAGAAGTAAAGTATGGACATTAGTTGAAAGGCCTAGTAATAAATCTACTGTATGTACTAGATGGGTTTTTAGAAATAAACTTGATGAAAGTGGTATTATAGTGAGGAACAAGGCTAGACTTGTTGCTCAAGGCTATACTCAAGAAGAAGGCATAGACTATGATGAAACATACGCTCCCGTAGCTAGGATGGAAGCAATTAGAATGTTATTAGCATTTGCATGTTTCAATGAATTTAAATTATATCAAATGGATGTTAAAAGTGCATTTTTAAATGGTTTTATAAAAGAAGAAGTGTACGTGGAACAACCTCCACGTTTTGAAGATTCAAATTTTCCGGATCATGTTTTAAAATTGACAAAAGCTCTTTATGGTTTAAAACAAGCTTCTAGAGCTTGGTATGAAAGATTGTCAAATTTTTTAATTGAAAAAGGTTTTTAAAAGGAAAGGTTGACACTACATTGTTTTTAAAGAGAAAATGTAAAGATTTATTAGTAGTTCAAATTTATGTTGATGATATAATATTTGGTTCTACTAATGATGTTCTTTGCCAAGAATTTTCTAAGCTAATGCAAAGTGAGTTTGAGATGAGCATGATGGGGGAGCTCTCATTTTTCTTGGTACTCCAAATCAAGCAAAGAAAAGATGGCATCTTCATTAATCAAGCTAAGTATGTCAAAGATATGCTCAAGAAGTTTGGAATGGAAAATGGGAAACCTCATAACACTCCAATGAGCTCTTCAACAAAGCTTGACTTAGATGAAGGAGGTAAATATGTAGATGTTAAATTATATAGATCCATGATTGGCTCATTGCTTTATCTAACCGGATATTATGTTTAGTGTTTGCTTGTGTGCTAGGTTTCAATCATGTCCTAAAGAATCACATTTACTAGCTGTTAAGAGAATCTTTAGATACCTTAAGGACACTCCTAGTTTAGGACTTTGGTATCCTAGAGACTCTAGCTTTAGCTTGCATGCCTTTTCTGATGCAGATTATGGAGGATGCAAATTAGATAGGAAAAGCACCTCCGGTACTTTCCAATTCCTTGAAAATATGCTAATTTCTTGGTTTTCAAAGAAACAAAATTGTGTTGCATTATCTACCACTGAAGCGGAATACATTTCAGCCAGTAGTTGTTGTGCACAAGTTTTATGGATGAAACAACAACTTTTTGATTATGGAATTGAAGTAGGTACCATTCCTATCAAGTGTGACAATACTAGTGCTATTTGTCTCACTAAAAATCCCATCCAACACTCTAGAACTAAGCACATTGAAATAAGACATCACTTCATTAGAGACCATGTCACTAAGGAAGATATAGTTTTAGAATATGTTGATACTTTGCATCAATTAGCGGATATCTTTACAAAACCCTTAGACAAGGAAAGGTTTTGGACACTTAGAAGAGAATTAGGTTTAACTAACCTATCTTTACTTAGTGTTTAAAAATAATTTAGCACTTTTAATAAATACTGAAAATGCTTATAATAATAAATTTTGATTGCATTCTTGCTATTAGTTAGGGGGAGTTTATGATTCTTAATGAAAATTAATTTTATGTTCAAATAATGTTTAAAGATTAATTTAATTGTTTGAACATAATTATTTTTCAATATATGAATTGCCTATACCACTAGAGAAGATTAATTTAGCATTTTATGTGCTTAAAAGTCGGATTTTAGCATTTTTGTGCAGAGGGAATCGATCCCCCCATGAGGGAACCGATTCCCCCTTTGAAGGGGAACCGATTCCCCCCACAGGGGAATCGATACCCCCCTGGGGTTATGTTAAATCGGGCAGAACACCCCAAAAACCCCAAAATCCTCATTTTTCTTCTTCTTCCGCCGTTTATCACCCTATAAGCACTCAAATCTTCATTCTTGCCTCAAATCATTGATTTTAATCGGAAATCACTTCAAATATCATCTCCTAAACTTGCAATCATCATTAAAATCGTGCAAACAACATCTAAATCCCCTCAATCTTCATCTTTCAAGGTAAATTTTTCTAAACTCTCTATTTCATTGATTTTGAACATAGGATTAGTTTTAATTAGTTCTAGGTTGAAATAGTGATCGGGCATTGATTATTTAGTGATTAGAAACTAGATGTTACAACTAATTTCATCAAAAACACAAGAATTTTTCAAAATTTTTTAAATTTTCGAAATAAAAAAAAATGTTATTTTTCAAATTATTGTGTTTTGATTAAATTATGTTGTTGTTATGAAAAACTATACATATATTGTTTCTCAAAACCATATTTTTCAAAAGTTTTTCAAAAACTTTGCCCATTAGGATTGATTTAGAGAATCTTGAAATATTGAGGACTCATTTGAGTTTTGGGATTAATTGAATTGCATACATTTGTTTTTAAAATTGCAGGTTATCAATTCTATTCTGATTTCCTAAACCATGTCCAATCCTAAACGTGCTAGGTCTTCATCTAGTCGTTCTAGTCGTCAACCAAATCCTCCTCCTATTCCTCAAAATCCTATTCCAAATCTTGATCCTAACTTGACTATCCAAAATTCTTGTTTCAATCAACCGGGTCCTAAAGATTATCGTTATTGGTTTTACCAATATTTTGACTCGTATAAGATTAGGGAAGAACGTATCCCATCTCTTCAAACTATGGTTGACATTAACTTTAAATATCTCCCTATCTTGCACGAATGGAAATTTGATAAACTTTTCGAACTTGAACCCATTGTCTATCATCAACTTGTTCGTATCTTCTACTGTAATGCCGTTTGTATCAAAAATCGTGACAAAACCAAAACCATAGGAGTGCGTTCCTACCTCCTAGGTCAATATTTCCATCTTGATCCTGATTACATAGCCAATGCCTTAGGCTTGGATAATGAAGGTTTATCAAACGAAAAACAAGTTTTAGGCTCACGATATAAACGGAATGATAGTGCAAGTGTTTTAGATCTCCATGAGCGTTTTCTTCATCTTATGATCACTTGGTGGTTTCAACCATCTGGGGGTCGTTATTCTACTCTTAGAGCTTTAGACCTTTGGTGGTTGCATTGTTTTTAAAACAATATAAAAATAAACCTTTCCGAGATTATCTTTGCTGAGATCGTTGAAACCGTTAACTTAGTGCCAAATAAGAAACTTTGTTCTTCACTAGTTTACGGTTGTATCCTTAGTAATCTCTTTTCTAAAGCCGAACTCCGAGTTGGTCTAGATGCCTCATTTCCTCTTAAGAAACAAATCAATCTTCTTTCTTTAATAAGAGCGGGATGGGTCAAAAATAAGGAAACCGGTGCATGGGTTCGATCTTCTACTCCGGGAGCTAGTTCTTCACAAGCTCCACCCGAAGCTGACGAAGATCCCGAGTTTGAACAATTAATGAGGGATATTGATGAAGCTGAAGAAGAACCTGAACAACCCGAGGAGCACGCACAACAATCGACTCAAATGCCTCCATATTTTCAATCCTTTATGGAGACATTTGATTTCCGTTATGCGACAATGGATTCGCGCTTTTCCTTTATAGAGTCTCATTTATCCACAATGGGAGCTCAACAATTAGAGATTCTTCATGAGATGCGTGCAAACAATGAAGTAACCAATGCTCGTATTAATGAACTAACTCATGAAATGGCTGCTATGCGAGCCCGTTTTCCTCCTACCGATCCGGATGCTTGATTTTGTGTTTAGCTTTACAACTTTGAACAAAATGAATATTGTTTCAACATTTTGAATTGTTTGATTTTGTGGACTGTTGGATTTTGGATTTATGAACTTATATGTTTGATGTGTTTTATTCGTTATTGCATCATTTACATCATTATTAGCAATATGACCAATTTTGCCATATCACATTATTTATGAATATTGATTACGGAACTAATGGCTAACGTTTCTCTTAATTGTGATCTTAGCAGCTTATGCATACATATACCTAATCAAATGGCTTAATATTTTTCACGTTTATTTTAATCTTTTTGATTTAACAAAAAGGGGGAGAAGTGTGTGTTTTATGTTTTATGTTTTAAGTTGTTTTAAGTGTGTGTTTTTAAAATGATAAATGGGAGAAGTGTTAAAGTAAGGGGGGAGTAATGAGTAATTTCAAAACTTGATTTCAAAATCTTAAAATTACTAAAATGTTTTGTTATATCAAAAAGGGGGAGATTGTTGAAAACATTTTGATATTTCGATATAACAAATTAAGTTAAATGAATTTTAAGATTTTCCAAAATGATTTTCTAAGTATATTCGATATAATTATTCGAATATCAAAACATTACTCAAAATATTTCAAAAATCATTTTTAATCCTTACTTAAGTGTAAAATTAAGTTTTAATCTTAAAACAATTTCAAAATAATCTTTCAAAGTATTTCGAACCATGTCAAACCCAAAATTTCCAGATTGCTCAGAGGGAACCGATTCCCTCCCATAGGGGGTACCGATTCCCCCCTGAATGGTTTGACTCCGAGATTTCCAGAATGCTCGGAGAGAACCGATTCCCCCATAGGGGGTACCGATTCCCCCCTGTTCAACGGTCGAAATATTTGAATTTTACACTTAGGGAATCGATTCCCTATAAGGAGGAACCGATTCCCCCACGCTCCAAGCTGTTTTATTAATTGTTTTCACACTAAAAACGGCTATATTATCTTCATTAATTATCCCCAACGTTAAGAAGTGATTCAATGTTTATTTAAACAAGTTCTGAAGCCCTTGATCAGCAAGAAATCATAGAGAAACAAGAGAGAAAGCATCAAACACAAAGTTTGTGCAATTCAAGCCAATTTTCATTCAATATTCATTTTGCTTTCAAAGAACACTTATTGTGCTCATTTGTAATTTTCTTTGAGTGTTCTTTTCTTGTTCTAGAATTGTGCAAACATCTTACCTTGTGAGGTTTTCTTGTAAGTTTGTAAATTTGTAATCTTCTCTTTGGGAAAAAGAGTGTTCTCAAGAGTTGGGGTATACTCTTGAGGGAATTGTAAGGTTATCTCTTTGGCCTCAAAAGAAAGAACAAATTAGTGAATTTGTTGGAAAATCCTTAGTGTGGATAGCTAAGGTAGTGGACGTAGACTTTATTTGAGAAAGTCGAACCACTGTAAATCGTTGTGCAATTACTTTCAATTTTCTGCAAAAGCTTCCAAAAAAATTTTAATTGCCAATTCACCCCCCTCTTGGCCGATTCCGTCAATCGATTAACTCAACAACATGTATAAAGTAGAAGTCATGGAAAGTACTACAAAGACATTAAAAAGAAGACAGAGATGTTACACCCTATGGTTGTGAACCGCACTACTCAACTACCCTGGTCTTAAGTCTCCATACTTTCCTATCGGAGGTCATGTCCTCGGTAAGGGCTAATTCCTTCAAATCAGATCTCAAGCAGTCTTCCCACTTCCGTCTTGGTCGTCCTCTCCTTCTGACACCGTCAACTGTAATCGACTCTACCCTCCTGACCGCATCCGACGGTTGTCGCCTAAGGACATGCCCAAACCACCGTAGTCTTCCCTCCCTCAATTTTTCGGATACAGGCACCACCCCCAAGTACATCCTAATAGCAGAGTTAGGTGTCATGTCCCACAGAGTCCTACCACATGTCCATCGATGCATTCTCATTTCTGTGGCCTCCATCCTCCTTACGTGATCCTTCTTGATTGCCCAACATTCTGATCCATACAGCAGCGCTGGTCTTATTGCCATTCTATAAAAGTTTCCCTTTAGTTTTAGAGGCACATTCTTGTCACACAAAACTCCAGTAGCAGCCCTCCACTTTAGCAATCCCGCCTTTATACGGTGTGTAACGTCTTCATCTACACCCCTATCTTTATGTATCATAGACCCTAGGTACATGAAACAATCATTTGAGGGGATAATGTGTCCTTCTATGCATATTTCTACATCTTCATCGTTTTGGTTTCCACTGAAGTTAGAACATACATAATTTGTCTTTTCAATATTGATCCTTAGACCTTTTTCTTTCAAAGCAGTCTTCCAGGTAGCAAGTCTACTATTCAGCTCAGTTTTTGTTTCAGCAATTAGGACAATGTCGTCAGCGAAAAGCATACACCATGGAACACCGTCTGGTGTCGCCCAATAGATGTCGTCCATAATCAAGGCGAAGATGTAAGGGCTAAGAGCCGACCCCTGGTGGAGTCCGATTTCCACCGGGAATGCCTTGGTGTCGCCAACTGTAGTCCTGACGGTAGTAGTAGATCTACAATACATATCACGAATCACCCGGATATAAGCAGTTGGGATCCGTCTTGTTTCCAAGGTCTTCCAGATCGTATCGCGGGGAACGCTATCATACGCCTTCTCAAGGTCAATGAACGCCATGTGAAGATCATTATTTTTTCCCTATATTTCTCCATAAGTCGTCGAAGTAGATAAATCGCCTCCGTAGTAGACCTGCCTGGCATAAAGCCAAATTGGTTTTCTGAAACCCCAGTAACATGTCTCAACCTAGCCTCTATTACCCTTTCCCATAGCTTCATGGTATGGCTGAGTAGTTTAATACCTCTGTAGTTGCCACAACGTTGGGGATCTCCTTTATTCTTATAGATTGGTATCACCGTAGACTCTCTCCACTCCTCTGGCATCTTGGCAGTCTCTAAAATAATATTAAAGATATTGGTCAACCACTTAACTCCCTCTTCTCCTAGGGTCAACCACACAGTGATAGGAATTTGATCTGGACCAACAGCTTTGTCCCTCCCCATCTTTCTAAGAGCCATTTTGACTTCCTCAAACTCAATCCTACTTGTAGGGCAGTCATTGGCCGTAGTATGATGGTCGGCTGACCCATCAACGATATTATCTCTACAGGGAGAGGCACCATTATTAAACAAGCCAAAGAAGTAACTACCCCAAACCCTCTTAATATCATGATCTTTAACTAAAAGAACACCATTGTTGTCCTTAATAAACCTAATGCTACCTAGATCCTTTTTCCTATTTTCCCTGGATTTTGCAAGCCTGACGATGCAGTTTTGTCCTTCCTTGGTGTCTAATCTCTTGTACATTTCCTCGTATGCTTTATCCTTTGCTTTAGCCACTGTTTTCTTGGCTTCCCGATTTGCGTCCTTGTATCTTTGTTTAGCTCTCGATCTTTCTTCGTCGTTATTGCATTGTAGAAACTCCTTGAAGCAAGTTTGTTTTCTCTTCACCTTAGTTTGGACTTCTTCGTTCCACCACCACGATTCTTTATGTTCCTTGACCTTCCCTGTCGACACCTAAGAGTGTTTTTGCCCACATCTCTAATGGAATTTGCCATATTTTTCCATAACATATCTGCATTATTTAATTTTGTAGTTCCAAAACTTGTATTAGACAAAACCTTACTCCTAAAGTCATCAGCTGTCGCTCCATGTAAGTGCTTCCAAAGGATCCTAGGTTTATCAAGTTTATCCCTCCTATGAGTGCTCCGCCTGCGGCGTACGTGGAATACCAAAACCAACAATCTGTGTTGTGATGCACATGCCTCTTCAGGGAACACCTTACAGTCAATGCAAGACCATCGATCCCGATTTCGAACCAGAATGTAGTCGATTTGGGTACAATATCCCCTGCTCTGGAACGTAATCAAGTTCACATCTCTCTTTTTAAAGAATGAGTTAGTGACCACCATATCATGTGCAGTAGCAAATTCAAGCAACGTACGCCCCTCCTCGTTCCTACTACCAAAACCGAAACCCCCATGAACACCGTCGTACCCGTCGGTTGCACTACCTATATGGCCATTGAAGTCTCCCCCTATGAAAACTCTTTGGTCCTCTGGAATGCTCCTAAGTACATCATCTAACTGATTCCAGAAGCAACGTTTTTCCCTATCCCCTAGGCCAACGTGTGGGGCATACACTGAAAGGACATTCACCACTTCCGCTTCTATAATAACCTTAATCATCATGATCCTATCCCGGTATCTACAAACTTCAACTACATTTTCCTTGAGTCTAGAGGACACCAAGATACCCACCCCATTTCTAGCGTTATCTACGCCTGAATACCACAACTTGTACCCATTACACTCTCTGGCGCGAGCCTCTTTCCACCTAGTCTCCTGAATACATGCAAAATCAATTTTCCTATTACTAAGTATGTCGGTCAGCTCCAGTAGCCTAGCATTTAATGTGCCTACATTCAACGAACAAACTCTAAGTCTAGTCTCCTTGGCACCACTCTGTCGAGCCCTCCCCCTATATGCCCTATGGGATCTAAAAGAAGGACATGACCTCAAGTAATCATCTATAGCCGAAGCTATGAGGAACTATGAAAACGCTAGAGAATTGAGGGGTATTAAGAAGCCTAGTTAGTTACTTAATAGGATTTTAAGACAAATTAACACTATCTTACTTAAATATGTAAAAGTCAAGAAAACCCCCCAAATTTTTTTCAACGATCGAATTGCAGTTTTCAATCCAATGTTGAAACAATAACCACGAAGATTCAGAAAAATATTTTATAATTGCACTAATAACAAACGTTTAATCAATAAAAACGTTGAAACCCAAAAAAACCCTTGTTAGAATGGAAAAGTATGAAGCAGATTACAGAACCAAAATGAAGTTGAAGTTGGGAACCTAAGGTAGATAGATAGCTCAAGCATATATAAACAATCAAACAGAGATCAAATGCAATTAAAAGCAATGGGAAAATAAGATCAGAAACACCAGATTCGTAGGGTGATATGAGAAATCAAAGCGGTCGAACCAAGAAAAAGACAGATCTGTAAATTTTAATCTACCTAATATCTGCAACTGAAAATACGTAAATCCGATCAGAATTTATCAATCTAAAAGAAAGCATAAACTCCAAAATAACTTAATAACCGACAAGAGGATTTAAAGTGCAAAGCTTGCCAGTTTCTATGCCTTGGCCGATCAAAAGAACACACAGATATGGCTAACAATCAATCAGTATATTTCAATTTCGAACTACTATTATTGGTTCTCGTCAAGGCAAGCAATTTATTTCACTAACTTATAACCAATTTTTTAAACCTAGATTGTAGACAATCATAAACCCAACAATGATCTATTTCACAACCAATCAAACAAAAATGCAACTATTATATGGGAAAGAAGGGATGGTGTTTGAACCTAGGCCGGAAAATAACCAAAGAATGAAACCGCCAAGAACGAAGACGGAAGGGATGATGAGGACGGCGTTCTTGGCAGATCTAAGAAGGGACTTTCCTTTCTCGGCGGCGCATGAAAGAGCGTCAGTTTGGGGACGATGGGCTCTTTCAGAAGTGGTGGCGTTGAGGGATTTTTAGGGTCCTCGGTGTCCTTGATATTGTTAAATCATACCGATATACTTGTCAAGGTAAAGTTCGATATTGGAGCCGCCATTATAGTACTTGATATGATCAAAAGCCCAAGTAGGCACATAGTTCCTGTCGAATTGGACAGGTGGAGGCCTCATTGTTCCAAACGCTATAAACAATACACCCACCGACAAAATCCATAGTGATGAACCTATATTTCTGCTGTTCTGCACCGAAATCAATCTAACATTTTAGATAAAAACCAATACAAGATAGAAAACGAAAATGAGAAAAAGAAACTCGGATATGTTGCATACCCGAGAAAGAGGAAACTGAATTGAAGGATGAGGAAAAAATGGAGTGGTAAAGGGGTTTATGTAGCCTTCTATTCCGATGTAGTTTCTGTAGTTGTGTAATTGTTTATAATAATATAATAATAATGTAAATGGCAATATAAAAACAAAATATAATTTATATTTTGGGGAGATTCGGAGAAGAAGAGAGTCAAATTTAAAAGTGGTTATGGTCTAAGGTCAAGCGTTTAAAATGGTAATAATTATAATGTTATACATCTATTTTTAACAGATAATTGTCTCACAATATTCGACTCTAATTTATAATTGTTGGTAGTCTTTCAATAATTTCATCCCTTATTATGATTCATTTGTCAATGCATTCAGATCTGTTTGTATCGATTTTTTGTGTAAGTTCTTGGATGAGTTTTTAACATTTTTCTTGCATGGTCATTTGTATGATGCTAGTTTCTTATATAATGATTATAGGAAAATGTTCTAGTTATGTGTTCAATTTACGTTTATGGATGTAAGACTTTTATTGTAATTTTAAATATTTTTTTTTAAAAACTAACTGCTTATATTTGTATAAAAAATTATTTCTAAATATTTATATTAAACCAAACTCACCCTAAAGAGTGATTTTTGACTTTTTCATCCAATTAAAGTGAAGATTTGATATTAAATTTGCTAAAAACAACTAATACTAAATTTGTGGTGTTTTAATTAAGAGTAAATTTTATCAAAATTTTCAGATTTTGATTTTCTTTTTCCTTTTGACATTAATTAACTTGTGATCTCAATAGAAAAAGAAACTTTCTTATTATTATAGATACTATTTTTCTCATCAAATTATCAATATTATTAAAATTCTATATTAATTTTTAGAGTTAATTCCATCAAATGTCCCCAAACTATGATCTCATTCAAAATTGGTCCTCAAATTTTTGAATATTCTAATTTCATCCTCAAGTTCATCCAAATATGTAATTAGTTTCAAGTATAATTTAACCTAAATTTTATTTTTTTACAAACATATAATTATATAACTTGCCTTAACAATTTTATTAACAATGGATGTGATTAGTATATACATATAATTTGGAATGAAATTGAAATGTCCAAAAAGTTTAGAGACCAATATCGAATGAAGATCATAGTTTGGGGATGAAACTGAAATGTTCAAAAGTTTGAGGACTCATCTAGAATGATAGTCATAGGTTAGGGATAACATTGGAATTTTTAAAAGTTTAAGGACCAATTTAGAAATGAGAGTCATAATTAAAGGACATGTGATGCAATTAACACTATTTTTATATAATTACAATATCTAAATTAATTAATTAATTCAAATCACTAATTTAAATTCATCGATATCTAATTTAATCATTAATTAATTTAAATCATAATTATCAATATAATTTAATTGTAATATTTAAATATATATTTAAATATCTTATCCGGATCGATGAATAATTTTTTCAATTAATATAAAATGATTATGAGATAATATATATTTTAAAATTTTCAATCATTTAATAAATTTATATTATTTACTTTTACAAAATAATATGATATTTGTTACTAAATTTTAAATTGCCATTTCTATTAAAAGATTAAAAAGAAAAAAAAAAGGAAATAAAACAATATAAACTTGAAAATAAGAAAACAACCTAGGAAAGACAATGGAGAAAAATTAGAGAAACGAATTAATAAATTAAAAAAAGGAACGATAAACGATCTTGGTGCGAGTGGAAATGGCGACGGAGGAGAAGCTCCTCCTCTTTCACAAATCTCTATTCTCTTCTCCTCTTGTTCTCGTAAAATCTTCGAAACGGGTTTTGAATGCGTTTTGAATTCGATCAACAATCAAACTACGATGATCCGTTTCAATCAAATGGAAACGTTTATGAAAACCCATAGTTCATATATGTTTTTTTATGTGAAATTATATTTTCATTGTTTGGAAATTACTAATAAAGGAAGAGGGAGGGGCTAAACAGTAGTTTAGAAAAAGAGAGAAGAAAAAGGGAAGCGGAGGTGGTTGGTGTTTTTTTCGAAGGGTAATGTCTTGGAAGGACAAGGTAAATCAATGGAGCTGTGGAAAAGCTGCCGCCGCCGCCGTCAATATTTAAAGAGTTGGTTCTATCGTTCGCGACATTGGAGATACTTGCCTTCCCCATTCTTCCATCAAGGTTGTTTTTAGCTTTTAGATTATTCCTTTAACATTCTTTATATCTATATATTAAATTATATAATCAAACGATTTTGTTTCTTGTGAAATCCAATTTTAATTCCTTTATATTGTTTTTTTCCTTATCTTTGAATCATTACAGTTTCTAAATTTTATAAGGTTTTAGTTGCAAACGTTTTGATCAAATGAGATCCCTGGGCGGGATCTAGGGTTTTCTTTTGTTTATTGTTTTTTTTTCTTCTGAAAATAGGAAAGTAAATTATTACAATAATGGAACATGTTAGGATTTTCGGAAGCTCGAAACGACAATCGGAATAATTTGCAAAGAGGGGTCGGAACGGTTTTGTGTTTAAGAGTAAGGAGATTGAAAGATAGAAAATTACACAGCGATTTAGAGTGGTTCGACTTTCTCAACCAAAGTCTACATCCACTACCTTAGCTCCTCACCAAGGATTTTCTAACAAATTCACTAATTTGTTCTTTCTTTTGAGGACAAAGAGATAACCTTACAACTCCCTAGTTTTTCCGGGCTAAACTAGAACCTTTCCCTAGCTTTTACACGGGATAAGCTAGAACCTTTCCCCTTTACAATAGGATAAAAGATGTAAACAAGAAAACCTCTCTAAGGTAGGTGTTTACAAGATTAAGCTCACAAGAACAAATTATTTACAAGAGAAATATGAAATAAGAATGAAAAACTCTTCTCTTGTGTTTGATTGCTTGGATAGTTGTTCTCTTTCTTCTTCAAGTGTCTTTAGCTTGTATTTATAGCTTGGAATGTGTTTGAAGTCATATCTAGCCGTTGGGGATGTTTTGGAGCCGTTTGGGAATGATTTTTCTACAAAAATAGGCTGCCCAGAATGGGGGAATCGGTACCCCTTCATAGGGAATCGATACCCCTTCATAATATTCAAATATTATGACCGTTGGGCTGATGAACAGTGAGGGAATCGGTTCCCCTTTTACATACTAGAATTTTTTAGCCTCGAGGTACTGTTCAAATAGTGATTTACTGCTGTAAATTCAATTAAGTCTAAATACATTTTGTAAATTCAATTCAAGTCCAAAAACCATTTTACCTTAAATTGTTATATCGAAACATAATTCAACAGAACATTTCATTGGTTAAATGTTTAGTTCCAGTAGTTTCAGAAATTGAGCAAGCTTGAAATAGATAATTAGTGATTGGAACCATTGTTGAGTTGACCCTTTAATAGTTGAATTTTATTTGTATGTTTATACATGACAAAGTTTGAATTGCTCATTGCTGGTCAAATGCAACGAAACATTAATTATAAAAGAGTTTAGCAATTTGGCATGTCTGAACATTGAACGTTGAGCTCACACTAATATATTTTCAGAATTTATGCTCTGAAAAAATGAATAAAGACCATACAATCTTAAAATGTTTATTTATCGACTCTCTACATTTTCTATATTGATAGTTTCAATAACTAGAGAAGAAAGTGGCTTCACTGCTGTTGATAAAATTGATCTCCACAAAAATGTACCTTCATTGGTTTCCCATTTTCTGATTATGTTATGGCTAGGGTAATTTTTTTAATCTATTGCCATATTGATAAACCTGGTACTTATGATTTAGGTAGGCAAGATGCTTAAGCCAGAGAAATGACAGGCCACTTTTGATAACAAAGGGAAGGTTTCCGGTTTTCAGAAAGCACTTAAGTTGATTATTCTGGGGGTATGCCATAACTTCTCTTTCCCTTTTCTTGTGCCAATCATTTGTTTCACCTAGATTGTTTATTTTATACTTTCATATTGCACTTGTTGGGAAATCAGTTGGTATTGCTATTGTACTTGCGGACATGGATTTTGATTGTGGTCCATGGTGGTGAGGTCTGATATGCTCAAAAATTTGTTTCCTTGTTTTTGAAATAAATAGGCTTTAGTAGTAAATTGACCCCAAAACTATGCCCTAGTTTTCAGATCGGTACTTAAAAGTGTTTTTGGTAAGAAGTGGTACCTAAAGTATTAACTTGTTAACCCCCCCCCCCAAAAAAATTACCAGCCGATAAGAATGTGGCACGTGGCATGTTCTTATTGGACACCATACACTTTTGGGGGTATATGATATAAAATGATAGTTTAAGTACTGCTTCTGACCAAAAAAAGTTGTACCAATTTGAGAATTGGAGTATAGTTGAGGGACCAATTTTGTTAGTAAATTTAAATAAATAATGCCAAAAGTTATGAGTCTGCCAATCATTGTTCTTCCTTTCGTACCAATTTGATCATTTTTTTAAATTCTGTCATGTTCGACTTTGCATATTTATATGTAAATTCTAATTACATTAACCTATGAAAATTTCTACTTCATGCCTTTCTGAACTACATGGCACTAAAATTTTAGCAGGGTCTATCATGGATGGCAATTGGATAATTTTTTATGTTATTAACTTGGCCCAATTTTAATTGGTTGTGTCAGACTGTCAGTTAATACCTTATATGATAATCAAACCTGACTATATTTTCTTTTTTGTGTGTATTTTCGTGTTATTATGGTAATTATATGCCTGCCTATTTTATGTCGCTGGCTTCTTGAAGTTCTTCAATTTTTTTGAGTTCTTAAATGTGAAGAGACTAATATGTTTGGAATTAATTGTTGGCTTGATTGGATGCCCACTTTAACCTGTTCCATTTCTGATTCATATTTGTTTAAATTGTAAACACATAGGTTTGGCTTCTAGAAATTCGCATGTTTTATGATCTGCAGTGGCCTATAGGCACAATGGCACTTCTCTCTTGTTTTGTTTGCATTCATGATGCTTTCTATCATATTTCTATCTTTTAGATGCAACTTGGTTTCATTCTGGGATTATTTGGCCACATTAGCTCTCTGCAACCTCACTGGTTCTAGGCATTCTTTTTTTTTTACACAGGCTCTGGGTATTCTGATATAATTCACAAGTGATTCTTTAATCAGCCCAAATCTCATATAATATGACATCTTAGCTCATAATTAAGAGGCGGGGAGTCAAATATGGCTTCAGAGCTCAGCTTTGTTGCATGACTGAATAAGAGGAGAAAATACAAGCGCAACTTCTATCATTTTGTTTGGTTCCATATAGTGAACTTTTCACCTTCTTTACCTTCACTAGCTTTAAGATTTTAGTTGATATTGCTACCTGTTTTCAGTTAGTGCCATATTTGCTTTCACATATCTCCCTTCCGCTCCAAGTCTGTATGCACACACTCACATTTTCTGCAGTTGGTGCAGAACTTTAAGATCAATTTATCTCATTGATGTTAGGGGCTTGATCCATCTATAAGACCAGAAGTTTGGGAATTTCTTTTAGGTTGCTATGCATTGGGGAGCACTGCAGATGACAGAAGGCAATTAAGGACAGCCCGGAGGTTAGTCCTGTTCTTTTCCATTTTATATACTAATAGTCTTTTCCTTGTAAGTCCCTTTCTTAGGTTGTTCTGCTTGCATGTCAAAGTAACTGAATATCTTTTTTCAGTTAAATAATCTTATGTGATCATACTTATTTGTCAACCATGGTTAGCTTTCGATCAACATTATTTTTAAGAATTATCTGCACTGTCCACCGTTTCTCCTCTTTCTATTGTCAGCAGATAGACAAATATGCTCAGTCATATGTAGGAAATAGCTATCCAAGCAAATGACTGAAAGGTGTCATTTGTTAGAGAAGTCTTATTTGTTTTGGTATGAGTTATACCAATTAGATTACCTTTTAAGAGGCTCATTTTGGAAAGGATTATAATTGTACCCGTATTATCTTTTATTATTTAGGGATAATGTTTGTAGTTTATCCTTATCCTCTTCATCTTCTATTGCAAGCTATAAATTCCTTCACATGCCAATAACTTTAAACACGAAAACATACTATGGTTTTAAATGCCGGGGAAAGTGCTCAAATTGCAATGCATTGAGAATACAGCTAGGATACTTGAGATACGTTTTATGCTTGGCTAGGAGGAGGATACACGTCAGAACTATTTAAGAAATATATATACACACATATATATTCATTTGGGAAAAAGCTCTCTTGATTAAGCATTTGTAGAGATGCATGCTGTCTATGCTTCCAGAATTGATGACTTTTTTATTTTAATAGTTGAAATTTTCTTTTTAGAAAATTTCTCAAGAGTGCTGGGAATTTGTGTATTCCATTATCCTTTGTTCTCAGATCAAGGCTCTGTTTTGCTGAAATCTAGATATTTAACAGCTGTATGGAAAATATGCAGGGAATGCTACAAGGACCTTATAAAGCAATGCCAGGCAATGCATTCAAGCATAGGCACTGGTTCACTTGCATATCCTGTGGGTTCAAAAGTTATGGATATGAGGACTCCGTCCAAAGAAGTAAAAGTTAAGAGTAGAGAAGCTTCCACTGATGGTACTGGTAAAAGAGAGAAATATTCCGATTTCAGTAATTATTGTTCTGATAAGTCGTCTGCTGACCAAGACTTGAGTATTTGTAATTCTGGTGACCTTACAAGTGTTAGAAGAAATGCTGAGAGTGCTGCATATGATTCTTGTTCTTCATCAACTTCTGGTCCATGTGGTCCTTGTACCACAAAAAGAGGGGGAGAATGTAATGGGTCTGAACTCATAACTGAATATGATTATTATTTTCCTTCCTTACCAGTAACATGATTTGTTTAAGAGTGAAGATGAGAAAGAATTTGATGCAGAGGAAGTGTATTCTGCACAATATAACTTGATATTTGAGGATGATAATATGCATAGTTTTCAAATCAATAACAATGCTGATTTAATCAGAAATCAAACATTACATCCTCACTTTCTAAAAATATCTCACATCGATATAACACTGAAATTGAATTGGTGGTGTCACACCCCTAACTCGTATCCGACCCGGATACAAATCCGGGATGTCACATTGACTTTTCAAAACGTTTACTTTTACAAAATCTCATAAAATTTAAATATTTTAATAAAAACACAGTATAATAATTTACATAGATTCTATCCAGATGTTTACAAAATCGATCAGAGCATTTATAGCTTTAAACGGTAATTACATACCAACATAGTTACTATAACAAAAGAACATACTGATGTAAATCACTTCTGATCTGATTGCTTTAAAGGATATGCTGCCTTTCTAGACCTTAACTCTGGTCTTCCTGCTTATTAGTACCTACGTGTAAATCACTTACACGCTAAGTCATAGACTTAGCGAGGCATAATAGAATATATAACAATGAATTCATGAAACATGCACTATTACCATTTGATCATGACATTACAACTTGCAAGTATCTACTAAACGATAACATATACGATCATGTCATGCACATATGAAACTCATTTATCTATACAAGTTTCACTTCAATTTGTCTTTGGATTACTAATGTACATTATTGAGAACCTGAGGTACTTGAGTACACTGAGATTGTACACAAATGCTGTCACCACAGCTCGAATAAATTTCCACTAGGGGCACTTAACACTTGTCCCGAAGGACCACTTTATCCCGAAGGACCACTTTATCCCGAAGGATCACTATGACCCATAGGACCACTTTATCCCGAAGGATCACTATGTCCCGTAGGACTACTTTTAACCCTCGACTCTTGGCATTAGGGCTGTAAATGAGACGAGACAGATCGCGAGCTACTCGGGATCGACTCAATCAAGGCTCGATAAATACTCGGATCGAATGGACTCGAGCTCGACTCCAGTTCTTAACGAGCCGAAACGAGCTACTCGATATTCGACTCGAAAAAGCTCGTGAACAACTCGAAAAAATGTTATATTATAATTTTAGATTTTTTAAAATAACATTATTAAAAATATATTAAAAATACACTATTGATAATTATAAAATTTTAAAAATATATTGAAAATTCTATAATACAACTACCTCAAATTTTATTTTTTTTAATTAACCAACCCAAGTCCAATTGTTACATTGTATATACTAAAAGAAAAATAAAAGCCCATTTAATTAAGCACATGTTAGATTACACGTGTTTGGTTGATTTTTTTCTTTCTTTTGTAACTTTTTACTACACAAGTACTTGACAACGTAGAAAAATAAAATAAAAAATAAGAAAAAACAACCAAACAATAGAAAAATTGAAAATGGTTAAAAATTATTTTTGAATACATATTCTTATATTTATTTTAAATTAATAAAAAAATATTTATCTAATGACAAATATTTAATATATTTCTAATGATAATTTTTTTAATAACTAATTTTTTAAATTGTTGTTATATTTTGAGGTTTCGGGTTCAAATATCATAAATATCAAGGGTTTGAACATTTAATATCAAGATACTATATTGTACTTACCTCATAAATCGATACCAAGTCGATTAATTAATGTTTTTGTAATGAACCCTAAACCCTAAACTATAAACCTTATATCTTAAACCTTAAACCCTTAATCTAATTATATAATAGGGGTTAAGTTATGCACATGAATGTAATATACAAGGGCTAAAAATATTAAGATACTATATTGTACTTATCTCATAAATCGGTACCAAGTCGATTAATTAATATTTTTGTAATAAACCCTAAACCATAAACTCTAAATCTTAAATCCTAAACCTAAACACTAAACGCTAAACCTTCAATTCAAAACTTAACCTGAGGACCAAATTGCATTAAACCACAACTAGGCGGAGTGCTCTCACAGTTTACCCCCCAACTCGGCTAGAGACCAATCACCCTAATTCAAAACGTCGCCGTTTTTGACGCATTTAAAAACCTTATTTGGGTAAAAATGAAACCCTAAGCATTTTGCTAGACACCTTCAGCCGCAATCTCCTTCTCCACTTCTCTCTTTTCCCATGAAACCTCTCCTCATCTTCGGTGGTAACCCTCCCTCACCACTCATGCAGCGCCGCTCATCGGCACTCACCAGCTCGCCAGCCACCAACTCGGTGGCCACCTTTCATTTCGATCGCCCCCACATGCATACGAAAGAACCCCAAAGAAGCCCAAAGATGCTTCTTTTCTCAACCCTTCGGTTCGGCCGAGACATCAAGAGTCTCAAACCCTCTCCGATCGACACCCTAAACCAGATACCTAAACCTTTCGAGAACTAAACGAAACCAAGCTCGAATCTAAAGCCCCGAAACCACAAAAAATAGCCTCAAATCATAATCTGAAATAAACCCTAAACTTACCTTTAAGAGGCGAGGTCTCACCTTCGATGGATACGGGATTTCCCTTCAAACGACGAGAGGCTCTGTTTTGCTCCGGTGGCAGTGACGATGGCTCATCCAGTTACTCTCCAGTTTGTATTTCTTGGTATTTCTTTGTACAGCTCAGTTTGGTTTGTGTGCTATGTTGATTTTTTTTTTCTTTTCCCGTACGTTAGTTTGTATTGCAATGTTATTCTTATCTACATGTTTTTGAGAGCTAATTCCCAATCGGATTTTAGTGAGATTAGCATAACAGTTGGAATCGGATATTTATTACTTCATGTTCATGTTCTCATCCCTATTTTATTTTTTACCTTCTGATGATATAATTGACATCACTTGTATTTTTGGGTGTAGCTGGTGAGATGCTTCATGTTGCAGAAGCCTTTATTGAAAAAAATTATCATCCAACGGTAATTTGTCGAGGTAATATAACTTATAAGTGCTTCTAGATTCTTAGCTTCTGCCTTTGAATCATAACTTGGCATTTGATGAAGAGCCATTTCTTTTGTAGCATACAATAAGGCTTTAGAGGATGCTATTGATGTACTTGACAAGATTGCAATGTCTATTGATGTGAAAGACCGTATGTTTCTCCTGATATTTGTGTAGGTAGTATTTGCATATTTAATTTCTTTGGCATGCTTCACATCATAACATGTGGATCCGAATAACAGGTTCAACAGTGTTGGGGCTTGTGAAGAGCTGTATAGGGACAAAGTTCACTAGCCAATTATATTGGTTCCTTGCAGACAAAATGTGAATAAAAACCAGATCTCAGTCCAGAAACAGAATGTCTCTCGTTTGGAGAAGACCTGTGATCTGATCAGAAATTTTCCAGAGTATCTTGATGTGGTTGTGAATGCTGCAAGAAAAACTGACGGTAGACATTGGGCCGATCTGTTCACTGCTGCAGGAAGATCTACAGAGTATGTTCTTTAGTTCTCCTTTTTCAATTGTCTTTCCAGTTGACAGATGCAAAACATGTCTGAAAGATGTCGGACATATATATGTGTGTGTGTGTTATTCTTCTTCCTTCTGTAGTGATTAACTATGTTTGGATAGATTTGACCTTCTCTTGACTGAGTAAACATAGGGCATTGGTTGCATCATCATTCTATTTAATTAACACACCTTCATCCTTTTTCCTTCCAAAAATTGCCCTCACTAATTTTATTGCAAAAGGTTGTTTGAAGATTGCATCCAACGGAGATGGTACCGCACTGCAGCATGCTACATTCTTGTAAGAATAATTCTCCTTGAAAATTTTAAATTTGTTCTAAAAATTTCATGTTTTGTTTTTTTCCTTCCAAAAATTGCCCTCACTAATTTAATTCAAGCATAGAGCCTGTTTCAAAGCATGCTTTGGGTTCTTATACAATTTAGCAGTTATGGTCAACCTCTAAGAAGTAAATTTACAGAGTTTGCTATCTTCCAAGAATTATGTATCTCTTCCCCCTTAGATGTTGTTGGAAAGCTATGCATGAGAAGCGAGGGGACGTACTCTCTTATTGCATGTCAACTTGTATAAATTTGGATATGTTGTCATATTTGTCATATTTTTATAAATTTAGATGTGTTGTCATATTTTGTAAACTTTCAATACATTTGAAGTTTTAGGGTAAGCTTCTTGCTTTTGGTTTCTGTTCTATGGTTGATGAGGATTTTCGCTCTAAATGGGTTTTTTTTTCCTACTGTTGATGGTTGATAGCCTTTTCGAGTTATCTGGTTTTTATCTCGTTTTTGTTTTTTGTTTCTGCCTTTTTTTTCGTTGATGGCTAATGGTTGATGGGTACCTCCTATTGTTGATTCCTCTTTGGTTTTTTGATGGCTGACCTCTCTCCCCTTTTCTGATGATGATCGAGACTATATCCTTGATATTTTCTCTCTACCTTCTTGTTGTGCTTGGTGCTCTGCCCCTTGTTTTGTGTGTCTGCAGGGCATGGATTCGAGCATGGGTGACAACAGCATTAGTTTTGGTGGATGGCCGATCAGCAATGGTCTTCCTCGGTGGGTTTACGTGGGTGGTGCACTGTCTCGGGTTTCCTCCTGTAGGATTTGCACCATATGTTAATATAATAAACATGAGTAATAATAATACTAATAATTATTATAAAAAAAACTTCAAAGCTTATATTAATTATCCTAAATTTCTTGTAATTGTATTTTTATTTTTTAGATTTTTTATAGTTCATACATTTATATTATAATGTATTGGTGATGGTTGATTAAAGGGAAAATTATTTTATATATTTTAAATGTAATATAAGATTTTTGTTGATTTAAACTCGAGTTTGAGTTCGAGCTTGAATTGAGTTCGAGCTTGAATCGAGTTCGAGTTTGAATCGAGCTCAAAATCGAGCTTCAATCGAACTCCTTAATTTTTTTTGAGTTCGAGCCTTTTCGAGTTCGAGTCGAGTTTCAATAATATATTTTGAGTTCGAGCTGAGCTTTATAATTTTTAACTCACGAGTTTTCGAGTCGAATCGAGCCTACGTTTAAGGTTTTCGAGTTCGAGTCGAGCTTAGCAATACTCGAGTTTGACTCGGCTCGTTTACACCCCTACTTGACATGCTAATTATACCTATAATTTTGATAGTATATGACAAGGGCTTGATATGGATACATTTCTTATTTTCATATATCAATTATCACTTCTCATATAAACATTTCATTCACTTCACTTATACACATATGACCATTTTACTTATTTCACATGCTTGAATTTGTTCTCTAATGATTGCATACATCACATATCATATCATATGAAATCATTTAAGACTTATGCAAATACTTACTATAATCATATCATATACATGTTTATGAAAAAGGAAATCATGAAATGAAATAGAGGAATAGACTTATTACAAGTCTTCTTTCCATAAAACCATATCTATACTGATATAATATGCACTCACTTTAGCATTGCTTGATTTGAATCAATTCTCGAACTTATCTCTTTCTCGATCGTTTCTAATTCCTCGATTGTTCCTAAATAGAGTTATGTTCACTATCTATATAATCATACATTGCTACATATCAGTATTCCAAATAACATACTCTAATCTTTCGTTTCTTAAACTAAAGGAAAAGTCTATTTTAAATTTTCATTTGAAGAGGTATCGGTACATCCTATAGGGTATCGATACATCCCTTAATTGGTATATCGGTACGCTGCCTATGTATCGATATACAAATTACATTCAAAATTTTTTCATTTAAAGAGGGGTATCGATTCATTACATGTGTATCGATACACTTATTGTATTCGATGATTTTTCATTCAAGGGGTATCGGTACCTATTGAATGTGTACCGGTACACTTTGCCCAGAAATCACTTTTTAAGCCCGAAAATTCATCATTCTCAGCTTAAATTCCTCATGTTTCATTTCCTTTCATATTCTTAACTCAAGTATAAATACTTAAACCAATTTATATTTATTTATCACATCTTAAACCTCAACATCCCATCCTCCACATGAAATTCAAGAATCATACCAAATTTCCAACATGTTCTAAAGCCAATTCTAACACTTTCTATTCTTTAATTAAGTTAATAACAAGTCAATTCCATACTCAAACTTTATTTATTAACCTTTTTTCAGAAATTCATTTAGAAACTCATTCTCTTTAATCTTTCATAACTTCTTCATCTTTTGATTTTAGGACAAATTAAGCTTTTCCTTAAGCTTAAGTATCACATAAGGATCAAAACTCACACTTAAAATCAAAAAATAATCAACTAACCAGAAAACTCACCTTTGCTCTGGCTCTCTCGTATGAAGGAAGAAGAAGAAGAAGACTCTGGAAGCTTATTTTGCTTTCCTTCACTTCCACGTGGGTTTCTCATCTTATAAAGGGAAATAAAAATCTTTCTTGTCAAATAACCATTTTGCCCTTCTATTCATCCTTTGTTGCAATTTAATCCTACACTAAAATTTCCATATAAATCCCTAAAGTTTTCAATAATTTCTACTTTAGTCACTAAATTTTAAAGTTTTATAATTTAGTCACTAACCCGGTATTGAGGATGCTACAAAATCTCCCCTTAAGAAAATTTGTCCTCGAATTTTTATTGTACAAAGAGATGGGGTACTGATTCCTCATATCCTCTTCACGTTCCCATGTTGTTTCCTCTATCTTGTGATTCCTCCACAACATTTTGACCAATGGTATAGTCTTATTCCTTAGTTGTTTCACCTCATAAGCTAATATTTGGACCGGTTCTTCATCATAAGTCAGGTTAGGCTAAACTTCTATCTCTTTTGACGTTACAATATGGGATGGATCAGACCTATATCTCCGAAGCATTGAAACGTGAAAAACATTATGAATCTTCTCCATTTCAGGTGGCAAAGCCAATAGGTATGCCATTGGTCTCACTCTCTTAACGATCTCATAGGGTCCAATAAACCGAGGACTAAGCTTTCCTTTACGTCCAAACCTCAATACTTTCTTCCACGGAGACACTTTCAAGAACACTTTATCTCCAATTTGAAATTCAATTTCCTTCATCTTTAGATCCGCATATGATTTCTGTATATCAACTGCAGCTTTCAGATTATTTTGAATCACTTGAACTTTCTTTTTTGTTTCCTGAATCAACTCAGGACCAAGAATTTCTCGATCCTTAAGCTCATACCATTTCAAGGGCTTATGACACTTTCTCCCATATAGAGCTTCATAGAGAGCCATTTTGAAACTTGATTGGTAGCTATTGTTATAAGCAAATTCGGCAAGTTGTAAATATTTTTCCCACGATCCCTTAAATTATAATACACAATCTCTTAACATATCCTCCAGAATTTGGATAGTCCGTTCAAGCTGTCCATCGGTATGAGGATGAAATGTTGTGCTAAAATTCAATCTAGTTCCTAACGCTCCATGCAAAGCTTTCCAAAACCTCGATGTAAATCTAAGATCTCGATCAGAAACTATGAATATAGGCACTCCATGCAATCTAATAATTTCTTTAATATATAACTCAACATATTTATCAATGGAGAAATCAACTCGCACGAAAATAAAATGAGCTGACTTAGTCAATCTGTCTACAATCACCCATATAGAATCTCTTTTGTTAGGAGTTAAAGGCAACCCCGTTACAAAATCCATCGTCACATTCTCCCACTTCCACTGAGGAATATACATTGGTTGCAACAGTCCTGACGAAACCTGATGCTCAGCTTTAACTTGTTAACAAGTCAAACACTTAGATACAAATTTCGTAATGTTCCTTTTCATTCTAGGCCACCAATATCGACTCTTGAGATCCATATACATTTTGTTTTCTCCTGGGTGCATCTTCAATGGACTACAGTGAGCTTCCGTTAATAGATTGTTGAGTTAATCGTTTGACGAAATAGTCAAGAGGGGGTGAATTGACAATTAAAATTTTTGTGGAAGTTTTTACAGAAAATAGAAAATATTTGCACAGCGATTTAGAGTAGTTCGAATTTCTCAACCAAATCCTACGTCCACTACTTTAGTTATCCACGCTAAGGATTTTCCAACAAATTCACTAATTTGTTCTTTCTTTTGAGGACAAAGAGTAACCATACAACTCCTTCAAGAATTATACCCCAAATTCTTGAGCACACCCTCTCCCAAAGAGAAATACACAAATTTGCAAACTTACAAGAAAAACCTCACAAGGTAAGATGTTTGCACAATTCTAGAACAAAGAAAGAACACTCAAGAATGATTCAATTGAGCACGATAAGTGTTCTTGAAAGCAAAAATGAATATTGAAGGAAATAGGCTTGAAAATGCTCAAACCTGAGGTTTGGTGCTTTCTCTTTGATTCTCTCTTGATTCTTGATAATTGTTGTTGATTAATGACTTCTAAGCTTATTTAAATACTCCTTGGATCACTTCTGAATGTTGGGGATCATTAGTGGAGTTAATAAAGCCGTTAGTGTGTGAAAACAATTAATAAAGTTAGGAGCGTATGGTGCATCGATGCATAGGCTTTGTGCATCGGTACACTATGTGTAAAATTCAAATATTTCGACCGTTGGAAGACTTAGTGCATCGGTACACTAGGGTGTGCATCGGTGCACAAATTTACTTCGATGTTTCAAAAATAGCCAGGGTGCATCGATGCATGACATGTACATCGATGCACAAAATCAATTCGATGTTTTAATAAAATCCAGAGTGTATCGATGCATGGCTGTGCATCAGTGCATAAATTGCATTCGAAATGGGTGTGCATCGATGCATTAAATGGGTGCATCGGTACATCCCTACATAAAGTTGATTTTTGGCTCGTTTTTGGTTCGAAATACTTTGTGAAAATTGTTTCAAAAATATTTTAAGTATAAAACACAATTTTACACTTTAGTAAGGATTGAATTTGAACTTTGAAAGACTTGGAGTAATAATTTTGATATTCAAATAATTGTATCGAATATACTTAGAAAATCATTTGTAAAATCTTAAAATTCATTTATCGTAATTTGTTATATCGAAACATCAAAATGTTTTCAACAATCTCCCTCTTTTTGATATAACAAAACATTTTAGTAATTTTAAGATTTTCTATGAAAATAATTTTTGAAATCAATTTTGAAATACTCCCCCTTACTATAATATATCTTCTCCCCCTTTTTGTTAAATAAAAAAAGACTCTAAAACGATTTTAAACAAGTTTGTAAAAGATGGCCAATATTTTTATAGATATAGCTTAAGTTGCTAATACTACAATCAAGAGAAAGATTAACCATTAGTTTCATAATTCAATATTCATAATGTGAAGTGGCAAAATTGGTCATAATGCAACTAATATGTAAATGATGCAAAAGTTAATAAACATTAAGCTTAAATTGAAAATTCAAACATACTAAATATATATATAATAAGTTCAAACATCCAATCATCCAACAAATTCAAACATCCAAAATAAAACAATCAAAAATGTTTCACAATTTAAAGTTTTTCGGGGTTCAATTCAAGCAAACTAAAGCAAGGTAGGTCTAGTCGTCCATAAGAGGATCGAGAGGAGGAGGATAATGTGCTCGCACTTCGATTGTGAGAGCATTCATACGTTCACGCATCTCCCGTTGAAACTCAGTTAGCTGAGACTCTATGGAAGCAAACCTTAGATCAAATGACTCCATAAATTTTCAAAAATATGGAGGCATATGTTCCTTTTGTTGTGCCGGTTCCGGTGCTGGAGAATCATTGTCGGGTATGACCTCGTCAATATCTTGCATAAGCTGTTGAAGCTCTGGATTGTCATCAGCTGTCAGTGCCGAAGGAGGTAAAGCTCGTGAAGAGCTAGCTCCCATAGTTTGCTCAGTGGGACGATAAACCCATTGGCTAATTTCCTTATCCTGTTTCCATCCCGCTTTCTTTAAGGAAGTGAAATTGATTTGGTTTTGAAGAGGGATAGGAATATCAAGATTGACCCTAAGACCGAGTTTGATAAACAAGTTATTGAGAAGACAGCTGTAAACTAAGGTTTCTATATTCTTAGAAGGGACATTGTTTACGGTATCTACTAACTACCTAAAAATGATCTGTGGCAAATTGATTTTCTTATTATGTTGGATACAATGTATCCACCATATGTCTATTTTCCTAAGGGAGGAGTACCTACCTCCGGATGGTCGAAACCACCAAGAGATTAACAAATGTAGGAATCGATCGTGATGAGATGGTAAGGTACTAACGCTATCCTTAGACTTATTAGGTGATGCCACAATTTCCTTTTCATTATACAACTATGATAGAGATATTGTCTACGACCAGGTACATTGAAACAAGAGTTCAAAATAGTCATATTTGGGTCATTTGGATTTGGAATAGGATTAGGAGGAGGAATAGGAGGAAGGTTTTGGCTTGAGCGACTAGACGATGTCCTAGGTCGTTTGGGATTAGACATTGTAAAGGAAATCGGAATATGATAGTTAACCTGCAAATTTGAAACACATGTATACAATATAATCAATCCCAAAACTCAATTGAGTCCACAATATTTCAAGGTTCTCTAAACCGAATCCTAATGGGTAAAGTTTTGAAAACTATTTGGAAAATAATGTTTGAAGATTATAATATGTATAGTTTTCATGAAAACAACACGGTTGAAATAATTAAAAAAATTAATGAAAACAAAAATTTTCGAAATTTATTTTTTTTATTTCAAAAAATTCAGAAAATGTTTGAAAGATTGTGTGTTTTAGATAAAATTGATTGTAAAAATCAGTTTCTAAACATTAAACAATCAATGCCCGATAATTTTTTCAACCTAGAACTAATCAAGACTAGTCCTAAGTTCAAAAATTAATAAAATAGGGGTTTTTGAAATATTACCTTGAAAATTTTGGATTTTGCGAGAATAAGATGTTGTTTGCACTTGATTGATGATAGAAGAAGGATTAGGAGTTGAAGAACAGTTGGATTTCGACTTTAAAGCGTTGTTTTTGAAGCAAATATGAGATTAGGGTGAGAGAGGGATGAACGACACACGATGGGTGTAACGATGCACAACAGAGTGCATCAATGCACATTCAAGGCGTGCATCGATGTACCTTCATGGTGAATCGATGCACATTCAAGGGATGCATCGATGCACTAGGTAGTGTATCGATGCATTAAGCACAAAAATGTCAAAAATCCGTTTTAAACACTTAAAAAAAATGCTAAATTAATTAGTTCTAGTGGTATTAATAACTCATATATTGAAAATTAACTATGTTCAATCAATCAAATCAAATCCTTAAACTACATTTGAACATATAATTAATTATCACTAAGAATCATAAACTCCCCCTAACTAATAGCAAAAAATGCAATCAAAAGAGTTATTTTTATAAGCATTTTTAAAAACCAATTAAAAATGCTAAACCTATTTTAAACACTAATTCAAGGTAGGTTGGTCAAATCTAATTCTCTCCTAAGTGTCCAAAATCTTTCTTTATCTAAAGGTTTTGTAAATATATCCGCTAATTGGTGCAAAGTATCAACATATTCTAGAACTATATCTTCTTTAGTGGCATGATCTCTAATGAAATGATGTCTAATTTCAATGTGCTTAGTTCTAGAGTGTTGGATGGGATTTTTAGTGAGACAAATAGCACTAGTATTGTCACACTTGATAGGTATGGTACCTACTTCAATTCCATAATCTAAAAGTTTTTGTTTCATCCAAAGAACTTATGCACAACAACTACCCGCTGAAATGTATTCCGCTTTAGTGGTAGATAATGCAACACAATTTTGTTTCTTTAAAAACCAAGAAATTAGCATATTTCCAAGGAATTGACAAGTATCAGAGGTGCTTTTCCTATCTATTTTGCATCCTCCATAATCCACATCAGAGAAAGCATGCAAACTAAAGCTAGAGTCTCTAGGATACCAAAGTCCTAAACTAGAAGTGTCCTTAAGGTATCTAAAGATCCTCTTAACAGCTAGTAAATGTGATTCATTAGGGTATGATTGAAATCTAGCACATAAGCAAACACTAAACATAATGTCCGATCTACTTGCGGTTAGATAGAGTAAAGAGCCAATAATTGACCTATACAATTTAACATCCACACATTTACCTCCTTCATCTTTTTCAAGTTTTGTTGATGAGCTCATTGGAGTGGCATGAGGTTTCCCATTTTCCAGTCCAAACTTCTTGAGCATATCCTTGACGTACTCAGCTTGATTGATGAAGATGTCATCTTTTCTTTATTTGATTTGGAGTCCTAAGAAAAATGAGAGCTCTCCCATCATGCTCATCTCGAATTCACTTTGCATTAGCTTAGAAAATTCTTGTCAAAGAACATCATTAGTAGAACCAAATATTATATCATCAACATAAATTAGAACTACTAATAAATATTTACCTTTATACTTTAAAAACAATGTAGTGTCAACTTTCCCTTTTGAAAAACCTTTTTCAATTAAAAAATTTGACAGTCTTTCATACCAAGCTCTAGGAGCTTGTTTTAAACCATAAAGTGCTTTTGTCAATTTAAAAACATGATTTGGAAATTTTGAATATTCAAAACCAGGAGGTTGTTCCACATACACTTCTTATTTTATAAAACCATTTAAAAATGCACTTTTAACATCCATTTGATACAATTTAAATTCATTGAAACATGCAAATGCTAATAACATTCTAATTGCTTCCATCCTAGCTACGGGAGCGTATGTTTCATCATAGTCTATACCCTCTTCTTGAGTATACCCTTGAGCAACAAGTCTAGCCTTGTTTCTCACTATATTACCACTTTCATCAAGCTTATTCCTAAATACCCATCTAGTACCTATAGTAGATTTATTACTAGGCCTTTCAACTAATGTCCATACTCTACTTCTCTCAAATTGATTTAACTCTTCTTGCATAACCATAATCCAATGTTCATCATTTAATGCTTCTTTAATATTCTTAAGCTCAATGCATGAAATAAATGTAACATAATTACAAATATTTCTAAGAGAAGATCGAGTTATTACCCCTTTGGATGAATCACCTATTATCTCGCCATCCTTGACATAGTTGTACTCTCTTGGGTAAGAGACTTTCATTTCTTCAATGGTTGGATTCTCGAGAGGATCTTGAGTTTCCTCATCTTTCGTTTCTTCCTTTGATGATGGTTCTCCAACGTCATGTCTAATGTCATTAGTGTTTATAATACCTACATCATCATTCACATAAGAATCCTTCCTTGGAAGGGGATTATCATCGAAAACAACATGTATATACTCTTCTACAACTAAATTTCTTTTATTAAATACTCGATAAGCTTTAGAATTTAAGGAATAACCCAGAAAAATTCCTTCATCACTTTTATCATCAAATTTGCCAAGTTTTTCTTTACCGTTGTTTAAAACAAAACATTTACATCCAATAGGATAAAAATACCTAATGTTAGGCTTTTTATTTTTGAAAAGGTCATATGGAGTTTTATTCAAAATAGGCCTAATCATTACTCGATTAATAACATAACAAGCGGTATTTGTGGCTTCCACCCAAAAATATTTTGGCAAAATGTTTCACAAAGCATGGTTCTAGCCATTTCTTCTAAAGTTCGATTTTTCCTCTCAACAACTCCATTTTGTTGAGGGGTTATAGGTGGTGAAAGTATGGCTAATACCATTAGAATTGGAAAATTTAGTAAATCCAAGATTTTCAAATTCAGTTCCATGATCACTCCTAACACTAGTTATAGTAAACTTTTTTATTTTGGATTACTTTTGAAAACGTGATGAATTTTTCTAATGTGTCATCTTTAGTACTTAAGAATATAACCCAAGTATACCTAGAATAGTCATCTACCAAGACAAATGCATATAGTTTTCCACCCAAGCTAGTAGTCCTAGATGGCCCAAAAAGATCTAAATGGATCAATTGTAATACTCTACTAGTGGATACGTCATTAATGGATTTAAAAGAAACTCGCTTTTGTTTTCCTTTAGCACAAACATCACAGATTTTATCATTATCACATTTTAGCTTTGGCAACCCTCTTACTAAGTCTCCTTGAATTAACCATTGCAAAACACTCATACTATTATGTCATAGTCTCCTATAACATAACCAACTATCATGCTCATCCTTAGTAACTAAGCATAAATTAGTCATATCTATAGAATCTAAATGCACCATGTATATATATTTCCTATTCTATGACCAACAAGCATAATCTGATTAGATGCGATGTCAATGACTTTACAACCATTAGTTTCAAACATGACATTGAATCTCATCGCATAATTGAATAATACTCAAAAGATTATGATTTAATCCATTCACATATAAAACATTCTTAATATGTATGAAAGAGGTATTTCCTATAGTGCCTATACCTTCAATGTGACCTTTTGAATTATCACCAAAAGTCATATCTCCTCCATTTTTGGTGTTAAGCTCTATGAACCGGCTCTTGTCTCCAATCATGTGTCTTGAGCATCCACTATCAAGGTACCATGAATTTGAAATTATTTTCCTTGCCTTGTAGCAATGCTCTTTTTCCTACAAACATAAATTAATTTCTAATTTTTGGTACCCAATTTCTTTTGGGTCCATATTCATTAGTCTCCAAAATTCTAGTCCCCTTAGGTATCAATTTGTGTAGGATATCTTTATCTTTGGTAGTAATGAGTTCTTTAGGAACCCATATACTTCTAACAATTTTTTCAATAGAGGTTATTCGGGGGCCTCTATGAGTGGAAGGTTTGATGTATTCGTCTTCTATGATTGTGGGATATCCTTATCTTTGGTAGTAATGAATGGAAGGTTTTCCCCATATACTTCTAACGATTTTTCCAATAGAGGTTTTTCCACAATCTTGGATGAGTGGAAGGTTTGATGTATCTGTCTTCTATAATATTCCATGCTCCCATGTCACTTGTTTGAATGAAGTACATCATCGTATTCTTCCAATAAGCATAATTAGCTCCATTGAAGAAATGATGCTTGTTGACGGGCAATGAATCAAGACCGAAGTCAGAGTTTGAAGTGGAGGTCATTGATGACTTGATTATGGATTTAACTCTTTCTGAATCAACTCAAGAGGTGATTAAACCTTCAAATGAGTGAGGCTCTTGTCGGAACCGTCTTTCGGTTGGGCCCCGAAATTGGGCTTCGACTTGGATTAAACGAATTGGAGTCACCACCGATCATTTATTTTAAAACAAATGGGTTGATCGGATACCCTATTTCTTACATGATCTGCATCTTACTAAAGATGTGTCGGATTCGGGAGTCGGTTACAGTCAAGGAAGGGTTAACACCCTTGAACTGCCCTTTCGGTACTATATAATTTCCAGTTGTCTTAAATTAAGAAAATTGTAATTTTAAATTAAAAGGTAAAATGACGATCCGAATTATTTACCTTTAACCGTTTTTGAAAACGTACCCTTTAAGAATCAAAGAAAAGTGTTAGAAAAACAAAGGTGACAAAGATAAATTGAAAATGAAGAAAGTAAAATAAAGATAAAAAATAAATAAATAAATAACTAACAACATATAAAATAAAAGACAAAAAGCAAACAACATGATTAACATTGAGATAGTGAAACTGAAATAAAAAATAAAGTCAAAATAGAATAAGATAAATAAAGAAACAAAGGTAAATAAATAAAATACAAAAAAATCAAATAATAAGAAATACAAAATAACAATAAAAGTAAAATAAACCGAGGGAAAAGAAGATAAAAACATATATATATATATTTATATAAATATTAGCTTCTAGAAAATATATAAAGATATTAAGAAATAAAATAAAATATATATGTGCATATACATATATAACAAATAAATAAAATAAATAAATAATAAAATACTAATAACATATATATACAAAAATAAAATAAAAAACTAACAATACTATCAAATATATATAAATATTTTAAAAAAATAAAAAGAAAATTAAAATTAAAATCCAGAAAAAGGACTGAATTGAAAGAAAATCTTGATTGAGGGTCGAAATCAAAAGAAAATTGGATTTAAAAATCAGATTTGGGGACTAAAATAGAAGTTTTAAAAACAGTAGAGTCAAAAAGCGCAATTTACCCCATTTAAAATGAAAACACGCGGATCCTTCCCGGATCGGGTTGACACGCGGGTCACCGCGCGGGCTAAGTATAAAGCCCAATTTTTTTTAACTTCATTCCTCATTTCTTTGCATGAGAGCTCTCCTCTACTTCTCTCGTTGCCTCTCATCTGTTCATCAAGCAGGATGAACGCCGCCGCTGGTTCCCAGATTCTGGCGATCCCTCCACCTCACCGCCGCCGTTGGTCGGCGACGACCGTCGTTCATCGACAGCCAAACACAAAAAGGTAAGCTTTTTTCAAAAGTTTTGGGCCCCCTGGTTTAAAAAATGAGTTTTTTTCTCTTAAAATCGTGCCTCGGGATGCTAGATCTGAGTAAGATCCTTCGACTGCCCCCTTCGTTCATCGACAAAATCCCATTTTTCCTTTGTATTTTTGACTAAAAATCAAGACAAAAACAAAAGAAAGCCACATGCAAGTTGAACCGAATCAAAGGTAAAAAGAAAATAAACCTTTTATTTCTTCTGTTGTCGAACGATTACAAGACTTGTTCTTTATGTAGTATGCTCTCTGATATCCTTGTACGTGATATTGTGTGTCCTTGTGTCGATTTTACATACGCTATTTATAATAAAGATGCTATGCTATTTTTAGTTTGAGTTTTTTGAGTTCTAATCGAACTGTGACTCTTGTTGACGTTGGGTTCCTTGTGCTGGAGGATGCAGGGTTGTTAGAGGGTGCCGAGATTTCTGGCTGTGTGTGGTGTGAGGAGGCGTGGTACACGAGGGGTCTTCGACGGGTGAAGTGCGGTGTTGGAATGAGTGAAGGTTAAAACCCTAAAGTGGGGTCTATTATAGACCGTTAAAGCTCATCTAGATCCAACGGTCGAGCTGTTTGGCGGCTGGGACAAGAGGGAGATGAGCTAGGGTTTCCAGAAACCCTATTCCTCTACGTGGTGGGCTACACTCCAGCGATTTATTGGGCCTACAAATGTATTTTTTATTTGTAAAATGGGCATATATACCAAAAGTAAACTGTGAATACATATATGTATTATATAATATATTTTATAATATTATGTAATACAATAATATGCATCGAATGAAATTAGGTGTCTTCAGCTGCCCCTCTTTGCTCATTATTGTGTAACGAAAATAGAGCAAAGATAAAAAGACACCAATTTCGACTATATCGAATGTCCTCTGTCGCAGAGTTGAAATCCGATATTGAAACTGGTTTGTCAATATGAAATGACCCTCTCGTCGTGAGGTTGAGTCAAAACTGGAAAATTATGAGCCCGAATCCTTCATCGTGAAGTTAAAATCAAACTCAGAGTACTGGAAGTAGCTCATGGATTGTCTTCTAGCCCAAGATACTTTGCCACGAAGATAAAACTTGACCTAAAGACTTTGGTGTTACTGTGTTACAGATGACTCATTCGTCGTGAAGTTGGGTCAATCTGTCAGTGAAGTTGAGTTGTATATGGCCCATTCGTCATGAAGTTGAGCCTGAAAATTGGATATCCTTCGTCGTGAAGTTGAAATCCAATGTAAGATGTGTTGTTTCGAGGCCAATATCCTTCGTCGTGAAGTTGAAATTGACTCTAAAACTGAAAAGTTTATTAAAAGACACTCCTTCTTTGAGTTAGATATCCTTCATCGTGAAGTTGATATCCAATCTAGAGATGGATGCTGCTGGTGTACACGATTCCCTTCGTCATGAAGTTGAAACTGCGAGTGGCCCCTTCGTTGTGAAGTTGAGCCTGGAATTGGATATCATTCGTTGTGAAGTTGAAATCCAAGCAAGTTGTATTGTTCCGATTCCAATATCCTCCGCCGTGAAGTTGAAATTGATTTTGGAACTGGGAAATTGTTTGTTGACAATCAGCCACCCCTTCACCGTGAAGTTGAGCTTGTGCTGTCTTGAGTCCAACATCCTTCGTTGTGAAGTTGAAATTAGCTCTGGAATTGGGAAGTTGACAGTCAGCCGCCCCTTCGCTGTGAAGTTGAGCTTGTGCTGTCTTGAGTCCAATATCCTTTGCTGTGAAGTTGAAATTGGCTCTGAAATTGGAAAGTTGACAGTCAGCGGCCCCTTCGCTGTGAAGTTGAGCTTGTGCTGTCTTGTGCGCCCGATTCCCTTTGTCGTGAAGTTGAAACCGCGGGTTGTGTGGGTACGATATCCTCCGTCGTGGAGTTGAAATCGTGGATGGCCCCTTCATCATGAAATTGAGCCTTGACTTGAATATCCTTCGTTGTGAAGTTGAAATCCAAGTATTGTATGTTGCGGGTGGACACGATTCCCTTCGCCGTGAAGTTGAAACCGTGGATGACCCATTTATTATGAAGTTTAGCTTCGAGCTAGATATCCTTCGTCGTGAAGTTGAAATCTACTCGAACAAATTGTGTTGCTTCGAGTTCAAAATCCTCCACTGTTAAGTTGAAATTGACTCTAGCTACAACCTGAAAAAGTTATACATATATGTGATGCTATGAATGCAATGCTCTTAGGTGTGTCTAAAATGCATATGCAACATATGTTATCTTGGGGCTCTGGAGAGAAATCTCGATCTCCGGTTGCCTGTTGTTGTTGACTCTGGATTTTGAAATCTTGAGGTTCTGATCTTGAATTCTTCAAATGTTTAAATCCGATGTGCAGATTTGGGAGCTGCTTCTCGACCATCTCAAGTATGTGCATGAGCCTTGATCGACTTTCGGGTACCTGTACTTTTCAATGAATCTTTGTACAGTAATATGCTATTATCTTTTGCAAGAATAAATAAATCATTAGGTTTAAATCCAATTCAAGATGCTCAAGCGGAATTGATTTAGAGGAAAGATTATCTTTATTCATAAGAGAAAAAAAAGATCAAATAATACATGACAAACATTTTTGGAAGATGAATACATGATGAAGTGTGTATATGAATGTCTTAGATCTCGATAATGTGGGCACTTCTGAGCTGAAAAGCCGTCAAGTGACTTTGAACACAGCCTTTGCCAATGGATCTTTGAGAATGCGACAACATTCTGGAGAGTGCAATCTTTCTCTAACTTATTGAGTCTATAGAAGATTCAGATGCCGGGACACTTCCACTGTCTGGATTTCTTGAACTGATATCCAAATCGCCCTTTCAGGTTTTCAACTTGGATCCATCCTTGGTTGTAAGATGCCCTTTTCGGGTTTTCATCTTGAACCCACCTTACTTTCTTTTCTTTTTGTTTTTTTTCTTGTTTTTTTTCTCTTTTTTTTTTCAATTTAGGGCGCCCTTTCGGGTTTTCACCCTAAACGATTTTTTTGTTTTTTCCTTTTTTTAACTTAGGACGCCCTCTCGGGTTTTCATCCTAAGCGAAGTACTTTTTGACTGCATCTGAGTTGATGGGATGTGGCAGTTCAGGTCCGTCCATTTCAGCCAGGACAAGGGCTCCTCCAGAGAAGGCCTTTTTCACGACATAAGGTCCTTCCCAATTTGGCATCCATTTTCCTCGAAAATCTTTCTGGACTGTCCAAATTCTTTTTAGCACCAGATCTCCTTCGCGGAATATTCTCGGGCGCACCTTTTTGTCATGTGCTCGGATCATTCGTTTCTGATAGATTTGACCATGATGAATGGCTTTCAGTCTCTTTTCATCTATCAGATTAAGCTGATCATATCTGGATTGTACCCACTCTGCATCATCCAGGTTGACTTCTGTTAAGACCCGGAGTGACGGAATCTCTACTTCAATGGGTAGCACTGCTTCTATTCCGTAAGCTAATGAAAATGGAGTTTTCCCAGTCGAGGTTCGTACCGAGGTTCGATAAGCGAACAAAGCAAAAGGCAACTTCTCATGCCAATCTTTGTAAGTTTTAGTCATTTTTTCCACTATCTTCTTAATGTTTTTGTTTGATGCTTCTACCGCTATGTTCATCTTTGGTCTGTAAGCAGCGGAATTGTGATGTTTTATGTTGAACTGCTCACAAGCAGCATTCATCATCTTGTTGTTCAAGTTTGTAGTATTATCGATAATGATCCTTTTAGGTAGACCATACCGACATATAATCTCTTTCTTCAAAAACTTGCAAATAGTGGATTGAGTGACACTGGCATATGACACATCCTCTACCCATTTCGTGAAGTAATCAATTGCTACGAGAATGAAACGGTGACCATTCGAAGCCTTCAGATGGATTTGCCTGATAACGTCCATGCCCCACACAGAGAAAGGCCATGGTGACGTCATTACATGAAGTGCATGAGGTGGAATATTGATTTTATCTCCGTAAATCTGACATTTATGACATCTTCTAGCATAGTTGATGTAATCACTTTCCAGTGTGAACCAAAAATATACGCATCTCATTATTTGTCTTGACATCATATGTCCATTTGCGTGTGCTCCACAAACTCCATCAGGTACTTCTTCCACTATCAGTTTTGCCTCTTCAGCATCGACGTACCTTAACAAGACTTGATTATGGCTCTTCTTGTATAAGACCTCTCCGTCAAGGATGTACCCAACTTCCATCCTTCTAAGGGTTCTCTTTTCGGTTTCGGTGGCTTCTTTTGGATAACTCCAATGCTTGATATACTGCAAAATGTCGTTGTACCAAGGCTTAGTGTCATTTACTTCTTCAATTTGGTAACAATGAGATGGGTACTCATACGACTGCATGTTGATTGGCATCATTTCAGCCTCCCCACCAGCCTTGAATGTGGCTACCAAGGTAGCTAAAGCGTCAGCCATTTGATTTTCTTCTCTTGGCACATAGTAGAAGGTAACTTTGTCGAACTCTTCAAGCAGATTCAGTACTAGTTTTCAGTACTCTAACAGCTTTACATCCTTGGTTTCCCACTCTCCACGGAGCTGATAGATTACTAATGCTGAATCCCCATATATTCGCAAGGTCTTTATGCTTTGCCCCAGTGCAGCTCAGATTCCCAAGACACATACTTCATACTTTGCCATGTTATTGGTGCAATCGAAGTTGAGTCTACTAGTAAATGGGTAGTGACTCCCTTCTGGAGAAATTAGGATTTCCCTGATGCAATGTCCTAATGCATTTGACGCACCATCGAAATGCATTCTCCAGGAACTATCCATTGAAGTCCATGCTTCTTCTAAGGAGATATCCATCAAGTCTTCATCTGGGAAGTCAAAGTCTAAAGGCTCGTAATTCTCATCGGTTTTACTGGCCAATAACTCCGATATGGCACTTCCTTTAATTGCTTTCTGGCTCACGTACTCAATGTCAAATTCTGACAAAAGCATCTGCCATCGGGCTAACCTCCCAGATAGAGTAGGTACACCCATCATGTACTTCAGGGGATCTAACTTGGAAATCAACGAAGTAGTGTGGTACAACATGTATTGTCGGAGTCTTTTTGTAGCCCAGACTAAAGCACATCAGACCTTCTCGATAGGAGGATATCTGACCTCACAATCGATGAACTTCTTGCTTAAATAGTCGATGACTCTTTCTTTCTACTCGAATTAATCATGTTGTCCTAGGACACACCCCATGGAGTTCTCGAATATGGAGAGATACAAGAACAGAGGTTTGCCCAGGATAGGGGACATCAGGATAGGAGAGTGAGACAAATACTTCTTTACTTTCTCGAATGCAATCTGACATTTTTTATCCCATGCTCCTGGATTGTTCTTTCGGAGAAGACGAAAGATTGGGTCATATTTATCGGTTAACTGAGATATGAACCGAGCTATGTAATCCAGTCTGCCTAGAAAACCTCAGACCTCTTTTTGTGTTCGAGGTGGAGGTAGGTTCTGGATAGCCTTGACTTTATCGGGATCGACTTTAATGCCTTTTCTACTGACCACGAAGCCTAATATCTTCCCAGATATTACCCCGAAGGTGCACTTGCTAGGGTTCAATCTTAGTTGGAACTTTCTCAATCTCTGGAAGAGCTTCCTCAAATTCTCGACATGTTCATTCTCGGTTTGCGCCTTGACAATCATGTCATCGACATAAACTTCGATTTCTTTGTGCATCTTGTCGTGAAATAGGGTCACCATAGTTCTCTGATATGTTGCCCCAACATTCTTCAGTCCGAAGAGCATCACCTTGTAGTAGAAGGTTCCCCACATTGTGACGAACGTGGTTTTCTCCATGTCTTCAAGATGCATCTTGATCTGGTTATATCCCGAGAATCTATCCATGAATAAAAGGAAAGCGTTCCCGACTGTATTGTCTACCAACGTGTCAATGTGAGGCAGAGGAAAGTTTTCTTTAGGGCTCGCCTTGTTAAGGTCCCGGTAATCGACGCATATACGAACCTTCCCATCTTTCTTCGGAACTGGCACTATGTTGGCCACCCACTCTGGATACTTGGCCACTTGAAAGAATCCGACATCAAATTGCTTCTTGACTTATTCTTTAATTTTAAGGAGCATCTCAGGTCGCATCCTTCTCAGTTTCTGTTATACGGGTTTGCATTCTAGTTTAATTGGCAGTTTATGAACTACCATATCTGTGTCTAGTCCCGTCATGTCTTGATATGACCAGGCGAACACATCTCTATACTTCTGAAGTAAGACTATAAGGTTTTGTCTTGCTTCAGCCGAGAGAGTTGTACCGATTTTAACCTCCTTTCTGTCATCTTCAGTTCCTAGATTCAATATTTCGATCATCTCCTCATGTGGTAGAATTTGCTTCTCTTCTCTTTCTACCATTCTCAACAATTCGGTAGACAAGTTACACTCCTCTTCAGTGTCGTATTCATCAAATTCCCCGAGGTAAATGGCTGATTCAAAATCCACTTTCAGATCAAGATCATCAGTGCCTACATTATCGTTATCTGGGGTCCTGAAGGAACAAAGAAGGTATGAGTGTGTTAGAGGAAATATCCCACACGAAATAGTCAAAGAATTAAATTTGAAAGAGAAATGGAAATGAAGTGTTGAAATGAAGAAAATAGATAATGAACTCAAAAAGAAATAAAAGAAAATTTGTTTGCCATGGATATAGGAAAAAAATGCATCCTTTATTGAAATTAAACCAAATGTTTATTCACCCTTACAAAAGATCACCTATTGTCCCGGGTATAGGCAAATAGAGATAGTTCAAATATTACTCTGAAAGATTCTATTAAACCACAGGTAATTCTTCCACCGACCAGCTGCTAGGCACGAACCCAGGTGGCAGAGGGCATATCCCGGATCTATCTCCGTTGTCAACATCTTCTGTGGTTATGGAATTGATGTTCAAATCTTATAGAGCAGCCTCTAAATCGAACGAGGTGGTCTCAAACACATAACCACCTGACTTGAATGTCTTGTAAAGAGGCGGGAATGACATAGGCTCCCGTTGAAGTTCGCCTCCAGTTAACCTGGCTAGTCTTCTTTCGCGGTTCTTCTGAACTTCCTTCCTCTTTTCATGGTAACTGGGCTAAAAACCGAGCCCAAACTAATCTAACTTTAAAACAGGGAGGACTGGATTTATCCTTCCTTGTAGTAACTTCCCAAACCCCCTTTCGATTTTAGCACCTCAGCCTAAGGTTTGCTTGATCTCTATCTTTGCGCATTCAGAGAGTCGGGGTCTTGGAATCTTCTTTCCTTCCGCCACGAATGTGGCATTCACAAATTATAAGGAGTGGAACGAGCACTCTACCGTTTACTCATCCACCTTGATGTATGGGGCCTCCATGGTCACACTTGCCACGATATCCTCCTTAGTATTGATAATTACCAAGGCCCGTCAATAACAAATTTAACCTTTTGATACAGCGTGGAGGGTACTGTATATGCGTGATGAATCCATGGCCTTCCCAAAAGACAACTATAGGACGGCATAATATCCATCATAAGGAATTCGACGTCATAGGTGGTAGGTCCGATGGTCAACGACACCTCGATCTTACCAATAACCTCTCTCTTGGTCCCATTAAATGCTCGGACCACGTTCTGACAGGCTCTCATATGAGAGGTATCTATTGGTAGCCTCTTCAACGTAACCAAAGGTATCACGTTCAGGGCTGAGCCGTTGTCGATTAAGACACTTGGTAAAGCGTGCCCCTTACAGTAGGTAGTAATATGTAACGCCTTTGTTCGGCCACTTCCTCCAGATGGAATCTCATCATCTGAAAACGAGATGAGATTATCAGCTTGAATATTGTTTACCAGTCGATCCATCTTGCTGACCGGTATGTCTTGTGGCACGAACGTTTGATTAAGGACTTTCAGCAATGCTTCTCGGTGTGCCTCCAAGTTTAAAAATAGCGCTAGCATTGAAGTACGCGTAGGTAAGTTATGGAGCCGTTCTACAATGTTGTACTCGCTGTGCTTCAAGATCTTGAGGAACTCTTTAGCTTCTTCATCCTTTATGGGTTCGTTGACAGCTAACAAATTTTCTTTAAATGGCTCAAGTGGTCTTTGTCCCACTTTGCCATCACATCTTTTAGAAGTACTTGCTTGGCATTCGTACTTCCATGGCACTTGTCGATTGTCCTCGTATTGAAAAGGCCGAGGTGCTGTGATCACCACCCTGGCTTGTGTTGTTGTTGTGTCTTCGCTTTAGGGGTAATTATCAGAGGACCACCCCTGCCAAATCTTCTGTCTGATGATTCTCCGGTGGCACAAACATCTGCTTCCAAAGAATCTTGAATTTCTTCGTAAAATTCCAGCTCTTTCCGGTCCATCATGAGCTGGACTATTGATATGAATTCTGGGCACTCTTGCACCTTATGCCCCTCTTCATTGTGGTAACAACAATGGTTACCATCTTCCATCCTTGTTACACGCGATTGGGGTGTAAGAAGCCCCACCTTTACCATTTGGCTTCATACCCAAGCCAAAGGAGCTTTAACTTCCGAAACACGAGTTTTGATTTTCTTGCCATTCTCGGTGGTGATTGCGTTGATTCCTGTCTCCTGATGATTAGGCAAGGGATTCTGGGCGATGTTCGGTGCTCCAGAGTTGAAATTAATCTATTTTTTGTTCCGCATTCGTTGTACAAGCCTCTTGAATGCGAGACAGTTCTCGATTGAATGCCCATGCACATATCCATGATATTCGCAGTGGGCGTTTTCGTCATACCACTTCGGATATGGGGGCTTTATCGGATCCATTGGGTAGGGTAATACTGCGTGAGTGTCGAAGAGTTGTTGATATAACTCTTTATAGATCATGGGAATGGGATCGAACTGCTCCCTTTCCCTTTCTCTCATTGGTTCTCTCTGAGATTGGTTAGAAGTACCAGATGGTACAACTGCAGTTGTTTTTGAACTTGAGATCGTAAAACTTTTACTAGCATTGTAGGTGTTGACATTGTTGATCTCGCGGTCCTTGTTCTTCACGGGAGGCTTTCTACTAGAGTCACCTCCTTCAATATTTCCTTGTTTTATGGCCAGTTCAACCATCTCACCAGCTATGACTAAATCTGAGAAACTTCCCGACGTGATTGCTACCAAATGCCTGAAGTAAGGTGCCTTCAGGGTTTGTACAAACAACGTTCTAGTTTCCTTTTCATCCAAGGGTGGATGAACTTGCACAGATAAATCCCTCCATCTCTGTGCGTACTGTCGAAAATTTTCGTTATGCTTCTTTTCCAGGCTCTGCAGCATAACTCTGTCTAGTCTCATATCATTGATATGTTTGTACTGCTCTAAGAAAGACTTGGCTAAGTCTTTCCACGTCTTGATATGAGTTCGGCTGAGCTGGTTGTACCACCGGATAGCTGAACCGGACAAGCTCTCCCGAAAGCAATGGATCAAGAGTTGGTCATTTCCCCCGTATCCTGTCATCTTCCGACAGAACATAGTGATATGGGCTAAAGGGCAGCTGTTCCCGTCGAACTTTTCAAACTAAGGAATTTTAAATTTAGGTGGAAGCACCAAATCGAGAACCAGACTCAGCTCCATTGTGTCCACACCATAATAATCATGGTCCCCTTGGACCATCTTCATTTGATCTTCTAACATCCGGATCTTCTCTTCCATCTTCTTTATCTTATTCTCTTCGTCAAAATCTGGGATAGGGCAATCGTCCGGATGATTGTCAAGATTTGCCACTGATACAGCTTTCCCTTTGGTGGTAGATGAGTCGCCTTGCAGTCCGGGTAAGATCCCAGATGAGACAACCACTTGTGGGGTCGGAGAAATGGTTACCTCCTCGGAAGCACCTGCTCCGGGTGCACTTGCTTGTGGCTGTAAACCAGACAACTTAGCCACGATTTGGTCAACTAAGGACTCCTGGCTTTTCTTAATGGACTCCATGGTACGTTGACAGTTCTGAGCCATTTTGTCCTCCAATTCTTTCTACAGTCTTGCCATGTTCTCCTCAATCTTGTCGATTCTGGCATCCATTTGTTTCTTTTTTTGCACGAGTGTTGTGAGGGTGATGCGTATCTAACGCTTGCGGTGGTAAGCTTGGTGTCTGAGACATGTTCTGTTAGTTAATACGAATGTAAAAACATGGAAAATATAAAATAAAAAAAAATGAAATAGAAAATGCAAGAAATGCAATGCATGATGTATGCAATTTAGAGGCATTTATCCAGAAAAGTTTCCATTATTATAAATAATCATTATTCAGACAAAAATGTTTTATCTTTTAAGAGACATAAAAACAAATTAAAGGTATATTCGGACTAAATCTTCTAGACCCCTAACGACTTCTAGTAGGTTGACAAGTCTTTCGCCTTCATCTGTCACTGGTTGAATGCCTTGTCAAACCACTCCTGCTTCCCTTGCCAGGCCGTGAAGATGACGAGCCGCCTTCTGTACTTGTTCCAGGAAATCTCGGATGGTTGTGTCTCTGGCCCTTACCCTTTGTTGCGCTTGTTCCCAACGAAAACGCCACTGTAAACCTCCATCGAAAGGCACTATCTAAAGCTCGTTCGCTTGCCTCCTGAATCCCTCTACAATAGCTTCTAACTCAGCTATTGTCTTGCCATCCTTTTCATGTTGTTTCTCTAAGTCCGCCACCCGGATTCTCAAGCGTTGGTTCTAATGTTGACTGTCTTCCAAGCGCCTTTGAGCAGTCTTCAGTTTTTCCTTCCAAACTCTTTCATCAGGCCCCTTGAATTTCTTTTTCAGACTGTGAGATTTGTCTTTCCAGTATTCAGAGGTTACTTTTAACTTGGAGTTATCCTTGACTTTATCTTGATAGCCTTTTCTTAAGTCTTCGAGCTCAAAACAGACTCTTTTCTATTCCCTTTCCAATTTGTCTGCTTTATCTTTCTATGAGTCGGCATCGAGCTTCCATTGATAATGTTCAGCTTCAAGTTCCTTAATCCTCTGCTTCAGTTCGTTTTTCACAACTTCAAACTCTGCCTTGGCTATCTCAAGTCCTGAAGGGACATGCATGAGATGTTCCTCCATGGTTCGGGTGTCTTCACAGTCTGGCACCAGGATGTTATTATTATTTCTTAGCCTTCGCCACTCCACATAATCTGGAGTAAGCATGTCTCTGGCAGCTACAACATCCATCCGGAATACTTTCTTCCATGAATCAGATGTTTCCTTGATCATCTTCTTATAGCTGTCACCGCTATACACAAACTCTGATTTAGCTAGTCTGCTTGTTGCTGGGACAAACTGACGTGCCCCATATTGTCTAAGTACTAACAATAGAGCATACCCAACTGCACCCCAAAGTCCGAGTAAGGTCATGGTATCAGAAACCCCACACCAGAAAAGAATGTCACTGAGGAACAACCAGGGGGATCTCTAGGTAATATCTCGGTCTTGAAGATGAGTGAAGACCTTCATCCATTTTTCCTTTGTAGCGCCTTCATGCCACTTCATAGTGATGAACTCTCCCAAAAGTGAATAGGTGGTACTAAACCGGCGGTAGGCAACCCCGTTAGTCTTCCAGAAGTGACTGTGAATCCAGACTTGAAGGAGCTGAACACACCCAGTGAACCTTCCTCCACCAGTTCTTCTGCAATGATTAAGGGACCGAAAGGTCTCGGCTAAGATGGCCGGTGCTGGGTTGACTCATCTTGGAAATCATTCAAATAGTTCCACCACGGCTGCGTCGATGCACCCCAAAGTCTTCGGAAAGATAACCAAACCGTACAGACCTAGAGCAAAAAGGTCTATAGTTTTCCATTCATCATGGTGGTTCTTCATTAGTTGCCTTATGTGAATCCACTCGATTCCTTCCCCGTTACCTTTGTGTCGGAGTCGATCAGTCACCTATTTTTCATCAACCCCTGCAATCTTAGCCAGTCCGTTCTTGAAGGGCTGACTCTTGACGTGTTTGATATATGCCCTCTCTAGTCTGATGCTTTCGCAGTGCAGCAGGGTAGTATACTCTTCGATAGTAGGCACCATGTCCTCCCGGTTAAAGATGAAGCAACTGTATCCTGGGCTCCAGAATTGAACCAAGGCTCTGATTAAGGGCTCGTCAAATTTAACATGAAGTAAGAGGGTAATATCACCATATCGTTGGCTGAACTTCTACTTTCTGTCATTCTTCCAACTATCCCAAATATTCTGCAGTTCTTGGATATCGTTCTGTTTCAGGCTGACAGAGGTGTAACTAACCAGCTCTGACACATAATTCCCCTGAAGACTGTCTCCTTTCTCTTTTTGAGTCTTCTCGGAACATAGTCGTGCCTCAGCGTTTTCAATCTCTTGTATTAAAACACCTTTGTCAGTTAATTCAGATTATTTTGTGTTTAATAAATGCTTTTTAAGGATCAATAGCCTCTTGTGATGATGCAAATGCTAGAAAACAAACACAAAGGAAAAAAGGTTAGTAAAATAAAAATAAATCAAATAAAAAATGACGAAAGAAAAAAAACAAAAACAAATAGTTAGGGTAAAAATGCCCTAGGTTTTGGAATGCGGTTTCGGAGTAGGCTCTAATTCTCCATGGTCTCCCGGTTTAGGTTCTTAAAAATGGTACCCGAGTTCCCCCTTGCCGGTGCCCCCTTGGGCTTGCCAGACCCTTAGTCCTAAACCCATCACAGGCCTGTGCGGACTAAGTTAAACTCGAGGGGGACACATTCCCTTATGCTCGCACGGTGAATAAATTCACACGAAGACATAAGGTATATGAATCCCGAACGCTACTTGCTAGGTCCGCACGGTGAATAAATTTACACGAAGGTGTCGCTTTTACCCCACTTAAAACAAGGTTTGGAGCTCGGGTTTAGAGCCTTAAGAAAAAACTTTGAAGGCTAAAATCATGAGAAAATGATTAGTACAACTATTTACCCGAAAACATAATCAAAAGTAAGTAAAAAGGATCGAAATATTACCTAAAAATTTAAACTTACCCTTTTCGTTAAAAAGACAACTGGAAATTACCTTAGCCTGACTCACTTACCTGTGTCCCCAGTGGAGTCGCCAAGCTGTCGGAACCGTCTTTCGGTTGGGCCCTGGAATTGGGCTTCGACTTGGATTAAACGAATTGGAGTCTCCACCGATCATTTATTTTAAAACAAATGGGTTAATCGGATACCCTATTTCTTACCTGATCTTCATCTTACCAAATATGTATCGGATTCGAGAGTCGGTTACAGTCAAGGAAGGGTTAGCACCCTTGAACTGCCCTTTCGGTACTATATAATTTCCAGTTGTCTTAAATTAAGAAAATTTTAATTTTAAATTTAAAGGTAAAATGACGATCCAAATTATTTACCTTTAACCGTTTTTGAAAACGTACCCTTTAAGAATCAAAGAAAAGTGTTAGAAAAACAAAGGTGACGACGATAAATTGAAAATGAAGAAAGTAAAACAAAGATAAAAATAAATAAATAAATAACTAACAACATATAAAATAAAATACAAAAAAGCAAACAACATGATTAACATTGAGATAGTGAAACTGAAATGAAAAATAAAGACAAAATAGAATAAGATAAATAAATAAACAAAGGTAAATAAATAAAATACGAAAAAATCAAATAATAAGAAATAAAAAATAAAAATAAAAGTAAAATAAACCGAGGGAAAAGAAGATAAAAACATATATATATATATATATTAGCTTGTAGAAAAGATATAAAGATATTAAGAAATAAAACAAAATACATGTGTGCATATACATATATAACAAATAAATAAAACAAATAAATAATAAAATACTAATAACACATATATACAAAAATAAAATAAAAAAACTAACAATACTATCAAATATATATAAATATTTAAAAAAAATAAAAAGAAAATTAAAATTAAAATCCAGAAAAAGGATTGAATTGAAAGAAAACCTCAATTGAGGGTCGAAATGAAAATGAAATTAGATTTAAAAATCGGATTTGGGGTCTAAAATAGAAGTTTTAAAAACAGTAGAGTCAAAAAGAGCGGTTTACCCCATTTAAAATGAAAACATGCGGATCCTTCCCAGGTCGGGTTGACACGCGGGTCACCGCGCGGGCTGAGTATAAAGCCCACAATTTTTTTTAACTTCATTTCTTCTTTCTTCGCACGAGAGCTCTCCTCTCCTTCTCTCATTCCCTCTCATCTGTTCATCAAGCAGGATGAACGCCGCTGCTGGTTCCCAGATTCCGACGATCCCTCCACCTCACCGCCGCCGTTGGTCGACGGCGACCGTCGTTCATCGACGACCAAACAAAAAAATGTAAGCTTTTTTTGAAATTTTTCGGCCCCCTGGTTTCAAAAATGAGTTTCGTTTTCTTAAAATCGTGCCTCGGGAGGCTAGCTCTGAGTAAGATCCTTCGACTGCCCCCTTCGTTCATCGGCAAAATCCCATTTTTCCTTTGTATTTTTGACTAAAAATCAAGACAAAAACAAAAGAAAGCCACAAGCAAGTTAAACCGAATCAAAGGTAAAAAGAAAATAAACCTTTTATTTCTTATGTTGTTGAACGATTACAAGACTTGTTCTTTATGTAGATGCTCTTTGATATCCTCGTACGTGATATTGTGTGTCCCTGTGTCGATTTTACATACGATATTTATAATAAAGATGCTATGCTATTTTTAGTTTGAGTTTTTTGAGTTCTAATCGAACTGTGACTCTTGTTGACGTTGGGTTCCTTGCGCCGAAGGATGCGAGGTTGTTCGAGGGTGTTGAGATTTCCGGCTGTGTGTGGCGTGAGGAGGTGTGGTACACGAGGGGTTTTCGACGGGTGAAGTGCGGCGCTGGAATGAGTGAAGGTTGAAACCCTAAAGTGGGGTCTATTATAAACCGTTGGATCTCATCTAGATCCAACGGTTGAGGCGCTTGGCGGCTGGGATAAGAGGGAGACGAGCTAGGGTTTCCAGAAACCCTATTCCTCTGCATGGTAGGCTACACTCCAGCGATTTGTTGGGCCTGCAAATGTATTTTTTATTTGTAAAATGGGCATGTATACCAAAAGTAAACTGTGAATACATATATGTATTATATAATATATTTTATAATATTATATAATATAATAATATGCATCGGATGAAATTAGGTGTCTTCAGCTTTGATACCAATTGTTGAGTTAATCGATTGACGAAATAGCCAAGAGGGGGGTGAATTGGTAATTAAAATTTTGGTGGAAGCTTTTGCAGAAAATGGAAAATATTTGCACAGCGATTTAGAGTGGTTCGACTTTCTCAACCAAAGTCTACGTCCACTACCTTAGCTATCCACACTAAGGATTTTCCAACAAATTCAATAATTTGTTCTTTCTTTTGATGACAAAGAGTAACCTTACAACTCCCTCAAGAATTATACCCCAAATTCTTGAGCACACTCTCTCCCAAAGAGAAATACACAAATTTTCAAACTTACAAGAAAAACCTCACAAGGTAAGATGTTTGCACAATTCTAGAACAAAGAAAGAACACTCAAGAATGATTCAATTGAGCACGATAAATATTCTTGAAAGCAAAAATGAATATTGAAGAAAATAGGCTTGAAAATGCTCAAACTTGAGGTTTGATGTTTTCTTTTTGATTCTCTCTTGATTCTTGATAATTTTTGTTAATCAATGGCTTCTGAGCTTATTTAAATACTCCTTGGATCACTTCTGAACGTTGGGGATCATTAGTGGACTTAATAGAGTCGTTAGTGTGTGAAAACAATTAATAAAATAGTTGGGAGCGTATGGTGCATCGATGCATAGGCTTTGTGCATTGGTACACTATGTGTAAAATTCAAATATTTCGATCGTTGGAAGACTTAGTGCATCAGTACACTAGGGTGTGCATCGATGCACAAATTTGCTTCGATGTTTCAAAAATAGCCAGGGTGCATCGATGCATGACATTTGCATTGGTGTACAAAATCAATTCAGTATTTTAATAAAATCCAGAGTGCATCAATGCATGGTTGTGCATCGGTGCATAAATTACATTCGAAATGGGTGTGCATCGATGCATTACATGAGTGCATCGGTACATCCCTACATAAAATTGATTTTTGGCTCATTTTTTGTTCGAAATACTTTGTGAAAATTGTTTCAAAAATATTTTAAGTATAAAACACAATTTTACACTTTAGTAAGGATTGAATTTGAACTTTGAAAGACTTGGAGTAATAATTTTGACATTTGAATAATTGTATAGAATATACTTAGAAAATCATTTGTAAAATCTTAAAATTCATTTATCGTTATTTGTTATATTGAAACATCAAAATGTTTTCAACATAGATCATTTTTTAACTCATTATCATCTGGAATCACTAGCCTCCCTTGATAATATAAGTTTCGATCAAACTTGATTTCATAATCTTTTATCTCTTTGTTCTTTACTTGTTGCAACTTCTTCAGAAATTTCTCATATTTTGATGCAATTCTTTAATTCGATCGAGCCATGATGGATTAAGAGTCAATTCCACACATATTGCATCATCTCCATTTAATGATAGTCTGGCATCTAAAGCTCGTAAGGCCGCAAACGTTTTTCGGCTTAAAGCATCTGCCACCACATTTGCTTTTCTAGGATGGAAATCAATTACTACATCATAGTCTTTCAGAAATTTCACCCATCTCCTTTTTCTTAAATTTAACTCTTTCTGAGTCATCAAATACTTCAAGCTCTTATGATCAGTATATAGATAACATCTTTCACCATACAAGTAGTGACGCTAGATCTTAAGAGCAAATACTACTACATCCATCTCCAGATCGTGCGTTGGATAATTCTTCTCATGCGGTTTTAATTATCTTGAAGCGTAAGCTACCACCTTGCCTTCTTGCATTAATACACATCCCAAGCCATTATGGGACGCATCACTATACACTATATTGTTCTTTCCAGATTCCGGTTGAACTAATACTGGAGATTCTGTCAAAATCTTCTTTAACATTTCAAAACTTTCTTGGCACTTCAGAGTCCAAACAAATTTTACATCTTTCCTCAACAACTTAGTTAAGGGTAAAGCTATTATCGAAAATATTTTAGTAAATCTTCGATAATAACTGGCTAATCCCAGAAAACTTCAAACTTTCGACACATTCTTTGGAATTTCCCACTCCATAATGGCTTTAATATTTTTGAGAATCCACTCGAATTCCTTCTGTAGAAACTACATGTCCAAGAAATGTTACTTTGTTCAACAAGAATTCACATTTAGATAATTTAGCATACAACTTCTTATCTCTTAAAATCTACAAACTATACTCAAATGTGTACTATGCTATTCTTTTGACTTCAAATACACCAAAATGTTGTCAATAAAATACTACTACAAACTGATCCAAATAGGGTTGAAATATTATGTTCATAAGATCCATGAAAGCAGCAGGTGTATTTGTAATTCCAAACAGGATCACGACAAACTCATAGTGACCATACCTCGTTCTAAATGTCGTCTTTGGAATATCTTTATCCTGAATCTTCAATTGATGATAACCAGAACGTAAATCAATCTTTGAGAACACTAAAGCTCCCTTTAATTGATCGAACAAATCATCAATTCGGGGGAGAGGATATTTGTTCTTAATGGCCACTCTATTGAGTTGCCTATAATCAATGCAGATACACATTGACCCATCTTTCTTTTTGATAAACAACACTGGGGCTCCCCAGGTCGAAACACTAGGTCTTATAAATCCTTTGTCCAACAACTCTTATAACTGTATCTTTAACTCTTGCAACTCCTTTGGAGCCATTCTGTGTGGTGCCATGGCAATAGGTGCAGTTCCAGACAATATTTCAATATGGAATTTCACTTCTCTGTCCGTAGGTAAACCCGACAATTCTATAGGAAATACATCTAAGAACTCTCTAACTATGAGAATTTCTTCAATCCCTTTCTCCTTGGTTATAACATCCAGCACGTTGGCAATAAAACCTTGACATCCCTATAATAGTAACTTCTTTGCGGACATTACTGATATTACAATCGCCAATGGATTTCATCCTTCACTAAATACAATAACTTCTACACCTTCTGAACTTCTCAACGTTACACTTTTCAGTCTACAATCGATATTAGCGTAATAACAATATAACCAATCCATTCCCAGTATCACTTCGAATTCGTCAAAAGGTAATTCCATCAGATTAGCAGGAAATTCAATTCCTTGTATCCGTATAGGACACACTCGACACACTCTATTTACCCGAGCACTGTGCCCTAATGGATTATCATTGGTCTTGATATTATACACTCGAGCAATGGAGCGTATCTCCTGTTGAACAGAGGACTCCGACTGACTTCTTCCTCTACCTCTAACCCTTACTCTCTGAGTTATAGAAACAGATCTCTCCGGCTGTGTAGGTTCACCGACTATCATTGGACAATCCCAGATAAAATGTCTGGTGTCTCCACACTTGAAACAACCTCCAAAAATTATTCTACAAATTCCCGGATGATTCCTTCCACAATGTGACACGATCTAGTTTGGTTTTGGTTAGATCTTCCAATTCCAGATCCCATTGATTATGTTTATCATCCCCTCATCAGATTTGATCCTCTCGCAGAGGATGCCACTGACTCTGATCTAGCTTGAGGTCAAGAACCAGTATCTCGGCCCCATTTCGATGGTGTATAACTCAATGAAGCACCAGTTCTTTTAGATGGCTGAGCTCTTTGATCTTCAAACCCTTCATTCTGAGTTCTTTCCAGAGCTTTGGCATGGTTTACCACCTCTTGAAATGAGGACAAGTTCAACATAATTAGCATTTCTTTCAATCTCGGACCAAGTCTTCCATAAACCATTCACAAATATCCTTCTCTGTAAAAATAAGTTCGGCAGCAAAGTGACTCAGCTTGTTGAATTCACACTCATATTCATACACTGTATGATTTCATTGCTTCATATTCATAAACTCTTGCTTCATCTGTCGAATAAACTAATCTCATATGTACTTATATTTGAATTCTTCTAAAAACAAGGACCAATTTACCTGATCACTAGTCATTATCAGTATAACATTGGTCCACCAAATTCTTACTTGCCTTCGGAGTAAGGAGACCGCTCCATCTAATTTCTCCACATCAGAACAGTGGAGTCCATCTAACATGATCTTCACATCATTGAGCCAAAGGTCTGCAACAACATGACTTTCGTCGACTTCGCCTTTAAATTCTAGAGCTCCCAAACTTTTCAACTCCTTTGCAACATTCATTCTTTGAGTTGAAGAGGCAGGAGGTTGGAAACATGTCAGGACAGTGTCTAACGTCCTGAAGAAAATATCTTGATCACCTACAAGCATTCCAGAAGTTATATGTTCTTCACCTTGCCTGGCAAGGGCAGGTGAATTACTACTCTCAGCGGGTCTATCGTCTCCCGCTTCACTTCTAGAACTATTATGTCCGGACATCTATAAAAACATAACCATATCGTTCTATTAGCAAAATAACATACTCATTACTCTTACCAGATCATAATTTTTCACATTTAAGTTGTCATGTACACCTATAAAGACACTCTAGACTTCGATTTAAGCCTAGAATCGGCTAAACCATAGCTCTGATACCATTAAATGTCACACACCTAACTCGTATCTGACCCGGATACAAATATGATGTGTCACATTGACTCTTCAAAATATTTACTTTTACAAAATCTCATATAATTTAAAATTTTAGTAAAAACATAGTACAATAATTTACATAGATTCTATCCAGATGTTTACAAAATCGATCAGAGCATTTATAACTTTAAACTATAATTACATGCCAACATAGTTACTATAACAAAAGAACATATTGTTGTAAATCAGTTATGATCTGATCGCTTTAAAGGATATGCTGCCTTTCTAGACCTTAACTCTGGTCTTCTTTCTTCTTGGTACCTACGTGTAAATCACTTACACGCTAAGTCATAGACTTAACGAGGCATAATAGAATATATAACAATGAATTCATGAAACATGCACTCTTACCATTTGATCATGACATTACAACTTGCATGTATCTACTAAACGATAACATATATGATCATGTCATGCATATATGAAACTCATTTGTCTATACAAGTTTCACTTCAATTTGTCTTTGGATTGCCCATGTACATTATTGAGAACAGGAGGTACTTGAGTACACTGAGGTTGTGCACAAATACTGCCACCATAGCTCGAATAAATTCCCACTAGGGGAACTTAACCCTTGTCCCGAAGGACCACTTTATCCCGACGATCACTATGTCCTGTAGGACCACTTTATCCCGAAGGATCACTGTGTCCCGTAGGACCAATTTTAACCCTCAACTCTTGGCATGCCAATTATACCTACAGCTCTCACAGTATATGACATGGGCTTAATATGGATACATTTCTCATTTTCATATCTAACTTATCACTTCTCATATAAACATTTCATTCACTTCACTTATACACATATGATCACTTTACTTATTTCACATGCTTGAATTTGTTCTCTTATGATTGTATACATCACATATCATATCATATGAAATCATGTAAGACTTATGCAAATACTCACTATAATCATATAATATGCATGTCTATAAAAAAGGAAATCATGAAATCAAATAGAGGAATAGACTTATCACAAGTCTTCTTTCCATAAAACCATATCTATACTAATATGATATGCACTCACCTTAGGCTTGCTTGATTTGAATCGATTCTAGAACTTATCTCTTTCTCGATCGTTTCTAATTCCTCGATTATTCCTAAATAGAGTTACGTTCACTATCTACATAATCATACATTGCTACATATCAATATTCCAAATAGCATACTCTAATATTTCGTTTCTTAAACTAAAGGAAAAATCTATTTTAAATTTCCATTTGAAAAGGTATCGGTACACCCTATAGGGTATCGATACATCCCTTAATTGGTGTATCGGTACACTGCCTATGTATCGATACACAAATTACATTCAAAAATTTTCATTTCAAGAGGGGTATCGATACACTACCTGTGTATCGATACACTTATTGTATTCGATGATTTTTCATTCAAGGGGGTATCGATACCTATTAAATGTGTACTGATTCACTTTGCCCAGAAATCACTTTTTAAGTTAAAATATTCATCATTCTCAGCTTAAATTCTTTATGTTTCATTTCCTTTCATATTCTTAACTCAAGTATACATACTTAAACCAATTTATACTCATTTATCACATCTTAAACCTCAACATCCCATCATCTGTATGAAATTAAATAATCATACCAAATTTCCAACATGTTCTAAATCCAATTCGAACATTTCATACTCCTTAAGTAAGTTGATAACAAGTCAATTCCAGACTCAAACTTTATTTATTAACCTTTTTTCAGGAATTCATTTAGAAACTCATTCTCTTTAATCTTTCATAATTTCTTCATCTTTTGATTTTAAGACAACTTAAGCTTTCCTTAAGCTTAAGTATCACCTAAGGATCAAAACCCACACTTAAAATCAACAAATAATCAACTAACTAGAAAACTCACCTTTCTCCGCCTCTCTCGTATGAAGGAAGAAGAAGAAGAAAACTCTGGAAGCATGTTTTGCTTTCCTTCACTTCCACGTGGTTTCTCATCTTATAAAGGGAAATAAAAATCTTTCTTGACAAATGACCATTTTGCCCTTCCATTCATCTTTCTTTTCAATTTAATCCTACACCAAAATTTCCATATAAATCCCTAAACTTTTCAATAATTTTTACTTTAGTCACTAAATTCTAAAGTTTTATAATTTAGTCACTAACCCGTTATTGAAGATGTTATAGGTGGCCCATTCTGATGCCTTTGAGCCAGCTCTGAGTCCCAATAATGTAAGTTATAAAATAGAAACAATGAACAAATTAAGTATATCAAGTGTTCTAGAACCACCATCGGTAAATGCAACCAGATCCCAAGAAGTGACTGTCCAAAAAAAGAGAGTAAGTGAATGGCTTTGGACTCTGCACCGAATAGGTAACTTATGTTTTTTGCATTTTAAAGCATTTTCCCCTTTTTGTACTCCGTTTGATGGATTTTGTTTATTTGTTTTTCTTCTTAGCTGACAGGATTTGTGTTTTCTCAGTTATTGATGTGGTCAGAACAGATAGTCATCTTGATTTCTATAAGGATACAAGAAACTTAGCTAGAATATCTGATATTCTGGCTGTTTATGCATGGGTTGATCCTACAACTGGTTATTGTCAAGGTTTTAGCCTTCTGCTTGTAACATGTTTTGCTGACTTTTATTATTGCGATTTATTTGGTGCAATGCTGTGAATGATCCAACTTCAATTCTTGAGTTTTAAACATCTAATGCTAAATGTTTTGCTTGGATGTTGATCTTAGGTATGAGTGACATGTTGTCTCTTTTTGTTGTGCTCTTTGAGGATAATGCAGATGCATTTTGGTGCTTTGAGATGCTCATTAGGATAATGGTAATTTAAACTTGGTGACTATTTCAATGTTGATCATTTATGTTTTTAATACTTACACCTCTTTTCCATACGTCTCCAGCGTGAAAATTTTAAAGATTGACGGGCCAACTGGAGTGATGCAGCAACTCCATGCACTGTGGCATATTTTGGAATTCACAGACGGGGAAATTTTTGAACATCTCTAATATATAGGTGTTGAAAGCCTTCATTTTGCTTTCATATACTGCTTGTTTTGTTTCGGCGAGAGCTATCATTCAATAAGTCTCTTCGTATGTGGGAGGTCTGTTCCCTTAGTCTCATTTGATGCTATCATACTATCACTGGTACTACCATGTTATAATATATATTGGAAACAATAATGCATTGTGGTAAAATTTGAATGGGCATAATAGTCACCTCACCAGGTCAAGCACAAGGTTAACAAATGTAAGGTGGAAAGCTTCTAGCACTAATTTTGTTGCCTATTTAGAGCTTCGCTGCAACTATTGTCTTCTTTATTTCACTCTTGATTGAGCCATATTTCTGGAATTTTTTGTCCCTTTTTCACCATTACGGTTCCATGAGGAGCCCTGCCTATTTTGATCAGTGATGCTTTTTTACCTAGTTAACTCAAACCCTGGACTGATGGTATTTATAGATGAAGGTCCTGAAACCAACTTGTGGGGTTTGACTTTTGACTACTGCATTCTATGAGGGTGCTTTTACAATATAATGTTAAAAAAATAAGGCCTCTGGGAATTACTGAAAATTTCCAACAGATTTCCCTTTGCTCTAAAAATTGACAGAGATCACCGCTAACCTATTTATAGAGTGTGTAATGCATGTTATTGATTTTCATTTTAATTAAGTCTCAAGATCTTGATTTGCTCCACTTCATTTTATGTCAAGTTCAAGTTTACGATGTCTGAGGTGCGGTTGATGAGCATGGTTTCTTTGAAACAGAGTATTATCCTATTAAGGAAGTTGAGAAAAGAAATTGTATATCTCTAGAGTTTCTCATGATAAGCATGAAACTAAATTTTACTTTTCCATATTCTCTTTTTTTTGGGGGGGAGGGGTGAGATTGGCACTAAGAATATCAACCTCAATATAGATGATGTGGCAGCTGATTTTGATGAATCTACCACCTGCAATTTAGAGGACATCTGTCTAGATGCATTGATTGTACAGCTTCCTAGGGACTCTGGGGAAGAAATCAGAGAAGAAAACCCAGAAAATGGAGATGATGGCGTAAAGGGTGGCCTACAATCAAAACATTCAAGCTCTTTGTCAGCATCAGATCGTTTTCGTGGTTTGACAAAGTTTTTTGGATAAAAATTATACTCCAGTTACGTGGTGTTGTCTCATCAGCTAGGAAAGGAGATGAAAATTTGCCTGTATTTTGTGTAGCTGCTATTCTTATCATGAACCACCAAAAAATCATCAAGCAAACCCGTTCAATTGATGACATGATAAAGGTAAGTCCCTTAAAATTATTAAGTTCTACCATCATCATCTATCTTTACACACATGCACACCTTTGAGTATCCATTCTATTCACAACCCCTCTCAAGTAGGACTTATTAAATTTATCCAAAGTGGAACTTGTTCTTTTTCTACCCTTAAGATGCATTATTATTATTTTGCCCTTCTGTAAAAAAGGTTGAAGAGTACTATTGTTATCTTCTACCAGATAGAAAGAAACTTGGAAAACATGCCTGATAGATATGACGTTGATCAAACTTCAAAGTGATGCCTTACTGTTAGGTATGGCTCATAAATATACCAGTAAAGAGGACAGGGTTGATTTTGTAATTATGTATCAGTGTTTTCTATTATAAATAGAGATGTAACCTAGACCTAAAACATCATTGAATTAAACTTCTAGCGCCGCCTAGGCACCGATGACGTAAGCATATTGCCGAACCTCGTAAAATTCTCGTGTTCTTTTGTTTTCTTTACCTGTTTTCGTCAACAATTGGTATCAGATGTCAGGAGCAAAATTCGAAGTCGCGAAATTCGATGGTCAGGGTAACTTCAGATTATGGAAAACAAGGGTGAAGGATCTATTGGCGTAGCAAGGGATCTTGAAGGCTTTGCGACCTACAAAGCCGACGTCGATGGATGAGGAAGATTGGGAAGAATTGCAGCAGCGAGTGGCAGGAACCATACGATTATGCTTGGCGGACGAGGTCATGTATCACGTCATGCATCTATCATCTCCAGACAAAATTTGGAGGAAGTTGGAAAGTCAGTTTATGTCCAAATCCTTAACAACAAAACTGTATCTGAAGCAGCGACTGTATGGGCTGAAGATGCAGGACGATCACAATTTGGCGCAACACGTGAATGTCTTCAATCAAATCGTTTCTGATCTGGCTCGGCTTGATGTGAAAATTGAGGATGAAGACAGAGCGATGATTCTGTTGTGTTCGTTGCCTCCCTCTTACGAACACATGGTGACTACTCTTACATATGGGAAAGAGACTATCAACGTTGAGGAGATTACTGCAGCCTTGTTGGCTCACAACCAGCGGAAGCAGAATTGAGGGGAAAGCTCTCAAGCCGATAGCTTATATGTCAAGGGTAATCGAGATCGTGGACGGAAGCCAGAGAAGGCAGGGTCCGGGAAGCTGAATTCCAGATCCAAATCCAGGGATAAGAAGACGATTCACTGTTACAAGTGCAAGGAGGCGGGACATATGAAACGAGACTGTCCGAAGTTGAAAAAGCAGACTGATGAGAAGCGTGATGGCTCATCCAAGTCTGTGAACGTGGTCGAGGATGATAATTCTGATTGCAGTGAGGGTGATATGCTTTCTATTTCAACGACACAATTGACGGATGCTTGGATTCTTGATTCTGGATGTTCTTGTCACATCACGCCAAATAGGGAATGGTTTTAGACATACAGGCCGGTTAATTCTGGTTTGGTTTATTTGGGTGATGATCGATGTTGCAATATTGTTGGTATTGGTGATGTCAGAATTAAGATGCACGATGGCTCCGTTCGGACGTTGAGTGGTGTTCAACATATCCCAGACTTGAAGAAGAATTTGATTTCCTTGGGCACTTTGAACAAGAATGGTTTTATCCCTAAGGCTGACGAGGATAGGGAAACCATTCGGATTGTTAAAGGAGCATTGACTGTGATGAAAGGCAAGATGACTGCAGGGAATATCTACAGATTGTTAGGGAGTACCGTTGCAGGTGGAGTTCACTCTGTTGAGTCCTGTGATGATACGACAAAATTATGGTATATGCGCCTTGCTCATCTTAGTGAACGTGGTATGGCAGAATTACAAAAGAGAAACTTGTTGCATGGTGTCAAAAGCTGTAAGCTCGATTTTTGTAAGTATTGTGTTCTTGGTAAACAGACTAAAGTCCGTTTTAAGACTGCGAAGCACACAACTCAAGGGATTCTTGATTATGTGCATTCTGATGTATGGGGGCCTTCCACGACATCGTCTTTGGGTGGATCTAGGTACTATGTTACTTTTATTGATGATTTTTCACGGAAAGTTTGGGTGTATTTTTTGAAACAGAAATCTGAAGTTTTTGAGAAGTTTAAGCTGTGGAAAGCTGAGGTAGAAAACCAAACAGGACGAAAAATCAAGTGTTTGCGGTCTGACAATGGTACGGAGTACACAGATTCACAGTTCCTACAATTTTGTAAGGAGCATGGGATTCAGAGGCATTTTACAGTGCGCAAGACACCACAACAGAATGGTGTTGCGGAACGAATGAACAGGTCGTTGAATGAAAGAGCCAGATGTTTGCGGTTGAATATGGGGTTTCCCAAACACTTTTGGGCTAAGGCTGTTAACATGGCGTGTTACCTTATCAACAGATCGCCAAGGGAATCGCTGGCTGGGAAAGTTGCAGAAGAGGTATGGACTGGTCATGATGTTAGTTTTGATAACTTACGGATTTTTGGTTGTCTTGCTTATGTGCATGTACCTGCTGATGAGAGATCCAAACTTGATGCAAAATCGAAGGAGTGCATTTTTCTGGGTTACAAGAAAGGTGTCAAAGGATTCAAGTTCTGGGATCCAGTTGCGAAGAAAGTTGTGATTAGTAGAGATGTCGTTTTTGATGAACAGTCCATGTTGCAGCAGAAGCAAGACACGACAGTGGTGGATTTCGAGCAGTTTCCAGTTGAGAAACCAGAAACTTCTCAACCGACTTCTGGTGGTTCCACTACGAATGATTTGCAGGATTATAGTCTCGCCAGAGACAGGGTGAGACAGACGAATATAAAGCCTCCGAACAGATTGGGTTTTGAAGACTTGGTATCTTTTGCACTTATTGTTAGCAGTGATGATCCAGTTACTTTTCATGATGCCGTTACTAGTCAGGAAAACGACAAGTGGATGGTAGCCATGGTTGAGGAGATGGAGTCTTTGAATCACAATCGCACATGGGAGTTAGTTCCTTTTCCTGAGGGTAAGAAGCCAATTGGTTGCAAATGGGTGTATAAGAAGAAACCAGTAGTAACAGAAAAAGAGGGGGAGAAGTTCAAGGCTCGTTTGGTAGCGAAGGGTTTTTCACAGCAGAAAGGAGTTGATTATGATGAAATATTTTTTTCCTGTGGTCAGGCACACTTCAATCCGAGCAGTACTTGCATTGGTGGCTAGTTGGGATTTGCATTTAGAGCAGATGGATGTTAAAACTGCTTTTTTGCATGGTGATTTAGAGGAGCAGATCTACATGCGGCAACCTGAAGGTTTCACTCAACCTGGAAACGAGCATTTAGTTTGCAGATTGAAGAAATCTTTGTACGGGTTAAAACAGTCTCCGAGACAGTGGTATAAACGGTTTGACTCCTATATGATCAAGATTGGCTACAACCGATGTGAGTATGATTGTTGTGTCTATGTTAAGAGCCTTGATGATGGTTCTTTTATTTTTCTATTACTGTATGTTGATGATATGTTGATTGCTGCAAAGAACATGGATGATGTTATCGGTTTGAAAACTTTATTAAGTCAGGAATTTGATATGAAAGATTTAGGTGCTGCAAAGAAAATTCTTGGAATGGAAATTTACAGGGACAGAGACTCAAGGAAACTACGGCTATCTCAACGGGGTTATGTTGAGAAAATGCTAGAAAGGTTTGCGATGAGCAGCGCGAAACCAGTTAGCACTCCATTGGCGAATCACTTTAAGCTCTCATCAGAACAGTGCCCTAAGACAGATAAGGAAGCTGAAGATATGGCAAAGGTTCCGTATTCTAATGCTGTTGGCTGCTTGATGTATGCGATGGTATGTACTCGTCCTGATTTAGCTCATGCTGTTACTCAAGTTTGTAAGTACATGTCTAAACCTGGTAAGCAACATTGGGAAGCAGTCAAGTGGATCTTTCGGTACTTAAAGGGTACTGTGGGACATGGAATTGTTTTTGGGAGTCAGCGGGATAGTTCTTTGGTTGTAGGATATGTGGATTCAGACTATGCAGGTGACTTGGATAATAGAAGATCTACGACAGGGTATGTCTTTACTCTTGGGGGAGGGCCTATTTGTTGGAAGTCTACTGTTCAATCTGTTGTGGCTCTATCTACAACTGAAGCTGAGTACATGGCAGCGGCTGAAGCTGCAAAAGAAGCTTTATGGCTTACTGGTTTAGTGAAGGAGTTGGGTGTTCAACAAGGTGGAGTTCAGTTGCTTTGTGATAATAAAAGTGCTATTCACTTGGCTAAGAATCAGGTGTATCGTGCTAGAACTAAACATATTGATGTAAGGTTCCACAAGATCAGAGAGTTGGTTGCATCTGGAGAGTATGTTTCAGAAGGTACATACTGATGAGAATGCCGCTGATATGTTCACCAAGCCAGTTACGATAGACAAGTTCAAGCATTGCTTGGACTTGTTGAATGTTTCGAGTTGTTAAAGAAGCAAGGTAACCCAACCCACATTGAAGTTTCCAAGGGGCAGGATATTCGCCAAGGTGGAGATTTGTTAGGTATGGCTCATAAATATACCAGTAAAGAGGACAGGAGATGGAGCGGAGTGAGCGAAGAACATCAACTGTCCTTACAAAGAAAGTCTCGTTGTGGGGTTACGAATTATGTGGGTTGGGGGGGCGCAGCCCCTGTGGTACGGTACAGGGTTGATTTTGTAATTATGTACCAGTGTTTTCTATTATAAATAGAGATGTAACCTAGACCTAAAACATCATTGAATAAAACTTCTAGCGCCGCCTAGGCACCGAGGACGTAAGCACATTACCGAACCTCGTAAAATTCTCGTGTTCTTTTGTTTTCTTTACCCGTTTTCGTCAACACTTACCATTGAAATGGCGCTTTTAGCTAGCTATATTGCAACTTTGCAAGTGAAATTTGGAGCGAGCTCACCTGTATTGCTTCATATTTTTATAAGTTGGCTCCATAATTTTTATAGAAACTATTTTTGTGCTTAAATGAAATTTAACCTACCAGAGAAGTCAGGTTTTGAGTGGGTGCATAATTTCCATATTTATGACCGATTTATTTCCTGTGTAACCTGTTATTTTTCAAGGCTTTCTTTCTGTTGTGTATGCCAATAAATTCCGGATGTGTGAGAAATGTTTTCGATGGAAGGGTTGATATCGATACCTTCTTATGATATTTTTCTGTTGTAGAACGATCTTAAAAATTAAAATGAGGAAGATTTTCGTTTCTTTATTTAGGATAGTTGGGATGCTTGCTTTGATTTCAATTGTTTTCCTTTGCTTTTCTATTGCAGATTTTCAGTGATAAGCGTCTGAAAATCCATGTGAAAAGATGCGTGTGCACTGCAATCAAACTCAGAAAGAAATATTTATACAAGGTCAGTAATTTACGTATTTATGAGTGAGGCGATATGTGAATTCAACTCGCTACTGAGAGATGAATCCTTAAAATTTTTACTTTTTTCCGTGGTCTCTTTTTCTGATGACAAAATGAAGTTGCTTTATATTGGAAATTCTAATACTGTTACATGCTTGAACATGTGAAAGCAAGTGCCCAATTATCCATGTGACAAGATGTGAGGTAATGCATGTGTCGTAACCGGTTTTCGTCCGGGCACAAAATTTTACTCGACGAGAAAAGTGATGTGAATAAATGGTTTTTAAAATAATTTGGGAGTCGCCATCGGCCTTTTGGGTTAGGTAGCTCGAATACCTAAAAAATATCTTTTAAAAGAGTTTTAAGAAAACATCAGTTAAAAGATGAACTGATCTGCGTTTATAACCAAAAATTCATTTTTTAATAATAAAAAGGGATTCGTGGTCGGTTACGTTTAGGGAAGGATTAGCACCCCTACAACGCCCAAAATTGGTACTTTTTAATTATAAATTGTCTCTATTATTAGAAATTAAAAATTCGAAATATATTTAATTTATAATCCTATTATTTTAAAATTATAATTATGAAAAATATATATTAGTTTATATATATTTATAAATAAAATATTTATTTATTTAGAAATATCAGAAAAGGACTTCTAGGTGCCTTAAGACAGCTCTTTTCCTCGATATTAAAAAATAAATAAATAATTAAAACAATTAATATATAATTTATAAAATAGGATATTTATTTATTTAAAAATATTAGAAAATGGACATCCCGTTGTTTTAAGACTGCCCTTTCTTAATATTAAAAATAAATAAATATTAAAACAAGATTAAAATAAGTTAAAAGTAATTAAATAAGATTTTAATAAATAAAATAAATATTATAAATATATATTTATGACTAAATAATAATAATAATAGTAATAATAATTAAAAGTAAACATATAAAATTAACATATAATGAACAAAATTAAAACTATATATTTAAAATAAATAAAACTTATAAAAATTGAAATTAGTGACTAAATTATAACTTAATAGAATTAAATACATAAATCATAATTATTTAAAAATTTTAGTGGCTAAATATGTTATTCTTCCTTTTATTAATTTAGTGACTAGATTAAAAATATATCAAATTCGAATGTCAAATTAAAAGAAATTAAAACATGTTATTCAGAGTTTAAAATATTAATTAATAAAGTTACGAGGACTAAATTGGTTATTTACTTAAAATATCTATTATTATGCAAAGGACTAAAATAAATAAAATTAAAGTTATTAAACCGGATTAAAAGGATCATAAATTGATTTAGTGACTAAAATTGAAGTATACAAAACCTGGGGGATAATGCGTATGGTTTTCCCATGCGGGAAATTACACAGAGACCCTCATGGGTATAAAAACCCTTTAACCGGCCCTAACCCCTTAATCTTTCTCATTTTTTCTTTTCCTTCTTTCTCTCTAGAAACCGAGAGAGAAAGTTCTCTCTGGCTTCTCTCTAGACATATCGGGTCGACCGCCTTGTTCCGGTGCCGGCATCCACCGTCGGCCGGCCACCGTGACGATGGCCGGAATTTGAAAATTTACATAAAACGCTCCTTTTTCAACCCTAGTGCCTAATCTGACTTTCATTCATCCTAAAAGTTCTTAGATCGCCCTAGATCTAAGGAAAAACCGAAGCTTTTTACCTTCAGTTAATGAAGATTTCACGGCGGTTTAGGGGCTCCGACGAGGGTAAGCTATCTCGATCTCTCTATATATTTTTTTCTTCTCGAATGGTTGTTTGTTGGTGTCGTTTGGCTTGCTGTCTTCTCTTTGTTTCGTTTGCTGTCGATGGTTTTCTTTGCAGATGTTTGATGGCTTTTATAGCCATCGCCGATGTCCTCTTCGGACCGGTCCCAAAGAGGGGTTTCGGTGAGTCACCAAACTTGTGGTGACTCACCCTTTGAGCATTGATGTGTGGAGGTACAGCTGGTTTCTAGAAGCTTCAACAGAGGCATCAGCAGCATCAGTGGCCGAGTGGTGGCAGCAGAATTGGCGGACGTGTGGTGGCAGTGGGCTCAATCATCTGGCAGAGGCGGCGCTGGTTGAGATAGGGTGATGAAACCCTAGATGATTAGCTGGAAACATCTATGGACCGTTGGATCTTAGAGATCCAATGGTTGAGATCATTGGCAGCTGTAAGCTGAGATGATGAAAACCCTAATCGGGTTTAGGGTTTGGCTGGATCTAGGTTGGGCTTCTGTATCTGGGCCACATTGTTTAGGCTTGCAAACTGGGCCTGAGTTCTTGTAATTGGGCTTTGTAATATTTAATAATATTAATAACAATAATAATAAATAATGATAATAATAATAAATATATAAATAAGATGGGTAAAAAAAATTAGTATCTTCAGCTGCCCCTCTTTGCTCATTCTTGTGTTAACAAGAATAGGGCAAAGATGAAAAGATAATAAATTTTTTTATCCATTTGACTTCACTTGATTATGATGGTAATGTTGAATAATTTCTTCTTTCGGATTAGTTCTTCTAATTATGAACTTTTCCACTGGGATGACAATTTATCTCCTTCTGTGATGTAATCTAGCAAAGGTTGAACAAGCTCTTCTCATTGTGAACTTCTTCTTCTTCAGATGAGTTCTTTTCATTGTGAACTTCTTCTTCTTCAGATGACGAGTTCTGCTCATTATGAACTCTACCTGGCAATGTTAATCCATCAAATGATGAATTTAAACAAAAGGTTGAACAAATTCTTCTCATTATGAACTTCTTCTTCCTTCTTCAGATGAGTTCTTCTTATTATGAACTCGAACTGGTAATGCTGATCCATTGAATGATGAATTCAAGCAAAAATTTGAACAAGTTCTTCTCATTATGAACTTCTTCTTCCTTCTTTAGATGAGTTCTTCTCATTATGAACTCTAACTGGTACTGCTGTTCCACCGAGTGATGAATTTAAGCAAAAAGTTGAACAAGTTCTTCTCATTATGAACTTTCTCTGGAAAAGATGATCCATCAAATGATGGATTTGAGCAAAAGGTTGAACAAATTCTTCTCATTATGAATTTCTTCTTCCTTCTTCAGATGAGTTCTTCTCATTATGAACTTTTTCTGGAAAAGCTGATCCATCAAATGATGGATTTGAGCAAAAGGTTGAACAAATTCTTCTCATTATGAATTTCTTCTTCCTTCTTCAGATGAGTTCTTCTCATTATGAACTTTTTCTGGAAAAGCTGATCCATCAAATGATGGATTTGAGCAAAAGGTTGAACAAAATTTTCTCATTATGAATTTCTTATTCCTTCTTCAGATGAGTTCTTCTCATTATGAACTTTTTCTGTAAAAGCTGATCCATCAAATGATAGATTTGAGCAAAAGGTTGAACAAATTTTTCTCATTATGAATTTCTTCTTCCTTCTTCAGATGAGTTCTTCTCATTATGAACTTTTTCTGGAAAAGCTGATCCATCAAATGATGGATTTGAATCTTTGCTAAAATCTTTGAAATTCCTGTCAAAATTCATATGGGTAAAATGAATGAAAATGCACCTATTTTTGCAAATGTCTAAATATGATGCATGAATGTTGATGCAATCTTCATTTGACTTCAAAATGGTGAACTCGATTTTCCTCCACTTCATCATTTATTGCCAGGGTCACCTCTGGATATCAGTGTAGCAACTTATGCTGTCAAGCTTGTATTTCTGAAAAACCATCTGATCAACTTGTATCTTTATGTCTTCTTTGCTTCATGAAAGTCTCAGAAGAATTGTTTCATTTGTGGAACTCTTGTCGTAGTCAGAACTATGACCTTGATGCCTCATTTTGTCTTGGATAACACCAACTTTATTTGCTTGGACTTGTGTAGAAATCCAATAAAGCTTTCATCTTTGAAAAGAGAATCTATCATCTTTGAAGAGGTAAGATGTAGATATGCCTGACTCAGTAAGGATTAATTGGGAGAGTAGAGTATGTTCTGTTTTAACTCTTGAAACACATCACAAGGAAGATTTATTCCAATTCCTTTCATGTTTCCATATATAATCAGATCTCGAATAAGGCAACTTGGATCATATCATATCGATATGCTTAACAACAACATGTCGTTCAACCTTAGTTGGTACTACTAGTTTCTTGTTTAAAATTTCAGTTCTCCTTCTGTAGAAAGAAATCTTCATCTTGTATCAATAAAGGAAAACTATATGATAACAACATTGGTTTAACACCATAATCACTGGTTCATAAAACATTTGACAACAAATTCTTCATCTCCTGAGGCTTCTGCTCGAATTGCTGGTCAATAAAGCTCTTTGCATGGTTTTCAAAGTTTTTGTATAATGTCACAAAACCACTTGAGAACAAAACTCAGTGGGAATACAGGTGAAATACTGGTATGACCAAAAATAGTTGGTCAAATTCACAAAATGTACTGGTGTCGAATTGAATAGGAGACACTAATTGATCTCGATATCATCCCGGGAAAGGGAAAATGTAATACTGATCACGTTTTCTTCTGTAATGAGCATTGTAGAAAGTAGAAATACTTCAGCTATAGGATCCATGTACAGAAAGATATCTGTGGAATTCTTGCTGCTGGGGATGAAACGCACATGATAAAACCCAAAATAGATAAAAATTCAGTTCAGTCCTGGCTGGCAATGAAAACCCCAGTAACAACGGGAATAACAGTAATATAAGTGAATCGAGTCTCCCTTTCCAATGTCATCGATTAAGCGAAAACTATTGTGAAAAACAGATTCGTAATTCCAACAGTATGGTTGAAACTAACTGCCAGGAAATCTCAAAGAAATATTTTCAATTGTCACCGACATAGAGAATACAAAATTCAACGCTGAGATCTCGAGGAACTGAACCCTGGATCGAATAGTCTGCATGGGGACCATCTTTATTCATGCAACCATGATGTAGCTTAACAAATAACACGATGTCATGTGATACATGGTTAAGAAGATTGGGTACTTGAAACCATACTTGCTGAGTAGATATTTGTTCAACAACATGATCATAATGTAACTGCCTGATGAACGAAGCAATTATGTGTAGTCAGATTGACTGTTATTATTTCACCATTTTCATTCTTCATATTTTTCTGTCTCTTTAGAAATATCTGCTCAAGTCAATGATTTTTAATACATGATGATATGGGCCTTCAGCATGCCCCAGCATTTGCTAATACAAATATTCAAAAATGTATCAACAGTCCTGATTCTGATTGAAATGGGCTTCCAGCATGCCCCGATATTTGCTTCTTGTTAATCTGAGCCTTCAAAATGCCTAAATATTCATATTGTTGTGAGCCTTCAAAATGCCCCAATATTTTATTTCTGGTTGAAATGGGCCCTCAAGATGTCCCTCTGGATCTGTCTGTATTAGGCTTTTGAGATGCCTCAATATTCTGCTTCCGATTCACTCTCAATGTATGTTTGACTGGAATATCATGATCCTTATGAGGTCTTATTTTGATAATGCACTGTTATGGGTATTTGTGGCTTTATTCGTGCCCCAAATCTATTTATCTTGAATACTCTCATTCTGGTGTTACTAAACAATAGTGTTATCAAGTAACTAGAAGAATCCTCTTCATGTTGTTACAAACTTAAGAAGTACTCAATCATTCTGACAGAAATGTTTGAGATATGTGTCTTCTTGAATGAGGTGACTATTTTTTGTATCTGGAGGGATTTAGTCAAAAAAAGCAATATAAATAACTTGATAATTCATTCCAGGCTGACACAGTGGCTTATCATCTTTCAGTGAAAGCCATCTCTGAAATATACTTTTCTGTTGGAGAGAAACCAATTTATGTGAACAATAATCTGGTGCAATAGCAAAACTACATATACAATGGTACATGCTCTTCAAAAATCTACACCCATGCAACATGTTGATTCTGATAACAACTCATCTGATTATGAAGTGATCTTTCAGGATGATTTCACAGATATTGATAGTTCTTCTGATATCGAGGAAATCCTGAATTCTTATTCTGATGAGGAGAATAAACTGTTATATTTGATGAAAATGGGATTCTCAGAGGCTGAGGTTTCAATAGCCATGAAGAGATGTGGTTCAGATTCATCAATTGCAGAATTGATAGATTTTATATGTGCTGATCAACTGGTTAAGGCTACTGACACACTTCTTCCGGTAGAAGATAGGAAGCCATTATGTAATAATTCCAATTACAAGAAAAGGCAAAACTCGAGCTATGATTTTTGGGAAAGGAATGAGCAGAAGAAAGTTGATAAGAAGTTCCTTAATGAAGACGATCATGCAGTTCATCTTTTAATTCCAATGATTAGTTCTGTGGTTCCTATCGAACCAGATCAGATAACTCAAAGAACACTTCCAGAAGATGCTATTGGGCCTCCTTATTTCTACCATGAGAAAATTCATCTTTCAAATCTAATGATTGTTTTTGGGGTTCATACCAAACCAGATCAGATAACTCAAAGAACACTTCCAGAAGATGTTATTAGGTCTCTTTATTTGTACTATGAGCAAATTCATCTTTCAAATCCAATGATTGATTTTGGAGTTCATACCAAATCAGATCAGATAACTCAAAGAACACTTCAAGAAGATGCTATTGGGCCTCCTTATTTCTACCATGAGCAAATTCATCTTTCAAATCCAATGATTGATTTTGGAGTTCATACCAAATCAGATCAGATAACTCAAAGAACACTTCCAGAAGATGCTATTGGGCCTCCTTATTTCTACCATGAGCAAATTCATCTTTCAAATCCAATGATTGGTTTTTGGGGTTCATACCAAATCAGATCAGATAACTCAAAGAACACTTCTAGAAGATGCTATTGGGTCTTCTACTATGAGCACATGCATCTTTCAAATCCAATGATTGGTTTTTGGGGTTTATACCAAACCAGATCAGATAACTCAAAGAACACTTCCAAAAGATGCTATTGGGTCTTCTACTATGAGCACATGGATCTTTTAAATCCAATGATTGGTTTTTGGGTTCATACCAAACCAGATCAGATAACTCAAAGAACACTTCCAGAAGATGCTATTGGGTCTTCTACTATAAGCACATGGCACTTGCTCCAATTAATGTTTGGACTGGAATATCATAGTACTTATTTGATGTAGAGCCAGAATTTGTAGATTCGAAGCATTTTCATGCTACTACACTGAAAAGGGCTATATTCATAATTCTGCCAATTGAGAACAGATTTTCTCTTATTCTGCTTCCTCCATGTGCTGATGTCTTTCCATTGACAAAGAAATGATGGCCTTCCTTTGAGTGTCCAAAAGTATGTTCTTGATGAGTGCTGAAAATGGAATCTGGTATGGGTTAAAAAGAATAAAATTATTCCACTTGAATCTTATAAGGTGGAAATGCTTCTAGGTTTCCCTAAAAACCATACACGATGAGGAGGATCATTAGAAACATGTTCCCCTAGGATATCAATGTCCTGTCTCTTTTCTCTGGAATCAGTGATGCAGAGATTGCCTTCTATTGTCCTGGCATATCTTTGAAAACAGATGTGTAAGAACTGAATGATGATCAGTTGGAGCAATTGATGAGTAGATTTGTCGAATTTGACCTTGTTGTCGGTGGCATCCAGCGTAACAACCTTACTGGAAGAAATAAACATCATCAGGATGAAATAGAAGATTTTTGTTGGTGCATTTTCTTGCAATGACTGCTACGACAACTATCTCTTCTGCTGCTCCAAAATACACACTGCCATATCATACTCTTCCCTAACCATGGACAGGTTTAGTTGATGGTAAAACTGGTTATCTCAACTTTTGGAATCCTGTACGACATACAAATGTAGAAATTGTTCCAATGTCTTATTATGTGCCATAAGTCCTTAAATTCAAATTCAGCAATCTTCTGAAGGACATAATGGATATCATCTTGACAAAGAAAATGATCGGCATAGAAGAAGTAGCAATGATGTATCAAGACTTGAGCCAACATCACAGTATAACCAGAGTGCAGGTAGTGACTTGTTCATGGTTCTATGATGTAATCTTCTAGAGAACATGAATTGATGGCTGGGGAAAATAATTTGTCTGGTGATGCTTATCGTCCTCAGCATGGGATAAACTATAATCTTTCTTGATGAGCTACTAATAATGTCATATGAGAGTGTCACAAGTTCAATTCTCCATACTTTCTGGCTTCTTGGACCACTTGCCTTTAAAAATGTGAAGTGCTTCATTATTCTGGCCTTGTTCATTCTTTTTCTACAACATAGGTAGAATAAGCAACAGTTGTTTCAAGGACCTTCCTCATTTGAGACTGTCCTGTTTGAAAATGTTTTTTTCACCTTTCTTTATTTAAGAATGAAAGAATTTTGTAAAGTATTATCCCTTTCAGGTTCACAATATAATCATAAACAATGAATTTAATGAATATCAAATAAATCAACTACATTTTTAAATCATTCAAAAATGATAGTCCTATGGCAAGTGTCAAAATTATTGACTGATTTGAGGTGTAGGTTGATTTTGGTAAAGTAGGTTCTTTCAAGTTGGTTCAGTATGTCACTTCGGGCTTCCACTAACTTGAAGAAATGGTTGTTATGCTCATCTTGTAGAGAATCTTCTCGTTTCCAAAATGTCAGAAACGTCTTTGGGATGTGCGGTGCTTCTTTTAAGAGCTTAAAATTGTCTCTTATGTCGTTGTTGCACCATTCAATATTCGAGCCGCCTTTTCAGGTTTTCAACTCGAATCCTCCTTTGGTTCTAAGATGTTATTTAAAAATTTATATCTTGAACCCACCTTTTATCATTTTTTATATCATGCATTAAAGATTTTAAAACCAATTTTTGTAAATAAAAATTAATCTTGAGAGGCGGAATGAATTCTGAAGATATTCTCTTTTACTTAGAAATCCACGTATGATTAAAATGGACTTTTCAGGTACGTAACGTAGGCCATGGCTTATGGTTACGAAAGAAAGGGATAAAAAGGCCCAAATAAGTGTTTAAGGGTAATCAAACCAAGGATCAATTTATTCTGATGCCATCAATCTTGCCTTGCTTAACTTGGATCTGCTTTGTTGGGGATTTTTCCATCATCTGGATCCCTCTAGACTGCCAAATTTTGGATTCATTTCCATTTTCTCATATCTCCAGCGTTTCTTGCTCTTCTTGTTCGTACTTTATCAACCTTGTAACTTGAGGCTCAATAAGTCATCCATCTTGATTCAATTTTCTTTTTTTTTTCTTATTTCTTTGCTGGATGAGTATAATACTTCAATTGCTTTGAGCACCTCCTTTTCCTTTTGCATTTTGGAGGTTTTCCATTATTCTTGATTAGATTGATCTTCAAGCACTCTGTATTTGACATACTTTGTAGTTCAAAACTTTCATGACTTCATGGAAACTTGTCTTCGTAATAAAAATGTATTGACAATCTTTATTCTTGTGAGCAAATATCTTTCACCTTGCCCCCTAATGTGGAGGGTAATCCTTGGTTAGGGTTGAATTAGAAGAAAAATTATTCAGGCTCAAATGGGGACAACAAAGGATATATATATATATTAAATGATAAATGAAACAATGACGTTCATCATCTCATACACAGAAACCTTTATAAAAAGAGGTATCCACAGGGGGATGAATATTCAAGATTAACTTTATTTACATGAAAAAAATGTAATTAATGCATGATATATTTATTTCAATCAATCACTTTCCCCTTCTTCTTTGAGTATGCCCTAATCACTCAAAATTATCATCAATGAGTTGGTCCCTGATGCCTCATCTCGTCTCTTCTTGTAGTAAGATTCACGGATAATTGAAAGTTTGGTTCTTTTGAGGTCTTTTGGTTTATGATGGTTTTGTGTTCGAAAAGACAAATGTGTGACTTTTGAAGTCATGTATATGGTGGAATGTAGTATCATCAATCAACTATACCCGAAAAGGTAAACATCTGGAGTAGGTGTAAAAACAGGTGGAGACATTTCTTCAGAATCTTTGTAGTGTCAGGATTTGGTTTGAGTAATTGGCATTGGATGGGATATTGAAGATATAATTTTACCACTTGCCAATAGATCTATAACTCTTGAAAAATTAAAAATATTTAATCTACTTGATACTCAATAATCTCAAGATTAAAATTTGACTCCTTGCTCATAACCATAAAAGAAACACATATTTATTTATTGCCAAAAGGAAAGGAACACAAACATATTCAAACAAGATGATGAAAATAGAAAGTACTACAGTGGTAGATAACACTTCCATTTGTTTATGCATCATTACTCATCTATTATTGGGTGTGTACTTGGCCCGGGATTTTTATCCTTATTTGCCCCCCATTCCTTGATCGTTTCTTGTGTCAAGACTCCCTTGTCGATGAGCGTCTCTATTTCCTTTAACAGTGACCAACAATTCCCTGTTGAATGTCCAGATATTCCCAAGTGAAAATTACAGAAGCTATTTTGATCATAGCAATGGGCATAAGGCTTTGGTGACATCTTCACCAATCTTGGTGTAATGTATTGACTTTTAACCAAATGAGGGTACAGGTCTGAGATAGATTCTTGAAACACCTTCAGAGTTTTTCTCGCTCGCGAGGCTATCACTTTCTTTGATCGTTATGAACGAATGAATGCTCTCATGTTATCGAGGGGGTTCTGAATGCTCATTTCAGCTATAACTGGGGTAATATTAACCAAATTTCTTAAGTTGTCCTTTGCCTTACTGGTTTTCGGAAAATCTGATACATGTATCTGAGGTGTCTTCTGGGTTATATCTGCCTCATTCTTTCTTAGACCTATAGGCCAATCTCGAATTACATCCATGGGAGCCTTTTGATTTATTTTCCCATTTTCTTTGCAGGATTTGGTCACATTAGTCTCTGTTGAAGCAACAATTTCTGAACATTGAACCTTCACCCCTTCTTTTACCTTATATTTTTGAATTGTTTGCTCTAAAGGATCTTGGAAATTTCCCTCAAGGTTACCAGGAACCTTAGCTGAACAATTCCAGTCTGATTTATCCAAGGAACCTCCTTATAGGTCCAATTCTCATTTGGAGGCCACTGTGGTGGAACAAGTCGTGGAGTAGTTAATCTGGCTGAGAGCATTTTTGAATGCAGTTTTTCACTCGAACAATGGAAGGGAGGAAATTGAAAACCCTGCACATTCTTTTTCTTCTTGACCACTTTATAAGGTTTGACACCTATGTTTAACTGAATAAGACCTCATTATATTAACCTCAGCTTCTTTCTCGACGTTAGTATCGTCAGAGCCGCTTATCTTGCCATTCTTGATAGGTATTTCGATCATTTCTCCAATCATGTCGATGTCAGAGAAATTATTAGTGGCAGCCCCTATCATGTGATTAATATAGGGAAATTTTAATGTACTGATGAACAAAGTAGTGAACTCCCTTTCAGTCAATGGTGGATGCACTTGAAAAGCGACGCCATTCCATCATTGTGAATACTGTCAAAAACTTTCATTGCACTTTATATTCATGTTTTGCAACATTGTTCGATCAGGGGCCATATCAGCCATGTGATTGTATTGACCCAAAAAGGCTTGAGATAAGTCCCTCTAAGAACGTATTTGAGTACGTTTTAGCTGATTATACCATTTGGATGCAGACTCGGATAAACTGTCTTGGAAACAGTGGATCAACAATTTTTCATTCTCTACATAGCCAGTCATACGACGACAGTACATAGTGATATGATATTCAGGATATGTGGTCCCATTATACTTCTCAAAATCTGGAATTTTAAAATTTGGTGGGATAATTAAGTCGGGGACCAAGTTCAGTTCTATGGCGTCAAACTCATAAAATGACTCAACCGTCTCTCTAGAAGTAGTACAGAATTCATTTGGCTTTAACCCAGAAGCAGTAAGACAGTCAGTGGGGAACGAAACTCCAGCCTGATATTGTTGTTTCTTAACAGTGAAGTGAAATGGTGATTGGATTTCCTGACGTACAGAGGTGTGCTCAGGAATATGAGCAGGCGTAATACCCAGAGGATTTGTGGAGTTTTCAACAAGATTCTTTCTAGCAGCCAAATGCTTCTCAATCATTTCTTTCATATTGTTCAGTAGATCGATCTGAGAATTAGCTTTGATTTGTGCCAACTTGCTCCTCAATTCTTCCTGTATCTCTTTTTGCTCTATCTTTAATTTGGATAGCCTATCCTCAGTTTCTTTAGACATTTTTCTTGTGTGCTAAGTGTTCTTGCTTCAAGGAAAAACCAAGATCACTTCATTTGAAATCCTTATTTTAATGAATGTTTTAATTTATTATGACATAAAAAAAATGCAAAGATGCCAAAGGCAAATGTAAATATGTGAATGTAATAATAAGAATACAAATTGTGCAATACAAAAGCAAACATAAAAATACAAATGCAAAGATGCCAAATGTAAATATGCAATTGTAAAAATGTAAATGTAAATTATTTAAAATACCAGAATAGAACATCCAGTTATATTAAGACTGCCCTTTTCTTTGATATTGAAAATAAATAAACATTATTATTTAATTAAATATGTTTTAATGCATGATGTAAATTTAAAAATGTAAATGTAAATACAAACGTAAAAATGTACAAATGCAAAATACAAATGCATGTATGAAAAGGTGTTACTCAAGAGTGATCATCTTAGAACAGATTTCATTGAACGTAAAAGTTTCGGTACATCAAACGAAACTTTACATATAGGGATATATTTTACTCCTAACTTTTCCAAAGACTAATTAGTTTCCATTCATGCTCAAAAAGTTGAGTCTTCAGTCTGCTTCATCTCCTTGTAAAATCAGCTAAATCTATCATTTAAGAACCATATTGCTTGTCTGGACTGCAACTTCTTCTATGACATTCTCTTTCATCTTCTGTGTCACTTCTCGAAGTTGCTCATTTTCCCTTGTAAGAGATCCTTTCTGTCTAAGAAGTTCTTGAACAAGATCTTCATATATGTTGTAGTTCTTTTTCAGCTTGGTGATCCCTGTTATCCACTCTTTTGGGGTGTTCCCTATACTAGTATTTTGAAAGGCTTGACTGACCTTTTGGAAATCTTCCTGTATGGTTTTTATTTCTGTGCTCAATTTCTTGTTTTAGTCGTTCAAGTCCTTCAAATAACATGCTTGAGCTTCATAAAAACCTCCACTACTCTGAATACCCTGACTGTTGTTCTTACCATAGACTGCTTTTGGTATCAATCTGGTAAGATCTTTGTGTAATACGTTTGGTATTAATATAACCGGTTCTCTATGTACATTGGTCATTTCTATCTTCAGAGTTTCTTCAGGATGTCTTTCCTTGGCTGCATCATATTTTGTTTGATCATAAAACTTTTTGTCCATTTACGATTTCTTTCCAATATGATGAACAGTCTTTCAAGTCAACACCTTTTGATTATGCCATGATCATGCAATGCAAACAAAAGAAATCAAATATAAACAAGTTTAGAGCAAACAATATGTATGAAAAAAATGAGAAGTGAAAAAAGAAATTGATTAGTACCAATTAATGGAAAGAAAATATCCTATTTATCAAAATATAAATCCTAACCTCATGCTTTCTAGTTCCATGCTTTGTTTGGAAAATTTAACCTAACCGCATGATTTCTAGTTTGCATGCATTTATTCAAGAAAAATAAAATAAAATAAATTAAAAGCTAGAGTTTATTTCTCCTTTGTGTATACCTACTGACAAAATTTCGGCATGGTTTCAGATCGGGAGAGTTTCTAGGTTTAATATATGCAGGGCTTCAGTTCTAGGAGTAAAGGTACTCGAACTGTCCTTGTTGATGCCCCTGAGGCTGTCAAACCCTCAATCCTAGTCCATCACAGACTTAAGCGGATCGAGTTCAATTCGAGGGGACATATTTCTTTATGTCTGACACGGAGAATAAATTCTCACGAAGACATAGAGCATATGAACCCCGAAAGTTACTTGCTAGGTCTGACACGGAGAATAAATTCTCACGAAGACGTCGCTTTCACTCCCACTTAAAAGGGACAAGCTTGATTAGAAAGCTTATGTTATGCAATGCAAGTGTTGTGTGTGAGGAGAAATGTTCAAACCTCTCACAAATAAAATAATAAAAATTAATATTTAAAAATAAAGCATTGATTAAATAACATATAAATATTATGAAAATAATAAGTATATATATAAAAATTTTGAAAAGAAAGAATTAAAAATTAAATATATGAATTTTTAATTTTCTAATTGATAGAGACAATTAATAATTAGTTTTAAAGTTTGACCTGTCCCCAGCGGAGTCGCCAAGCTGTCGTAACCGGTTTTCGTCCGGGCACAAAATTTTTACTCGACGAGAAAAGTGATGTGAATAAATGGTTTTTAAAATAATTTGGGAGTCACCATCGGCCTTTTGGGTTAGGTAGCTCGAATACCTAAAAATTATCTTTTAAAAGAGTTTTAAGAAAATATCAGTTAAAAGATGAACTGATCTACGTTTATAACCAAAAATTCGTTTTTTTAATAATAAAAAGGGATTCGTGGTCGGTTACGTTTAGGGAAGGATTAGCACCCCTACAACGCCCAAAATTGGTACTTTTTTAATTATAAATTGTCTCTATTATTAGAAATTAAAAATTCGAAATATATTTAATTTATAATCCTATTATTTTAAAATTATAATTATGAAAAATATATATTAGTTTATATATTTATAAATAAATATTATTTATTTAGAAATATCAGAAAAGGACTTCTAGGTGCCTTAAGACAGCTCTTTTCCTCGATATTAAAAAATAAATAATTAAAACAATTAATATATAATTTATAAAATAGGATATTATTTATTTAAAAATATTAGAAAATGGACATCCAGTTGTTTTAAGACTGCCCTTTCTTAATATTAAAAATAAATAAGTATTAAAACAGATTAAAATAAGTTAAAAGTAATTAAATAGATTTTAATAAATAAATATATATAAATATATTTATGACTAAATAATAATAATAGTATAATAATTAAAAGTAAACATATAAAATTAACATATAATGAACAAAATTAAAACTATATATTTAAAATAAATAAAACTTATAAAATTGAAATAGTGGCTAAATTATAACTTAATAGAATTAAATACATAAATCATAATTATTTAAAAATTTTAGTGGCTAATATGTTATTCTTCCTTTTATTAATTTAGTGACTAGATTAAATATATCAAATTTGAATGTCAAATTAAAGAAATTAAAACATGTTATTCAGAGTTTAAAATATTAATTAATAAAGTTACGAGGACTAAATTGGTTATTTACTTAAAATATCTATTATTATGCAAAGGACTAAAATAAATAAAATTAAAGTTATTAAACCGGATTAAAAGGATCATAAATTGATTTAGTGACTAAAATTGAAGTATACAAAACCTGGGGGATAATGCGTATGGTTTTCCCATGCGGGAAATTACACAGAGACCCTCATGGGGTATAAAAACCCTTTAACCGGCCCTAACCCCTTCATCTTTCTCATTTTTTCTTTTCCTTCTTTCTCTCTAGAAACCGAGAGAGAAAGTTCTCTCTGGCTTCTCTCTAGACATATCCGGTCGACCGCCTTGTTCCGGTGCCGGCATCCACCGCCGGCCGGCCACCGTGACGGTGGCCGGAATTTGAAAATTTACATAAAACGCTCCTTTTTCAACCCTAGTGCCTAATCTGACTTTCATTCATCCTAAAAGTTCTTAGATCGCCCTAGATCTAAGGAAAAACCGAAGCTTTTTACCTTCAGTTAATGAAGATTTCACGGTGGTTTAGGGGCTCCGACGAGGGTAAGCTATCTCGATCTCTCTATATATTTTTTCTTCTCGAATGGCTGTTTGTTGGTGTCGTTTGGCTTGCTGTCTTCTCTTTGTTTCGTTTGCTGTCGATGGTTTTCTTTGCAGATGTTTGATGGCTTTTATAGCCATCACCGATGTCCTCTTCGGACCGGTCCCAAAGAGGGGTTTCGGTGAGTCACCGAACTTGTGGTGACTCACCCTTTGAGCATTGACGTGTGGAGGTACAACTGGTTTCTGGAAGCTTCAACAGAGGCATCAGCAGTATCAGTGGCCAAGTGGTGGCAGCAGAATTGGCGGACGTGTGGTGGCAGTGGGCTCAATCATCTGGCAGAGGCGGCGCTGGTTGAGATAGGGTGATGAAACCCTAGATGCATTAGCTGGAAACATCTATGGACCGTTGGATCTTAGAGATCCAATGGTTGAGATCATTGGCGGCTGTAAGCTGAGATGATGAAAACCCTAATCGGGTTTAGGGTTTGGCTAGATCTAGGTTGGGCTTCTGTATCTGGGCCACATTGTTTAGGCTTGCAAACTGGGCCTGAGTTCTTGTAATTGGGCTTTGTAATATTTAATAATATTAATAACAATAATAATAATAAATAATGATAATAATAATAAATATATAAATAAGATTGGTAAAAAAAATTAGTATCTTCAGCATGATAAGTATAACCCTTGCTTTTTACCTGGTTGCTGATATACAGTCCTAAATGGAGCACAGTGGTTTTGACTTTTGATATGATCCATTAAGTGAACCCCATATGGGAAAAATACTGTGTTGTTCTTGCAATGACTTTTCTTTACTGTCACATTGCCTGCATTACATAGTTTTGTCAGAATCTTCTTGTTTTGAATGGATTGGATGAGAATATTAACAAGTTGAACGTACTGAATTTATTATCTCTGTTCTAAGTTATGTTAACCAAGTGGCATGTAAGATGTGTATATCCATATAGTATGCCAATTGACGTGCATGGCATCACTTCTTTTATTGCTCCATTAACCGGTTCACCTTGACTAACCTGTAGCAATCTCATGTTTTGTTTCAATCAGCTAACCAAGAGAAAAGGCGGTGTAGATCGCAGTATTGAGTAGATCGGCAACGTTTCTTACCTGCTTTCACGGAAATAAAAGGTGACAGCACTTGGAGCCAGTATTTTCTATCCGGTTTTCCTAGTTTGGACATGGTATGAAAGTTTATGGTGGATTTTTCTGATGGCATATGAAGAACTCTTTGCTGTCCAAAGAGTCATCTAATTTTTGCACCTCCATTATCCTCAAGTCTGTTCCAAGGTAACTACTGTCCGGTTTATATTCCGTTTTACAGAAATAGTATAATATTTGATGCAAAAAGAATGTATAAAAATATTCATATTGAAATTTTGGGTCGACCGGACTCGGTACTACATGCTGTGACAATGATTGTGTAGTTTCAGGGTAAATCATCTTGTGCCTGTGGCCATATTTGGAGATGGGCGTAAGATATTACCCCCTCCAAATACACAAAAAACTTAAAAAGAAACCAAACATTTCGGTAGCCGATACTCGCACGCGTCTGAGTAATTTAAGTGTTTGCTTAGAGTGCATTACACATCATTGAATATAGGGTAAATTATGCATTTACGACCTAAACTATCAGTTTTGGTTCGTTTTAGTATTTAAACTTTCAATTTTTCAAAATCATACCTAAAGTTTACTTTTTGTTTCATTTTAGTATCCCGTCGTTAAAAACTTAACGAGTTTAGTATCTAAACTATCAGTTTTGATCCATTTTAGTACCTACATTTTCATTTTTTTTTCAAGTGTTTTGGTACCTAGACTTTCATTTTTTTTCAAAACTTAATGACGAGATACTAAAATAAAACAAAAACTAAATTTTGTATGGTTTTGAAAAAATTGAAAGTTTAGGTACTAAAACGGATCAAAACTGATAGTTTAGGCATTAAATGCGTAGTTTACCCTTGAATATATCAGTAGAATTTGCATCATTTTTTATACCTTGTTTGTGCAGAGTTTTGCTGATGTTGAAGACTAGAATCTCCATTTTTGTCAAGATTGATACAGATGTAAGCATTTAGCAATTACGGGGAAAGGTCTTCTCCCAGGTTAGACCCGGCTTCATCTGCCTTTCTTTTTCACCTTTATAGAAAAACTTGTAAATTCAAATGTCAAATTGTGCCTCAAAAATCTCTTATTTTTATTTCTATGCATCTCAAAGGAAACAAAAATATGGTGTCTTCAACTTTTAGCTCTCCTTTTAGTACAATTTAGGTGTTAGGATTCAACATTTTATACTATTCATTTCTGGAAACCTACTTTTTTTAAATGCATTTCAATTGTTTTAAAATAATTTTAAATAATTTCAAGTGTAAATCATAATTGGTTCATGAGTCTATTATTATTATTATTATTATTATTATTATTATTATTATTATGCAAGTTAAATGCATGCATATTTTAGATCGAAATGAGAGTAACGTTCGAATCATATCCTTTATATAAAGTATTTTAAATTAATATAAGATAATGATTTGATATTTTTTTAATATTTTCTAATCAGATATGAATATGAAAATAGTTTTTTTTCTAAAAAAATGTGTTTTAAATTATCCTATCAAGAATGTCACTTTAAAAAATTTAACAACTATTAAAACTCGTAATTTCTTTTTTATCTTTTCCTTGGTTATTTAATAAAATAACTTTACAATTCTCTAGAGTTAAATTTTCATTTTAATTATTTTACCTCAAATCTTATAATAATTTTTCTTCTTAAAATTGTGAAAAATTAACATGGACGATTTAACCGAAATATAGAGTACCAAAATTTTTGTTTGAAAGCCACTGGAGTGCCAATGCGGTGAGTTTAAGCACTTTTTAGAACAATTGCACCATTTTCTTCTATTTAGATAATACACCTGCAGTCCGGTGAGCTGACGTGCCCACCGATATGAGTTATGTATACCTTTTTTTTTATAAATAAAACCATGTTATCATTAACCAAAGGTAGCGTCAGTTACAATAACATCAGATAAAAAGGAAGGATAATCATAAGTGAAATCCAGTGTTGTCGAAGTGGTAGAAGCATGATGAGCCATGGTATGAGCTGCAATATCAGCATATCGTTGAATGCTATAACCCGAATTATTATCCAAAATAAAGCGTGCTTCAAGTTTAATAAACCGAAGAACCCACAAATTAGATTGATGGCGCAAAAGTTGATGGACCACGTGTGGAGAAAACATTTTGATATTTTGATATTTTGATATTACAAATAAACCGAAGAACCCACAAATTAGATTGATGGCGAAAAAGTTGATGGACCACGTGTGGAGAAAACATTTTGATATTTTGATATAACAAAAGTGTTAATGATTTTTAAGATTGAATTTTAAAATTTTATATTTGATTCAAAATTATATATTCGATTAAATTATTCGAATATAAAAAATATTACTCCAAGTTTTCTAAGATCAATTTTTACTCCTTAATGAAAAATTGTGGTTTATACTTAAAATATTTTTGGAACAATTTTTACAAAGTATTTCGAACCATAATCGAGTCAAAATTGAGTTTTAAATAGGGAGGTATTCATACCTTCCTAAGAGGTACCGATACCCTTCAAACATCGAATGCAAAAGATGTACCGATGCCCCATAGGGTATCGATACCCCTTTATATAGGAGTACCGATACCTATCCCAAAGGTACTGATACCCCTTGTTAGGCCTGTAAATGAACTGAACGTTTCGCAAATCGTTCATGAACCGTGCGGCGGGAAGTTCGTTTATGTGCGTTTATTTATTAAATGAACGAACATGAACAAGATTTTGTGTTCATTTAATTAAATGAACGAACACGAACATAGGTCTCGTTCTTTCATTTACGTTCGTGAACATTCGGTTATGTTCATTCGGTTATGTTTGTTTATGTTCGTTCATTTATGTTTAACCCAATCTTCTTAAATCAATTTTGGTGACCAATTTGTAAGTATCTTAAAAATATTAATTAATCTGATATTCTGATGACCAACTCCATAATTAACCCAAGTTTATTTGGAGATTAAATCCAATATGTTAATCCGTGAGGCACCTCGCACCTATATTCATTTCCCCCCTTTTTTCCCAAACCCTAGTGTTCACTGAAGAGTGGAGACGATCGGTGAAAGCTTCAAAACAAGTTATATTATAGTGCAATCTGAAGTTTTACAGTTCTGTTTTCATCTTTTTCTCTGTTTTATTTGGCTTAATAGTTGATATCTAAAGTTATTGTTGGTATCTTCACATCTAAAACTCAAGAAAACATCATACTTCTTTCTAGAAATAGATGGGAAGATAAAGGTAACAATCGGAAGTATATGAGCATCAGTAAAGAGAAAAATATATAGAATTTTCCAGAAAACAAAACAAAGGTTTCTATGCAATTTCTGAAAAAGAGTGTAATAGCGGAAGTAATGGGTTTTTCACGAAGAACCCATTAATAAGTAGAAAATACACTTTGATAATGAACTTTTGTTTTCATAGTTCTTGTGTGACCTTTAGTTGTGGAGTAGACTTTAGCTACGTAAAAATTTTGAATGGTGGTTTAGCAATAATATCAGTTACGATATGTAGCATCGGAGAGATTTCGGATCTATGTTATTGCCTTGTAGACCAATTTGTACCGTTCGAAATCTTCATGCTATTAAATTTTCTACTCTGCCAACGGAAAGGACCATTATTAACAAATCTCACTAAAGTCTAACATTGATGTCACAAAACTTTTAGCCAGCGAATTTATTAGAATAACGTAGTGGAAAATGATTGTTCATATGTAATCATGGACCACTAAGATAAATGTTATAGCGTTAAATTAAAGTCCTTTGAATCATTTAATATCTTTAAAAGATCGATCGAAATATTTGATATCTTCAAATATTTCATCACTGTTAATCAGCTCTTACGCTATTTATCACTGTAGATTTGGTTGATTTGCATTGTCGCCTATTTTTCATGAAAGAACAATGGAAGGTAGGGTCTCCAACGTTTATGTTCGTTTATGTTCGTGTTCGTTTATGTTCGTTTATTTATTAAATGAATGAACATGAACAAGCTATATTCCTTAATGAACGAACATGAACAAAAAAAAAATTTGATCGTTTATGTTCGTTTATTTATTAAATGAACGAACATGAACATACCTCTGTTCGTGTGCGTTCGGTTCGTTTATAGGCCAACCCCTTGTGTTGATTTTGACTCTGAGAAAAACATAATGCAATATGGGTACCGATACCATGACATGTATCGATACCTCTTTGCATAGAAGTATCGATACCCCCTTGAGAGATACCGATACCCTTTATTTTATAACGGTCGAAATATTTGAATTTTATACAGGTAGTACTGATACCCATTGAAGGGGTATGGATACCCATACGTTCCCAACAGCTTTTCAAGTGGATTTTCACACTACAACGGCTCTATCATCACCAATTTGATTCCCAACGGCTAGAACCCATCCAAGGTGTATTTAAACAAGTTGCTAAAGCCTTTGATCATTAAGTATTACAAAGAAAAGCTAGAGAAACAAGATAAAAATCATCAAACATCAAGTTTGAGCAATTCAAGACAAATTCCTTTCAATATTCATTTTTCTTTCAAGAACACACTTTGTGCTCAATTGTATTTCTCTTTGAGTGTTCTTTCCTTGTTCTAGAATTATGCAAAAAATCTACCTTGTGAGGTTTATCTGTAAGTTTACAAAATTTGTACGTTTCTCTTTGAGAGAGAGTGTTCTCAAGAATATGGGGTATAATTCTTGAGGGAGTTGTAAAGTTACTCTTTATCCTCAAAAGAAAGACAAATTAGTGAATTTGTGGAAAATCCTTAGTGTGGATAGTTAAGGTAGTGGACGTAGACTTTGGTTGAGAAAGTCGAACCACTCTAAATCGCTGTGCATATCTTTTCAATTTTCTGTCAAAACTTCCACTGAAATTTTAATTGCCAATTAACCCCTCTTGGCCGATTCATACGATTGATTAACTCAACAATTGGTATCAGAGCTATACTCATTTGAAGGTTTTACCACCTCTTGACTAGATTCATGAAGAGTTCAATCGATATTCAAGTCATCAATGACCTATACTGTCACACCCCAATTTAGGGGCTAAATTTTTAGAAATTATAAAGTATTGAATTTAAGTGATATTTTGGAAGAAATTGAGGGTTAAATTATAAAATCGCAAAGTTGACAGACTATTTTAGGAAGTGTAGGAAATTCAAGGACTCAGTCCTGAATTGACCCATTTTTCTTATATAATAAATTATAAACTCTCCCCCCGTATGTTTTCTGCAGAATTTTTCTCATTTTCCTCTTCCCGATCAACTACTTTGAGCTCCGATCTATTCACCGTCTGATCACCGTTCGACGATCCGAAACCACCATCGTCTTCGTTGTCGACCGATGAACAAAACCCCTCAAACCTCAAATCACCGTCGATTTACGTCGATCCGGCCACCCATTTTCGACACCTCCCGCACCATCGTGTTTCTTGTGTCGTTCTGAGCCCACCGGTGTCTGTCGCATCTCCGTTGTCGTCGACGCGTGAGAGAGGTGGGGAAGTCAAAGTTTCTGACGTATTGAAATTGAGCTCTCCGCCGTTTCAAATTTTGAATCGAACTTGGTAAGTGTCTCAAAATCGATTAAAATATTTTTAGGAATTTTTCGGGAATTTTTGGGATGCCCTAGGACTGTTCACGCGCCTCTTGCGCGTGAGGAATGTTCTGGCGCATGGTGGACAGTTTGACCCGTTTAACCGACCCAGTCTGACTCGACCCAACCCGATTGCCCGACCCGACTGCCCGACCTGTTGACCGTTGATTTTGACAAAAAAAGTCGAAATTTTCGAAAAGTCATATTTTATGTTTTTTAAAGTTTTAAGTCCGAATCCGAAGTCCGTTTTGCCAAATTCAAACCCGAAAACCTCAAAATTATCATTCAAACCCGCTGACTTTGACTTTGACCAAAAAGTCAAATTTTTTTGAAAAGTCATATTTTATGTTTTTCGACGTCTTGAATCTGATTCTGAAGTTTGTTTTACCAAATTCGAACCCAGTAAGCCATTTTACACTGATTTATCAACTAATTCGATCCGTTTTTCACAATTAAGCTCTGTTCTGATGAAATTTATGTTGATATGTATCCGAGGAATTATTGGAAGTTGATTTCAAGATCGAGGGCATTCAAATGGAGTGTAAATGGTCGATTAGTATGGCATGGAAATCGAGGTAATACATTACTACCTCTTTATGCTTTATAGAATATGTTGAAAATGGAAAAATGCATGGATGTATATGATTGGACTATTATGCCTGTTTGATTATGGATGGACTCGAAATGAATACGGTTTAAGTGATAAATTACGAGAATACTTCGATTAGGTAAAATTACAAAAATACCCTTATGTTGTAAAAAGATAAGAATTGACCTTGGAAGTTGGATAAGAAGTTATAAAGACATATTGATCTAATAAAACTACTGATGTGTATAGAAAATACTAGCTTTGCTTAAAAAATCTAGATAATCGATTTCTAAACCCAAGATGGCTTGTACAAGATACTATAAGTTTGATAAAAAATAATTTAAAGTTTAAGGATTATCTGAAATGAGATAAACCCTAGAATCTCTAAATTATAATTATCTTTGTTAAGAGTTTTAATACTGAAATTATATGGTTAAGAAATTATGAAATTACCCTTGAGAGGGAAAAGTAGCCCGAATTGACCCTGAATAGAAAAGTACTCAAGAAGTCATGCCTAAATCGATGAATTACTAGTTTCATCGTTAAGTTACACATTTATACAGAAAATTCCTGATAATCCGTAAATCTCCAAGTTATGAGTAAATACCTGAAGAATAATTTATCGATGGTGCTCTTTAGGATAGAATTGTTCAAAAGGACTGAAATAAATGATAAGTTTGAATTTGATAATAAGATCGGACGGAAGGAAATGATTGAAATACACTAGATATATAAAATAACCAAAATACCCTTAGAATAGAAATGGCTCAAGAATATTACCAAGCCTAGGAATGAATGGATATCCTCAAGCTTTGAAATGAATGGAAAAACATTGAGCACCAAAATGACCAAAATACCCTTATGACCTATACTAAGTAACTATCTTGGATTAATTAAGGAATCCAAATAAGCATAGGTGTTGTACTACCTTTAAAAGTTATATAACACAGCTTAAGTGAGTCGATCAATCCTAATGCTATGTCAGTACCTGAAAGTCATATATATCACTTGAATGTGTATTCGTTTTCTCAAGTTTCGATCGATGATAATTCTGGAAGTACTCAGCTCAGCTCAACTCTAGAGCACATTCAGTATTAAAATGTGGATATTCGTGAGACAAATCAACCACAAAGACCAAAATGACTTTATTATATGACCAAATTGAACTGAACAAAAATACAATATATATCCGAAATACAGAAATGTATGAATTACTCTGGAAAACTCTGGAGTAATCGAATAGACTTGTCTACTAAATGAACTAAGTAACCTCAATGAATGAGGATTAAGTAAGTGATTGAGATAAGTCTAGAAACTCGAATGAACTTACATGATGTACCATCCCTATGGGTTATGAACCACAAATCAAGTACATCAGTATTTCTTGATATCGTTGAAGCGTAGAAATGAAATAAAAACCATTGGAAGATTTATTCAGCGATGATTCCTAAAATGATCTATGGACAAGAATTTTTGGTATTAAAGAGTAAATACCCTGGAAGGACAAGGAATTGACCAGTCGACAAGCATCAGCTCTGGAGTTATTCAGTTTGAGTTATTTTGATAATTCGATATATCGACACAGAATATAAATGTCCTGAACCTTTATCTCTTTCTTATCAGCTCAAATCACATTATGAATAACTAATGATTATGTCAGTTAATGAACTCTTTCAATAGTGATTCTAAATTCTAACATTCTATCAGTATATTGAAGATCCTTGTTTCTCTGCCTGATAAGATTAACCAATATCTCTGGATAAATACTTTGATCCTCTAGTATGTTACATGTGTACTACATGACAGTTTTATATGTTTGAAATGAGTTTTAACAAAAGTATTGATTTACTAGTTTATGAACCATGGCAACATGGTATATGATCTCTGATTACGATTTTCATCGAAAAATATGAATTTGTTTAGTTAATCAATCGATGAATATGGCCAAGAGGGGGTGAATTGGCAAATAAAAATTTTAGTGGAAGCTTATACAGAAAATTGAAAGTAAACAGCGATTTAGAGTGGTTCGACTTTCTCAACCAAAGTCTACGTCCACTACCTTAGCTATCCACACTAAGGATTTTCCAACAAATTCACTAATTTGTTCTTTCTTTTGAGGACAAAGAGTAACCTTACAACTTCCTCAAGAATTATACCCCAATTCTTGAGCACACTCTTTTTCAAAGAGAAATACACAAATTTGCAAACTTACAAGGAAAACCTCACAAGGCAATATGTTTGCACAATTCTAGAACAAGATAAGAACACTCAAAGATGATTACAAATGAGAAAAAAAATGTGTTCTTGAAAGCAAAATGAATATTGACAGGAAAATTGGCTTGAATTACACAAACTTGATGTTTGATGCTTTCTCTCTTGTTTCTCAATTGATTCTTCTTAATTATTATTGATCAATGACTTCTAAACTTGTTTAAATACTCCTTCAAATGATTCTGAACGTTGGGGATGATTAGTGGAGTCAATAGAGCCTTTTAAGTGTGAAAACAATTAATTAAAGCAGTTAGGAGCATCAGCGCATCGATGCATAACAAGGTGCATCAAGTGTAAAATTCAAATATTTTGACAGTTGGAACACTTAGTGCATCGGTGCACTAAGTGTGCATCGATGCATAAAATACATTTGATGTTTCAAAATAGCCTGAGTGCTTCGATGCTTGGCTTGTGCATCGATGCATCAAATGCATTCGATGTTTTCATAAAACCCTGAGTGCATCGATGCATGGAGAGTGCATCGGTGCATAAATTGCATTCGATGTTTCAATTTATTCATTGGTGCATCGATGCATGGATTGGTGCATCGGTACATGCCTTTGAAAAATTAATTTTAGGCTTGATTTTGGTTCAAAATACTTTGTGAAAATTGTTTCAGAAATATATTAAGTATAAAACACAATTTTACTCATTTAGTAAGGTTTGAAATTGATCTTGAAAGACTTGGAGTAATAATTTGATATTCGAGTAATTAAATCGAATATACTTAGAAAACCATTTGTAAAATCCTTAAAATTCATTTAACTTAATTTGTTATATCGAAACATCAAAAATGTTCTCAACAATCTCCCCATTTTTGATATAACAAAACATTTGTGTAATTTTAAGATTTTATTTTAAAAAATCAATTTTGAAAATTAATTTTGAATTAATTTTGAAAGTACTCCCCTTACTATAACACTTCTCCCCTTTAAAACACTTTAACACTTACTTTAACACTTAACACTTCTCCCTCTTTTTGTTAAATCAAAAAGACTCAAAAATCGATTTAAAACAAGGTTTTGAAAAAGATACACAATTGATTATAAATATAGCTTAAGCTGCTAAGATCACAATCAAAAGAAAGATTAACCATTAGTTTCATAATCAATATTCATATCAAATGTGAAATGATAAATGTGTCATAATGCAACTAATATGTAAATGATGCAAAAATTAATAAACATTAATCTCAAAATGAAAATTCAAACCAAATATATAAAATAAGTTCAAGATCTAATCATCCAACTCCTAACAAATTTAAACGTTTAACAATCCAAAACAAACAATCCAGAAACATCAAAATCAATCTAAGTTTTAAATCCAAGTAAGCATAACAAGGAAACAAATCTACTCCATCGGAGGATCGGGAAGAGGAGGAAATTGTGCTTGCATCTCAAGATAAAGAGCATCCATACGCGCAAGCATCTACCGTTGAAACTCTATCTGTTGAGCTTCCAAAGCATTCAAGCAATGATGCACGGCTTCGTTGTTAGCAGTCAAATGGGATTCGATAGAAGCAAATTATAGATCAAATGTCTCCAAAAACGAGCGAAAATATGGAGGCACTTGATCCTCTTGTGGTGCCGGTGCATTGTCGGGATCGTCAATATCTTGAAATAATCCTTGAAGCTCGGGATCATCATCTGCAGCCGGATCCGGAGAAGGAGGAGCACGAGAAGAGCTAGGTGCAGCTCATGAAGAACTAGCTTCCGGAGTTTGCATAGAGGGTCGAAATACCCATTGACCAATTTTCTCGTCCTGTTTCTATTCAGCTTTCTTCAATGAGATGAGATTGATAGGGTTTTAGAGTGGAATGGGATTGTCAAGAAACACGTTTAGACGGAGTTTGATAAAAAGGTTACTAAGAAGACATCCATAAACTAATGTTTCAACATGTTTTGAAGGAACACTGTTTATGAAATCTACTAGTTGACTAAATATAATGTGGGGCAGATTTATTTTGTTTTTATTCTTGAGACAGTGCATCCACCATAAATCCCTAGCATGAAGAGTGGAGTACCTACCTCCGGATGGTCTAAACCACCAAGAGATCATCAAATGAAGAAAACGATCGTGATGAGAGTGTAGAGTACTAACACTAGCATTTGGAACATAGGGATAATCCACAGTTTCTTTCTCATTAAATAAACCTTCGTCATCTAGCCCAAAATGGAAAGCTATAGTCTCAGGGTCAATATTAACATATTGTCCTAAGAGATATGATCTGATTGCTATAGTCTCACACTGAGTATTGTTTTGAATACATACTGCATTGGAGTAGAAAATGCGAACTAACTGATGAAAGAATATAGGTTTGAGGTGAAACAATTTATCAAACTTCCAAATTTTAAGAATCGAAAGGTATTTGAAGTCAATATCTATCATGGCTTGAAGAGAATGAATACGCTCTTCCCTGATTCTTTAAGTTTGGAAAGAATTTATATACCTATGGTACAAGTCATCTCTACGACGTTCAGGCATATTAAAACATAATCTTATAAGATTATTAGGTGGAGGAGGAACGAGATTAGGAGGTCGGGTGGAACGACTAGAAGATGTCCTAGGGTGTTTGGTATTAGACATGGTTTAGGAATCAAAATAAGGAATATAACCTACAAATTGAAACATATGTATGCAGTTTAATCATTCCCAAAACTCAATTGAGTCTGCAATAATTCAAGGTTCTCTAAACCGAATCCTAATGAGCATATTTTTGAAAAACTATTTAGAAAATAATGTTTGAAAATTATAATATGAATAGTTTTCATGAAAACAACATAATTGAATCAAAAACATCAAATTTAAAAATTAAATTTAGATTTTCGATTTTTTAATTTTGGAAATTTAAAAATTCATTAAAAATTTGTGAGTTTTTGATGAAATTAGTTGTAAAATCTAGTTTGTAATCATCAAACAATCAATGTCTGATATAATGTTCCTCCTAGAAGTAATTAAAACTAGTCCTAAGATCAAAAATCAATAAAATAAAGTTTTTGAAATATTACTTTGAAAAATTTCGGATTTAAGAGGAATGTGATGTTGTTTTGCACGATTTGATGATAAAAGTAGGACTTTGAGATGAAATGAGGATGAATTCCGATCCAAATCGTTGATTTTGGAGCAAGAATGGAGATTTTGGATGAGAGAGGGATGAACGGCGGGGTGTATGGAGGCTTAGGTATTTGAAAGAATGAGAAAATAGGGTTTTAATACCTAAAACCCGACGGATGCATCGATGCATGGCTTTGTGCATCGATGCACATTCAAGGAGTGCATTGCTGCACCTTCATGGTGTATCGATGCACATTCAAAGGGATGCATCGATACACTGTTAAGTGTATCGATGCACAAAGCACAAAAATGTCAAAAATCCTTTTTAAACACTCAAAATGCTAAATTAATTAGCTTTAGTGGTATTGGAAACTCATATATTGAAAATTAATCATGTTCAATCAATCAAATTAATACTTAAACTACATTTGAACATAAAATTAATTTTCACCAAGCAACATAAACTCCCCCTAACTAATAGCAATGAATGCAATCAAAAATTATTATAAGCATTTTTCATTTATTCTTAAAAGTGCTAAACTTATTTTAAACACTAAGTGAAGATAGGTTAGTTAAACCTAATTCTCTCCTAAGTGTCCAAAATCTTTCCTTGTCTAAAGGATTTGTAAAAATATCCGCTAATTGGTCCAAAGTATCAACAAATTCTAGAACTACATCTTCCTTAGCGACATGGTCTCTAATGAAGTGATGTCTTATTTCAATGTGCTTAGTTCTAGAGTGTTGGATGGGATTTTTTGTGAGACAAATAGCACTAGTATTGTCACACTTGATAGGAATAGTACCTACTTTAATTCCATAATCAAAAAGTTATTTTATCCATAAAATTTGTGCACAACAACTACCGGCTGAAATGTATTCCGCTTCAGTGGTAGATAATGCAACACAATTTTATTTCTTTGAAAACCAAGAAATCAGCATATTTCCAAGGAATTGGCAAGTACCGGAGGTGATTTTCCTATCTAATTTGCATCCTCCATAATCCGCATCAGAAAAGGCATGCAAGCTAAAGCTAGAGTCTCTAGGATACCAAAGTTCTAAACTAGGAGTGTCCTTAAGGTATCTAAAGATTCTCTTAACAGCTAGTAAATGTGATTCCTTAGGACATGATTGAAATCTAGCACATAAGCAAACACTAAACATAATGTACAGTCTACTTGTAGTTATATAAAGCAAAGAGCCAATCATTGACCTATATAATTTAACATCCACACATTTACCTCCTTCATCTATGTCAAGCTTTGTTGATGAGCTCATTGGAGTATCATGAGGTTTCCCATTTTCCAATCCAAACTTCTTGAGCATATCTTTGACATACTTAGCTTGATTGATGAAGATGCCATCTTTTCTTTGCTTGATTTGGAGTCCCAAGAAAAATGAGGGCTCCCCCATCATGATCATATCGAATTCACTTTTCATTAGCTTAGAAAATTCTTGGCAAAGAACATCATTAGTAGAACCAAATATGATATCATCAACATAAATTTGAACTACCAATAAATCTTTACCTTTTCTTTTTATAAACAATGTAGTGTCAACCTTCCCTTTTGAAAAACCTTTTTCAATTAAAAAGTTTGATAATCTTTCATACCAAGCTCTAGGAGCTTGTTTTAAACCATAAAGCGCTTTTATCAATTTAAGAACATGATCCGAAAATTTTGAATCTTCAAAACCAGGAGGTTATTCCACATACACTTCTTCTTTTATAAAGCCATTTAAAAATGCACTTTTAACATCCATTTGATATAATTTAAATTCATGAAAACATGCAAATGTTAATAACATTCTAATTGCTTCCATCCTAGCTATGGGAGCATATGTTTCATCATAGTCTATGTCGTCTTCTTGAGTATACCCTTGACCAACAAGTCTAGCCTTGTTTCTCACTATATTACCACTCTCATCAAGCTTATTCCTAAATACCCATCTAGTACCTACAGTAGATTTATTACTAGGCCTTTAAACTAATGTCCATACTTTACTTCTCTCAAATTGATTTAACTCTTCTTGCATAGCCATAATCCAATGTTTATCATTTAATGCTTCTTTAATATTCTTAGGCTCAATGCATGAGATAAATGCAATATAATTACATATATTTCTAAGAGAAGATCGAGTTGTTACCCCTTTGGATGGATCACCTATAATTTCACCATCCTTGACATAGTTGTACTCTCTTGGGTAAGATACTTCCCTTTCTTCAATGGTTAGATTCTCGAGAGGATCTTGAGTTTCCTCATTTTTCGTTTCTTCCTTTGACGAAGGTTCTCCAACGTCATGTCCAACGTCATTTATATTTATAATGCCTACATCATCATTCACACAAGAATCATTCCTCGAAAGGAGATTATCATCGAAAACAACATGTATAGACTCTTCTACAACTAAAGTTCTTTTATTAAATACTCAATAAGCTTTAGAATTTAAGTAATAACCCAGAAAAATTCCTTCATCACTTTTAGCATCAAATTTGCCAAGATTTTCTTTACCGTTGTTTAAAACAAAACATTTACATCCAAAAGGATGAAAATAACTAATGTTAGGTTTTTTATTTTTGAAAATTTTTATATGGAGTTTTCTTTAAAATTGGCCTAATCATTACTCGATTTATAATATAACAAGCGGTATTTGTGGCTTGCGCCCAAAAATATTTTGGCAAATTATTTTCATAAAGCATGGTTCTAGCCATTTCTTCTAAAGTTTGGTTTTTTCTCTCAACAACTCCATTTTGTAGAGGGGTTCTAGGTACTGAAAAATTATGGCTAATACCATTAGAATTACAAAATTGAGTAAATCCAAGATTTTCAAATTCAGTTCCATGATCACTCCTAACACTAGTGATAGAGTAACCTTTTTCGTTTTGGATTACTTTTGAAAACGTGATGAAATGTTCTAATGCTTCATCTTTATTACTTAAAAATAGAACCCAAGTATATCTAGAATAATCATCTACCAAGACAAATGCATATTATTTTCCACCCAAGCTAGTAGTCCTAGTCGGCCCAAAAATATCTATATGGATCAATTGTAATACTCTACTAGTTGATACATCATTAATAGATTTAAAAGAAACTCACTTTTGTTTTCCTTTAGCACAAGCATTACAGATTTTATCATTATCAAATTTTAGTTTAGGCAACCCTCTTACTAAATCTCCTTGAATTAGCCGTTGCAAAACACTCACGCTAGCATGTCCTAGTCTCCTATGCCATAACCAACTATCATGCTCATCCTTAGCAACTAGGCATAAATTAGTCATATCTATGGAATCTAAATGCACCATATAAATGTTTCCTAATCTATGACCAACAAGCATAATCCGATTAGATGCAATGTCAATAACTTTACAACCATTAGTTTCAAACATGACACTGAATCCCTTATCACAAAATTGACTAATACTTAAAAGATTATGCTTTAATCCATTCACATATAAAACATTCTTAATTTGTATGGAAGAGGTATTACCTATAGTGCCTATACCTTCAATGTGACCTTTTGAGTTATCACCCAAAGTCATCTCTCTTCCATTTTTGGCGTTAAGCTCAATGAATCGGCTTTTGTCTCTGGTCATGCGTCTTGAGCATCCATTATCAAGGAACCATGAGTTTGAATTTGTTTCCCGTACCTTGTAGCAATGCTCCTTTTCCTACAAACATAAATTAATTTTTGATTTTTGGTACCCAAGTTCTTTTGGGTCCATATTCATTAGTTTCCAAAATCCTAGTCCCCTTAGGTATCCTTTTGTGTAGGATATCCTTATCTTTAGTAGTAATGAGTCCTTTAGGAACCCATATACTTCTAATGATTTTTCCATTAGAGGTTCTTTAGGGACTTCTATGATTGTAGTTTTTAAAACTTTTTCTAACAAAGTTGGATTTTGAATTTTCTCCATTTTCAAAACGTTTTGTTCCAACTTTATCAAAAGAAGCTTTAAGATAATCAATTTTCTTTTGATGATCATCATTGACCCTTGAAAGTAAATTTTGCAAATCTGAATTTTTCTTTTCAAACTCTTCTAGTTTGATTTGAAAATCTTTGATTTTACTTTCAAGATCATTGTTGGTTTTGGATATGAGTTTGTTTTCATTTTTCAATTTTGAAACATCATTTTTATATTTTAAAAACAACTTCTCATAATCTGAAGCCAACCCATTATATTCCTCTAATAACTCATCATAAGATAAATCATCTAAATCAAATGAGTTAGAGGTTACCTTAGAATCTTCCCCGAATGTCATCAAGCACAAGTTTGTTACTTTTTGTTCCTCTTCATCGGAACCTTCTTCATCGCTCCATATAGCCACGTGAGCCTTGTTTTTAATCTTTGATTGACCCTTCTTCTTTAATTATGGGAAATCATATTTGACATGCCCCGGTTTTTTTTGCATTCATAGCAAATGATCGGGTCCTTCTCTTTTGGTTCATTTTTGAAGCCTTCATTTTGTTTGAATTTTCTTCCTCGGTTTGGCCTCATCATTTTTCTGAACCGTTTGGCAAACAATGTCATCTCCTCATCGTCGTCATCTACATCTGAATCACTCTCATCTCTTGTTGATTTGAGAGTAACTCCCACGTTCTTCTTCTTCTCCGTCTCCTTATTTGGCTCGTCTCTTTTCTCAAGGTCTTCATCTTCTTTAAGAATCATTTCATGCATGAGCAGAGAGCCAATAAGTTCATAGAGGGTCAAGGATTTTAAGTTCTTAGCCTCAATGATCGCCGCCTTCTTTGATTGCCAAGCTTTTGGAAGAGAGAAAACTAACTTCCTTACAAGCTTATCATTTGGAATGATTTCTCCATATGATTTGAGACTATTGAAAAATGTGGAGAATCTATCCGTCATAGCTTTGACATCTTCATCCGGTTTCATCCTGAAATTTTCATAGCTATGAGTTAAAAGACTAATTTTAGATTCTTTTACCTCGTTTGTGACTTCATGAGTGACTTGTAGTTTGTCCCATATCTCCTTGGTGGTTGTGCAAGATGAAACTCCCCCGTATTCATCCGGTCCAAGAGCACAAAAAATTATATGGATGGCTTTGGAGTTGAGTTGGAACATTCTTGTCTCTCCTTCACTCTATAACCTCGGGTGAGTATAGGGTTTGATGTATCCATCTTCTATGATATTCCATACTCCCATGTCACTTTATTGAATGAAATACATCATCCTATTCTTCCAATAAGCATAATTAGCTCCATTGAAGAAAGGAGGCTTGTTGACGGGCAATGAATCGAGACCGAAGTCGGAGTTTGAAGCGCCAGCCATTGATGACTTGAATATCGATGAATTCTTCCCGAATCGACTCAAGAGGTGATTAAACCTTCAAATGAGTGAGGCTCTAATAACAATTGTTAAGTTAATCAATCGATGAATATGGCCAAGAGGGGGTGAATTGGCAAATAAAAATTTCAGTGGAAGCTTATGCAAAAAATTGAAAGTAATTGCGCAGCGATTTAGAGTGGTTCGACTTTCTCAACCAAAGTCTACGTCTACTACCTTAGCTATCCACACTAAGGATTTTCAAACAAATTCACTAATTTGTTCTTTTTTTAGGACAAAGAGTAACCTTACAACTTCCTCAAGAATTATACCCCAATTCTTGAGCACACTCTTTTTCAAAGAGAAATACACAAATTTGCAAACTTGCAAGGAAAACCTCACAAGGAAATATGTTTGCACAATTCTAGAACAAGATAAGAACACTCAAAGATGATTACAAATGAGAAAAAATTGTGTTCTTGAAAGCAAAATGAATATTGATAGGAAACTTGGCTTGAATTGCACAAACTTGATGTTTGGTGCATTCTCTCTTGTTTCTTAATTGATTCTTCTTAATTATTATTGATCAATGGCTTCTAAACTTGTTTAAATACTCCTTCAAATGCTTCTGAATGTTGGGGATGATTAGTGGAGTCAATAGAGTCATTTAGGTGTGAAAACTATTAATTAAAGCAGTTGGGAGCATCAATGCATCGATGCATAACAAGGTGCATCGGTGCATCAAGTGTAAAATTCAAATATTTTAACCGTTGGAACACTTAGTGCATTGGTGCACTAAGTGTGCATCGATGCATAAAATGCATTCCATGTTTCAAAATAGCATGAGTGCATCAATGCTCGGCTTGTGCATTGATACATCAAATGCATTTGATGTTTTCATAAAACCCTGAGTGCATCGATGCATGGAGAGTGCATCGGTGCATATATTGCATTCGATGTTTCAATTTATTCATTGGTGCATCGATGCATGGATTGGTACATCGATGCATGTCTTTCAAAAATTGATTTTAGGCTTGATTTTGATTCAAAATACTTTGTGAAAATTGTTTCAAAAATACATTAAGTATAAAACACAATTTTACACATTTAGTAAGGTTTGAAATTGATCTTGAAAGACTTGGAGTAATAATTTGATATTCGAGTAATTAAATCGAATATACTTAGAAAATCATTTGTAAAATCTTAAAATTCATTTAACTTAATTTGTTATATCGAAATATCAAAAATGTTTTTAACAGAGTTGTACATGAATAATGAAATCATGAAATTTACTGGTTTATGAATTATGGTTACCTGAAATGTGTTATATGGTTTCCTGTTTTCACTGGAAAATATGAATTGTTCATGATTTATAAAATCATGGAATATACTGGTTTATGAATTATGGTTACATGAAATATGTTATTGGTTTCATGTTTTCACTGGAAAAATATGAATTGTTCCTGATTTTTGGAATCATGGAATTTACTAGGTGTGCAGGTGGGGGAACCTACATATTATGTAGTGTTCGGTTGGAGGGATTAATATGGTTTTTGAATAAAAATATGTTTTAAACTGTCACTATTTTAAAAAAAGATCTGTATCTTTTCACTGGTTTGGCGTGAACACATTAGATAACCTATCTTGATCTCCTGAACTCAGTCATCCAAAAATATTTCTCTAAACTAAAAGCTCACTGTCTGTTACTACTTGAAATATCAGTAGGATTTCCGCTCAACATAAAGATCTGTAGATGTCTGAACCGATAAGGAAATATATATTTATCTGTATCTGCACGTTCTTCAGCATCATCTGATAGTTCTGTATCACTGAGCTTTTTAAAGGTCACTATGTTACTCACCTTTTCAGGTTAAAAGAATCGTACCAGTGCATCTATCGACATCAGTAAAGAAGTTCTTCCGGCATTGCTTGTAGAGTATGGTACATGTGATTAGGGGGCATGTAATTGTATTTTGTTTTATATATATGAGTCTGAAAATCTGTTTTATTTCTGAATACTGATAAATTTTATTTTGTATTCATAAATCATTTTATGAGTTTACATATTTTGACAAAATTTTTAAATTTTCTGAGATTTTTACATTGGGTCACTTTGGTGGCCCCAAATGTGACACCACAGATCGGATTGGGTTATAAGCATCGGTCTGAGGGAGTTACATCTACATCAAACTTTGACTTCGTTCTTGATTCTCAGCCCGTCAATAAACCTCTTTTCTTCAATGGAGCTAACTATGCTTACTGGAAGAATAGGATGAAGTTCATCATTCAAGCTAGTGACATGAGAGCATGAAAAATCATGATGAACGAATACTCTGAACCATCCACAAATCTGAATATATGGAGTGAAGAAGAGATGAGATTATTCCAGCTCAACTCAAAAGTTATCCATATTCTTTTCTGTGCACTTGGACCAGAAGAATACGGGAGAATATCATCTTGTTCAACCGCCAAGGAGATATGGGACAAACTTCAAGTCACTCATGAAGGAACCAATGAGGTAAAAGAATCAAAAAATTAGTCTTCTCAGTCATAGCTATGAAAATTTCAAGATGAAACCAAATGAAGATATCAAAGCTATGATGGATAAATTCTCGGTGATTGTCAATGGCCTTAAGGAATTTGGAGAAATAATCCCCAACGAGAAAGTTATGAGGAAGATAATTTATTCTCTTTCAAAAGCTTGGTAATCAAATAAGACTGCGATTATCGAAGTTAAAGACTTAAAGTCTTTAACTCTCGATGAGCTCATTGGTTCTCTCCTCACTCATGAAATGATGATTCAAGATGAGGTAGACCTCAAGAAGAAGAACGACACAAAGAATGAGATGGAGAAAAAAAATGCTCTCAAATCCACAAAAGATGAGAGTGATTCTGATGATGATAACGACAATGAAGAAATGACATTATTTTCCAAATGATTCAGAAAATTAATGAAGCCCAATAGAGGAGGAAAATTCAAACGAAATGAAGGCTTTAAAAAATGAATCAAAGGAGAATAACCTTATTATTTGCTATGAACGCAAAAAGCTCGGACATGTCAAATATGATTACCCATAATTGAAGAAGAAGGGTCATTCAAAGAAGAAACAGAAACCACACGTTGCTACTTGGAGCGATGATGAATCATCCAATGAAGAGGAACAAGAAATAGTAAACTTGTGCTTCATGGCCACCGGGGAGGATTCTCAGGTAACCTCTAACTCATTCGATTTAGAAGATTATTTTTTTTATGAGTTATTAGAGGAATATAATGGGTTGGCGTTGGATTATGAGAAATTATTTTCAAAATACAAGAAAGATATTTCAAAGTTGAAAAATGAAAAAGATCTCATATCCAAGACCAACAATGATCTTGAAAGTAAAATAAAAGAATTTCAAATCAAAATAGAAGATTTTGAAAAGAAAATTTCTAATTTGTATAATTTACTTTTAAGAGTCAATGATGATCATCGAAAAGAAATTGATGATATTAAAGCTTCTTTCAATAAAGTTGGAACAAAATGTTTTGAAAAAAGTGAAAGTTAAAAATCCAACTATATTAGAAAGAATTTTAAATCTTACAATCATAGAGGTCCCCAAAAAACCTCTAATGGTAAAATTATTAGAAGTATATGGGTTCCTAAAGGACTCAATACTACTAAAGATAAAGATATCCTAAATAAATGGATACCAAAGGGGACTAGGATTTTAGGAGCTAATGAATATGGACCCAAAAGAATTTAGGTACCAAAAATAAAAAACTAATCTATATTTGTAGGAAAAGGACCATTGCTTCAAGGAACGAAATACAAGTTCAAACTCATGGTTCCTTGATAGTGGATGCTCAAGACATATGACCGGAGAAAAAAGCCAGTTTACAGAGCTTAACGACAAAAATGGAGGAGTGATAACCTTTGGTGACAACTCAAAAAGTTACATTGAAGGATATGTATTATAGATAATACGTCTTCCATACAAATAGAAAAAGTATTATATGTGAATGGGTTAAAACATAATCTACTAAGTATAAGTCAATTATGTGATAAAGGATACAATGTCTTGTTTGAAACAAATGGTTGTAAAATTATTGACATTGCATCTAATCGGATTATGCTTATTGTTCATAGAATAGAAAACATTTACATGGTGCATTTAGATTATATAAATATGACTAATTTATGCCTAGTTGCTAAGGATGAACATGATAGTTGGTTATGACATAGGAGACTATGACATACAAGCATTAGTGTTTTACAAAGACTAAATCAAGGAAATTTAGTAAGAGGTTTACCAAAACTGAAATTTAATCTTGATAAAATATGTGATGCATGCTCAAAGGGAAAACAAAAGATAATTTCCTTTAAATGCATTAATGATGTATCCACTAGCATAGTGGTACAATTGATCCACATAGATCTTTTGGGCCAATTATAACAACTAGCTTGAGTGGAAAACAATATGCATTTGTCTTGGTAGATGACTATTCTAGATATACTTGGGTTCTATTTTTAAGTACTAAAGATGAAACATTAGAACATTTTATCACTTTTTCAAACGTAATCCAAAACAAAGAAGGTTACTCCATTTTAAGTGTTAGGAGTGATCATGGTACTGAATTTGAAAATCTTGGATTTACCGATTTTTGTAATTCTAATGGAATTAGCCATAATTTTTCAGCACCTATAACCCCTCAACAAAATGGAGTTGTTGAGAGGAAAAACAGAACTTTAAAAGAAATGACTAGAACTGTGAAAACAATTTGCCAAAATATTTTTGGGCGGAAGAACAAATAATGCTTGTTATGTTGTTAATTGAGTAATTATTAGGCCTATTTTGAAGAAAACTTCATATGAAATTTTCAAAAATAAAAAACCTAACATTAGTTATTTTCATCCTTTTGGATGTAAATGTTTTGTTTTAAACAACAATAAAGACTATCTTGGTAATTTTGATGCTAAAAGTGATGAAGGAATTTTTCTGGGTTATTCCTTAATTTCTAAAGCTTATCGAGTATTTAATAAAAGAACTTTAGTGGTAGAAGAGTCTATCCATGTTGTTTTCGATGATAATCCCCTTTCGAGGAAGGAATCTTGTGTTGATGATGATATAGGTATTGTAAATGCAAATGACTTTGGAGAACTATCATCAAAGGAAGAAGTGAAGGATAAGGAAACTCAAGATGTCTTTAAGAATCTAACCATCGAAGAAAGGGAAATCGCATACCCAAGAGAGTACAACTATGTCAAGGATGGTAAGATATTAAGTGATTCATCCAAAGGGGTAACTACTCAATCTTCTCTTAGGTAAATTTGTAATTATGTTGCATTTATCTCATGCATAGAGCCTAAAAATGTTAAAGAAGCATTAACCGATGAAAATTGGATTATGGCTATGCAAGAAGAGTTAAATCAATTTGAGAGAAGTAAAGTATGGACATTAGTTGAAAGGCCTAGTGATAAATCCACTATAGGTATTAAATGGGTGTTTAGGAACAAACTAGATGAGAGTGGTAATATAGTGAGGAACAAGGCTAGACTTGTTGCTCAAGGGTACACTCAAGAATAAGGTATAGATTATGATGAAACATATGCTCCCGTAGCTAGGATTGAAGCAATTAGAATGTTATTGGCATTTGCATGTTTCAATAAATTTAAATTATATCAAATGGATGTTAAAAGTGCATTTTTAAATGGTTTTATAAAAGAAGAAGTTTATGTGGAACAACCTCTTGGATTTGAAGATTCAAAATTTCCAAATCATGTTTTTAAATTGACAAAAACACTATATGGTTTAAAACAAGCTCCTAGAGCTTGGTATAAAAGATTGTCAAACTTTTTAATTGAAAAAGGGTTTTCAAAAGGGAATGTTGACACTACATTGTTTATAAAAAGAAAAGGTAAAGATTTATTGGTAGTTCAAATTTATGTTGATGATATAATATTTGGTTCTACTAATGATGCTCTTTGCCAAGAATTTTCAAAGCTGATGCAAGGTGAATTTGAGATAAGCATGATAGGGGAGCATTTATTTTTCTTGGGGATCCAAATCAAGCAAAGGAAAGATGGCATCTTCATCAATCAAGCAAAGTACATTCAAAATATGCTCAAAAAGTTTGAATTGGAGAATGTGAAACCCCAAGCCACTCCTATGAGTTCTTCAACAAAGCTTGACGAAGATGAAGGAGATAAATGTGTCAATGTTAAATTATATAGGTCAATGATTGGTTCTTTACTTTATCTAACCGCAAGTAGACCAGACATTATGTTTAGTGTTTGATTATGTGCTAGATTTCAATTATTTCCAAAGGAAACACATCTACAAGCCATTAAGAGAATCTTTAGATACCTTAAGAACACTCATAGTATAGGACTTTGGTATCCTAGAGACTCTAGCTTTAGCTTGCATGCATTCTCAGATGCGAATTATGGAGGATGCAAAATAGATAGGAAAAACACTTCCGATACTTGTCAATTCCTAGGAAATATGTTGGTTTTTTGATTTTCAAAGAAAAAATATAGTGCTGCATTATCTACCACTGAAGCGGAATACATTTCAGTCGGTAGTTGTTGCGCATAAGTTTTATGGATGAAACAACAACTTTTAGATTATGGAATTAAAGTTGGTACCATACCTATCAAGTGTGACAATACTAGTGCTATTTGTCTCACTAAAAATCCCATCCAACACTCTAGAACTAAGCACATTGAAATTAGACATCATTTCATTAGAGATCGTGTCACTAAGGGAGATGTAGTTCTAGAATTTGTAGATACTTTGCACCAATTAGCCGATATTTTTTACAAAACCTTTAGATAAATAAAGATGTTGGACACTTAGGAGAGAATTAGTTTTAACCAACCTACATTGACTTAGTGTTTAAAATGATTTTATCACTTTTAATTAGAAAAAGAAAAATTCGTATAAAAAATAACATTTTTGAATGTCTTCTATGCTAATAGTTAGGGGGGTTTATGATATTTAGTGAAAATTAATAATATGTTCAAATAAAATTTAAGTGTAGATTTGATTGATTGAACATTGTTAATTTTCATGATATGAGTTGCCAATACTACTAAAGCTGGTTAATTTAGCATGTTAAGTGTTTAAATGTGGATTTTTGATAATTTTGTGCACTAGGTATCGATACCTGACACCCAGGTACCGATACCCTCTTGCTAGGTATCGATATTGATTCAATTGGTATCAATACCGTCCTTGAATGTGTATCGATATCCCCTGTCAGGTTTAGGCTTTAAAATCCCTAAAATCACTATTTTTGCCAAAACCCCAATATCAAACTCATCTTCATTCCTCCTCTAAAAATCCATAATCTCCATATTGCTCAAAACCTTCGGTTTCAAGTCGGATTTTTATCATTTTTCAACGTATAATCCTATTATATTCATTAAAATCGTGCAAACAATAACAAATCTCACTCAATCTTCAAATTTTCAAGGTAACTTTTCTAAAAACACTATTTTATTGATTTTTTAACATAACACTAGTTTTAGTTAGTTCTAGTTCGAATTAATGATCGGGGATTGCTTATATTATGATTTTACACTAGAATCTACAACAAATTTTATCAAAAATACTATTTTTTATAATCTTGTTTTTTGAAATTCGAAATAAAAAAATTGTTTTTGATTCAAATGGTTGTTTTTGATTTAATTATGTTATTTTCATGAAAACTATATACATTATAAGCATTCAAACTTAGTTTTCAAAATAATTTTCAAAATTGCCCGTTAGATACTGAGTAAGAGAACCTTGAAATATTGAGGACTCATATTGAGTTTTGGGAATAATTGTTGCATACATGTGTTTTAAAATTGCAGGTATTCTTTCATATTCCAATTTCGTAAACCATGTCTCATTCTAAATGTCCTAGGACATCGTCTAATCGATCAAACCCACCTTTAAATCCACCTCATATTCAAAACCGTAATGAACCCTAGATGACAATTCTAAACTCGTGTTTTAATGAACCAAACCGTAGAGGTCTCTACACTAGGTTTGTTCACCACTTCGAGTCATATGACATTAGGGAAGAATATATCCCTTCTCTCTAAGCCATGATAGAATGAAATTTAAATATCTCCCTACCCTACAATCATTGAAATTTGATAAACTCTTCAATCTTGAACCAGTTGTTTATCACCAACTCGTTCATATTTTCTACTCAAATACAATTTGTGTTCAAAACGAGCCTCGAACCGCAACCGAGAGTATTTAGTCTTATCTCTTAGGCTAATACATTAATATAGACTCTGAATACATCGCTAATGAATTTGGATTAGATAATAGAGGGTTAGATAATGAGCGAGCTATAGTGTCTACTCCTTATAAAGCCAAGTCTATTGCGAGTGTTTTAGATCAGATCCTTTCCTTCATCTCATCATCTCTTGGTGGTTTAGACCATCCGGAGGAAAATACTCCACTCTTAGAGCACTTGACTTATGGTGGATACACTGTATCCAGAAAAATAAGAAAATAAACCTTTCTCGGATTATCTTTTCGGAGCTAGTAGAAATCGTAAACAACGTTCCCTCTAAATATGTTGAAACATTAGTTTACGGCTGTCTACTTAGTAACATATTTATCAAAGCCAAGCTTAAGGTAGAGCTTGATGCAGCCATCCCTCTTTTAAATCAATCTTACATCTTTACGTAAATTGGGATGGAGTGGAGAAGAGGATCAATGGGTTTGTTCAACTCATAAAACCCCCGGTGCTAGCTCTTCACAAGCTGCTCTGGCTCCGGCTACTGCTCAAGTGCTTAACGATCTTCTACGGGATGTCGATGATCCTGTAAACTTGCCCGAAGATGATCCAGCCCAGCAAAAAAACATAATACCTCCATACTTGTAATCCTTTATGGAGACATTGGACTTAAGGTTTGCATCCTTGGAGTCCCACTTGACTGCTATGGGAACTCAACAATTGGAGAATCAAAGGGAAATTCGAGCTAACCACGAAGTAATGGATACTAGATTCAATGCTATGGATGAGAGACTCGACACACTTACCCGCGATGTTGCTTATCTTAGAGGACATCGATTCGATCCCGATACTCCTACGGATGTTTGACCTTGACTTGCTAGTTTTCTTAGGTTGAAACTTGAACTTAGAATTATTAAAACATTTTGAATGATTTGGATGGATTTTGGATATTTGGTTTGAATGTTTGTGTTTTGGATATTTTATGATTGATTATGAATGATATTTAGTTATTTGAACTTAAATTGAATCTTCAATAGTTTTTGCATCATTTACATATTAGAAATCTAATGACCAATTCCCAATTACAGATGTTTATGAATATTGATTATGGACTAATGATTAATATTTCTCTTGACTTTGATCTTAGCAGCTATATAAATATAAATTGATTGGTTATTTTCTTTAAAAACTTGTTTAAACATTTTATAGAGTCTTTTTGATTTAACAAAAAAGGGGAGAAATGTTATAGCAAGGGGGAGTAATTTTTCAAAGTAATTTTGCAAAGTAATTTTTCGAAATACAAAAAATCTTAAAATTTCTAAAAGTGTTTTGTTATATCAAAAAGGGGGAGATTGTTGAGAAAATATTTTGATATTTCGATATAACAAAAGTGTTAATGATTTTTAAGATTGAATTTTAAGATTTTATATTTGATTCAAAATTATATATTCGATTAAATTATTAGAATATCAAAAATATTACTCCAAGTCTTCAAAGATCAATTTTTACTCCTTACTTAATGAAAAATTGTGGTTTATACTTAAAATATTTTTGGAACAATTTTTACAAAGTATTTCAAACCATAATCGAGTCAAAATTGAGTTTTAAATAGGATGTACTGATAACTTCTTAAGAGGTACTGATACCCCTCAAATATCGAATGCAAAAGATGTACTGATACCCCATAGGGTATCGATACCCCTTTATATAGGAGTACTAATACCTATCCCAAAAGTACTGATACCCATCCCAAAGGTACCGATACCCCTTTTGTTGATTTTGACTTCAATAAAAACAGAATGCAATATGGGTACCGATACATGATATGTATCGATACCTCTTTGCATAGAAGTATCGATACCACCTTAAGAGGCACTGATACCCTTGTTTTTATAACGGTCGAAATATTTGAATTTTATATAGGTAGTATCGATACCCATTGAAGGGGTACCGATACCCATATGCTCCCAATAGCTTTTTCAAGTGGATCTTCACACTATAACGGCTCTATCATCACCAATTTGATTCCCAACTGCTAGAACTCATCCAAGGTGTATTTAAACAAGTTCCTGAAGCCTTTGATCATTAATTATTACAAAGAAAAGCTAGAGAAACAAGATAGAAAGCATCAAACATCAAGTTTGAGCAATTCAACCCAAATTCCTTTCAATATTCATTTTGCTTTCAAGAACACACTTTGTGCTCAATTGTATTTATCTTTGAGTGTTCTTTCCTTGTTCTAGAATTGTGCAAATAATCTACCTTTTGAGGTTTTTCTGTAAGTTTGAAAAATTTGTACGTTTCTCTTTGAGAGAGGGTGTTCTCAAGAATTTGGGGTATAATTATTGAGGGAGTTGTAAGGTTACACTTTGTCCTAAAAAGAAAGACAAATTAGTGAATTTGTGGAAAATCCTTAGTATGGATAGCTAAGGTAGTGGACGTAGACTTTGGTTAAGAAAGTCGAACAACTCTAAATCGTTGTGCAAATCTTTTCAATTTTATGTCAAATCTTCCATCGAAATTTTAATGGTCAATTCACCCCCTTTTGGTCGATTCATCCGATCGATTAACTCAACACCACATTTGATGCATCACTTTCAAAAAATAGCTTGGTTGCAACCCCACTAAACAACAAGACAAAGATCGAAACAAATGGCTTGAGCTTTAATATAACATGCATCACGTGGACCAGTAATGCAAGTTGCCCGAGCAACCAAAATAAAACCTTTAGAATATCTGACCATTGCACCCATTGTCTCATCAAGAGGATAAACGACATCGACATTAACCTTAAGAAATCTCACTGAAGGTATATGCCAGTAACAAACCCTGAAACTTTGAAAGTTATAGAAACCATTACTCGATCATAAGCCATTTGTATAGCAGAACTCGAAGCAACCACTTGCCATCCTAGGAGAAGGCAACCCTCATGCACATATACGTTTCGTCGATACCAAATCTGTGAAAGAAGCACCACAAGAGGAAGTAAAGGATCCACTAGTCAAACAAGATAGCATTGAATCTAGCCATGAACCACATGAAATAAACTCCCCGAAAGTCATAAATGACGGTAAACCTACACTAGTAAAGATAGGTTGAACCAGTGGACACTCCCTTAATGCATGCAAAATTATTTCTTCCACTGCACCGTTAGGAATCGCGGTCTTTCCCGCTTCGTGAAGTTAAGATAGGCTCTTAGAGATTAAGGATAGTAAAGAGAGCACAAGAGTATAATTCTCCAATTTGGAGATTCTTCCACTATACAAAAGAATAGTAGGATTACAGTAGGATTACAGTAGGATTACAAGGATGTGTTCACCAAATTTGACTCACACTTGGTGGCTCACTCAAGCTTGAGGATAAAGACTTCTCAAGCTATCTCTCTTCTCTCTCAAAGAGGCTCTCTAACTATCTAGTTTCTCTAGTTTCTCAAGCTTGGATTTCTTAGATGGTTAGGAATGAAGTCTCTCTCCCCTATTTATACTACTCCACCTCTACAATGAATGGTAGAGATTACTTATCCAAGGGTGGAGATTAATTATCTAGAATGCTCCACACACTCTAAGAAGCTCTACACTCTTCCACTCCCTTCCATATCCTTCCATACTCCTTTATAAGGTTCCACACATCTCCAGAAAATTCCAGAGGATTCTAAACTCTTCTACAAGCTTCTAGAGAGTTCTACACTTCTCTAGAGTTCTTTGGAATGTTATAGAAAATTCTACACTTCTCCAGAAAGCTCTATAATTTTCTAGAACCTCTCCAATTAAGGAGAAATCTAATAAATCTCCCCCTCTTGACTTAATTGGGAGGTAGTAGCAAGCCGAAACCTTGACAACAATCTTCGAACTTCTTTGTCGGTATTACCTTGGTCATCATGTCTAACCAGTTCTCATCTGTGTGAACCTTGTCAAGATGTATTTGCTTTTCTTCGAGAACTTCTCGGATCTAATGATATCTAGTGTCTATGTGCTTTGTACGAGAATGAAATATTGAATTCTTTGCCAGATAAATTGTACTTTGATTGTCACACTTTAAGAAATAACTTTCTTGATCTATTCCCAGCTCCAACAACAAAATTCTTCATCCACAACATCTCCTTACAAGATTTAGTAGTTGCGATGTACTCTACCTCAGTAGTGGACAATGCAACACACTTTTGTACCTTTGATTACCACGAGACACCTCCCCCTGCAAAAGTAGTTACGTATCCCGATGTTGATTTTATTGAATCAATATTTCCAGCCAAGTCTACATCTGTGTATCCTTCCAACACATGTTTTCCTTTTCCAAAGAATAAATACCTTTTGGAAGTTCCTCGTAGATATCGAAGGATCCATTTTACTGCAACCCAATGTTCATTCCCTGGGTTTGCCAAGAAGCGACTCACGACTCCAACTGCATAGGCAATATCTGGTCTTGTGCATATCATTGCATACATGAGACTTCCTACTACAGATGAGTATAAAATTTTCTTCATTTCCTCCATTTCATTCTCACTTATGGGACTCTGCTTCAAACTCAGCTTGAAGTGTCCAGCAAGTAGTGTGTTAACCGACTTTGATTTGTGCATGTTTAATCTATCACAAGTTATTCGCATCCCAAGGATTTGTTTAGTCGATCCCAAATCTTTCATGGCAAAAATATTGCTTAGTTCTTTCTTTAAAGAAGCTATCTTCATGTGATCTTATCCAATAATTAATACATCGCCAACATATAGCAAGAGTATGAGAAAATCACCATTTGCATACCTTTTTGTGAAGACACAATGATCGCTTTTCATCTTTTTGAAATTATGTTCTTCCATGAAAGAGTCAAACTTTTTGTATCATTGCTGTGGTGCTTGCTTAAGCCCAAATAGACTCTTAGTCAGACGACACACTAAATTTTCTTTGCCTGGAACTTTGAATCCGTCAGGCAGCTCTATGTAGATGTCTTCCTCTAGATCGCCATATAGGAACGCCATCTTAACATCAAGTTGTTCAATCTCCAAATCTTGCATGGTTCGTTAAGCCAAGGACCATTTGTATGGATGACATCTTTACCATGGGAGAGAGTATTTCTTCAAAGTCTATACCTTTTTCTTGTTTGAATCCTTTGACGACCAACCGAGCTTTATAGTGAGGCTTTGAGCTGCTATCTTCGATCTTGATTTGATACACCCACTTATTCTTCAAGGCTCTTCTCTATTTTAGTAGCTCCACAAGTTCATAAGTATGATTCTCATACAAGGATTGCATCTCTTCTTGCATGGCTTTTCTCCATTCTTCTTTATGACTATCACTCATTGTTTCTTTATAGCTTTGAGGCTCCCCTTCATCAGTGAGCATAACGTACTCATTTGTATTATACCAAGTGTATGGTCTTCTATCTCTCGAGGATCATCTCAGCTCTGGTGCTGTTGGAGAGCTAGATTGAGGCTCTTCCTGAGCTGGTTCATCATGAGTCTTCTGGTTGCTTTGCTCTAACATAGGTTCATGATCTTCAGTATCATTTTTTTTCTTATGTATTATTAGGATATTACATTCATCAACGAGATATAGTAGATATTCTTTTGATACTACAGTAGTAGTACTATTTTCTTCTTGCTTATTTGTTGGGCTAACTTGGTCTGGCTTAACATTATTGGTCTTCTGATCTCTCTTGAAGGATCAACATTCCATTTTCTTGTAGCACATCCTTCCACAGTAGTAACATGTAATCTTCGAGCGTGACTTGGATCTACCTCGAGATTGATGTAGATCTCGACTTTTGCTACGTCCACGAGTTTCATTCTTACCCTAATTCTCAATAATATTAGCTTCGGGATTAATAGACTCACCTCATTCCATTCTCCTTTCTTCTTCACCGAGGAAGTTATCACTAATGGTATCCATGGTGAGTTTTCCTTCCGGAGCTGAATTACTAAGTGTAACAACGAGTGTATCCCAACTTTCCGGTAAGGAACTAAGGAGTAGAAGGGCTTGTTGCTCATCATCAATTTTCATCTCAGTTTTTGTTAATTGATTTACGAGCCCCTTGAAATTATTTAAGTGCTCAATCATAATTTAACCATTCTTATACTCCAATTTCACCAGCTTTCGAACTAAATTGGCTTTGTTACGAGGCGTTTTCTTTTGAATCATGAACTCAAGCTTTGTCCATAATTCATAAGCATTTGTATAAGTATAAACATGCTCAAAGAGGGTTTTATCAATGTATTTACGGATCATAGCAACGACCTTCCGATTTAGTAGCTTCCATTGATCATCACTCTTGCCTTCTACCTTGTCTTTGTAGATGATGAGCTCATGCAAATCCTTGCAGTATGGGTGGTCCTCCATCATCGGCTTCCAATATGAGTAGTTATTGGTTGTGAGCTTAAACATGTCTTGTTGAAAACATTTTGATATTTTGATATAACAAATTAAGTTAAATGAATTTTAAGATTTTCCAAATGATTTTCTAAGTATATTCGATATAATTATTCGAATATCAAAACATTACTCCAAATATTTCAAAAATCATTTTTAATCCTTACTTAAGTGTAAATTTAAGTTTTAATCTTAAAAAAATTTCAAAATAATCTTTCAAAGTATTTCGAACCATTTCAAAGCCAAAAATTCCAGATTGCTCAGAGGGAACTGATTCCCCCCTAAGGGGGTACCGATTCCCCCCTGAATGGTTTTGCTCCAAGATTTCCAGAATGCTCGGAGAGAATCGATTCCCCCTATTCAACGGTCGAAATATTTGAATTTTACACTTAGGGAACCGATTCCCTATGAGAGGGTACCGATTCCCCCCACGCTCCAAGCATTTTTATTAAATGTTTTCACACTTAAACGGCTATATTATCTTCATTAATCATCCCTAACGTTCAGAAGTGATTCAAGATATATTTAAGCAAGCTTAGAAGCCATTGATCAAATACAAGAAACATCAAGCAACTAGAATCAAGAGAGAATCAAAGAGAAAGCATCAAACCTCAAGTTTGAGCATTTCAAGCCTATTTTCATTCAATATTCATTTTGCTTTCAAGAACACATATTGTGCTCAATTGTATTCATCTTTGAGTGTTCTTTTCTTTATTCTAGAATTGTGCAAACAATCTACCTTGTGAGGTTTTCCTTGTAAGTTTGCAAATTTGTGTATTTCTCTTTGAAAAAGAGTGTGCTTAAGAATTTGGGGTATAATTCTTGAGGGTTTGTAAGGTTACTCTTTGTCCTCAAAAGAAAGAACAAATTAGTGAATTTGTTGAAAAATCCTTAGTGTGGATAGCTAAGGTAGTGGACGTAGACTTTGGTTGATAAAGTCGAACCACTCTAAATCGCTGTGCAATTACTTTTAATTTTCTGCAAAAGCTTCCACCAAAACTTTAATTGCCAATTCACCCCCCTCTTGGCCATATTCATCGATCGATTAACTCAACAATTGGTATCAGAGCCTAACTCATTTGAAGGTTTAATCGCCTCTTGAGTCGATTCGGGAAGAGTTATATCGATAATCAAAGTTATCAATGGCCTCCGCTTCAAACTTCGACTCCGGTCTCGACTCGATGCCCGTCAACAAGCCTCCTTTCTTCAATGGAGCTAACTATGCCTATTAGAAGAATAGAATGATGTACTTCATTCAAGCAAGTGACATGGGAGCATGGAATGCTGTAGAAAAATGATACATCAAACCTCTCACTCATCCAAGGTTGTGGAGTGAAGGAGTGATAAGAATGTTCCAACTCAACTCCAAAGCCATCCATATCATTTTTTGTGCTCTTGGACCATATGAATACGGAAGAGTTTCATCGTGTACAACCGCCAAAGAAATATGGGACAAACTTCAAGTCACTCATGAAGGTACTGATGAGATAAAGAAATCTAAAATTAGTATTCTAACGCATAGCTATGAAAATTTCAGGATGAAACCAAATGAAGATATCAAAGCTATGACGGATAGATTTTCAACGATTGTCAATGGTCTCAAATCATATGGAGAGATCATTTCAAATGAAAAGCTTGTGAGGAAGTTAGTCTACTCCCTCCCAAAATCGTGGCAATCAAAGAAGACGGCAATCATCGAGTCTAAAGACTTAACGTCCTTAACTCTTAAAGAGCTAATTGGGTCACTCCTCACTCATGAAATGATGCTCGAAGATGAGGTGGACCTCGACAAGATTGACGAGACACCAAAGAAGAAGGAGAAGAATAAAAACATTGGAGTTGCTCTCAAATCCACAAAAGATGAGAGTGATTCGAATAACGATGACGATGACGAGGAAATGGCATTGTTTGCCAAACGGTTCAGAAAAATGATGAGACCTTATCGAGGAAGAAAATTCAAACGAAATGAAGGCCTCAAAAATGAACCGAAAGAGAATGACCCAATCATTTGCTACGAATGCAAAAAGCCAGGGCATGTTAAATATGATTGCCCACAATTGAAGAAAAATGGTCAATCAAAGAATAAGCACAAGGCTCATGTGGCTACATGGAGCGATGAAGAAAGTTCCGATGAAGAGGAACAAGAAGTAGCTAACTTGTGCTTGATAGCATTTGGGGAAGATTCTAAGGTAACCTCTAACTCATCCGATTTTGATGATTTATCCTATGATGAGTTATTAGAGGAATATAATGGGTTGGCTTCGGATTATGAGAAATTATTTTTTAAAATATAAAAATGATGTTTCAAAATTGAAAAATGAAAACAAACTCAAATCCAAAACCAACAATGATCTTGAAAGTAAAATCAAAGATTTGCAAATCAAACTAGAAGAGTTTGAAAAGAAAAATTTAGATTTGCAAAATTTACTTTCAAAGATCAATGATGATCATCAAAAGAAAATTGATGATCTTAAAACTTCTTTTGATAAAGTTGGAACAAAACATTTTGAAAAAGGTGGAAATTCAAAATCCAACTTTGTTAGAAAAAGTTTTAGAAACTACAATCATAGAGGTCCCCAAAGAACCTCTAATGGAAAAATCGTTAGAAGTATGTGGGTTCCTAAAGAACTCATTACCACTAAAGATAAAAATATCCTACACAAATGGATACCTAAGGGGACTAGGATTTTGGAAACTAATGAATATGGACCCAAAAGAATTTGGGTACCAAAAATCAAAAATTAATCTATGTTTGTAGGGAAAGGAGCATTGCTACAAGGCACGGGAAACAAATTCAAATTCATGGTACCTTGATAATGGATGCTCAAGACACATGACCAGAGACAAAAGCCGGTTCATTGAGCTTAACGCAAAAAATGGAGGAGAAGTGACTTTTGGAGACAATTCAAAAGGTCACATTGAAGGTATTGGTACAATAGGTAATACCTCTTCCATACAAAGTAAAAATGTTTTATATGTGAATGGATTAAAGCATAATCTATTTGAGTATTAGTCAATTATGCGATAAAGGATTCAATGTCTTATTTGAAATTAATGGTTGTAAAGTCATTGACATTGCATCTAATCGGATTATGCTTGTTGGTCATAGAATAGGGAACATATACATGGTCCATTTAGATTCTTTTGATATGACTAATTTATGCCTAGTTGCTAAGGATGAACATGTTAGTTGGTTATGTCATAGGAGACTAGGACATGCTAGTATGAGTGTTTTGCAACGGTTAATTCAAGGAGACCTAGTAAGAGGGTTGCCTAAGCTTAAATTTGATAATGATAAAATCTGTGATGCTTGTGCTAAAGGAAAACAAAAGCGAGTTTCTTTCAAATCCATTAATGATGTATCAACTAGTAGAGTTTTATAATTGATCCATTTAGATCTTTTTAGGCCAACTAGAACTACTAGCTTGGGTGGAAAACAATATGCATTTGTCTTGGTAGATGACTATTCTAGATATACTTGGGTTCTATTTTTAAATACTAAAGATGAAACATTAGAACAATTCATCACATTTTCAAAAGTAATCCAAAATGAAAAAGGTTACTCTATAACTAGTGTTAGGAGTGATCATGGAACTGAATTTGAAAATCTTGGATTTACTGAATTTTGTAACTTTAACGGTATTAGCCATAATTTTTCAGCACCTAGAACCCCTCAACAAAATGGAGTTGTTGAGAGGGAAAATCGAACTTTAGAAGAAATGGCTAGAACCATGCTTTGTGAAAATAATTTGCCAAAATATTTTTGGGCGGAAGCCACAAATACCTCTTGTTATGTTGTAAATCGAGTAATGATTAGGCCAATTTTAAAGAAAACTCCATATGAATTTTTCAAAAATAAAAAGCCTAACATTAGTTTTTTTCATCCTTTTGGATGTAAATGTTTTGTTTTAAACAACGATAAAGAAAACCTTGGCAAATTGGATGCTAAAAGTGATGAAGGAATTTTTCTGGGTTATTCCTTAAATTATAAAGCCTATCGTGTATTTAATAAAAGAACTTTAGTTGTAGAAGAGTCTATACATGTTGTTTTCGATGATAATCCCCTTCCGAGGAAGGATTCTTGTGTGAATGATGATGTAGGTGTTATAAATACAAATGATGTTAGACATGACGTTGGAGAACCTTCATTAAAGGAAGAAACGAAAAATGAGGAAACTCAAGATCCTCTCGAGAATCTAACCATTGAAGAAAGGGAAGTATCTTACCCAAGAGAGTACAACTATGTCAAGGATGGTGAAATTATAGGTGATCCATCAAAAGGGGTAACAACTCGATCTTCTCTTAGAAATATTTGTAATTATGTTGCATTTATCTCATGCATAGAGCCTAAGAATATTAAAGAAGCATTAAATGATGAACATTGGATTATGGCTATGCAAGAAGAGTTAAATCAATTTGAGAGAAGTAAAGTATGGACATTAGTTGAAAGGCCTAGTAATAAATCTACTGTAGGTACTAGATGGGTATTTAGGAATAAGCTTGATGAGAGTGGTAATATAATGAGAAACAAGGCTACACTTGTTGCTCAAGGGTATACTCAAGAAGATGGCATAGACTATGATGAAACATACGCTCCCGTAGCTAGGATGGAAGCAATTAGAATGTTATTAGCATTTGCATGTTTCAATGAATTTAAATTATATCAAATGGATGTTAAAAGTGCATTTTTAAATGGTTTTATAAAATAAGAAGTGTATGTGGAACAACTTCCAGATTTTGAAGATTCAAATTTTTCGGATCATGTTTTAAAATTAACAAAAGCACTTTATGGTTTAAAGCAAGCTCCTAGAGCTTGGTATGAAAGATTGTCAAATTTTTTAATTGAAAAAGGTTTTTCAAAAGGGAAGGTTGACACTACATTGTTTTTGAAGCATAAAGGTAAAGATTTATTAGTAGTTCAAATTTATGTTGATGATATAATATTTGGTTCTACTAATGATGTTCTTTGCCAAGAATTTTCTAAGCTAATGCAAAGTGAGTTTGAGATGAGCATGATGGGGGAGCTCTCATTTTTCTTGGGACTCCAAATCAAGCAAAGAAAAGATGGCATCTTCATTAATCAAGCTAAGTACGTCAAAGATATGCTCAAGAAGTTTGGACTGGAAAATGGGAAACCTCATGACACTCCAATGAGCTCTTCAACAAAGCTTGATTTAGATGAAGGAGGTAAATGTGTAGATGTTAAATTATATAGGTCAATGATTGGATCTCTACTTTATCTAACTGCAAGTAGACCGGACATTATGTTTAGTGTTTGCTTATGTGCTAGATTTCAATCATGCCCTAAGGAATCACATTTACTAGCTGTTAAGAGAATATTTAGATACCTTAAGGACACTCCTAGTTTAGGACTTTGGTATCCTAGAGACTCTAGCTTTAGCTTGCATGCTTTTTCTGATGCGGATTATGGAGGATGCAAATTAGATAGGAAAAGCACCTCCGGTACTTGCCAATTCCTTGGAAATATGCTAATTTCTTGGTTTTCAAAGAAACAGAATTGTGTTGCATTATCTACCACTGAAGCCGAATACATTTCAGTTGGTAGTTGTTGTGCACAAGTTTTATGGATGAAACAACAACTTTTTGATTATGGAATTGAAGTAGGTACCATTCCTATCAAGTGTGACAATACTAGTGCTATTTGTCTCACTAAAAATCCCATCCAACACTCTAGAACTAATTACATTGAAAATAAGACATCACTTCATTAGAGACCATGTCACTAAGGAAGATGTAGTTCTAGAATTTGTTGATACTTTGCACCAATTAGCGGATATCTTTACAAAACCTTTAGACAAGGAACGATTTTGGACACTTAGGAGAGAATTAGGTTTGACCAATCTATCTTCACTGAGTGTTTAAAAAATAATTTTAGCACTTTTAAGAATAAATGAAAAATGCTTATAATAGTAATTTTTGGTTGCATTCGTTGCTATTAGTTAGGGGGAGTTTATGATTCTTGATGAAAACTAGTTTTATGTTCAAATATCGTTTAAAGAATAATTTGATTGTTTAAACATGATTAATTTTCAATATATGAGTTGCCAATACCACTAAAGAAAATTAATTTAGCATTTTGAGTGTTTAAAATCAGATTTTAGCATTTTTGTGCAGAGGGAATCGATCCCCCCATGAGGGAACCGATTCCCCCTTTGAAGGGGAACCGATTCCCCCCACAGGGGAATCGATACCCCCTTGGGGTTCTGTTAAATCGGACAGAACACCCAAAACCCCAAAATACTCAAACCCTCTTCTCTTCCGCCGTTCTATCTCAACTTTTCTCAAATCTCCATTTTTGCCCCAAATCAACGATATTAATCGGAATTCGATTCAAATATCATCTTCTAAACCTGTTGGAATCATTAAAATCGTGCAAACAACATCAAAATCCCCTCAATATTCATCTTTCAAGGTAAATTTTTCTAAACTCTCTATTTCATTGATTTTGAACATAGGATTAGTTTTTAATTAGTTCTAGGTTGAAATAGTGATCGGGCATTGATTGTTTAATGATTAGAAACTAGATGTTACAACTAATTTCATCAAAAACACAAGAATTTTACAAAATTTTAAAATTTTTGAAATTAAAAAAAATGTTAATTTTCAAATTATTGTGTTTTGATTAAATTATGTTGTTATGAAGACTATATATATATATATATATATATATATATATATATATATATATTGTTTCTCAAAACCATATTTGTCAAAAGTTTTTCAAAAACTTTGCCCAATAGGATTGATTTAGCGAACCTTGAAATATTGAGGACTCAATTGAGTTTTGGGATTAATTGAATTGCATACATTTGTTTTTAAAATTGCAGGTTATCCAATCTATTCCGATTTCCTTTACCATGTCCAATCCTAAACGTGCTAGGTCTTCATCTAGTTGTTCTAGTCGTCAACCAAATTCACCTCCAAATCCTCCTCCTATTCCTCAAAATCCTATTCCAAATCTTGATCCTAACTTGACTATCTAAAATTCTTGTTTCAATCAACCGGGTCCTAAAGATTATCGTTTTTGGTTTTACCAATATTTTGACTCGTATAAGATTAGGGAAGAACGTATCCCATCTCTTCAAGTTATGGTTGCTATTAACTTTAAATATCTCCCTATCTTGCACGAATAGAAATTTGATAAACTTTTCGAACTTGAACCCGTTGTCTATCATCAACTTGTTTGTATCTTCTATTGTAATGCCGTTTGTATCAAAAATCGTGACAAAACCAAAACCATAGGAGTACGTTCCTACCTCCTAGGTTAATATTTCCATCTTGATCTGGCTTACATAGCCAATGCCTTAGGCTTGGATAATGAAGGTTTATCAAATGAAAAACAAGTTTTAGGCTCTCGATATAAACGAAATGATAGTGCAAGTGTTCTAGATCTTCATGAGTGTTTTCTTCATCTCATGATCACTTGGTGGTTTCGACCATCCGGGGGTCGTTATTCTACTCTCAGAGCTTTAGATCTTTGGTGGTTGCATTGTTTTTGAACACAATATAAAAATAAACCTTTCCGAGATTATCTTTGCTGAGATTGTTGAAACCGTTAACCTAGTGCCAAATAAGAAACTCTGTTATTCACTAGTTTACGGTTGTATCCTTAGTAATCTCTTTTCTAAAGCCGAGCTTCGAGTTGGTCTAGATGCCTCCTTTCCTCTTAAGAAACAAATCAATCTTCTTTCTTTAACAAGAGCGGGATGGGTCAAAGATAAAGAAACCGGTGAATGGGTTCGATCTTCTGCAACTACTCCGGGAGCTAGTTCTTCACAAGCTCCACTCGAAGCTGACGAAGATCCAGAGTTTGAACAATTAATAAGGGATATCGATGAAGCCGAAGATGAGCCTGAGCAACCCGAGGAGCACGCACAACAATCAACTCAAATGCCTCCATATTTTCAATCCTTTATGGAGACATTTGATTTCCGATATGCGACCATGGATTCGCGCTTTACTTCTATAGAGTCCCATTTATCCACAATAGGAGCTCAACAATTAGAGATTCTCCGAGAGATGCGCACAAACAACGCTTCGATGAATGAACGTATTAATGACCTCACTAACGAAATGGCCGCTATGCGAGCTCGTTTTCCTCCTCCTGATCCGGATATGTGATTAAATGTTTTACTTTGAACTCCAAACTTATTGTTTTAACATTTTGAATATTTTGGAATGTTTGAATTTGTGAATTGATTGATTGTGAATTTGTTTGGATTTATGGATGGTATGAACTTATATGTTTTGTGTGATTTATTCATTATTGCATCATTTACTTCATGTTAGATAAATGACCAATTTTGCCATATCACATTAAATATGAATATTGATTATGAAGCTAATGGCTAACGTTTCTCTTGATTGTGATCTTAGCAGCTTATGCATACATATACCTAATCAATTAGCTAAAATTTTTTTCACGTTTCTTTGAATCTTTTTGATTTAACAAAAAGGGGGAGAAGTGTGTGTTTTAAGTGTGTGTTTTAAAATGATAAATGGGAGAAGTGTTAAAGTAAGGGGGAGTAATTTCAAAACTTGATTTCAAAATCTTAAAATTACTAAAATGTTTTGTTATATCAAAAAGGGGGAGATTGTTGAAAACATTTTGATATTTCGATATAACAAATTAAGTTAAATGAATTTTAAGATTTTCCAAATGATTTTCTAAGTATATTCGATATAATTATTCGAATATCAAAACATTACTCCAAATATTTCAAAAATCATTTTTAATTCTTACTTAAGTGTAAAATTAAGTTTTAATCTTAAAACAATTTCAAAATAATCTTTCAAAGTATTTCGAACCATTTCAAAGCCAAAAATTCCAGATTGCTCAGAGGGAACTGATTCCCCCCCAAGGGGGTACTGATTCCCCCCTGAATGGTTTGGCTCCGAGATTTCCAGAATGCTCGGAGGGAACCGATTCCCCCATAGGGGGTACCGATTCCCCCCTATTCAACGGTCGAAATATTTGAATTTTACACTTAGGGAACCGATTCCCTATGAGAGGGTACCGATTCCCCCCACGCTCCAAGCATTTTTATTAAATGTTTTTCACACTTAAACGGCTATATTATCTTCATTAATCATCCCTAACGTTCAGAAGTGATTCAAGGTATATTTAAGCAAGCTTAGAAGCCATTGATCAAATACAAGAAACATCAAGCAACTAGAATCAAGAGAGAATCAAAGAGAAAGCATCAAACCTCAAGTTTGAGCATTTCAAGCCTATTTTCATTCAATATTCATTTTGCTTTCAAGAACACATATTGTGCTCAATTGTATTCATCTTTGAGTGTTCTTTTCTTTGTTCTAGAATTGTGCAAACAATCTACCTTGTGAGGTTTTCCTTGTAAGTTTGCAAATTTGTGTATTTCTCTTTGAAAAAGAGTGTGCTCAAGAATTTGGGGTATAATTCTTGAGGGTTTGTAAGGTTACTCTTTGTCCTCAAAAGAAATAACAAATTAGTGAATTTGTTGGAAAATCCTTAGTGTGGATAGCTAAGGTAGTGGACGTAGACTTTGGTTGATAAAGTTGAACCACTCTAAATCGCTGTGCAATTACTTTTAATTTTCTGCAAAAGCTTCCACCAAAACTTTAATTGCCAATTCACCCCCCTCTTGGCCATATTCGTCGATCGATTAACTCAACATGTCTCCATCATGAGCAACGTTATCCTCCATCTTGAACTACACGAGCTAATTACGGCTACGAATGAACCTGAATCTGATACTGTAGAGCTTCTTAGAGTATGTGGAGTATTCTAGATAATTAATCTCCACCCTTAGATGTAAGTAATCTCCACTATTCATTGTGGAGGTGGAGTAGTATAAATAGGGGTGAGAGACTTCATTCCTAACCATCTAAGAAATCCAAGCTTGAGAAACTAGAGAAACTATAGAGTTAGAGAGCCTCTTTGAGAGAGAAGAGAGATAGCTTGGGAAGTCTTTATCCTCAAGCTTGAGTGAGCCACCAAGTGTGAGTCAAATTTTGTTAACACATTTGTATAGTGGAAGAATCTCCAAATTGGATAATTATACTCTTGTGCTCTCTTTACTATCCTTAATCTCTAAGTGCCTATCTTAACTTCACGAAGCGGGAAAGTCTGTGATTCCCAACACCATCTGCATAGCAGAACTCGAAGCAACCACCTGCCATCCTGGGAGAAGGCAACCCTCATGCACATATACGTTTTGTCGATACCAAATTTGTGAAAGAAGCACCACAAGAGAAGTAAAGGATCAACTAGTCAAACAAGATAGCATTGAAGCCAGCCATGAACTACATGAAATAAACTCCTCGGAAGTCATAAATGAAGGTAAACCTGCACTAGCGAAGATAGGTTGAACCAGCGGACACTCCCTTAATGCATGCAAAATCGTTTCTTCCACTGCCCCACAAAATGCACTGCCCATCTGAAACGCCAGCAAGGAAAAGACGACGGCCAACAGGCAAAGCCTCATGAGCAGCCCTCCAACCAAAAAGATGCACCTGAGGCAATGTAGAAAGGCGGGAGAGTAAAACCCAAAGAGGAGACACATGCAAATGAGGACGATGTTGACGTGAAAGCCATTCATACCCAGATTTAACCGAATAAGCCCCCAAAGAGTGTCCATCCAAAACTAGAACATCAGAATGAATTGGAGCAATAGGACAATTTAAGATCAAGGAAGCATCGGTAGTTGAAAATTACCTGTCGAACTAACCTCGAATTCCAAAGAGGGGCGCCTGGAATCATGAACTCACCCACTCGAATGGGAGCAGCAGAATTATCGGTATATGTAGACTGAAATGTAACCAGAGCAGTGCCACCCCTTTGTTCGACATGCATCAGAGCCAAACTGTTAATCCCAACCAGCCGAAAAATCCAGGCAGGAAAGTTTGAAGTGCAATAAATATACTTCCCCATACAAAAGGAGGACATTCACCTAGCCTCGTCGAAAGAATATTCCCAGACGAATAATATTTGGCAGCAAGAAATCGGGAAACTAAACTATCTGAATGTTGCAAACAACACCACACCTGCTTACCGAGCGTTGCTAAATTGAAAGATTGGAAGCTGAGAAAACCTATACATATGAATTGTTCTATTTTATAGTAGCCAAGAAACAGTATCGATACCTAATTGAAATATTGATACTTAAGCTATAATTCATTATCATAAGAGAAAATATCGATACATTTTATTTTTTATTGATTTTAAAAGAATACTGAAGCTTAAAATTGTATCAACACATTGATTTAGCATTGATACCAAACATAAAGGGAATCAATATAATTTGTTAAGTATTAATACCTTTTGTTATAAAGTGATAACGGTTGCTTTTTTTTAATTTTTTTATGATTGCTCAAATTTTCTTTGTGCCATTGATAACTTTTAAAGTATACAATATAGTTCCTAAACTACATCATTTTTCACATAATTCAAAACATATAACTTGATAGTTTAAATCATTATTTTATATGTTTTAAATTTATAACGTGATTTAAATAAAATTGATAATTTAAGTATTAAACGCATAGTTTATCCTAATTTATATTTATTAAATGAATTGTATTGTAGGGGTAGAAACAAACTATTTGTTGGACAAGAGGAGTTGTGATCCCTCAAAATTTTTAATATAATAATATTGTAGATTTTTATTAATTTAAATATCAATCAATTAAATTTTAATTTTTATTAATTTTTAAATTTAAATACTTATTTTTTTTAATGTCTTCCGATATTTAATCTTGTTGTTGGTATTGTATTGAAATTATTGATGCACTTTTTAATCATTTGATAAGTGGGAAAATCAAATGTTAAGATATATTGATGAAAGGCATATTAAAAGGAAAGTCCAATAATTTATATAACACAAAACAAAAAGAAAGGGAAAATTAATGCAGAAAATAATTTCCAATAATTGGGAACCTGACAACTATGGAGACCCATAACTCATTTTTTTAAGCTAATTTCCAAGTCAAATAAATACTAACAATGTGTCATTGTCAACTAACTAATTTTCCACCCTATTTTGTGGAGACTCGAAATTGTTCTTATAATATATATTATTTGTTTTAAATAAGATATTTTGGTTCAACAGTTCTGATATATTAGGTTGATGGAGTTTATTTAAATTCTTTTTAATTTAAAAATTTTAAGATTTATTAATAACTTTTTTTAAAAAAATAAAAAGGACTTAATTAAAAGAAATAAAAGCTTAATGAGCATTTTTAAAAATATCAAATATTAATGCCGTTACAATGCAAGGGGTAAAAACTACAATTATAAATATTATATTTGGGTCAAATTCTTATATTTGTTCTTTTACTGTATATAAAATATAGGTTTGGTTTTTACTTTTAATTTGATCGATTTTTATTTTTGACTCAAATACTATAAATAAAATTTAATTAAGTTATAGAGTCCTGGAATGATTAAATTAGTTAACATAAATTTAATTTATAGATTATATATAATATAATAATTAATAACAAAAATTGACTTTATTACTACATGTGAATTTTTAGTCCTGCGAATCCCGTCCATGCAAACATAAGACTTATTTGGACCTTCATATATATGGATCATACCCTAATAATCTAACGTGCCAACCACCTACTATCCGTGCTTACACAGTTTACAAATAAAATCGGAGCTCCCTTCAGTCTAATACCCCATACTCTTATTTTTCTTTCTTATTCTTTGAATTTCCTCTCTTGTTTTCACAGTTTGTTAACAATTTTCCTTTTTCTAATCTGGGTTTTGCTTCTTTTCTGGCGGGAACTCCTCAGTTAGCGGGGAGAAACCAACTTGCCTCTTGTGTTTCCATTTTGTTCTGTAGAATCCCGAGGAGAGGTGTTAATTAGATAGGGAAGTTTTGAATCTAAAATTAATGGCGAACCCACCGGGGAACCATCAACAGGAAGCAAATCACGCGTCATCTTCTTTTAATGGAGCTCACTTGAGCGACGGGAATCCTAAACCCGAGACATCGGGTTCGTGTTTGAAGCATAATCCTGTTATTTACTTAGATTGGACCTTGGAAGAGCAAGCTATACTAGAAAACGGGTTAAAAAAGTGAGCTTTTTTTACTCTCTTCCCCCCCCCCTCTTTTGGTTGGCATGGAATTTGGGGGGTTTTGGTAAAATTCTATTTTGTCAATTTTGAATTTTAACTCCTGGGAATGTGATTTTTATTGACTCAAACTGTTTGGAATTATGTAAGAAGAAAATAGTCTGCGTTTGTCACTATTGCTGTTTTCAGTTGCGTGGTTGTGAAATAACGGTTTTGGACGGCACCTTCACCACTATATAATGACCACTATTCCAATACCAGACCGCTATTTAAATCCCTGGTCTGCATATCTCAGTGTTTAAGTGTATGAATGGAAGGGAATGGAATGTTTACCTGCTAATAAGCATAGGAGCAACATACTTATATCCATCGTTGTTCCTTGCTGGAATTTTAATGGAGATAGAAGTCTGTTGAATGCGAGTCTTGTGTTTATCTGAATTCTTTGTTAGTTGTTTTTGATAATCCAATTGCTGCTTTTCCACATTTTACTGAATGAGCTCATTATTAGCCTAATTTATTTATAGTTCTTCCTTTTGTTGGTATTAGGAGACTGCAAATTTTGATTCTGATTCTATTTGTGTGACATCTCGCAGATTTGCATCAGAGCCGAGCATAATTCGTTGTGCAAAAATAGCTTTGCAGTTACAAAATAAGACTGTCCGGGATGTCGCTTTGCGATGCAGATGGATGACTGTAAGTTTTGCTGTTCTCATAAGTATCGATTTAAACTCATCATCCAACTGTTTGACTTACATATTTTCTTAAGGAAGAACATAATATAGCCAGGAAAAGTAAAGACAAAAAGGTATTATTTACTGGTTCTTTCTTCTGTGTGCGAAGCTGTATTTATTACCATTTTCTTTACTCTGATGACTCTGCTTGGTTGGTTAACTGTTAGAATGCAAGATATTAGATATCATTAGAAAAGTAAATCATCACTCTCTCTCTCTCTCTCTCTCTCTCTCTCTCTCTCTCTCTCTCTCTCTCTCTATCTCTCTCTGTGACACTGATATGCAGAGACTATATCTTATTTATTTTTCTATCTTGTCTTCACTCTGGCACATTGTGAATGACTGCTTCCATTAACACAGGAAACATCTCTTATACATGCAAGGTAGTGGAGCAAAGCTCATTGACCATAGGGAGGTTATTGAGTTTAGCATAGTATTTTACATTTTCATGGTAGAGATGTTTGATGGAGATTTAATTAGTACCTTGGCCCAGAAGCTGTTTCTTTGGATTTTTTATTGGTTATCTTAGGTTCTTGTGGCATGATCATTACAGTATGATTGAATCACAGTACGGTGCATTTTTATCGTTGTCTTTCCATCATCTTTTCATTGAGGCTTCTGTTGGAAGATTCGCATTGGAGCATTCTTCATGTATGCTGATAAAACATTTTCTACTGTACTTAATCTTTAGACTTGGAATATATTAGACTTAAGTAAAAAGAATTTCTTTTGAAGTTGCCAATTCATGATAATATGTTTCTGATATAAATAGAAAAAAGTAAATATGTATAGTTTATGAGTTACGACTATGTTTTGGACCAAAAGATGCTTAGGAATATCTTTTGCACTTGTTTTCAGGAAAGAGTTGCTGATACTCCGGCAAAGCGTACCCATTTTGCAGCTCAACCTAATCTTTCTCCATATGCACCTCCAATGATACCTATGGACTGTGATGATGGCATTCCATATACCAAGGTTAGATTATATCTTTGAATATTTCTATAGTTGCCTTTCGGAGCTTGGGGTTTAGAGATGTGCTCTGTTGTTTCTTTCGTGCAATTGCAAGTTTTACTTTCTTTCTTTTTTTATAAGAATAGTAGGCCTCATTAAAAACCCCCTTCATGATTAATGGAACTCGAAAACAGGCAAGTTTTACTTTCTTAAAAATACTATCTTTTAGCCTGCATTTTTATATTATGTTTACTAGAATGTGTTGCTTTCTGTTTAGTCAAAATATACTTAGTATTGTAGTTGAAGCTTTGTCCTATAAAAAAAAATAGATGAAGCTTTATGTGCATCATCTTGAGGCAGATAAACTGAGTTTCAGTGTTTCATGTTCTATTGCCTCACTAGTTGCATTCAAATTTTAGTTTTTCCTTCAGATGTTGTTTGGGTTTCTGATTTTCTTAATCCTCGCTGTTTATATCATTCTTAAATCTGAAATTAGCCTGAACTGTCTGTAAAAGCTGCTGATTTTTTTTTTGGCAAAAGATGGTGTTTTGAAGGATTAGGACAGTTGGGACGAAGCATTATTTATTTCTCTCCTTATCCTGTGGTGTTTTAGTTGGCATGACCTGTTTGATGCACCTTTTACGATTTGCTATGAACTTCAATAAACTACCGATTTCCATATATACGTTTTGAGGTGTGAATTATTATTAGAATTCATTTAACAGAAAAAAGACAGGTTTCGAGACATGATTAAAAATAGTTTAAAAGATAATTAGTAGCCACAATTATCATTAAACTTATTCTGTTGTTGACCATTGCAACAAATGAAGCTTGAATTTGTATTTATTTATGGTGCCTGAAATTTACTTAGCATGAGAACCTTTGTCTTTTATGATGTTGTTGTTGGAAATTTAAATCGAACGCTGCATTTTGCTATTTCACAGCCATTGGCGGGGTGACGGGCGAACTTTTGGAGCAGAATGCTCAAGCCTTAAATCAAATATCCGTAAATCTTTCAGCTTTTCAGGTGAAATACCAGTGTTATGAATAGATCGATTTTATGTTATCCTTGTAAATATGTATGTGCAAATGACTAGTACCAGGTCCCTTAATGCCATCTTTCCAATAACATTTTGCGGCCGTTCATGTCGATAAACCAAAAGTTGCGATGTTCTTGTTTCAGCTTTATGGGTCTCCCATGGAACTTGTCTCGTTTTTCTTTTCCAGATACAGGAAAATATCGGTCTCCTCTGCCAAACTCGTGACAACATTCTGAAAATCATGAACAAGTAAGTTCCAGTTTTTGCTAAATGCTCATTATTTTCCCCGTCGTACAACGTGCCAGATGGTACGAAAGACTTAATTATATGAATTTACTTAAAAATATAATTCGGGTTACGAAGTTGCTATTTATATAACACCTGATAGTGTTATTAAATGTTGCTCATGTCTCGGTTAGCATCGAGGTTGCCAGACTTGCTTATCATATCATAGAACTATTAATTGTGTGCTTATTGCAGGTTGAGTCTCATGCCAAGTATAATGAAGCAGATGCAAGTACTTCCGGTGAAACTGAAAGAAGAGCTGGCTAATACCATCCTTCCCCGTTCATCTCATCGTATGTTTTTTCACGATCCTCTGCCTTCTGCTTAGTTTCCGATAACCGAGCAGGGGATTGCGGTTGAGCTGATGTAGAAAATAACCGGAGATACGACCGACTCGCCATTTGAGAATAAGTTCTCTTCCCCCCTTTCTTGCATGTACAAGGCATGGTGTTTTCTTGGTGTCTTCATTCTATGGTTAGTTTGTTAGTTCATGCAGGAGAAGGTGATTTAAGGCTTTGCTTTGGGGATATTTATATTTCATAATTAAATCAAGAGTGGAAATATTATATTTTAATTTTTTCTTCTTTTATTGTATTTTTTATATTTTTAAAATTCTACAGGTTTATTTTCAATTTATTGATTTTTAATGACCACTTAAATGAACATTCTTTTATTGCATTCTTTCTTATATTAATAATTTGAAATTAGAAATATAATTTATTAGTATATTACTAACTATTAATGATAATATAAAAATAATATTGGATAGAAAAAATGATTATTTAGTATATTTTTAATAATACAAAACAATTATATTTTGATAAAAAAAAATCAAATCAGCTTTAGTAATTATAATTTTAAATAAAATTAAGGGTCAAATACTTCAAATACCATTACCTTTAAGCATGGGTTCGAAAATGTCACTAACGTTTTAATTTTGTCAATCTTATCACTGACGCTTATGTTTTACTATAATTATGCCATCCCGTCGTTAATCCGTTAACGGGACGCTGACATGGCAATTGATTTCCATAACGGTGATGACATAGACTGATTTATTAAAGTCATTTAATCCAAGTAAGATCCATGTTGACATTTTAACAATAATATATTTGATATAAAACCCTAATTTGAAACTTAAACCTAAATCCTCTCTTCTTTTCTCTTCTCATAAGCGGTATAAATCACTTATTTTCTCTTCTCATAAACGGTATAAATCACTTCTCTTCTCTTCTCCTTTTCATAAGCGATAGAAACAAAAAATCACAAGGGTTACACATAAACTTCCCTGATATGGGTGTCAATCCTGTTAGTTACACATACAACTCCATTATGAGTTTATTTCTCAAGAAAGGGTATATTAATGAGGTCTAGAATGAGGTCTAATGGTGCCCCTGTTGAAGCACTCAGGGAACAAACTGAGGCAGCTAATGAAGAACATGTGCTAGCTGAGTTGGCTCAGATTGAAGCTCTGAAAGAAGCTGGAGAAATCGAAGCCCAAAAAGTGAAAGAAGCAGGTGAGTTCTCGCTTTCGATGGAGGTAACAAAGAAGAAAAGGATTAACATAATTGAAGAGGAGTGTAACCCCCAAGACTCGGCCTAAACGTTAGGCCCAAACCTAGGCGGTCACATGTCGCATTCAGAGATTTTTTTCATATTTAAAACAACGTTAAAATCCATATAAAAGATTCATATGATAAACATATATGTATACATATGTCAGAAAATTGTATAAAACATATACATATCAAAATATCGTAGAAAACTATATAAAACATTTACGGAATAAAATATCGGTAATACAAATATATCAAGACGGTAGCAAAACACATGTCACCAAAATATAACTGAAAGACATATAGAGATATACAGTAGTACAAAAGTAAGAGTAGTCGATCCTCCTGATGCCAAGTCTGCTAGTCTAGTATGCTATTATCTGAAAAGGTTAAAATTTACGGAATGATCTAAAAAACTCAGTGTGCTCTTTACGGTATGTAAAAACATACAAATAAAATATTTCAGAAAAATCAGTTTATCAAACATGTTTTAAAAACATCAACACTACCCCCATCCGATCATCAGAATGTGTAAGTTCCCCATAACTATACACTCACCTGTACACCCAGTAAGGGCTTACCCTGTGCACAAAGCAGAGGAGCCTGCAGTAAGCGGTAAGGTCTTACCCTTGCACATAGCAGAGGAGCCTTCAGAAATGGTAAGTTCCTACACTTGCACATAGCAAAGGAGCTTTCAGAAACGGTAAGTTCTTACCCTTGCACATGGTAAAGGAGCCTTCAGAAACGGTAAGGTCTTACCCTTGCACATAGCAAAGGAGCCTTCAGAAATGGTAAGGTCTTACCCTTGCACATAGCAAAGGAGCCATCAGAAACTTCCTCCAATAATACCCCAAATGATAGTAATAAACATATATGTATTCGAGTGAAAACGATAATTAATCTATTACATGAAAATGTTTCATGCTTGGAAATCATATACAAAAATACAGTAATCAGAAATCAAATCAGTAATATACAATAAATCATATGTCGGATAAGCAGTATTAAGAAATTAGGTATCATATCGTAAAAATATTCAAAATTATCACAAATCTGAAACAGTTCAAATGGGTAGTTTAAAACAATAATGTAACACCATCAGGAAACACACATGTATCGATCTGAGTAGTTTGATAGGGAAGCTTACTACTGAGTTTGTTGATCACGATCAGCGGCAGCGCTATATCCTACAAATCGAAAAATCCATATCAGAATCCTAATATGAATAATATTAACCTTTCTTTAAATAATTTATGAAAACCTACGGGTAAATCTCATAGAACGTGGATAGAGAAAATCTGACGGACGGGAAACAATGGGCCTAACTAACCCTCGGTAAGGTGAAACACGAGTATCTTCATTAAAATATCTTATTGGATCAATTCCATAACCAAATCTCAAATAAATAAGCAAAATGCTAAAAATACTAAGCATTTTTTGGTTAACAATCTCGATTCAGGGCTTTCTGGTCAAAATTTGACAAAATGAAATTCGAAATCGGACTCAGGACATCGAAAAACACAAATTATGATTTTTCGAAAATTTTGACTTTTTGGTCAAAGTCAACGATCAACATTGGACCAGGTCGGATCGGGTCGGGCAGGCGAGTCAGATTAGCGGGTCATGTCAGACAAGGGTTAGGTCGGATCGACCCATTCCAAGCAATCCACCCGGCAGTGGACTTTCCCCACACGCAGGGGCGGCGTGTGGGGGCGCGTACGACATCCTAGAGGGTCTAAAAAATCCATAAAAATTCATACAACTATTTTAAGGGGTTTTGAGACTCTTACCAAACTCGATTCACAACGATGAACGGCAGAGAACTCGATTTCGAAATGTCAAAAACTTGATATTCCTCACCCCTCACACGCCGGCGACAACGAAGATAAGAAGGACATCGGTTGACTAGGGATGACACAAGGAACACGATGGTGCAGGAGGTGTTGAAAACGAAGCAACGGTCGACGATGAATCGACGATCAAATATTTCTTCTATAAGAGGAAATGTTCTGGAGAGAGAAAATTTAATAAAAATTCCCCAGATTTAGGGTTATATAACCCTTAAAAAGAAATGGAAAAATCAAGCCATAAGTCCTCAATCTTTAGTTGCTTTTTTGAATTTGTATCTAAATTTAATCAAAATTTCACTTTGGTCCTCGAAATTAATCAAAATTCAATTTAGTCCTCGATAAATTTTTAAGAGAATTTTAGGCCTATTTTGGTGTGTGACAAGGTGGATCAGTCAAAAGAGTTGGAAACAAAATTAGGTGCAATTTTGTTTGATTTTAGACACTTACAAGATAAGCAGAAGCAAGTTAAGGGACTAGACAATGTGGTTCCGAGAGGCGATGATGATTGCTCGGAGCAACAAGATGATAGTTTTCATAATGTTGAAAGGTTGGAACCTTTAGTTTCCTTGGAATCAATCAAGAAAGAACTGGAGGCAGCTAAGAAAGACTTGTATTCGATTAAAAATGAAGGTTTTCAGTTATGTCCTCCATGGATATCATAAGAAATGAGCTTAAACATGTTAAAGAAGAAACAGAAAAGTTGAAGAAAACAGAAGAAAAAGCATATTTGAAAGTTAAAAGCCTCAATTCGAAGCTGGTGAGAGCCAAGTCCAACCTGGAAGCAACGAGTGCAGCTAAAGATAAAGCTAAATCGATTGAAACAAACCTTTCCCTCACCCTTGAACAGTCAAAGGCAGAACCAGAGGCATCAAAGAAAGAGAAGGTGCTTATCACCAAAGACATTGAAACTATCAAGGCAGAAATCCAGAAAACGGAGTCCGAAATAGACGTAACCTAGGAAAGATTGCTGGAGAAGAAGACAGTGGAGAAGAAGAGAGTGGAGAAGAAATATACAACTGCAATTTAACATATATATTAGTTTTGCTAATAATATATTAGATTATTAAGATAGCTTGGTGGTTGGGTGTTTAAGTGATAGAGGTTTGAATCTCATGGAAAACAAATTTTCATCAAATGATTCTAACAAAACGACGTCGTTTTGAGTTTTTTTAGCATCAAAACAATTGCGTCAAAACAACGTCGTTTTGGTTAGGAAGTCACATTAGCAACGTCACGGCGTGGAGATACCACATCATCGTGTCGTTAAGCCATTAACAGCGGGGTGACATAATTACAGTGAAACATAAACGTTAGTGATAGAATTGGTAAAATTGAAACGTCAGTGACATTTTCGAACCCGAACTTAAAGGTGAATGGTATTTGAAGTAATTAACCTTAAAATTAATTATAAATATTATTTGACAACATGAAAGCTACATACAAATAATATATCTTATAATCTGAAAAAGTGTTACCATTTAATGTATTGATGATATAAGAAATTTATTTACAGTTGAATTATAATTTTTCAAGATTAACAATGATTTTAATTATAATTTGAAATTCTTCTATTTTATAATAATTTATATATTTAAATTATATTTAATAATTATTTATATTAATTATTAAAACAAAATATTTCATGAAATAATAAAAATAACTAAGTATGTATATTGACATTTAGCACACATGATGCGACTCAAAAAGCAAACATAGGTGTGGAAATGTACATTAAAGGAGGATGGTTTTTTAATTATTATTAATATAGAGTAATTATAAGTGGTAATATATGTTCTAAAGACTCAATTATTTGACAATCAATACTTAAATACCCTGCAGTCGTTGATATTTAAACTTGAGATCTTTAAAGATAATAATTATCTCTTTAACTACTTACATCACTCAATTCGTACTTAAAAGAGGATAGTCCAAGATTAATATACATAGAGTCTATAAATAATATATAAATCCTTAATTTGAAGCATGATTTAGACTTGCCAATCATATAAACGTGACATGTTTTTTTTAAACAAATACAAAACATTATACAAAAAAAAACACGACATCAACTTACAGAATAGTTCTAATAATAAAGAATGACAAATTCATTTAGTGATTTTAGCGGTTTAAGAGAATATTATTTTCTTCAAAGTTTGGTTCTTTTTTGAAAATTCTCTTTTAAAAAGAATATTTTTAAAGGTCTTTATATAAAATTTGAATAAAAAATAGATTCAAGAGTCAATTGAACTAAAGGAAGGTTAAACGCCCCCATGAAACCAAAAATTTAGTACCTTGTTTAAATGTATGTCGTCTCGAATTTTGAAAAGATTCGAATATAAATTTAAATTTAATTTATCCATTGAATGAAAGAAACCATAGTTATTTTATCGATTTTATCTGATGGTTTATTAGTAGTCTAGAGATACCCAGACCTCACCTCTTCACCAAATATCAATATGATACAAAAATCAATATACATCACTTCATCTCGTCGGGACACGAAGTTTAAACACACAACATTCCTCTGTCTTACCAAGACCAAACTCTTAAATGAACTCGTACACAAGTACTATAGACCCTATGAAATATCAATTGTTCCCGAAACTAAACTAATAAGCAGAAACTCGTTTTAACACTTTACTAAGTACAAATATTTTCCATTTAAATTCTCCAATTACTATATACACATTGAAACATACCTTATCACTTAAGTTAATTATTTAGTTTTCGATCATAAATGAAATAATTCAAACATAACTTGCCTAGACCAAAGCACATGATACACAAAAACATCTTAACATAATTGATTTTAATTACACTCGCTTCATCTGAATTTACGATATTTTTTGGATTATCAATGATATATTAAATGTTAAATATTGAAATCCAAGTGATATATAAGGATGCATACCAAATTTATCCATCAAATTCTACTATAATTATCAATTGGGGTAATTGCCGTGCATTATTCATCTTTTCTCTCTCTTTCAATTTTGTCCCGAAGTTTTCAATTATCACTTTTTGATTTTCAATCTAATTCGGATCAAATTATCAGTTTGACCAACTAATCTGAATCAAATATGACCCTCTTTATGATAATTTAAATTAATATTAATAATTAATTTTATGATCATCAAACCCAAAACAGATTTCGATTAACAACTATATGTTATTCCCCAGACATTTAATGATTTCGTGTTCGTTATCATACTTGAGAAATGTTCATTTTTATTTCTTAAATAAACAGTTAGATTGAATGATTCTTCTGTTTTTGGGTTCAATCTGTAGGAATTAAAGGTTAAGGGATGGAAATTTAATAAACGAAAGTAGATAGTAAAAGAGGATTATGGAGAGTCAAAAGCAGGCAAATAAAATATTAGGTAAGAAATAATAGTGGTTTGAATTTGGTCTAATGATCCGTCAAATTCACAATTTGATTTTGTAGCTTTAGATAACGTTTTACTAAAAATATTAAAAAATAATAATATTTTAGATAAGATATTTTATTTGTAGTATATTAAGGCATCCTTGCTTTCAACAATGAACAAAGACAAAGTCGCAATATTTGATTCACGCTCGACTTTGTTGCACAAAAATAAAATGGGTAAATTACGTATTTAGTCACTCTAGTTTCATTTTAGTAGCTTAACATAGAAGAAGTGCTCAAACTATATATATATTTTTCTATTTAGGTGCTTGACTATGGGAGGAACATCCTCTTGACCCCGCCAATTATTTTTTAAATATTAATTAATATTAAAAATATATTTTTAAAAAATACACAAAAAAATTTATCAACCCCTTTAACTAAAAAATGTATTTATGAAGAAAAAAATATTTTAACCCATACTATAATAAATTCCTGGTTCTGACCCTACGTCTAACTTTCTTTTTGGTCAATTTAAGTGCTTAACGTTTTCAATATTATTATTTAGGTGCCTGAATCGTGTTAGACGTTAAAAATATTTTTGTCAACCACTCAAAATATGATACGCGATGCCTTTTAAATTTCTAAAAATTTTATTTTAAAAAAAGCTTAAAATTATTATTATTTTTCAAAAAGTCCCCAAAATATTTCTAAAATCTCAAAAAGTCCCAAAATCATATCTAATGTTAAACATGAGGCACCTAAATTATAGCATTGAAAACGTTAGGCACCTAAATTGACAAAAAAAATTAGGCACCTAAATGGGAAAAAGAGGTATAGTTTGGGCACTTATTTTTATATTAAGCCTTTTTGAAATAATATCTAATGTTACGTTTTTGTTTCATTTCGGTCATCCGTCTTTAAAAAAATAAATAGAACTGTTGACATGATTTTTTTAGTTTTTCTCAATAATGACATGACATTACTTCATGGTGATATATCAGCACCATCATTAAATTTTCAACTGCAAAGGACTAAACTGTAACATTATATATGATTTTGAGAAAAAAAATAGTTGGTGACCAAAATAGAACCAAAACATATTAGAACAACTAACTACGTAGTTTACCCAAAATAAGAAAACGCAGACAAATGACATCATATTGACAAAAAGGCGGACGACCATTTTGACCGCTAAAGAAATAACACAAACAAAAGTTTGGTTCTTTCTTGACTTTTGCAAAGAACATGGAGACAAAAGGAAATTGTTTTGGTTTAAAGCAAATCCATTTCAGACAAACCCAATGAACATACATATATATATATATGTGAGGTGAAGCCGAGAGAGTTGTTTTCATAAGTGGGTTCAGTAATAAACAAATCCCCCAACACTTGGTTATCTGGGGAACTTCAAAGCTTATGGAGATTCTGATGAAAATGGATATGAAATCCTCAAAGTGTTTTTCAGTTTGATGATTTCATTTGACAAGAGTTGAAGCTCGTACATCATCTTCTATTTATCTGGGAATATTTTTGTGGCAGCCATTGCAGAAAACAAGTAGAGGTTTGAAGATTGTAGTGTAAGTAGTTTCATTTAAAACCATTCCCATTGCAGATTAAGCTTCTTCTCTCTGATCTGCCATTGTTGCTTCTTTGAAACAAAAAACTCTTATTCCCTGCATGTTTCTTCTCTCTTATCTGAAATTGTTTTTTGGTTGCTTGAGAGGCCATTGCTTTTACAAAAGTTATGCAAACACTTTGGTATCTTTCTCCATTCACACTTAAACTTGCTTTTATTTTCCCATGCCCAGTTTCTTTTTATTTCTTCCAACTGAAGTTCAAAGCTTGTTGCTATAAAACTTTAAGAAATGTTGATTTGTAGTCTCCATTTTTTGTCTCTATCATGTGTTATCATAGTTTGAGTTGGGCAACTACTTGTTTATTTATGGATAGATTGAAGTATTCAAGTATTTCTCTTGAAATTTTTAGATATTTTTATTAGTAATTTATTTATCTCCTAAAACTTTATAAATAATGCTTTCATTGACGAATAAATGGGAGAATAATTAGGGGCAGTAGTCGCTTCTTTAAAAAAATTAAATTCCTTTTACGTTTTAGATTTTTTTTTTTTGAAGTTTCTATTATAATCTATTTTTATTCCATAAAATTTTATAAATTTAACCTTAATTCGTACTCAACATAAAATTATGCATTTACCCATTGTCGTACTCATATTTAATGGTCCAATCATGGTAGACCCTTGAGGTTGGGTGTGATGGAAAAACAATGGCGTTGATTATTTAGGTTTGATTGTTTGACAGGTTGAAAATGGGGTTTGCAACATTGGTGGTGGTGGTGGTGGTTTTAGCCTTGAATTTCATAGCAATTGCTGCCCAATTTGACTCACCTTCCTCAGGTCAGTTATAATTTCATTTGACTTCTCAATTACTAAGGGTGGAAATATATATATACATATTTCATTGAGAATAAAATCTTGGAAAAAATATTCTTCCTATACAAATTAGAATGGCGAGACTTAAATAAAACCTAAATATTAAATATAAAATAATATCTTAAGCCAATTCCAACTTTAAAATTCTTATTTTTAAGGTGTAAAATATGGGCCGAGCCCAAAAATTATAAGAGGGGGCGAGTCTTGTCTATGATAAATTGGTTTCGCTAAACTGTCAAAATGGTCACTTTTATTTTATAAGTTTTCACTTTTAGTCATTTATGTTATCGATTTATAATGTTCAGTAGCTTATATTATCAATTTATAACATCGTTAGTTTGATGATGTAACACGGTAATAAAAGGATTATTTTTGTTTCACTACACTTAGTCTCTTTAGAATGAAACAATATGATGTTTTTTTAATAATTTGTGGTGATTATAAGGTAATATATGTTTAGATCTTTTTTATCCAATTGACAACACACACACCCTACAGACAAAATTGCTTGAATCTAAAATCTCTAGGTATAATAACATTCTCTTTTATCGTTAAGGTCACTTGATGGATTCCATTATGATACTTTATTAAAATTTTAGAGTCTAATGGTCATCGGTGACAACAACCAATGGTAGTGGTGACTGGAAGACGGTGACAGAAGACTTTGATCAGATTTATTTGATATATTATTTAAAATTTAAGAGTTAAATTAATATTTTATCTAAAGTTTATGAGATAAATATTTTACCTAAAGTTAAGGGGTCAAATTAAAAAATAAACCCTTTTACTAATGCAGTAGATCATAAATTACATTAACATTTCAGTAATCAAAATTTAGAACTTTATAAATCAATAGCATAAGTGACTAAAATGTTATTTTTTAAAATTTAGTGATTATGAAACAAAAGTGACAATTAACGAAACTGATAAATCCATGACTTTTAAGTTTTAATTCGTTGGTTTTGTTTTAATATTGATTAGATACAAATTCAAGCAATGAAGATGATACAGTGAGGGTGGATCCATTGGACAATTTCAACAAGTATAGAGGAGGATTTGATATCACTAACAAACATTATTGGACTGTAATTCTCTTCTCCATCTACAATTTCACATCTTAATTTGATTTGGTGTTAGATCTAAAATGGATTAAAAATTATTTTTGAATAAATTTCCGCTGTTCTGCAGTCAGTTGTTTTTACAGGGATCTACGGCTTCGCAATCGCATTCTTATGGCTTTTGTGTGGATTATTGTACGGAATATATCTCCTGGCAATCGCTTACTGTTGCAGAAGAACCAGAAAACCCAGAACGAAATCGGTCTGTCACAAGCAGTGTTACTTATGGCCTATTCTCCTAGCTATGATCTTCACAATCCTTGCACTGTAAGTTCTTCAAATTCTCAATTTTAATCAATTGGATTGAATAATCTTATGTTACTGAGATTTAAAGATTGAAATCAATTCTGGGGTCGGAAGAAAACCCTGTTTTCGTTTTCAGAGTTGCTTCAGGTTTAGCTCTTGGAGGCACAGTTAGATTCCATTCCGAAGCGAAAACTGTGGCGGACATTGTTATAAGAACGGCAAATGAGGCATCGCAAACTATATATAATACAACGGGAGCCATGAAGGAAATGAGGGATAGCTTGGGAGACACGGATGTAACTGGTCAGGCTTCTACTTTTCTTACGACTACATCTCAGAGAATGGATGTCGAAGCCGATGATATCACGAGACAGGCAAGAACAAACAGGCGATTGATCGAAAGGGGTCTCCAGATTGTGTAAATCCCTCTTGAACTTACTTAGCATCTTGGCATCTATGTTACTCGAATTCGAGTGTGAGTCTTCGGGTACTGATTATGGATCCTTGTATCTGTTTGTTCTTACAGGTTTATAGTGACCACAGTGACTATTTCTTTGAACCTGGTAGCAGTTATTTCTTTGTCAGGTATGTTTATCAATGTTCCAGAAACTTTTCATGATCATGAACAAAATTCATAATCCTTATCGAATTTAGATAATTGAATTGAACAGCTTCGGATATCAATATATAAATCGAATTTAGATAGTTATTTGTCATTGTTCTTTCCAAAGTTGAATTTTTCCTTTTACAGTGACTGGAATTCTGAGAATTCGACGAGTACTTTACTGGTAAGACACTTGAGCATTCATGAGCTTGAGATTCTAGTGAATGAATGATCAAAGGTGAGAAAATTTGGTTGAAGATTTTGATTTTTTTCCAATCTTTTTCAGGCTAATTGGAATGTGTTGGATCTTGACAATTCTATGCTGGTTGTTCTTTGGGGTTTATTTCTTCCTGGAGAAGTAAGTGCAAGCTTCATATTTATCTGGTTTGCTCAATCTATTTGTTATTTTCTCTGGATTTTTCCAGGTTTGGTTGAATTGAAAAACTCAAAAACAAATGCTTGAATTGAATTCCAGGTTTTCAGGGGATACATGCACTGCTCTCGAAAACTTCCAAGAAAATCCTTACAACAACACTTTGAGTTCAATCCTCCCTTGTGATGAATTGCTGTCTGCAGAGTCAGTCCTCTCTGATGTTAGTGCTGGAATTTACAACCTTGTTAATGCGGTAATTCAATCACATTTGTTGTTTTACTTCATATGTTTAATCTGAACTCGAAAATTAACCTGATTATCCTAAATCCAAACTCGATATAGACTTGTGCAACGACATGAACCAAACTAAACAAGAAATGATTTAAACAGTTTAATGAGCATTATGATTTCAATTCTTCAGGTGAACTCAAACATATCTCAGCTGCAAGCAACAACATATCCAACCCTTTCTCATGTTTGCAACCCTTTCTCTGCACCACCGGAATATACATATCAGCCAAATAACTGTCCTGCAAATACGATCAGGATCGGCGACATACCAAAGGTATGCAATCGGTCATCCGGTTTCAGGTTCTGTTATGTTGTTCTTATACATTACTCCTACCCGATATTTGTTTCGAGTTTAACACATCAGTTAAATCTGACACTGTCGGTTAAAACGGATATCAGTGACTAATTGTCTAATCTGTTCGCAGATATTGAAAGTATTTACTTGTTCGGATGCCAACAATGGGACCTGTCAAAAGGGACAATTCATATCCAGCAACGATTACAAAACAGTCGAGGCCTACACAAGTTCGATTCAAAACCTGCTAAACGTTTATCCAGCATGGCATGGGCAGCAATGGTTCTTCTCTCCGTCGTCATGGTAATTTTGGTTCTCGTATGGACAGTGGAAGCTCGCCATGATCAGGAACTTCATTTATCAGACATTTCATCCAAACCCGAATCTCAAACAACGGATTCATCAGAATTACAAAAGAATAAAGAAGTGATAATGAAGCATCACTCAACAAATCATGATTCAGTTTAAAAGCAAAAACACTGCAGAACTCAAGATTTGATACCTTGGAAGACAAGGCAAGGCAGCAGCTTCCAGAAAATACAAGTTTTGTACAGGTAGAGATACAAAATTAATTAAATTGAAATGATGATAGAGATAGATAAAGAAATATAGAATACAAGGGCCATTTTGTTTGGCCTGATTTAAAGTTTAGAATTTGTAATTGATTGCAGATTCTTTCCTTTAATTTTATGTACTGCCAAATCCGGGGATCAACCCCTTCATACAATGTAAACATATACTTGCAGAGAAATAAAATGAAACAATTGCCAGAGATTTTGACCCGAATTCGATGTGGCATAAATTAATAAAGATATAAAGTTAAGAGATAATTGAGAAAAGTAAGAAACCGATCTATTTTAATCGTTCATTAAATTCAATGATTAATTTCAAAACTGCTTGTTTAGCCTCATAATATGTCCATTTGCCTTAAATTGATATCTGATATTTACATAAATTTAACAAGAACCACCCATCATATTTTAGAATAGAAAAACGATAATAATGAGAAACATCAAAAGTTAAGATAATGTTAAAATAATTAAATACTAAGTTTGAAGAATAAAAAAAGATTGTTTATTGTGTTGATAACTTATTTGTTAGAGTTTGACCCGAATTTGGATAAATATATAAAATTAAGAAAAATTAGGAAAAAAATTGAGAAACCTATCTATTATATTTTATGTGACAGGAACTGCACTACATGACAAAATGAAGTACATATTGAAAGAACCGATGAACGTAACCATAAAAAGAACCAGCAGTGACATCAAGCATAAAAGGTCAAGTTGAGCGCAGCATTCAACTTGTGAAATCTGCCATTTTCCCAAGCTGGAACACCCAGAGAAGATAAAACAAATTATCAGTTCATCACAAAAGGATAAATTTTGAAAGAAAAATCCAAGTTAAAGATGATGAAACCATGCTTACCTAAAGGTTTAAAGTAGACCCACCGACGCTTTTGATGCTTCTTACCAGAGATGTTCATTGCGAAAGATTTTGCTACAAGGCAACAAACATGGCAAGTGCCGTTTCGATTTGTTTATTCTAATTTACAGGAAGAACTGCAGATGATTATTTTTGAGATGCAGGTGCAGTTTCACTCAATGATGAAGCTAATCGAAGCATAAGAGGATATACAGGACTGAACTCCTTGTCTCCTCTAGCCCTAACCTTTGCAGCATAATCATCCAGTGTTGCCTTGATTCCTTTCCAGATCTGATCTTCCCCTTGAGAATCCAGCCACAACGAATATTGCAAATGTGTAAGCTTGTTCCTCTGCAGCGGTGATTGCAAGTCTTCAGGACCTCGGGAATAGAGATGATGCAGTATGACACTTGATGGTAAATCTTGAAGAAGAGGAGATGCTCCTAGTTGAGAGGTTTCCAAGAAGATTAGTGGCCTGAATGCTCGAAGAGCTCGGTATGGTGCACCTAGTTGTTCAACTGGGAACAAATTTTGGCCTACAGCTAATTCCAGCTCAGCCATGTCGTCTCTGGCCATTCTCAGCTTACCTGACTCCGAAAGAGGTCTAACAAGAGAAGCATGCCTGATAAAGAGAATCAAAACCCTTGAAGCCATGCTCCTCACATGCCTAGTGCTATGGTTTCTGTTCCTGCGGTTGTTGCATTGGCTGAAGATGGCAACAGCCTAGATAGGAACTCACGAAAAAAGTGAAGAATGCACTTTTGCAACTCCTCCATGTAAGGCCATTCTCAGCTTACCTGACTCCGAAAGAGGTCTAACAAGAGAAGCATGCCTGATAAAGAGAATCAAAACCCTTGAAGCCATGCTCCTCACATGCCTAGTGCATATGGTTTCTGTTCCTGCGGTTGTTGCATTGGCTGAAGATGGCAACAGCCTAGATAGGAACTCACGAAAAAAGTGAAGAATGCACTTTTGCAACTCCTCCATGTAAGGCGAAGCATTATTGTCCATAGCGGCATCCATGCCCAGTGCGGAAAAGTTCTGGTCATGGATTTGCAAGATGCAAGATTCAAGACGATCGATCATTGCCTGGAACAAGGATGTTATAGTCTCACGAGCAACACCATATATTGCACCAAGTGAAGGTGACAACACATCTGCATAAATAGCTGGAAGCCCCATGATCATAGAAGTTCTGCGTGTATGAATTTCTTGTAGATGCTGACATAATGCAAAGCTCTTGAACTGAGCTGCAGTAGCAGGACCAGATAATTGGCGGGCTTCAGGACCAGTTGATATCTGCCAGTTTAACAAAGTTGAATACACGTATTATTTCATATATATATATATGTGTGTTTTGTATGCGACAATTATGTACTTTAGGACACACACAGAGTTGTATTAATTGGTATACTATTATAAGATTTGGCGAAGACTTTTCAGGGTTTCGAGGAAAGGAAACCTTCAGAAATCACCAATGATATTAAACTGATCACTAATAGAAAGATCAAGTCCATGATTAGATCAAATACAGCACCAGAGAATGCCAAAGGTTTATAATGTCACCTAATACCTACGATGTATGCCTAAACAAATTATCACACAAAACAATGCATTTTATACTTGTAAGGCAAAAAATTACGACATACAGTCAGAAAAGCTGAAAAAAGGACAGGGTAATTGTTTTAACTAGTTGCCTTACCAGATGGATCATTGTAGTGTAGAATTGAATAAACATTATCGGCATAAACACATTGGAAACCGCCTATATTTCTCGAGTTCAGATTTTAGAAATAACAAAATAGTGTTGTAACTTTTAGTGAATGCATTCATTCGATGATATAATATTTAAATGTTACCCCATGCAGTTACGTCATGAATTGCAAAATGATGTTATAGAAAATATGCAACATAATCACACTGAGACCTGATTTCCCAATTATACCAAAAACATACAACGACACAGCAGGGATGAAACTAACAAAAACTTGTATAGACAAACCATAGCAGATATAGTAAAGGCAATGAAGCAGTGTTCATTCTCCCCTACCCTGATCCCAATTCTAAATCAGGGATATAAGTATTTAGCGTATACTAATGTATAATTCATCTCATAGCAGATATTTCAATTCAGCAAGAAAAAGAGATTTTGCACAGGAAAAATGAAATACCAGATATTCAGCTCGTTCTGCGATCAGCAGCAAAACCTTACTAATTTCACACAGCACAAGAAGAGTCAATCGAGCATCCAATTGAACAGCTTCGACTTCTTCCTGTATGCGAGAGAGAATTCTAGAGATCTGTTCTTTGGAAGGAACACTACCACGACTGGAGACTGGGAAAACAAAATTAACATCTGACAGACGGCTTAGGCAGACAGCCAAGAAAGCCATCTGGAAAGTTTCAATAGCTACAACCATTTGAGCTTTTCTATCATAGAGAAGAGCTTCGGATACCCATTTGTGAATATCTCTTTGAAAAAACTTGATGCAGTAAAAGCAGACTTCATTTGGGTAGCAAAAGACCTAACTAGAGTTTCCCACACTTGATCTGTCAGCATGGGATCACCCTCCTGCACCAAGCAGCATAAATAATTACAGTGAAGCAGGGAAACAGCAGTTACATGTTATGCCATTTCCAATGTTGTTATGACATCCATTTTAGGAAGTAACTATGAATAGAGAGATATAAACATGTAAAAACTTAGGAAAAAAACTGTACATAGGGACTTACTAATGTCTAACACTAAATTAGACTAATTCAATTATGAATAGAATTACCATGACAGAAAGAAAATGAAAATAAATCGAAATGGGGTTACCTTATGACTTCATCAAGCAGTAAGACATGTGAAAAAGGGTCTCTCTTCTTCGACAAAACCCTCTGCAAATGCCAAATTGCAACTGATCCATACAACTCCCCATCCGCTGCCACAACGCCTCTCTTGCCTTCCCACCTCCCCCAATCTGCGGAGTTCCACTCCCCCTAATACCTCCGGGACCGAATCCGCCACCTTCGCCACCAGCTGAAATGGCCTTCATATCCAATGTCACACTCACACTCACACTCTTCACACCCATTCCCTTACATTTATTCACCAATTGCTCCACCGTCCCTCTCAACTCCCCAAGATTGTTGTAAAACACTTGCAACCCAGTTCCCACCTCAGCCTGATTCAGCCCTTCCATTAACTTACCCCCTATTTTTTTGACAGCATTGATTTCCTCGTCGGCCATATCGATACTGCCCAGATCATATTCCTCACACAAGGTCAAGATATCATTATGCAACTGAACAGCCTTGGCATGATCCAACTTATCAGGCTCTGCCTCAGCGGAAGCCATAAGATCTCTTAGCTTTTTGGAAAGACGAATAGCACGTATGGAGTGGTAGAGAAGCTCCGAAGTTTTATGTAAATTCGAGAGCTGGACAGTCTTGGAGAAAATTGAATTATGGGGTTCACAGAGCTCAGATCGGACTCGACGAACCGAAGATTGAAGCGAAGAGATGGAAGATCTAAGAGTGGAGAGGGAAACCTCATTGTTGTTGTGAGAAGATAACAGTGAGGAGGAGAGGGTGGTTGGCAAGGACGTGAGAGCGGATTTGGAAATCGAGTTGGCGGATGGCTTGGAGGAGGCGTTCGGCGGTGGAAGCAGGGGATCCGGAGGAAAGAGCGGCGGAGGAGAAGGTAGTGGAAGAGGAAGAAGGGGAGAGGATTGGGTCTTTGGCGAAAGATTCGAGAATGGAAGAAGGATGAGGAGGAGAAGCGGGAGGGTTTTTGAAAGTGGAGAGACGGTGGAGAGGGGAGGATGTGTTGGTGGTGGTGGTGGGTGATCTTTGGAGGGTAGCTGGCGAAACCATTTTTCTGGGTTTTACGAATCAAAAATGAGAACACAGATCTTTCATATCTATCAAGCAATGAAAAGAAAATTCAGGAAAAGATTGAAGGAAAAAAAATTGCAGAATCGCTGTAAAAGTTAAGTAATTGTAGCTATACAATAGCGTTGGGCAAGCACTTCGTAGCCCCGGCTGATCTCTAATGACTTAGAAAATCAGTTACATAAATATAAAAGATTAAGGATAAAGTACACAAATGGTCCTTCAACTATAAGTTATTTATTTTTTGAGTCCATAATTATTAAAAGTTATAAAATGATCTTCCGATTATAGGATACTATTTTGTTGAGTCCCCAATTATTAAAAGTTATAAAATAGTTATCCGACTATTTATATGTTCCAAACTCGTCTTTTCTGTTAAAAATTGATGGTCTTCTGACCTGGACGTTAACTTGTTGACTCAGATATGATAAAATTATATCTTAATAATGTCTACTGATGCGGACGTTGCTTTCAAGCACTGGCTCGACAACGTAACATAAGCAGAGAGTTCATCCACAAAATACAACTCAAACGATTATGAGATAAATTTTATCATATCTCAGTCAACATACTAACTTCCAGCTCATATGCCCACAAATATTTTAACCAAAAAGGATGAGTTTAGAATATATGAATAGTCAGGTAATCATTTTTACAATTTTTAATAGTCATTAACTCAACAAAACAACATTCTATAATTAATTAAAGATCATTTTATAACTTTTAATAGTCAGAGATTTAATAAAACATCACCCTGTAATTAGGGGACCATTTATGTATTTTACCCAAAGGATTATTTATCTTTGATAAAAAAAAATCTAAATTTCCTTTTTAAAACATTTACCTACATCAATATATTATTTAAATTATTAAATTTTCGTATAATTTATTTGAAGAAGAATTAATCGTTTACTATGAGTTAATTTTTATTTTAATAAGTTTCAAACTCATTTCCTTGTTAAGATAAAAATTATTCATTTCATTACATATTAATATTAAATATATTCAGTGTTCACTAGTACGTATAATGACTCGGGTCGAATTTGACAATTATAAACTCATAAACTTTTAAATCGAGTACGTAAAATGATTAGGGTCAAATTTGACAATTACAAACTCATAAACTTTTAAATCAAGTCTAATTCGTTTTGAGAAAAACAAAAATATAAGCTCATAAACCCTAACACCATCAACAAAATATAAGGAAAGAGAGAAGTGAACAAAAGAATTCAAACCGAAGATTCGATTAGAGAAAAACAAACACAATTTTGTACATCTCATGAAACAAGAACCATCTAAATACTGTTCTAAGGCTACAAATCGAAGCTCGAGGATGAAAAAAACCGCTGCAACGAAGCAAAGCAAAGGTCGTTCTCGTCGTCCACAATCGCAAGCTTAAACCATAAACCCTACTCGAGAGATTTAAACCAATATTTGACCTACAGAATCGAAACAAAAACAAGCCTTTTGTCATGTTGAGATTTCAGGATTGCTTTGGCTTAGTAAATGAAATGCATTTTTTAAGGCTCAAGTTGGATGATGAACTTTGGCTTGGAATCATAAGATAGCAAAACAATCACCTAAATAACAACCATCCGGTTCAAATATCGTTAAAACCGTATCCGCTAGGTTATTCTGGATTGATATGAGCGTTGAAGACTTAGTTTATTCCGATCTCTAGAGGGGCGTATTCTGTATCCGGAAAATGAAAGGTCGAAACAACATAATAATCGATAGGAACGAATCAAACAGAACGCAGCTGTCAATGAGATTAATGTACTTCAGACACAGATGACAGAACATAACCTTAAATAATACTCGACCCTTCCCTATGTTATGTTCCAGAAACCATCAAACCAAAGCTCAAACTTGTTTTTTCCCTTTAACATAGTTCATATGTTTTAGGGTTTAGATGTTCAACCTCTTCTCTGTCTCTGCCATCAAATTTTGGCTTGTATTCTAAAATGCCCAGAAAAGCTATTCTTTCTGCACGAATTCGGAGAAGCTACACCGAGGTTTTAGATTAAATATCCAAAGAGTTACAACTGTGTTAAGTGAGATCTATTCCAGTGGCTGCAATTTGTGTTTACAAATCCTTTGAAAAAAGTAAAATTTGTGGGTTTTGAATGTCTATAAAGAAGCTTGTTCTAATTTCACATATCTAGCTATTACAAATTACAGGTACTCATGTTAAGTTTTGGACTTCATTTAAGAATCTATCTTACCCATGACTCGAATCGAAATACGGATATACTTTTATGTTTCTTTCCATATATTGGGAGAATAATAACCTCATCATATTCATGTTCGAATATGAATAGGACATATATTTTAGGGGAAAAATGAATAGTCCAGGTAAATATAGCACCTAGCTTCAATGGTAAATACTTAGACTAGAAAAAGAACAATTTTAACATTTCAACACTCTTTCAGCTTGGTAAATTAACTTGGTTACAAAGTAATATTACAAATTTGAATCCCATAATATTTACATGTTAAAGAATTCTAGGGTTCATCCTATTGTCTAGTGTGAACTGCAGATAATTGAGAAAAAAAGATAGACAAATAGAAACAGACAGAGAAATAGACATATAGATAGATAGAGAAATAGACAGATAAACAGACAGATACAAAAGAGGGCCAAAAGAATAACACAGCTAATACATATACTAATTGAAGATTAAAATATATGTACAAAAAAATATCTATAAAGATTATAAACCAAAGAAATGACCACTAATATTTAAATTTTGTATTTTGACCACGAATATTTAAAAACTTACATTCTACTCACTAACATTGTTGATTTATTACATTATAATCACTTGGTAGTTTATTTTCTAAAAGCGTAAGGTTACTCTTGCATGATTGACCATTTGCGTAGTTTACTCAAGAAGATAAAACAATGAAGAAGCATGAGTGAAAAAACCTTAGGCAATGCTAAAAGCGAGTACATGCGGCAGATCAATTCCATAAAACAAACACAGGTAGGAAAAACGAGATTAAACACGGATCATAACATGCAGTGATGTCAATCCTAGCTTGAGATATAAAATAATTTCCCTCATACCTAATCCAAGTTACTAAACTACGGAAACCGTCCATCAAGAATAGGTTCATGGCTAACAGTGGAAAGTCTAAGAAGAATAGTGCACGAAAGTATGAAATTGACCAAGTTCAAACAAAAGCATTGAAAGTTAAAGAAACTTCAACCAAAGCCCTAGAAGACTAGAAAGTTCCAACTTGAATCTCTCCTACTAAATTTTCTAAGTTCTAAATCAACAAAGTTCAACTTCATATATGCAATTTTCAGAATGAACATGCAACCATCTAAAAGGGAGGATAATAACAGTCATCTATAACAACCATCATCGCATAACAAACATAAATCAAAGACTATCCCTAAATTAACTAGCCAAGCAGGTATGAGTTCAAGAAAATAAGCTACAGAAATTACCTAGATTGAAGGAGATTTCACAGCTAACTCCCTGTCCCTTGTCCACCTGGAGTATGTGTTTGCTGCTGTTGCTTCTGCTGAATCTGGAGCAGCAGGTTAGCTGCAAATTGCAACGTTGACTGGTACCGCTGGTTCTTATCAACCTCTACATCTGATGTACCTTGACCAGCTCCAGAAAGCACAGATTGCAGTGGCTGTACTTGACTAGGAGGGTCCAGATTTTGTGTTTCAGCTTGCATCAGATTTAGTGGCTGGGAAACAGTAGCACCAAGAGCCTGATTAGACAAAACATTTGGATTGCTCGGCTGCTGAAGAGTTGGTGCACCGTATAACCCGGAACCACTGGCTACATGCATCATTCCATAGCCTTTCTGTGTACCAGGAGGAACTTGTGGCTGGTAGTGCTGGTTAATAGGGGCAGAAAAAAATACCATGTTCACTTTGAGATGGGATATTGAAATTAGTCAATGGCATTGATGATGCAGCACCTTGCTGTGGCAAGCCGATGGCAGACTGCTGAAACTGAGTGCCGCCATGGGCCATTTGAGCAGAATGGGCAGGTGTACTAGATATGGTGGAGTAATGCTGAACTGGTGGTAGTTGTGCTGAAGGATTAAACCGTTGGAAAGATGGGACTGCAGTCTCAGAAGGTTGTTGATCCTGGTTCCACACAGAAGGTCCTTTAAGCGCATTTGTTTGAGTCAATGAGGACTGCGTAGTTGATATCATTAATGGGGGCTGAACACCTCCAACAGCTGTGGACTGCGAGGTCATCGGGAGGAAGGAGGCTAGAGTAGCAATCAGATCAGGTGTTAAAGCAACACCAGTATGGGACAGTACTCCCGCAGTATTGGGTTGTTGACTTTGCATGGTAGATTGTCCAAGTGGTCTTGCAGGAGGATTGGAATCCTCATGCAAAACCCTTCCATACTCCTTCAGAGTATGTTCTTCCTTCAAATGACTGTAACCAGGATGAGAAAGAGGTGGATGCGGTTGTGGTGGTGCAGCGCTTGGTACCTGTGGATTCAACTTTAAAACAACACCACAGAGCCGTTCAGGTCCTAAAACTTTTAGAACTTTTGTTAAAAATTCGGATGGAGGCACAAAAAATAACATAGTCCCATCATCGAACTTAGCAACACCAGCTCTGTTTTTTGAACCAAGGTAGCGAAGGAATTCGGTATATGATGCAAAATCATCTTCGCTGTCCGGTAAGAAGAAAACAATATCAAATCCAATGGCCTCACGATAGTGATTTGCTAGTGTATCCAATCCTGTTCTGGCTGAACAGTTAACAACTCCGGGACTGAACAAAACAAGAAATTCAGTAACAACATAGAAACAAAGAAAACTCTAATTTAACAAAGTTTGAGGAAGCAAGCCTTCAAAACCAAGGACCTTAATAGGCAAGGTCCCACCCACGAAAACAAAGTCGATAATTTAGCAAATAGGAAACTTCACTCAAGTCTCTGAGATACTAATGATATTAGCGACCGCTAAATGTCAAATTTGTAGGTTAGATGTAAATTTTCCCAAAATAAATTCAAGAGGAATTCAGTAATCCAACATATTGCAAGTGGCACAAAATAGTGCCAAAAGCCAACACAAATTTCAACTATTTTATCTTCCTTTGGCATTACATGTGTCCGATGTACCTGAATGTTCACTAAATTCTCCCTTCTTCAATTTCAGTAGAACCTATATTATTTGGACTTGGATGTGAGTGTTAAATAAGGGTATGTACATGACATGGGTATGTTCATATTTTTCAAGTGTGGGACTTGGGTATTTTCAAGTGAAATACAATCACAGTAACATAAAATAGAATATTCACAAGAAAGAAACAAACAAATTAATGTGTGTAACATCATTCTAAAACAGATCCATCAGATTAAACCCACTATATGCTATGAACAAAATTCAAAACTAAAAGTAAATCACATTGGATATTTACATGGAACGGAAAAGGAATCGAGCATTTTCTCTACAGAATGGAAATTTACAAAGAAGCACCAAGGGAAAAAGAACAATACTTACAGTTCTGTCTCTAGTCCCTTTCCAATGGGAACACAGCGAGCATGACAAACAGGCATTCCACCCATGAACCAGATGCTTGTCTCGGTGAAGGCCTAAGAATTTGAGCAGAAGGAACAGGAGGAGATGGCCTTCCCCGATTTACACCCACACGATTTTTAAGATCAGCATCCTGCGCATTGTTTTGTACATACAAATCATTGTATTCTTGATGACTAAAAGACCTGATCGGTACATTTGATCCAAGAATGCCACTGGATGGCAATGATCCAGATACTGTATTTGGTAGTAATGGATGATTTTGACCAAGAATGTCCATTTGTGAAGGCCTAAATGGATGGTCACTGAACATCGTGCCAGGCCTTGGCCCCTTTATGCCTGAATCAAAGCCATAATCTCTCCCAGGTGCAAGTTCACTACTTCAGTACATAATGGTGATCCTTGGATCACTAAATAAACGACCCTGTAAGCCCTCCTTTGCACGCCGAGCTTCCTCCACACTCCTAAATTCCACAAACGCATGGTGTCTTGAAGGGAAGCTTTTCATGTTCTCAATCTCACCAAAGAGTATCATGGCATTATGAAGCATTTGTTCATCAATTTGCACAGAGGGAGGATAACCTATCCACAAAACTTTGCTAGGCTGACCATCAACTTTTTGGCCACCTAATTGAGAATGCTGCAAAAATGATTCAACAAATCAGAATGCGAAAAAATTCAAGCCAGGCAATAAATGTCAGTGCAGGAACAATGAAGAACATTATGCAAAATCTAGATCGAAAGAAGCTTTTCGGTTTGGAACTCACAGCTCTTTTTGCAAGAGAATGGCTGTCGGAAGACCCCATCCTTCCAGAAAAAAGTCCCATCTCTAAGGTCATGAGAATTAGGCCACTGATCCTGTCAAGAGGGTCGATGAGAAAATTCATTCAGAATGATAATTACCAGCATATTAAAGAGTTTTAAATGTGTATTTCAAGATACATGGAAGGAACGGAGAACTGGATTGACAAGCTTTAAGAACAGGAAAATATTGGTATGGGAACTAGATGCCAATTCTAACCGAAAGGCAATTCTTGTGTCATTCTAACTCTTCTTTTTTCCTGAAGTAACTGAACATGAGTATGAATATATGCCCTCCAAGGACCCTCAAAGCACATGAAAAAACTTGGAAAAAAAATTGAACATGCCCATGTTGAACACATACTTGTTTCCAATCGTCTCAGTCGAGTACGAGTAACATAAAATAGTTCTAACTAGGAAAAGAAGACTTAAAATTCTAAATGCAGGTACTTACTCTTCTTGAGGGATGGGATCTCAAGAAATCAACACGTATCTGCTCACCACCTATTCGCTTCCCACTCATGTTTCTCATGGCCCCAGAAGCATCTTCCATGCTAGAATATTCAACAAATGCGGTATTACGATCTCATCCCTTTGAAACTGTATGGCTAATCCCACCAACCCACAGATTCTTACAAGGTTTTGCCTGGGGAATTTCACAACAAACCCCAAAAAAGATCAAAGGTTAGATATGGTTTCTTACATAGTGCAGGGCATCTAAGGAGGAAAAACACATTAGAAACATTGGAGGAATATAAATCATAAAATTGAAGATATAAACTAAAACGCATTCTTCAGTAATGCTAACATCGAATTGCTTGAATTCATGTAATTGCAGAAATGCTCTACTGTTTGTTGTATTGCAAGCAAATATGTAGATTATGACATCCTACAATTCTTCAAGTCAAGAAAAAAGATGACTTTCTACATGCACAATTTATAATCTATATGAAGCTCGCCATATTGACGTCTCTTTTGACATGAAAGATTTCAACTCATTTTAAGTCGTCAATATTTAATAAACCCCAACCAGTTTAGGGGCAAGGCTTTTGTTGAGGTGAGTTGTACTATCTGTCTTCTTCAAAAAAAAAAAAAAGATGTTATTTTGGTCAAAATGCATCACTATATATGTTCTCTAGCCTCTAGAAATACTCCATTTAATCACCTTGTTCGTTTAATATTCATCTAAATTTGCCAAAATTTAATCAGACGAAGATCAATTGGCTTGGAAAAGTTTTCTGGGGATTAGTAGTGCAAATCAGTTTAAAAGGAATATTATAATTTGTCAAATGGCTTAACAATATGTTGCTTTAGTGTGTTCGTCCTAGTATAAAGATTGACGTTCCGAGTTTGAATAGTTACGTCTACAGAAAATATGTACATCGATTGTCAATTAACTAAGAAAATTCAAAACATATAATATCTTATAATCACCTCGTACTAATAAAAAAAATAGATTTGATTCATCAAATCTCACACATCCAACTCGGAAAACTCGTTTCACTTTTTTTTTTTTAAATAACTTTTTGATAGAATCTATTGGGTGAAAACAATAACCCGATCATATAACAACTAAATTCAGAATCAAAACGAATAATCCACACATTGAACAAGTATACCTTGATCCTTTTGATAAAGGGAAGCGAAATTATAAAACCTACAACTCAGCTAGCGCTAATGGCATCCACTCATTCCGTTGAGAGATTGATTGCAGGAAATATAATTGATCAAATTGTTGCTTTTGTTTGAATGCAAAGAAAAAAATTAATTGCTATGTAGATTCTTCTGAAAAAGAAGAAGAAATTATATTAGAAAATCCATGTCTTAAAGATCTTCATCATACCCGCCTCTCATGTTAGACACTTAAATCCGCGAATTTTGAAAACCACTTGGCGGTTGCGAGGATTTCTCAGTTTTATTACAGAAGAATCAACATTTTACGATCTATGGCCCTAAATTTGTTCCCATTATCTATATCCAGAATTCTTTTTATTCTTTTTAATTGATTAAGCTCGCGTTACTCTCATATTTTGACCGTGAATTTAAGTTCCAGGTCTATTTCGAGTTTAGACGTAAATGGGGCGAATAATTTGTGAAAACATTGTTCAAAAAACAAAAATACGAATTTGGAAGACATCTAAAACATCGGTTTCTATCCGGGATTACTTCAGAATATAAATAGATATAGTTATACAAAATTTGCGAAAATTTTGAAAACCCTAACGAGACGGAAAGGAAAAGAACAACGAAACAAACCGGTCGAGCGAACTCAATTTTGATCTGGTTTCCGTGCAAGGCTGCTCCCTGGAGAGCGTCCCTTGCCGCCTTGGCATCCTCCAAGCGCTTAAAGTAGACGAAGGAGTAGCTCCTCGAAGAGTACGTGGTGACGCTATCGAGTGCGCCGAATTTGTTGAACAACTCCGTCAGATCCGAATCCACCGTATCGCCCGGCAGGTTACCGACCCACAAATGGTTCGACGGCGGTACGGAATCATACGATTCTTTGCCTAGCATCCGTAGATACATCGGTGGACCCATTTCCGGAGATTTAAAGTTAGGGCTCTAAGAAATTGTTAGAACGAAACAGCGAGAGAGAGAGCTGAAACCCTAAAATGATTGAAAATCGATTTAAAAATGAATTTGAAGGAAAACGATGGACGGTGATTGGGGGAAAATATATAAACCTCAAGCGAGAAAGGATAGGGCCACATCGCAACGTTGTCGTTTCGAAACAGAGAGCCAATCTTTAAAATAAGGATTAATTATGGTTTTAGTTCCTTTATTATTCTACAATTTAAACTTCAGTCCATATATTTTAATTTGAATATTATTAGTAAATCCAAAATGAAAACATGATTGTTTGATATAAATGTGATAATTTCAAATGTAATATTAGTATAAATGAAAAATAATTCATTTTATAAATATGATTTTTTAGTAAATTAATTTTGTTATATATTTTATAATGAAATCATAAATGGCAATAAATATGATTTTTATAGTAAATTAACCAAAATTATATTATTGTTAATTTTGTTAATATAATCCCTAAAAATTAATGTTTTTATAATACTAGATGTTCTAAAATCCCGATTGAGTTGAGATTTAATATGGAATCATTTGATATAATTTTAAATAGTTCACTCGTGTAAATTATATGTTTTGGCATAATTTACGAAAGTATGTTATTAAATGACGAAAATGCTTTTATGTTCGCAAATACTTGTTTGACTTAATTTTCAAGCATACTCTAAATTGTTTGTCCACTCTTACATGAATTTCACTTTTTTGTTGTGCTTTTGTTGATGCATGTGTATTGATAATTAAAAGAAAAATATATACATATGCTTAGAGTTGGTTTTATTTTGGCTTACTCCATTGTTTAATGTAAAATTAGTATTAAAGGTAAGATATTCCGATCGAATATTGGGTGTCATATGATTGAATTGAAGGACCTCATCAAAGGCTTTCTATATGACCTCGTGTCATTCAAGGGTGGAACTAGGATGAAATCATGGGAGGAGCCAAGTTGTTTATCTTTGAAACTAACAAAGTTCTAAAAGGCAATTAAACCACAAAAAATAGAGGATTGTGGCTTATTTTCACTATTTTTAAAACTGTCATGTCCTAAAAGGTAATTAAACCAGAAAAGTTAGGGACGAGACTTAATTTCATTTAACTTTAAAATTGATAATGTCTTAAAAAATAGTTAAATCAGAAAATTTTGGGTGGGTTGAGGACTTAATTTTAATGATTTAAAAGACTTAAAACACAATTAAACCATAAAAGTTGATGTGGGTCATGTCCCTCTTCCGCTCTCACGTGGTTCCGCCACTGGTGTCATTGTTGTTCAACTAGTTATTCATGTTGTTAAACAATTTGAAAGACCCTAAATTAATCTTTTAAGTTACCTAATTTCGTTTTGTAGAGAAGTAAACCGGTAGGAGTTAGACCTATGGAGAAATGTTTGTTGAGGAGGCTGTTGTGGCTGAGATTCATACTAGAATCTTGAACTCCATGATGGTACTGAAAAGATTAATGGTCATAGAGCTTTGGTTCATGACTTGAGAAAGTGCATCTTGATCTTGTTCAAGGTGTAGAGGTGTTTGTTCGGGATATATCATTCTGACTGATTCTTTTGATTGAATATATGTCCATATTCACTCTACCAGAATATTGATGTTTTGGATGAATATATGTATATATATATATATATATATATATATATATTATAGTTTTTAAAAAAACGTTTTTTGAAATACATATAATATATAGATTTGAAAAATATTTTTCCGAAACTATATATTATATGGTTTTAAAACATTTATTTATTTATTTATTTATTATTACTATTATTATTAATTTATATATTACAATTATTTTGTAGGCCGATGTGGAACCCCCACCGTCTGATCTTCCCAAATGTTAATTTTGATAATTGTTCTTGGTTCCAGTTTCGAGTGTTCCCGAATCTTTTGCAATTCTTTTGTTACATCCTTTTTGGTGATGTACAATTCATCGATGTATGAACGGATGATTTGTTGGGTCGAAGGAGTGAATGTACAGCAGTTGAGGTGTTAATGGAGCACGTGAGATGAAAACCAAGATAAGGACCAATGTGGCCACGTGAGTTTCCGAGTGGTGATGCCATGCATAAGGCCCATGTGGAACCCTACACATCTTAACCGTTTCTCTTCGTGGGAAACTCGTTGCACCCATTATCTCCTCACCTGACATCTTTTGTTGAGGACGTGGGGTCTTATTTTTGGAATATAAACAAAAGTCTGGAAGCGTTTCAAAGGGGGTGATGTGAAACAAAGTTAATATCATGTATCACCTCTTAATCTCCATCATTTTTTTTTCCTTCAAAACCAATCATTCAAAGAACAAGACAGCCACCACCGTCCATACGAACACGTTACTCTCTTTTTTTTCCATTAAAAAAAAGGAGAGTGAATAAAAATGGAGATGGTGAAGTGTTTTATGATTGTTTTGCTTCTGGGTTTCTACCACTTGTCCATGGCTGAAACATCGGGGGGGCGACACAAACACAAACAAAAAGGCAGGGAGGAACAGAAGGAAAGACAGTCCATTCACCTGCACTCACGGGTTGCAAGGGTTTATGGTGTTTAATGCTGTCGGTGGTGGTACTGGATCTGGTCTGGGATCTTTGTTGGAGCGTCCGTCAGTTGATTATTGGAAAAATTTGAAGCTCGGGCTCAGTCTGCAAGAACTGCTACAAAAAGTAAATGAGATGGTGGGAAATGTCTACACTAGTAGTGCTTTGTCAGCTTTTGAGAAGATGGAAGAGAAAGTTTTAGCAATGGAGTCTGACGTTGAAGCTCTTGGGCGGTTGTCCACCAATGATCTTGACGGGAAGGTATTGACTACCCTGCTTTTAGTTTTACAATCTTTAAATCCAATATACACTTTCCATGGCCAAATTTCCATTGTCGGATGTAATCATTTGCATTAATTGTTGGCAATGGCCATTATAGGGCCAATTTTAACAATGTTAATGGGTTTTTGTGGGCGTAACCATGAAATGCCAACTTAGCTTTTGGCCCGGTTATACTGAATTGAATTATTTTGAAATCGAAGCTTACTTTCTGAAATATTTTCTGTGAGTTTATCCAAGAATATGAAATATGGACCAAAGAACGCTCCTGCTCTATTGATTTACTTGTTGTCATTTGCTAACATCAGACTTTTTGAAATTCAACAGCGTTTTGGTGTTGTAAGTTCTATGAGTTCAGTTGTTTAAATGTATGATAGCCTAGAATACATTTTAACACTTGTAGTATTCCATGATTATAATTCCCAACAGGAAGGCTATTGGAACCAAATTGTTATTGTTGAACCGATAGTCTTCAAATTACTTACCCTTGTTGGACCACATTGTTAATAGTCTTCGTATTTATTTATTTGTTTATTTTGATTCTTAATCTAACATTCTTTTTGATTTTTTTTTCCAACTCAATCAAAGGTAAGTAATTTGAATTTAATTTTTAATTTAAATTTTAATTTTTCGCAACTAAGACAACTGACAAATTAATTGGTACCGAAAGGGCGGTTTAAGGGTGCTAATCCTTCCTTAACCGTAACCGACTCCCGAACCCGACACATTTATGGTAAAACGCAGATCAGGTAAGATGGTGTCCGACCCACCTAAATTCGTTTTAAAATGGTCGATGGCGACTCCAATTCATTTAATCTAAATCGAAGCCCAATTCGGGGCCCAACCGAAAGACGGTTCCGACAATATATATATTTATATATTTATCCCTCTCCCCTGACTTACTTTTAAAATTAACGATTAATTAGAAGGGATGCATAATCGCCATTCAGTTAAACTACGACCCCATCTACTTCTATTTTGCTAGGAAAATAATTTTTGTAGTCCGATGTTACATATCATCCTTCAAGGACATTCCAAATACATTAAAAAATGAACATGCTTGTGTTTGGCACGTACTTGTATCCGACACTTGCACCTATAACCGGAGCTCGAACAGACTATTTCCCCTCCGTTACTCGAACAGCGACTTTTGGTTGATGCAAAGCGTTGTCGTTTCGGAAGGATGATGGTAGGCACCACCTCCATAAAAATTCTTTTAATTCCACCATGCAACAGAACAGAAGTAACCTAAATGCATCAATCTCTGCTCATATTGATCATAAACAAAATATGCAGTGAAGGCATAAACCAGAGCTGCAATACGGATTGTTTCTGAAGTAAATACCGATAATTAAACCGAAGAAATGTTCAGTTATTGGTAGAAGCAAATCGTTACATTTTTACTCACCGATGCCGAAAGGCACGGCCAAGGAATAAGACTGCATATACTTTAAGAGATAAAGGAAAATCACAACCTGAACAAGTTATATGGATAAGTGAGAAATTCAATGAACGAGAAGAAAAGCTGTTAGTTTTTTACTCATACTCGGACACTCACACCGGAGTAGCATAGCATGTGAGGGTAACAAAAAAATCTCACCCTTTGTTTAAAGGTCCAACCCAAACAAAACCTTATATGGCAGGTTCTGAGTTTGAACCCAGGGAAGCGCGACGGCAAAACCTTGAGAGATGGTAAACGTCCAAAGAGGACGATACCAGATTGTAGGTATGACACGGTGCAATGTAGGAAAAATTGAATTATAAACACAAATCCTATAACTTAATAGTTTTAACCTCAGCACAACGGACCATTATAATAGCCTGTTATAAGATTATCAAAATGCACCTGGAAACAAGATCTAACCCGAACAAGGAGGATTTCAACTGGACGTGTATAATAACTTCTATGTTTGGGATTTCATATTGTACATGTTCTAGACTCAAATCTGTTATGCTTTACTAACAAATAATAAAACACTATATAAGTGCGTGAGATTGTTAAAAGAATTGCCATCAAAATGCAAACCTTGAAAAACTTGCTCCAATCATCTCCCTTTGCCAACATTTTTTTTCTGCGTACTCCTTTATTCCATATATATATTATGGATCTCAATGACTTTTGAACATCTGATACAGTGACTTGGAAACAAGACGACGGTATCTCTTGAACAGCATAACCACAACTGTTGCAAAGGCAATTATATCAGAGACAGATATGTATATTTTCACATTCGTTTGTGCATGCTCGTACGAAAAAAAAATTTAATCAAATATTAAAAAATTCAACAGGCTACTGAAGGAAAAATAAAACTTGCAGATTTTTATCAGTTGATAAAGCAAATGTAAATACTTTAGAGAGAAAAGTGTTCTGGTATGTCAAGATTTCTATACCATGTACACAACTAAACCAAATTCTTTAATTGCTTTTAAGTGTGTGTGTGTGTGGGGGGGGTGAAGTCATGGTATCTAATATGTTGGTTTTATTGTATGGAAAGAAAGCCTCATTTAGTCATATTGAGAGAAATGGTAGAAGTGAACAAAGGGAATCAAGATTAAGTACTTCATAACATTTATTTCACTATAAAAAATCGAGAGAAAACACCAAATATTCCTTCCCCTCCCCCGGAGGCATAACGAATCATGCAAAATTGGAGGATAAGAAAAATCCTATATTACTTAGATCCGGGTTTGAGCATCACAGATGAATCAGACCCCACTACTCTGCAGAAAAAAGAATAGCCAGAGCACTTTAGCCAAAACAGTGGAATGGAAAGGAAAGGAATATATGTCTGAGCAAAAGATAATATTAATCAAAAGAGATCGGAATGAAACATGGACAGTGTAAAAGAAAAAGGATGAAACGGGAAAGCCAAAACGGGAAGCTACTGTTTCAAGTTCCAGAGGGATTCAATCAATGTGCAAAAACGGGGTTCAAACAAACCACAGCAAATTGAAGATGCTTTTAAAAGGCACAATGAAATGCCATAAGAGGCATCTAATTACCAATACTCACAGCTTTGATGATAAAATTCCATGTCCATAAAGAGTGATTACAACTAGAAGCAGAAGGTCGGCTAAAGATGAGGCAAAAGTTCTTCCACAGAGAAAGAACCAGCAAAATAACAAAACCAGAGTAAAGAAGCATGCAAATGTTCTCCTTTCATCTCTCCACAGCAAGATGTCTGCAACTGAAACAAAGTAATTTAAGGTCATTATATGGAGAAATTGCATTATCATGCCTCAGTTGTTTACAGTAGTATATTAGGATGCATCGAAAGGAAAAGGTGGTGAGTCAAGAGCAGTGTCTTAAAGTCTTTAATTAGTGTTGGTGCATCTAGTCCTATGTCTGTATCTGATTGTACAGTTTGCCATGAAGTTGACATAGGCTTAAGGCAAAGTCAACGTTCACTGTTTAGCAGGTTGGTTATGATTAAAACCCAAAAACCTTCACCGTCATTTGAGGAAAGAAGGAACTGAATTTGAACTATTCTTCCCAAGTGTAATCTTATTGCATAGCATGCATCAGAAAGCACCTGGACTTTGAAGATTAGGTATAATACTGATGGACAAAATAGCAATCAGAAGGGAAAAAATAGTTTCAACATTAAAAATCTACTAGAAATTGAACATATGCTCAATCATTGAAAGGAAACAACTTCAAATTCTTTGGCCAAACATAAACTTCAGGTAAAATGCCTATGCAGTGCCATTATGAAGTCTGCATAAAAAAATCAAATAATGGACTACCTGTCCCGCCGCCTAGCATCTTCTCCACTTTGGATTGTTCATTAAATTTTGTAAAAAATGTTTCATTGGCTAAATGAGAGAATGCTTGAATTGTTGACTTGATACCATCCTGAAGAAACAAGAAGCAAAAAAAAAAAAAATTACATGTCAAACTTTCAGATCTAAAAAAGCTAGCAGTCTCCCTACCGGATCTTGACAAACTATTTCCAATCTTTGAATCAAGCACTTATATGTGCTGAATTCAATCAGTTGGAGACTGAAACTAACATTAATTATCTATTAAGGTGGGATGGAATGTATCACGTGAGGAACAACGTATAACAGAGAATGAAAACGGCCTTCCACCTATCAATGAGGGCAACTATTGAAGAAGCAAGGAGAGCGATCTCAAAAATGAATGGCTCTCGTATCGATGGCAGCAAAGTTGGCGTTTCTTATGCTAAATTCAAACCTCGACATTCCTATTGGAGGAAGTCCTCGTCAGGTGTTATTCGCAAGTCCGGGATGGAAGATGATTCGAGGAAGAATCATTATAAAGTTGAAGGTGTTATAGATGAAGAAAAACTTCAGGTGTTGAGCAATTGTCTAGTGGGGTGGTGCAAGGACTTTGTCAAAATTGGTCATCTCGCTAGACAAATGCAAGCGAAGGGCCTCACTGGCTTTACCTTAATGAGAGCTGCTGGTAATGCGATTTTAATGATTTTCGAAGATAATGCTTCATTGAGAAGTGTGAAGAACAATAAATCAAATATTCTCACAGAGTGGTTCTCCATAGTCGAAGCTTGGTCAGAGAGTTTGGTAATGGAGTGTCGTCGAGTATGGTTAGTTTGCGAGGGTGTTCCTTTTCACGCATGGAATTGAGATACTTTCAAGAACATTGTTGATAAGTGGGGTTTATTACTAGCTATCGACGAAAGTTGTCAGTCTCCATCATCTTTTGATCGGGCAAAAATTCAAGTCCTCATAAAGGCTGATGCGAGAATTGATGCGATGGTGGAATTGAAGGTTAGTGACAACTCCTTCAAGGTCATGGTGCATGAGATAGAGCCTTCATTCAAACCAAACTCTTGGGCTCCTGAAGAAGACGAGTCTCATTAGATCTTGTCTCTTCAATTGTGGTTTTGTTTTTATCTATATGGTTGTAGGTGTTGCTTTTAATTTGTATTATGTTCTGTTGCGTTGTTTTAATCCTACTGCTAGTGGTGTAATTAGAAGGTGATTAGATTGTGGCTTTGGATGAGGTTATATAGGGTTAAGGTGTTTGTTGTAATGGTGTACATCACCATGAGAGGATATTCCGTGGTGTCTTTTGTATCGGGTATTATTATCAATAAAATTTGAGGTACTCTTTTCTTCCTTCCAATGTTCGTTAACATACTTTTAGTATGTGAACGAATACGAAGGGAGTTTTTAATGAGACCTCCAACTTCTATAAAAAAAATGAGGGAAGAACAAGGATAAAGAGATAAGGAAAAAAGATGTTATTGGATTCCACTAGAAAGCCTACTCCTGACATCGAGGGACAGAAAGAAAATACAGAAGCAGAAAAGAAATTGAATGCAATGTGTACATATTTTGGCTAGTCAACTGATAATAAGTATTCTGATTTCTAAAACCCAACATAAATTTCGAAAAACTATAGGGTAACAGAAGATCAAGAAAATACTCTATATAATATAGGAGTGCTAAAAGAAAGGATGGATGATGCATATATTATATGGTAGATAGGACTGCACTTAGAATCAAAGAAAGATGGAAGAAACTTACCTTTAGGGAGATAACAGGTGAATATCCAAGATGGTTTTGAGCTGCGCAGTCAAAGGTTCTGGTCCGTGAAACTAATTGAAGCATGTACGAAGATGATACGCTATGGTTGTACAATTTGTCATGTGAACATTGGTGAAGTGAGACAATACATGAAACCATCCAAGTAGGAACCTTTATGTAAGGTCTGCAGTACGATTACAACTCCAGTTAGGAGAAAAACATTGAAAGTCTGGCACAATCAATCAAAGGGAAAGAAAGGAATTATACCAATGCAGCAGAAAGACAAAAACACACAATTTTATTACAAAAAACAATGAGAATTCAGAAAAACAAAATAAAACAGCACAACAAAATATATAACAACAGATTTTGTATAGCATAACAGTAGATACCATCTGCAACCCACTGCCAAACAAGCAAGAAGATTCATTCATATGTATAGATCCCTGCTGCTAATGGTATGGAATAATTCAGCAGCACCTTGTGCCGATGAATGATATGTCACACTTCACCCATTATTAAAATCAAGGGGCTTTACCTTGGATACCCTAAACCTCCAAGTATGAGAGACACAAATTCCCAGAACATTATGGGCTCGAGATTTGTGATGAAAAAAGCCTGCATAATGAGAACATCTCCCATATATATATAGATTCACTAATAAATTAAAATATGAGAGATTTTTGCATATCCAATAACACTTTTAAGGAGAACCTTTCCCGCACAGAGACCACCCGAGAGTCTAGAGTTTCTGCTGCACAGATATGAGCATGAGCAACATTCTCCGCATAAGTAAAGTCAGACATATTTTCACCACTTCCTATAATAAACTGAAATAAGGAACCCAGTCAATATAAAAAGAATGAAATAGAAATATTTCATGTTGCATCATAACATAAAATAGACAATTACTTTTTGAAGAAAAAAATCAAGAGAAAAAAAATAGAATTTTACAAGCAGACATCCACCAGCACCAAAGCATAAAAAAAATCTAAGATGCATAACAATAAGGATCTTACATGAGATAAATCCAAAAATGAGAGGTTAGGATAAAAATGGAGAAGTTCTTAAAAGGTAAATTGTTGTAATTATGTTTTAACTACTATTGATAATATCAGGAAGTTTCCAAAAAAATTAAGATAGAAGTAAAACTACAGCTCTACACAGATAAGGTTATATTGAGACATTTCACAAACCTTTGACAAACCAGATTTGGCTAGATCCACAAGCAAGGCACGAAGCGTGTATCACAAGGTCCAAAGACATTGCTAGGCCGAAGTACACATGTTAGAAGACCATCAATATTGTTTGCTAACCTGATTAGACCTTCCGCATGAAACTTAAGGTCAATCAGCGTATCCAGGAACTGTATTGGTACAATAAAACAGAGGACAATTAGCAAACAACAAATGGTAACCCAGATTCCAAAGTGTTTCATTAGATTGAAACAATAGGAAGCATACTTTCCCCGGGCAAATGAAAGACAAATCACCATGAAGTATATCCCGTGAACCATCAAAAACAACATCTGCAGAACTGTTGTATACAAGTCGTCTAACTCTACATTCCCGACATGCATTAATGACATTTTTTGCACCTGAATATAGTATCTCCACAAGGGTATCCATTTTTAGAAATGTTATGTATTAATTACAAAACTAAAATATCAAATGAGAGAAAAAATCCACTAAGAAGGAAAGGGGGGGGGGGAAGATCCATTACCTTGAACTATGATCATGTAACAAGTATAAAAATCATGTATGTCTAAATCAGTCGGCTCCATGTAAAATACAACATCTGCACCTTTAGTTACTGCAAGTGGTGCATTGTCAACACAGTAAATTCTCAAAAAATTTCAATGTTGCAAGGAAATTTCAAAATTGAAAATGAGACTAAAAATATTAGATTATGAATTCAATTTATTTCCTCATCACCTTAGTGCCTTTCGGTTTCTTAACAAAGAGAATGTAGGTACTACTATATTTTAGATAACATTCTTGCAATCAAAGAATACCAATTCCATGAGTCCTTCATTTCCCCAGTAAGTTCATAAAGGAAAATTTAAAAACAACAAGAAGAAAAGAGTGATTAAGCTCTAGCATTTTTTCAAGTTATCAATTACCAGAATATGTATGGTTTCTTAGGAGCAAAATATCGGTACTAAAAACCTTAATTTCCCATTCTTTCCGGCTAAACTAAATCCATCGGGTAAATATTAATCTCTGAGGAAAAGACACCATTTTTAGCATTTTCCATTTTACTTCAAATTTCTAGTAAAAAGAAAGTAAAATAAAAAGTTCCCCATTTCAAGTAAGAAAGGGCAACGTAAAACTAGTAAGTTTTCCCCCAAAGAAAAAAACCAAAAACGTGTTTGAAATGAAAAGCAAACAACATTTTTGCAAATGCATATATATATAAACTATTACTTTTGGTTGTAAAATACATGATTTAACCTCTATAGACTAATTATGGTATAATTAGTATCAGGGTTTTAAATAACGGTCCGCGCCCGTGAAATAGTGGTAGCACTGTCTTCCGATTACCTGCTATACCCGCAATAACGCTTGCTATGGCCGCAATAGCACCCGCTATGGTCGCAATCACGGTAAACGAGACATGACTGAAAATGCGACCGAGATTTGAATCCCTGATTAGTATTACTTTTGATCATTTTCATTTTAAATCAACAATGAATATGCTTTTACTTGAAGGCAAGGATCAATGAAACCTCGGGGGAGGGGGGAGGGGGGACTCTCGCAAAATTTAAGTAAATTCAGACAATAATGCTTAGCTCAGACTGGATTAATTCTTAGCTAAAACAAGCTTAAAATCACCTTAATCTGAAAACAAACACATAGATATATATATTGAAGGTATATTTGCGTTTAAACAAACATGTATATACGTGAATAATATCGTTTTACCTTTGATGATTTGAGATGTATCGCGAACGTCGACATGGCAAAAGGAGGCTTGACCGGAGCAAAGAGCATTGGAGAGGAGAGAGTCGGAAGCGGAGGAAGGATCGGTGAGCAGGGAATGAGAAGAGGAATCGGCGACTCGAACGATCCAACCGCCGAGTCGCAGCAACCTGGCAACGAGCGATCTCCCTAGGAAACCACGGCCTCCGAGAACGACGCACGTCCTGTTCTCGCTGGCCACGCAATTGGACGTCGTCTTCACCACCATCGTTGTAGGGATCGTCAATTATGGGCGTTGTAAACAAACGAGGTGTTTGGCGGGGAATCGTTGCATTAATGTTTGATTGGCCGTTCTGTTTTGGGAAAAAAATTATATATTTTATTTATTGGTAGAGAAGTGGAAGAAGAAAACAGTAGAAGAATATTTTATTTGCTCTCCTAATATTTGCCTTCATTTTCTATGGAACAATATTTTATTGTCATTTCAAATATAAATAGAATTAACTACTCAAATAGCCATTTAGCTTTTAAGATATTATTAATTTAGTCACCAAAAATTCTTACAACTGAATTAATTTTTAGAACGTTACCAATTTAATCACCATTGTTTTAAAAATAATAACTATAGACTACTTTTTTAATAGTACAAAGTGATTATAAGATAGTATGTATTCAGAATTTTTTATAGTCATTCACAATGCACACACACCCTACAAACTCAACTACTTGAACACGAAATCTCGGAAGAGAATAATACTCCTTTATATCACCGAGGTTGCTTCCTTTTATTATAAACTTTTGTACTTCTAATAAGATTCTAATACATGTCAACATCTAATTAGTTATTGGTTGTCTTTTAAAATTCCAACATTAGTATCTTATTTTTTTTGGTATAATCATCGGTTTTCGATTTATTAATCGACTAATATGAATCGGATATTACAGAGGCAAGGGTGACTCTCCCAACCCAGTTTGCTCTATTCATAAACACCAGAATTCAAACTATTGGCATTGTTTAAAAGATCTATTGTCTCATCCCACAAAACCAACTTATTGTTGATAGTTGTAGTATGCTATGATCTCTTAAAATTGTTATTTGTTAGGTGACAATCAATAAATTATTTTAAGATTAAACCATTGACATTAATTATAATATATTCATTTCATAATATAAATTAATTTGTGAGAAACTCTGAATCACATTTTTTTTACTTTTAATTTTTAATTTTTACGACTAATTAGATAGTAATATATGTTAATGTTTATGAAACTCTTCATTCATTAAGTAATTAGATCGTGATATGTGTTAGTATTTTATTAGAGGTGATGTGTTAAGTCAAATCCCTAGTAAGGGTTTAAAGATTGAAACTGAAATTAACGTTTTTTCTCTTCTAACGATGATGACTAAATTGTTAACATCCTTAACGTGTGTGACTCAATTATAAGATCTTTTTACAGACTAAATTGATAGCGTCTAAAAGTTAGGTGACTATTTGGATAGTTTACACAAAATATATACCACAAATGTTAGATCTAAATTTATAATTTAATATAACGTGATATACATAGAGATTGACAACAAATTCGAACTCGACAAGTTTTGATCGGACTAGATTAAATTAAATCATTTTTTTTAATTTGAGTTAGGATTTTTTTTAAGATGTGATTAATTTGGGTTAGGATTTATGGTAAAAAAAATACCACTTGATCTAACATGACATAATATTACAATTGTCTTTTATGCACTTGCTGCGGTTAGGGATGATGCCAAGATCAGTTTATTCTCTTGCAATTGTGACTCGTTATTCTCTTTAGAGGTCATGAGTTCAAGCATCGATAAGGGTATGAGCATTCATAGTTAATTAGTTGAGAGCCTTTAAATAAATATTGTCTTGTATTTATTTAAGATGTATAAAAAATATTCAAAAAATATTTTTTTATTAAATAATAATTTTTTGATGAAGTCCTGTTTAAGTGGAAGTGTCTTTTGAAAGATTCATTATAGATGGTGTGTCTTTGTCTACATAACAGGTCATTTGAGTTATTTCTCGAACACTGATGTCGTTTGTGATTAAAATAAAATTATAGAGTCAAAAGCTATAAAAATTTATTTAAAAATAAAAAATGTGTGTGGTACTATCGAAGACATGTAATTACATGAGTACGAGCACCTATATAAATAGTTTAATTGTCATATCAAACTTATAATTGTACGAAATTTATTAAAAAAGAAACAATTTGAGTATACTCTTATCACTATAACAGTTAAATAAAATTGTTTCCGTTTGAAATATGCGAGATTTCCGTATCTAAAATTTTATTTAACTATCGTATTAATATGAGTTTAATCAAATTTAATAAATTCCTTTGACAACTCAAAATTAATAAATTTTTGTTATGATATTATCAAATCTCACATTACTTATATGTGTTTTTTAAAATGTTTACAAGACTTACACACACGTGCCACTATCATCGTCCGACTCATGCTCGCACAATTTTTTCTTTGAAAAGTACCGTATACGTTATTTTTAAAAAAAATCAAATTTGTACATTAGACTTAATATTTTTATTTTTTGTTATTTTAATCCGAGGTGACATCAATGTTGGAAAAACAACCTAAATGGCCTGTTATATAAGCAAAGGCTCTCCCTAAAAATTGAGCCTTTCAAAAGGCACTCCCACATAATTGCACTTTTGTGAAAAGGGTATAACTATAATAAAAAATTGTTGTTTGCGCGTATTTTGATAAATAAAAAAATTAGAAAATATATTATTTTGATAAGTTATTTTTTTATTAGATTTTTTAATGATTATAATGGAATTAATCTTAAAATGATAATTTTGAAATGTTAAACTCATAGTTTAAGAAAAAAATCAGGATAAAGTACACAAATGGTCCTCTAATTATAGGATAATTTTTGTTGAGTCCCCCAATCATTAAAAGTTATAAAATGATCTCACGACTATAAGGAGTTACTTTATTGAGTTCATCAACTATTAAAAGTTAAAAAATGATGACTCGAGTATTCAATATGTCCCAAACTTGTCTTTTTCGTTAAAAAATTAACAACAATTTGAATTGGACGTTAACCTGCTGATTGAGATATGATAAAATCTAATCGCATAATCTCAAATGAATATCATATCTCAGTTAGTATGTTAACATCCAGATCAAACGACTGTTAAATTTTTAACGAAAAATGACGAGTTTGATATATAATGAATAATCAGGTGACAATTTATAACTTTTAATAGTCGAGAGACTTAATAAAGCAATTTCCTATAGTTGGAAGACCATTTTGTAACTTTTTTTAATTGAGATACTCAATAAAATAATATCCTATAGTCAGTGAACCATTTATGTACTTTACCAAAAAATTTAAATACTGAAAATTAATAAAAGATTTAATTGAAATACTTATTTTCCAATTAAACCATAAACAAGTTGTAGGAAAGGGCAAAATACTTTCGAAACGCTGCGTGTAGAAGAAGTGTAATACAAATTATTCGGTGCGTGTTAGATTCCATAACAGCTTTATAGATAACAAGAAAACCAGCACCAGAAATCGTTCAAACTGAAACCAAAGCACGGCAATTACCGAATGGGCACTCTCCTCAAGTGCTACAAACCTCTCTTCTCCATTCGATTCTCTCCCTTCTCCAACTCACTCAGCTCGCTCCAACTCAGGACTCACTCTTTCAATCACCCAAAACGGAGAAAACTAATCCGACGTTGTTTCACCACCTTCAGCCCATCATCACAGCCGTTAATCAATGGTAAAACTTTGGACGGAAATACGCTGCCTGAGATTCCATCATCCGAGCTCTGGCTGCACAACACGATGAGTAAAAAGAAGGAATTGTTTAAGCCCAAAGTTGAAGGTAAAGTTGGGATGTACGTTTTCGGTGTTACCGCTTACGATCTCAGCCACGTCGGGCATGCTCGTGTCTATGTTACTTTCGATATTCTTTACAGGTCTTCCTTTAGTCTTTTCCCAAATCGATTTAGTAAACTCTCTTTTTTCAATTTGAATTTTATTTGTGATTGGATTGTGTACTAATTGGAAATTTTGAATTTTGGTTTTATGGGTTAAAATTGCGGAATTGGGCAGATATCTCAAGCATTTGGGCTATGAAGTTTGCTATGTTCGGAATTTCACTGATGTAGATGACAAGGTCAGTTTTTATATATTCTTTGTAACTTTTAGCTACAAATTGTTACTTTGTTTTTTGAAGTTGATTTTTTTTATTGTAGAGTATGTACTGTTAAAACAAAAGTTATATTCCCCCCATTTCCGTAGCAAAATTGAAAATTGAACACTTAGGTTGAGTTTATTGCTTTGACCAACTGTTCCTTAAAATATTTTTTTGAAAGAACAAGGTTAATGATAGAAAGCAAACTTATAAATTGAAGATAAAAAAAGTGAAGACTAGAATGAAATATTATTCTAACATAATAATTCTTTATAAAAGTAAAATTATTCTTTTTCTCAAAAAGATAAAAATGTTGCTTTCTTTCTTACCCGGAAATATTTTTGGAAACCTAAATCAAGCTATAAAAGTAATAACAAAAGAGTTCCTTAATCTTTAGAGGGCATTTCATTTCTTTAGTTGATACTTGTAAGAAACAGATGACTTAAGTTTTTGTTGTTATTGCGTAATGCAAAATTTCATCTTTATTGCTAATGCTTGGGAACATGTCTTTCAAATTATTTTCTTTTCCTTTAAGATTTGGATGCCGACTGTTCTCTTTTAATTGATATGACAGGATAGCTGAGTCTGCACTTTTTCAAATTCTGTAGATAATAGCTAGAGCAAGTGAATTGGGGGAGGATCCGATCAACTTGAGCAGACGGTACTGTGACGAATTCAATCAAGATATAGTGCATCTTCAATGTCTGTCCCCATCTGTTGAACCTCGTGTATCAGATCACATGCCTCAGATCATTGATATGATCAAGCAGGTAGTTTCTGGACTATTGGTTGCATGTTTTCTTATTCATTGGCAATTAGCATTTCTTCTTTGGCATGCTATATTGGTAATACCTGCAAAAGTTGCTCTCTGTAACAATTTTATGTTGCAATGCTGTTTATTGCCACTTTATTGCCTTATGATGGATGTTCTTGATACGTTCAAAAGAGCAGGGAATGATGCAAATTCTCAAAGTAATACACCCTGTTCTGAAGTTATCGGTGTAAATATTTTATAGCAGCATTGAATATAATTCATGATTTTGTTTATCATTTCATGTCCTTTATGTTAGTTTTTTTGCTCATCTTTAATGCTTTGCTTGGAAGTTGGAAAGAAAATTGGAAAGATGGAATATAGCCAAATTCGGAATGATTTGTTTTTATTCAGGGGGATGGAAAATGATCACCTTTCCTACCTAGCACACCCAAAATTGACTTTATTTCCACCTCAGCACCCTTCTCTTGCTATAAATTAGAACCTTTATTTGCAACAGAAGTCCTAATAATGACCTATTTAGCTAAGGCTTTGCAATGTCAAGATAGACATTTTGGCTTAGTTTAACTTAGAATTATTTTCTAAATTCTTCTGTAGCTGATCTTTTCTTTCTTTTAATCCACAATGTGCTACCTTGAACAGATGTTGATAATGGATATGCCTACAGAGTTGAAGGTGATGTTTTCTTTGCGGTGGAAAAATTTCCAGATTATGGCCAGTTATCTGGGCGGAAATTAGAAGATAATCGAGCCGGGGAGCGTGTTGCTGTTGACTCAAGGAATCGAAATCCAGCTGATTTTGCATTATGGAAGGCAAGCTTTTTGAGAAATATTATGGTACACTGTGTCATGCATGTATTATAGAGTATATATACTACCGTCACAAGTGGAAAATATGTTGTGAGTATCAAATAAGTACCCGACTCTTTGTAGATTAAGACTGTAGTTTCGTTTCATTATTTGTACCCAACCAGGCATGCATTAAGTGTGAACTTTGCACAATGTCTCAGCTTAAGTTGTTAAACAGTGGGCGGAGGAAGGAGCCCAGGCTTTCCTAACTGATACCGTAAATTGGTGTGTTGGAAGATGAAAAGAAGGATTTCATGCCACTGAGATAATAAGTAAATATTACATCGAACTGCATTTTTTCTTGTTTTTGTTCTAAGTCGCAGTTCTGCAAAATGAATATATCCCTAAAATCATCCTTAAAGCTCATTATAATTTCTTTGTCTGTAAATGTTTAACTATTATAATCAGTTTATGGTTCAATTTAACGTAGTTATTTTTGTTTATCTTGGAATTTATGTCAACTTTGCCAGTTTTATATTTAAGATACAGGTGCATTGAAGTTAAAATAAGAATCCTATATGTTATATTCTTACCATCAAGTAGGCTTTCTCAGCATAGTATTAATTTTCTTGAATATCATTTGAATATTTTTGCAGTCTGCAAAAGAAGGGGAGCCCTTTTGGAGAGTCCATGGGGGCCTGGAAGACCTGGATGGCATATTGAGTGCAGTGCCATGAGTGCTGCTTATTTGGGTCACACTTTTGATATACACGGTGGAGGGATGGACCTTGTGTTTCCTCACCATGAAAATGAAATTGCACAAAGTTGTGCTGCATGTGAACAGAGTAGTGTAGACTACTGGATTCACAATGGCTTTGTCACTATTGACTCTGAGAAAATGTCGAAATCCCTAGGAAACTTCTTTAACGATTAGGCAGGTAGGTTTGCAATGATCTTTGACACATAATTTTACTCTTGATTAAATAATAAGGTCTCTAGGATCCTTTTGTTGCTAATTATTTTTACTGTTTCTCAGGTTCTAGATCTTTATCATCCGCTAGCTTTGAGACTTTTCTTAGTGGGAACTCACTACCGATCTCCAATCAACTACTCTGATGTGCTACTTGAAAGTGCTTCGGAACGCCTTTTCTACATCTATCAGGTTGCACTGTCTCTCCCTTACTCTGTTTGTTTGTATGTGTGTACTGAGTTGCATAAATATATAAGCTGATATATTTATAGCATTATAGGGCACAGCAATACCTTGTCTCGGGTTTCTGATATAGCTTTTCCTTTTGGAGGGACTTAAATTTCAGAATTGAGACGGGCAGCAACTTAAAACTGATATTTTATGATTTGCAACAATAGGCATTGCGTACAAATAAAACTGGGAGATATTTTAGCTTCTTTGATATGATATTTTTGTTGATTTCAGTTTGATGAATGGTATTTGCTGCTATGTCATTTGTGCTATGATCCACTTGGCTGCAGACGCTACATGATTGTGAAGATGTTTTGAGCCAGCATGGCAAAGGGTTTCTGGAGTCCATTCTGCTCGAGACTTCTGATGTCATCAACAAGTTCCATAACATATTTTTGGCTTCCATGTCGGATGATCTCCACACTCCAGTTGTCTTGGCAGCATTATCTGACGCATTGAAAACTGTCAATGATCTACTACATACTCGTAAGGTATCAGGTTTCAAGACAGTTGATTACTTGCTTTAATTCGTTTTTATAGAACTTCAAAGAGCTTCTCTGAAGTGTAACCATAAGCAAAGCATGGCCCCAAACATATGAATCATATATCACTCTTTTCTACCTGAATCATTCCAGGGAAATGCAATCTTTTGTGACCCATTTTGTTGTTAAATCTTGAACTGTTGATTACTTCTGCATTCAGGGTTAATGTATTCTTTATAACTGATCCTGTGATCTTTCAGGGGAAGAAGCAAATGAAGCGGATTGAATCAGTCGCTGCTCTAGAAAAGATAATCCGGAATATTCTAAATGTAATGGGGCTGATGCCGACAAGTTATCGTGAGGTAAAAGACTTGATGTCTAATAATGCTCTCTAGTGCGTGTTGTAGACTAACAGCTAAAGAAAATTATGTTTGATATCAATATTTTATGAGATTGTATAATCTGCTCTCTTATGCGGTTGTCCTGTATTTTATTCACCATGAAACTATCTGAACCTGCAGGCACTGCAGCAGTTGAGGGTGATGGCACTGAAGAGGGCAAAGTTAACAGAAGGTGAAATCTTGCGGAAAATCGAGGAACGAACCGAGGCTAGAAGGAAGAAAGAGTACGAAAAATCAGATGCAATTAGAAAAGATTTGGCTGTTCTTGGAATTGCTCTGATGGACTCCCCAAACGGCACAAGTTGGAGGCCTGCCATTCCACTAGCATTGCAGGAGCATCAAGTTGCTTCTGCCTAGAATTGACTTTTGGTTTCAAGTTTGTCACAATTTATTTATTTATTTTGTGAAAACCCTTGCAACATCCCAAGGAGATACATTTTAATTTTAATAAAATTCATAGTTTTGGATACCCAAATACAAAACTAAATTACCACATTAAATATGACTTGAATATACAAATAAAATATTATGTGGAGACACCCAATTTGAGAATAAAGAATTTGGATTACCCTACTTAGGGGGGAAAATCATCTTTGCAATGTTTTCCCGCCCACAACTGGCAGTTAAGAAACCGTTTGTGTTAATTTTTCACATACGATCAACCTGTCTGTCAAAATTCAAATCTTTGAAATTCCCCTGAATCTCTCAATGCCTGCAATCCTTTTCCTTATCTTCTTCCTCTTCATGGTGGCTCCCGAGTTCAGGTTTTCTCAGTCCTCATGGTTCCTTAATTACCAACATCATCCACACTTGTTTTACGGTCAAGAACGTTTCAGAAATGGTGGTGATAGGCTTTCAAAACCCTTAATTGGAGACATTGGAAGAATTTATACTTGTTCTGAGACTACGTTATTTGCATTTGAAAACAATGGTTCCATTGCTTGGTTGTTACCTTTGACTTTTAGATGCAACATGGCTAAAGCCCCAGTTCATGGAGGTAGAGGAAAGGTACCAACTGAGCAAAATTATCACTACTTTAATGAGTTATTTCTTTCTTTCAAACTGCAGTAATTATTGATTTCTTCACGTACTGGCAGATCTATTTGATTGCAGAAACAGGGTATTTCAAATCAATATCATGAAAATAGGAACTTCAGAACTGCAATTCGAGTTCTGTTTGATCCTGGACCAGGTGAACAAGGAGATGAATTATTGGCATTGCAGTAAGCACATTGTTTTCATCCGTGATTATCAATGTTAAAAATAGGGGTTTGTTCGTGTATTCGATGCGGGGACAGCTGCTTTGGAGTACTGGACCTGTCCTAGATCAGAATGGCTACAGGCAAGGTTGCTGGAAAAATGTTTCAGATTGTTATTTTACTTCAGCCCCTGTGATAGATCAATGTGAAGCTAGTATTTATGTAAGGTCTGCTTAGCATTTTAAGACTACGAACTGTTTGATAAATTCCGATATCTTAATATAAGATTGTAGCCTGCCCCCTAGGATGATATTTCATGTTTTTTGCATATGCAGATCTCAAATACTGAAGGGGAACTTTGTTCGATGTCGATTAGAAGTCCACAGATTAAATGGATTCAGGACTTAAGTTCATTTGATAAGGTTTACACTATTACACCAGGAAATAATGGCCTCTTATATGTTACCGTACCTGTGAAATCTCTTACTCTGGGACTAGACGTTTCTTCAGGGAATGTACTCTGGCAGACAAGTATTGGGCCCTGAGTTCTGCAGAGTCTACACAGTGGTTGATTCTTATGGTCAAGTTCTACTATTTACCTCCAAATTTAGATTCTTGCATATCGTCTTTTCAGTTCTTTTTATTAAATTCTATGTTTTCTGTCCAGTTTTCATAAATGAATACGCATCAAACACAGATTTTGCATACTGGTACTTCTATTTTCTAGTAAAACAACACTGAAAATCTCTTTCACTTGTTAGCTATTCCAGGTTTACTTATTTAGCTCCAAACTTAGCCTCTTTGCAAACTGTCTTTTCGTTTTCTTATATTCTAACTCGGATGTCAGTGTGTCGGATATGTTTATGTCTTATTCTAGTTTGTCTATCATTTCGGAAGAATATATCCTCATAACTATATCCAGATATTTCAGCATGTGTACATTAAAAAAAATGAAGAATCCGAATAACATAACTTATATGTTCTACCAACTAACACAGAAAATCTCTTCCATTGCTAGCTATTCTATCATATCTTCTCAAGATTCACTTGCATCACCCTTTCTGCCTTTCAAACCTTTTATAGCTGATTTAATTTCCTTCAAGCTAATCAATTTACTGGATGAACAACCAGATCTCCTTGAATGTTTACTTTCTGATTGAAAACAACAGGTTTGGATGACAATTGGTTCACTGGATGGATTCCTATACTCATTTTCACCTACAGGAACTCTCAAGAAATTTCCTAAAGCAAATGCATTAGATTCAGTGATTCATATAGTATTTCCTTGATTGTTCTGGCTATGCACTATACTTTAGTCAGACAGAAATGGAGGAAAAAATTATCCATGAACGACCAATTCACTCATGTCTCCGCAATGAAACCGAAAAGATCAGTCTTCACATTAATGGTTCCATCTACTGGCAAAATCTACTGGTCTGAAAGCAATCATGGTGATTTACATCTTTCTTTAAATCATTATTTGGATTCTTTAATGTATTTACATTCTCAGTGTCTTATATGGTTGATCTTATCAGCCCTTTATTTCTTCATTGTCTAAGAGTGATCTGCAGAACTTTGTAGTGGATGAGGGCATGCTTCTAGCTTTGGTCACTGCTTCGAGTTAGGTTCATCAACCTGCTCCTATTTCATGCTTCTTTCAGTTCATACTTTCTTACTTCCATTGCTTTTAAAACTAATATTTCCATTTGAACATCATGCATGTATGTCGGATTTGGGCGTGAGTATTATATATGTATGCATGTTAGTCGGATTTGGGAGTGAGTATCCGATACGGGTATGCATGTAAGTTTGAATTCAATACTTTAACTAAATAAACACATACCTATGATATTCTAAGCAGGATGGTTTAAACTGTTTAGATATTCGACCAAGCTATGGTTTCATTAAGCTTTAATGCTCTGGTATTTTGGATTTTGCAGAGATCGGCAACCAGCTACCTTGTCGCAGCAACGGTAATTCTTCTTCTTGAACACCTCATCGCATTTTCTTGTTTCTTTAATTAGTTGTTTTGACGCAAATCTGTGAACCTGTCACCAGCTCTAAAGCTTTCATCCAGTTGCTCCCAAGGAACAAGCAAGCGCCTTAATGTCCGCACAGGTAAGACTGCAATTTTTGACACAAATTGGAAAATACAATAACACTAAATCAACACGAATACACAATGGGTTGAAATTTATATAACACCTGCTAAACCAATTACGTTACAAAATGTAATACGAATGCGATACATACTCGTACTGTGAACTCAGTTTTTCCTCTAGAATCAAATGAGAGCTAAATTATCCCTTCACTTGCAGGTAATAGAAGCTCTATATTTCTCTTCCTGTTATTGGAGTCCATACTCTTGGTAGTTTTTGCTGCAGTCGTGCTGTTATGTTGTGTTTTTTTGGAGGAAAAAGAAGCTTCAAGATCAAGGCCTTGGACGTTTCCTAGAAAAACGAGTACGTTCTACACTTTATTCTTGTCAAAACTCATTTTTTATTAATGTTATTCATACTCGATTACGAGTATCAGATAGGAATATTTATCAATACAATAGGTTCCTCTTTTTCAATTATCTTTCATATAACATGTCCTGATAGTACAGAGAAGATTGTAGAGAATGTAAAGATATACATTTTGATAAGAGTACATTTGTAGTTGGTTCTTACAATCATGACAATGTATACATTTGAAGTTTGAATCCAAACATCTACAATCATATTTTGTCTTTCAATTGATAAAAGAGCTTAATAGTATGTAAAATAAATGTTATGCCATTTTGGGTTCCAGAGATCCCTTCAACTTAAGAAGAAGCATTTGATAGAATGATTATAGAGCTTGAGCAAATGGCTACCTTGGAAGCAGTAGCCAACGAAGTAACAATGGAAGAAGTTGGCGAACTCCTTCGGGGAAGGCAAGGCATCGAGAGAAAGCTGTCGACAACCTACAGTTTAGGCAGAGACGAAATAGTTTCAAATCTGAAATCTGTTCCATTGTACAGTGGAAGAACAGAAGCCATTCTTTCCACATGGCAAAGAAAGTATTACATTTTCCACACTTTTAGCAGTACATCTTCAGACGAAAGCAGCAGTGATAGGGACTATATTTGGATTCTGAAGTAGAAGAGGATTCTGTTGTAAAGGGAAAGGGAAAGGCAGCCATTGATGATGAAAGTTCAAGCGATGACGAACAGTTTGGAAGAAGATATCAAAGAAGTCCACCAGTACCAACTTCAAGCTCAAAAGTGTATATGGATTCTCTGTTTGTTCAGCATGAAACCGGGGAAGAAAATTTTCATGGCGTGGTAAAGGTGGAGAAATCCATGCCTAGTAGTAGCAGAAGCCTTTGGTTCAAGAGGAGAACCTTTTCTTCTTTAAACTAAAAACTAGATTGTAATTAATGTTTCTTGCAAATAATATGTAGAGATTTGCTCAAGAGATTTAAATTTCAAAAGAATGAAAAATTAAGGGGCAAAAATAAAGCATATGGACATGGAAATGGTAAACATTGGTTGTGTTTTGATCATTTCAAAATGGAAGAGCAATCATCGCTTTAGCTATACACAAACAGGAATGAAGTATCATTTATATGTAGTAGCTATGTATGCAAGTAGTTCTAGAAATTATTCTTTGCTCGATGTATGACACCCAAGGCTTCTGCATCATCTGCCGCCAGAGGAATTTCTAACACCCGCCGGATTTCTGCACTTGATGTCCGGAGGAATGGATTGCATGCCTTCTCCATCTTTAATGTACTTGGGATCTGAAACATCACATTCACATTCAACTTATCCTCGAATCTTTCCATTCAAAATAACACTCACAGGGGTTCGACACAAATATGCTCAAATTCTTAAAATTTTTGTCACATAATTGAATTATCATATTCCCGTACCTGAATGTCTTCAACACCAATGTCAAACATGGATGGTTTAAGAAAAATGAAGAGTCCGGGTAGCATAACTCATTAGCATAATGTTAATATTTTAAACTTCAAAAGATCCAAGAAACCAATTAAGAAAGAAAAAACACTTCAAAATTACCGTAGGCAATTCCTTGTTGCGAAGGTGGGATACATGGGTGGCATAAGCCTGAAGAGCATCATTCTTGGGTTCTATAGATAAAGCAAATTTCGTATTACTCTGCCAAAATGGATACATGTATTGTTAGAGCCTTTCAGAATACAGAATCTGGGAAAACTACATGATTAGGGCACAAAAATAAGTAGACTAACCAAAGTATATTCATAACCACAGTATACATTTGTCTCATCGGGCAGTGACATAATCCGCTGTAAGGAAGAAAGCATCTGCCGAATAGAGTTCGGATGCTATGATAGTATCAAAACAATGAAGAATTGCCATATTATAAAAGAATCATGATACATACTACCAGAAATCTACATTTATTTGGTTTTAACTTAACTCCATGGCCTTCAGTTGGTAAAAAAAGAAACCAACTTCCAAAATCGTACAATGACACATGAAATCGTACTATAGTTTCAGTAAATATGTTCTCGTGCTCCCAATTTAAACTAGCACTTCAGCAAACAATTACTCTAGCATTAGTACAACTTTTTCAATGAAAAAAGATGAGCAAGAATTCCAAAGCAAAACTTATAAAGAACAAATGACGAGCAAACTTTTTATTTTTAATTTCTAAACCTTAAAAATTCAATTCGCTATTAAATTATAAGAGTCAATTTCGAACTTCGTATTGTATTGTCCCCAACAATAAATTTGCATCAATTTGATAGATGAAATTTCATTTCGTCCGGAAAGTAACCAATTTACCATCTGTTGACAATTACAACTTGCAATAAGTTGTTGAGCTTCTTATTTAGATTAAGAGGAGAAATAGTTTCCCATAGGGTGTCCACTGTCAGCTATGATATGATAAAATATAGACGTCAAGATTACCTGCTCCAGGGTTCCTTCGAAAAGCTTGCCACATGATAAGCTGAACAAGGTGTCTCCGATAAATATTGCTCGAGAACCCGGAAAATAGAAGCTAATATGGCCTACGTATGACAAATTAAAATTTTAGAAAGTAATATAACAATACAGGGGAATGAGAATATACAAGCTACCACAAAATGCAGAACCACAATCATGAGTTTCTACATCGAGACATTCTCATCGACATCTGAAATAATAAAATGTATCTAATTAATGAGATTTCCAACAGAATTGACTAACAGATCTAACCTCGGGTATGACCAGGAGTTTCCATGATTTGTACCTCATGACCTGCAAACATCCACGTTTCCCCATCATTTAGAACAATATCAATTCCAGGAATCCTATCCTTGTCTATTCCAGAACTAATCACCTACATGACCAAGCACAATTATTATTATTATTATTGTTATTATTTTGATCATTATGAGCAAGATCCTTGTCATATATGAGCTGATAATTTGTGAGGAAACTAATTATCTGATATGAGCTGAAAGGTGACAGAAAATTTAGGAGATAAAAGTTTTCCATACCTTTGCACCGTACCTTGCTTTTAACTCCGTATTACCACCAGTGTGGTCATGATGGTGGTGGGTATTCAATATATAAGTCAAATTCCAGTTTTTTCGACTCAAAGCATCGATAATTGGCACAGCTTCTGAAGGATCAACGACTCCAACTGTGCCCGTGTCCACATCATGTAAAAGATATGCATAATTGTCTCCAAGACATGGTACCTGAAAAAAGAAGGAAGAAGTTAGTGAAAGGTTCATAACTAGTACTCATGAAAACCAGTAATTATAACCTTCAAAAACAAGAAGTTAAAGGACTTTTTTTCATGTAGAAAATAATAATAATCAGTCAAGCAAAAGAAATAGTAAAAAAATGCAATTAAAGATAGATAGAGTTTGCTCAGCAATTCAATTTGTAACGAGGAAGACATTGGAAACACTGCAAAACTCTGCAACCCTAAGAACTTGCTCCACGCAAGGTTTTGAAGGGAATTGATAGTAAGCGCATAAGGCCATACACAAGACCCTTTCTAATGCAAAGTTGCCTCTTGCCTGGCCAGAGGCAAAGCCCACTCCTCGCCTAAAACATTGGAAAGCAGGCTTTTAAATGTAAATACCATAAACCAACATAAATCAAGAAAAAGGTTTCAGCAACAACAATCAACGGATTCTAGAGAAGCTCTGTGAAAAATAATAATGAAATTTCATATTGAAGGATTTGTAGTTACAGTTGAGATCTCGTAAACCACATATGTCTAACTTTTAATGGAAAAATCAATACTCTGCATGAAACAATTTCACAGGAGGATATCAATAATTTCACATACAATACAAACAAAATTATCAAAACTAAAGTTCAGATCGAAGCCAAGGCTTTCTTTTAATGAGTTGAATCCTATGTTAGTCCCACTTTTCATTCTTTTTCTCCTTAAATAGCTATGTTCAACGTATAATTGGGCATGTATACAAAGGTACAATCCTACAAATAAAAGAAAGAAAAAAACTAGAAAACCAACAAAATATCCTATATCACCCCATTCTCATGTATCATCACAAGAAGAGATTCATATCATCATATGGTGACAAAAAGGAAAAAAAAAAGGTAGTTATCTTTCTCAAGTCTCAACACAAGTTTTGATTGTCCTTACTAAGGTAAAACTACAGAAAAGCACATGACTGAATTTTGAAAGATTGCAAAAATAAGAAAAGATGAGTAAGAATGGCACAAAAAGAAAAATCAGACTAGCCAATAAGCAAAAATAGGCTAGCTCTAGGACCGAGAAAAAGAATGTATAACAATACAAAAACACCCATTCCCTCAATTAGCCACAACAGGGGGTAAAAATCAGATCTTTACCATTATATTTTCATTTCTCTTCCAAAAAAAGGTAGAAATTCAACAGAAGAAAAAAAATGCAAAATAAAAGAAATGAAGCAAACCCTGGAACAAGGGAAGGAGGCCATAGCAGATGAAGGTTTAAAGAGCATTTGGTTAGAACTTCCTCTCTCTCTACCTAAAATGGTTTTGTCTATTTGTAGAGAGAGAAAGCGTATCTGGCACTCAATTACATGTGTGTTAAGGTGGGGGAGGGAAGGAGAAAGAAATTCAGTTCAAATACAACAAAAGCTTCTTTAGTAAACAAAAGGAAGAACAATTAAATAAATATTTTTTATATTAGTAGATTCTTAATAAAAAATTAAAAATATAAACAAAAAATTATCAAATAATTATATATATATATATATTTAATAGTTTGCACGGTTATAAAGTTTTTATTTGTTCATAATTTTTTTAGATATTAATAAGTATACACGTTATGAATATAATTGTTCGAACTCATAATATTAAAAAATATAATAATTTTTTTAATTATTAAAACTATTTAATAAATTTTAATATTATAAAAATCAAGAATTTAAATAATGATCTGCGACCGCAATATAACGATAGCAATATTTTCTGCGATCATTATTATATGACCGCGACGCCTATAATTATCGTAATAGTATCTGTTAGACTCGCAATCTCGATAAATATGAGACGACTGAAAACTTAACCACGATCACAATTTAAATCCATGATAAAAGTTACAAAAAATTCTATCATGTTTCGACCCGTCATTATACTTTGGAGACGCGTATAATTAATTTAAAGTTAATTTTGATGATTAAGCTTTGATGATAAGGTAACTGTCGGTGAGAATTTAAAGGAACTATAGCCATTGGCGGAGTCACACGTGGAAGTGTGGTTGGGCTATATTGGTGTCATGATTTCAATCACCTGTTGTGGGACTTTGTTAGCTTTAAAATAATCTCAGTGACCAAAAATTCCATATAATATACGATTTTAACCAACTTTTTCCGGATTTGCCAAAATGACCAACAAAATCGCAATGCGATCGCTAATTCGCAACGCGATCTCCATTATCGCAAATTCGCGTTGTATTTTCGCAATGCGATAGTTGAAAATCGCGTTGCGATGGTCTACAGTATCGTTGCGATTTACTTATTCGCAATGCGAATAAGTAAATCGCAACGCGAATTGGGAAAATCGCAATGCGAATAAGTAAATCGCAACGCGAATTGGGAAAATCGCAATGCGATACTTACTATCGCAATGCGATAATACAAAATCGCAACGAGATACTTACTTTCGCAACGCGATACTGACTTTCGCAACGCGATTTACATAATCGCAATGCGATTTTCAAAGCGCCGTTAGTATCCTGGCCAAGTATTTTATTTTTAAATTCCAAACATGAATATTAATATATTGGAACACTGAACTGTCCACAGTATATCCCGTAATCGCAACTCATAACCTAAAACCTAAATCACAACTCAGTCCCATCTCCATCTCTCACTCTCTCACCCATCTCCGACGAAATCCGTCCCCATCTCCGGCGAAATCCGTCTATCTAAATCTCTCAGAGCCACCCTCACAATCAGAAATGGAAATCAACCAAATCAACCAACGAGGGTTAGTTTTTTAATTATTTTCTTTTTGAAATTTTTGCATTATTATTAGGTTTTTCATATTGTAATTGATGATAAGTTTACTGGTAATTTCAATAATAGATTACCATTTCACTTAGATTGCTTATTAAATCAACCAAGAATCGCAACGCGAAATGCAAATCGCAACGCGATTTTAGTTTCGCGTTGCGATTCTCTCGTTGCGATAGTCATTTTCGTGTTGCGATTTTCATTTTCAGAAACTATTCTTCTTCTGCAAATTGAAACTTGAATGAATTGCATTACTTCAACCAAAAAACAAAGACAAATACGAAATTCACAGTGTTGCATATTTAAGTTTGAAGAATAAACTACTACTATTTATGTTTATTATTGTTTTTGGTATATCTTCACAGTGTAGTTTTTGGTATATCTAATTTAGTATGTTTATTGTTTTTATAGAACTTTTATTCGGCTCAATTGACCTTGAGAAATAAAGTCAGCCTGGCCAAAATAATTGCGTCGAAGCTTTCACCTGCACAAAGAAAAATGTTTGAGGATACATGCTTCGGGCCATGGCTGAAAGTACAACATCCCGGTGGAGATGCGATGTTGACACACATGTTTCTTCAAACCATGACTAGAGATCTACCAGAGACTATACAACGTCGTGATGAAGAGATATGGTTTGATTTTCCACCGGCGTATACGTGTTTTGGGCGGAGGAGTTTGCTTAATCACCGGTCTACGCTTCGGACACGATGATGTAGGTCGGTACACTAGACACATTACCCCCCATCATGGCTATCCCGGGTTTTTCCTGAGCTGGAGAGGCCGAGTCTACACGTAGAAGACCTGACAAGATTTTTGAATAATAAAGATGGTTTTACTCGGATGGATGACGTCGACGTTGTCCGAGTATGCCTTCTAATTCTTTTGCATGCCGGCTTTTTAGGCAGAGAGGCCAGATAACCTATTCCAAATGATCTAATCAAATCGGTAGAAGACCTAAATGCGTGGAACCTGTTTCCGTGGGGCTCGTATTTATGGAAAGCTACATGGAATAAGTTATCGTCTGCCTTGGATGATCGAAAAAGTTTGCATGGCGATGGTTCCAAATACACTTTGACAGGCTTTATTTGGGCCTTTAAGGTAAGAATTTTTATATAATGTTTCCAAAATTATAAGTAATTATTTAACAATTACTAATGTTTGTTATTATATTGTTTGTAGATTTGGATATTTGAGGCCTTTCCCGCCATGAAGACATATGCAATAAAAACTTCAAATAATATTCCCAGGGCTATTTCCTGGAAGAGGAAACGAACCTTGCAATGGGAAGATTTACTACGGTATAGGACAATAAATAATGTAAGTTAACATAAATACTACCATATGTTTATAAACAAGTTATTACTAGTACACATTTAACTTATTTGAGCTTTTATATTGTTAGGAGGCCAACACTCCTCTACAGAGGCTGACACCCACGGAAGCTGAGCTTGCCACTGATTGGTGGCAAGCTAGTAAGCGTTTTCTTGATGGAACGGTTGATGAGCAGCCTCCACTTCGGGAGCCATCACCTCGCCCAGAGCTATCACCCCACCCAGAGCCATCATCTGATCGACCCGGCTATACACCTCCACAACGACAGCCATCACCTATTCTGTCACATCATCGAGCCTCTTCTCCACCATCACCGCAAGATAGGCGACCGGCAAAGATGCCACGACGTTATCTCCCTGTTCTCCACCTCCACCTCAACGGGATGAGTTAGGGGAGTTACGTGATGAGGTCAATGCCTTGCGTGAGGAGGTCGGTACTTTACGCAAAGACGATGGTGCATGGCGTGTTGAGGTGTCTACATTACGCGGTGAGGTAGCCGCTCTACGTAAGATGGTAGCATCGTTGCAGAATGAGGTTCATACTCTACGCAACGAGGTAAGTTTAAGATTTTTCATACTCGTAATTCATTCGGTTGCTGCCAATCTGTTTTTGTTAGTATTTGTTTTTGGTTTTGTTTTTGTCTTTTGGTTGAAGTAATGCAATCCATTCAAGTTTCAATTTGCAGAAGAAGAATAGTTTACTTTCGCAACACGAAATGACTATCGCAACGCGGAAATGGCTATCGCAATGCGAAATGAAAATCGCAACGCGAAATGAAATCGCAACGACAAAATCGCAACGCGAAATGAAAATCGCAATGCGATTTGTGTTTCGCGTTGCGATTTTGTCGTTGCGATTTCATTTCGCGTTGCGATTTTGTCGTTGTGATTTTCACTTCGCATTGCGATAGCCATTTCCGCGTTGCGATAGTCATTTCGCGTTGCGATTTTAAGTTTCGTGTTGCGAAAGTAAACTATTCTTCTTCTGGAATGTTTATATATGTTGTCCTTTTAAATGTTTATATAAGTGCTTACTTCTGGAATGTTATCTGAGCATTTTGTGAACTATGATAGAATAATGATTTGGGTGAATACAATGCTAGTTTGAAACATATTTGTCTTTGTTTAATATCATGTCTGTTTATTTACTGATTTATGTATTAATTTTTTTTAGCGGCCCGATAAGGTGGATGCTTTACGTCGGGTTTTCCTTGCACGACGGAGTTCACGCATCAGACGGCGTGGACGTGCTATTACGTCTCCGTTCACCCCAATGGTGCGAAGACTCCGCAAGAAGAAGCCCGACTCACCGGTCATCCCTCAAGAGTCCCCTCCAATCGTTCAAGAGGCCCCTATTCTCACTCAAGATTCCCCCCCACCGTTCAAGAGGCCACTGTCATCGTTGAAGAGGTCCCTCCCACCATTCCAGAGCCCGATTCACAAGGGTAATATATCGAAGTATTGAGAAACCCCCACCGATTCCGGACATGATGGATGAGAGTTGGCTCTCGTATGAGTTACCGGCTAGTACCCTTCCGGTATCTGAAGTGGAGAGGAGACAACTACCGGAAACAATTGTGGATAATACCCTTTGGGCTAAGACCGCAGTTGATTTTTATCTACATGAGCGGAGCCAAGGGTGTTACACTGACATCAGCAAACTCAACGATGAAATGTTTTTGTTGCTTGATCGGTCTTGGTGGGGTGTGCTATTAGGGGTTGAAGACAGTGGCTATTTGGATGGGGATGTAAGACTATATTTGTCTTATATATGATTTTGATTAATTTGTTTAAAAATTAATGTAATTCACTAATATATGTATTTTTTTTTTGTAAAACAGCATATCGATGCGTGGGTGTCACGTCTACTAATAATAAGGAAGCTTAGGAAAAATAAAAAAAATTCGCTATATACAATAATGCCGACGGCTTTTCACGCAGTTCACTTGAAGAATCAACGAGATGAATCATTTTGTTGGGTAATGGACAAGCTAAACTTTATCCTGCATGGTGGGAGGTCGATAAGGTTAGTGTTTATTTTTTAAATTTTTTTGTTAATAAATAAGTGCGCAAATAAATGAATTATTACTTATGATCGCAGGTGTTTATCCCTGTTTTGGAACGTCGTCACTGGCTTCTCGTCCAACTTCAGCTCCCATCCCTGAAGATAATAGTGTATGACAGCATGATCAATTACATATCACTGTCTGATTTGAGAGATATTTTCAAGGGATGGAGCTCTCATTTGGCTAAATTCTTGGATGAGATTAAGTATTAGAGTCATTCTGGACACAAGAAGCCAAAGAAGTTCAATGTCACAGTTGTCAGAGACGAGACCGCGCCACAGCAATCGCCGGGAGCCAGAGGGGATTGTGGTCCTCTCGTATGCCTTTGCTTGGCGCGTTTGACGACGGGAAGCACAGAGTTTTTACCTCCCACCGATAGAGATAAAGCTGCAGTAGGCTTGTGGTTTCGGCATTATATGGCTAGAGCAATATATTCGAGACGCTGCCTACCTGCATCCGCGTTATGAAAGTGTCCATTGTTAATTGGTAAGTCAAATGCAAGTTTTGTTAACATATATACTCCTTTTGGTTTGAAAATGTTTGGTTAAGTACCTAGAATTCAATAATTTGCTGTTTGTAGGTTTTAGATGTGTAGGAAGTATTGTTTGAGGAAATGTTTGGTTTCTGCAGGTTAATCCTTAAGTGAGCTGCGTGAAATGGATGTACGGGGTCACAAAGTTGTTGATTCATTGATTCAATAATTGATGAAGAAATAAGAATAATTATTATTTTTTGATTGTTTAATTGATTTGTAAAAGATGATTTGTAAATCTTGATTTGTTTAATTGATGTGTACATAATTTGTGTTGAAATGTAATAGTTGATTTGTTGATTTTCAATCTGCTTTATGTTGAAGGCAAAACAGACTATCGCAATGCGAAATGAAAATCGCAACGAGAAAATCGCAATGCGATTTTCATTTCGCATTGCGATTTTCTCGTTGCGATAACCATTTTTGCGTTGCGATAGCCATTTTCGCGTTGCGATAGTCAAATGAATGTCTAATAAGTGATGACAACTGAACAGATCATAGCAATGTTCAAACTCAAGTTACTAATACATGCCTAACTGAAAATGTTAAAAGTGCACACATAAAATACACATAATGCAAGTTTTGTTAACATATATACTCCTTTTGGTTTGAAAATGTTTGGTTAAGTACCTAGAATTCAATAATAATTGTTAAAAGTTTATGCATGTTAATCCTCGTTGCCTTTTTCATTTCGCATTGCGATTCTATCGTTGCGATTTGCATTTCGCATTGCGATGGTCAAATGATTGCCTTTCGCAACGCGATTCTGACTTTCGCAACGAGATAATACTGAATCGCAATGCGAGTTTCAAAGTTCGCAACAGGTTTTAGTTTCGCAAGCCAAATTTTGAGTGTATATATATACGCAGCAACAACAACTCATAACCTAAATCCCTAAATCGCAACTCATTCCATCTCCATCTATCACTCTCTCCGGCGACATTCGTTCAAATATCCAACGACATCCTTCCCCATCCGGCAACAGGTCTTAGTTTCGCATCTCGTTTGTTTAGTTACAACCATGAAATCATCTAATGTTAATCATGTTTGGATAGATTTGTGTTTTGGAGGGTCATGGGAGAATATTCATGGTGTTTTACAATATATGCCTTTACCCATGAATCTTCAACTAAAACTGTCATTAAAGAAGTTAACTTATGAAACCCTAATGTTACGTGTTTCAAAGAAATTGAATTTAGAGCCCCTAAGTGGATTTAGGCTATCTTATCAGAGAAATGGTAAAGTTTATTTGTTAACCGACAATGAAGATGTTGAACGATTCATTGCTTATATTAATGTTTCAAGTGATGATGTTACATTGTATGTTGTTGAACCTAGAAGTAGTATTGTTGGGTCAGTAGCGGGTAGTAATCAACTAAGTGGGTCAAAAAACCCACAGCCTTTCTCTAATCCAAATCCAAATCAACTTTCAGCACCAAATTCCGGTTTTCGTATTGACCAATTAGACGATGATGAGCCAAGAGAAAAAATTGTGAGTACTAGTCAGTATTCGAAATTTGATCTTGGTCAATACCCGGACTTTGATATTGGTCAATACACGGATTTTGATGATGTTTCAGAAGAAGAAACAGACCCTGCGTGTAATGATTTTGATATTGGTCAATACCCGAATTTTGATGATGAAACACCCGTTGCCGAGGAAGATGTTGTTGATGATAATGAGGAGGAAGTTACGACTGTGAATGAACATGTTGAACATCCATTCTGTAATTCATATAATCCTGAAGAAGAAAAAGAAGAAGAAAAAGTCCCCGAAGAAAAGAAAATGCCACGGGAGTATAACTGGAATATGCCAGAATTACTTCAGTTACCGGAAGAAGAGTTGGCAAAGAAAGCAGTTGATTGTTACACAAAAGTTATTCGTATCAAGAAAGATGATTGTTTTGATACAAAGGAAGACTTGAAGATAGCTTTGTATACGAAATATGTGAAAGATGGCTATCAACTAAAAGTTAACAAATCAAGCAAAGATCGTTTCGAAACAAGGTGTACGATTGACAAAAACTGTACGTGGCGTATGATTGCAAAGAGGAATAAAGATTGCGCAATGTTTCAAGTTAGGACTTTTATTGATAAACATACATGTTCAAGAACCCAAGTTTTTCCTCACCATAGACAGGCAAACAAAAAGGTGTTGGGTGGTTTTCTGGCTGAGTTAATGTTTTTGAATGGCAGGGTATATCGGGGACATGAAATTATGACTGACATGAATGCTCAGTTCAAGATTAGTATATCATACTCTCAAGCTTGGAGAGCCAAATGTTATGCCTTGGAATTGTTGAGGGGGTCGCCAGAAGCATCGTTTGCCCAACTGCCAGCTTATTGTCACAATTTAAAGCTGAAAAATCCTGGGTCGGTAACTCATATCAAAACAGATAGAGATGGACGCTTTGAGTTGCTGTTTATCGCCATTGGTGTTGCGGTTAGTAAATCAATATAATTATGTTGACTCATTTCTGTTAGTTACATGCATTTCACATTTAAATGATTATATTTCTTGTGTATATTATTTTGTAGATTCGTTCGTTTATTACTTGCATGCGCCCAGTTATTATAGTCGACGGAGCACATTTGAAAGGTCGATACCTTGGAGTAAACTTATTAGCAGTAGCCATGGATGCTAACAATGGGATATTGCCAATAGCTTACGTGGTTGGCAAATCTGAAACCTCTGATTCATGGACATGGTTTATGGGGCATCTTAGGGATTGCATAGGTCCTATTAGCAATATGACAATCATATCCGATAGGGCAAACTCAATTGACAACGCTGTTAGAAGGTGTTTCCCAGATGCTTTTCATGGACTTTGTGGTGTTCATTTGTATAGAAATCTAAAATCAAGGTCTGCTGGTATAAAAAAGCACAAATGGACATACTGGAAGGCTGTAAAGGCTTATCGGGAAGTGGATTTCAATAAGCATATAAACTGTTTAAGACGTGTTTTGCCTCAGTGTTCTCAAACACTAGAAGATGTCGGGTTTGAAAGATGGTCAAGAGTACATCAACTTGGAGCAAGATATGGTTTCATGACGTCTAATAGTGCAGAATCAATTAACGCTCTAAGTCGTCATTCCCGGAAATTACCCATTACTATGTTAATGGAGTTTTTTCGAGCCTCTATTCAACAGTGGTACTACAAGAAAAGAAACCATGCAAGTATTATTTCTTTGAATTCGTAACTTATCATATATTTTACTAAGTATTATTTATTTAAATTTATAGGAACATTGGAACATCGTGTTACACCATGGAATGAAAAAAAGATAACGAAACGTGTTGTGAAGTCAACGTCATGGAGAGTTGAACCATGTTCAAACACTTTGTTTGAAGTACTGGATAATAACTTAAATGGGCTTGTCGATCTAAATGCAAGGACGTGTAGTTGTATGAAATGGCAAACATCTGGTTATCCATGTGGCCATGTTATAAAAGTTGCTCTTCATCTAAACCAAGATGATTCAAGCACATACGCTATGGATTGCTACACTATAGAAGTATATCGACAGACTTATGCCGAGATTGTCTACCCTATTTCACATCCTTCTGAGTGGGACATACCAGATGACTTACAAACAGTTTTGCCACCAGCCATGGACAGAAGGCTACCTGGCCGACCAAAAAGTCACGATCGTATACCGTCTAAGGTGAAGAGAAGAAGAGATCGACATGTAGTCGGTGCAAGGAAAGTGGTCATACAAGGTTGACATGTAGATCACCAGTGCCATCACAATCATCTTTTCCTCTACCAAAATATGGATCATCATCAAAATCCAAAGCTCATATGGTGTCAAGAAAAAGGCAATCAAAATCACAATCATCTTTAAAATCCCAATCACAACTGGCTTCACCTTTTGGGACTGTTAACTTAGGTGATTTTAAATGCAAACGTTGTATTATGTAGATTTTATGTGTGAACTTTTAACATTTTCAGTTAGGCATGTATTAGTAACTTGAGTTTGAAAATTGCTATGATCTGTTCCTTGTTATCACTTAATAGGCAATCATCTTAATGTCCATCGCAACGCGGAAATTACTATCGCAATGCGAAATGAAAATCGCAACGAGAGAATCGCAATGCGAAATGAAAATCGCAACGAGGGAATCGCAATGCGAAATGAAAATCGCAACGCGAATTTAATTTCGCGTTGCGATTTTCATTTTCGCGTTGCGATTCTCTCGTTGCGATTTTCATTTCGCATTGCGATAGTACTTTTTGCCTTCAAACATAATGCAGATTGAAATCAACAAAATCAACCATTACATTTCAATCAATTAAACAAGCACAAATAAGAATTATGTTAACATCAATTAAACAATCAACTTTTACAAATCACATTTTACAAATCAATTAAACAATAAAAAAATAAGCATAATTATTAGAGAAAATAACACTTATACTATTGAATCAACTTTTGCAGCCATACATCATTTTCACGCAGCTCACTTCTGAGATTAACCTGCATAAACTAAACATTTGCTCAAACAACACTTTCTACACATCTAAAACCTACAAACAACAAATTATTGAATTCTAGGTACTTAACCAAACATTTTCAAACCACAAGCCTATAAACATACCAATTGTTTATGGACATTTTTATAACGCGGATGCAGGTAGGCAGCGTCTCGTATATATCGATCTAGCCATATAATGTCGAAACCACAAGCCTACTGCAGCTCTATCTATATCGGTGGGAGGTAGATACTTTATACTTCCTGTGATCAAACGGTCCAACGCCAAGCATACGAGAGGACCACAATCCCCTCTGGGTCCTTTCGTTTGTTGTGGTGCGGTCTCGTCTCTGCTAACTGTAATATTTAGCTTCTTTGGCTTCTTGTTTCCAGAACGAGTCCATAATTTATCGCATCCAAGTATTTAGCCAAATAAGAGCTCCATCCCTTAATATATCTCTTAAATCAGCCAATGATATGTAATTTATCATGCTGTCATATACTATTGCCTTAAGGGATGGGATCTGAAGCTCGACGAGAAGCCAATGGTTACGTTCCAAAACAGGGATAAACACCTGCAATCATAAGTAATAATTCATTCATTTGCGCACTTATTTATGAATACCTTTAAACTCAATCTAAAATAAACACTAACCTTATCGACCTCCCACCATGCAGGATAAAGTTTAGCTTGTCCATTGCCCAACGCAAATGATTCATCTCGTTGATTCTTCAAGTGAACTGCGTTAAAAGCCGTCGGCATTATTGTATACCGTGTATTTCTTTTATTTTCCTTAAGTTTCCTAATTATTAGTAGACGTGACACCCACGCATCGATATGCTGTTTTACAAAAAAATACATATATTAGTGAATTACATTAATTTTTAAACAAATTAATCAAATGAAAATATAAGAAAAATATAAGACTTACCCCTCCATCGAAATAGCCATTGTCTTCGACCCCTAATAATACGCCCCACCAAGACCGATCAAGCAACAAATAGATATCATCATTGAGCTTGCATATGTCAGTGAAACACCCCTGGCTTCGCTCATGTAGATAAAAATCAACTGCGGTCTTAGCCCAAAGGGTGTATCCAGAATTGTGTCCGGTAGTTGTTTCCTCTCCTCTTCAGATACCGGTATGGTACTGGCCGGTAACTCATACGAGAGCCAACTTGAATCCATCATGTCCGGCACGTCAGAGGGTTTCTCAAGAATCCTATATATGACGCCATGTGAATCGGGCTCTTGAATGGTGGGAGGGACCTCTTCAACGATGACAGTGGCCTCTTGAACGGTGGGAGGGGACTCTCGAGGAATGATAGGGGCCTCTTCAACGATAGGAGTGGACTCTTGAGGGATGATAGGCGAGTCGGGCTTCTTCTTGCGGTGTCTTCGCACTATTGGGGTATACGGAGACTTAATAGCACGTGCACGCCGTCTGATGCGTGAACTCTGTCGTGCAAGAAAAACCCGACGTAAAGCATCCACCTTATCGGTCCGCTAAATAAAAATACAATATCAGTAAATAAACGGACATGATATTTAAACAGTGAAAACAAAGATAAATATATTTCAAACTTTCAACCAAAAGACAAAACAAGACAAATACTAACTTCACAGTGTTAAAGTAAAAAGTTTAGCAGTTTTGGCAGCAACCGAATAAATTTACTAAGCAATCTAAGTGAAATGGTTAATTTAAGTGAAATTACGAGTAAATTTATCATCAAGTTAAATATGGAAAATCTTAAACTTACCTCGTTGCGTAGAGTATGAACCTCATTCTGCAACGATACTACCATCTCACGTAGAGCGGCAACCTCACCACGTAAGTAGACACCTCCACACGCCATGCACCATCGTTATCGCGTAGAGTACCGATCTCCTCACGCAAGGCATTGACCTCATCACGTAACTCCCTTGACTCATCCCGTGGAGGTGGAGAACAGGGAGATAGAAGTCGTGGCATCTTTGTCGGTCGCCTATCATGAGGTGATGGTGGAGAAGAGACTCGATGATAGACGGGATAGGTGATGGCTCTCGTTGTAGAGGTGTATAGTCGGGTCGATCAGGTGATGGCTCTGGGTGAGGTGATGGCTCTCGAAGTGGAGGAAGTGGAGGCTGCTCATCATTCGTGCCATCAAAAAATGCTGACTAGCTTGCCACCAATCAGTGGCAAGCTCAGCCTCCGTGGGTGTCAGTCTCATTAATGGAGTGTTGGCCTCCTAAAAATATAAAAACTAAACAAAGTTAAACGTCTACTATTAATAACTTGTTTATATATGATAGTATTTGTGTTAACTTACATTATTTATTGTCGCATATGGTATTAAGTCTTCCCAATCCAACATACGTTTCCTCTTCCAGGAAATAGCCCTAGGAATATCATCTGAGGATTTTAATGCATATGTCCGCATGTTGGGGAAAGCCTCGAATATCCAAATCTACAAACAATATAATAACAAACATTAGTAATTGTTAAATAATTAATTATAATTTTGAAAACATTATATAGAAATTCTTACCTTAAAGGCCCAAACAAAGCCTGACAAAGTGTATTTCGACCCATCGCCCCGCAAACTTTTGCGGTCATCAAAGGCAGACGACAACTTAGTCCAGGTAGCTTTCCATATATACGAACCCCACGGAAACAGATTCCATGCATTTAGGTCCTCTACCAATAATATTAGCTCCTGAGGAATAGGTTGTCTGGCCTCTCTGCCTAGAAAGCCGGCATACAAAAGTAGTAGAAGGCATACTCGAACAACATCGACGTTATTCATCCGAGTAAAACCATCTTTCTTATTAAACAATTTCTTCATGTCGTCGACGTGTAAGTTCGGCTTCTCTATTGACTCATCAGGAAAACCCTGGATAACCATGATGGGCGGGTGATATGACGAGTGTACCGGCTTACATCATCGTGTCCGAATCGTAGACCAGTGATTAAGCAGAACTCCTTCCGCCCAAAACAAGTATACGCCGGTGGAAAATGAAACCATATCTCTTCCTCACCTCGTTGTATACTGTCGGGTAGATCGCTAGTCATGGTCTGAAGCCACAAATGGGTCAAACTAGCATCTCCACCCGGATGCTGTACTCTCAGCCATGGCCCGAAGCAGGTTTCTTCAAACAATTTTCTTTGTGCAGGTGAAAGCTTCGAAGCAATTGTAGTGGCTAGGCTAACTTTATTCCTTAATGTCAATGAAGCCGAAAAAAATTTCTACAAAAAACAATAAACATACCAAGTTAGATATACCAAAAATTACACTGTCAAGATATACCAAAAACAAAACAATAAACATAAATAGTAGTTTATTCTTGAAACTAAAATTTGCAACACTGTTTTTGTCTTTTGGTTGAAATGAAAATCGCAACGAGATAATGAGAATCGCAACGCGGAAATGACTATCGCAACGAGAGAATCGCAACGCGAAATGACTATCGCGACCAGACAATCGCAACGCAAAATGAAAATCGCAACCGCGAAATAAAATCGCAACGCGAAATGAAATCGCAACGCGAAATGAAAATCGCAATGCGATTTTGGTTTCGCGTTGCGATTTTTATTTCGCGTTGCGATAGTTATTTCCGTGTTGTGATTTTCATTCTCGAAACTATTCTTCTTCTGCATTACTTCAACCAAAAGACAAAGCAAAGACAAATACTAACTTCACAGGCTAAACAGTTTAGCAGTATTGGCAGCAATCGAATGAATTTAATAAGAAATCTAAGTGAAATGGTTAATCTATTATTGAAATTACCAGTAAACTTATCATCAATCTCAATATGAAAACCTAAAATAATGCAAATATTTCAAATAAAAAAAAAAAACTAACCCTCGGAGGTTGATTTTCCATTTCTGAATGATTGTGAGGGATTTTTGACTGTGAATGGTTGTGAGGGATTTCGCCGGCGATGGGGACGGAAATCTTCGGAGATGGGTACGGATTTCGTCGTAGAGAGTGAGAGATGGAGATGGGACTGAGTGTTGTGTTTTTGGGTTTGAGGTTATGAGTTGCGATTACTGTGGACGGTTCATTTTCCGATTTATTAAGAAAAAATACGTGTTTGGAATTTGAAAAAAAATATACGCGTTAATACGAATGGCGCTATGTAAATCGCGTTGCGAAAGTCAGTATCGCGTTGCGAAAGTAAGTATCTCGTTGCGATTTTGTATTATCGCATTGCGATAGTAAGTATCGCATTGCGATTTTCCCAATTCGCGTTGCGATTTACTTATTCGCATTGCGATTTTCCCAATTCGCATTGCGATTTACTTATTCGCATTGCAAATTGGGAAAATCGCAACGATACTGTAGACCATCGCAACGCGATTTTCAACTATCGCATTGCGAAAATGCAACGCGAATTTGCGATAATGGAGATCGCGTTGCGAATTAGCGATCGCATTGCGATTTTGTTGGTCATTTTGGCAAATCCGGAAAAAGTTGGTTAAAATCGTATATTATATGGGATTTTTGGTCACTGAGGTTATTTTCTCTTATTAAAAACCCTTTTTAATTGCTAATATAAACATTTAATTTAATTATTAAAAATCTTGCAGTTGTATAAATTAATAAGTTTAAGATTGGTCCTTAAAAATTTTAAATTTTTATATATTTAAATATTTTTTATTGATGATATATTTTTGTTCTTAAAATTTTATAAAACATAAAATAACTCCGTAAAAGTTAAATTTCCTTTGTATAATTGAAGGCAACAAATACAAATGTGGTCTCAACTTGCACAGCTTTTTTTTTTTATATGATTTGCCCTCAAAAGTCAAGACCCATGTTGGGATTTATATTCACAAGTGTTGATTTAGTAAGCTCAGGTGTTTGCCAATTGGGTGGCCTCACTGCTGTTCATCGACACTCTCTACTTGCCCATGTCACTTTCTTTATTTCGTTTCGGCAGTTCGGATGGGTGGTGGCTGTGATCCGCAACCGCCTAGTGCGGCAGCAGCAGATTCAACATGTGTTAGAAGATATTCGTATATTTTCTTCCTCAACAGGTCAATTGTTTCGGATGAAACATGGGGTGTCATCTCTCCTCCTCCTTCGTCTTTGCTCGAACTGATTTCATCTAACCAGTAGTGACACTCTTCAGCTGTGTTAACATCCCAGCTATTTGATCATTGTCGGATAAAGTGGATGTGTCGACGTTGGTATCCAAGAATTTCTCCACAAATCCTAAGAACCAATCCATGGGATTCCATTCGCAGCATTTCAGCCAAGTCAACCGCCTCATCAACGCCATTTCCCCTTGTCCATCCCGGTGGTGGTTCGACCGGTACTTTCGGACAAAGGCCTGAAACATCCCCTGCTTTTCGAAGGATACCTTGTGCTACAAGCTTAGAACCAATTACTGGACGGGGTTTTGCTTGAGCTTTTGCAGAAGGATTCTTTGCAGAATTTTCTAGAATTAAAATGTTTTGATTGGCAGGTAGCCTTCTGGTTTGAGCAGAAGCTGTAGCATGACCTGACATTGAATTATGTTCTTTGGTAAATACGGAGAAGGTTGATAGATTGGTAGCCAGTGCAGCTTGCACCCATGAAGCTGCGTATTTCCGTCTATCCGATGTGACCTTCACTGCCTCTTCTAATGGGTTTCCTTCAGATTCCGGAGACGAACCGATTGGTATAGTTTTCGATAAAGAATCTGCAATCATCCGAGCATGATTCAAGCTTGCATGCAGGGTTAAGAACTGATCCACTGCAGGCTGAGGTTTATCTTCCTTGGCAGAAGCAGTAAGATCAGATTATAAGCTGCAAGAAAGAGATGGTATACCAAAAATGTCATAGATGAGAGCATAAAACAATTCAGTACATCAAATACGACCGAAATACCCAGAATCAGTGCACAACATGTTACGTAACCTAAATCCCTGGCGAGGTTTCTATGGGTGTCTCAACATGCACCATCCTGAATGTCTTTCACCAGGTCCAAATGTATAATTTTCCTCGAGACTGTCGGGGTAAAGCTTCATAATTTAGTTCTCAATTGTCCCGTTGAGATGCGATACGTGCCTATTATGGACTTTAACTGTGCCAATGACAGACTAAATACTTTGTTTTTCTTCACACTTATGAAAGCAAGAAATTTTGCTGCTATGACCGGAGAAGACCCTCGATTCTCAACTGGTTCCAACCCCATGAAGCCAAGATAAGAGTTGCTAATGTAAGATTGCTAAGCAATCAAACTAGAATATTAAGACTGAATGGAGAAACCAAATAATTAGATACTGAATTTATCTTATCTAGTACTTAGATCAAAGACAACCGGAAACAAAAGAGAAATAATTGTTCATGGAAAGTGTATAACGTAAAATTTTCCCGTGTATAACGTAAAATTTTCCCGTGAACTCCATAAATTTTCTCATGAAGTAATACTAACATGATGGACAGTATTGTAGTTGCGACATTCTACAGGTTAAAGTTACAAACATAAGTTAACACATACAGATTGTTCACAATTGTATAATTTATAGGTTCTAAAAGTTGTGTACAATATTCAAAAGTTTAACCAGGGAAATACGGAGAATCAAAATCCATACATTAAATGTATTTGATCTTAGTTTTGAAACTAAGAAAACTTAGCTTTCACTGCAAATTTCTATAATTTTCTTTGCTAATATTTTCTTTATCGTTAAATAGCCCTACCTTAAACATCGTAATAAGCTCTCTGAAGCAGCAGCCTCTTGCAACGCTTCTATTGCCGCTGTTTGTGCTGCATCCCTATGTGTCAAGACCTCCTGTAACAAAAAAGAAAAAAAAAGAACATAAATTTGGCATGAGAATCACAAACGAACTGTGTTGCAAAATGCTAGGAAGTGACGTATATAAGTTAGTTTTAGTTAACTTTGAACTTGGTATTTTTTCTTCACTAGGAATTTGCTAATAGGAGATACAACCTTTTTACGACAAGATGGCCCTTAAAAGAGACTTTCCTACAAAAACTATGAATGTTATCACGATGTAAAGAGTCATGGGTTCATACCCTTCCGAGCTTTGAAAGAGAATACGGGAGTGAACCCCATGAAACACATGCATCTGTCAATCTTTTACTATTTATTGGAATCTTAATCAAGTTCCACAGGCCACCATTATTAGTCAGGTCTCCGGATTTCTTCCCAATGTAAGTTCTTGTCATTCCTCGGTTTCTCCAGCTCATCCAACATTTTCTTGGTTGAAACCGGAGATTTACTCTCCTCTTTTAGTGACCTAGTAGATGTTTGGAGCTTAGTGTCACGAAATTGAGCTTTTTCCCACGCCTTGGGCTATTTTGGGCCACACTTGGTCTTGAAGACTTAATATAATAGTGTAGATTACTCTAGAACCTCCAAGGCTTGTACATATGTAGAGTATTCTAGAACATACTTGGAGCATGTAGAGACTTGTAGAGAGTATTCTAGAGATTCTCTAAAGTATTCCAATTTTGGTAGAAAATTATGGAGAATTCTAGAGAATCTCTCCCAACCGTAGGATCAAGTCAATCTCCACCGTCCATTGAGGAAGTAGGATGGTATAAATAGGTGTAGGATTCTCATTTGCAAATCATCCAAGAACTAAGTGTAGCATTCAAGCATATTAATAAACAAACTTTCCCATAAAGTGTTTTTACTTGTCTTCTTCGTTTCCTTGCCAACACTTTCACACACTAGCACGAGTTTGAGTGAGGCTGACTTAGCTATCGTGAGGGGCGGAAAGGAGCTAAGGCCGCACGAGGCTTATTGAGAGATTAAGTCCATGACAAGTGGTATCAGAGCCAGGTTAGGACATCAATATCGTGCACATGTCTTGTAGGTATGGTCGAGAACCCGAACGAGTCAACTTTTACTGAGGAACTAGGAGAGAAGTTGCACCCACCAACACGAGGAAGAAGAGGGACCAGAGTAAGGCCCGCGAGGGAGCTTCCTTAGAACCAGTGGTGGCAGAGTTCGGCGAGAGGGTCCATCACGACTCCAAGACGCTGGAGGACCATGTCTTGGAGCAGGTTGACGCGCTCAAGGGGAGTGCCGAAGAGACCAGTAACGAGGTGGAAGCTTGGTTCGTATGTCTAGAGGATATGATCCAAGCCTTATGTGAAAGCATCGAGGGGATGTGGGAGGACTTGACGCTTTGCAAGCGGGACGTTGTTAGCGGGGGTGTTAACATCACCGTCTCCACCCCGAGGGTCGAGTGCCCCAAACCGCAAGGGTTCAACGGAGCAAGTGACGCTAAGGAAGTCGAAAACTACCTATGGTAGATGGAGCAATACTTCGAGGGAATCGGCCTTAACGACGTGGCCGCCAAGGTAAAAACCGCTGCCTTATATCATTCAGATACTACTATGTTATGGTGGAGTAGGAAACATGCCGACATAGAGCGATGGGCTTATCGGTTAGATACGTGGGATGAGTTTAAGGAAGAATTCAAGAAACACTTTTATCCCGAGAATGTGGTATACGAGGCTCACAAGAAATTACGGGAGTTGAAGCAGCGGGGTACTATGTTGGACTATGTAAAAGAATTCACAACCCTTATACTTCAAATCCCCAATATGTCCGAAGACGATCTCTTGTTCTATTTCATTGACAGACTACAAGGATGAGACAAGCAGGAGATACATCATCGGGACGTTAGAATGGTTGATAAGGACATTGACATCGCCGAGTCAATCATCGACTTCCAACCCTACTCTCACACCAATGCGTCGAAGAATAAGGATAAGTACCCAGCCAAAGGTGGGGGAGAACGGCGAGAGAATAACCAAGGTAACCGAGAATGAGATCACCGAAAGCTATAGGCTAAGGAGGGAGATCGAGATCGACATCGACGTCCAGGCCGAAGGGATTACGAAGAGAAAAAAAAGGCATTCGTTCCTAAAGGAGGATGTTTCTTGTGTAAAGGGCTGCACCCGATGAGCAGTTGTCCCAAACTTGGTTCATTGTCCGCCATCGTCGATCGACAAGAGACTGAGTCTCAAGCAGAGGAGGAACAAGGCGCGATAGGGTCGCTCCAAATTCTAAACGCCTTGAAGGCCAAGCCGTTGACACCAATACCAAGAAATGGGCTCATGTATGTGGAAGCGGTAATTAACGAGAAGCTGACAATAGCTATGGTGGACACGGGGGCTACCCACAACTTCGTGTCTAAAGACGAAGCCAATCGTTTGGGCCTAAAGTACACTATGAGCACATGATGGCTCAAGACGGTAAATGCACAAGCGGTACCACTCTACGGCGTGACACGAGGGGTCGAGCTACGCTTAGGCACTTAGAAGGACCAAGTGAACTTCTCAGTCGTTCCCATGGATGACTTCAAAGTCATTTTGGGGTTGGACTTTCTACGACAAGTAATCGCTATCCTTTAGTTCAGTTTACATCATGGAGAAAGGGTCTCCCTGCATGATCCCCAAGGTCGAGGCACCGAAAGAACAAGGCCGAGACGCCAAACAACTCTCGGTCATGCAACTTGGTAGAGGCATCAAGAAAGAGGACATGACTTATTTGGCTATGCTAAAAAAAGATGACGAGATCGAGAAAACGAATGACCTACCACCGATTATCTGCGAAGTCTTAGAGGAGAACAATGACGTGATGCCGTCCGAGTTACCAAATAAACTTCCACCAAGGCGCGAGGTGGATCACAAGATCGAGCTGGAACCACGTACTAAGTCGTCTGCTCTGACACCCTACCGAATGGTTCCACCCAAACATGAGGAACTTCGAAGGCAACTCAAGGAACTAATTGACACGGGAAAGATTCAACCTTCAAAGGCACCGTATGGCGCACCAATACTCTTTCAGGAGAAGCATGATTGGTCGTTGCGCATGTGTGTCGACTACCGGGCACTTAACAAGGTAACAATTAAGAACCGCTACCCGATCCCTTTGATTGTCAATTTATTTGATAAACTTGGAGGAGCCAAGGTGTACACGAAACTGGACTTGCAAAAAGGCTACTACCAAGTTCAAATTGTCGAATGCGACAAGCCAAAGACCGCATACATCACCTGATCCAGATCGTACGAGTGATTGGTCATGCCTTTTGGTCTAACCAATGCACCGATGACGTTTTGCACGCTCATGAACAATCTCTTCCAACCGTACTTAGACCGATTCATGGTGGTGTACCTGGACGATATCGTGGTATATAGTAACTCTATTGAAGAACATGTAGACCACTTGAAGACTGTGTTCAAGATACTTCGAGAGAACGAGTTATACGTAAAGAAGGAAAAGTGCATGTTTGCCACTGAGGAAGTACACTTCCTTGGACATGTAATCGGTCACGTGAAGTTACTAATGGACGGGAGCAATATCAAGGCCATAACCGAGTGGGAGCCACCGACCAAGGTGAGTGAGCTGAGGTTCTTCCTTGGTCTAGTAAATTATTATCGTCGGTTTATACAGGGTTACTCAACGCGAGCATTACCGTTGATAGATCTACTCAAGAAGGGGAAGATGTGGGAGTGGTCCGAACAATGTCAAAAGGCCTTTGAGGACCTAAAGGCATCAGTTAGCCAAGAACATATCTTGGCCCTACCTGACTTTACCAAACCGTTCGAGGTACATACCGATGCATCCGACTTCGCTATCGGGGGAGTACTAATGCAAGAGGGACGTTCGATAGCATTTGAGAGTCACAAGCTAAATGACATCGAGAGGCGGTACACTGTACAAGAGAAGGAGATGACGAGTATTATACATTGCTTGTGGGTATGAAGACATTACTTACTTGGCACACACTTCACCATCAAGGCCGACAACGTGGCGATGAGTTACTTTCATATTCAGAAGAAGTTGTCACCGAAACAAGCCTGGTGGTAGGACTTCCTAGCCGAGTTCGACTACACGTTGGAATACAATTTGGGCAAAGCCAACGTCATAGCCAATACCTTAAGTCGAAAGACGGAGCTCGCCTCGATCTCTCTAGCCAAGGGAACCATGTTAGAGCACATCAAGGAGGGCCTTGAATAATATCCAATGGCAAGAGAATTGATAAAGATGGCTAGAGAAGGTAAAACCCAACGGTTTTGGGTAGAGGACGGTCTACTCTACACCAATGGACGGCGAATCTATGTCCCAAAGTGGGACAACTTAAGGCGATATCTTATTAAAGAGTGTCCCGACACTAAGTGGGCCGATCATCCAGGCCAAAAGCGCGCTGTGGCATTGTTAGAAACTGTATACTTTTGGCCTCAGATGAAAGATAGTGTAGAGCTTTACGTGAAGACTTGTCTTGTGTGCAAACAAGACAAAGTGAAAAACCGACAACCGGCGGGATTACTCGAACCTCTATCAGTTCCCAAAAGACCTAGGGATTCGATCATATTGGATTTCATTAGTGCATTGCCCAAGTTTGAGGGGTACAGATCTATCATGGTCGTCGTGGACCGAGTTTCTAAATATGGAACCTTTATACCATGCCCCAAGGATTGTGTCGAAACGATTTTTTTTAAAGGTGAAAATGTGAGATTTTAAAAACCACATTAATTTTTAATTTACCTCTTTCAATTGATTTTTAATTTAAAAACAAATGCGATTTAAAAACCTCTCGTTTCGAAAAATTTTGGATTTCCTTTACGATCGGAAAAAAATACAGTTCAAAGAGTCGCCACCAATCTTTGATTAGGGTGTGATTGGGCACCCAAAATTGTTTGTTATTTTAAATAAAAATTAATTTTTATTAAAATAACAAATTAAGGTCTGCGTTACCAAAATCCGAGTTCGGGAGTCGGTTACGTGCAGGGAAGGATTAGCACCCCCACAACGCCCTAAAATGGTACCTAGTCGATTAATTAATGTCTTTGCAATGAACTTTACAAATTCGAATTTATTTTGATTTTTGATCCCATAAAACAAAAATGTAAATTTAAAACATTCAAGAACACTCAAACGAATTATATTAAAATTACCAAGTCATTTTAGAAAGATAAAGAATGTTCGATTATTTACAAATATCGAGACCAGATCTTAAAGATATAACAACCTTTTCTCGATATATTTAAATAAACGAACATTTCTTTTTCTCTCGTTCCCGAATTTTAGGTGACAAATCAATTTTTTTGTTTCACTTTCGGGATACACTTTTATTTTAAAATCATTAAAAGCAGACCTCAAATCAGTTATGACTGCCCACTTCAATAATTTTAAATTAAAAATATATTACCCTTAATCCAATTATGACTACGGTCGAGTTATGCAAATGAAGCTATCATGCATATTATGCAAAATAATGTCATGCAAAAACAAAATTAATTAAAATATGCCATGCACTCAAACAAACTTCTAACTCTTATAAAAAAAATTCATATGTATTTACGACATTAACATACATTAGAATAAAACAATATATACAATAAAACATGCTATTATTAACTCGACTTCACATTCAAAATTACCATGAAGGACCATAATAAAATAAAATTAAACTAAGCATGCAAAGTAGGAATTAACCATTAAATTAAGAAAGCATGCTAAGTGACTAAATTGTCAAACAACCAAATTACAAATTACATTTCATAAATAAAACATAAAAACATTTCAGGACTAACATGAAAAGTGTTCATAAATGTGAAGACCAAATTAAGAAGGCACAAAAGATTCGTTCAAGGACCAAAATGAAAGTTCCGTAAATTACATAACCAATGTAAAACCAGTAAAAAAAAGCTCTAACATGATTCTGGGCTAAGATATAAAACGCTTAAAATTAAGAGACAATATTAAAATAACAACAAAGCTCGAAATGCCTGATTTTGGGGATCGAAATGGAATGCGCGCATAATACTGGGTCAGAAATAAAAACTAGGAAAGTATCGACTGAAACGACGGCGTTTTGACATATGATTCTAATTTACTTCTTCTCTCAACCCCTAAGCCAGACAACTCCCCCCCTCACCACTTTTCTCTGGTTTTTTCCCCAACCTCACCTTCTTCATCCTTCAAACCCTAGACGACCATGGCAACCACCACGGCTGCCACCTCCAAACTTCCCCGACAACTAGCCTCTCAACCGCTAAACCAAAGCCCCAACGCCTAGGCTCTAAACGAACCCTCGAGACCCCTCAAAACCAAACCTACGTCCACTGTAGGTTTCTTTCTCCCTAAGTTTCGACGAGAAAATGACTAGAACCCCTATATCCGAGGACAATCCCGACCGAGACCTACTTAAAACCCATCAAATAAGGTTTAAAACCAACATGCATGACAAAAAAATGAAGGATTTACCTTCTCACGGGTCGTGGGTTCCTAGAGAAGACGACCAAGGCTTCTGGATTCAAGAGGTAAGTCTTTTTTCTTGGTTTTTTATAATGGTGATTTCTATTTTTTTTGGATTGTTTTTGGTTTCGCTGTGGTTGATTGTTTTTTCTTCCTCTCCCTTGTCAATGGCTGTTAGTTTTTCCTTAACAACTGACCCCCCTTTAGTTTAACTCTTCCCAAAAACTGCTCTTCAAGTCGTGCCCCCACTTACAAACTGTTTTCTTCAGTTTTTACTCTTTTTTTCCATAACCGTTTGCCTCATTGCTTCTTACGTGGCTCCAAAAATAATCTGACTTGGTTATTCAGTGGGTATTACAAACTGTCATACTTATTTTAGTCATGCAATCCACTTTGAGTCTTGTATTGGACCTAGGACAAAAACGAGCATCTACAGCTGCCCCTCTTTGCTCATTGTCGTGTAACGAGAATAGGGCAAAGATCAAAAGATGGTCGAATTTGTCTGGTCATGAGAACTTCAAAAAAAATTAAACCACTCACTGTTACATCGGGATAAATAAGACTTGAAAAATCTTCAAATGACGAGCCTGCTCCCTATTCCTTCAGGAAGTATAAGACTCGAACAATCTTAATAAAATATGTCTGCTCTCTATTCATTCAGAGAGTATAAGACTTGAACAATCTTCAATAAAGCGGGTCCGCTCTCTATTCCTTCAGAGAGTATAGAACTCGGAAAATCTTCAATAAACAGGTCCGCTCTCTATTCTTTCAGAGAGTATAGGACTCGGAAATCTTCATAAAATGGGTCCGCTCCCTATCCGTTCAGGGAGTATAGAACTCGAACAATCTTCAACAAAACGGGTCCGCTCTCTATTCCTTCAGAGAGTATAGGACTCAATCTTCAACGAACTTGTCCGCTCCCTATTCCTTCAGAGAGTATAGGACTCAATCTTCAACGAACTTGTCCGCTCCCTATTCTTTCAGAGAGTATAGGACTCAATCTTCAACAAACGAATTTGCTTCACTACTCTTTCGTGAAGGCTTATAGATGATTTGCTTCAAAGGTCAAACCTGAAAATCAAACATTATTCATCATGAATGTATATTTGAAAAATATTATACTAAAAAATTTAGAAGTTGAGAATTTTTTTTAAAATCCATCTCCATCGTGAAAACTTGTCTGGAGCCATTGTATATTTGAATCTGCTTTGACTCAATTTTCGTATAAACATCATTCTTGTCAAAATCTCAAGACCAGCTATCTTCATCTCGATGCTTTCATATCTTCAATCTTCAACTATCCCTGGGAAACCTGTAGATATTTAAGCCATCATGCGATTATGAATGCCATGATCCTACTCATGCCTAAAATGTATGCAATTATGCAATTCAATGCGTTTTCTTCTTTGAAGGAACTCTATCTCCTTTTGATCTCGATGGAACTCGGCTTCATCTTGGGCACAGAACGTTTGACCAGTTCACCCCAATTAACAATCTCAATTCCATATCTCTCGGCTTAATAGTACCTTGACTTATTTCTTTCTTGAAACCCGTCAGTACCCATGACCAACTTCTTGATCAATGATAACCTCATTGGGTCATCTTTTAATGGCTGAGGTTTTCTTTGAATTTGAGGATTTTAGTTTCCCATGGCCACACAAGCTTACATGTTTAAACCAATGTCAACTTCAGAATACCTGCATTTTCCAAAACCTTTTGCACAATAATACAAAATGATCTCATGTACTTCAAGTTAAGCCATATGTTTTAACCTTTCAAAATAAGATGTTTGCAAAAGGGAAATTATCAAGAAAAGACATCTCTTTATTTATATAAATACAGAGAATTTTAGGCAACTAAATGGCAAAATTTTAACTGGAAACAGTAAAAGAACAAAAGAGTAGGCGTCTTCAAATATCAATAATGCAAATGCTTTTGAACTGGCACGCCGTTAGAATATCTCGAGTGTAGCTTCTGTCAAAAGGATCTCCAAAATTGTGATGCTTAAGAGTATGAAGCTACTTCTAAATTCCCAAATCTCTATCATTAGATGCCCTAAACCAGTATTGAATCTCATGTGCATTCAATTTCTCTTAGTTATTTCAATCGAGACTCATTAATCTTTAGTCTCATCCCTGATCACCAACTGTCATTTTTACTATCCATATCAGGAGCTATTTCCACTTCCAAAATTAATTCAGAACCTTCCACCATGCACGAATTCTGAATTTCAAATTCAACTCAAGTCGCCCTTTGCGGGTTTTCAACTTGAGACCTCCTTTGGTTCCAAGACGCCCTTTTCGGGTTTTCATCTTGAACCCTCCTTTTATTTCTTTTCTTTTTTTTTCTCTTTTTTCATTTTTCATTTTTTTCTTCCCTTTTCCATTTTTTCTTCTTTTTTTCCTTTTTCGTTTTTTCCATCATTTTTCTTTTTTCTCATTTTTTCTTCTTTTCTCTTTTATTTCTTCTTCAAGCAAAATATCTCTTAACAGCGTCGGAATTCACTGGATATGGTAATTATGATCCGTCCATTTCAGTTAGGACTAGAGCTCCTCCAGAAAAAACCTTCTTGACAACATAAGGTCCTTCCCAATTGGGCATCCATTTTCCTCTGAAATCCTTCTGAATAGGCAAAATCCTTTTAAGCACCAAATCTCCCTCATGGAATTCTCGAAGGCGAACTTTCTTACCATGTGCCCGTATCATACGTTTTTGGTACATCTGACCATGACAAATAGCTTTAAATCTCTTTTCTTCAATCAAATTCAACTGGTCATACCTAGCTTGGACCCATTCTGCCTCATCAAGCTTTACCTCTGACAAAATCCGAAGTGAGGGAATTTCCACCTCAATAGGTAAGACAACTTCCATCCCATAAACCAAAGAAAACGGAGTTGCCCCAGTTGAAGTCCGTACTGAATTTCGATAAGCAAACAGAGCAAAGGGCAACTTCTCATGCCAATCCTTATAGGTCTCAGTCATTTTCTCTATGAGCCTTTTGATGTTCTTATTGGCCGCCTCTACTGCCCCATTCATCTTTGGGCGATAAGTGGTGGAATTATGATGCTTTATTTTGAACTGTTTACAGACCGAGTCCATCATCTTATTATTTAAATTCAACGCATTATCGGAGATAATCCTCTCGGGCAAACCATATCTACAAATGATCTCCTTCTTTAAAAATTTGCATATTGTAGACTGGGTAACATTTGCGTAAGAAGCCGCTTCTACCCACTTGGTGAAATAATCTATGGCTACCAGAATGAAGCGATAACCATTTGAAGCTTTGGGCGAAATTTGTCCAATAACATCCATGCCCCACATTGAGAATGGCCACGGAGCTGTCATTACATGCAACGGATGAGGAGGAGTATGTATCCTATCTCCATAAATCTGACACTTGTGACATTTTCTGGCATAATTGATACAGTATGTTTCGATAGTTGACCAATAATACCCAAATATCATAATCTGCCTAGCCATAACATGCCCATTAGCATGGGTACCACATATTCCCTCATGCACTTCTTCAAGAATCAATTTGGCTTCTTTCGCGTCCACACATCTTAACAAGACCTGATCCAGACTTTTCTTGTATAGGGTCTCACCATCAAGCACATACCCTGATGCCATTCTTCTAATGGTTCTCTTATCATTCTCAGTAGCCTGTTCTGGATAACTCTGATACCTTATATATTGCAAGATATCATAATACCAGGGGTTTCCATCTTCTTCCTCTTCGATATTAAAACAATGTGCTGGATACTCATAAGCCTTCATTTCAATGGGCATCATATTTGAATGCTCGTTCATCTTAAACGCTGCTGCCAGTGTGGCTAAGGCATCTGCCATTTGATTCTCTTCTCTGGGGAGGTAATTGAAAGTTACTTCATCAAATTCTTCAACAAGTTCCATAACTAACTTACGGTATTCTACAAGCTTGGGATTTTTTGTCTCCCATTCTCCTCTGAGCTGGTATATTACCAAAGCTAAATCCCCATACACTTTAAGCATTTTTACTTTGCGTTCAACAGCAGCTCTAAGACCCAGAACACAAGCTTCATACTCGGCCATATTGTTTGTACAATCAAAATTAAGCCGACTGGTGAAAGGATAATGCTCTCCCTCTGGTGAGACCAAAATTGCCCCGATTCCATATCCCAAGGCATTTGAAGCACCATCAAAGTTCAACTTCCAATATTTGCTAGTGGATGCCACTGCTTCTTCTACCGAAATAGCCATTAAATCTTCATCTGGGAAATCAAAGCTCAACGACTCATATTCTTCCGAAGCCCTGCTTGCAATGAATTCCGCTATAGCACTTCCTTTAATTGCCGTCTGGTTTACATACTGGATGTCAAATTCGGACAATAAGATCTGCCAACGAGCTAATCTTCCAGATAATGCAGGCACACCCATTAGATATTTCAAGGGATCAAGCTTGGATATAAGCCAAGTAGTATGATAAAACATATATTGCCTAAGCCTTCGGGTAGCCCATACTAAAGCGCAACACAACTTTTCAACGGGTGAATATCTTGTCTCACATTCAGTGAACTTCTTGCTGAGATAATAGATAGCCCTTTCTTTCTTCTCAGTTTGGTCACGTTGCCCCAGCACACACCCCATTGAATTTTCATAAACCGACAAATACAGAATCAAGGGTTTGCCTGAGATGGGTGGTGCTAAAATCGGAGTGCTCGACAAATATCTTTTCACTGCTTCAAAAGCTCTTTGACAATCCTCACTCCATTCCCCTGAGTTATTCTTGCGAAGAAGGCGGAATATGGGATCACACTTTTCCGTCAGCTGTGAAATAAACCGAGCTATATAATTCAATCTCCCCAAAAATCCTCTGACTTCTTTTTGTGTTCGTGGGGCTGGCAAGTCTTGAATAGCCTTTACTTTATCTGGGTCTATTTCAATTCCTTTTTGGCTTACTACGAATCCCAATAACTTCCCAGATGTCACCCCAAAAGTACATTTATTTGGATTGAGTTTTAACTGGCATCTTCTTAGTCTTTTAAAAAGCTTTCTCAAATTCCCAATATGTTCTTCCTCTGTCTTAGCTTTGACAATCATATCATCGACATAAACTTCTATCTCTTTATGCATCATGTCGTGAAATAACGTCACCATGGCCCTTTGATATGTTGCCCCGGCGTTCTTCAGTCCAAACGGCATTACTTTATAACAAAACGTTCCCCACATGGTAACGAATGTTGTTTTTTCCATATCTTCAGGGTTCATCTTAATTTGATTGTAGCCAGAGAAACCATCCATAAAAGAGAACAAAGAATTTCCAGCAGTATTATCCACTAGCGTATCTATATGTGGCAAGGGGAAAATTATCCTTTGGACTAGCTCGGTTGAGATCCCTGTAGTCAACACACATTCGAACTTTCCCATCCTTCTTCGGTACTGGGACAATATTAGCCACCCACTCAGGATATTTGGCCACTTTAAGAAACCCGACATCAAATTGTTTTTTCACTTCCTCTTTAATCTTGAGCAACATCTCAGGTCTCATTCTTCTCAGTTTTTGTTGTACCGGTTTATATTCAAACTTTATTGGCAATTTGTGAACAACCAACTCTGTATCTAAACCCGGCATATCTTCGTATGACCAAGCAAACACATTCTTGTATTCTTGAAGCAATTCTATTAAATCATATCGACCTCCAACTGACAGAGTGGTACCAATCTTTATTTCTCTATTATCCTCATTTGTCCCCAAATTCAAAATCTCAGTAGACTCTTTATGAGGTAGAATCTGCTTATCTTCATTCTCCACCATTTTCAGCAATTCAGAAGGTAGTTCACATCCTTCATCATCATCACAATCCTCGATCTCCCCTTGACATATAGGCTTCTCGAAATCAATCTCCGGGTCAGAGTCATTAGTATTCATATTATTGATATCTGAGCTCCTGAAAAAATAATGAAAGAGAAGATATATATACATATATACATATGGGAGGATCTTTTCCCATATAAATAAATAGAAATAAGTAAAATATATACATATATACAATAATGAATGAATGAATGAAATGCATGGGAAAATGTTTGCCATTTGGAACTAACAGAATGCATCTTTTATTGAAAGCAAGAAAACAAACAGCTTAACCCTTTACATAAAATCACCTATTGTCCCAGGGTATGAACAACATGGAGAAAGTTCCAGTGCATTACTCTGTAAAAGATTTGTAAACTACAGGCAGTTCTTCCGCGGTCCAATTGTTCAACACAAAGCCCGGTGGTGCAGGATAAATGCCCATAGCTCTCATTTCCTCGGATTCATCATCAGTTATACCATTAATGCCTAAATCTCCCAAGTCATTCTCAACTATCACCTCGGTGTTCCTTGAATCCCCTTGAAATATATGTCCCCCAGACATGAAAATACTACTCAACGGCGGGAAGGTCATGGGTTCCCAGCTAAGGTCTTCACCAGCCAATCTGGCTTTTCTGATCTCTTGGCCCTTCTTAATTCCCCTCAACTTATCCCTCGAAGTTGGCTGATACCCTAAACCAAATCGATCTCTTTTAGTAACAGGGCATATTGGATTCACTGGTCCTTGCAACTGTCGACCTAACCCCTTTCCAACTTTCGCTCCTCTTCCAAGAGTCAATTTGAGCCCCATCTTGGTACAATTTGACAATCGAGGCTTTGGTATCTTCTTGCCTTCGGCCACAAACGTAGCATTGACAAACTCCAACGATCTGAAAGAACACTCGACGGCTTGCTCATCAACTTCAATATACGGAGCAGTAGTAGAAACAGAAGCAATAATGTCCTCTTCAGCATGAATACATACCAACCTTCCATCAATCACAAATTTCAGCCTCTGGTGTAATGTGGACGGAACTGCACCGACCTGATGAATCCAAGGCCTTCCCAACAAACAATTGTACGTAGGCATAATGTCCATTACGAGAAATTCTACTTCATAAGTTGATGGACCAATATTCAGAGGAACATCAATCTTGCCCAACACTTCTCTTTTAGTCCCATCGAAAGCTCGAACCACACTTTGACAGGTTCTCATAAGTGTACTATCTAATGGAAGCTTCTTTAGAGTCACTAAAGGCATCACATTCAAAGCTGAACCATTATCAACTAAGACCCGGGACAACACATGCCCTTTACATTTAACTGTAATGTGCAAAGCCTTCTGACTACCCATCATCCCAGAAGGGATTTCATCTTCAGAAAAAGATAAAAAATTATCAGCTTGTACATTGGAAACTAAACGATCCAACTTTTCAATGGGCAACTCTTTCGGAACAAATGTCTGGTTCAAAACCTTTAACAGAGCATTCCTATGGGCCTCTGAACTCAAAAGTAATGATAAAACAGAAATACGGGCAGGCAACTTGTGTAACTGTTCCACAACACTGTATTCACTGTGTTTTAGAAACTTCAAAAAATTTTACCGCTTCACTCTCGGTTACTGGTTCATTAATAACATGCTTATCCTCTTCTATCTGCACATCCACTTTTTTCCCTTTATCAACTGCAACCTTCTTTTCAGACTCTTTAGGTGGATTAAGAGAATAACACCTACCGCTTCTAGTAAAGCGTCCCACCTCATCTACTTCCTCATTCTCTTTTGTTACATCTCCCATCTGGCAATCATATCTCCAAGGCACTTGTTTATTATCCCGATATGGGAATGGAGATGGAGGTGTAATAACCACTTTCGGGGCTACCTTCTCAGCAACTCGATTTTTGGGAGTAATAATTAGAGGATAACTGGCATTGTATACCCCTTTAGACGATCATTCTGAAGCGAAAACTTCCGCTTCCTCTTCTTCAGCAATCTCTCTAAAGAACTCAATTTCTTTACTGTCCATCATGTCTTGTACCAAAGATAGGAAGTCAGGACATTGCTGAATATTGTGTCCTTCACTGTTATGATACAGACATACCTCTCCACTGTTAAACTGTTCACCCATCAAACTGGGCTTCAACAATCCTACCTTGACCATCTGGCACCACACCCAAATCATGGGTAATACTACATCACTAACCTTCCTTACAATTCTCTTTCTTTTTTTCTTCAGTAATCGCATTAACTCCTGCCCCTGCATGGCTTGGCAACGGCTTCTGAGCTATATTTGGCTGCTCACTGTCACCAAAGTTGATGACATTCCTCGTTCTCAAAGCTTGGACAACCTTCTTAAAAGCAGTACAATTCTCAATGGAATGCCCAGGGTTCCCTGCATGGTACTCACACTGAGCACTAGCATCATACCATTTGGGAAAAGGAGGTTGCATTGGTGTCACGTGATATGGTGAAACCACATGTCGATCATACAAAATCTGAAACAATTCCTTATAAGTCATCGGGATGGGGTCAAATTGAGGCCTCTCTCTCCTCTGGTCCCTTGCCCCTTGTCTATTATCATTTTGTGTTGACGACCCTGCTCCTTGAGGACGGGAAACAGTGATGTTATTAGAATCATACTGCCTCACATTACTGACTTCGCTTTCCTTTTTCCTCGTTGGTGGCCTCTTACTAGACTCTCCTCCCTCGAGCTTCCCACTCTTAACAGCCATTTCAATCATTTCTCCCGCCGTAACTATATCAGCAAAACTTCGATAAGGATTACCGATAAGATGCGAGAAAAAAGGAGCCTTTAAGGTGTTGACAAAAAGCATATTTGTTTCCTCCTCTTCCAATGGCGGGTGGACTTGCACTGCTACATCTCTCCATCTTTGAGCATATTGTCTAAAACTCTCGTTAAACTTCTTTTCCATTCCTTGCAACATCATTCTGTTGGGTCTAACATCCTTCACATGTTTGTATTGCTCAAGAAAGGACTTAGCCAAGTCTTTCCACGATTTAATATTAGCTTTACTCAGCTGGTTATACCACCGGATTGCCGAGCCTGTTAAGCTTTCCTGAAAGCAGTGTATCAATAATTGATCGTCCCCTATGTATCCGGTCATCTTCCTACAAAACATTGTGATATGTGCAGAGGGACACCTAGTACCATCAAACTTCTCAAAGTCAGGAACTTTAAACTTTGGAGGCAAGACCAGATCGGGAACTAGACTTAACTCCTTTGCGTCAAATCCATAGACACTGGTATCTTCCTTCATGGCTCTGACCTCTCTTTCTAACTGCTTCCATTTCTCTTCCAACAGATTGTTTTGATCCTTCTTGGCTTCTTCATCAAGGTCCGGAACTTGATGATATTGATGTTATTCCTGATATGAACTTGATCCAGGCTGTACGTTAACAGAAGCACCGACTGGATTAATGTGCACCTTCCCGACATGAACAGGGGTCACTTGAACATTCTGAGATTGTTCTGGGGTTAACCCTGGATGATGAAGTGGGTCTTCAGTTACACCTTCTGGCATAGGGTTTTTCCCATGTTCTGGATTTCTTCCTTCCAACATACCCGCAAACTTAGCAAACATCTCCTTTTGGGCATTCATTATATCTTCTTGCATTTTCTTGATATTATCTTGTAACTCCGACTGAGCCTTCTCAATTTGGGCAAGTTTGTCTTCCATAACTTTCTTCCTTGTTCTGTAGATATGCTTGGGATTTTCCAGTATTACTCTGTCACAGAGTCATTTTGTTATCGCTGATATTTATTAATGAATATGAAACATATGATTATGAATGAATAAAATGCGATGCAAAAATTAAATGCATTAAAAATGCATATGCAAAATGCAGGGTGTTGATCCTGGAACGACTCCTTAGAACAACTCTTTATATTAGAACGACGTTCAAGTACAAAGTTGAAACACATCACAAATAAATCTGCACCATCTCTCCTATTTGTTGTACATGTGCTAGCAACTCCATGATCTTCTGGTTTTCTTCAACCTCAAGATCCAGTTCTTCAGTCACATCAGCAGCTTCCTCAGATAGAATGACCAAATATTGAGCTATCCCCCACGCGTGGTCTAGGTAACAAGCAATAAAGTCCTCTATTTGCTTAACTCTCGCCTGAGCTCGCTCCCACCGAAAACGCCACTGTATATCCCCCTCATAAGGAACTATCGATAGCTCACTTGCTTGCCTCTGAAAATCTTGAACCATGGCTTCAAGCTCGCTCACTTGTCTTTTCAGACTTTCAACCTCTCCCTGGCTCGAGCTACCTTCCTTGTTTTGGTATCGTCGTAATACAGTCTCTAAACTTGAAATTTTTTCCTTCAACTTCTCATTCTGGGCTTGACTCTTTTGTAACCGCTGCTCTAAAGAATCCTTTTCTTTCGATAAAATTTTCACTTGGTGCCTGCTTTGCTTGAGCTCTTCTTGACTCTCTCCGGCTACCCTTTTGAGGCTCGCCACCTCTTGCCTCAATTCAACAGACTTACTCGAGCTAGAACCTGTCTGAGCTTTTACCATTCGCTGATAAGTTGACCGAAGATCGTCAAAATCTAGCCGAAGTTGCTTCTCCATTTTTTCAATTCGATCTGCTCTACTCTTCTTAATATCAATCTCCAATCCCTTTTGATACACTTCATCTTCCAGTTTCTGTAGAGTCATTCTCTATTGTCTCCGTTCTGCTTCGAAATCGCGCTTGGCTAACTCTAATGGAGATGGCACCACTCTCAACTGTTCTTCCACCGGCTGAATATTTTCAGGATTCACTATCGGGATGTTATCGTTTACTCGACCGCTTCTCCACTGCTCGTACTCTTGAGATAACTCGAGATCATAGGTGAACAAATTCACGCGACGAGTTTGCTTCCAGGCCTCAGCAACCCCTTTAACTTTACCCTTATATTGATCTCCTTTGAATGCAAAATCCGACCCTACCAAGTCCCACGTGGCTGGAATGAACTGTCTCGATCCATACTGTCTGGAAGCTAGTAGCGGAGCATACCCAACAGAACCCCATATACCTGGCAAAGGAACCTAATCTCGCCCTCCACATCGGTAAAGTATATCAGAAGAGGTATTCCACGAAGCTCGCCACAAAATATCTCCATCCCTGATATCCTTAAAGATGACCATCCATTTTTCTTCGGTAAAACCCCCAGGCCACTCTTTAGAAAGAAAATCCTTCAAAGGTGAGAAACCGTCTAGAAATACTCGTCCTGGTGCTCTTTCAACATGTTTGAAATGACTCAGAATCCACACTAGTAGCAAAGGCGCACATCCTATAAAGCGTCCTTCTCCCTCGCGCCTACAAGAACTCAAAGACCAGAACGTCTCAGCTAGAATAGCTGGAACAGGATCCACGCGCTTGTCTAATCTTTCAAACAGGTCAACAACTGATACGTCTACATATCCTAACACTTTTGGAAAAATAACAAGCCCATAAATCCCTAAAGCAAACAAGTCAAGCTTCTTTCTCTTATCAGGATGATGAGCAATTACTTCTTTCAGAGCAGCCCAAGAGATGCACTCACTGTCTCCCTTCTTCTTAATGTTTCTGATTACCCAATCTTCACTCATTCCGGTCATCAATAGTAATTTCTTCTTAAATGAAGGAGTGACTGGCAGCTTGGTATATATTCTATCTATCTGGGACCTCGGACAACGGACCAATGCTTGATACTCCTCTATTGTTGGTGTTAGATCCACTCTACCAAATGTGAAACAGCTATAAGCCGGGGTTCCAGAACTGTGCCAATGCTCTAAACAGATTTCAGTCAATAGAAACATCCAGAAGATAAGGAATATCGCCGTACAACTGATAAAACATCTCCTTATCGGCTACTGTCCATCTTCCCCATATCTCCTTTAGCTCACTTAGATCATTCTGACGCACGTTGATGTGAGTGTAACCAAATAACTCTGACACATATCCAGGCATCACGCTGTCTCCATTGGTCAATTGGGACTGTTCCGACCACCTCAGAACATCTGCATTATCCTCAACCTCTTTCTAAAATGTTCGTTCCATATTACTGGCCTTCTATATGGACATCGACCCCAAATCAACACCATGTAATGGACAATGCAATGCAAAACAGAAAAAAAAAACAAGGCAAAAACAACAAAAGATCGGTTAGTAAACATGAAGCAATTAATTCAAGATAAAAAATCCTACCCACATATGCTGACTACCCTATCATGCTTTATCAGATCCTACCCAACATGATATCTACCCCCATGCTTTGTTATCCACAAAAAGAAATCCTAACCGCATGATATCTAATTCGCATGCTTTTATTCGAAAAAATGAAAATAAATGACTCAACAAAGCTTTTCCTTGTGTACCCTCCTCACGGGATTCTTAAGGTTCGGGTTTGTTTCAACCTAAGTTTAGGCTCTACGTTCACTATATGCTGGGTTAGGTTCTAAAGTAATAGGTTCTCGAATTGTCCTTGCCGGTGCCCCATTGGGCTGCCGAACCCTCAATCCTGGCCCATCACAGGCTTTAGGGGATCGAGTTCAATTTCGAGGGAACACACCTCCTTATGTCCATGCGGAGGTGATTACCATCACGAGGACCATAAGGTGTGAGCTCCAGGAGCGATCCACTATCCCATGCGGAGGTGAAAACCACACGAGGGCATAGTCTCTCACTCCTACTTAAATAGGACGGAGCGGGGTTTTAGCTCATGTTATGATAATGCAGCTGTGCAGTGTGTGAGGAAAAGCGAAAAAACAATCAATAAAAACACTCAAAATCAATTCCTAAAACAAAAAATTATTCTGAAACCATTAGCAACCAGATTAGTACAACTATTTAATTGTTAATCGAATTAAATTAAAGAAATCAACATACAAACAAACAAAAAATTATTAAAAACCAAACAATGGATCAAAAATCAAATTAAAACGAATTTGTAATTTTCAATTGCAAAGACAATTAATTAATCGACTATCGGCTTGACTCTCTAAAAAAAAAGTCCCCAGCGGAGTCACCAAGCTGTCGAAACGATTTTTTTTAAAGGTGAAAATGTGAGATTTTAAAAACCACATTAATTTTTAATTTACCTCTTTCAATTGATTTTTAATTTAAAAACAAATGCGATTTAAAAACCTCTCGTTTCGAAAAATTTTGGATTTCCTTTACGATCGGAAAAAAATACAGTTCAAAGAGTCGCCACCAATCTTTGATTAGGGTGTGATTGGGCACCCAAAATTGTTTGTTATTTTAAATAAAAATTAATTTTTATTAAAATAACAAATTAAGGTCTGCGTTACCAAAATCCGAGTTCGGGAGTCGGTTACGTGCAGGGAAGGATTAGCACCCCCACAACGCCCTAAAATGGTACCTAGTCGATTAATTAACGTCTTTGCAATGAACTTTACAAATTCGAATTTATTTTGATTTTTGATCCCATAAAACAAAAATGTAAATTTAAAACATTCAAGAACACTCAAACGAATTAAATTAAAATTACCAAGTCATTTTAGAAAGATAAAGAATGTTCGATTATTTACAAATATCGAGACCAGATCTTAAAGATATAACAACCTTTTCTCGATATATTTAAATAAACGAACATTTCTTTTTCTCTCGTTCCCGAATTTTAGGTGACAAATCAATTTTTTTGTTTCACTTTCGGGATACACTTTTATTTTAAAATCATTAAAAGCAGACCTCAAATCAGTTATGACTGCCCACTTCAATAATTTTAAATTAAAAATATATTACCCTTAATCCAATTATGACTACGGTCGAGTTATGCAAATGAAGCTATCATGCATATTATGCAAAATAATGTCATGCAAAAACAAAATTAATTAAAATATGCCATGCACTCAAACAAACTTCTAACTCTTATAAAAAAATTCATATGTATTTACGACATTAACATACATTAGAATAAAACAATATATACAATAAAACATGCTATTATTAACTCGACTTCACATTCAAAATTACCATGAAGGACCATAATAAAATAAAATTAAACTAAGCATGCAAAGTAGGAATTAACCATTAAATTAAGAAAGCATGCTAAGTGACTAAATTGTCAAACAACCAAATTACAAATAACATTTCATAAATAAAACATAAAAACATTTCAGGACTAACATGAAAAGTGTTCATAAATGTGAAGACCAAATTAAGAAGGCACAAAAGATTCGTTCAAGGACCAAAATGAAAGTTCCGTAAATTACATAACCAATGTAAAACCAGTAAAAAAAAAGCTCTAACATGATTCTGGGCTAAGATATAAAACGCTTAAAATTAAGAGACAATATTAAAATAACAACAAAGCTTGAAATGCCTGATTTTGGGGACCAAAATGGAATGCGCGCATAATACTGGGTCAGAAATAAAAACTAGGAAAGTATCGACTGAAACGACAGCGTTTTGACATATGATTCTAATTTACTTCTTCTCTCAACCCCTAAGCCATACAACTCCCCCCCTCACCGCTTTTCTCTGGTTTTTTCCCCAACCTCACCTTCTTCATCCTTCAAACCCTAGACGACCATGGCAACCACCACGGCTGCCACCTCCAAACTTCCCCGACAACTAGCCTCTCAACCGCTAAACCAAAGCCCCAACGCCTAGGCTCTAAACGAACCCTCGAGACCCCTCAAAACCAAACCTACGTCCACTGTAGGTTTCTTTCTCCCTAAGTTTCAACGAGAAAATGACTAGAACCCCTATATCCGAGGACAATCCCGACCGAGACCTACTTAAAACCCATCAAATAAGGTTTAAAACCAACATGCATGACTGGAAAATGACAAAAAAAATGAAGGATTTACCTTCTCACGGGTCGTGGGTTCCTAGAGAAGACGACCAAGGCTTCTGGATTCAAGAGGTAAGTCTTTTTTCTTGGTTTTTTAGAATGGTGATTTCTATTTTTTTTGGATTGTTTTTGGTTTCGCTGTGGTTGATTGTTTTTTCTTCCTCTCCCTTGTCAATGGCTGTTAGTTTTTCCTTAACAACTGACCCCCCCTTTAGTTTAACTCTTCCCAAAAACTGCTCTTCAAGTCGTGCCCCCACTTACAAATTGTTTTCTTCAGTTTTTACTCTCTTTTTCCATAACCGTTTGCCTCATTGCTTCTTACGTGGCTCCAAAAAATAATCTGACTTGGTTATTCACTGGGTATTACAAATTGTCATACTTATTTTAGTCATGCAATCCACTTTGACTCTTGTATTGGACCTAGGACAAAAAATGAGCATCTACAGATTGCACTGTTGAGGAGGACGCGCGAGCGTTCTTCATGAACGTCGTGAAGCATTGGGGCTTACCAAGGAGCATCATAAGTGATCGAGACCCTCGATTCACCGGACGCCTATGGACAGAACTGTTCAAGCTCCTTGGCACCGAGTTAAATTTCTCCACAAGCTTTCACCCTCAAACTGATGGGCAGACCGAACGGGCGAACGCCTTGTTGGAGTGTTATTTGCGGCACTTCGTGAGTGCCAACTAGCGAGATTGGGAAAAGTTGCTAAACGTCACCCAATTCTCTAATAACCTGCAGCGGAGTGAAGCCACAGGCCGGAGTCCATTTGAGCTTGCGACCGGACAACAACCGTTCACGCCGCACACATTGACAACGTCACTTGACGGGGGCAAAAGTCCCGGAGCCACCAAGATGGCTAAGTCATGGGAAGAGAATGCCAACATCGCCCGCGCATGTTTGGAGAAAACTAAAAAGATGAAGAAGTGGGCGGACGAAAAGAGGCAACATCGAGAGTTCACCGTTGGAGACTTAGTCCTTGTGAAGCTTTTGCCACAACAGTTCAAAGCTCTCCGCAGCGTTCACAAAGGACTAATACGAAGATACGAGGGACCGTTCGAGGTACTTGCCAAGGTAGGTAAAGTGTCTTATCGTTTGGACTTGCCAAGTACACTTAAGATTCATCCGGTCTTCCAAGTAAGTATGCTCAAGCCATATCACACCGACAAGGAAGACCCAAGCCGATGGTATTCACATCAAGCACCTCCCGTAATAGCTAAGTCATACGATAAAGAGGTTGAAATGATGCTCACAAGCAGGATGATTCGCAAGAGAGGAGTCTCGCCGCGTACAAGTATTTAATCAAGTGGAAATGACGGAGTCTGAGGTAATATAGGAACCAGTCGAAGACTTGTGGTAATTCGAAGAACATCTTAGAGAGTATGAGGCGACGAGGACGACGCCGAAATAGGTGGGGGATGTTGTCACGAAATTAAGCTTTTTTCCCACATCTTGGGCTATTTTGGGCCACACTTGGTCTTGGAGGCTTAATATAATAGTGTAGATTACTCTAGAACCTCCAAGGCTTGTACATATGTAGAGTATTCTAGAACATACTTGGAGCATGTAGGAACTTGTAGAGAGTATTCTAGAGATTATCCAGAGTATTCCATTTTAGGTAGAAAATTATGAAGAATTCTAGAGAATCTCTCCCAACCGTAGGATCAAGTCAATCTCCACCGTCCATTGAGGAAGTGGGATGGTATAAATAGGTGCAGGATTCTTATTTGCAAATCATCCAAGAACTAAGTGTAGTATTCAAGCATATTAATAAACAAGCTTTCCCACAAAGTGTCTTTACTTGTCTTCTTCATTTCCTTGCCAACAGTTTTACACACTAGCACGAGTTTGAGTGAGGCTGACTTAGCTATCGCGGGGAATGGAAAGAAGCTAAGGCCGCACGAGGCCTATTGAGAGATTAAGTTCGTGACATTAGTCTCCTCTTTGGATAGCAACTTTTCGCTTGATGTGCCCTTTCTAGGAACCTGGCATCCGGGTTTTAATCATTACATAAGAGTAAAATAGCTTGAAATTATATGTATTATTAAATACCATCAACTCAAACAGAATCATGTAATACATGTAATGTATGTCATATTCTAAACCTAAACTGGATTTTAAACATCTTCATAGGTTATGGCCTTGAGGAAATATTGGTACAAAATTTGAACAACTTGTATGAAACAGTAGAAATCGATGTAAGAGAAAAAAACCAATCACATTCTATAATCTTATATTTTAAGCTTACTAATGCTTTACTCAGTTAAAAGTAATAGATCGGCCAAATTAAAAGTCAAGAACAAGAAAAACTTATCGAAATGCTCCAAAATTCTTGCTTGATGTCATGCTTGCTAGACCTCGGTTTAGAATGGTCCCTACCCTTCACTTCCCTATTCCATTCCCAGCTCTTTCTCAAAGCCTTGGCCTCTAATTCAATCCCTTAAACCAAAGATTTGATCACCGATACCTTTTTTCTGGTCAGACTTGTCCCATGGAAAGAACTCGGCTTCTCCACAGATTCCACCTTGGGACTTCCTTTTCTCTGCCCTTTTATTTATGTCTGTTGCTTAATGCCAGTGGTAAACTTCTCAAACGAAGTTGGCAATGAGTAGCAACTTGTGGGGGAAGATGGAATTGACCTCGAACTATGAACCTTCGATTTCCTCAAAGGTTCCTTCTTAATATCCGAACACAACGTCGGTTTAATCGATTGAGATTTCAATCTACTCAAATAAGCCATTTTCTTATCCAATTGATCTTCCTTTGTACCTCTATTTGATCTACTCCCAACAAACTCATCTTTCTCTCCATTGTGACCACTACCTAAGACTTGTTTCGATGGTGACTTAACTCTCTCCAGGTTACATACCCGAGGCACTTTTACTACCATCATTAAGGAACCCAAGAGAATGAGTTGCAACAATGTCCTCAGGGCTCCTTACGTAGGCTTTTTTACCTAAAAACATCATATTTTTCTAATATTCTCGATGTAACACTTTTTTTCCAATATTTCCTAAACTAACACCCATTTGGCTAATGTAGAGTGAAGGCGAGTTTCCGAGGGCGCCTTCACGGGATTTGCTGATGCGGAGGGAAGGCGCGTTTCAAAGGGGAAAGCCTTCCGGCTGATGTGGTGTCACGATGGAAATAGCGTTTCAAGGGATGCACCTTCTTAAAGCTCTTTTGGGGAACACATTTTTCACCTGGTTTTAAATTAGGTTTCTGGTTTAGGGTTTAAGATTAAATGTGATAATAGTTTAGGGTTATTAAAATTTGATAATTTATTAGGTAAAAGGTTTCGGTTATGAAATAAGAATGACCGAAGGTATTTTTTAATTTTTTATTTAGGTTTGAGTGATTTTAGATTAAAATGGTATAGGATTTGTTAAGGTGAAAGTGGTGAAGAATTTTGTAGGTTAAAGTGGTTTAGGGATTTTTAAGGTGAGAGTGGTGTGTAAGTTAATGTGGTTTAGGATAAGGTTTGATTAAAATGAAAATGTTAATCACATGAAGTAAGAGGTAAGTGGAAAATTTATATAGAAAATATGCATACATTGAGAAATTGTAGAAAATGCAATTATATTGAAATATTAAAAACAAAGACATACATTAAAATAGAAAATGCAATTGCATAAGTAAGAGTTAATGGGTGGGACTTAATTGTCCTATTAATGGAAGGTGCACCCCCTACAAAGCGCTTCTCCCACGTGATAATCCAGTCAGTAGAAACCCATGAAAGATGCATCCCGGTAACACGCCTTCCGCCTTGTCAGCAAAAATCTCGTTAAAGTGCGCTCCCAAAAATGTTCCTTCCTTCCACATCAATCGAATAAGTGTTAGTTTGGAAAATATTGAAAAAATGGTGTTACTTCGGGAATATTAGAAAAATAGAATGATTTTTAGGTAGAAAAGCACCCTACACAAGGGTGCCGCCCCGGAACAGGCCTAACCCCAAGAAGAATGGGAACCGGGGAGGCGGATTCTAACCGATCAACATGAATAAACTGGCCTAATTGGATCTTATCACTAAGAATCAAATCATCACGTTCATCAGGCAAACATACATATGTAGCATGTGATGAATCAGAAACCTTAAGGTAAAAGCCTTGGTTAGGGAATAGCACACCTCCTGCTAGAGCAGGAACTACACTCACTACTTGCAATAAAGATGACCTTTGCTCACCACCAACCTTCACATCCGTGTTCATATGCTGTAAGAGCTTCAAAAGAACCCCTGGAACAAGATTTTCCATTTTGGGTGCCTCCAATTTGCATTTACTCTTTAGGACAAAAACCACAGACGAATAAACTCAAACATGTATACTAAAATACCTGGGGACCTTGAATCAGAAGAACTGAGAATAAAAGGACTGATAAAAACACAGATTAAGAAAATCAGTGTCTTTTACCAAAAGAAAGAAACCCAAATTGAAACAGGGAGAAACAAATTGTACTAAGATTCAGACTAATGGGGTTGCTTTAGTTTAACAAATAAAGAGAAGAAAAACACACATTAATCATAGACCCCTTTTATCAAATGGAGATGTATTCAATTATTAGAAGTAACAAACAACAATAATGGTGGTACAACTCGTGAAAAAACCACCAAACCCAGATAAGAGAATAGATAAATTAATAAATGTTTATATAGAAAGAAACCCAGAATGGAAAACGTAAAAAGAAGAGCAAAAAAACTGGGGAAAAAAACTTTGGGTTGGTTTAACCTTTAGAGAAAAAAAAGGCAACTTTTAAAAGAAGATCAGAGATTAAACAAAACAAAAACAAAAAATGTGTCAGAATCTGACACATTTTGCATAGATATATATATATATATATAAACACATGCACAAACATATGATGAATACAGAACTTGGAAACTGACCTACTTTAGCTTCTGATTTTAGTTGTAAACAAAGGAACTGCTAAATGCTGGAAAATAGAAATGGTTCTCAAGAATTCTTACAAGAACCGAGTGTGTGAATCTTGGCACACAGTAACTTATATTCTAAATCCATTTAATTCTCTGTTTTGAAAATCGGTCCGGATCGATCGGTTCAATCGGAAATCGTTACTTAGTCCGGTTCAATCTAAACCGGTTAAACTGTTATTAGTGAACCGGCCAGAATCGTTGAACCGGACCGGCTGAAAACCGAAAAAAATCGGAAAAAACCGGAAAAAAACCGAGATTTTTGTTTTTTTTTAAAAAAAAAATTAAACCAAACAACGTCGTTTGTTAAACGAGCTAAGTCGAACTCTAGTATTGCTGAGCTCGACTCGAACTTGAAAACTTTAAAAGTAAGCTCAACTCAACTCAAACTCACAAGCTAAAAATTATCAAGTTCAACTTAAACTCGAAATATAATATTGAAACTTGAACTCAAAAAAAGCTTGAACTCAAAAAAAAAATTAAAAGCTCGATTGAAGCCTAAAATTCGAGTTTGATTGAAGTGAAAGAATAGTTCACTTAATGCTCACCAAAAGGCTCCATGATTTTGAATGTCAAATTACCTCTATTATTTATAGAAGTTAGTTGTGATGCGCTTCTATGTTTCTTAGTAATGTGAGATTGTTTTGTTCTTATATTTTTACTCTTTAGACTTTTGGGATGCTCTTCTATGTTTCTTAGCCATGTGGGATTGTTTTTTAAAAAAAATTAAACCAAACAATATCATTTTGTTATGATTTGTTTAACCCCAAATTTTTTTTTTAATTATAGTTATATAATTATATTTATTATTTACTATGTTTTACCTTAAATATTATGTTGTAGTTAATTTGAATCATTTTGTTTCACTTGATTTTATAGTTTTTAATTTATATATGTTATGACTTGCTTTGAATATGACTTGTGATATAAAAAATTATTTTTTATTAAATATTTTTTGTATTTTTATTTAATTTTTTAAATAATTATGACGTCGCCGGTTCTTTCGACCAGTCGGACATGTTCGACCGGTTAAATCAGTGAACCGATAGCATGACCGGTTCGTTAACCGGTCCGGTTCTAAAAACCTGATTTAATTTTTTTCAATATGGTCAACTTTTTTAAATTGCTAAAAACCAGTCTGGATTTTTTTTTGTTGAGAAAAAGGCATGTTCACGATGGTTTTTTGTTTTTGTTTTTATAAGTACGAGGTGATAGATATTACTATTCCAATTTAAATTTTCTTGGAGACAATAATATTGTACTTTATTAATAATATAGTTTCATGAATATGTAAAAATTGTTTGTTTAATAATGAGAAAATGGGAAAATATATTATATTGTGTATGCAAATGGGTGCATATGCATTAGTAATTGGGATGGTGTTAGAAACAAGGTAAGAGCTTGTCGGTTACCTGATTACAAGTTGTCACATCATCAAGATTATTGTTTTTTATCTTATTTTTATTTTAGGGTAAATTTTGTGAATAGTCCCTTCTATTTAGGGTCTTACGACTTTGATCACTAATTTAAAAATTAAGAGTAAATGTTCTCTTACATTATCGGTTCGTCTGGTTTAAGTCACTCTGCTATTAATTTTCGTTAACCTCCTTTTGTTTGAGTTCCTAACATGGTTGAGGGACTAAAATTGAATGAGAGTTAACGGTTGAGAGATTAAAATCTAACGGATCAGTAACATTAGAGAATAAAATCGAACAGACCGATAACGTTAAGGATTATTTTTCTTTAATTTTTAAATTAGTGATCAAAATTGATTAAATCAAAAACATATGAGACTATTCGCATAATTTACCAATAAGTGAATAAATAAATAACACTCCTATTATTTTTATATATGAAATACTTCTGTGTTTTTTTATATATAGGGTAATTATGTCATTATATTTTTTTTACTACAATGACATAATTATAACATTTCTACAAATAATCATTTTGTTTTCTTTTTAGCATTTTTATATCTAACATTTTAATTTTTGATTAAAATATCGTAAGATGAAATTTGTTAATTAATTAATACAAGTTATTGACGTGATATTTTTTGTACGTGACAATTATTAACATAATATGTATCATTTCATTAAAATGATAACGTGATATATATCACATCATTTAAAATAATGATATGACACATATCACATCATTCAAAAAATAATGACATGAACTGTGTCATATCATTCAAATGATGATATGATAGTTTCACATCAGTAATTAAATAAATTTAAAAATATAATGTTAATAATATATGTTAATCGCTAGTTAACTAACGATTTTCATCCAAGCATAATTATTTTAACAAAAAAGTCAAAACGAGTAAAGTTTTTTTTTAACAATTTATACATTGGAAGAGAGGAACGAGAATTAGATTCCTAAGTATTGAATCTACAATCTAAAGAAAAGAGATGTGTTAACTGAAAACTTTTAATCGCTTATTCTATAGATTGTTAACATAATAGTTAAAATACTCCAAAAAGATAAAATAAAAAATAAAATGATTAATTATATAAATATAGGGGGGTAATTGTGTTATTATGCTTTTCTTAATGGGAAAATCTCTATCACATATTTTAAGATTTTAATTATCATACGAATATTACTTATTATAAAATTATAATATTCTATGCAACTCAACATATATAATTTGATTTTTATAAATAATATAATATATAAAAATTACAAATAAAATAAATCGGGACACCCATTATATTTCGTAAGAGTGTGAAACTGACCCATTTGGGGAACTTCCTTAAATTCCCTTGAATTGTTAATCCAACTGATAAGTATTACTATGATTAAATTGTTAGGTATGATTTTACAAATGGGGTTATCATCTATAAAACATTTATCTTAACTTTAGCATATTATGTATGAATCAACATACCTTCGAAGTAATGAGTTCCAACACCAACTATTATAGAGATAATTGGACATTCATTTTGATCTATCTTAATTTTGATTTCGATTGGACAGTCGTCTTCATAAGTTGTTCATTAATATTAAATTTGAAAAATTAAATTTTAGACCTTTAAATTCTTTTAAGTATTTAATTTGTCCCCCACAATTTTAAAAAAAAATCATATGAAGCTTTAAATTTTTTTAATGTTCTTCATTAAACCCCTCCCATAATTTCTAAAAATTCTCATTAAGCCTCTCAAATTTTCAAAAATTTTAGTTAGATCCCAATTTTTTTGTAAAAAAAATGTAAATTGAACTCTTCAAATTTTTTGAAAATTTTAATTTAAACTTTTAAATTTTTTAAATTTTAAGTTGGTCCCCCAAACTCTATATCCAAATTATGTCACTAAATATTCAACCTAGACCTACCCAGCTAGTAAACCCATCTTAATCTTCCAATAACTTCTTGTTTGCATCCAAAATACCTTTTAAAGTGATGGTCTTTGTAATAGTCTAGTGTGACTATAAGATAATATATGTTTAAAATTTTCTTAAGCTATTGGCAATACATATACACCCTACAAACGCAACTGCTCGAACTTAGGACATCTAGAGATAATAACTTTTCCTTTTAGTCCCCTTGATGATTATACTAAAGTAGTGTTTAAAAACAAGTCAAATAGATTGGATTAATGAGATTAAGAATGATAAAACTAATTATTTTATATTTGAAAATTATTAACTTTACACCGATCAAAATGTATAAAGCCAAAGTTGAGAAGCTGAAATATCAATTTTCAATGGTAATGGGTCATAATAGAAGTTATGAACTTTAGCTCATGTTTTTCTTTCAAATTTCAATATACAACTAAAATGTCAAATCCAAGCTGCTTCAAAATAAAATTTAATTTTTATATGATTCTTACCACGTTTATTTTAGAAATGGAAAAAAAATGCATGTTATAGTTTATTGGGCCTCGTTTTTTTTCTTTTTTATGTTTTGATTAAAAGTTACGTTAATCGGTTTAATATAAAAAATGTTTAAATTATACAATTTTTTTATTGAAGTGTTTTTTTTAATTTAAGTGTCTAACGTTTTCAATATTATCATTTAGATGTATGAACTGTGATAGATGTTAAAAAAATTTAGTCAATTACTCATATGTGACGTGATGTCTTTATAAAATTTTAAAAATTTTATTTTTACAAAAATTAAAATTATTATTTTTATTTAAAAAATCTTAAAATATTTCTAAAATCTAAAAAAACTCAGAATCATTAATCTCAAAGCATCTACCCCACCCACCCACCGCCACTACCGCCCCCACTTATCTTCTACCCTTCCCATTGTTGCCTACCCACCCATTGTCAATCATCAATCGTGGCTTCAAACTCCCAAAATCCCTAAACTCAAATACCTAAATCCAAACTCTAAATTCTTAAATTCTAACACCCATCTATTTCAATCAATGGGTGAGTGATTGACGGGCTAATTGCCAACAAATGAGTATGTAGTGGCTGGCGACAATGGTGGGTCTTGAGGTATTTTATGAAAAATAGGAAAATTTTGATTTTTTTTTTAAAAAAAGTAAATTTTTTTTTAAAAAAAGTAAAAATTAAATAAAAAAAATCAAATTACGTGTCTAATATTGATTGATTGACTTATTTTTAACGACTTTTTTAACGGTCATTTCGACGAAAGAACTGGAAATGTTAGACACCTAAATTGACTAAAAAAAGTTTAAACACCTAAATAAAAAAAAAATATAATTTAGACACTTATTTTTATATTAACCCTCATCATAATAAAAGTAATTTATGAAAAGTTTGATCCATCATTCTAATTAATTTTAAAGAAAAAGGTTGAGAAGACTATGAGAGGGTAAATTGGATTTTGGATCCAAAAGAACAATATTGGGTAAGTCGTTCGTCCAACTAGTTTATATGGAATGAAAGAAGAAAAAATGGGAAACAAAATAAGTGCACAAAAGAGATGCAAGACATTCGTCCAACAAGATTATATGCAAAACCATAGGGAAACGAACACGGTTTAACCCGAATACGAGGGTTGGATACAAATTTTACCTGCAAATCCTCTCGAAAAACCAGCAAAACCATGGCGAAACTATGATGAAATGCACCCTGCAATCAGTTGCCTCCAGAATGTTTTCTACTTTTGTTCCATTACAGCAACAGTTTGCAACGACAAATCTAAAAAATCTAATTTGCATTTATACTAGTAATCTGTGTGCAAAAAATGCCTCAAGCATCGAGATTTTCCAAGCAATTGCAATGGAACAAAGAGTACAAACTAGAAGCTTCACTTCAATATCTTCCCCTTTATAACAATGGAAAAGACAAACCAGTTTTGAGTTTGGACTCCGTAATCAATTATTATGTATTCTTTTCACTCGTCTTCACGATCACAACATCCTGCTAAGCGACTTGATAAGTGATTTTAGATTCTTTCTTGTAGACTCGTCACCGGTGAATCCTAGTATATCAGAACTTATATTCTGCAACAGTAAATGAAGAGAGACATGAACCGATGAGCAATACTCCTAGCTGGTAGCCTGGTAAATAAATTTTTACCTCGATATTCTTCAAAGTGAAAATCAGAGTATAAATTGATTTTTGAATCAATTCGGTGTTCTCAGGGGTCATAATGGATGAATGCACCCTTCTGCGCAGAAAGGAACTTTAGTTGTAAGGCCATACATTAAAGCTGAAGAAGTGGGCAGCCAAGGCACAAAATGAAGGGGTCAAATTTTCTTTACACAGCTTCTGTCTTCCCCTCACATAATTAGAAAATTACATCTTAGTAGATCAAATTCAAAGTGTCCATACTGATGCTTCCACATTACTAAAAATTTATTGAGCCACAGCATTTTTAAAGTTGATACTTCAAATTCAAGGATCTAGAATGAGTCCATGAAGCAACATCTACAACTGAGTTTTAACTGTAGGTGCAAGGATATATACCTCGGTAGCTAGAGTTCAGATCATATAGTCCTTTGGTTTTAAACAGAAGGTAAGATAAAGTGGTGGCTTGAAATTATTAAGTGTAAGGGTTGATTGTAGCAATAATGTAATGCTAACTGCAGAAAACAAAAGGACCCTATAACACGCCATGGAGGTGGAAGATGACAATGTAATATGTATGAATTAACATCAATGTTTGATGCATTTCCAGGCATTACCTAGAAAATAAAAAATATGTGCTAGACCTTAAAAACAATATATTCATAAGTCATAACCTAATTACTTTGAAGTTTAACAATAATTTGTTCAACTATGATTCTCAGTTATAAGGATGTTGGCATAATGCTTTGCCAGAAAGCAATTCTTGGTTATAGCATGTAGGAGCAACTCCTTGTGACAAACACATCTCAATAAAATTGCACTCAAGAAAGAATAGATAATTCACCTCAAATCCTCAGAGGCTTGCGTTAGGCTTCTGGTCAAATTCTCAACCTCCTTAAGCAGACCACTATCATGAAGCTCAGCCAACAAAGGTTGCACATCTTCAGCCATGGCTTCAATCTGAAAAGTCACTACATCAAATTCAAAATTTTGAACATGAGAATCCATCAAATTTTCAGTTTATAATGTTTATCCAGTCAGTTAGAGATCAGAGAAACACGTACAGACATAAACTTCTAGATTTATGCACATCAGGCAATAATGTGTAATAATAAACCATTCAAACATAACTCACAGACGGAAAAAAAGAAAAGGAAAAGATAATGTAGCACACCCATTCACTTCTTTTGTGCTTAATAGAGCTATCAGCAATATAGCTTAGAAAGAGAAACTTCATCACTAAGACATTAAATGTAACAAAACATTGCACACCTTTGTGAGCAGGGGCTTTGCATCCTGAATAACATCCGCAACTCGCTCAGCAAGTGCATAGGTGTTGGCAATACCAATTTCCTCCATTTGACGAGCAAGACGGGTGACAATCCCTACCAACTCATCCAGGCTTACCCCTTGTTCCCCCTTTATCTTTTGCCTATTACATACAATTAAACCTTCCTTAACGCAGTCAGCATTGAGAGGTCCCACTGAGGGTGACGGAATTGGATCCCTTGGTGTGATGTCAATCAAAGTTTCCATCAAAAGACCAGATTGGTTGACCTCAATCAGTGAATTTCGAGGTATAATAATCTTATCATCTTCAACCTAAGAATGATGGCAGCAATGTTGGAGCATACACAAACCAAACCAGAAGAAAATATTACAGAAAAAATATTATCCTGAACGTACCTCAACAACTGCTTCTATACTTTTCAGGGAGGGATTAACACGTACAACATTGCCTACAGTCACCCCTCTTATTCTAACAGGTGTTCCAGTGCAAATACCCGATGCCTGAGCAAATTCAAGCACTGCTAGGTACTTTCGGAATTTAGAACGAATCTGAAACCCCCTCAACCAAGCCAGGCTAAGCGCAAGAAGCACAGTACCTGACACAAGAAACAACCCAACCCCACCTTCCCAAAAGCTTCTACGACCAAACCCAAATCACTCAGTGGGCGTAAAGTTTGTCTCCAAATATTCCGAGGAATTCTAAAACAGCAGCAAGTGGATTCTTTGCCTCTGAAGAAACCGGCGGTGGGTTATGCTCAGTACTGGCAGACGTAACAACTTTTGCCGGCCTCATTCTTCGTTTAGGTGAAAGAAACGGCAAAACTCTCCGAGAAGAATGTGGGATGGTGGTCAAAGTTGAAGATGACAAAGACGGGCACGTTGAAATCTTGAATAATGTATTTCCATCCATTTTTGGAATCCGAAAGCCAAAAGCTATGAATACTACGCAATCTAAACTTGCTAACAATACTATCCCTTTTAGCTAAACACAGAACAAAACAATACAGGTTCTCTCTAAATGTTCAGCGGCTAGGGCTTCCATTTAACTGAAAGGCAACACAATTGAGATTCCATCAGTTCAAGGAAGAATACAATTCCACGAAAAAATAAAAATTGAAGCTAAATTGAATACTTAAAATACCATCAATCACGCTTGAAAAAACAACCAGGTCAGTCACTCTTCGATGTAACATTAATCACCACCACTTAAAATAGAATGAAATTAAAATGCAAAAACCTAGATTGAAGTTGAAAGAACAACTCCAATATCCATTAAATTCAATTCACAGCGGTTTTAAGGGAAAGTGAAAAGAAAGAAATCCTAAGGAAGGGGGGAATCAATTCCTTAATACTAAAAATGAAATTCATCACATTTTTTCAACAATACCTGAAGTTCATATCAAATTACTAGTTCGGTAATAGGAAGTTAGGAACATAAGATTTCACAGAGAGAAGCAGAAAAAATATAATAAATAAAATTAATTAAAAATTAACAGTTGAGAGATATCTTACAGAGATTCTTGAAGTTTTCTCGTTAACCAAACAGTTTAAAAAGAAGATGAAAGGTTTCGTGAGTGATGAGGACCAAGTACCTTCAGAGCTGGCTAGGGCTTTTCATTTCACGAATCAAAGGCCGTAGTTCAGTTATTTTGTTGGAAACAATAAATTAAAAAATGGTTAATAACAATAATAAAGGTAAATTCTACATATGGTCACTCAACTAGAAGTAAGTTTACAATTGGATACCATACTTTGTAAAATGTGTGATGGACAGTAACTGTAAAAGGGGTAAATGTGTAATGATTGTAAATGTATCAATAGTCTACTTTTGAAAAGTCATTGTTGTAAAAATGAAATCGTAAATCATTATAAGAATAAAAGTTTGTAATTAAAATCATAAATACACATGATTTTTCGCCAAAATTAAAAAGGACAAATTACTTAGCGTTAAGATAAGTTTATAGAAACAACATAGTAAATTTCTCTTAAGATAACTTAAAATTAAAACATTGAAAGTCGTAACTTTAAAATTGAGATATCTCCTTCGAAATAAAAATATATATATTATATAATCCTTTCGAGAAAAAAATCACGGATCTTACTATGGTAGATCCCTCTCCTCGAAGGTCTCTTTTCGATCCACAAAGATGCTCATGGATCCCTTACTGCTATATCAAGGGCTAAAAACACGTGTGGGTGATCGAATTGAGATGTCTTCACATGTACAACGAAATAAACTTCTTGATTAGAACTCTTTAATGAAAGGATAAAAGGAATTGTATTGTTTTTGTGGCCCCACTCCTGAACTATAACAGGTGAATCACTATAATTGTAACATCCCACGCCTGACCCAATATTGGTGGGCTTAAGATGAAACATTGGATCATCGAATTGACCGTCTAATTTAAAACTTTTCTCATTTCCATAATTAAACATATGAATACGATAATCGATACTAAAATATTAATATTCATAATGATTGTAAAATGTTTATGCAAAAACTGGAGCTCCGTAGTATATAATGTAAATCAAAATAATATTAAAGTTAGATATCAAAAATAAATAAAGATCATGTGTATACACATGTCCTCTAAAGTAATCAAGTATTGTACTCTAATGATGATACCGGAAGTCATGCAACGATAGTGTTTCACGAAATAACTTTGATATACTAACTTGCGAATGAAAACATCCGAACATTGAACTTTATAAATTTATTTGTACACTTCTAATCTACTATACTTCGTGAAATTCATAAAAATACGTGTATCGGCAATACAAGCAAAGATCAATGAATCTAGACATGTTTTATTAGCCATAAACATAACCAATAACTAATAATCAGTCATAATCATAAGGATATACATCAATAGCAACATATGATGCACCTAAAAGTCAAGTAAGCTATGATTATAATATCAAACGATATGAACACCTGATCTCATTAAGCAGTCATGTAATTAATAATAACGATATCTAATGACACATAACCAATCAAGTACTGACGATAAAGATGATACTTGATCTCATTAATAATACAAAATTGTTCCACCAAATATAGATATAAGTAATGGGTGTATGATATATTTAAATATATTTTAATTATTGGATATTTATTTGAGTATTTGAATTTAAAGAATTTATTTTTTAAAAAATAAGGTCCAAAAAATAATGAACCCAAAATTAAAATCCAATGTTGATTTGTGTAGCCCAAACATGAAGCTGAGTTTGCAGAAAATGGAAATTGAAAACCATTTCAACTTAAATGGCGTATGGCCCATGAAGCAATTAAATAAGTTTGGACACTTGTCCAGCAAATCAAATTGCAATGAAATGAGGTAATATTTATTATTAATTTTTTTAATTATTGACAATACACACTTATTATGTTGACGTAACGGTTCGAACTCAAAATCTCTTAGTAGAATGATACTTCCTTTAATCATAAGGTCATTCAATGGGTTCAACAAGTTCGATGTTGTACAAATCGTTTAATATTTACTTATATTTATTTGTTAAATGATTTTTAAAAATATATTTTTCTATATAAAATAATTTTATTCATCCACATCATAGATATACTAAAGTATAATATAAATAATATACATGTTGAGTATAGAAGATACATTGCTATTAATTTTATTATATTTTGGAATTATTTCGCCTAGGATTGAACTTTTATTGTTTTTAAAAAATAAAAAAAAACTAATTATAAGTAAAATGCATGTTGATTATATAAAAATGTTACTTTTTATTTTCTAATAAATAATAGAGTAAAGTACATAAATAATCTTTGACTATAGAGCGTTGCTTTGTTGAGTCACCGACTATTAAAAGTTATAAAATGATCAATCAACTATTCATATGTTCCAAACTTGTTATTTTTTGTTAAAAAATGGCTATCGTCTGAGCTGGACGTTAACCTATATACTGGGATATGATAATATTTGATCACAGAATCGTTTAAGCTGTATTTTGTGGATCGACTCTTCATTTAGATTAAGTCGTTGAGCTAGTGCTTGAAACATTATGTCATCGGGCCAGTGCTTGAAAGTAATGATGATGCTAGTAGACCTCATTAAAATACGATTTTATCATATTTCAGTCATAAGGTTAACGTCAAGCTCATACAACTATTAAAACTTCAAAATAAAATGACAAATTTAGAACATATGAATAGTTAGATGGCCATTTTGTAACTTTTAATAGTCACTGAACTCAACAAACAATGATATATAGTCAGACGTCCATCTTAAAACATATAAATAGTCAGATGACCATTTGTATACTTTACCTTTAATAATAACAACTAGTTTTATTTAATAAAGAGAAAGTACAATGAAATCATATAAGAAGAGTTTACACAACTAGAGTAAATTAAATCACATCAACCAATTATTTTTCTTAAAATCACCGAAGTGCACTAACTAAATATTAAAGAGTAAAATAGGACCATACAAACAAAATGTTAAAAAAATTAATTAAGCAACTCAGGAAAAAATAATACATACTAACAAAAATCACTATCGTTGATAGAAGATAAACACTATTAACACTAACATAAAAATACATAGAACAATGATGATACGTTAACAAACTGACTTTATAACAATTCGATTGTGACTTATTTTTGGTTTTTCAAGCGCTTATCAATGAAAGAGAACCAACCCGAGAGTCAAAAAGACGAATAGATAGACAAAATAATCAAATAAATATCAAACAGAGACGATGTCAAATATAACTTTGAGAAAAGAGAATATTCACTACAAGAACAAAAAAACATACCATAAAAGTAAACAAAATCATCTATCATTTTTATATACTAAAAAATTTGTCTAAGTTTGACAACGCACGTAATCTACAGATACAACTACTTGAACGTATGACTCTTAAAGAGAACAACATTTCTTTTTATCACTAGAATTGAAATTTTATATTTGATAACTAAATATAATAAAGTATTTGACTATTTAAAAGTTATACTCCCTAGAATTATCTTTTGATAGTTTTATATTTGAAAATTATACTCCCTAAAATTGAAATTTTACCATTTAAAAATATATTTTTTGATAACTAAATATAATAAAGTATTTGACCAAATATGTATAAAGTACATGCCGATTATATAAAATATATTTTCTCCAATGACAAAATAATGATTCAAGCTGGGCCAAGCTTTGGTGGATGTTGTTGGCTTATGGATAGTAGATCCAGATTATTATATTCGACATTACAAGTAAATCGATTTGATTAATTAATAATTGATATAATATATTTTAATATTTATGTCTAACCAACCATTATTATATTTTAATAAAGTAATCGATGTTCGGTATGTCGGTGGTCTTTCAATAATTTTATTCCCTTTTATGGTTTATTTTACAGTTAGATCGATTCGTATTTATCTCTTGTTCGATTTATTTTAAGTTTTTTAACTTTTTCTTTGTATGGTCTTTGTGTAATTAAATGACTAGTTTTCTTGTGTTTAGAAAATATTCTTGTTATATGTTTAGTTTACAGTTATGGTTGTAAACCTTCATTGTAATTTAGATTTTTTTTTATTTTTAATAAAATTAGCGACTTTTATAAAAAAATGATTACAAAAATTAGAGTATGCTAATAACGTTAACTGATCATTTTCCCGAAAACCATTAAAGAGGACAAACTAGTCACTAAATAATGAAAATTAAATAATACATAAAAATAGTTAACAAAATCAATAAAATAATTTAGAGAAATAAAATATACAAATAAACATCATTATTGATGGTGAACGATAAACACAATCAAGAGTGACATAAAAAATAAATTTAACAATGATGGTCCGTTGATAATTTAGTTCGTCATAACTCAAGTGCAGTCTATCTAGTATAATTATTAGGACCTATCAATATGAGAGAACTAGTTCGAGGATACAAATCAATGATAGATCAACAATATGAACGAATAAACATTAACTAGTGAGGCGACATCAAATCCAACTATAAAAAAATGTACTACAATAACAACTAATATATATATATATATATATATATATATATATAATACTAATTAAACAAATACAAAAATTTAAATATGTAAAATTAAAGAACAAAAGAGATAGAAAAGATAGAAGAGAGCATTACAAGATTTATGGCAAAACATAGATGATAATAAGTTTTTTTTATATATAAATCTACAATAAATATAATGTAATATCTATTTAAAGATTCTCAATAATTTGACAATAAACGCTTATATTGCTATGTACGTGATGCTTGGGCCCTAGAACTTAATGGATAACAAAAAATCTCTTAATAATCAAGGTAACTTAATTCCTGCTAGATGATAATAAGTTGATCAAAGAATGACTATAATATCTTCCTTAACAATCAAAAAGAGAAACTTAAAAAGAAGAAAAAACATAAAAAGACTAATTGTATTATTTTTATAGATAAGTAAAGAGAAAAACCCTAAAAAAAACTTCTAGACATCTCAACTAACCATTAATATATTTAGGGAATGACGTAAAATTTTATGTTAGAGGGTAAACTTATAAAATTTTAAAATGAGTGAACTTATAAAAAATTTAGGGAAGAAAACATATCATCAATAGAAAATATAAAAAAATATCTAAAATATATGATAATTTGAAAATTTTAGGAAGACGACTGCCCCTACCCTCCCACTTGAGTCCATCGTTGAGTATATGAAATACACATATGAATACATTGCATAATAACAATTTTTTGGATATAATATGAATTAAAACTTTATAATTATAATTTTGGCTTTGATATAATATGTCGGGTACCTCTTAGGCATACATGAAATAGAATTATCTCCTTGGCATGGACTTATTATCCCACACAAAAGTGCACAATAATTTGCAGAAGATAAATGAAAGTAAATAATGAAGAGGAAATGGGGTCTAATCTAAATATAGAAAAGTTGTATTCCACTACATAATGTTGGAGTAAAGTAAGAATAAGTAAAGGCCAAAAATATGCTATTCAGGTCAGTGCATGGTAGCCGAACATGGGATTTGCTTGCTATTCTTATGTTCGCCACCAATGTCTCTTCTTTGGTCCCCTCCCTTTGCAATTAATTTCCAATATATACAGTGGTGAAACTTCGTGATAAAATTTGGGGATGCCAACTTAAAATTTTTAAAAAAATTAGAGGTTTAAATTGAGATTTTTTAAAATTTTTTGAAGGGTTTAGTTTGTATTTTCCCCAAAAAAATTAGGGTCTAGCTACAATTTTTAAAATTTTGAGAGGATTAATTAGAATTTTAAAAAATTATGGGAGTGAGTTTAATTAAGAACATTAAAAAAATTAAAATTAAAATTTAATTTGAATTTCTAAAACTAAAGAGTTTTACATTGTATAAGTAGATTTTAACTCATATATATGATTAAAATCCACTAACACTATAAAAACTTTTGATTTTATATTAATTTAATATCATTGAATGAGTATAAATAGATTACTGATATTATCTTTTTATTTTTCTTAATTAATAAATTCTCATTTTTTATTGTTAATCTCAGTCATCTATTTTCACTCATCTAACTGTCATAAATTAATATAATTTTTTTAATTTTATATTATGTAGTTGGATACTACTTTATATATAACTATGATTGTGTGTTTGGTATACACCGAATGAAAAATATGTATATCCGGATTTAAAACATTTAAATTTAAGGGTTTAAATTATATAAAATATGAATTATTATTTTATATATTACTAATAATAAATATTTTATAAGTGAGATAATAAGATTATTAATTTTTTTAATAGTCTAGGGTGATTATAAAATAGTATTTGTTTAGAATTTTTTTAAGTATTGACAACACATACTCGCAAATACAGCTGCTTGGACCCAGAATCTTTAAATAAAATAACATTTCCTTTAATCATTAAGGTCACTTGATGAGTTCATTAACGCTCATTCTTTAATTATATTAAAAAATTAAAATTAAAATTATAAATTAACCACTCGCAAATACAAACGCAATATAGTTTGATGTGTACTTAATCAGTGTTAATGTTGATTATTTTTATATCTTAATTATTAAATATAGGAGTGGATAATAATTTTTAATTAATGGAATAAAGAAGGATTGATGTAAGGCAAAACATTTAACAGATATATCTGTATGCTACCAATTAAGAGATGAGATAGGTGGGATTTGTTCATGAATAGGGTTATTGTGCAGGCTTAACCAACGGGGTTTAATAGCTAACAAGCTTAGAATTAAGTCTATTTTCGTAGGACAAATGTTTTTCCCCCCTTTTTTTTTAGTTTAATAGCTAATATTTATACAATATGTGATGGATGCATGTATTCTCTAGAGCGAACACGTGTCCCTTATGAAATTTCAAATTTCTTTATGTTATTATCTATTTTATTGAAGGTGTGTATTCCAAAATTTTATCTGTACTCATCACATACGAAAAATTTATGTTTTTAATACATACATGTCATGTTAGTAATGCTTTAAGTATTTAAGGCGTGTAGCTCACGTTAGGAAAGAAAATAACTTTGGAAAGGTTTATGTATGGAAATTACTTCCCTTGTTTGTTAAATGTAGTATGACAAGTTTTGCACTTGAGTGCTGTCGTTAGCTAACTTGTGTTTGTGCTCATAAAATTATGTATTTTTGACACATACTATACGTGTAATATCTTTTTGGAGAAAATCTTTAAAAATTCAGGAGCGGAAGTAAAAATATATTGCTGCTAAAATTCAGCCAAAATTATAGCTCTCTTACTCGTTTTATACTTTAAGACCAACCTATAAATATAAACCATTTTCAGCATTTCAAAGCATCCGAAAATATATCTCTAAAGTTTTTTTTTATTCTAAAATACCTGTTCAAAGTTCGTCCTTGAGAAGAGCAGTATCACCTTATTCATTTCGAAGCTTTTAGTGTACGAGTTTTGGAAACATTGTGTTAACTTCAGGGGAGGCGTCCATTGTAGCGATCACCTTATTCATTTCTAATCAGTGTTAACGTCTCAAATTTACAGTATTATTATTCTAACATGTTCACCCTGAAAAATATTTCTGAATCCAGTATTATATACATGCTATTTTTTTTGCCTCTTCTGATAAAATTTGTTCATTCCATTTTTTCACCGAATATAATGTAAAACTGGCATGATTTTGAGAAAAAAATCGATCAAAGCCCATAAATTTTCTTGCTTTTCCATTTTTCTCATCAAAATTTAAACAAGATCGACATAAATTTGAAGAAAATGATTAAAGAAATTTAATACTAACAAAACCTTATAAATATATAAAAAAAATGGATCTAATGAGAGATATTGTGCATATTACTACATTTTTATTGCAAACTTAATATACATAATATATAATTTTTTTACAAAATTATGAGAAATTAATTAACAAAATGAAGCAATGGGATATTGTCATGGAGACGACAGAGGAACAAATTCAAACACCTTCAAACAAGAATAATGATCTAAATCAGATAAAAAAAAGGAACATTACAAACTCCAAAGCATAAAGCTGGAAAAAAAAAAGTAGACATGCATTAAATAAAATACAAGCATATATGTAATTATATCTATGATTCATATATATCAAAAGGAAGATAATTGCAGAAGCAATGAACTCCATTCTGCATGTTTTGATTTGCTTCCAAATTCTTGCATAAATGATTCAGTTTCTGTAGTTTTGGCCATGTTTTTAGGGTTTCCATGCCGATACCCATACTACTGGTTCTTCCTTCCATGTTAAGTGAAGTTCTGTTTCGTTTTGATGTGGTTGTGCGAGTGCCCATCCGGGTTTGTACCTTTTTAGCAATGCTTTGATGTCGTCGACGATGTCGTCGCTAAACCCGACCGGCGAGAAAGCTTCTTTGAGTCTTTCGGACCATTGGCTCCCTCTTTCCCTTCTCTCACACTCGCCTTCGCTGTCTTGGTCATCGTCACATGCTAAAACCCTAACTATGCTCCTTGAGCACTCCCTCTCGAGCATGAGCTTCTCGTTGCTGGTTGCGGTGAAGCATTCTTCGAGCATTTCGAAGTAGGAAGTGTGGAACTTCAGGCATTCTTCGAAGCATTTGACGAAGTCGTGTCGAGTGGTTGAAAAATCGGCTTCTTCCTCGACAACCGTCACGATTTTAGGCCCTAGTGACCGGAACTTCTGGATCACGGAGGCTCTTTCCTCGACGGATACTCTACTCAAGGCTCCGATACAATTCACCGCGACGGCTTCGTCTTCGAGAACGCCGAGTGCCTCTTTGGTGAGTTCACCTAAGTGATTTGGTCCACTTATCACATTAAACTCGAAGGGTACACCCATTAACCTAGCAAACTTCTCCATCCGCTGGCTTATTTCCTTCATAACCGATCTTACGATATTCGCGGTGACGACGACGGTGAGCTTCAGGTGCGGGGTGTCGTCGTTTCGAGTGGCCAACGCTTCGAGCAAAGTCGGCCATTGAGTGCAAAGGGTATTGCTTATATCGATGATGTGAAGCTTAGGCTCACCATCTAAGGCTTCCAAAATTGCACCATTGGCGGCTACGTGACCAAAAGTTGTCCATGGACTCACCTCTTGGAACTTGAGGATTAGCTTCCGAGCAGAATCGAAGGAGTGGCTCTTTTCGGCGACCGAAATTAGGGTTTTAAAGCATCGTCGTCCTGATTCGGTAGCCTTACAAAACAGTGCTTGCAGGAAATACGAAGCTAGTTTCTGATCACAATCTCCATAAGGGGAAGCCAACTCGTTTAACATCCAAAGAAGGTGATGGATTTTGCTAGAATCCTTGTCGGAGATGGCTCTAGCACATTCCCTTAAAAGCCTCGACGCCCATTTGACACCCGCGCCGCTAGCCTCCCTGTTGTCACCGCCAACGCTGGCCGAGTAATCCGATGAACGGCTGGTTGATGTGTGGCTAGTTTGAGGCTGTTGCTGCTGCTGATGATGATTGTTGCTGTTGTTGTACATGTCTACCGTCACCGACGACCATTGCTCGAGCTGATCGACTGGTCGAAGCGGAAGAACCGAGTGGTGGCTCCACTGTTTCAAGTGAAGATAGTTCCTATGATGTCCTCCATGGCTTGGGGAGGCTCCCTTTGACTCTTTACACACCTTTGCAGAACTCAATTTCATTTGAGTTCAGAAATGGCCAAGTACAAAGCTTTGAATTCTAAAATATTGCCCATACTATTATATTTAGGTCTTTTTCCTACTATATATATATAATTATAAAAAATATATTTTGAGATATATATGTAAATAAATAAACATTTTGGAGTTAAGCTATAGTGTAAAGCAAATGTATGTCTTTTTTATGCAAATTTTAAATATAAATTATGATATATAATTAACATTTAGTGATGCAATTATGATGCAAAATATTCTCGTATGGATTTTAGTGTTTGTTTCTTTTTGTTTGAAAAAAACTATGCATTGTCATGATTTGGAGAATTGCAAAGAATTAATGTCTTCGCACTGTTTTAAAAGAAATAAGACTTACAAAACAATGTTCCAACATCATTACACAAGAAAACTCCTTTTTTTATTCGAATTTTGTTCTTATTTTTAACAATATTTTTATGAGAAAATTCGTCGAATGATTTAGAGTCTGATGGGATAAAATAAATTCCGTCAAAGGGTATGAAGAAAAATAAAAGCAAAACCTTCCATTCAGTGACAAGTGATAGAGTTTGGGGGGTCAACTTAAAATTTTATAAAATTTAGTGGTTTAATTTAAGATTTTAAATTTTTTGAAGGGTTTAGTTTATATTTTTTTTTTCTCAAAAACTTAGGGTTTAACTATAATTTTTTAAAATTTTCAGATGCTTAATGAGACTTCTTAAAAAATTATGGGAGGGTGTTTAATTAAGAACAATAATAAAATTTAAAATTTAATTTGAATTTCAAAAAAATTTGAGTGGTCAAATTGAATATATTTTTTTTCAAATTTTAAGGGTAAAAATTAGATTTTTGTAAAATTTGGGGGGCGATGGCCCCCTCTAGTCTTGCTTGTGTTCCGCCCCTGCTTCCATTGAATACATGCGTCTTCTTTCAAAAAAAAATATGGCAACTATCAATAATTTCTCGGTCTTTAGTCAAAACTAGACACAATATTAATGTATGCATGTAGATTGAGAGAACCAATATGACAGATTACTTCGCGAATGATTCTGAATGCATCGACAAAATATTATAAAATGGGATATAACAATATGAGACCATCGTTCTTTTGCGATCAGTTGGTGCATCGTGATGAATACAACACGAAACGTTAAACTATCATAACAATAAATAAAATTGTATTATGCATAGGAATAAAACAATTATTCCCATTGAAAATTAAAGAATGGAATCCCCTATTCCTCAATAGGAACTACATAATTCTAAAAGAAACCTAACAACAAACATATTTTCTTTTGCTAATACCAACAAAGAGATTACGATAAATTTTATCCTACTTGATGTAGACTGTGATTATTGTCCCTATAAAAACTCTGATTTTAATTTCACCAAAATTATTATTATTTACATGAAATATTTTCATTAATTTTTTATGATGTGTAACTATTATTTACATGAAATATTTACATTGATTTTTTTATATTCCATGCTGGAAATATTATTTAGATGTTTTAATGGACATTATTTATTTACATGGAACTATTAATGTGATTGAAATATAATGGAATTTTGTGAATATTTAATTACTAATTATTGCAGAAATCATGATAATTATTAATATTTGAGAGAAAAAGTTATTTAATTTTTTATTTATCAATTGTCTAATATTCTATTTCACTTATAAAAGGGAAATCTTTGCAATTCTCAATCAAGCAACACTATAGTTCAATTATTAATATATTATATTTCATGAAATAATAAAATATTGATTAATTTATGAACATATTTTGGGTTACAAAAATTATGTCAATTTATAAGCCTAACAAGTAGGGATGGACCAATGGGGGAGCGGGTGGGGTAATCATTCTCCTAAAAATTTCAAATTTTATATATTTTCTTTTGATAATTAGTTTTCGTACCCTACAATTTAATAAATTTATCACCTCTTAAAATTTTATAAATTCACCCTCTAACATAAAAATTTGCGTTCGTCTTTGCTAAAAAGCTCACTTTTTTTTGTTGCCCTCCCGATTCTCATGACTTTGAGAGTGCAACAAAAAACATTATCGAACTCAAACTCAAAAACATATTTAAACGATACCAAGTTGTTTATCACTTGAACCAATCCCGTCGGTTAAAGTTGGCTTTGAGAGTGCAACAAGTTTTGTAATTGTTTAATTATACTTAGTTATCAAGGTTTGGTGTACTTATATAGGAAATCATTATCGAAAATATAGAATTGGAATAAACCAAAAAATAAAATGGAATCAAATTGAAGCTTATTCCTTGGCTAATGATTAGACAAAAAGACAATGTTAAAGAGGTGATTTTATTTAATTTTTTTAATAAAAAATCCAATGATTGGAGACCTGTCTTTGCCTCAGCTTATTTTCTTAATTAATTACATTTTTTTTCTCTTTGGTGATGATTTTTATGTGGATTCCATTCATGTGTTCCTATATTTTGCAGCCTTATTTGTCCGCATCAATGTTTTCAATACATTATTTAATAATATTTTAAATAAATTTATACTTATTAAAAGGTTGAGGATGTATTTGATTTTGTGTTTTTCTTTTTTGTAATTTTGATAGATATTTATTAAAATCAAAACAAATAAACTTTTTTAAAGTAAAAGTAGATAGGTGGGGGTCTATGCTTTTCGGCTTAAAAATGGGATTTTGCAAAGTTCCATGGGACACCTGAAAAGGGGTTTCCTTCTATTCAAAACCTATTTCACATATTTAGTTTAAATAACTTTGGTGGTCACTCATATCAGAAATTGATATCCGAATACCAGTATTTAACTAAATTATCTCAGTGATTAATGTCAAATGGTTGAGAGTTTTTAAACATCTACTATCTTATATTTACCCTAGACAAATTAGAGCTTAATCGGAGGTTAGTATAAAGAAATATACATTATTAGGGACCAAAGTATTGTATCTCCCTCGGATGTCTTCTATAAATCGTACCTCTGCCCATCAAAGTCTATGTAGGCCACGAAAATGTCTCCTTTGCTGAGCATAGTCTTTAAGGTTTCATTTCCTCTATCTAGTTATCCTCTTTTGATATGATCACTAGTAGACCTACATGATATGTCAAAATCAAACCTGTTATCGAACAACACCATCATAGTACAAGATTTGACACAAACACCAAAATCTAATATATAAGTCATGAGTATGAGTAAAGAAGGGGGACGAACCCTATTCTCTATGTACAAACTATGACATTATATTATCAACTTCATTTATCTCCAAACTACTACATTATATCTTCCCTTGTTTAGTTCAAATATCTTGTTTTTGCATACAAATGTTCATAGGAAAGAAATGCCAGGTGGATCAAAATTGATTGAGTTATGAATCAATCAAAGGTATTTAGAGGTGAAGGGACTGATTTCGTAATAAAGTGAAAGATGTGTGGAATTGGAAAACTCAAAGGGAGCCACATGATATGTTTCAAGAAAAAGTAGGAAAAAAAAAGCATTAGGTACAACTTTAAGGGCTTGATGTTACTTCCCTCCACAAACTATAACACAGTTTTTATCTTTCCTTTTTTGGTGGGTTCATATCAAATCAAATTTTTTAAAAAAAAAGTTTTTTTAAAAAAAATATAGGGATAAGTTATTCATATAAACTCTCGTATATATGTATATATATATATATATATATGAAAAGTTAAAAATTGAACATATTTTTATAACATATCAATAGCCAGCTAAATCTACTATTTGTCAACCGTATCTATCACCTGCACTGACACCAACCGTCTTACTGCCCGGTGTCAGGGACATATATACCTACATAAGCCAGACTGAAAGAGAGGATCTTCAACCCCACATCTACTGTTCATAGTCTTCTCCAATTATTTTCTCTTCTTTCTTTAGACCATCACCAACTACAACTCTTCGTCCAATCCAATAAATAAATAAACCGCCTAAGACCTCCAACTTCTTAATCAAAATCAACAATAATAAATCTTCCAAAGCTCTCTAAATACATGAAACTAATTCAATATACCTGTGTTTAATAATTATTGTGTTGGAAAAATCTGAATTAGATTGGTAAGTAAAGTAAAAGAACGAAGTTAGAAAGCAATGAAATGATGTAAATTAACAAGACTTGGACTGATGCAACTTACTGTGTTGAATGAAAAGCTTTGAATCAGAGATCTAATCCTCTCCTTTTTTGTTCATATGGTGGTGGCAGTGATCCACTGCTTGCAGGTTTTATTTGAAAAGAACATGATGAATAAAGTGGGACATGTGCCAATCCATATGGAAGGTATGGAAATCTGCCAGATTACAAAAGAAAGATAAGCCCATCATGACAAAATCATAGCATTACAAAATCTTGCAGGCAGAACATGTTGCTGCACACTGCTTGATTACTCATTGGATAACTCTAGATTCCATATGAAAAGGGAAAAAAATATAATGTGTTAGTATTCATACTCAACTTGAAGTAGAATCCATTGAATGACCTCATTAGAAAAAGAGAACGTTATTCTTCATAGATGATTTAGATTCAAGCAACTGCGTCTGCAGGGTGTATGTTATTAATAGACTAAGAAAATTCTGAACATATACTACCTTGTAATCACTCTAGACTAATAAAAAAAAACTCAAGTTCGTGTAACTTAGGTTTCAAGTAATTTTACAAGTCAATAATTAACAAAAGTGGTGGGGAAACATGGAGTACCCGAGCTCGTGCAAGTGTTCCAAGCATACTTGAAAAACTAAAATCTTAACATCAGTCGTCCTTGAGATAATTCCATACACTAAATGTTTCATGATAGAGAAATTGATTGTGATGACTCATTTCAAGGGGCCAAGAACCCAACTTGCTTACTATAGTCGGCACTTTTCCACCCCAAGGGCAGTTTGATGCAATCTCGTCATAACCAAATCCATGTGAAAGCGCTTGCGACAAGTGGCCGACAAATATATACTCTTGGCTGTCATTGTCGTGTTCGTCACCAATTCATATTTGTCAGCATCAAGCTGCAAAGTTTATCGTCTGTCAGTTTCTTCTCTTCTCTATTATCTAAGACACCCACCATAGTACCGTTTCCCAGTACGTTGCCTTAAGAATTTACACAATCCTCCAATTGCTAAACCTTACGCCACCTTGTTTCTTTCGACTGGCCTGAAAAAGAAGAAAGGAAAGAAAAGAGGATCCTGATAATGCCTCCATTAAACATGATAAGTAACATGATTGATTTATATGGAGAAAATGGAGAACAGCAACAAAGAACTGCCCTAGTACATGTGGAGATTACAAATAAAAACAACATAATGTAGAAAACAAGAATAAGAAACAACAGATGAAAATGCAAAAGGAAGTACCCAAAAATCTATCATAATTTCATGATTTGCACCCTCTATTTTTCCAAAAGAACTCATCAAAATGAAAAAAAGAATGTATATTACCTTACAGAAATGAATATTCCAAGTTTAGCTTTAAAGTTTGTGCCTTTGATACTTGGAAACATTCATAAGGACGAGATCAATGTTAGCCTTTACACCTTTTTTTATGCTGTTGGTACCATTACATGTAGGGGGACGTGAATTATATCCACAGGGCTAGGACCCTGGTCATTTGAGATGCCAACAAGGGGCTTCATCACTTCTCCCTTATGTTGTTGGCGTTAGCCTTTACAAAGGGTCACATTAACCAATGTTCCGGCAAATATCAAGGCAGCCTGCCAACCTAATTTTGAATTCATTGATCGCATTCACTATGAATTATAAATTAAGGCAAAATGTTTTTGGACTTGATTGATTGTTCAAAGTTTTCAAAAATAATTCAAAGTCTATAAAACTAGAATTTGAGCACAAAACGTTTTTCTGGGTAAGTTGTAACATCCCAAAACTACGGGTTAGTGACTAAATTGTAAAATTTCAGAATATGGTGATTAAGAGAATAGTTGAATAGTTAATGATTTATGTGGAGATTTCCTGAAAGTTGTTAGTAATATTAAAAGAAATTCTCTTCATCATCTTCTTCTCTTCTCCACATGAAAACTCAAAGCAAGGCGAGTTCTGATTTCTTGATTGTTTGTTGATTTTAAGCATGGGTTTTGATCCTTAGATGATAACTAAGCTTAAGGAAAGCTTAAGTTATCTTAAAATCAAAAGATAAATGAGTTATGATAGATTAAAGAAAATGAGATTTTAAGTGAAATTTTGAATAAGAAGGTTTAAATGAATTTGGAGGATAAATTTGACTTGTCATCTATGAGAATAAAGATAGAAGTGTTAGAATTAAGTTTGGATAACATGGAAAATTTGGTATTATTGATTTCTATATGGAGAATAGAATTTTGAGGTTTAAGATGAAATAAATAGATATAAATGAGTTTAAACATGTATATTTGAGTTAAGAATATGAAAGGGAATGAAACTTGAAGAATTGAAGTTGAAAGAGTGAATTTTCGTATGAACAGTGATTTCTGGGTAGGTGCATCGATGCATTAAGGGGTGCATCGATGCATGGATATTTCGAAGCTATTTTGTGTACCGATGCACCCATAGTGCATCGATACACTACTAAAGGAAAAGCTGAGATTTGGTTATTAAATTAGCCTGAGTTATTAACATCAAATTATAAGGTTTAGGCTTCTGATAATCGTCTCGAAAATTATGCTTATGTAGAAATTGAGCCTAAACAAGTTAAGGAACAATCAAAGAGTTAAGATTGAATCAAAGCAAACAAGGCTAAGGTGAATGCAATTTTAATTGTACTTATGTTATTGAACGAACATTGGCTTGCGATGAGTCAGTGTTGGAGTTACTATGGTAAGAAGTGACTCCTAAAATGTTATTTAATTTGTGATTCTGATGTGCATGAATACATGAAATGGATATAGTTTATTATATATGTTACATGATTATATGCATGTGTGATATATGCTATGAGACATGACCAATGTGAAATGAAATAAGCTAAGTGATTATATGAAAATGTTACATGATATACATGCTTACATGAATAAGAAAATATGTATTATATGTTATATGATATGAAATAAATGTTTACACATACATATGGTATGTGACAGAAGAAAAGAAATATGTGATTATAAGATCAATGATTACACTTACATGTGATACGTGACATAAAAGAAATGATATGAATAAGTTATGTGAACTGTTATAAATTACAATGCCCATGTTATGTGAGAGCTAGGGGTATAGTTGGCATGCCAAGGGTCGAGGGTTTACCTATGTTCTTCGGGACATATGGGCTGTTTACCTATATTATTCGGGACATATGGACTGTTTACCTAGGTTCTTCGGAATCTATGGACTGGTCCTTCGGGACATTTATACGAGCTGTGGTGACAACATAATTGTGCACAACCTCAATGTACTCACATACCTTAAGTTCTCAAAAGTATACATGGGCTAATACATGGTCTTTAAAGAGAGTAAATAAATTAATTGATTTGATACTATGTATGTTTTGTTGTGAAATAGTATATGTGTTCCATGGTATGTATAGAAATGTTTGGTATATACTTATACGATAAAAAGGTATTAAAGTGTTTGCATTATCATATGTTATCATGTATACTGAATCATATGCGATACGATTGAATTCATAGATTGCATGTTTATATTTATGAGAAATGCATTATTATTATGTTTATGCCTCACTAAGTCTATGACTTAGCGTGTAAGTGTTTTACACGTAGGTACCGAAAAGCATATAGATCCATTATAAGCTCAGCAGAACAACATATCTCCACTTGAAGGTCAGATCAGAAGTAAACTAGATAATATGTTTTATCATGTGATAAATAGGTTGGCATGTAAATAAAGTAGGTAAATTAAGTATTTATGCTCTGATCGAGTTCTGTAATATTTTAAACGTATTTATGTAAGTATAAATGCAAATAAATGAACGGTTGAATTTTTACGAGTGTTATGTACAATTTACGAAAATCACTGTAGCAATACTGTTCATACCGTATTTTACTGTTCATAAAAGGTATATTTTCTTAAATTGATTATAATGAGTATAATTCAATAATATATAATCGTATTTTCTTAATATAATTTCAAATGTTTTGTTATTTTGTAAGAAAATTGTTTGAAAAAGTCAATGTGACATCTTAGATTCGTATCATGGTCGGGTACGGGTTGGGGTGTTACATAAGTAGTACCGATATTGTTCTTACAGTATCGATACTGCATGAACAGTACCGATACTGTTCACGTGGTACCGATATCAAAGGTAAGATAAGTATCGATATCCTCTAGGTAGTATCGATACTACCAATTGTTTTCCAAAAGGCTCAAATTTCATAATGCAAAATAGGTATCAATACCCAAGGGGTACCGATACTACTTTACATAGTAGTATCGATACCATGATCATAGTATTGATACTGGCAAGCCCAACGGTTTTTAACGGCTAGTTTTATTTAAAAATATAAAGGAAGTACCGATACTCATTAAAGAAGTACCGATACTCCCTATCCTAGGCAGATTTATTTTGCAGATAAAACATCCCCGACGGCTAAAAACGGCCACAAACACATTCCAACATATAAAAATAAGTTGATGACACTTGAAGAAAGGTTAGAACACCTATCCAAACATTCAAACACAAGAGAAGAGCTTTTCACTCTTTATTTTCTTTCTATTGTAAATAGTTGTGTTTTTTGTGAGCTTAATCTTGTAAGCACTTACCTTGTAATGGTTTTCTTGTTTACATCTCTTTTCCTTTTAGTAAAGGGGTTTTTGTTCTAGTTTAGCCAAGTGAAAAACTAGGAAGTGTAAAGGTTATCTCTTTGTCCTTGAAAAAGAAAGAACAAATTAGTGGATTTGTTGGAAAATCCTAAGTGAGGAGCTTGGGTAGTGGATGTAGACTTGGTTGATAAGTCGAACCACTATAAATCATTATGCAAATTTCCTTATCGTTATACTCCTTACTCCCTAAACTCTATGTTGCCAATTCACCTCCTCTTGGCATATTTTCGGTTGTCACTTTGAGCTTCATTTATCCCAACACACATATATATATACACACACACATATTTAGCACTAACTATTATTAAGACCTTAAAAGCATAAAGACAACATTAAAATCATGAAAACAAACATCTACATAAAAACCAGAATTTTTATGCACCCAACAATGTCTACGAGATGAATGTAGTTCAACATGTCAAAATGGCACTGCAAAACCATACATATGCACAAACGTAAATCCACTTGAATAAGAAGCCTCTTTTTTTTTTAAACGAATTTACTCTTCACAATCTACAGCCCAACATTGACAAAACCTTGCCCAAAAGAAATAGTTTAACCACAATGATGTCATGCAGGATGTCCTTTGTAAGAATTTATGAAAATGGGTAAAAAATTATCCGGTGAACCTAGATAGTTGATAACGTGTTAAGGAAAAAGAATAATGTACTATAAGGTAACTGATGACATAGTTCAGGAAAACAGAACCCCTTCCAAACCACAGCATGACAAAAGAAATCTGATCCTTTTATTCAATAGACTAGAAGGAAAACAAAAATGCCTTCCATCCCACTCATTTTCTAGTCCTCTTTTTTCAGTATTTTGCATAAAAAAATTGTGTAACCAAGCTCAAATAACCACAATGTATGTACGTTATATATAAAACAATTCAGCGATGTCACAAATGATCCAATGAATTTGGCCAAAACAATGACATCAGAAAAGACATAGTTTGAACTTTTAACAAATAACTAGGTTATCCAATGCTATCAATGAGTTTGGTATCTGGTTCAAGTTTAATAGAAGAAATGCCATAAACTGCAGTTTTCAATCCATTAGGAATGATGTTTTCCCCAAGTAACTATTTTAGACCTCAATGAAAAAGCCAAATTTCGTCTTAGGTTAAAAGGTCTCCAAAGGTGAAAAGAATTACTATTTTTTAGCGAAGAAAGAGAACATAAATGAAAAACTAGGAAACAAAAGTAAAGGAAGGTGAAACTTCAAAGATCATGTCTTATGCACAAGTTTGTTTGCGAAAGAGGAAAGAAGTACAAGCTTGTTTGAATTAATGTGTTGTAAAACCGGAACATGAAATGAATAATTCACATTCTGTGAAACCAAAGCTTCAAGGGTGGGGTAGTAGTTAGATGGGCAGGCAGGATACCTTGTAGATGGTTGAAGCCATTTTAAAAATATCCAGGGTCAAGTCAATGATTCCATTGTTTCAGGTGACCGTCATCGATGCATGGTCCTAGAAATTCAATGAACCGAAAACATCATAAACTTAGAACAAATCCAACTAGCTGGTACTGCTATAGAATATGTTAAAAACGGTATCCTTTAGGAGGTTAAAAATGAAGAGTAATTTTATATCTTCCAAAGGGATGAAATCAAGTTGCTGAAGAAGCATTATAACTACTTAATATCAATACAAATGGATTCCTTCTATGCATGCATACATTTTGGCAAACATGCACATCGTAACTATGATCTTGACTCCTTCAGGAAAAAAATATGCTTTTGAAAATAAATGTTTACCTTAGTTCATCCTTCCACCAGAGTGAAACATAATCTTCACCAACCCTTATCCTGAAGGCAGCACCATGTACTTAAACAATATACACAATCAACCAGCAATAATTAGTGAGCAAATGAGTAATGACACTCATTGAAAGAACTTTTTTTATTTGAATTTGGAGAGATGGACATTGGACAGAGCTCACTAGATGGTTGGTCACTAAAGAAATAATGAAGGCCCCAAATGTGTGCATGTGTAACAGTCAAACCCTTCCTCCCGAAGACGAATCACCAAGTAATTAAGCCAATTTATGAGTATTTGTTTCTCACATCCTTACCTCTTCTATTTTGTATTCAATAACATGAATTTAGATAACTCCTCTTCAACGCTTAATGCAATAACATGAATTTAAATAACTAATTTTCTTCAATGCTTAATGCTTCTTTTCCTTAATTCCTTTCTTGTTGTGTATCTTTTGAAGTTAACGAATGAAAACTGAATGCCCTTGATTAACCAAACTCCTAGCATAATAAGATCAACATTTCTGCTACATACTGAACTAACTGCCAGACACTTCATGTAATATTCACAACCCTATAATCGAGCTAGAATTTTAAGTCTTCTCATAATATAATAGCCCAAACCATACCCTAGCATACAAAGAAATCATGAAAATCTACCTTCACACATTCTATGATCAGTGGTAATGAACATACAAAACAAAAACAAATCCGTAGAGAGCTAAAAAACTTCATTATGCAAAATGATGACAAGTTGAATCCACATAACTCACCATTTCCATTTAAGTCACCCAGGTGTTATTGCTATTTCATCCAGCATGCTTAGCTGAGGTCCTAGCTCCATGAATCGTCCATTTTTCGATCGACAGAGCACAAAACGAAGAAAAATCATTCTATTAACAAGAAGAATGTGACACCTGGATCCAGTAAAATGTTTTGCTTGACCAGATCAATGACCAAAACCTGAAGCATTATTGAAACAAAAAGGGACACCCCAAAACATATATTTATCTAGTAGTTGCCTAGGTATCATTTATGGGCAAAAAAATATGAACACCCTCTTCTCACAGCACCATATGGAAGCATTTTAATAACAAACATTTTTTTACAAGGACAAAATTGATCTTCAATACATATCCAAGCTTTCTTGTTTCTTTTTTTTATTGAGATATTAAATATCATGCATACAAAATACGAAATTTTCAATTGAGAAAATAAATTACAGATCAGCGTAAGATTTTCAGCCTTGGATTATTTCATAACAACTTGTCATCAGAAAGCAATATTTCAGGTTGGAAAACCAAGTCTTTTCAGAAGAACTAAATTTAAAGAGACAAATTATGATTACCCAAATCAAGAATCCTCAACAAATTCAATATTTAGTAAATTAACCATAAAGCTTTTCTCATTTAAATCAAATTAATCTTTTTTCAAGCTTGGGTTTCCTTTTCAAAGCAATAAATTTGAAGAATGAAACAATCGAAATTGCAAAGAAAAGCTGTGGTACCTGATTTTATCGAAGAAGGGGAGGAAGATTCAAGGCATTTGGAGACAGACACATAAGCAAAGAAACCAGAAAACGATCCATTATTACCACTTCCCCATTCATCGGTGAGGAACACTGGTGTCTTATGTTTTTGCCTTGTTTCAGTTTTGTCACCAATTTTAAAATGTTACGTTTTGATCACTTTTAATTTCGAACGGTATCATTTGGCGATATGTTAATAAAAATTGTTAAATTTTAACTTAACCCATAAATTTTATACATGCTACTAATTTTACATAGAGTAGAAGCATTCCAATTATGACAACATAGTGGAGGTAGCTCAACCTCATGGAAGCATGATGAAGGATAATAGGAACGTTCCTAGAGATCATACGTATGTATGCACAAAGATATCTAAAATACATATATGTATTAATTTTTCAAATATTACTTGATATTCATAGAGGGTTTTACTGAGTACCTGAGTTGGGAGTAGTTTGATAATTTCTCGTGAGGAGTGTTCCTATCAGAAATGAGTTAGTTTATAATCGTTGTTATCTGCCTGTAGGCGAGGATTGTCGATGCTCATGAGCCGTTAGGAGGATCGTTGTAGCAGATGCGCTTGCTTTTTCATGTTGCCTTTGTAGGTGTCGTCATCTAAGGTGTGACTCCGTAGTTTGATAATTTCTCGTGAGGAGTGTTCCTATCAGAATGAGTTAGTTTATAATCGTTGTTATCTGCCTGTAGGCGAGGATTGTCGATGCTCATGAGCCTTAGGAGGATCGTTTGTAGCAGATGCGCTTGCTTTTTCATGTTGCCTTTGTAGGTGTCGTCATCTAAGGTGTGACTCCCTGTATCCTCATGGATGCTTATTCGTGCATGTCGTTGAGTCTTTTCAACCTTACCACGACTGAGGGTGAGGCATTGGCATCCATTACTCTCGACCGTCGTACCTTATTATAGCTCAGACCTTCCTTCTTATGCTCAAACTCCTAGTTAAAAAGAGGCGTATGTGGTCCAAGTAAAGAAGTCCATGAGATAAACTTGGTGAAATGATGATGGTGTAGCTCGCATCATTCCCTAAACGAACCAGAAAATTTTTCCCCATGGTTAAATTTCTTCATCGAGGAACATGTGAATGACAATAAAAAATACACGAAGATATAAAGATGTGAGCACATAATCAAAGTAGAAACAAACAACATTTGTGTTGATTATATTACTTTACCTTTTATCGAGTTGTGATTATAAGATATCAGAATTTATTTAACTTATTGACAATACACACTCTGTAAACATAGTTACTGAAATTCAAATATCTTAGAGAGAACAATATTTCCTTATACTACTGAGGTCTATCAATAACTTCTATGTAAATTTCCTTTTTCGAGTAATGTTGAATAGTGACATGAAAAAATTACACATTTAATCCTTGTACTTTATAGTATTTACAAGATTAATCTTTAAACTTCAACTATAAATACCCTAACCCATTTAGCTTCAAAACCATCTCAAATCATTCTAGCTTTCTCCCAATACTAGAGAATTTAAAGAGTTTTCTTGAGAATTGGTTTTCTCCTTTTTATCAAGAGATTGTTAATATTTCTCCTTGTTAGATACAGAGAAGTTGTAATTCCTATTTTCTCATAGTGAAATTCTTCTATCTTTGCCCGTGGTTTTTTACCCTATTATTTAAGGGTTTTCCACGTAAAATTTGTGTTTTCTTTATCTTCATTTTTATTTTCTCAAATTATCATTTGCGATTTAGCTCTATCCGATAATCGTATTCCGCAACAATTGGTATCAAGAGCCAGATTAGAGTGTGTAATATCTACTTATTGTTTTTGTGGTTGCCACCAAAAGGTGGATCCTCTAACATAAGAAAGTAATAATGTATTACCTATTCTTTTAAGGTTCCAGAGAACTATTCACGATAGTGAAATATTGGGAGCTATCCGTAATAGAACCTATGGCAAAGAAATTTGATATTGAAAAGTTCAATGGGAGAAATTTCTCATTGTGGAAATTGAAGATGAAGGTCATCCTGAGGAAAGACGGATGTCTAGCAGCTATCAGTGAAAGACTGGTAGATTTCACAGATGACAACAAATGGATCGAAATGGACGAGAATGATATGACAAACTTTCATCTAGCATTAGCAGATGAAGTATTGTCAACCATCGAGGAGAAGAAGACAACTAAGGAGATATGAAATCATATCACCAAACTGTACAAGGCCACATCGTTGCAAAAAAAAATTTCTTAAGAGGAAATTGTACACTCTCCGTATGCCAGAATCTACTTCAGTGACGGAGTACTTAAACACACTGAACACTTTATTTTCTCAGCTTACATCCTTAAGCTGTAAAATAGGAGAACAAGAATGTGTTGAACTTCTACTTCAAAGTCTACCGGATTCGTATGATCAACTCATCATCAACTTGACAAACAATAATGTCACTAGTCTAGTCTTCGACGAAGTTGCAGCTGCTATTCTACAAGAAGAAAATCAGCGCAAGAACAAGGAAGACAGACAAGTAAATCTACAACAAGAAGAAGTGTTGACAACGATGAGAGGGAGATCAACAGAACGTGGCTAAAGCAACAGTCACAAACATGGTAGATCAAAGTCGAGAAGCAAGAAGAATTTAAAGTGCTACAACTGTGGAAAGAAGGTTCACTTGAAGAATGATTGTTAGAGTCTAAATAAAAACTCCAATCTACAAGGCAATACCGCAAACACTTCAGATGATGGAGATGCTCTATGTTGTGAAGCGTCAACCACCATGGAAGGTAGAAAAAGATTTGCAGATATATGACTCATTAATTCAGGAGCAACATTTCACATGACCTCAAGAAGAGAATGATTCCATCATTATGAACCTGTATCAGGAGGATCTGTGTATAGTTGCAATGATCATGCCTTAGAGATCGTTGGGGGAACCATCAATGAAGATGTATGATAGAACAATTAAAGTTGTTCGAGATGCGTTGCACCTGAAAGACCAAAGAAAAAATTATTATCCTATGGATTATTGGATAATAATGCAAACAAGATTGAAACACGGAAAGGAATCATGAAGGTGTTCTGTGGAGTGCTTGTGGTGATGAAAGGCGAAAAGATAGCAACAAACTTGTACATACTGAAGGGAGAGACTTTTCTAGAAGCAGAAGCCTTTGTTACCTTATGTAGTTCAGATTCTGCAATGCTGTGACATCATAAACTTGGACACATGTCAGAACAAGAAATGAAAGTCATTGTGGAACAAAAACTACTTTCAGGCTTAACAAAGGCATCACTTACTTTGTGTGAGCATTGCATAACATGTAAGTAGCACCGGTTGAAATTCAACACGTCAAATTCTAGAGGCAAAAGTGTTCTAGAATTGGTTCATTCTGACGTATGGCAAGAACCAGTTACATCCCTAGGCAAAGCAAAATACTTTGTCTCATTTATTAATGACTACTCTAAGAGATGTTGGGTGTACCCTATTAAGAAGAAGTTATATAACACCCCCAACCTGTACCCGACCCGAATACGAGTCTGAGGTGTCACATTGAATTTTCAAACTTTGACTCTTGACAAAATTCAAAGAAAATTTAAAACTTTCATTAAAACAAAAGCGGTTTATTTACATAAATTGACCAAAATCGATCAGAGCATATTCAACTCAATTTATTAGTACATGCCAACTATAATCAAAATAATCAAACACATTTAAATCATCTATTTTCTGATCTGAAATTTTGTAAGGGAGATGCTAACCTTTCTTGCTCTTCTTCGCTTCTCTTCTCGCTTCTATAACCTACGTGTGAAACAATCACACGCTAAGTCTATGACTTAGTGAGGCATTAAACTTATAAAGAAAACTCTAAATATTTAAACATGTATGAACATATCACTTTATGATGTCACACAATCATTCTATATAATATAATGTACACATATACACATCACATATTATTTCCATCATAATCTTATTCTATTATCCATATTATTATCATTTATATCCTTTAATCATACCTTTTTATCAACATATGACTCATTCAAACCATACACACATCATCATATCAATCATATAATACAGTTCATATCACAAAAGCATATACTTCACAAGTACCATCTTCATTGTTATCTCTTTGTTTAGCCCATGTACACTTTTGAGAACTATAGATATGTGAGTCTATTGAGGTTGTGCACTACGCTGTCACCACAGCTCGTATAAATGTCCCGAAGGACCTATCCAGAGGTCATAAAGAACCTTGGAAACTGTCTATAGGTCCCAAAGAACCTAGGTAAACTGTCTCGAAAGTCATAGGTAACCCTCGACTCTTGGCATGCCAACTATACCTCTAGCTCTCTTTTCACATAACATGGGCATTCTCTTTCATATTATTTCCCATATTCAAATATCATTCTCTTCTATCACATACCAAATGTATGTGTAAACATCTATTTCATATCGTTTAACAAGCATCACATATACATGTAATCACGTAGATCATGTCTCATAGCTATCATATCACATATGTTCATGGAATATCCCATAGCATATAAACTTATACATGTATTCATGTGTATACTTTCATCTAGTCTATATATCAATGTCATATAACTTATCTCATAACTTATTTGATATTCTTATATATTCTCATCTTATAACTTATATTACCTATGCATATACCTTATGACTTATTATCAAGTAACTCAATTAATGTTCTTATATGTTCCATCGATCTTTATCCTACAATACATATAACACATTCATATCGCTTACCCTTGAATTATCTTATGTTTACAGATAACATATTCTTTCTTTAACTTGCAGTTTAAATCACATGTTCCATCTTTATCATAAAACTTATAAGATTCGTATATTATCCTAGATCAAGCATACTTTGTTTTTTCACTTTTCATATCATTCATTTATCTCATGTAACATGGCTTAATATATGTTTGTATTCTTTTTCACCTAATCACATCTACCTCTTCTTATATCTCATACATAATCTCTATCATATATACATTCCTTCACTTATCTTATAGTTATGTATCATATTACATAATTTAACTTATATCCTATTATTATGTGTACATATACCATGGACTCTGAACATGTAACATATAAACATGTATTCACACATATCATTAATACATGCAACAATCAATAACACACATGTAACATAACAAACATTTGCTCGTATTAATGAATTCATGCATTTTACTATAGGAAATAGACTTGTCACAAGTCTTATTTCCATTAAATTTAATACACTATCTAGTATGCACTCACCTTGGCCTCACTTGCTATCAATTAATCCCATGCCTTTCTTTCTCTTCTTGATCAATTCTAATCTTTCAATCATTTCAGAACTTGCTCTCGATCGATATCTACACAATCAAACATTGATACATATCAATATCCAATTGATATACTTTAATCTATCATTTCTTAGACCAAAAGAAAGCTCTATTTCTATTTCCCCTTGAAGTGCATCGATGCATTCATTAACATGTGCATCGATGCACTACCCATGCATCGATACACCAATCACCGTCGATGTTTTCATTTTAAGGGGGTGCATTGATGCACTCCTTATGCATTGATGCACTAATTGCATTCGATGTTTCTTCTTTAAAGAGTGCATCGATACACATTGAATGAGCATCGATACACCTTGCCCAAAATTTGTATTTTAAGCCCGAAAACCATCAACTTTTCACTCAATTCTTCTATTTTAAGCCCCTATCATGTCATTAAACTCAACTAACATTACTTAAACCAACTTATATCCATATAAACCATCTTTATCTTCCATATCTCATTATGATTCTTAAAATTTAAGAATCTTACTAAACTTTCAACTTTGTTATTAATCCTTTTTAACTTCATAAATCTCTTATTCTTATTTATGGCAAGTCAAATTCAACTTTCAATTCTTATTATAAACCCTATTTCAATATTTCACTCAAGAACTCCAAATCTTTAATTTTCCCTAACTCCTTTATCTTTGATTTTAAGATAACTTAAGCTTTCCTTAAGCTTAGTTATCATCTAATGATCATAACCCAACCTTAAATTTAACCAGAAATTATCTAAACAGAAGACTCACCTTTTTGTTCAAGCCTTCAAGCATGAAGAAGAAAGAAAGAAGAACTCTGGAACCTTTTCTCTCTTCCCACGTGGTTCCCTTATCTTATAAAGGGAAATAAAAAAATCTTACTTGTCAATTGACATTTTACCCTTTAATTCATTCAATAATTACAAACAACCTTCCACTATATTTCCAATAAGTCATTGAACTATTTAACTATTCTACTTTTATCACCAAATTTCAAAAATTCTCATTTTAATCACTAACCCAGATTTCGGAATGTTACAAATCTCCCCTCCTTTAAAGAAAATTCGTCCTCGAATTTTCACTGAACATATCAATAAGAACATATCTTCTAATGTTCTCATGTTTCCTCCTTTACTTAACATTTCCTTCCTTTATTTATTCCAAATTGAAATCTCCTTATACATAAATCACATATTTCCTTCCATATTCATATACTCTTGTCCTATCATCTATACTCATCTCTGTATACCAATCTTCATTGCATCCTCGTAACTTTGATAACCCAATTTACTTATACAGAACTTCATTCTTTACCATCTCTTATACTTGTATTTTCCTTCTTTAAAGCTCCATACAATTACTTTTCTCCTTGTCTACATCATAGTTATCCGATCAGAATACACAACTATATTCAGATCCACATCATAATTAATTAATTCTACTTTATCCTTTCTTCCAATCTTATAACTCTATCACCTTTACTCTGACAGCTAGTCAATAACATCTATCTGATCTAGGGCACATGTCCTAGTTAACCAATCACATACATCCTTTTCAATCGAAATTATCTCAAAATTAGTTTACTTAACTTATCAAATTCACCTTTATTCTCATACATCCTGTAATTTCTGTTGTTCAAACTCAACATTCTAACTTCATTTGTCTTATAAACTGATCATCGATGTACTCATTCTTAAACTCTTCTTATAATTCGGTACATTTTTATCACATACTCTGGTTAGCCAACGCTAACTCTTTCCATCTTAACTGCAAACCCTTATCATATATACACTCTTGTTTATGCTCAATACTATCCCTTCGTTTCAAACTCATAAGCTCTATCTTTATACATCTTATACGTTTTTCACTAATACACTTATTCTTGAATTCTTTTACCAATTCTCACTGCATCATTTGATCTTTTAACGCTCTATGGTGACACTTGTTCACCATATTCTATCTTATCTACTAAATAACAAAACGAATCCATATCACCTTTCCGATTCAAAATAGTGAAAATTGTATATAATTATTCAGATATGATTTCAACTTTCTGAAATCAACATTTAATCTTATAAGACACTTTCTGAGGTTTCCGCTCTTCATCCTGCCTGGCCAGGGCAGGTGAATTACTATCACCATCAGATTTGTCAGTTATCGATTCACTTCGACAATTTCTCTAATCAATTTCTACTATATCATACAAATCTTATTCTATTAGCAAAACAACATACTCCTTACACTATCAGATCAGAAATTTTCACTTTAAGTTGGCATTTACACATTTTAAACCTCATTTGACTTCGGTTTAAGCCTAGAATCGGCTAAACCTTAGCTCTGATGCCATTAAATATAACACCCCCAACCCGTACCCAACCCGAATACGAGTCTGATCTGTCACATTGACTTTTCAAACTTTGACTCTTGACAAAAATCAAAGAAAATTTAAAACTTTCATTAAAATAAAAGCGATTTATTTACATAAATTAACCAAAATAACCAAAATCGATCAGAGCATATTCAACTCAATTTATTACTACATGCCAACTATAATCAAAATAACCAAACACATTTAAATCATCTATTTTCTGATCTGAAATTTTGTAAGGGAGATGCTAACATGTCTTGCTCTTCTTCTCTTCTCTTCTCGCTTCTATAACCTACGTGTGAAACAATCACACGCTAAGTCTATGACTTAGTGAGGCATTAAACTTATAAAGGAAACTCTAAATGCTTAAACATGTATGAACATATCACTTTATGACGTCACACAATCATTCTATATAATATAATGTACACATATACACATCACACATTATTTCCATCATAATCTTATTATATTATCCATATTATTATCATTTATATCCTTTAATCATACATTTTTATCAACATATGATTGATTCAAACCATACACATCATCATATCAATCATATAATATAGTTCATATCACAAAAAACATATACTTCACAAGTACTATCTTCATTGTTATCTCTTTGTTTAGCCCATGTACCCTTTTGAGAACTATAGATATGTGAGTCTATTGAGGTTGTGAACTATGTTGTCACCACAGCTCGTATAAATATCCTGAATGACCTATCCAGAGGTCATAAAGAACCTCGGCAACTGTCCATAGGTCCCAAAGAACCTAGGTAAACTGTCCATATGTTCCTTAGAACATAGGTAATCATGTCCATATGTCCCGAAGGACATAGGTAACACTGTCCATATGTCTCGAAAGTCATAGGTAACCCTCGACTCTTGGCATGCCAACTATACCTCTAGCTCTCCTTTCACATAACATGTGCATTCTCTTTCATATTATTTCCCATATTCAAATATCATTCTCTTCTATCACATACCAAATGTATGTGTAAACATCTATTTCATATCGTTTAACATGCATCACATATACATGTAATCACGTAGATCATGTCTCATAGCTTATATCATATCCCATAGCATATAAATAACATATAAACTTATACATGTATTCATGTGTATACTTTCATCTAGTCTATATATCAATGTCATATAACTTATCTCATAACTTATTTGATATTCTTATATATTCTCATCTTATAACTTATATTACCTATGCATATAACCTTATGACTTATTATCAAGTAACTCAATTAATGTTCCTATAGGAAACCTTATGACTTATTATAAAGTAACTCAATTAATGTTCCTATAGGGTTCCATCGATCTTTATCCTATAATACATATAACACATTCATATCATATCGCTTACCCTTGAATTATCTTATGTTTACAGATATCATATTCTTTCTTTAACTTGTAATTTAAATCACATGTTCCATCTTTATCATATAACTTATGAGCTATTCTTATATTATCCTAGATCAAGCATACTTTGTTTATCTCACTTTTCATATCATTCATTTATCTCATGTAACATGGCTTAATATATGTTTGTATTCTTTTTCACCTAATCACATCTACCTCTTCTCATATATCTCATACATAATCTCTATCATATATACATTCCTTCACTTATCTTATAGTTATGTATCATATTGCATAATTTAACTTATATTCTATTATCATGTGTACATATACCATGGACACTGAACATGTATCATATAAACATGTATTCACACTTATCATTAATACATGCAACAATCAATAACACACATGTAACATATCAAACATTTGCTCGTATTAATGAATTCATGCATTTTACTATAGGAAATAGACTTGTCACAAGTTTTATTTCCATTAAATATAATAAACTATCTAGTATGCACTCACCTTGGCCTCACTTGCTATCAATTACTCCTATGGCTTTCTTTCTCTTCTTGATCAATTCTAATCTTTCAATCATTCCGAACTTGCTCTCGATCGATATCTACATAATCACACATTGCTACATATCAATATCCAATTGATATACTATAATCTATCATTTCTTAGACCAAAAGAAAGCTCTATTTCTATTTCCCCTTGAAGTGCATCGATACATTTTACAGTGCATCGATGCATTCATTAACATATGCATCGATGCACTACCCATGCATCGACACACTAATCACCTTCGATGTTTTCACTTTAAGGGGGTGCATCGATGCACTTCTTATGCATCGATGCACTAATTGCATTCGATGTTTCTTCTTTAAAGAGTGTATCGATGCACATTGAATGTGCATCGATACACCTTGCCCAGAATTTGCATTTTAAGCCAAAAAAACCATCAACTTTTCACTCAATTCTTCTATTTTAAGCCCCTATAATGTCATTAAACTCAACTACCATTACTTAAACCAAATTATATCCATATAAACCATCTTTATCTTCCATATCTCATCATGATTCTTAAAATTTAAGAATATTACTAGACTTTCAACTTTGTTATTAATAATTTCTAACTTCATAAATCTCTTATTCTTATTGATGACAAGTCAAATTCAACTTTCAATTCTTATTATAAACTCTATTTCAATATTTCACTCAAGAACTCCAAATCTTTAATCTTCCTTAACTCCTTTATCTTTTGATTTTAAGATAACTTAAGTTTTCCTTAAGCTTAGTTATCATCTAATGATCATAACCCAACCTTAAATTTAACCAGAAATTATCTAAATAGAAGACTCACCTTTTGTTCAAGCCTTCACGCATGAAGAAGGAAGAAGAGAAGAAAGAGAACTCTGGAACCTTTTCTCTCTTCCCACGTGGTTCCCTTATCTTATAAAGGGAAATAAAAAAAAAATCTTACTTGTCAATTGACCATTATACCCTTTAATTCATTCAATAATTACCAAACAACCTTCCACTATATTTCCAATAAGTCATTGAACTATTTAACTATTCTACTTTTATCACCAAATTTCAAAAATTCTCATTTTAATCACTAACCCGGATTTCGGGATATTACAAGTCAGATGTGTTTTCAACTTTCAAAAACTTCAAAGCGTGGGTGGAACTTGATTCTGGAAATAAGATCAAGTGTTTTCAAACAGATAATGGAGGATAATATACAAGTGAATAATTTGATGACTTTTGCAGGAAAGAAAACATCAAAATATTGTTCACAGTGGCGAACACTCATCAACAAAATGGAGTGGCAGATTTAAACTTTGTTATTAATAATTTCTAACTTCATAAATCTCTTATTCTTATTGATGGCAAGTCAAATTCAACTTTCAATTCTTATTATAAACTCTATTTCAATATTTCACTCAAGAACTCCAAATCTTTAATCTTCCTTAACTCCTTTATCTTTTGATTTTAAGATTAAGCTTTCCTTAAGCTTAGTTATCATCTAATGATCATAACCCAACCTTAAATTTAACCAGAAATTATCTAAATAGAAGACTCGCCTTTTGTTCAAGCCTTCACGCATGAAGAAGGAAGAAGAGAAGAGAATAGAACTTTGGAACCTTTTCTCTCTTCCCACGTGGTTCCCTTATCTTATAAAGGGAAAAAAATCTTACTTGTCAATTGACCATTGTACCCTTTAATTCATTCAATAATTACCAAACAACCTTCCACTATATTTCCAATAAGTCATTGAACTATTTAACTATTCTACTTTTATCACCAAATTTCAAAAATTCTCATTTTAATCACTAACCCGGATTTCGGGATATTACAAGTCAGATGTGTTTTCAACTTTCAAAAACTTCAAAGCGCGGGTGGAACTTGATTATGGAAATAAGATCAAGTGTTTTCAAACAGATAATGGAGGAGAATACACAAGTGAATAATTTGATGACTTTTGCATGAAAGAAGGCATCAAAAGATAGTTCACAGTGGCGAACACTCATCAACAAAATGGAGTGGCAGAGCGGATGAATAAAACCTTGTTAGAAAGAACAAAAGCAATGTTGAGGGCTTCAGGCCTAGAAAAATCATTTTGGGCAGAAGTAGTCAATACCGCCTGTTATTTGGTGAATCGAGCTCCATCAACTGCAATAGAGCTGAAGACACCAATGGAGATGTGGACTGGTAAACCAGTTGATTATTCAAACCTCCATGTATTTGGAAGTATTGTGTACGTGATGTACAACTCAAAGTTGGATCCAAAATCCAGGAAATGCACATTCTTGGGGTATGCTGATGGACTAAAGGGGTATCGCTTGTGGGATCCCACTGCCCGCAAAGTGATCATTAATAGAGATATTATCTTTGTAGAAGATAAACTACAAAGAAAAGAAGAAGATGGTAGGGCTGAAAAGTCAGAGACTACACAGATACATGTGGACAAGGAGTTTGAACAAGGAGATTATTCTGAAGTAGAACCAGCAAATGATGACCAAGAACCATAGAGTTTTGAAGCTCCAACAACTCGTCAATCAGATCGTGTGAGAAGACGTCCCAATTGGCACTCAGATTATGTTATAGAAGGAAATATTGCATACTTCCTTTTAATATAGGACGGTGAGCCATCAACATACCAGGAGGCAATAAACAGCTCAGATACTTCACTGTGGATGATTGCGATGCAAGAAGAAATTGGAGCCCTTCATAAAAATAATACATGGGACCTTGTGTCACTACCACAAGGAAAGAAGCCAATTGGTAACAAATGGGTATTCAAAATCAAGCGAAATGCTAACGATCAAGTGGAGAGGTATCGTGCAAGACTGGTGGTCAACGGATATACTAAAAAATGTATTGATTTCAATGAAATCTTTTCTCCTGTGGTTCGACTAACAACAGTTTGAGTAGTCTTGACAATGTGTGCTACATTGAATTTACATCTAGAGCAGCTAGATGTTAAAATAACTTTTCTTCATGGAAATCTTGAAGAAGAGATTTATATGCTCTAGCCTGAAGGTTTTGAAGAAAAAGAAAAGAAAAACTTGGTTTGCAGGTTGAACAAATCTATGATGGTTTAAAGCAGGCACCGAGGTGTTGGTATAAGAGATTTGATTCCTTCATTATGTGCTTTGGATACAATAGACTTAACACAGACACTTGTGCTTATTTCAAGAGGTTTGGTGATAACGATTTTGTTATATTGTTGTTGTATGTGGATGACATGTTGGTTGCAGGACCCAACAAAGATCATATTGAAGAATTGAATGCACAACTGGCTAGGGAATTTGAAATGAAGGACTTGGGATCAACAAACAAGATTCTAGGGATGTAAATTCACCGAGACATAAGTAATAGGAAGATTTGGCTTTCACAAAAGAATTAATTGAAGAAGATCTTGTCAAGATTCAACATGCAAGATTGTAAGTCAATTTCTACCTCTATTCCTCTTAACTTCAAATTATCCTCCAATATGAGTCCTAGCAGTGAAGAAGAGAGGATGTAGATGTCTCGACTACCGTATGCATCGGCAGTGGGAAGTTTAATGTTCGCTATGATATTCACAAGACCAGACATTGCACAAGCAGTGGGAGTGGTTAGTCGGTACATGAAGAATCCAGACAAAGAGCAATGGAATACAGTAAAGAGGATTTTGAGATACATCAAAGGGACCTCAAATGTTGCATTATGTTATGGAGGATCAAACTTACTAATCAATGGGTATGTCGATTCTAACTATGCAAGGGATTTGGATAAAAGCAAATTTACTACAAGATATGTGTTCAAAGTTGCTGGTGGAGCTGTAAGCTATGTTTAAAAATTGCAGTCAGTTGTGGCTATATCCACAATAGAGTCAGAATATGTAGCAGCTACACAAGCCAGTAAAAAAGCAATCTGGTTGAAGATGCTATTAGAGGAGCTTGGGAACAATCAAGAGTATGTCTCTCTGTTTTGTGACAGTCAAAGCGCCTTGCATTTAGCAAGGAATCCATCTTTTAATTCAAGAACAAAGCGCATACGAGTTTAATACCATTTCATTTGTGAAAAGGTGGAAGAAGGGACGGTAGATATGCAGAAGATCCATACCAAAGACAAAATAGCAGATTTTATGACAAAAGCAATCAACGCTGATAAATTTACTTGGTGCTAATCCTCTTTTGGCTTGTCAAAGACGTAAGCAACATGATGGTACAAGGTAGAAAGAATGGTGTGAAGATATGATTGTTTCAATCAAATCTTCAGGTGGGAGATTGTTGAAAAGTAAGTGGCCAACTTGTTGAAATTAATGGTCATACTTTAGGTGGTTAAAAGTTAGCAACAATAATGGTTTATACTTGGCACCAATAATGGTTGAAAAGTGACATGAGAAAAGTACACATTTAGTCCTTGTACTTTAGGGTATTTACAAGATTAGTCCTTAAGCTTCAACTATAAATACCCTAACCCATTTAGATTCAAAACCATCTCAAATCATTCTAGATTTCTCCCAATACTAGAGAATTTAGAGAGTTTTCTTGAGAGTTGTTTTCTCCTTTTTTTATCAAGAGAGAATTGTTATTGTTTTCTCCTTGTTAGATAGAGAGAAATTGTAATTCCTATTTTCTCATAGTGAAATTCTTCTTTGCCCGTGGTTTTTATCCTATATTATTTATGGGTTTTCCACGTAAAATTTATGTCTTCTTTATCTTCATTTTTATTTTTTCAAATTATCATTTGCGATTTTGCTCTATCCGATAGCCGTATTTTGCAACATGAGTAAAACTCGACTCGAATTGACTTTGAGTTGTAATCTCGTAAACTCAATTAAAAAATAATTCAAATTCGAATCTAGTTATAAAATACAACTTGAATAACTCAAACTTTTTAGTAACTATTGAATTGGTTTTCAAGTTTGAGTCGAGTCCCTTGACTGTGTATGATATATGTATATCACATATGAAAAAATATGAAGAAATATATATGTATTGTATATGGTTATAGAAAATCATTTAACTTGGAATCAAATAGTATCATAATATTATAAATATTTAAAAAAAAATTAAAATATAAATTCAACAACTTGACTCGACTTGAAAAAATTTCAAATTAAGTTTGAATTATAAAATAAGACTCGTCAACTCAAATAACTCAAAAAAATTTTAACTCGATTCAGCTCGATCAAACGCTCACCCTTAAGTTCCTTTTTAGTAATGCTTTTTTCCCCTTATCAATAATGGCGAGAGGTTTTCGCCATGTACCACGGCAACTTGTTAAACGAGTTAAAAGATTTAGGGACAAGCTGATCAACAATTTTCCCGAAGCTGAGGCTACACTTAGAGGGGGCACATCTGAATCTGATATTCAACAATTGCAGACACTTTTCGTAGTTAAATTGCCTCTTCCTACCGAGCTTCCATATCGTTTTACGACGGTCAAGATCTCACGGTTGCATAGCACTCGACGTCGGTGGCATCATTTGGTAGCTCATCGGGAATCATAGGCGGTTCATCGGGATTTAGCTGTGTCTTGCTTAACCAACCTTTTGAGTTATTCCATAGCTGAAGCAATACAGCATCTGAATTATGTGTTTTGATAAGCTCTTGCATGGTTTGCAGTCATTTGTTTTGCATGTTATGGAGTAATAAACATGAAAGGTCTCTTTGAACAAGTGAAAACCCATCTCACTCTTTATATAACTTTGGCAGATTACTCCTCTTTAAAACAATGAGAATTAATGTTTCCACATTAAACCCTTTTCGCACAAGTTTAAATGCTTTCATGGCAGAGTCTTCTTCTTCTTCCACATTTCCTTTGTTCAAATTGTCACTCCCAGTATTCAATTTGCCAACCAACTGAACTGTACATAGCTCCAAGATGCACCAGAACATGAGGAGTAGCGGTGGATCCATAAATTTTTTTTTAGAATGTGCACACATGTATTAATGACGTGAAATTTTCGTATAAAATGAGCACAATCAATAAAATAGATAAATAACTGAAGAAAATTTAGATGTGTCCACCATAAGTTAAGGGTGGATCCGCGACTAATGAGGAGCATCAAGAATTTTAGCCTTTCCTTGATATTTGTCGAGATACAAATCCGTTACAATGTTCGTCGCGTCTGTTCAACTATTCTTAAATATTGATGATTTATTGAATTATTTCGAATTATGATCAATTTGATAGAATGTGTATGTTTTGAGGATTAAAAATGTTATTATATTATGCCACATAAGTTGTCCTTAAATATTAATGATTTATTTTGTTGATTGTACCCATCTGAAATTTTATTTATGTCCACATAGTATATAAATTTTGTGTTATTAATATATGTGTCCATCTTAAAAAATATTTCAAGATCCGCCACTAACTATTTTCTTTAAAACAATGGTCAAACTTAACATCTGGTGACTAAAACATAAACGAAATGTAATATTAAATATAATTTGAAAAAATAATTAAATAATCTAAACAAAAAATAGAATAAATGGATGACCAAACATATAATTTACCCAGACATTTTTTATCAAATCTTCTAACCGTAAGCAACACCACTCCAATGAAAAAACGCAGGGTGTAAAATAGTAATAAAGCCAAAATGTTTTTGTCATTTTTAGTATAAAATCCAAAGTTAAAAGAGGAATCTCAATCACAAATTTGCTTCATTCTCTCGCTCGCCACAAGAACCAAAGAAACGCATCGCCACAAGCCTCTCATCAACAATGGCGGCCGCCACTGCGAACACCGCTTTCGCTAAGCTTTCCTCGTTAACTTCCTCCTTCAAATCTCCGATACCCATTTCCAAATCCACACTCCCTTTCTCCACACCCCCTCAAAACCCCACCCATCACCGTTACCTCGACGTTTCCTGCTCCCTTTCTCATGCAAACTCCAATCCCAGATCCGCCGCCGCCGCCTTTACCCAAAAAACCGCTCCTTCCCATGATTTCATTTCCCGTTATGCAGATGAGGAGCCCCGGAAAGGCGCCGATATCCTCGTGGAAGCCCTGGAACGTGAAGGTGTTAAGGACGTGTTCGCCTACCCGGGTGGAGCTTCGATGGAGATTCACCAGGCTTTAACCCGGTCCAGGATAATCCGAAATGTACTTCCGCGACACGAACAAGGTGGGGTCTTTGCCGCCGAGGGTTACGCGCGTTCCTCCGGCGTTCCTGGCGTTTGCATTGCGACGTCCGGCCCTGGGGCTACCAACTTGGTGAGTGGTCTCGCCGATGCAATGCTCGATAGCATTCCTCTCGTGGCGATCACCGGTCAAGTCCCTCGTCGGATGATTGGTACCGATGCTTTCCAGGAAACTCCGATTGTTGAGGTAACAAGGTCTATCACGAAACACAATTATCTTGTTCTTGATGTGGATGATATTCCTAGGATTGTTAGTGAGGCCTTCTTTCTAGCTACCTCGGGAAGGCCCGGACCTGTTTTGATTGATGTACCTAAGGATATTCAACAGCAACTTGCTGTTCCTAAATGGAACCAGCCTCCTAGGTTGCCGGGATATATGTCTAGGTTGCCCAAGGCTCCCAGTGAGTCTCATTTGGAACAGATTGTGAGGCTGGTTTCTGAGTCTAAAATGCCGGTTTTATATGTCGGTGGCGGGTGTTTGAACTCCAGTGAGGAGTTGAAGAGATTTGTTGAGCTTACAGGGATACCTGTTGCAAGTACTTTGATGGGTCTCGGGGTGTTTCCGATTTCGGATGAGTTGTCATTACAAATGCTTGGAATGCATGGAACCGTGTATGCTAATTATGCTGTGGATAAGAGTGATTTGTTGCTAGCTTTTGGAGTAAGATTTGATGATAGGGTGACTGGAAAACTCGAGGCATTTGCCAGTCGGGCCAAGATTGTGCATATCGATATTGATTCAGCTGAGATTGGGAAGAATAAGCAGCCTCATGTGTCAGTGTGTTCCGATGTGAAATTGGCATTGCAGGGGATTAATAAGATACTGGAGAACAAGGGTGCAAATCTGAATCTTGATTATTCTGATTGGAGGCAGGAGTTAAACAAGCAGAAGGTGGAATTCCCATTGAGTTACAAGACCTTTGGTGAAGCTATTCCACCTCAATATGCGATTCAGGTTCTTGATGAATTGACCGGAGGGAATGCGATCATAAGTACTGGTGTCGGTCAGCATCAAATGTGGGCTGTCAGTTTTATAAGTACCGGAAGCCTCGTCAATGGTTAACTTCAGGTGGATTGGGGGCTATGGGGTTCGGATTGCCCGCTGCCATCGGAGCTGCCGTTGCAAACCCTGATGCAGTTGTTGTAGATATTGATGGCGATGGAAGTTTCATCATGAATGTGCAAGAGTTGGCAACTATCCGTGTGGAAAATCTTCCTGTTAAGATACTATTGTTGAATAATCAGCATTTGGGCATGGTTGTTCAATGGGAGGACCGATTTTACAAGGCAAACAGGGCTCATACATACTTGGGAGATCCCACCAACGAGTCAGAGGTATTCCCGAACATGTTGAAATTTGCCGAAGCATGCGGAATACCAGCAGCTCGTGTGACGAAGAAAGAAGATCTGAAAGCAGCAATTCAGAAAATGTTGGACACTCCTGGACCTTACTTGTTGGATGTGATTGTCCCACATCAAGAGCATGTCCTGCCTATGATCCCCAGCGGAGGCGCTTTCAAAGATGTCATCACCGAGGGCGATGGAAGAACACAGTATTGATTTCAACAAGCATCAATATGTGTTTTGGGGCAATCTTTGTACTATGAGGTTCAGTTACGGGGGGCTTTAGTTTCTGAGACCTGGCAGTTTTCTGGAACATAAACTTGTATGTGTTCCCATAAGTAGTTTTTTCTATGTTTTAAAAAAACTATCAAGTAGATTTTGGTTTGGGTTTATGCAGGTGTTGTATGTGTTTTAGTCGAATAATGTCATGTAATGGAAGAATATGAAGTTTTGTTCAATGTGTTTTCAAGGCTACAAGAAAATGTCCTTAAAATACAGTGACATAAAACGGCACTGCATGTGATGATTGAAAATGGCAATTTAAGAAAATATTCTAACCACAAAATTATCTATCAGCAATTTATTAAACTCTTAGTTAGGTCATTCCTATCACTTGGTTGGTATATATATATATATATATATATATATATATATATATATTGTCATTAAAACTCACTTGTGGTGGTATTCCTTCCATGTTTGGCTATTCCTCCTTTCCCTTCCAACTACCACTCCTTAAAAGAGTTTTTATATGTTACATTTGTGAAAGCATATCTGCAACACATATCTCCAACTGAACCATATTACATTAAATCAGGTTGGTTCAAAAGATAAGCATTTGATATTATTTAAATTAGGTCTCGAGTTTAAATCTTTTTGCATGTAGAAAATTCCTGTTGGAGACTCATCCACTAAAGTCAAGTGTGCGACGTGGATCAGTCCGGATTAGTCAAAGTGAAACCTTGAATCCGGGAGAGCAACCAAAGAAAAAAAAATCAGGTTATGTAATTTTTCACTCCTTCACCAGGGAAATGTAGTGAGTTTGCTTTAGATTTAATGTGTCTGCGTGTGCATATTTGTTTTGGTAAATATATCGAACAAACTGAGGATTTGGTATAAGATTGCATGGATGATATGAAGACCGACTGAAATGGAGGTGGTAATGGGGTCAATCAAGTGAGATCGAACCATGTCATTAAATTGTGGTAGACATTGTTGAAAGTGTATATGGATCAGGTTCTAGTGTCCTATTACTTCTAATCTCAATTTTATAAATAAAATTGGAAAATAATAACAAGTATAATGATCGCATGAAAAAATATACATTAAGATTTATGTGGAAAATCTTTTGAGAAAAATTACTCGTAAAAGAGGAGAATTTTCACTAATGACAAAAATAGAAGAATACAATAGAAATCATCGTGAATAACTTTACTTCCAACTCTAATCCATACTATTTATTTATAGTGATAGTTACTTGTTTACAAAGAAAACTTACATAGTAAGAAATATACTCAATATGTTTTTACTCTCAATCAACATAAAATATAATAAACTTCCTACTTTAAATTAAACTAGATTTCTTACTTTCTCAATTTTCTCTTAATTTTGTATCTTCATTAATTTGATTCCGATTTAATTCAGATCAAACTAACAATTACTATTATTAAATAAAATTCTATTAGAATAGTTCCTTAACTGAGTTAAATATAAGCTAAGACCTCAATAAACCCCTAATTATTAATTATTTTGTTGGGTATTGATATTTTATCTTTCTCTTGGGTTCAATTTTTGGAATACTTCCAACAACATAAGTTTTCGTTGTTAAATATGTACCTCATTAAACCTCTAATTAATGTACATTCACGGTATAAGGAGCACTAGTCTCCAAGGATGAATCAAGGGGAGACTGACAATCGATTTTCTTAAAAATTTTAAATTCTCATATAATTTAAATATTTTATATCAATAGTCTATTTTTATCACTAAAATTTTACAAGTTCACCCCTTGCATACAATTTTATGACCATATCTGCTAGACACCCTAGCGAATATCGAATGTCTAACCTAATTGTTAGAGTAGACAAACAACAATACAAGATGGTTCTTGTCAAATGAAACATTGCTTAAACATTTCAAGCCCTCTAGAGGTAAACAACAAAGTGATCTCTTATGGCCTTAAATCTTCAAACCTTGCATGATATACCTACAAGGTATCTCTTCCACCAAATCTCTTACTATTTCATGCTGTCATAAAATTCCTTGGTACATTATCTTTATTGATCTTTTATGGAGTATTACTTCTATGCGTGATGCATGCATGTATTGGACCATCCATCTCTCACTCCATATGCATGTACGAACGACAAGCACTAAAAGTAGATATATAAACAGCAATATTGGTACACATCGTTTGTGATCAAGTTACAATGAACTGAAAGAGATTAAAAGTAAATGTACAAAGTACCAATGAATGAGATATACTGTCAATGATTCAGCCACGAGTAACCATCAAATCAGAAAAATGATTGAAAATTAAAGCTTCTGCAAAGCAGCAATGTGTACAGTTGTTAGATCATGACCATCTGATTAATCTGCAAACATTTCCAATAATTTAATAACTCCTATAATCATCTAAACGAGGTATTTATTTAGTGTACACGCTTGTTTATTCATTCTTAAACAACTACTCATCTGGGGCATGAAAGGCAGCAATGTATAAACTAATCACCTACAGATCGGGATCCATTACTTTTCAATGCAATCCTCATTCTCATACGCGTATGTAATATTCACTCATGAATTGCGAAAGATATACGATGATTAAAAAGCTGTACACAAAAGTAATTATCAGAGACAATAGATGGAGAGAGATTCATTAACATATATTACTCAAAGATGGGTGCGAAAGTGGGAGATGGGTGTGTATTCAGCATGTGCTTGCTGAACTTTTCTAGGTGTCTCATGTATCTGAAGGGTCGTTTAAAAGATCATATCTTCGTATCCATGTCTAGATATGACCAGACATGAAAATCGAGTTTGGGAATCAGCAAAAAATTAAACTTTCATCTCATTCAACTTCAGATGATGGACATGTAAAGTGTGAGGAATATATGAAAGCTCATCATTTCTTGACATCTACATCGATTTCATCATGACCAGCAGCACCATTAACTTGGGCTGTTGAAGTAGAGACTGAGCCACTTTCTTGAGCTCCTGGATGAATAAGCTGAGAAAATCCCTGTCCAGGTGACTTCCATAAGAGTGTTGGCAGTGATGCTTGCAAATTCTCACTGCTCCCATATGACGATGGTTCGATAAACTGAGCAGAATCAGGTTTCAGTTCAGAGAACCGTACAACACCTAAGAGCCGCTCAGGAAGCTCTGTTTCGGTGTGACTCTCGATAAGAAAAGCTAGGTCAACTGTCAGACTTGTAATGTAACCAAATGCCAGGTGAACAATAGCACTTGCCACCATCGAAGATCCTATATCAATGTCAACTTCACAAAAATTCTCAGATATACAATACTTGCAAGAAAGTGCTCGTCCAATGATGCATATTGCTTGCTCTCCAACTGCTTTTCTAACAATCCATGGGCCTTTGACGATGTTAGCAATCAATTTAAGCCTTGAATTTCTAAAAGCATCATCACCTTTCAAGAACTGGCCCATCAAAGAACCCTCTGGAATAGGTTCAGTGGTTACAAAATAAGCTACAGCACTATAGCTGTCCTTAGTTGGGAGCTGAAGATTAAATGCCCAAATAAAAGGCTTATCAGCGGTTGGAAAGGCTTCGTCAACAACCTTTCTAACACGATTATTAGGATGGCTCAAGAGGTCACCGAGCTTTGTGGAAGTTCTCATCCAGTCAAAACCAAGAGATTTAAGTAGATATTTACCACCGGGAATTTTAACCTTGTTTGACAAGTACTCCGGACCCCTTACCATGAAGTTATCCCCAGTGGACATGCCCAACCATTCAGACAGTTCTCTGGTTCAAGTAGTGGAATAGGTCCCTCTGATCGTACTCGCTCTACCCATTCTGGTTCCTTGCCATCCTCAGCACTAGCCATGTGTCCTGGAATAAACATACAAGAGATCTCAGAGAGGTATGAAATGATTACACCACCAGTCAAAATAGTAACTTTATATTACACCATTCTATATTCGAAATAAAACAAAAACCGCAACATTCTTAACAAAGTAACAGGGTACATCATCATGAACAAAGCCCAGATTATAATAAGATAAATTGGAAAAAAATGACTAGCGTGGTCCTAATGGAACTACAGAAACATGATAATTCAATGCGAAGCGAAATAAATTCAAAAAACAAGAAAAATCATATAGAATATGTCCCTCGAAAGCGTCAATCCCACATACTCAACCTCTGATATCATTAAAAACTCTCCCTTCGGAAAGCTCTGGTGGTATAAATAAATTTATATAAACATGAAAAAAGAGAAAAATATCATCTGATCTGGTCCAAGTCTCTTATATCTTACATATTGTCCAGCCTCTTAGTGTGCCTTTATAAGTTCCAGGGATAAGCCAAAGTCGATTATTGATCTACCGACAAAGTGGATCAGTTTCCTAGTCATTCCATTAATGTCCTTTTATTACCTTATGAAGATATACAGCAAAACAATAACAAGTACAGACCTTAAAGAAGAGGTCAGTTGAATACGGTGGTTTCTGCTCGATCATTAGCATCAAATCATATAATTCAAAATTCGGTTTCGACAAGCAGCTTTTTTAATACACCAAATAGAAAGAATCTTACCATACAAGCAAGAAAATCTGGCATAAATACAAAACAGAAAAGAGAAAGTATTCACATATAGAAATAAACAAAAGGAGTACACATAAACCAATTCCAGAAGTCCAACAGGACCACTGGTTTTCTCCTTAAGCATCCGTTTGTTTCACTGGGAAACTTCCTGGGAAATCATATTTTCTTTAAGTTTTCTAAATAACAATTATCTATTTCCAAATATCACTTCATGGTTCTAGAATTATAAACAGAAGAAAATTATTAAAAATACAAACACAAAAGCAAAAAAATTAAAAATTCAACAAACCCAAAAATACAAAAAAAACATATTATCTTAGCGTTCCTCTTTTAGGTTTAATTCAGCTAAAAAAGCAACCTGAATTACAGTAATTAACCAGGAGAAGAAAAGAACAAAAATTTATTAAAAAATTCTAACCTTGAAGAGGAGGGAAGGAGTTTATAGGTAAAGGAAAATGATAAGAAAACCTAATTACTCAAAAAAATGAGATCATGGATAATGAATTAGGGTTTTGTTTTTGTGATCAAACAGAGGGAAGCTACAAACGGTAGCTTTCTTTTCCTTTCTTATAATGTGTTTCTTTTAAAGGCAACTGCTTTGCTTGTATTGTTGGTTTTCAAATGCCAGCCAACCGGTCATCCCAAATGATGGAAATGTACCAAATTCAAAAAACTTGTCACTTATATCATCATTGAGACATTGAACACCATTAAATTGATGATGGATACTTTAATAAAATAATTTAAAGAATTTTAATCCTACACTTTAAATAAAATATTAATTATGAGTTATTTTATAAATCCAAAACAATTTAGGGACAAATCTTCAAATTACCCCTTTTTTTAATATATCCTTATCCTGCAAATTACCTCTCTTAGCTGCCTTCCTGGAACAATTTAGGGAACTGTAAGCGCGAAGGAGGAGAGAAAAATTAGCATCGAGTCGTACCAGAGAAAGAAAATTACCACAAGTACTTGCTTTAGTGGAATCTTGTAATACGAGACAAGGGCCCCAACCTTCACAATGCATTTGCAAAACCATGAAAAAGGAGATAAATTGAAGATTTGTCCCTAAAATGTTTTAAATTTACAAAGAGACCCATAATTAGTATTTTATTTAAAACATGGGGTTTAATTTTTTAACCTTTTTATTACCACATTATCAACCTAACAATATTTAACGTCTCAGTGATCAATTCTTAATAAAATGATAACGTAAGTGATTAAAATTTAACTTTTTTTTGAATTGGGTGAGTAAAAGTATAAAAAAAATGAAAGGTAAATATCATTTCGGTAGTTTGCCCATAATAAAGTATTGTTTTAATAAAAGACTCTAGTTTTATTTTAAAAAATCTAGAATTACGATGAATGTTTACCACTATAATCGTAAACTAAATAAATAATTATAATATTTTCTTATAATCATTGACATAAAAAACTAGTCACTTGAGATCATACAAAGATCATATAAGGAAATTGTTAAAACCTCAACCCCGATAGATATAAATAGATCTGATTGTATCGACAAATGACCCATGAAAGGGAATCAAAACTATTGAAAGAACACCGACAAGCTGCATATAAGAATCAATCGATGTAAGAAAACTACTCACGAAAGCAACCGCGTCTCCAATCCAATTTAAGGGTCCAAATTAGGGAAGATCATTAAGATAACACATAAATGTCATCTTGATCGGCCGAAGCGTCGTCAAATCATACCTAAAAAGCGATAAAACAAAAAGAACGGATAAATGACTGAAACATGCTATAAAGAATGATAACCTCATGTTTTCAAATTTTTGGTCTAGTAACAATTTAAGTCATTGTAAGTTTAAATATTAGACAAATTAGGTGATGTCTTGTGAATTTTGAGATTTTTTATACATAAATCTGAGGTCAATACAATGTACTATATATACAAAGACTCTCAATCATTTGACAATGAACGCTCATACATTTACATATGTCATGCTGAAACTCGGGACCTCAAATATAACAATAATCCCTTAATCACTAAGGTTGCTTGGTTTGTACTGAATTTTGAGTATGAATATCTAATAAATCATTTTATTTTTCTTAAATAGTCTAATATTTTGGCCTCTGTTAATATTTAATCTTGACTCCGTCCCTATTTACACAAACTCAAATAGACTCTATGACATGTCAATTGTGTTTGCCTTGTTACATACTTTATTCGTGTTTGCTTATCACTTCGATCAAATCACTTATCATATCACAATATGATATCACCAAAATATGAAATTGAATGAATACAGACACTTATCATACGTAGCTTGTTATTTGCTTTTGTTATTCAATGCTCTATGTGCGTTAACTTTTACATGTGAATTTATATAGTATAATGGTTACCAAAATTCAATAAGAGTGACACCAAGTCATTCATGCACATGAATTATACTCGCTAATTATTGTGGATTCATGGAGTGTCTTTGAATCACAATTCCACTATCTGTCAAAACTTTTTGTATTAAATTTTCGATTCTTTGTAAAGATTTCGACCAAAATTTTAAGTACCAAATTACCACTCCTAATCACGTTATTTTACAGTTTTGGATTACAGCATCCAAACTCTGCCACAGGTTCACATCCCGTGAGAAAACAGTTCGGTCGAACAATGATTAATCTCAAAACCCGACAACATCAAAAAGCAAATTCAACCGTCACGGACTACACCAAAATTCTGTGTGCCCCATTCATTCCCCCTATAAATAACAATCTTCGGATAGCTTATCTCCTCCGTACCAAACATTCACATAGCTCTCGGTCATTAAAAAAAACGAGAAAAATGAAGGGTCTGGCACTTATAGTAGCACTGGTGATGATGGTTATGGCAACCGCTACGACGGCTGCTCAAAGCATTTGCAACATGCCAATTTCAGATTTGATGTCGTGCAAACCAGCCGTGACCCCTCCCAATCCTCCGCCGCCGACGTCGACGTGTTGTTCAGCCCTCTCGCATGCCGACATGCGTTGCCTTTGCTCGTATAAGAACTCCAAGCTCTTGCCTTCACTTGGCATTGACCCCGACCTTTCCATGAAATTGCCTAGCTTGTGCAAGCTTCCTTACCCTGCAAATTGTTAGTTCCTGGCTCTATCCATATTTGATCTCAGAATGTGCCTCTACTTCACGTGATTGTACTAAGTTTGTTCTTTCTTTTTCTTTTATGTTGTGTTTCGATGTATCTTTTAATCGTGTAATATCACGTACGAGTTGTGTAATTTGTGATCAATAATCGTATAATATATGTTGATAATATAAGAAATTATGTGGGTACAAGAACCCATAATTTTCAGCTTGCTTATATATACATTTTTTAAAAATATATATACACACATGTTTGCATAAGAAAATCATATAACTTAAATTTGAGTTCCAACAAAGATCCATTAATTGATTGAATGATTGAGGATGCTCATTACTTAAATATCCAATTACTTGAATTATATGAGCATTTAAAATTTTTCAGAGGATAATCACCCTCGCTACTGATTACAATGCTTAATACCCATTTAACCATAGGGCGTAACAGGTAAGCGTGAGGTAAGAGTAACCTCCAATGGTGTAGCTTTACGAACAGCCATTCCGGCGCTTTCGCTCATGTCGATCGAATTGTCCGAAACCGTCCCCAATTTGAATCCATGAAGAAACCTAGCCAATGCTAAGTGCAGGACTTGAAGTGCAAAACTGATACCAGGACAAATCCTTCTACCGGAACCAAATGGTAAGAGCTCAAAATTTTGACCCCTTACATCTATGTTAGCATGATCGTTAACGAACCTCTCAGGCAGGAAATCCGAAGGCTTTTCCCAAATGCCGGGATCACGCTGCAATTTCCACACGTTAAGGAGAAGGCTAGTGCCTGCCGCGACAGGGAAACCGGCTATCGTGCAGTCCTCCATGGCTTCCCTTGGTGCTGATAGAGGTGCTGGTGGATGTAACCGAAATGTTTCCTTCATAATGGCTTGCAAGTATACCAAGTTGTTTATATCGGACTCTTCCACTTGCCGGTGCTTTCCGACGTGCAAGTCGAGTTCGTCTTGAGCCTTTTTTAGCACACGACGATTTTTCAATGGCAACGAGACTGCCCATGTAAACGCGATAGTGATCGCATCGATGCTTCCCAGGACAAGACTCTGCAACAAGGTTAGCCTTATCAAGATCAATTACCAAGTACTATGTATAGGTGAATTCACAATTTTACGTACCAGGCAAGTAGCTTTAATGGTAGTGTTCGCCTCTTCAATTGGAATACTATCATTATCCATGACAGAAAACAAGACATTGATGAAATCTTTGTCCCCTTCGACGCTTTCCCCGAGCCTCTTTTTGCGATGCTCGTTAACCCATTTTCCGAATATAGTATCAAACTCTTTCGCTATCCTCTTCATTTCGCATTAAAACATCGATCCAACCAAGAAAAGGAGCGAAGTCCGAAACCAACATTAACCCCACCATATGAAAGAAACCAGCAATGGCTTCTTGGCATCGCCTGGATTCATCGGTTCCATAATCGTATCTTTTCCCGGCTACGGTCCGTACCATGATGTTGGTTGCCAAGTGACCAACCCTTCCATTCATTTCCACTACCGCAACACCTCTGCTTTTGAGTGTTTGTTCATGTAATTGGTTTATGAAATAATTGATTTCCGATTCCCAAACATGCCCGAGTGACTCGATCCGGTGACCGGAGAGGAGCTGAAGCATAGCTAGTTTCCTTATGTTGCGCCAATACGGTCCATATGGTGCGAAGCCTAACATTTTATGGTCATATCCCATAAGCTTCACCGCTAAGGACCGTGGACGTGTTGAAAAGATCTTATCATTGGTTGTGAAAAGTTCTTTTGCGACTTCCAAGTTACTCACGACGAGTGCGGAGTCGGACCGAGAACAAAGGTCCGTACTCGTCGGCCATGTCGCCGAATATTCTATGTAGTAGTTGATTTGTTCCGAGAAGATGAAGGTGACCGAGCAAAGGCAAGGCCCCTGCAGCCTCTGGCGGCGCTCTCAGTCGCGGTTTCTTCTTGGCTCGAACATGGACCGAAAGTGAAGCTACAATTATGGTGAAAAGAATTGCCAAAATGATTTGTATTGAGAATTCCATTAGTATGCTTCAATGACCAAAATTCAAAGTGATTCGACTCCTCCACAAAAGAAAATATAGAAGGAAAACAAGTTTAGAAACGCCAGTTGAAGACAAACGCTACTTACGTGGGGTTCTTTCCTTTCTTTATTGGTCCATAATGTTTGATAACTACGCTATCGAGTCTACCTCAGCTATCCTTTTGAATATGCGCGTCTCTATTGGTGTCTTAATAATTTTGAACCCATTTTTGTCGATCGTCTATGGAGTACCTTTAGTGATAGAATGAAATATTAGTTTTTTTAGAAGATATAAGTTCGAGTAGTTGTATATGTAGAGCATGTACATGTGTGCATTATTAGTTAACTAATAAAATTTTAAACATATACTACCTTATAATCAATGATGAATCTACAGCAGCTCGAGGGTGTACATCTGTCTACCCATAAATCTAATTTTCTTCTGTTAATTACCTATTTTATAGATAATGACAATTCTAAAATTTATTAAATTTATCTTATTCAAAAATTTTATATTATTAACATATACGTATACACTCACATTTTTTTTTTACCTATCGTTTTGCTCTTTCCATCAAAGCACACTAAATAACCACAGAGAAACGTAGGGATTCAAGAGGCCGGCGATATAGTTATTTTTATATTATGATTTCGGACTTCCCTATTTTGCTATTCATTGTTATCATTACAACCACACACACATATCACGAAAATGAGGAAATTTTAAAATATATTTTATTAATATAAGACTAAAAATACGATGAAAATTAGATATAATTAAAAAAATTTATTAAGAGCCGTAATTTTTTAAGTTGAATAGAGAAAATTTTTCAAATTAGATAAATTATTAAAAATATTTTTTTCATTACAAGTCCTTAACTCTTGTAATGTAACTTTTCAAAGGTGGACACAAGTTATTATGCTAGAGAAGGTGAACTTATATAATTTTAAAATAGAAAAGAATTTACATTATTTTATGAGATGCGAGAACAAATTTTCAATATAAAATACAAAAAAATATCTAAAATATAATGAAAATTTAAAATTTTTAGGGACGACTGCGCCAACCCGCCCCTCTCTAGGTCCATCCCTTTAACTTTTCGATTGTAACTAAAAATGTTATATATTTATATAATTTTTAAATTGAATATGATAATATTTTAAGTTAAAATTATCTTAAATTGACCCTAAATTAAGATTCACATCACATAATTACCCCTATAAATGTATCCCCACGCACACTTCAAATCTATTTATGATTCGGATCCTTATCTTTTTGTCATAGTTGTTGGTGATCGTTGAATTAGTTCAGAAAATCTTATCAAGTCATCAAAATCATTTTTAGTTAGGTTAGTTGTATTATCTATAAAATCAATTTATATAAAATTATAAATTTAAAGTTTAGGAGAAGCCGTCAAACAGTTTTAATAATAAGGATAAATATTATATTTTTAAAAAAATTAAATTTAATCTTATATTTATAGAATATGTGTATTATTAATAGGTTAAGAAAATATTTAAATTATATGAGAATTTGAAATTTATGAGAGGATGACCGCTCCGCCAGCCTCCCCTAGGTCATCTTTGTATGTAGATATAGGTCTAGGGATCAACCCTTTAAGGATATCCCAGATACATAGAAAACTTAGAAAAATATTGAATATACTCGTATCTGGCATTCACCCGAGTTCGAGTTTTTAATATTCTTGTTGTTTCTACAGAAAGAGAGTATTGAGGTTGGAGAGGTGGATTGGCTAGCAGGCACGGGTGCTTTTAGTGACCAATTGGAAGGTTTAACAGAAGCTGAAGTTCCTCAACTTGCAATGCTACAATCAAGCAGTTTCAGTCTATACAAACATTCCATGCCCCTTAAGAAGCCCAGAATTGAAATTCCAGATGATGATGAATTCTTCACAGTCCCTGATCTAGGTTGAGTGTGGATGCGATTACACATGCATGGTAATGGATCCATCAACTCTGTTTATATTTTCATGTGTATGTATACTTAAAGCACATGTACATATGGGGTGATAAAATATTCATGAAAAATACTCAAATCTATATTTTCTTCCATTGATGTGAACTTTCTCGACAATTATATTAAATTTACAATAAAATAGATATCAAAATTTTATGTGAAAAATTAATAAAATAACCATGGCCACGAGGTATCTTCAAACTAACAATAGTCCACCTTCTTCAATGAAACGTCGTTGATACCATTAAAAGGTACTGTTTATTTCAATAATGGTCTAAAATTTAAAACATGAAGTCCATAAATTTTAATACTCTTTTTTTCAATAAATAGATATGCAGTTTTTTGTCTACTTGAATTAGCATCTAAAGTTTTGGTACTAACCAATAAAACACAAGACAATAATCAGAAATAGTGATATAATGTTTCAATTTGAAATGGGGAAACATATCCCGCCATGAGGGAGGGCAAACGGATATAATTTTATGGATTTCATATTGTACCTGCTCTAATTGGGGTGGGGATGGGTATAACTTTAGTGGGTAGTGGGCGGGTGTGGATTTAGAAAGTGGTACCTATCACAGGTAGTGGGCGAGTGATGGGTTTGAGACATTACCCGCCCCGTATCCGCCCGCCCCACATCTGCCCACCCACTAAATACCCATTAAATTATGGATCATTATGAATTTAGGTATAATTTTAAAAACTAATTTATAAATCTTAATACTGTATAACTTATAATTTAACCAAATATTAGGGATAAATATTGCCTGAAATTTTAAAACGTTGTACCAAAGAACAAAAATATTATGTATTTGTCATTTATGTTTCTAGGCTTTAATTATGTCTTTTATTATGGTGTTTTATGTACTTTAAAATCTATGTTAACACTTAACTCAGATAATCATTGGTTTATTTTATTAGGCTTCTTAATGAACATGTTTGTTTTATGTTTGTTGCTAATGTATAACTTAAGGTTGTTGTCTGGAGGATCTAGCCGAGTACGTCTCCAGTTGGGTAGTGGGTGTGGGGATAGATTTGAGAATGTACCCACGTGGGTGGGCGTGGATTTGAAAATTTTTACCCATCACGGGTGGTGGATTTGAAAATATTATGTGGGTATGGAGATAGGAGAGGGGGTATCCGCACCCGACCCGCCCGTTATCCCTACCCACCATGGACCATTTACGACCTCACGATAGGGATGGACTGAGAGGAGCGAGTTGGGGCATTTATCCCTTAAAATTTTTAAATTCTCTTGTATTTTAGATTTTTTATTGGTAATTTGTTTTCTTTCCTAAAATTTTACAAGTTCACTCCTTTAAAATTTTATAAGTTCATCCTTAATATAAAATATTGTGTTGATCCTTACCTCACAATTATTCTTTTATCTAATGCCGTTGGAATCCAATCTCTTCTTCTCCCATGTAAATCATTGTCCACAACATCTCAAGTCTCTAGAGAGAAGTCAAACAAAGCTGAACATTTGAATTTCTTTTTAGCGGGAACGAGCGTAGGATTGGAGGGGTAAATATATAAATTTTTAAAAAATGATAAATTTAAAAAATACATAAAATAATTAAAATATATGATAATATAAAAAATTTAGGAACGACAGCTGCAACTCTTTTTCCTCTCTCGTACGATTTCAAAACTCGCTAAATCATCAAAAATACTTTTCACGAAAGAAATTTTGTTAAAAGTAAAAAGAGAAAAGCAGAAAAAAATGACGTGCCAAAATACAGGAAAGTTTACAATATTCTAAATAAAAAAAAAACTAACTCGAATGTAATATGAAGTATAACTAAACACGTTTCTAAAATGTAAATAGGAACCAACAATCAATTGGTCTAGTGAGATAAGACAATAGATTTTTTAAACAAGGTCAAGAGTTCAAATTCTGATGTTACGAATGGAGCAAACTGAGTTGAGAGGGTCGTTCTTGTCTTTGTAGTACCCAATTTAAATTAGTCGATCAATAGATTAGATACCAGTGATTAATTAAAAAATGCAAATAGGAACAAATTATTGACTTGCCATGTGAAAGACCAAGGCAAAGAAAGAACAATTTTATCTAGTTGCAGTATAATTAAGGGAAATATTTCAATTATTGGGTCAAATAAAATACATGATGTTTATATGAACTTACACCTGATCACTTCTTAAATAAATTAAATTATTTACGATCAAATTACATAAATTATAGAATGAAACCAAACATAATAAAACATTAAAAATTATAAAATTATATCTTATCATGAAAAATAAAATGAAATTACAAGAATATATAAATTTATTAAAATATTATTTGCAAAATGAATAATTATGGTATATAAATTTGTAATTTTACATGCATAAAGTAATAAGAATATAACACAAATATATAATTTGTATCAACTTTGACACGCATAACAGTAATACGTAGAAAATTGCATGATATAAAAAAGAGTAAATTAAACCACTCCTCACTAAACTATACTCTCTCTCCTATTTTATTTACTGTACTTTTAATTTTTCTAATTTACTCATTAAACTTTTAAATAATATATGTTTTGATCACTATGAATTATTTTATTATTATTTCTATATGACATGGCTTTTTTATTTTTATTTATTATAAAATATTATAAAATATAAAATAAAAATAGAAGGTGGTCAGACATCACAGTCGACCACCGTTAACCGCCAAAGATGGTGGTCGTTCGATCCCAAATTTCATGAGTCGCTTCATCTCGACACCTTGAAGCCGAATCCGCCGTCCATTTTGACGGAACTTGCTCTGAAGTCCACGAATTGTAGATCGAAAGTAAGGAAGGCAAAAAGTTTCAGTCGAGATTCATGAGTTTTGGGACATTTTCTGTGAAACAACCACCATATTCTGACTCAGGGGTCGAGACTAACCAACCCATGAAATTTGGGACTGAACGACCACCATCTACGGCTATCGACTGTGGCCGACGGTTGCGTCCAACCACCTTATGTTTTTATTTTATATTAAATAATAATAAAAAGGCCATGCCATATAGAAATAATAATAAAATAATTCAAAGTGATCAAAACAGAAACAATTAGAAAGTTCAGCGAGTAAATTAGAAAAATTGAAAGTATGGTGAGAAAAATATGTGAGAGAGTATAATTCATTGAGGAATGACGTATTTTACCCTATAAAAAATAAGAATAAATATTAAAAATACTCACTAATTTTTGTTTAATATATAATGTTATTCATGAAATTTTATTTTATGTAATTGTCGAAAACACATATATGAGATGGAATTTAATTACACAGTGTAAATTTCAATCATCTATTTTTACTTATCCAACGGTTTTAAATATGTATAAAACTAAAAGAGTTTTACGCATTGGCAGAACACAAGAGGGACTAGTGGGGTCCATGGCCTCCAAAATTTAAAAAATTATAATTGTACCCTTAAATGTTTTAAAATTTTAATTTGACCCCATCAAAATTTTTAGAAATTCATATTAAACTTTAAAATTTTGAATGTTCTTAATTAAACTCTCTCCCACAATTTTTAAAAATTATCATTAAGACTCTCAAATTTTTATAAAAAACAAAAATAGACCCTAACTTTTTTTGGAAAATGTAAAATAAACCATTCAAAAATTTTAAACCTCTGATTTTTTTTAAAATTTTAAGTTGATTCCCCAAACTCTATCATCAAGTTTTGACATTGGTTTTACTCACCCTACAAAAGTGACTACTCGAACTTAGATCTTCTAGAAAAAATAACATTTCTTTTTATCACAGAAACCAATTACCCTAACTCATCATTTAATAAATTGGGAAGCAACTAGACCCGTTGAGAATTGAATTTCCATCTCTAGTTGATTAGGGATAAGTTTTAAAGAAGGCACATGGATGATAAGTTTTTATAGCAATAATGTAGCAATAATGAAGCACCTAGAGCTAAAGGTTGCTTTCATAATTTTTCTACAAGACTTCCATAATTCATTTATCTCTTTAAAGCAACCCCAAGACCAAAAATACCATACCCCATCTCTCCCAAACTCAATGCCATAATCATCAACTAAACCAAATTCATTCAACAAATGTTTGCCTCAATCTTGCTCATTTTCTTACACATGCTTCAAGCTTCATCCTTTTCATCAGATACCACTCTAATATCTACCCAAACCAAAACATATGTGTCGTAACCGGTTTTCGCCCGGGCACGAAATTTTTCTTGGCGGCAAAACTAAAATGAATAAATAAATGATTTTGATTTAAAAAATGTTTTGAGAGTCGCCATCGGCCTGTCGGATTAGGTAGGTCGAATACCTAAAAATTACCTTTTAAAAGAGTTTTTAAGAAAACATCAATTAAAAGATAAATTGGTCTGGATTTAACCAAAAATTCATTCATTTTAATAATAAAAAGGGATTCGTGGTTGGTTACGTTTGGGGAAGGATTAGCACCCCCACAATGCCCAAAATTGGTCATTGTCGATTATAAATTGTCTCTAATATTAGAATTTATGAATTCGAATATAAATTTAATTTATGATCCTATTATTTCGTATTTTAATCGGATAATTCTAAGGAAAAAGAATTAAATAATTTTTATAAATTATAAATAAAATATTTATTTATTAAACATCATAAAGGACATCTAGTTACTTAAGACTGCCCTTTTCTTTGATATTAAAAATAAATATTGAAAATGTAATAATTTTTCCTAAAAAAATAATTTAAATAAAATTAAATATATATTTTTATAATATTTATTTATTTAAAATACCAGAATAGGACATCTAGTTGCTTTAAGACTACCATTTTCTTTGATTTTAAAAATAAATAATATTAAGAAGAATATATTTATATAACTAATATAATAAATAAATAAATTAATAATTTAACATATTGAAATTGAAATGATAATAATACATATTAAATTGTAAATAATATGATCAAAAGAATTAAACTTATAAAATTAAATTGCAAAATATATAAACTTGGTCAAAATGAAAAGAATTAAAATATAAGTGACTAAATATAAAACTCAAAGCCCTAATTTGAAATACATAAAATGGGTATTAAAAGTATAATTTAACCATAATAATATATGACTAAAATATAAAAAATTAAACTATAGGTGTAATAATAAAATAAAAAAAGCTTATGGTAAAAATAATTAGTGATTACATTATAAGCTATAAAACCTAAATGCTCTAATTCGAAATATTATAAAATTTGAGCGCTAACAGTGTGATTTAACCTATATTAGTTATTCGGATTGAATATCAATATAAAATATGAGGGACTAAATAAGATATTTTACCTTAAATATATAATTACGGTGAGGACTAAAATGTAAAGAAAATAAAATTCAAATACCGAATTGAAAGGCTCAATAATTGATTTAGTGACCAAATTATAAAGATGCAAACCTAGAGAGGCTGCGAAAAGGGTTTTACCCTTATGGGAAATTACACAAATGCCCCTCCCCAAAATGACATCGTTTAGGGAGGGGTTTATAAACCCTTTAACCGGCCCAAAAAGGGCCTAAACTCTCATTTTTATTCTCAGCTTCTCTCTCTAAAAGGCTCTCGTCGAGTTCCGGCCAGCCACCATTTCCGGCGCCGATCACGGCTGACGGTGGCCGGATTTACAAAAATTCCCTCAAAATGAAACCTCGTTTTTCCTAAACCCAGTTCCAAGGTTATTTTAGCCTAAAACCTTACCAAAATGTGTAGATCTAACATGGTTACTTTCGACTTTTCGGTTTCGACGGTGTAGGGAGGCTCAGACGAGGTAAGTCTCTCAGCTTTTCTCTCTTTATTTTCTGTTTTGGCTTACTGTTGGATGTGGGTGTTTGTTGGTTGCTCTCTATTTCCTCGTTGTTTCTGTTCTCTCCGTTCTTGCTCGCTGGTTTCTTGTTTACAGGTGAACCGAAGCTTTATAGCTTCGATAAGGCTCTCGTCGGACCAGTCCCATAGGAAACTTTCGGTGAGTCACCATAGCTATGGTGGTGACTCACCATAGGCAACAACGTGGATGGTCAGAGTCGTGGCAGCAGAGCTTTTGGAGGCTTCGGCGGTGAGATGGCGTGGCACTGGAGTGTCAGTAGCTGGGCGTTGGAACATCTGGCAGAGGCGGGGCGGCTGGAAACTTCAGGTAGCGGTAACGTGGCCCTAGGGTATCATACCCTAGGGTTTTCATCTAGCTCATTGGTGGCCGTTGGATCTTTCCAGATCTAACAGTGGTTATTAACTGGCAGTTGGGGTATGAGATGATGGAAACCCTAATCTGATTTAGGGTTTTCTTTGGGCTTCTGGATCTGGGCCACCGGGTTGTAATGTAAAATGGGCCTTAGGGATTTAGGCTTTGTAATTATTTATTAAATAATAATAATAATAATATATAATATATAATTTTAATAATTTTAATAATAATAATAAAACGAAATGAAATAATTAGTGTTTGCAGCTGCCCCTATTTGCTCATTCTTGTGTTAATAAGAATAGAGCAAAGACGAAAAAAATGATAATTTTTTCATTTGGCTTCTTTTGAATGTGATGGAAATGTTGAAAATATTCTGTCCAGATGTCCTATCATCTTGCACTGTAGGTCTTACAGATGACCCGAAGGTTTTGAAAATATCATGCACTGAAGGGCTTACAGATGACCCGAAGGTTTTGAAAATATCAAAAAGCTCCCGAAGTCTTTTTGAAAACATCTTGCATTGCAGGTCTTATGGATGACCCGAAGGTTTTGAAAACATCAAAAAGTTCCAGAAGGCTTTTTGAAAACATCCTGCACTGCAGGTCTTATGGATGACCCGAAGGTTTTGAAAGCATCATGCATTGGAGGACTTACAGATGACCCGAAGGTTTTGAAAATATCCAAAAGTTCCCAAAGGCTTTTTGAAAACATCCTGCACTGCAGGTCTTATGGATGACCCGAAGGTTTTGAAATCATCATGCACTGAAGGACTTACAGATAACCCGAAGGTTTTGAAAATATCAAAAAGCTCCCGAAGGATTTTTGAAAACATCCTACACTGCAGGTCTTATGGATGACCCGAAGGTTTTGAAAGCATCATGCACTGAAGGACTTACAGATGACCCGAAGGTTTTGAAAATATCAAAAAGCTCCCGAAGGCTTTTTGAAAACATCCTACACTGCAGGTCTTATGGATGACCCGAAGGTTTTGAAAGCGTCATACACTGAAGGACTTACAGATGTGAGAAATAGTTTACTAAGTAAGAAACTATGGAAATTGTTTTCTTACTATTCAAAAATTTCATTTCTAGAAAAGATTAAATGAGAAACTTTGGAAAGCGTTTTCTCATTATTTTTCAAAATAACATGTTGATTGGGTGACATGCTCCAATCTCAAGATAATACTCATTCTTGTGGATTGCGTTCACCTCTTCTTCAGATATTTGTGTGATTCCTACATTTGAGGTTTTGAATTCTACCTTCTTCTTGTAAGGTATTTTTCATCACGAATCTTCTTTTTCATACGAAGATCTATAAAACCTTATGTTTGAATACAATTAAATGTAGCAATGTAATGCATTTTCTGTTATACAAACGATATTCTTATGAATGCATGAATGTTTATGCAATATTCATTTGAATTCAAAGTGGTGAACTCGGTCTTCCTTCACTTTATCATTTATTGTCCGGGTTACCTTTGGATATCAGTTTAGCAACCTATGCCATAAAGCTGAAGAACCATTTGATCAACTTGTATCTTTGTGTCTTCTTTGTCTCATGAAAGTTTCAGAAGAAATGTTTCATTTATGGAACTCTTGTCGTAATCAGAATTATGACATTGATGCCCCATTTTTGTCTTTGATAACATCGACTTTCTTTGTCTCGATTTGTGTAGAAATCCAATAAAGCTTTCATCTTTGAAAAGAGAATCTATCATCTTTGAAGAGAGAATCTATCATCTTTGAAGAGTGTAGATGTAGATATGCCTGACTCAGCAAATTAATTTGGATAACAACGTCTGTTCTGATTTGACTCTTGATATACATCATAAGGAGGATTTATCCTAATTCTTTTCGTGTCTCCACATCTAATTGTATCTCGAACAAGGCAACTTGGACCATATCATGTCAATATGCTTAACAAAAACATGTCGTTCAACCTTAGTTGGCTTCTTGTTGTTAAAATTTCTAGCTTCCCTTCTGTGGAAAGAAATCTTCATTATTTTTTACTTCTAACCTTGGGGTTTGAAGAAAACTTCATCTTGGGTCCATAAATGGAAATACCATATAATTGCAATATTGGTTCAGCACTATAATTACTGGTTCGTAAAACATTTGACAACACATTCATCATTTCCTGTGGTTTCTGCACAGATGTTCGCCAGTGAAGCTCTTTGTATAGTGTTCAAAGCTTTTGTATGATGTCACAAGACCACTTGAGAACAAAAATAAATGGGAATACAAGTGAGATGTTGGTGTGTTTCATGACCAAAACTTGGTCAAATTCACAAAATATGCTAGCGTCGAATTGAATGAGAGATACCAACTGATCTTGATATCATATCGGGCAAGGGTGATATTGATCATGTTTTCTTCCATAATAAGTATTGTAGGAAGTAGAAACACATCAATTATAGGAGCCATGTACAAAATGAGGTCCATTGAATTCTTGCTGATGTATATGAAACGCACATGATAAACCCAAATACGTGAAAACTCAGTTCAGTCTGACTGGAAATGATAACACCAGTAACAACGGGAATAAGAGTAACATACGTAAGCTGAGCCTCTTTCTTCAATGTCATTAATTAAGCAAAAATTGTTGTGAAAATAGCTTCGTACCTAACATATGATTGAAACTAACTGCCACTTCAAAGAAATATGTCCAATCACCACTGGCACAGAATACAAAATTCAAAGTCGAGATCTTGAGGAACTGAACCCTGATCGATGGTCTTCATGGGGACCATATTTATCTATGCATCGTGATACGCTGTCATGTGACACACGTTAGAAGATTAGGTATTTGAAACGATACTTGCTGAGTAAATATTTGTTCAACAACAAGACTCTAAAGCAACTGTCTGATAAACGAAGCAATTATGTAGTCAGCTATACTGTCACTGTTTCACTATTTTCATTCTTCATACATTTCTGTCTTATTGGAAATATTTTCTCCAATCAATGATCTTTATGCAAAATGACATGGACTTTCAGAAAGCCCCAACAATTACTGATACAAACATTCAAAATACATCAACATTCCTGATTCTAATTGAAAGGGACTTTCAGAATGCCTCAGCATTTTCTGATATAAACGTTCAAAATGCGTTAATATTCCAATTTCTGATTGAAATGGGCTTTCAACATGCTCTGTCATTTGCTTCTTGTTAATCTGAGCCTTCAAAATGCTCCATATGGATCTGTATGAAGTAACCTTTAAAATGCCCCAACATTTACTTCTTGTTAATCTGAGCTTTCAAAATGCCCAAATAATCATACTGATGTGGGTCTTCAAAATGCCCCACTATTCTATTTCTGGTTGAAATGGGCTTTCAAGATGTCCCGCATGGATCTGTCTGAATTGGGCCTTCAAAATGCCCCCAACCTTCTAAACTGTAAGGCTTACTTTCAATGATTGTTTGTTTTCAATATCATGATTCCCCACGAGGTCCAATTTTGACATTGTACTATTGTGGGTACTTACGGCTTTATCCGTGCCTAAAATCTATTTATATTGAATATTCTCATTTTAGTGTTACAAAACAGCAATGTTGTCAAATAATTTGAGAAATTCTCTTCATATTATCACATACTTAAGAAGTAATCAATCATTCTGATAGAAACGTCTGAGATATATGCCTCTTCTGAAAGAGACACCCATTTTTTTAGATCTGGAGGGATCTAGTCAGACAGAGTGGTATAAATCGCTTCGTAATTCATTCCAGACTGACACGGTGAACCTTGTTTTCAATGAAGGCTATTTCTAGAATATACTTTTCTCTGATTATGAAGCGATCTTAAATTGTTATACTTGATGAAAATGGGGTACTAAGAGGCTGAGGATTCAATAGCCATGGAAAGATGTGGTCTGGTTTCATCAATTGCAGAGTTGACGGATTTTATATGTACTGCTCAAATGGCTAAGACTGTTGATGCACTTCTTCCGGTAAAGATAGCCATTATACAATGACTCCAATTACAAGAAAGTTGAACTCAGGCTATGATTTTTTTTTGAAAAGGAAGAAGCAGAGGAAGCTTGAAAAGAAGCTTCTTAATAAAGACGATCATGCAGTTCATCTTCTAAATCTAATTATTGGTTTTGGGGTCCCTATCGAAACAGATCAGATAACCCAAAGAACACTTCCAGAAGATGCTATTGGGCCTCCTTATTTCTACTACGAGAACGTGGCACTTGCTCCAGTTGGTGTTTGGACCAAAATGTCACGGTACTTATACGATGTAGAGCCAGAATTTGTAGATTCGAAGTATTTTTGTGCTGCTGCACGGAAAAGGGGCTATAATCATAATCTACCAATTGAGAATAGATTTTCTCTTATTTCGCTTCCTTCACGCACCATATGATGCTTTTTCATTGACAAAAAATGGTGGCCTTTCTGGGATCCAAGAACAAAATTGAATTGTTTACAAACATATACATGAAGTGCCAAATTGACAGAAAGGATCTGTAAGGCTCTTGAAGCTTATGACGATAAGCCACCTTCGAGTGTCCAGAAGTATGTTCTTGATGAGATCCGAAAATGGAATCTAGTATGGGTTGGAAGGAATAAAGTTGTTCAAATTGAACCTGATGAGGTAAAAATACTTCTAAGTTTCCCTAAAAACCATACATGATGAGAAGGATCTGCTAAAGACATGTTCCCTGGTGGTATTAATGTCCTGTCTCTTTTCTCTGGGATCAGTGATGCAAAGGTTTCCTTCTACTGTCTTGGCATACCTTGGAAAATACATGAGCAAGAACTGAATGGTGATCGGTTGGAGCATAATGAGTAGATTTGGCAAATTCAACATGTTGTCAGTGGCATCCAGTGTAACAACCTTACCGGAAGAAATAAACATCATTGGGATGAACTAGAAGATTTTTGTTGGTGCATTTTCTTGCAATAACTGCTACAACAACTGTCTCTTCTGCTGCTTCAAGATACACACCTACATATCCCACTCTTCCCGAACCATGGAAAAGTTTGGTTGATAGTAAAACTGGTTATCTTTACTTTCGGAATCCTATAACCAATGTTACCTAATATGAAAGGCATACAAGTGTAGAATCTGTTCCGATGTTAAATTTAAGTTCAACAATCTTCTGAAAGACATAATGGATATAATCCTGACAAGGAAAATGATCGACATAGATGAGGCAGCAATGTAAAACTTGAGCCAATATCACGGTATAACCAGAGTGCAGATGGTGGACTTGTTCATTCCCATAATACACTTTAATGGGACTTATAGCTCTGTAATGTAATCTTCTAGAGAACATGAATTGATGGTTTGGGGAAAATAATTTTGTCTGGTGATTATCACCCTCAGAATGAGATAAGTGATAATATTTCTTGATGAATTGCTAATAATGTCACAGGAGAGCGTCACAAGTTCAATTCTCCAGACTTTCTGGCTTCTCAGACCACTTACTTTCAAGAAAGTGAAATGATTCATCATTCTGGACTCGCTCATTCTTTTTCTTCAATAGAGGTAGAATAGGCAACAATTTGTTTTAAGGACCTTCCTCATTTAAGACTGTCCTGTTTGAAAATGTTTTTTTCCCTTTCTTTATCAAATAATGAAAGAATTTTGTAAAGTGTTGCCTATCACAGATTCACAATAGAATCGAACATAAGCATGAATTTAATGAATCAAAAATTAATTATACTTTTAAATCAAAAAATCATAGTCCTATGGCATGTGTCAAAATTATCGACTGATTTAAGGCTTAGGTTGATTCTGGTAAAGTAAGGTCTATCATGTTGATCCAGCAAATATGTCTCTTTGAGCTTCCACTATCTTGAAGGAATGGTTGCTATGCTCATCTTCTTAGAGATACTTCTTAGTTCCAGAATCTTAGAAACGTCTTTGGGATGTGCGGTGCTTCATCAAGAGCTTAAGATCGTCTCTTATGTCGTTGTTGCACCATTCAATATTCGAGTCGCTTTTTAAGGTTTTCAACTCGAATCCTCCTTTGGTTCCAAGATTTATTTAAAAATTTACATCTTGAACACCCTTTTATCATTTTTCTATATCATGCATTAAAGATTTAAAAACCAATTTTGCAAATAAAAATCAATCCTGAGAGGCGGAATGAAATCGGAAGATAGTCTCTTTCACATAGAAAACCATGTATGATTAGAATGGACTTTTCAGGTATGTAACGTAGGCCAGGGCTCATGGTTACGAAAGAAAGGGATAAAAATGCCCAAACAAGTGTTTAAGGGTAATTGAACCAAGGATCAATTCATTATGATGCCTTCAATCTTGCCTTGCTTGATTTGGATTGTCGTAACCGGTTTTCGTCCGGGCACGAATTTATTTGTTTGGCGGGAAAAGTGATGTGAATAAATAGTTTTGAAAATAATTTGGGAGTCGCCATCGGCCTTTTGGGTCAGGTAGGTCGAATACCTAAAAATATTTTTTTAAAAGAGTTTTAATAAAACACCAATTAAAAAAAATAAACTGATCTGCGTTTATAACCAAAAATTCATTCTTTTTTAATAATAAAAAAGGATTCGTGGTCGGTTACGTTTAGGGAAGGATTAGCACCCCTACAACGCCCAAAATTGGTACTTTTAATTATAAATTGTCTCTATTATTAAAATTTTAAAATTCAAAAATATATTTAATTTATAATTTATTATTATAAAAATATTTATTTATTTAAAAATACTGAAAAGAACTTCTAGTACCTTAAGACAGCTCTTTTCTTTGATATTGATAAATATTAATTTAAATAATATTGTTTAATTTGTAATTTTAAAATATCAGAATAGGACATCCAGTTGTATTAAGACTGTCCTTTTCTTCGATATTAAAAATAAATATTTAAAAGTTACTATTTATTATATATTTATGAATATAAAAATATTTAACAATATAATAAAATAAAAATACAAATACTACTAAAATAATATATTTAAAAACAATAAAATAAATGAAACATATAAAATAACTGACTAAATTACAATAAAAATAAAATTTAAAATCTAATCATAATTAATCAAAATTATAGGGATTAAATATGTTATTTCTTTATTTTATTTATTTGGTGACTAAAATAAAATTATCTAAAATTCGGATATTAGATTCAAATAAATTAAAAATATAAACTAGGGATTAAAATATTATTTATTAAAATTAATGGATTAAATCTGTAATTTATCCTAAATATATTATTTTAATATGAAGGACTAAAATAAAAGAAATTAAAATTCGAAGACTGAATTAAAAATATTATAAATTCAATTTAGTGACTAAAATGTAAGTTTACAAGTTCAGAGGACTGCGGACGGGGTTTAATTATTTTATATAACGCGCATAGTCCTTCCCGAAACGACGTCGTTCGGGAAGGACTATATATGGTCCCAAACCGGCTGGCCCGAAAGGGCCAGTTTTCATTTCTCATTTCCTTCTCTCTCTCTAAACCGAGAGTTTAAACTCTCTCGCCTCTCTCTAGCTTCCCTCACCGGAGGGAAGCCGGTCAACGGTCGGCCACCGTGTGCCGCCGTGATTATCACCGCCGGCCACCGCATCCGTGGCTGGAAACCGCCGGCCACCGCATCCGTTGGCTGGAAAAATTATTTTTTATACTATAGATAGATCGGACCGTCCTAAGACGGTTCCGGTATTGTTTCCTCCTAAAAACTCCCATCGGAGCGAATCTACAAAAGTACCTTCGTGTTTTCGAAGGTTCCGGTGAGATCCGTGACGGTTGGGCTCTCCGATGACAGGTAAGCTTTTCCTCTCTTCTCTCTTTTTTCCTTGCTGCTTGATGCTGACTGAGATCGTTGGTTTAGTTGTTGTTTTTTTTTTCTGTTTTTTTTCTTTCTCTCCAGTTCTGTCTCGGTTTCCGTCTCTCTTCATTTTTTTCGCAGATGGGTGGTCTTTTATAGCCACCACCGTTGTAGCTGTCGGACCGGTCCGAAGAAGGGCTCTCGGTGAGTCACCGGACTACCAGTGGTGACTCACCGAGTAGCCATGGCGTGGACGGCTGGTATCTAGCTTCTGGAGTCTTCGGTTGAGACGTGGCAACGGCGGAGGCGGCGAGATAGCAACGCGGCCGCGTGTCCCTAGGGTATCAGACCCTAGGGTTTCCATCTGGGACATCTGGTCCGTTGGATCTTGCCAATCCAACGGCTGTGAGCTGAGGCGGCTGGGTAAATTAGGGTTAGGAAACCCTAACTGGAAACCCAAATATTTAGGGTTTCTGGTTGATTTGGACCGGTTCTGGTTGGTTGTAACTGGGCCGGTCCAGTTGTAATTGGGCCTGTAATTATTATTTATATATATATGTTTAATATATATTTAATAATAATAATATAATGATAATAATAATAATGATAATAATAATAATAATAATATATATAATAATCATAATAATGATATGGGTAAAAAATTAGTATCTTCAGCTGCCCCTCTTTGCTCATTCTTGTGTTAACAAGAATAGGGCAAGATGAAAATAATAAAATTTTTTATCCATTTGGCTTCACTTGATCATAATGGAGATATTGAATAAATTCTTCTCTCTCTCCAGATAAGTTCTTCTTATTATGAACTTTCTGCTGGGGATGATGCTCCATCAAATGATGAATTCAAGCAAAAGATTGAACAAGTTCTTCTCATTATGAACTTCTTCTTCCTTCTTCAGATGACGAGTTCTTCTCATTATGAACTCTACCTGCAATGTTGATCCATCAAATGATGAATTCAAGCAAAAGATTGAACAAGTTCTTCTCATTATGAACTTCTTCTTCCTTCTTCAGATGACGAGTTTCTTCTCATTATGAACTCTCCTGGCAAAGATAATCCATCAACTTGATGAATTCAGGCAAAAGATTGAACAAGTTCTTCTCATTATGAACTTCTTCTCCTTCTTCAGATGACGAGTTCTTCTCATTATGACTCTACCTGGCAAAGATAATCCATCAACTTGATGATTCAGAAAAAAGGTGAACAATTCTCTCATTATGAACTTCTTCTTCCTTCTTCAGATAAGTTCTTCTCATTATGAACTTTCTCTGAAAAAAGACTGATCCATCAAATGATGGATTCGGTAAAAGATTGAACAAATTCTTCTCATTATGAACTTCTTCTTCCTTCTTCAAATGAGTTCTTCTCATTATGAACCTTCTCCGGAAAAGATAATCCATCAATTTGATGAATTCAGGTAAAAGGTTGAACAAATTCTTCTCATTATGAACTTCTTCTTCCTTCTTCAGATGAGTTCTTCTCATTATGAACTTTCTCTGGAAAAGCTAATCTTTCAAATGATAGATTTGAATCTTGCTAAAATCTTTGAAATTCCTGTTAAAAATTCAACAAGATAAAAATGAATGAAAATGCACCTATTTTTGTAACACCTAAAATATGATGCATGAATGTTAAGTTATTTGATTTCAGATTGGTGAATTGAGTATTTCTTCAATTGTAAAACCCATAGATCTTTCTTCTTCGAAACAAGAACTATCATCTTTGACAAATTAGATGTAGATATAATGTCACAAAACCTCTTGAGAATAAACTCAATAGTATAGGCTCTTGAAAAGCTTGCATTCAGGCAACATGTTGATTCTGATAACAATTCATCTGATTATGAAGTGACCTTTCAAGATGATTTCACAGATATCGATAGTTCTTCTAATACCGAGAAATCTTGACTTCTGATTCTGATGAGGAGAATAAACTGTTATACTTGACAAAAATGGGATTATCATGGGCTGAAACTTCAATAGCCCTGGAGAAATATGGTCCAGATTCATCAATTGTAGAATTGGCAAATTTTATATGTGCCGTTCAAATGACTAAGGCTGCTGATGCACTTCTTCTGGTAAAAAATAGGAAGTCATTATGCAATGATCCCAATTACAAGCAAAGGCAAAACTCGGGCTATGATTTTTGAAAAGGAAGAAGCAGAGGAAGCTTGAAAAGAAGCTTCTTAATGAAGATAATCATGCAGTTCATCTTTTAATTCCAATGATTGGTTCTGTAGTTCTTACCAAACCAGATCAGATAACTCAAAGAACACTTCCAGAAGATGCTATTGGCAAATTCATCTTCCCAATTCAATGATTGGTTCTGCTAAACCAGATCAGATAACTCAAAGAACACTTCCAGAAGATGCTATGAACAAATTCATCTTCTAAATTCAATGATTGGTTCTGTCCAACCAGATCAGATAACTCAAATAACATTTCCAGAAGATGATATTGAGCACATTCATCTTCTAAATTCGATGATTGGTTCTGCCAAATCAGATCAGATAACTCAAAGAACACTTCCAGAAGATGCTATTGAGCAAATTCATCTTCCAAATTCAATGATTGGTTCTGCCAAATCAGATCAGATAACTCAAAGAACATTTCCAGAAGATGCTATTGAGCACATTCATCTTCTAAATTCGATGATTGGTTCTGCCAATCAGATCAGATAACTCAAGAACACTTCCAAAGATGCTATGAGCAATTCATTTCCAAATTCAATGTTGGTTCTGCCAATCAGATCAGATAACTCAAAGAACATTTCCAGAATGCTATTGGCACATTCATCTTCTAAATTCATGATTGGTTCTGTCTAACCAGATCAGATAACTCAAAGAACACTTCCAGAAGATGCTATGAGTCTCTTTCAATTAATGTTTGGACTAAGATATCACAGTGTTTATTCGATGTAGAGCCAAAATTTGTAAATTCGAAGCATTTCCATGCTACTATACTGAAAAGGCTATATTCATAATTAATAACAGATTTTCTCTTTCTGCTTCCTATTAACAAAGAAATGATGGCTTTCATGGGATCCAAGAATAAAGTTGAACTGTTTATAAACATGTACATGAAGTGCCAAATTGACAGAAAGGATCTTGTAAGGTTCTTGAAGGTATGACAATAAGCCACCTTCGAGTACCAGAAGTATGTCTGATGAGTGCTGAAAATGGAATCTAGTATGGGTGGAAGGAATAAAGTTACTCCACTTGAACCGATGAGGTGGAAATGCTTCTAGGTTTCCTTAAAAACCTATACAAGGATCTGTATAGAGACATATTTCCCAGATATCAATGTCTTGTTTCTTTTTGCTGGAATCAGTGCTACAAAAGTTGCCTTCTATGTCTTAGTATATCGTTGAAAACAGATGTGCAGAACTGAATGGTGGATCGGTTGGAGCAATTGATGAGTAGATTTGGCAAATTCGACCTTGTTGTAGATAGGATCCGTGTAATAATCTTGATGTTCGACTTTAAGCTAGTGATGATTTTGCTTACTTTGTATTCCAGTATTTAAAAGTATTAACATAAGTGATATTCAGAAATCTTTAAAATTTCAAAATTATGTTATTCATATAAAAATAAATTGAATTTCAAAAATAAATTGAATCTCAATAAATTGAACTTGAAATAGATATAATTGTATTCAAAGTTATGGCAAGCATAAGAATGATAAAAATCAAATGTCTCAACAAATTATAAGCATAAGTATTTCTAAATTATAGTTGACACAATTTAGAGTAATGTAAGCTTTTGTCTGGAAGATCTCAAACGTTGTCAAAATGCTTGTAGATGTGAAGTTTCTCCCAAACTGTCAAAATCTTAAGAGAGTTCAATTGCCAGATGCCTAATATCAAACTGCATTGAGCCGCCTTTTCAGGTTTTCAACTCAGATCCTTCCTTTGGTTACAAGATGCCCTTGCGGGTTTTCACCTTGACCCCCTTTTTTTTTTTTTCTTTTTTTTTTTCTTTTTTTTTTCTTCAAGCATAATATTCTTGACAGAATCTGAGTTTATTGGATTTTCAGAATTTTTCCATCCATTTCTGCCAAGATCAACGCTCCTCCGGAAAAGGCCTTTTTCACAAGTATGGCCCTTCCCAATTAGGCATCCATTCCCACGGAAATCTTTATGTATAGGCAAGATCTTTTTTAGTACTAGATCACCCCTTGGAATTCTTGGATGTACTTTCTTCATGAGACTTCATCATCCGTTTTTGATACATCTGTCCATGGCAAATAGCTTTCAATCTTTTCTCCTCAATAAGGTTCAATTGATCAACTCTAGCTTGGATCCATTCAGATCATCCAATTTGTTTCTCTCAATATCGAAGCGATGGAATCTCAACTTCAATTGGTAAGACTGCTTCCATCCCGTAGACTAAAGAAAAAGGCGTTGCCCCAGTAGATGTTCGAACAGTAGTTCGGTATGCATATAGAGCAAAAGGTAACTTCTCGTGCCAATCTTTGTAAGTTTCAGTAGTCTTTGTAATGATTCTCTTGATGTTCTTATTTGCTGCTTCAACTGCCCCATTCATTTGGACGATATGCCACTGAATTTGCATGTTTGATCTTAAACTGTGCACAAAGTTCGGTCATCATTTTTTTATTCAGGTTCAGAGCATTATCTGTAATGATCCTCTCTGGTAGGCCATATCGATAAACATCTCTTTTTCTTTATGAATTTGCAGACTGTGGACCTCTTAATATTGGTGTATGAAGCAGCTTCAACCCATTTGGTAAAATAATCAATTGTCACAGGATGAAACAATGTCCATTCGATGCTTTTGGTGTGATTGCTCCAATGACATCTATTCCCCACATAGAAAATGGCCAGGGTGCTGTCATTACATGTAAAGGAGATGGGGGTACATGAATCTTGTCTGCATATATCTGGCATTTATGACATTCCTTGCATAATCAATGCAATCCGTGTACATAGTAGCCCAATAGTATCCATATCTCATTATTTTTCTGGCCATAGAAAGACCATTTGCATGTGTTCCACATATTCCACTGTGTACTTCTTCAACATTTCGAGCTTCACTGGTATTTAAACATCTCAATAGCATTTGATCATTGCTTCTTCTATACATAATCTCTCCATCAAGAAAATATCCAGCAGCCATTCTTCTCAAAGTTCTTTTATCAATTTCCGATGCATTTGGTGGATAACTTTGATTTTTGATATATTGCAGAATATCATGATACCACGGTTTACCATCTACCTCTTCTTCCACACTATAACAATGTGCAGGAATTTCATATACTTGCATTTTGATTGGCATCATATCAACTTTCTTAGTTGCCTGAAACATAGCAGCTAATGTAGCCAAAGCATCTGCCATTTGATTTTCTTCTCGAGGGAGATAATTGAAGGTAACTTTCTCGAATTCTTTCACTAATTCGAGTGTAAAATTTCGATATTCCAACAATTTGGGATCTTTTGTTTCCCATTCTCCTCGCAATTGATACACCACCAAAGATGAATCTCCATATATCTTGAGAAATTTGATTTTTCTTTCTATAGCTGCTTTCAATCCCATGACACAAGCTTCATATTCCGCCATGTTATTGGTGCAAAAGAACTCCAGTCTACTTGTAAAGGGATAATAAATATTTTCTGGAGAAATTAACACTGCCCCAATTCCTCGTCCCAAAGCATTAGATGCTCCGTCAAAATAAAGCTTCCAAGTTGCAAATTCATCATTTGTTCTGACTTCTTCATTCATGGATATGCACAACAGATCTTCATCGGGAAAATTAAAGTTCAAAGGCTGATAATCATTTGATACACGACTGGCCAGAAAATCAGCTATTACACTTCCTTTTATTGCTTTTTGGTTGACATATACAATATCAAACTCAGATAATAACATCTGCCATCTAGCCATTCTGCCTGTCAAAGCTGGTGATTCCATTAAGAATTTCAAAGGATCAAGTTTTGATATCAACCAAGTAGTATGGTATAACATATATTGTCTGAGTCTTCGAGTAGCCCACAAAGCACAACATAATTTTGTATTGGTGGATATCGAACTTCACAATCAGTAAATTTCTTGCTCAGATAATAAATAGCTTTTTCTTTTCTTCCAGATTCATCATGCTGTCCTAGTACACATCCCATCGAATTTTCGAAGACCGTCAAGTAGAGAATTAATGGTCTATCAGGCATTGGTGATACTAAAATTGGAGCATTGGATAAATATTTCTTAATAATATCCAAAGTTTCTTGACATTCTTCATTCCAGACTTCAGGATTGTTCTTTCGAAGTAATTTGAACACTGGATCACATTTGTCAGTTAATTGAGAAATGAACCGAGATATATAATTTAATCTTCCCAAAAATCCTCGAACTTCTTTTTTTGTATTGGGTGGTGGAAGATCTTGAATTGCTTTTACTTTATCTGGATCAATCTCGATTCCTTTTTGCTGACCACAAATCCCAAAAGTTTTCCGGAAGTTACCCCAAAAGTGCATTTTGCGGGGTTGAGCTTTAATTGATACTTCCTCAACCTCTGGAAAAGCTTTCTCAGATTTTGAATATGTTCTTCTTCAGTTCTGGACTTAGCAATCATGTCATCTACATATACTTCAATCTCTTTGTGCATCATGTCATGAAACAAAGTTACCATGGCTCTTTGATATGTTGCCCCTGCATTTTTCAATCCAAATGGCATCACTTTATAACAGAATGTGCCCCACATGGTTATAAATGTTGTTTTTTCCATGTCTTCAGGATTCATTTTTATCTGATTATATCCTGAAAAGCCATCCATAAATGAAAACCATGCGTGTCCTGCAGTATTGTCCACCAATGTGTCTATGTGGGGTAAGGGAAAGCTATCTTTCGGACTAGCTTTGTTGAGATCTCTGTAATCCACACACATTCGAACTTTCCCATTTTTCTTAGGTACGGGAACAATGTTGGCTACCCATTCTGGGTATTTAGCTGCCTGTAGGAAACTTGCATTGATCTGTTTCATTACTTCTTCTTTGATTTGCAACAACATTTCTGGTCTCATTCGTCTGAGCTTTTGTTGGACTGGTTTATATTCTGGATTGATTGGAAGCTTGTGTATTACTATATATGTGCTTAAACCGGGCATATCTTGATAAGACCATGCAAAGATATCTTTGAACTCTTGAAGGAGATTTATCAATTCTTGTTTTATCTGGATGGTCAGAGTAGTACCAATTTTCACCTCTTTTATTTCTTCATCTGTTCCCAAATTCACAGTCTCAACCTCTTCCTTGTGTGGTAGAATTTGTTTGTCCTCTTTTTCTACCAATCTTAATAGTTCAGTAGGAACATCACATTCCAGTTCATCTTCACAACCATTGATTTCTTCCAGACATATAGGCTGCTCTAAATTTATCACTGGATTAAATCTAGGAATAAACATGCTATTAACACTGTGACACCTGCAAATTTAAATCGGACATATTTACGAAAGAATATAGTAAATTTATGAAATGTAAAAATGTAATAAAATGTAAAGAATGATTGCCATCTGAAAATTTTAAAGAAAATTCCTTATATTTAACATAATTTCTTTTACAAGATAACAAAAAGTTTTCATATTTTTGAGCTAAACATAAAGATTAGTTCTGAATATTACTCTGTATTAATATTAAAAACTATAGGAAGATCTTCAGCGGTCCAATTGGTGAGTGTTTCTCCAGGAAGACATGGTCGAATCCTATCCAAGTACTTGCCAGTCTTGTTGTCATTCATGATCATGTTGACAAATAATCCATTCATAGCTTCTTCAACTATGTCTTGATCTTTCGTCAACTTCTCTTCTTTAAAGGCTTCAACAAGCTGCTGTTCTACATTAATTGTTCCCCCTGATCTGAATGTTGTCTTCAACTGTGGGAAAGACATGTGTTTCCAAAGGATTTCTCCTCCTTTCAATTTGGTCTTTCTGTCTTCACATCTTCTTTTCATCTCTTTGTTCTTTTGCTGAAAATTAGGCTTAAACCCTAGCCCAAAACGGTCTTTTTTCATCTTTATATTGATAGGAAATGAAATCCCTTGAAGATTCTTTCCTAAACCTCTCCCAGCTTTAGCTCCGATGCCTAAAGTTTGTTGTACCGTCATCTTGGTGCAATCAGACAATCTGGGATATGGAATTTTGCTTCCTTCTGCAATAAAAGTTGCATTTACAAATTCAAGAGCTCGAAAAGAGCATTCAAGAGCATCATCATTGGTGTCGATATATGGGACATCGCTTGTTACAGACGCAATGATTTCTTCTTCAGCACTGACACATATTAGTTGTCCCTCCACCACAAATTTCAATTTCTGATGTAATGAAGAAGGAACGGCTCCTGCTGAATGAATCCATGGCCTCCCTAATAGACAATTATATGTGGGGTGGATGTCCATCACCACAAAGTAAATATTGTACACGACTGGGCCGATTAACAACGGTATTTCCATTTTCCCAAACACTTCTTTTTGAGTACCATCAAATGCTCGTACCACATTATGATAACTCTTCATGTGTGATTGATCCAGAGGCATTCTTTGAAGTGTGACTAGAGGCATTAAATTGAGAGCGGATCCATTGTCAATCAATACTCCTGGCAACACATGACCATGACAATGTGTTGTGATGTTCAAAGCTTTTACTGACCCCATTCCGCCTTCCGGTATTTCATCATCTGTGAACGTTATGTAATTGTCAGCGGCTATATGTCCCACAATTCTGTCAAGTTTATTGAGGGATATATCTTCGGGGATAAATGTCTGATTGAGAATTTTCATCAAAACGTTCCTATGCGCTTCTGAATTCATCAATAGATCAAGAATAGAAATTCTCGCTTGTTGTTTGTGTAGTTGTTCAACCACACTATACTCACTATGTTTTAGGAATTTCAAAAATTCTTGAGCTTGTTTTTCTGTCACAGGTTCATTGAATGCTGGAAGGAATTCATCTTCAAATACCTTCTGAGGTATTGCCACGGCTTTTCCTTTTGCTTTCACTTGTTCTAAAGCATTGGATGTTACGGGAGAGTAACATCTCCCACTTCTCGTAAAGAAACCGACTTCGCTCACTGCTTCGGACGTTGATGTTGTACTCAGACTTTGTATTTTCTCTTCTATTTTTTCTAGAGAAACAGCTCCTCCTACCATTGAAACATTGGTAGTATAATTCCAAGGTACCCTGCGGGTATCTTTGTATGGAAATGGTAGAGGAGTGGTAATAACTACTTTTGGCCTTATTGGTGCAGGAATCACCGTGGATGATTTCACATTAATGATCACAAGATCATTTATTCTTTGATTTGGTTTAGAATCCTCTGATGAGCAAACATCATCTTCTTTTTTCCCGGGTTCTTCTTCAAAGAATTCTATTTCTCTGTTGTTCATCAATTTTTGCACCAAATCCCTAAACTCAAAACATAATTGAATTTTATGCCCTTGCTCCTGATGATATTCACAATAATTCTTGCCTTCATTCTGCTTTGGCCTGAATTGTTGTGGAATTATACCGGCTAAAGAGAGTTGTTGGAATACCCAAACAAACGGAGATTTAATTTCAGAAATGTCAGTTTTTGCTTTCTTTCTGTTCTCTTCCTGAATTACATTCACGTTTTTATCTCCATGATTTGGCAATGGATGATTTGATGCAGATGGTGTATTGAATTCCAACTTCCCAGTGTTGATCAAATTTTGAACCACCCTTTTGAATGCTAGACAGTTTTCAATAGAATGTCCTGTAATTCCTTCATGGTAAACACAGTGTGCCTTTGTATCATACCAAGGAGGGAATGGTGGTTGCATGGGAACCAAAGGATAGGGCCGTATAACATCTGCTTTTAACAGCGAATCATAGATCTATGCATATGGTACTGGTAAAGGTGTAAAAGACAACCTTTCATTTTCCTTTCGAGATCCTCTGGACTCTGCTCGATTAGTGTTTGTTTCCTCTTTCTTAACCCTTGGCTGGGTTATTGTAACACTTTTCGATGAATCCTTGCTGTAAGAATTTGCATTGTTGACCTCATTCTCCTTTTTCCGGTACGTAGGTCTTTTGGAACTAGACCCATCATTTGATTCAATCTTGCCACTTTTCAAGACATTTTCAATTAATTCTCCAGAAATGACCAAATCTGCAAAATTTCTGGTTGCATTCCCCATTAGATGGTTTAAATAAGGAGCCTTCAATGTATGGACAAACATCACTGTGGCCTCTTTTTCTGACAAAGGTGGTTGAACTTGGGCTGCAGTGTCACGCCATCTCTGGGCATACTGTCTGAATGTTTCATTATTCTTTTTCTCCAAGTTTTGGAGAGTCCATCTATCAGGGACCATGTCTGTCACATGGCGGTACTGCTCTAAGAATGCTTTAGCCAGATCTTTCCAGGATCTAATGTTGGCTTTGGTCAATTGAGTATACCATTTTAAAGCCGGTCCTGTCAAACTATCCTGAAAGCAGTGAATTAACAATTTCTCGTCCTTCACATATCCTGCCATTCTTCGACAAAACATAGTGATGTGGGATGAAGGGCATGTAGTACCATCATATTTGTCAAATTCGGGAGCCTTGAACTTAATGGGAAGGATTAAGTCTGGAACCAAACTCAACTCACTAGCATCAAACCCATAGAACGATTCAGTTATTTCTACGGATTTCATTCGTTCTTCTAAGCTCTTGATCTGTCTGGTCAGTTCTTCATTTACTTTTTGTTTCTCATTCAGCTCATTCAAATCTGGGATCAAATGTTCAGTATTAAGATCCCCTATTTTCACATCGGATATAAGCGGATTTTTGCTTGAAGATGCAGGATCCACTTGTTGATCTTCATGTGGTTTGACTTCTTGTAATGCAGATGTACGAGCATTGATTTGTATAGGTGTAGTACCAGAATGATAAATTGGTTCTGGTGGGAAACCTAGAGGATATATGGGTTCTTGGTCAAAAGATACAGGATTTTCATGCATTTTTCCACTGATAGCCTGCCTTTTAAACATATCCTCTATTTTCTTCATCATACTGTCTTGTGAATTTGCAATACTGGCTTCAATTTTTTCCAACTTCATTCTCATTTCTTCTTGTTCTTTATGATGTTGTTCCTCAATACGCTGTATTTTATCCTCCATAATTCTCCTAGTAGCTTGTCTAGTACCGTAGTGATGTTGTATTTCTCTTTTGGCCAGAGTAACTGCGATTGAAAAATCTTTTAATATTATTTTTTCAAATTTTAATTAATGAATTTTAACTTAATAAATAATAATTCATAGCGAAAATTATGAAATGAATGATGAATGTATGCAAAATGTATGTATGCAAAAAACATTGATCCCAAAAAGTTAACTGTCATAGAACAACTTTCATCGGCATACAAAAGTTTCTTTATAATAGTTCAGAACTACAGATAAGGCGTAGCTTTCCTATTAAGCTCTATAATTTCTTTCATTAACCATGAAACCTTCTTTCCGCACTTAGAAACTGGATCAACATGATGCTCAATTATTTTGGCTTCAACAGCTAATTCCCCAATATATCTAGCAACTTCGCTCATTTGTACCATGGCCTCGAACACCATATTGCTTCTTTCTTCACTTCTTTCGACATAGAACTCAGTTGACTTTTGCCATTGTTCATTCGTTCCTTCAAGAGTTTGCTCTAACTCAGTGATTCTGACTTGACAATTGTGCAGAATTTTTTCAAGATCTCTAATGCGTCTTCGTAGTGAAGCATTTTCCTCATTACTTTCTTTGAGATCATTAGGTCCTAGACGAACCTTTTCTTGAAACAATGATTCTTCAAGTTGCAAAATGTAAGCATTAAACTCTGAGTTTTTATTTCTAGACTGATCCAGATCTTCTTTAAGTTTTGTTCGTGCTTCTTGTGTTCTTTGATTAAGCTTCTGGATTTGAACATCCTTGTTTCTGCATCTTCGCATCCAATTTCTAGCCACTTCCTGCTCTACCTCAAGTCTGGTGTTGAAATTTTTTCTTTCCAGCTCCCATTTTTCTTTTTCAACATTGGATTCTTCCATCTTTTGGCCTCTGACTTCAAGTTCAGCAATCAACTGGTTCATTTCAGATTCAAATCCCTTGAACATGATATTTTTCTCGCCTTCAAATTTATCAAAGATGTCATTCTTCATCTCTTCTAAATCTTTGGCTCGATCCCTTTCTTTTTGCATTTCATTCATGATCTCGCGGTGTTCAGCCTTGTGTTTTATAATTCGCTCTCTCCTGTCAACCTCGAAATCTTCCATTTTTTGCTTTCCTTTTTCCAGGCTTTTGAGTAGACGGCTATTCTTTCCTTTCAGATCTTCAACTCGTCTTTTCTCAATGTTCAATTCTCTGATCATCTGTACCGTCGATTGGCTGGGTCCTGATGCTTTTCGGGATTTATATAACTCCTGGTAATTTTTCTGTAAGGATCTGTACTCATCCTCACCTTTTTCTTTATCTTTTCTCAACATTGCACATTGTGATGAATGAAAGTCAATGTCAACCCCCAACATAGCTTTATCTTGTCTCATTTGCTCTAACTCTTTCGACCAACCATCTCTTTCTACTTCAAACTCAGCTTTCAAGATTTCAATCTCTGATGGAACCACCTTAATGCGATCTTCCATAGAAATATCCTCATTTTGATCTGGTAGAGGAATATTTTCGTTTTTTCTGACAGATCTCCAATCTTCATAATCAGGAGTTAGCATTTCTTTTGCTGCTTTAGCTCGGATACAAAAAGTTGTTTTCCAAGCTGTAACGGCTTCCATGATGTTCCTTTTATAATTTTTGATGTGGAATGCGAACTCAGATGACTGTAATCCAGCAGTGACAGGTACAAATTGACGACCTTCATACTGTCTTATGACCAGAAGTGGTGCATATCCAATTCCTCCCCATAATCCAAGCAGCATTATCCAATTGTAAGCACCACATCTGTAAATGAATTCCCTTTGTATTTGCCACGGGGCTCGCCAAACAACGTCATTGCTTTGCAGATTTCGAAAGGCATTAATCCACATATCTTTCTTAATTTCTTTAGGCCATTCCTGCTCCAGAAATTCCTTTAATGGTGAATAATCCGTATTAAAGCGTCGGTATGAAACCTTTTCTGTTCTCCAGAAATGACTACGGATCCAAACATATAACAACTGAGTACACCCTGAGAATCGTCCACCTCCTAGCCTTCTGCAAGCATTTAACGATCTGAAGGTCTCTGCTAGGATTGCAGAAACAGGATTAATCTTCTTTGGCAGTTGTTCAAACAAATCTACCACTGCAGCTTCGACATATCCCAATACTTTTGGGAAGATGACCATACCATATATACCCAAAGCAAATAGATCGAATCGTACTTTAATATCTGGATGGCTTTGAATAAGTTCTCTGATGTTGGTCCAAGCTATGCCTTCGCTTTCGCCTTTTTGTTTTGTACGGGATACTACCCATTCTTCTCGTACTCCGGCAATCTTTGCTAATTTAACTCGAAAGGGTTGAGTTTTAATTGACTTTGAATATATTTGATTCTCCAAAGCACCTTCAAGATGTAACAAAGTTGTATATTCTTCAATAGTATGGACCAAGTCCTCCTTATTGAAAGTGAAGCAATTGTACCCTGGATTCCAGAATTGAACTAGGGCTCTGAGTAATTCATCATCAACTTCTACATAGAGCAGATATGGGATGTCTCCGTAAGTCTGATAAAACTGCAATTTTTTGTTTGAATCCCAACTTTCCCAAATGCTTCGCAAATCTTGCATATCATTTCTTTTTAATGAAACTGGAGCATAACTGGCCAAGTCAGATACATAATCATCCTGCAGACTGTCTTCTTCTTGTCTTTGTAAGTCTTCAGCCCACTGTCTTACTTCTGAGTTCAGAATTATTTGATTTGAACACTTTTTATCCATAGATGAAGGCTTTCCAATGAGACAATTAACACAAGGATCAATGTCTTTTATCCTGTATGATGCAATGCAAACAGAAAAATAAAGAACACACAAAAAGAAAATAAATTAGTTTACATAATAAAGAAATTTAATAATAACATTTACATAATATTCTTTATTTAAACATGCTTTTCTGAATTTAAATAATTTAAATAAACATGTAATTTAAACAATAAATAAATTAACAGAAAAGACAGAATTCATTTCTCCTGTGTGTACACCTATTTTGGATAAAATTTCGGCATGACTTCGGATTGGAAGAGTTTCTAAGGTTTTTTATATGCAGGGTTTCAGATCTAGGAATAAAGGTACTCGAATTGTCCATGTTAGTGCCCCCTTAGGCTGCTAACCCTCAATCCTAGTCCATTACAGACTAAAGTGGATCGAGTTCAATTCGAGGGGATACATTTCTCTATGCCTGACACGGAGAATAAATTCTCACGAAGACATAGAGCATATGAACCCCGAAAGTTACTTGCTAGGTCTGACACGGAGAATAAATTCTCACGAAGACGTTGCTTTCACTCCCACTTAAAAGGGACAACTCAATTATAGAGCTTTATGTAATGCAATGCAAGTGTTGTGTGTGAGGAGAAATGTTCAAACCTTCAACAGGGAAAATAAATAATGAAATAAAATACTTGCAAATAAAATAAAACATATAAATATTATGAAAATAATAAGTAAATATAAAGATTTTGAAAAGAAAGAAAAAAAATTAAATATATAATTTTTAATTTTTAATTAATAGAGACAATTTATAATTGATTTTTAAAAGTTTGACCTATCCCCAGCGGAGTCGCCAAGCTGTCGTAACCGGTTTTCGTCCGGGCACGAATTTATTTGTTTGGCGGGAAAAGTGATGTGAATAAATAGTTTTGAAAATAATTTGGGAGTCGCCATCGGCCTTTTGGGTCAGGTAGGTCGAATACCTAAAAATTATTTTTTTAAAAGAGTTTTAATAAAACACCAATTAAAAAAAATAAACTGATCTGCGTTTATAACCAAAAATTCATTCTTTTTAATAATAAAAAGGGATTCGTGGTCGGTTACGTTTAGGGAAGGATTAGCACCCCTACAACGCCCAAAATTGGTACTTTTTAATTATAAATTGTCTCTATTATTAAAATTTTAAAAATTCAAAAATATATTTAATTTATAATTCTATTATTATAAAAAATATTTATTTATTTAAAAATATCTGAAAAGAACTTCTAGGTACCTTAAGACAGCTCTTTTCTTTGATATTGATAAATATTAATTTAAATAATATTGTTTAATTTGTAATTTTAAAATATCAGAATAGGACATCCAGTTGTATTAAGACTGTCCTTTTCTTCGATATTAAAAATAAATATTTAAAAGTTACTATTTATTATATATTTATGAATATAAAAATATTTAACAATATAATAAAATAAAAATACAAATACTACTAAAATAATATATTTAAAAACAATAAAATAAATGAAAACATATAAAATAACTGACTAAATTACAATAAAAATAAAATTTAAAATCTAATTCATAATTAATCAAAATTATAGGGATTAAATATGTTATTTCTTTATTTTATTTATTTGGTGACTAAAATAAAATTATCTAAAATTCGGATATTAGATTCAAATAAATTAAAAATATAAACTAGGGATTAAAATATTATTTATTAAAATTAATGGATTAAATCTGTAATTTATCCTAAATATATTATTTTAATATGAAGGACTAAAATAAAAGAAATTAAAATTCGAAGACTGAATTAAAAATATTATAAATTCAATTTAGTGACTAAAATGTAAAGTTTACAAGTTCAGAGGACTGCGGACGGGGTTTAATTATTTTATAATTACGCGCATAGTCCTTCCCGAAACGACGTCGTTCGGGAAGGACTATATATGGTCCCAAACCGGCTGGCCCGAAGGGCCAGTTTTCATTTCTCATTTCCTTCTCTCTCTCTAAACCGAGAGAGTTTAAAACTCTCTCGCCTCTCTCTAGCTTCCCTCACCGGAGGGAAGCCGGTCAACGGTCGGCCACCGTGTGCCGCCGTGATTATCACCGCCGGCCACCGCATCCGGTGGCTGGAAAAATTATTTTTTTATACTAATAGATAGATCGGACCGTCCTAAGGACGGTTCCGGTATTGTTTCCTCCTAAAAAACTCCCAATCGGAGCGAATCTACAAAAGTACCTTCGGTGTTTCGAAGGTTCCGGTGAGATCCGGTGACGGTTGGGGCTCTCCGATGACAGGGTAAGCTTTTTCCTCTCTTCTCTCTTTTTTCCTTGCTGCGTTGATGCTGACTGAGATCGTTGGTTTAGTTGTTTTTTTTTTTTCTGTTTTTTTTTTCTTTCTCTCCAGTTCTGTCTCGGTTTCCGTCTCTCTTTTTTTTTTCGCAGATGGGTGGTGGCTTTTATAGCCACCACCGTTGTAGCTGTCGGACCGGTCCGAAGAAGGGCTCTCGGTGAGTCACCGGACTACCAGTGGTGACTCACCGAGTAGCCATGGCGTGGACGGCTAGTATTCTAGCTTCTGGAGTCTTCGGTTGAGACGTGGCAGCGGCGGAGGCGGCGAGATAGCAACGGCGGCCGCGTGTCCCTAGGGTATCAGACCCTAGGGTTTCCATCTGGGACAATCTGGTCCGTTGGATCTTGCCAGATCCAACGGCTGTGAGCTGAGGCGGCTGTGTAAATTAGGGTTAGGAAACCCTAACTGGAAACCCAAATATTTAGGGTTTCTGGTTGGATTTGGATCGGTTCTGGTTGGTTTGTAACTGGGCCGGTCCAGTTGTAATTGGGCCTGTAATTATTATTTATATATATATGTTTAATATATATTTAATAATAATAATAATAATGATAATAATAATAATAATAATAATAATAATAATAATAATAATAATAATAATAATAATAATAATAATGATATGGGTAAAAAATTAGTATCTTCATGGATCTGCTTTGCCGGGGATTTTTCCATAAGATTCATTCATGTCCAACATTTATTGTGCTTCTTGTTGAATATGAATCTTTGAACTTATTACACTTGATCAACCTTGTAACTTGAGGCTCAATGAGTCACCCATCTTGATTCAATTTTTTCTTTTTTCCTTTTTTCTTTTTCCTTTTTCTTTTTTTATGAATGAGTATAGGACTTCAATTGCTTTGAGAACCTCATTTTCCTCTTGCATTTCAAAAATTCTTTCGTTATTCTTGAATGGATTGATCTTCAAGCACTTTGCATTTGATCTACCTTGTAGTTCAAAACTCTCTTCATTTCATGAAGATTTGCCTTTGTAATTGACAATCTTTATTCCTGTGAGCAGATATCCTTCTTCTTGCCTTCCAAGGTGGAGGGTGATCCTTGGTTAAGGTTGAATCAGAAGAAAATATTATAGGCTCAAAAGGGGACAACAAGGGATATATATACATATATTTGAAAGGAGGAATGAAACAATGTCGTTGGTCATCTCATACACAGAAGCCTTCATAAAAAGAGGTATCCCCAGGGGGATGAATATTCAAGATTAATCTTTATTTACATGAAAACAATGTAATTAATGCATGATATATTTATCTAAATCATTTTTTTCTTCTTTAAGTATGTCCCAATCACTCGAAATTATCTTCAATAAGTTGTTCCATGATGCCTCATCTAGCCTCTTCTTGCAGGAATATTCACGGATAATTGAAAGTTTGGTTCTTTTGAGGTCTTTTGGTTTATGATGGTTTTGTATTTGGAAGGAAAAAAGTGGTGGAATGTTATAAACCAATCAACTCTACCCAAGAAAGTAAACATTTGGATTTGGTGTCTCAAAAGTAGGTAGAGACATAACTTCATAGTCTCATATATTTGTATGGTCAAGATTTGGTTTTAGTAAGGGTCAAGTAATTGGCGTTGGATAGAATGTATAATTTTACCACTTGCCAAAGATCTATAATTCTTGAAAAATAATATTTAATCTACTTGATACTCAAAAATTTCAAGATTAAAATTTGATTCCTTACTAATAACCATAAAAGCAACACAAGTTTATTTATTACAACAAGACAGAGAAAGGAATAAAAACAAATTCAAACAAGATGCTGAAAATAAAAAGGTATTACAGTGGTAGATAACACTTCCACTTGTTTATGCATCTTACTTTATCATTCCTTGAATGTCGGGTGTGTACTTGGCCCAGGATTTTCATCCTTATTTGCCTCCCATTTCTTGATCATTTCTTGTGTTAAGACTCTCTTGTCAACAAGCGTCTTTATTTCTTTTAACAGTGGCCAACAACTCCCTATTGAATGTCCCTTTACCCCAAGTGAAAATCACGAAACATATGTGATATCTCTTCTTATAACATGGGAGGTTGAACTTGTGCTGGCACTCCTCTCCATCTTAGGGCATACTTCTGAAACCCTTCACTGGCTTTCATTTTACTCTTTGAAGATTCATACGTGTTGGAGCTAAGCCTTTAACATACCGATATTGTCCCAAAAATGCCTCAGCTATATCAACCCATCTCTTGATATGTTCTTGGGTCAACTGATTATACCATATTATTGATGGTTCACTGAGGCTATCATGGAAGGAGTGAATTAACAGATCATCAGAACTTAAATATCCTTTCATTTTTTGTCAAAACATTTTCAGGTGGATTAGGGGACAACTGGCGTCGTTGTATTTCTCAAAATCTGGTATTTTGAATTCATGGGGAATAACCAAGTCTGGAACCAAGTTGAGCTCTCTTGCATCTAGTTCTTTGTGGGAGGCATTAACACCTTTCATATTTCTGATTGCTTCATCCATCCTCTTGAATCTCTCTTCATACTGTGAATAATTAACGAGGCTATTCCTTGGGTTCGAGTGGGATGCCCCAGGGTATATTATCATTCTTGACTCTTCAATCTGACAGCATGGTTGTTCTTTATCATTTATCTCTTTTTTATTAGATTTCATCTGAATACTTTGATTTGATCCATCTGGTACTTCTTTCCTTGTATCTTAAGGTAACCCTATCAATTGTTCTGGCCACTGATCTTGTAGTCCCTCACAAGATTGCTCCATTGTTTTCGATGATACAGTAATATGAATAAATGGTCTCGATTTTACTGTTACATAACCTTTCATGAATTATTTATATGTTTTTATAATTAATGTATATAACAATACTTGAACAAATAAAATGTAATGTAAATGCGAAAATGCATAAATGCAAAAATAAGAATGTAAACTGTGCAATGCAAAGATACAAATATAAAATGAAAATGTAAATGAAAATATCAAAATGCAAATGCAAACATAAAAGTATGAATGCGAAATAAAAATGCAAATGCATATATGAAAAGGTGTTACTCAAGAGTGATCATCTTAGAACATATTTCATTGAACACAAAAGTTTACGTGCAACAAACAAAACTTTTACATGTAGGAGACAACTTTCAGTCCTAACTTCAACAAAACTTTACATATAGGGGATAACCTTCCCTCCTAACTTCTCTAAAGCCAACTTAGTATATCAGCTTATGGGCCATATTGCTTGTCTGGACTGCAGCTTCTTCCATGACATTATGGTGTTTTTTCATCTCCTGTGTCAATTCTTGGAGTTGTAGGCAATGTTGCTCATTCTCCCTTATGAGGGAATCTTCATGGTTACGGAGTTCTTGGATAAGATCTTTATGTATATTGCAGTTCTTTTTCATTTTAGTGACCCCTGTTATCCACTCTTCTGGGGTATTTCCTGTGCTGACCTTCTGGAAATCTTCATGCATGGTTTCCATTTTGGTGCTCAATTTATCGTTTTCAATCTTTAAATGACGTATTTGAGCCTCAGACTTCAGCAAATCTTCTTCTTTCTGGGCGCCCCTACTGATATTCTTACCTTTGACCACTTTTGGTATTAATCTAGCAGGACCTTTAGTTACCAAACTAGGTCGATCATTTATCATAAATTGTAAGGTTCCACGATCCAAAAGACTTTGGACTCGACGTTTGAAGGTAAGACAATTCTCAATGGTATGTCCTAGAGCTCCGGTATGATAATCGCAATAAACGTTGATGTCATACCAATTCGGATACGGAGGTTGGAACGGTTTTATGTAGTATGGAAACACTTCTCGTGCTTCAAGTAGCTTTTCATACAACTCCTTATATGATATAGGGATAGCATCAAAATGAGAACCACCTTTTATCTTAGATTGAACCTGAGTTTTAGACGGCGGGGTCATACTAAACTTTGACGATTTTAGATTAGATGATTTCTTCTCATCTCTAGGAACTTTTAGAGTTGTTCTCATTTCCTAGGTATCTCCAGATAATTTATGAATACGAATGATGACTGTCTGTAATTTCTCAAATTGGTTAGGATCAGAAGTCCCTTGCATATATGAAATTGCAGGATTATCTTCATTGAGCTCTCTCTCTTTTTGTGCAGGGGTCTCTTTTCCTTTGGCCAAAATAGATATTCTACCCATCATCTTGGACATATTCTCTCTTATTTCTTGTATCTCCCTTTTCTCTTCAATGGGCATACAATCTTTGGGTGTATAGCTCTCTTCTATCCTCGGAGTTCCCTCATAATATCATTCCATGGTTGCGTCATATTTTACTTGATCATAAAACTTTTTGTCCATTTATGAATTCTTTCCAATTCGATGAATAGTCTTTCAAGTCAACACCTTTTGGTTATGTCATGATCATGCAATGCAAGCACAAGAAATCAAAAAAGTTAGAGCAAAACAAAATGTATGAAAAATAAAAATGAGAAAGGAAAAAATAAATTGGATAGTACTAATTAATGGAAAGAAAAGATCCTATCTATCAAGGTATAAATCCTAACCTTATGTTTTCTAATTCCATGTTTTGTTTGGAAAAATTAACCTAACTGCATGATTTCTAGTTCACATGCATTTATTTAGGAAGAAGAAGAAAAAAATGAAATATTAAAAGCTAGAGCTTATTTCTATTTTGTGTACACCTACGGACAAAGATTCAATACTATCTTAAATCAGGAGAATTTCTAGGGTTTATTATATACAGGGTTTTAGCTCTAGGAGTAAAGGTACTTGAACTGTCCTTGTTGATGCCCCCTTGGGCTGTCAAACCCTCAATCCTAATCCATCACAGACTTAAACGAATTAAGTTCAATTCGACGGGACACATTTCACTATGTCTGACACGGAAAATAAATTCTCACGAAGACATAGAGCATATGAATCCCGAAAGTTACTTGCTAGGTCTAACACGGAGAATAAATTCTCACGAAGACGTCGCTTTCACTCCCACTTAAAATGGACAATCTTGATTATAAAGCTTATGTTATGCAATGCATGTGTTGTGTGTGAGGAGAAATTTTCACACAAAAAATAATATTTAAAACAAATAATTAAATATTAATATACAAGAGTATTGAAAGAAAAAAATCATAAATTAAATAAAATTGGATTCTCAATTTCTAATTATAGAGACAACATATAATCCACTTAGGTTTGACTAGTCCCCAACGGAGTCGCCAAGTTGTCGGAACCGATTTTTGCCCGGACACGAAATTGTACTTGGCGGGAAAACTAAAATGAATAAATAAATGATTTTGATTTAAAAAATGTATTGGGAGTCGCCATCGGCCTTTCGGATTAGGTAGGTCGAATACCTAAAAATTACCTTTTAAAAGAGTTTTTAAGAAAACATCAGTTAAAAGATAAATTGGTCTGCATTTAACCAAAAATTCATTCTTTTTAATAATAAAAAAGGGATTCATGGTCGGTTACGTTTGGGGAAGGATTAGCACCCCCACAACGCCCAAAATTGGTCCTTGTCGATTATAAATTGTCTCTAATATTAGAATTTAAGAATTCAAATATAAATTTAATTTATGATCCTATTATTTTGTATTTTAATCGGATAATTCTAAGGAAGAAAAAGATATTAAATAATTTTTATAAATTATAAATAAAATATTTATTTATTTAAAACATCATAAAATGACATCTAGTTGCTTTAAGACTGCCCTTTTCTTTGATATTAAAAATAAATATTGAAAATGTAATAATTTTTCCTAAAAAATAATTTAAATAAAATAAAATAATATATATATATATATATAATTTTTATAATATTTATTTATTTAAAATACCAAAATAAGACATCTAGTTGCTTTAAGACTGCCATTTTCTTTGATTTTTAAAAATAAATAAATATTAAAAAGAATATATATATATTTATATAACTAATATAATAATAAAATAGTAATTAAATTAATAATTTAAACATATTGAAATTGAAATGATAATAATACAAATTAAATTATAAATAAATATTGATCAAAAGAAATTAAACTTATAAAATTAAATTGCAAAATATATAAAAACTTATGGTCAAAATGAAAAGAATTAAAATATAAGTGACTAAAATATAAAACTCAAAGCCCTAATTCGAAATAAATAAAATATGGGTATTAAAAGTATAATTTAACCATAATAATAATATGTGACTAAAATATAGAAAATTAAAACTATGGGTGTAAATAATAAAATAAAAAAGCTTATGGTAAAAATAATTAGTGATTAAATTATAAGCTATAAAACCTAAATGCTCTAATTCGAAATATTATAAAATTTGAGCGCTAACAGTGTGATTTAACCTATATTAGTTATTCGGGATTGAAATTTTAAATATAAAAATATGAGGGACTAAATAAGATATTTTACCTTAAATATATATAATTACGGGTGAGGACTAAAATGTAAAGAAAATAAAATTCAAATACCGAATTGAAAGGCTCAATAATTGATTTAGTGACCAAATTATAAAGATGCAAACCTAGAGAGGCTGCGAAAAGGGTTTTACCCTTGTGGGAAATTACACAAATGCCCCCTCCCCAAAACGATGTCGTTCAGGGAGGGGTTTATAAACCCTTTAACTGGCCCAAAAAAGGGCCTAAACTCTCATTTTCATTCTCAGAAAGAGAGAAGCTCCGCCTGCTCTCTAAAAGGCTCTCGCCGAGTTCCGATCGACCACCGACCATCACTGACGGTGGCCGGATTTACAAAAATTCCCTCAAAATAAAACCATGTTTATCCTAAACCCAATTCCAAGGTTATTTTAGCCTAAAACCTTACCAAAACGTGTAGATCTAACATGGTTACTTCCGACGTTTCGGTTTCGACAGTGTAGGGAGGCTCAGACGAGGTAAGTCTCTCGGCTTTTCTCTCTTTATTTTCTGTTTTGGCTTACTGCTATATGTGGGTGTTTGTTGGTTGCTCTCTGTTTCCTCGTCGTTTCTGTTCTCTCCGTTCTTGCTCGTTGGTTTCTTATTTGCAGGTGAACCGAAGCTTTATAGCTTCGATGAGGCTCTCGTCGGACCGGTCCCATAGGAAACTTTCAGTGAGTCACCATAGCTATGGTGGTGACTCACCATAGGCAACAACGTGGACGGTCAGAGTCGTGGCAGCAGAGCTTCTGTAGGCTTCAGCGGCGAGGTGGCGTGGCACTAGAGTGTCGGCAGCTGGGCGTTAGACCACCTGGCAGAGGCGGGGCGGCTGGAAACTTCAGGCAGCGGCGACGTGACCCTAGGGTATCATACCCTAGGGTTTTCATCTGGCTCATTGGTGGCCGTTGGATCTTTCCAGATCCAACGGTGGTGATTAGCTGGCGGCTGGGGCATGAGATGATGGAAACCCTAATCTAGTTTAAGGTTTTCTTTAGGCTTCTGGATCTGGGCCACCGGGTTGTAATGTAAAACAGGCCTCAGGGATTTGGGCTTTGTAATTATTTATTAAATAATAATAATAATAATAATAATAATAATAATAATAATAATAATATATATATATAATAATAATAATAATTTTAATTTTAATAATAATAATAAAACGAAATGAAAAAATTAGTGTTTACAATATGTATGCTCTTACCCCTATCTACCCCCACCAATAATCCCCTTTAACTGCCCGCCACCTCCGAGGCCACCACTACCACCGCCGTTATCACCATTGCCACCATCACCTCCACTGCTACCACCTTTTCCACAAACGCCACCGTTTCCACTTATATATGCACCACCACCTCCTAACCCCATTTTGCCTTACTTTCCATGGTATTACAAGAATCCTCCGCCACCACCAGACCATTCATCAGCAATGCCACTTGAAGTTTTCTCTTGTGTTATGGCTACTTCCATGATTTTCCTACCATTATTCTCTTTCTTCATCTAATTTGGTGGTTATTTAAGGTACAATCCCACTTTTCTACTTTGTAATTTTGATCCAATTTTAAATCAGATTTATTGCTACAGACTACTCCTAAACATCTTTAAAACTGGTTAATATACATAATACCTTTGTTTAAGAATACTAAAGAAAAGAAAATGGCTTTACTTTAGTGGCGGATCCATCAAGACATGAGGTGAGCATATGTTTACTTTGAAATTCGAATTTTCTTCGGATAATTATTTATTTTACTGGTTGTGTGCATCTTGAAATTTTATTTGTGATCATCTTGTACAAAATTTTATGTTGTTAATATATGTGTGTACCTCTAAAATATCCATAGATCTGTTACCGCTAAGGATAGACCAAGTAGAAGATGATTGAGGACAGTCTCTTTAAAAGTTTTAAATTATCATATATTTTTTTATTTTTTCTTTAAAGTTTATCTCTAATATAAAACTCTGTGTCTGTCCATTGCTACTGTTGAAGATGATTGCTAAACCAATAACATGCTTGGTGTCAAGTGGAGGCTTAACGTTTTGGAAGAAAACATTTTGATCCCTTTCGGCAATATTCTACCATTCAATGCTGCAAAAAGGAATGTGGTCAGCAAAATATTCCTTTGTTTGGGTGGGTTTGGTATAAGTCTAATTAAACATAAATTTCGATGCCACGTGTTACGTGACGTATCAATTTTATTTTGGATAAATTATATTGTTAGTCACTTAATTATTAATGTTTCAATCACCAAATTATAAAAGTATTTAATTTTTTCACTGACAATTACAATTCTATAAATTTTATGAAATTACTATTTACGATTTATTTTACTACGTTTTTATAATATTTATAATATTAAAATAAATTAATAAAAACTCAAACTAGTTTTTGGAAATGGTGATGTAACTTCAATCCAATTCTAACTTTAGGTAAATTAATTCTCAATCATAAAATGGACCCAAATCATGGGAGCTGAAGTTTTTAGTTTATTTTTTTTCTTTTTACCAAAACTTTGAGGAATTTGTATTAATTTATTTTAATATTATAATTTATACGTATGAAGACTTTATAATTAATATTATAAACATAACAAAAAATTCTAACATAACAATATTATAAACAAAAAATATGTATTTGATTATGATATAGATTTAGAGATTTAGAGATAATCAAATGGTTTTGGGCTAGATTTATTGAGTATGAGGTATTTTTTGATGAAGCATATATTAGATTCGCGTTTAGGGGGTCAAAAAAGAGTGAACTAAAAATTTTGAGGTCTAACAGTCGTCAATAATTGATGTCGATTGATGGTAGTGAGTGGTGGACGTCAACGGGAGACTAAGGTCAAATTCAATGGTCAATTTGATATTCTATCTCAAATTTAAGGGTTAAAATAATATTTTATTAAAAGTTTAGGGTCAATTTAATATTTTATTTAAAGTTCAAGAATTAAATTAAAAGGTAATTATTTTTAACTAACATGTCACGTCATTCAACTAATAAGAATTAGTGGTTTAATAACCAAAATATAACAACGTAAATGACTAAAATTTAATAAATTGGATTCTTATTATTATGATTTGTTGTTGCTATAACTGATTGTAATTAGTTAATGAAAATCATTAATGAAAAATACTGAAAATGGATTACGTTCATCTAATATTTTATAAGGAATTAATGTTTGAACTCCAACATTTGTAACAAGAATCTAAATATCTCTTCATTTAATAAAAAAAATAGAGACAATTTTGGACGCCCTGATATGTAATAATATTTACATTTTGTTATTCGTTTTTTTTAAATAAATCCTAGTTAGGTTTTATTTATAACATACAACATAGTTGGTATTACGTATAGTTAAAAGCTCTCGGTTAACACCTTTATCTCCTCTAAATTATGGTTTAATACTAATTAAATTATGATTCAATACTCGTTAGGAGTAAAATTTTATTTCTCGCTCCTTTTAGGTAGCAATTGTTTTTTTAATTATTACATGTGAATAATATATATATTTTTAATCATAACATAATGTTTTATGTTTCATCTGTTAAACTGTGTTGAATCCAATAAAATAGAAGGAGACAGATATAATGGACAAGTCCCAGATGAAATGATAGTAATCGTCATTGTTATCCCACTTTGAAACAAGAAGAGGAGGCGAAAAGCTGAGCAAAATGGATAAAGAAGAGGCAGTTGACGCATCTACCGATGAATATGTGTTGCTAGGGTTTTTATTGCACAATCCTATCCCAAATGGACTGTAAATGAGCTGAATACAAAGAATTTGTAATTGACTTTCCATGATCACGAGAAATTATTTCATGAATCTTTTTCACCACTTCATCTACGAGGTGGAAAAAATTGATGATATGACATAAAATAATTGAATAATACAATTCCGTTCATATACAAGTATGGCATGTGACACGTCACAAGACTTCAAAATTTGGGAGTCCCACACATGAATGTGATTCAAGCCCGTCCATATATAACATTTGTGCCTTAACGATATTTTCATTCAAAGGGGAAATAAATTTTCCATTTGGTTTGTAACACCCCAAATTAGGGGCTAAATTTTAGAATTATAAAGTGGTGGATTTAATTGGTATTTTGGGAAGAAAATTGAGGATTAAATTGTAAAGTCGCAAAGCTAGAATATCCTTTTATAAGGTGCATGAAATTCAGTGGCTAAACTATTAATTTAACCATTTTTATTTTGGAGAGAATTATAAACTCTCTCCCCTCTGATTGTTTCTGCGTATTTTTCCCAGTTTTCCCTCCCTGTTAACCCTCCTTTAAAAGTTTGATCTACTCACTGTCCGACCTCCGTTCGACGAACCGAAACCACCATCATATTCGTTGTCGACAGATGAACAAAAACCCTCAAACCTTTCGTCGTGTTAATTTCAGTTGGAAGTATCGTCGGTTTTAACTCAATTTTTGTTGGTTTTCCGTCGATTCACGTCGATCTGGCCATCCGTTTTCGACACCTCTCGCACCATCGTGTTCATTGCATCGTTTCGAGTCCACCGGTGTTCTTCGTTTCTTCGTCGTCGCCAGCGCGTGGAGGGGTGAGGAAGTCAAAGTTTTCAATGTTCCGGAATCGAACTCTCCGTCGTTCTAAATTGTGAACCGAGCTTAGTAAGTGTCTCAAAATGCCTTAAAATAATTTTTAGGAATTTTTGGACAATCCACGGCATCGCACTGCTGCACGTGGGGAAGTTCTGGTCGCAGATAAAAAAAACTCGGGTGATATTTTTGTAAATATTTTTAAAATGGTGCCTAATATGTAATTAATTTCTGTTATGGTGATATTTGTGTAAAATCGTTGATCGTTGACCACCGTTGACTTTGACAAAAAAAGTCAAAAATTTTGGAAAAATCATATTTTTATGTTTTTTGATGTTCCGAATCTATTTTTGGGGTCTGTTTCGCCAAATTCAAACTCGGTAAGCTGTTTTTGACTGATTTATCACCCAATTCGATCCGTTTTCGGAATTAAGCTCCGTTTTATGTAATTTTTGTTGATATGCATTTGAAGAATTATTGGAAGATGATTTCAAGATCGATGGCATTCGAATGGAATTTATATGGTCGATCAGTATGGCACGGAAATCGAGGTAATACTTTACTACCTCTTTATGCTTTATGGAACATGTTGATATTGGTAAATGCATGAATAAGATAATGTTCGTCACTTTTGTGGAGTTGATTATTGCTACACTCGATCCGAATACGATAAAAATTCGGTAACTGATTATGGTTCAGATGATTAATATAAGAAATTGATGGATTGTTAGAAATAAATTATGAGTTCTGTGATTAGTAATAAAGGAATTAGCATGGATTTGTAACGTATAATATATGTTATCAAATGTTAAATTTTAAAGGTACTTGGATGAGAAATTATGAGAATACTATGGTAGGGTAAAATTACAGAAATACCCTTATGTTGTAAGATGACAAAAATTATCCCTAAAAGTTGATTAATAACTCTGAAAAGACATATTGATCTGATAAAACTACAGGTGTGCATAAGAAATTCTAGTTTGCTTAGAAAATTTGGATAACCGTTTTTTAACTCAATAGGGTTTAGGCACGATACTACAAGTCTGTTAAGGAATCATTTCAAGATTAAAGAATGTTCTAAAAAGAAATTAACCATAGGATCTCTAAATTATAGTTATTTTCGTTAAGAGTTAATATCGAAATTATCTGGTTAAGAAATTACGAAAATGCACTTGAGAGGAAAAATAGTCCGAGTTGATCCTGAATGAGAAAGTACTTTGAGGATTCGTACTCAGCTCGATAAGTACGGATTTGATTGTTAAGATCATGACTTAGTGCAGAAAAATTCCAGATATTCCGTTTGTAAAATCTAAGAAGGCAATTGACCCGAAAATATCCGAGTTATGAGTAAATACCTGAAGAACATTTTATCGGGGGTATTCTTTTGTCAGAATTATTCGAAAGGACTGAAATAAATGATAAGTTTGAATTTAATAATAAGATTGGACGGAAGGAAATGATTGAAATACACTAGATCTGTAAAATGACCATAATACCCCTAGAATGGAAATGATCCAAGAATATCAACAAGCTCATGAATGATTGGATATCCTCGAGCTCTGAAATGAATGGAATAATTAAACACCAAAATGACCAAAATACCCTTATGGCCTAGACTAAGTAAATGTTTTGGATTAATTGAGGAATCCAAGTAAATATGGGTGTTGTATTACCCTTAAAAGTTATGGATCGCAACTTAAGTGAGTTGATCAACCTTAATGATATATCAGTACATGATCTGCATAGATATTACTTGAATGAGTGTTCGTATACTCAAGTTTGGCTCGATGATAATTTTTGGAAGTATTCAGCTCAACTCTAGATCGCATCAGCACTAAGAATTGGATATTTGTTCGACAAATCAACCACGAATACCGAACTGAATTGAACAAAAGTACAATATGTATCCGAAATTCAGATACATCCAAATTAATCTGGAAAACTCCGAAGTAACTGGAATGGATTTGACTGCTAAATGAACTAGGTAACCTCAATGACTGAGGATTTTAGTAAGTGATTTGGATAAGTCTGGAAACTCTGATGAGTTTACATAGTGTACAATTACTATGGTTATGAACAAAAAAATCAAGTACGTCAGCATTTCATGATATCGTTGAAGTGTGGAAATGAAATAAAGACCCTTGGAAGACCCATTTAGCGATGACTCCAAAGATGATTTATGGACATTAATTGTTGTTATTAAAGAGTAAATATCTGAAGGACAAAGAATGAACCGGTCAACAGGCATTAGTTCTGGGAGTTGTTCAGCTTGAGTTATTTTGATAATCCGATAGATCGACATATACTGTATATGTCTTGAACCTTTATTTCTTCTTTATCAGCTCAAGTCTCATTCTGAATAATTGATGATTCTGTCAGTTATTGAACTCTTCCAATAGTGATTCTAAATTTCGATATTCTATCGGTATACCGAAGATCCGTGTTTCTCTTCCTGCCAAGATTATCCAATACTTCTAAATAATATTTGTAAACTCTGGTGTGTTCCCTAATCACTTGAATATTTTATCTGATTTCCTATTTGAATTCTGTTATGATACCTGACCTGGATTCTGATCTGATATTGACATGAATTCTGATCTGATACATGACCTGAATTCTGATTTGATACTTGACCTGAATTATGTTTTGATTTTTAAAATATTCGTTTACGGACAGAACATGTTTTATTGGGGGATATTGTTGGAGGAAGAATACTTGCAAGTTTCTCGGCTTTGTGCTCAGGGCCTTACTATTTGTGACGGGGTTGAATACTTACAGGTTCCTCGACTTTGTGCTCAGGGCCTTATTGTTCGTGACGGGGTTGTATGGTTCTTGGGAACCTACACATTTTGTTCGTGACGGATGAGGGTAGTGTTCATATTTTTAAAAAAAACATGTTTTAAAAAAATATCTGAAAAACTACATGGTTTTGTGGGAACACACTAGATAACCTATTCTGATCTCCTGAACCTAGACATACGAAATATTTCCATCTGAACTGAATACTATCTGTTACTACCTGAGATATCAATGGGACCTCAGCTCAGCCTAAAGATCTGTAGATATCTGAACCAATAAGAAATTATATGTTTATATATATCTGCGCGTTCTTCAACATCATCTGGTAGTTCTATATTACTGAGCTTTCCAAAGCTCTCTATTACTCACCATTGCAGGTTAAAAGAATTGTACCAGTGCAACTATCGACTTAAGTAAGGGAGTTCTTCCGGCGTTGATTGCAGAGTATGGTACATGTGATTAGGGGGCATGTAATTGTATTTTGTTTTATATACGAGTATGAAAATATGTTTTTATTTCGAATGCTGATAAATTTTATTTTTTATTCATAAATGATTTTATGAGTTTACATGTTTTAAGAAAAGTTTTTAAATTTTCAGCTATTTTTACGGTGGGTCACTCCGGTGGCCCTAATGTGACACTCCAGATCGGATCGGGCTATCCGCATCGGTCTGAGGGGGTTACATGGTTCTCCGGGAAGTAGCGGAGAAAGTTACAAATAAAGATATTAGCAGTATCTTTAATCATTTTTCATGATGAATTTTGGTAAAAAGATCTCATAGATCCCTCATAATTCCAAATTTGACAAACTAATCCTTATTATAAAATATTTTAGGGATCTCATTTTAAAAAGTAACACATGATCTATGCATGCATCTTTTAAAAAGGGCCTATCTGCAAAGAGCACTGACTCATCAGTTGCATCACTGGTTACACGAGATGGAAGAAGCCCTAGCTTGTACAAACGTAAGATGCAATCCAATAGATTCCTCCAACTTGTCTGAATAATCTCCATATCTATTTACAATAGTAGAAACAGTTATAGTTGACATTCTTGATTTGGTGTCATCACCAAAACCTAACATTGGTTCCATAACCCATGATGGATTCAAAAGGGTGGTAAATTTGTAAAAAGACATAACCAATTCATCCAGTACATCTTCAAGATGATGGCATGCAGAAATCTTAGCAACAACTAAGAATCCATCAACACACATCTGATAAACATCTTCCCATTCAACATGATCGAATACAACAAAGATATCATCGATTGTTGGACCAAATATTATTACAAACATATCATGGTCAATGTATGCTCTAAAATCAACTATAATGAAGGGAATCAATGGTCGTATAAATGGAGAAAAATGAAACCAATAGTTGTTTTGATTCCAGGGAAATTCCTATCGAGGAAACCAATGGTTTTAAAAATGGAGAGACCAAGCAAGGAAGGAAAGGATGGTTTGGTGGATGGAGGAAAAGGAGCCAAAGCATGTATATCTTTTTAAGTGAGAGTTAGCCCTTGTTTGTTTTCAATGTTCCACCTCTTCAAATCTCTTATGTCTGCGCCGCGCAGACCACGCGCAGACATTAGGCTTCGCAGACCGTTTGTTTTTTAGAAGACAAAAGCTCTTCTAACGTCTGCGCGAGCTCTTCTTGGTGCAGACATGGTTTTATGTCTTCAAAGGTCTTCAAACCTCTTCAAGAACAATTATAAAATATGGTTATTTATTAAAATAATTTTAAATAATTTAATAAGATTATTTATTTTAAAATAATTTATTATAAAATAATTTATTTTAAAATAATTTATTATAAAATATGGATTGATTTATTTTTAAATAATTTATTTTAAATAATTTATTAGTATGGATTGATTTATTTTAAAATATGGATTGATTTATTATTGTAGTTGTATGGATTGATTTATTTTAAATAATTTATTAGTATGGATTGATTTATTTTAAAATATGGATTGATTTATTTTAAATAATTTATTAGTATAGATTGATTTATTTTAAAATATGGATTGATTTATTATTGTAGTTGTATGGATTGATTTATTTTAAATAATTTATTAGTATGGATTGATTTATTTTAAAATATAGATTGATTTATTATTGTAGTTGTATGGATTGATTTATTTTAAATAATTTATTAGTATGGATTGATTTATTTTAAAATATAGATTGATTTATTTTAAATAATTTATTAGTATAGATTGATTTATTTTAAATAATTTATTAGTATGGATTGATTTATTTTAAAATATGGATTGATTTATTTTAAATAATTTATTAGTATAGATTGGTTTATTTTAAAATATGGATTGATTTATTATTGTAGTTATATGGATTGATTTATTTTAAATAATTTATTAGTATGGATTGGTTTATTTTAAAATATGGATTGATTTATTATTGTAATTGTATGAATTGATTTATTTTAAATAATTTATTAGTATGGATTGATTTATTTTAAAATATAGATTGATTTATTTTAAATAATTTATTAGTATGAATTGATTTATTTTAAAATATGGATTGATTTATTATTGTAGTTGTATAGATTGATTTATTTTAAATAATTTATTAGTATGGATTGATTTATTTTAAAATATGAATTGATTTATTTTAAATAATTTATTAGTATGAATTGATTTATTTTAAAATATGGATTGATTTATTATTGTAGTTGTATGGATTGATTTATTTTAAATATTTTATTAGTATGGATTGATTTATTTTAAAATATGGATTGATTTATTTTAAATAATTTATTATTGTAGTTTTATGAATTATTTAAATTTCAGTATTGTAAAACTAAAATTATTTAAATCTCAGTATTGCAAAACTCTTTTAAGTTTAAAAAATCAGTTTATTTATATTTCAGTTCATTTTAGCAGTCTGCAGATGTTAAAAAACAAACAGTCTTCTTCTTGCAGACTGCAGACATTTGGTCCACTTCTTCTGCTGCAGATGCCTGCAGATGTGGTCCACAGACTGCAGACCTTTTACCTCTGTAAAAACAAACACAACCTTAAAGTGGTTGGTAAAAAGGGCGTCAACGTGACCAAACAATTCCAACTCAGTCGTCCAAACGTGCCACATTATATTTAGGTGACTACAATAATAACTGTTAAGGGTTGAGTGATTGATTTATTATAAAACGATAATATTAGTGATTGTTTTGTTACTTTAAAAACTTCAATAACAAAAACAAAAACTTACTCTTACTTCCATTATCATTTAAGTAGTTTATATTTAGTAAACTATTTATTTTAGTATAAACTACAAAAATTTATTATTAGAGTAAACTACAATAAATAAATAATTTATACTATGATTATAAACACCATAAGTGTATAACCTTAAATTTATAAATATTGAAAATTTATAATTAATATTATAAATATAATAAAATATTGCAGAATAATAATATCATATATCAAAAAATTATGAATTTTATTATGATATAAATTTAAATTTTAGGTTCCTTATTTTAAAGGAATATCAATGATAAATTTAGTATTATGATTTAATTTTAAAATAAACCGAATGGTTCTAGGCTAGATTGGTTGAGTTTAAGACATTTTTCAATGACAATCGTTAAAAATTTCCGTTAAGTTACATGTGTCACGTTCTAATAATTATGAAGATTTTATTTAAAATAAAAAACTTTAAAATATGTTTTCTTATAAAAAAATTCAAAATTTTTGAAAATCTTAAAAAAACCTTAAAACTTTCAAAACATTTATTTTAATCCATATATCCACACAGGACACTACGATTAGCGTCGATTGAACCTTCATCTGATCGAATCTTCACCAAAGACACAGCACCCGATGACACAACCACCGTCACTAGTCACTCTGATTGTTGTTACCAAATACTAATATTAAGTAAAAGGAGACAAAGGGAAATGAAGAATGGGGGACGGGAAGGGGCTAGGGGAGGGGGCGACTGGGCCGGAAGGAAGGAAGTGTGAGAGGGGCAAGGGGAGGAGGGACGGGAGGGGGCTGGGTAGGAGAAGAAGGCTTGGGAGTGGCGGAAGAGAGGGGACTGACTTTTTTTTTAAAAATAATTTTTTAAATATAATAATTTATTTTTAAATTTATTAAATAAAATCTTAAAATTAACAGAATATAATGCGTATTACTTTATAAAAAAAATTTAGAGTTCTTTTCAATCAGGACATTTTGAATGGTATAAAAATAACTTAGACGATGAAATATGAAAAAAAAAACTATAATTTTGATTCAGGTGCAAATTGTTGGATATAAATGTGTCTGATACAGGTATGCTCATTTTTTTCCTAGTTTTTCCATATATTTCAAGTATCCTTGTAAGTTCATATTCCTATACACATACCCATATATATGGCGGATGCAGATGTTGAGTACATGCATTTCAAGAAAAATGTATTATATAGAGAACTGACAATTCTATCTGCAATTCCTTCAAGTACAAAATTTTGATTATGGCCATCTAAATGTGGTCCAAAATGGATTGTCTGCACTGAGGAGTTGGCGGCTCTATCTAGCTCGGGCAATTTTCTCTGTTTCTAAGTTCTTACATAAGCAACTTGCCAATGTATCTCAACTAAAAGAAAAAAAGACATAATATAAACCAGTAGACTTTATAATTTTACAAAAACCATGTCGATTTGCTTTTGGTGGTTTCTATATTTGGGGTACCATATATATTTCTACGTATTATAATTCTAGGGATTCTATTCTGGTGCAGATGGCTTCTAGGTTACCCAGTAGTGTACTTGTTTAGAAAGGACCATATCGGAGATGCTATATATAACCTTTCCACCAAATTTCTTCATATCTACAAAATTTTGGTATCGAGGTTTGTTCTTCCATTTCCTCTTGTCTTTGGATTGTTTGACTTCAATATAGAAATGAGGGACCACCAATTGCTCAAACAACAGCCAATTACGGCTGAGTACATGCTGGAATTTGTTTGTTTCTCAGTAAAAATTCCTAGCTATGTTTTCTGGAAATTGCCTTTTCATCATGTGAAGGAAGAAGGTTGATCCGGTCCCAAAAGTTCAAATCCCAAAGCATACAAAGAAATGCATGAAATTGAATGGAAGTTTCAGTGTCAATTCAAGAGAAAAAATTGAAGTAGCTAATAGGATATCGAGGAATCAGATTCGAGGAAACATGTTCCTTGAATTCTGAACCCCCTACCCCCAAAAAAAATATATATATATACATACATACATATAGTTAATTGTTTGTTCTCGTCAAAATTTTGATTTTTTTCAGGAAAAGTACGTCCAATAAAGAATCACATCTGGAGGAACTAATGAGGTAAGTTCGTTGATGTAACATGTTTCGAGTCTGTAGGTAAGTCTCCTCTTAGGCAGAAATTACATTCTTCGTTTTCTTTGTTTTTCTTTCGAGGGAGAGGAGAGGCACCGTTACTTTTTCCGTGCCACCTTGGGGTGGTGTAAGGTTTGGGGAGTGAAGCTTGCTATAGTTAACCCTAGTGACTGCCGGTTCAAAAAGTTCCAACTGTTATAGTTGAAAATTCTTGTAAAGCTACATCTTTCGTTGCCCCCTAAACGACAGTGGCACACATCTGATAGAACTTTGCATTTCTTTTGTTTCCTGATGTATCTTATATTGAAGACTACATCATGATATCCATTTGTTTCTGTCAAAATCTGTTTTACAGTTTTTCAGTGCCCTATGAACTGAGCATGAGAGGGAGCAATGAGCCATGGGCAGAGTCGTTTTTGGCTCGCTTGCAGTCGAAAAGGGGAAGATGCAAACAAACTTGGAGCTCCTTGGAAATGGAGGTCACCGAATGCTACCCACAAGCGATTTCATAATAGAAAATGGTCTACTCGAAAGCCAATTAAACCCTAGTTCCGGCAGGTCACCGTTCCATTCTGCATAGTAACTGCTTAGATTATCCAACACTATATTCAAATCCAGATGAGAGAGATTAAGAATGCAACGGACAACAATCTGTCATGAGAGAGTGATTAATGCATTTTCACGGGTTAGTATTTTCTTGCATTTACCTGCAGACTATGGGAACAGTATGTCAATATGAACCTATGTTACTCTAGTTTGTGTTACGTTTTATATCCATTGTTGACATAAACCCGAATATGCAGTGGCGGATGCACATCTACTTGCCTAATCTGAAATCCGAAATTTCTTCAGTTATTTTATGGATTACATATATTAATCAAGTCCGTGTTAGATTTTTCCGACCTCTTAATCAATGGAAGATATCATTCAAAGCACTGTAAGCTATCAAATATGTGAATTATGCATCCCGTATATCAACGTACCCTAAAGATTCGTGCTTTTTAGTTATCATTCTCTTTTACTTTTTTACTTTAAACTAATTACTTTTACATTTATATTTGTGTTTGGTTGATTCTCTCGACTATGATTGTTACAAAATGATCATCCGACTATTTATATATTTTAAACTCGTCTTTTTTCGTTATTGACTGAGATATGATAGTCGTTTGAGATTTTGAAGTTATATTTTGAGATATAATATCCAAACTCAAATTATCGTCAATTTTATAACAGAAATAAAATGACGCATTTGGAACATATAAATAATTGAGTAACTATTTTGTAACTTTTAATAGTCAAAGAACTTAACAAAACAATTATCTTATAATCAATGGGCTATTTTGTAAATTTTAATAACCAAAAAACTTAACAAAACAATAACCTATAATCGGTAATCACTTGTGTATTTTACCCAAGGTTTTTTTTAAGCTTATTATTATTTAAAAATTACAATAACAAACTTATATGTTGTTTAATTAGAATATTTTAATAAGTATTTAAATAATGTGTCGATATTGTAATGATGTATTGAAGTTTCAAATATGTTATTAAGTTTAATTTTTTTTTATTATGAAAACAAAAAAGTTGTTTTATTCCTATTCCTAGGCCCTTCGAAAATCACAAAGGCTTTTACATAGGCACATGAAAGAAAGAAAACAAAAAAACTTGAAAAATGCTCTAAAAAAGCAAATGATTATCCTAAGCACCATTGATCAAGGCAAGCGCTTCGGCTTCCAGCGGAAGAGCTGGGATCGCTCCTTTTTTGGTCGTCGTTATTGCCCCGCATGCATTCGCGAATATCAGTACCTCCCTTAATTTTGATTCATTCTGGTTTTAAAGTTAAAATAAAATAAAAACATTTAGAATTAAAAAGAAAATAAAACCAATCATTATATTAAAAAAATGGGTTATACCTCAAGTATGGCTGGGTCTTGTACAATCTTGCACAGCAAAGCACCTACAAAGGAGTCCCCAGCCCCAGTTGTATCCACCGTATTCACATGGAAAGCATCCACTGCCCCATGGAAGTTCTGACCATAAAATCAGGAACGGTTATAAAAATTTGAAATTTCAGAGAGAGGGTCTAGTCTATGCTTACTTCTTTATATATAAACCTTATAGTTAGCATACCTTGGTGTAATATCTGCTACCCTTTTCACCCAGGGTGACCAAGAGCAGTGTCAAGTTGGGGCGCCAAAGCTTCATAGCGGTTTCATCGTCGATTTTGCCGCTACCAGTGAGGAACTCTAGCTCGACGTCGCTGACCTTGATGATATCAGCCTTATCCCAGATGGATAATATTTGTTTCCTTGCTTCATCGGCTGAAGGCCAAAGCGGCAGCCGAAGGTTTGGATCATATGAGAGCAAAGCACCGGATTCTTTCGCCACTTCCATTGCCTTCAAATGAGCTGATCTGCATGGCTCCACGATCAAACTTATTGATCCGTAATGGAACACTTTGGCCTGCACAAAAACAAACCCTAAACAATGCACTAAAATTCTAATGAAAGAATAACATTATAATCATCTAAATTATTTAAAAAAATAATAATACGGACAAACTAAACACGTGAACTCACGTGATAAAGTGGGATTAATAGACGTTGATGATTTTGGACTCATCTGGAGACAATTAGAGCCGTAAATGAGATGAGACAGATTGTGAGTTACTCGAGATCAACTCGATTAAGGTTCAATAAATATTCGGATCGAATGAATTCGAACTCGAGCTCGACTCGAGTTCTTAACGAGCCGAAACGAACTACTTGATATTCGACTCGAAAAGCTCGTGAGAAGATCGAAAATATAATATATTAAGATTTTATATTTTAAAATAAATTATTAATAATATTAACATTTATGTATTGATTTTTTTTTTAAATAGAGTAAGATTTTTATGTTTTTAAAGTTCAAGTTCGAGTTTGAGGCTTTAATCGAATTAAGTTTAAGAATTTTTTTCTTCATTTAGAGCTTTTCGAGCTGCTCACAAGCTTCAGTTCAACATTTCGAATTCGAGTCGAGCTTGAAAATTTTAAACTCGTAAGTTTTCGAGTCGAATTCTATTTCCGAGTTTTCGAGTTCAGCAACACTCGAACTCGACTCGGCTTGTTTACACCCCTAGAGACAATCATATAAACCCACGTGACTGGACAATATGGTTGGATTAACAGTGGCCTAAGAAGTTTAATTTGTAATTAATGTTATTTAAAGTAAATTGCACGAGCCAAGTGATTACAGTAGGAAAAAATTGTTATTATTCATTTATGTTTCGAATTTAAATATTTAATGTCAAATGATTAAAAGTGTTCTTTAATAAATAGACTTATCATAAATAATGTATTTATCTCGAATTAATAAAAAATAATAATAAATAAACCCACAAAACACTGCAAAATTTACATCCGTTCCTATTACACTGTTACGTCACATTAGATGGGAAAGTAATCATATTTTCAGAATCAGATTATAGTCCAATGAATGAATAAATAATAAAGGAAAACTACACTGTTACGTCAGCAGTAACCTCACCGATGGGTTATAATATCAGTTGCTGTAGTTGTAAAGAATAAGAATGACAATTTTTTGTTCCTAGATGCACAGGGTGGGTCCCGTAAACACTTATGGATCATAATAATATAGGCTAGGTGGCTGACATGTCAGTCTTATTTGAAACTCTACTCTCGCATTACGGCGCGTGTGAATCAGTGTTATTTTTTTGGTTCTTTAAGTCAAGATTGAAGAAAGGAGATCAAACGATTTGCAGAGTTGAAGGAAAAAAGATGATAATGTGACTTACGGATCTGATGAGATCAAGATTCAATTCCTCCGGTTTCAACAGCATGTCGGCGCTGGGATTCCTATAGAACATGAACTCACGCTCTCCATCGGCGCGTAGAGTTACGAACGCCAGAGCGGTTCTAGCGCCTTCGTCAAACAAGATCCCGTCACCGGAGACTCCGTTTTGCTTGAGAATATCGGCGAGCATGTGCCCGAACTCATCGTCGCCGAGTTTTCCGACGAAGGATGCTTTACCGCCTAGTCTTGAGACGGCGATCGCGACGTTGGCTGGGGCTCCACCGGGGGCTTTGAGGAAACCTGGAGCCTCAGCTAAAGAAACGCCGGAGATTGTGGGGACGAAGTCGATGAGCATCTCACCGAAGCTCACGATTGAAGTGTTGTCGGAGACGACTCCATTTGGTGCCATGACGTTGATGATATTTTGATTTCCTAAGGAAAGAAACAACTTGAGAGTACAGTTTCAGAGAAGACTGAAGAGACGAAGGAAAGACCAATGTCTGTTATATAGGGATAAAAAAATGGGAAATTGATTTTTGTTATAATTAAAATTATTAATTTAATTTTGAATATTAATTATTGTAGGAGCTGTGTTAATCCATATTATTCTTTTACCATTTTTATTGGAATCAAATACCATATTTATTTGTTTATAAAATTGATCCTTAAACTTTTAAACATTCTATTTCACCCTAAAACTCTCATTGTAAATTAACTCTTGAACATTCTAATTTCATCCCCAAACTACGACTCTCATTCTAAATTGGTCTTCGAACTTTTGAATCTTCTAATTCATCCAAATATGTAATTAGTTTCAACGATTTTATTAACAAGGGATGCGATTAGTATATACATATAGTTTAGGATGAAATTGAAATGTTCAAAAAGTTTAGAGACTTATTTCGAACGAAGATCATAGTTTGGGTATTAAAATGAAATGCTCAAAAGTTTGAGGACTAGTCTAGAATGATTGTTATAGTTTAGGGATGAATTTGAAATGTTCAAAAGTTTAAGGATTAATTTAGAATGAGAGTCATAATTGAAGGACGTGTGATGCAATTAACTCTTATTTTATTTAATCCATATTACTAATCTAAATAGATGAAAATTTAACTACACGTATTTTAGATGAAATATTACTTTTAAGAATATTTTCTAATTGTAAGTATATACACCTACAAACATGGGTTGGCGTAAGATTTTCTGTTAAGCGGTAAGAATTTAAAATTTTATATTAAAAATTTAAGGGTATAAAATTACAAAATTTCAAAAGATATAAAATTAGATCATTAACAAAAAATATAAAAAATATATACATAAACAATAAGAAAATTCAAATTTTCTAGATCAAGACCACACTCTATCACCCCAATATCCATCTCTAAATACAAATATTAGATAATTACATGATTTAGATCAAATATCACGATGCAAAGTCGGATTAAAAAAATAAAATATACCCACAAAATTTACATAGAATACTAATTTAATGAGAATAAAATTTAAAAAAAAAATTAAAAAAACATAGTATCTATGTTAATATAACCAAATATTGTATTGTAATATAAAAATTAAAAATATTAATTCAGATATAAATGAAATTGATTTTGCAATGATTTACTACAATTAGAATTGAGAACTTAACTAATAAATTTACTATGCACAAATTCTTTATTTATTTTTCTAGGTACAATTTTTTGTCTTAAATAATTAATGGATTGAGACAAATATACATTAGGAAAGAGTTAGATGGATTTTCTATTTTTATTCGACTTTTTTTGTAGAGAATTAATTTAAACCGTCTATTTTCAATCATCAACCGATTCTAAATCTATATGAAATTAAAAAGAAATTTATATTGTATAAATAGATAGTAATCCTTCACAAAATTTTGTTGAAAATATTTTGATGTTTCGATATAAAAAATTAAGTGTTATTGAATTTTAAGATTTTATAATCATTTTTAAAGTATATTTGATTAAATTATTCGAATATCACAAATATTACTCCAAGTGTTTTCAAAGGTCAATTTCAAACCTTACTAAAGTGTAAAATTGTGTTTTAAACTTAAAATATTTTTGAAACAATTTTTACAAAGTATTTCGAACCAAAATCGAGCCAAAAATCAATTTTATGAAGGGATGTACCGATGCACTATTTGATGTATCGATGCACACCCTAATTCGAATGCATTTTATGTACCGATGCACAGACCATGCATCGATGCACTCCTGGCTCTTTTGAAACATCGAATGTAATTAGTGTACCGATGCACGCCAAGTGTACCGATGCACTAGGTCTTATAACGGTCGAAATATTTGAATTTTACACATAGTGTGCCGATGCACCATTGAGAATGTACCGATGCACCCACGCTCCTACCAGATTTTTAAATGATAATTATTCAATAACAGCTCTATTGACTTCACCAATGATCCTCGACGTTCAGAAGTGATTCAAGGTGTATTTAAACAAGCTTAGGAGCCATTGATAAACAAGAATTGAGAGAGAAACAAAGAGAAAGCCTTAAACATCAAATTTGAGCAAATTCAAGCCTATTTTGCATTCAATATTCATTTTGCTTTCAAGAACACCCTTGTACTCAATTGTATTATTTTTTAGTGTTCTTTCTTTGTTCTAGAATTGTGCAAACAATTTGTCTTGTGAGGTTTTTCTGTAAGTTTGCGAAATTTGTATTCTTCTCTTTGGGAGAGAGTGTTCTCAAGAATTTGGGGTATAATTCTTGAGGGATTTGTAAGGTTACTCTTTGTCCTCAAAAGAAAGAAAAATTAGTGAATTTGTGGAAAATCCTTAGTGTGGATAGCTAAGGTAGTGGACGTAGACTTTGGTTGAGAAAGTTGAACCACTCTAAATTGTTGTGCAATTATTTTTTATTTTCTGCAAAAGCTTCCACCAAAATTTTTATTTTCAATTCACCCCTTCTTGGCTATTTCATCGATCGATTAACTCAACAATTGGTATCAGGGCCTCACTCATTTGAAGGTTTAATCGCCTCTTGTTCGATTCGAGAAGAGTTATATCGATATTCAAGTCATCAATGGTCTTCACTTCAAACGTCGACTTCGATCTTGATTCAATGCCTGTCAACGAGCTTTTTTTCTTCAATGAAGCTAATTATGCTTATTGGAAGAATAGAATGAGGTATTTCATTCAAGCAAGTGACAAGGGAGCATGGAATATCATAGAAGACGGATACATCATACCTTCTACTCATTCAAGATTGTGGAGTGAAGGAGAGACAAGAATGTTCCAGCTCAACTCAAAGGCTATCCATATTATTTTTGTGCTCTTGGACCAGATGAATATGGGGGATTTTCATCTTGTACAACCTCCAAGGAGATATGGGATAAACTACAAGTCACTCATGAAGGCAAAAACGAGGTAAAAGAATCTAAAATTAGTCTTCTAACTCATAGCTATGAAAATTTCAGGATGAAACCGAATGAAGATATCAAAGCTATGACATATAAATTTTCCACGATTGTCAATGGTCTCAAATCATAATGAGAGATCATTCCAAATGAGAAGCTTGTGAGGAAGTTAGTTTACTCTCTTCCAAAATCTTGGCAATCAAAGAAGACGACGATCATCGAGGCTAAAAACTTAAAATCTTTGACCCTCGATGAGCTAATTGGTTCTCTCCTCACGCATAAAATGATGCTTCAAGATGAGGTAGACCTCGAAAAGACGGACAAGACAAAGAAAGAAACGAAGAAGAAGAAGACGTTGGAGTTGCTCTCAAATCCACAAAGGATGAGAGTGATTCGGATGAATATGACGATGACGAGGAAATGGAGGCTTCAAAAATGAACCAAAGGAAAAAGACCCTATCATTTGCTACGAATGTAAAATATCGGGTCATGTTAAATACGATTACCCACAATTGAAGAAGAAGGGTCAATCGAAGAAAAAGCACAAGGCACACTTGGCTACATGGAGCTATGAAGAAGCTTCCGATGAAGAGGAACAAAAAGTAGCAAACTTGTGCTTGATGGCTATCGGGGAAAGCTCTCAAGTAACCTCTAACTCATCCAATTTTGAAGATTATTATTTTTATGAGCTGTTAGAGGAATATACTGGGTTGACTTCGGATTTAAAATACAAAAATGATATTTTAAAATTGAAAAATAAAAATAATCTCATATCCAATACCAACATTGATCTTGAAAGTAAGGTCAAAGAATTGCAAATCAAATTAGATGAATTTGAAAAGAAAAATATTTATTTGCATAACCTACTTTCAAGAGTGAATGATGATCATCAAAAGAAAATTGATGATCTTAAAGCTTCTTTTAATAAAGTTGGAACAAAATATTTTGAAAAATAAGAGAATTCAAAATCCAACTTTGTTAGAAAAAGTTTTAAAAACTACAATCATAGAGGTCCCCAAAGAACCTCAAATGGAAAAATTATTAGAAGTATATAGGTTCCTAAAGAACTCATTAATACTAAAGATAAGGATATCCTACACAAATGGATACCTAAGGGGACTAGAATTTTAGAAACTAATGAATATGGACCCAAAAGAAATTGGGTACCAAAAATAAAAAATTAATTTATGTTTGTTGGAAAAGGAGCATTGCTACAAGGCACAAAATACAAGTTCAAACTCATGGTACCTTGATAGTGGATGTTCAAGACACATGACCGGAGATAAGAGTCGGTTCATCGACCTTAACGACAAAAATGAAGGAAGGTGACTTTTGGTGATAATTCAAAAGGTCACATTGAAGGTATAGGTACTATAGGTAATACATCTTCCATACAAATTAAAGATGTTTTATATATGAATGGGTTAAAGGATAATCTATTGAGTATTAGTCAATTTTGCGATAATGATACAACGTCTTATTTGAAATAAATGGTTGTAAAATTGTTGACATTGCATCTAATTGGATTATGCTTGTTGGTCATAGAATATGAAACATTTACATGGTGCATTTAGATGCAATAAATATGACTAATTTATGCCTAGTTGCTAAGGATGAACATGATAGTTGGTTATGACATAGGAGACTAGGACATACAAACATGAGTGTTTTACAAAGACTAATTCAATGAGATCTAGTAAAAGTGTTGCCAAAGCTAAAATTTGATAAAGATAAAATCTGTGATGCTTGTGCTAAAGGAAAACATCAAAGAGCTTCCTTTAAGTCCATTAATGATGTATCAACTAGTAGAGTATTACAATTGATCCGTATAGATCTTTTTGGGCCAATTAGAACTATTAGCTTGGGTGGAAAAAAATATTGTTTTGTATTGGTATATGACTATTCTAGATATACTTGGGTTCTATTTTTAAGTACTAAAGATGAAGCATTAGAAAAATTCATCACGTTTTCAAAAGTAATCCAAAATGAAAAAGGTTACTCTATAACTAGTGTTAGGAGTGATCATGGTACTGAATTTGAAAATATTGGATTTACTGATTTTTGTAATTCAAATGGTATTAACCATAATTTTTCAGAACCTAGAACCCCTCAACAAAAATGGAGTTGTTGAGAGGAAAAATCAAACGTTAGAAGAAATGGTTAGAACCATGCTTTGTGAAAACAATTTGCCAAAATATTTTTGAGCGAAAGCCACAAATACCGCTTGTTATGTTATAAACCGAGTAATGATTAGGCCAATTTTAAAGAAACTCCATATGAACTTTTCAAAAATAAAAAACCTAAAATTAGTTATTTTCATCCTTTTAGATGTAATTATTTTGTTTTAAACAACGGTAAAAAAAATCTTAGCAAATTTGATACTAAAAGTGATGAAGAAATTTTTCTGGGTTATTCCTTAAACTCTAAAGCTTATCGGGTATTTAATAAAAGAACTTTAGTTGTAGAAGAGACTATACATGTTGTTTTTGATGATGATCCCCTTCCGAGGAATGATTCTTGTATTGATGATGACGTAGGAATTGTAAAAGCAAATGACGTTAGACATGACGTTGGAGAACTATCATCAAATAAAGAAACGAAATATGAGGAAACTCGCGATATTCTCGAGAATCCAACCATTGAAGAAAGGGAAGTCTCTTACCCAAGAGAATACAACTATGTCAAAGATGGTGAAATAATAGGTGATCCATCCAAAGGGGTAACAACTCGATCTTCTCTTAGAAATATATGTAATTATGTTGCATTTACCTCATGCATAGAGCCTAAGAATATTAAAGAAGCATTAAATTATAACAATTGGATTATGGCTATGCAAGAAGAGTTAAATCAATTTGAGAGAAGTCAAGTATGAACATTAATTGAAAGGCCTAGTAATAAATCTATTATAGATACTAGATGGGTATTTAGGAATAAGCTTGATGAAAGTGGTAATATAGTGAGAAACAAGGCTAGACTTGTTGCTCAAGGCTATACTCAAGAAGAAGGCATAGACTATGATGAAACATACGCTCCCGTAGCTAGGATGGAAGCAATTAGAATGTTATTAGCATTTGCATGTTTCAATGAATTTAAATTATATCAAATGGATGTTATAAGTGCATTTTTAAATGGTTTTATAAAAGAAGAAGTGTATGTGGAACAACCTCCTGGTTTTAAAAATTCAAAAATTTCCAAATCATGTTTTTAAATTGACAAAAGCGCTTTATGGTTTAAAACAGGCTCCTAGAGCTTGGTATGAAAGATTGTCAAATATTTTAATTGAAAAAGGTTTTTCAAAAGGGAATGTTGACACTACATTTTTTTAAAGCATAAAGGTAAAGATTTATTAGTAGTTCAAATTTATGTTGATGATATAATATTTGGTTTTACTAATAATGTTCTTTGCCAAGAATGTTCTAAGCTAATGCAGAGTGAATTCGAGATGAGCATGATGGGGGAGCTCTCATTTTTCTTGAGACTCCAAATCAAGCAAAGAAAAGATGGCATCTTCATCAATCAAACAAAATACGTCAAAGATATGCTCAAGAAATTTGGATTGGAAAATGGGAAACCTCACGCCTCTCCAATAAGCTTTCTACAAAGCTTGATAAAGATGATGGAGGTAAATGTGTAGACGTTAAATTGTATAGGTCAATGATTAGTCATTTGCTTTATCTAACTGCAAGTAGACCGGACATTATGTTTAGTGTTTGCTTATGTGCTAGATTTCAATCATGCCCTAAGGAATCACATTTACTAGTTTTTAAGAGGATCTTTAGATACCTTAAGGATACTTCTAGTTTAGGACTTTGGTATCCTACAGACTCTAACTTTAGCTTACATGCCTTCTCTGATGCGGATTATGGAGGATGCAAAATAGATAGGAAAAGCACCTCTGGTACTTGTCAATTCCTAGGAAATATGTTGATTTCATGGTTTTCAAAGAAACAAAATTGTGTTGCATTATCTACTACTGAAGCGGAATACATTTCAACTGGTAGTTGTTATGCACAAGTTTTATGAATGAAACAATAACTTTTAGATTATGGAATTGAGGTTAGTACCATACCTATCAAGTATGACAATACTAGTGCTATTTGTCTCACTAAAAATCCCATCCAACACTCTAGAACTAAGCACATTAAAATTAGACATCATTTCATTAGAGATCATATCACTAAAGGAGATGTAGTTCTATAATATGTTGATACTTTGCATCAGTTAGCGGATATTTTTACAAAACCTTTAGATAAAGAGCGATTTTGGACACTTACGAGAGAATTAGGTTTAACTGACCTATCTTCACTTAGTGTTTAAAATGATTTTTAGCACTTTTAATTAATTTTGAAAAATACTGATAAAAATAATATTTTTGATTGTATTATTTGCTAATAGTTCGGGGGAGTTTATGATTTTTAATGAAAATTAATTATATGTTCAAATAAAATTTAATGATAGATTTGATTGAACATTGTTAATTTTCGATATATGAGTTGCCAATACCACTGGAGCTGATTAATTTAGCATTTTGAGTGTTTAAAAACGAATTTTAACATTTTTGTGCACTGTGCATTGATACACTATGAAAGTGTACCGATGCATCCCTTGAATATGCATCGATACACTATGAAGATGCACTGATGCATGCCTTGAATGTGCATCGATACACTCGTTGGGTTTTAGGTTTATAATTCCTAAAATTTTCTCATTTTGTCAAAACCCTTAAACACTCAAGCCCGTCGTTTCTCTCTAAAAATCCCTCAAATCTCCAATCTTGCTCAAATCAATGATTACAAGTCGGAATCCAACTGTTTTTCAACATAAAATCCTGTTAACTTCACTAAAATTGTGCAAACAACATCACATTCCTCTCAAATCCGAAAATCTTCAAGGTATTTTTCTAAAACTACTATTTTATTAATTTTTGAACTTAGGACTAATTTTAATTAGTTCTAGGATGAATTAGATATCAGGCATTTGTTAGATTGTAGTTTAGAACTATAATCTACAACTAAGTTCATCAAAAACTCTCATTTTTTTCAATTTTTTTTTAATTTGAAATAAAAAAAATTGATTTTAAATTTGATGTTTTTTTATTTAATTATATTGTTTTGAAAACTAAATATTGATTTTCAAACATTGTTTTCAAAATGTTGCCATTAGGATTGTTTTAGAGAACCTTGAATATTGAGGACTCGTATTGAGTTTTGGGATTGATTATATTGCTTACATATGTTTCAAATTTGCAGGTAACCTTATCCATTCCGACCTTTAATCATGTCTAAACGTCCTAGGTCGTCATCTAGTCGTTCAAACCAAAACCGACCTCCTATTCCACCTCCACCTCAAAATCCAAATCCAAACGACCCGAATATGACCATTCTAAACTCTGTTTTAATGTGCCTGGTCTTAGACAAGATCTCTACCATATGTATCATAATTGTTTTGAGTCATATAAAATCTGGAAGAGCGTATTCCCTCTACGCAAGTAATGGTTGATATGAATTTTGAATATCTTCCTACCCTTAAATCCTAGAAATTTGATAAACTTTTTCACCTTAAACTGATTGTCTATCATCAACTAGTCTGCATTTTCTACTCCAATGCGGTATGTGTCCGAAACGAGTGTCAAATTGAAACCATAGGGATTTGATCTTATCTTTTAGGTCAATTTCTTTATATTGACTCCGACACAATCGCTTCTAACTTTGGGTTAGATAACGCGGATCTAGATAATGAAAGAGAGATTGTGGCTACACCCTATAAAGCTAAGGATAGTGTAAGTACATTAAGAACTCATCACGAGCGATTCCTTCACTTGATGATCTCTTGGTGGTTTAGTCTCCTTAGTAATTTGTTTATCAAACTCAGGCTTAGGGTTTCGCTTGATATTCCCACCCCTCTCCAGAACCAAATAAATATCACATCTTTAAAGAAATCGGGATAGAAGAAGGAAAATGACCAATGGGTTCGATCCATTGAGAAAATATCGGGAGCTAGCTCTTCACAAGCTCCTCCGGCACCGGCAGAGGACGATGATCCAGAACTTCAAGAGCTATTTCAAGATATCGACGATCACATACCCAAGGACGAACCGACACAACACAAGGATCAAATGCCTCCATACTTTCAATCATTTTTGGAGTCATTTGATCTGAGGTTTGCATCCATAGAGTCCCATTTAACTGCTATGGGGGCTCAACAATTGGAAAATCAACAAGAGATTCGAGCTAACCGTGAAGCAATGGATAATCGATTCAATGCTATGGAAAATAGACTCGATGTGCTTACACGAGATGTGGCTAAATATATGGGCACATCTATCTCCTCCCGATCCTCCTATGGATGATTAGACCTTGCCTTGCTTAGTTTTCTTGGATTGAACTTAGGATTTATTGTTAAAACATTTTGGATGTTTTTGGATTGATATATTTTTGGGTGTTTGAATGTTTAAATTTGATATGGATGTTTAGATGTTTGAACTTAAATGCTTATATTTATATATTTGGTTTGATTGAATTTTTAATTTGAGCTTAATGTTTATTAGTTTTTGCATCATTAGACATATTATGACCAATTTACAGTCTCACATATGTTTATGAATATTGATTTATGAAACTAATGGTTAATCTTTCTCTTGATTGTAATATTAGCAGCTTAAGCTTTATCTAAATATCAATTGGCTAAATTTTTAAAAACCTTGTTTAAAAAACGTTTTAGAGTCTTTTTGATTTAACAAAAAGTGGGAGAATATAGTAAGGAGGAGTAATTTTCAAAAATTGATTTCAAAAATGATTTTCAAAGAAAATCTTAAAATTACTTAAATGTTTTGTTATATCAAAAAGGGGGAGATTGTTGAAAACATTTTGATGTTTCGATATAAAAAATTAAGTGTTATTGAATTTTAAGATTTTATAATCATTTTTAAAGTATATTTGATTAAATTATTTGAATATAAGAAATATTACTCCAAGTTTTTTCAAAGGTCAATTTCAAACCTTACTAAAGTGTAAAATTGTGTTTTAAACTTAAAATATTTTTGAAACAATTTTTACAAAGTATTTCAAACCAAAATCGAGCCAAAAATCAATTTTATGAAGGGATCTACCGATGCACTATTTGATGTATCGATGCACACCCTAATTCGAATGCATTTTATGTACCGATGCACAGACCATGCATCGATACACTCCTGGCTCTTTTGAAACATCGAATGTAATTAGTGTACCGATACACCCCAAGTGTATCGATGCACTAGGTCTTATAACGGTCGAAATATTTGAATTTTACACATAGTGTACCGATGTACCATTGAGAATGTACCGATGCACCCACGCTCCCAACAGATTTTTAAATGATAATTACTCAATAACGGCTCTATTGACTTCACCAATGATCCTCAACGTTCAGAAGTGATTCAAGGTGTATTTAAATAAGCTTAGGAGCCATTGATCAACAAGAATTGAGAGAGAAACAAAGAGAAAGCCTTAAACATCAAGTTTCAGCAAATTCAAGCCTATTTTCCATTCAATATTCATTTTGCTTTCAAGAACACCCTTGTACTCAATTGTATTATTTTTTAGTGTTCTTTTTTTGTTCTAGAATTGTGCAAACAATTTGCCTTGTGAGGTTTTTCTGTAAGTTTGCGAAATTTGTATTCTTCTCTTTGGGAGAGAGTGTTCTCAAGAATTTGGGATATAATTCTTGAGGGATTTATAAAGTTACTCTTTATCCTCAAAAGAAAGACAAATTAGTGAATTTGTGGAAAATCCTTTGTGTGAATAGCTAAGGTAGTGGACGTAGACTTTGGTTGTGAAAGTCGAACCACTCTAAATAGTTGTGCAATTATTTTTTATTTTCTTTAAAAGCTTCCACCAAAAATTTTATTGCCATTTCACCCCTATTGGTTATTTCATCGATCGATTAACTCAACAAATTTCATAAAATATTATTCCTTTTCATAATAAAACAAATTAGTATTAGTGTTTATATTTCTCTTCGACTTGGCCTTGGATATTCTCTAATTATTTTCTACACATTTAGACCCTAAATTTAGGTATAAGTACTTAATTGCCTCAAATTTTGTCTATGTTGGGATTTGTGGAAGCTCGAATCGATAACTGAAAGGGTTTGCCAAGAGGGGTCGAGATGGTTCTTATGTTTAGGGAGTAAGGAGATTGAAAGATAAAAAAATTGCACATCGATTTATAGTGGTTCGACTTCTCAACCAAGTCTACATCCACTACCTCAGCTTCTCACCAAGGATTTTCCAACAAATTCACCAATTTGTTTTTTTCTTTTTCAATGACAAAGAGATAACCTTTACAAACTCCCTAGTTTTTCACGGGCTAAACTAGAACCTTTCCCTAACTTTTCATGGGCTTAGCTAGAACCAAAACCCCTTTACAATAAAAGGAAATATAAACAAGAAAACCTCTATAAGGTAGGTGTTTACAAGAATTAAGCTCACAATAACAGAAATATTTACAAGAGAAATATGAAATAAGAATGAAAAGCTTTTCTCTTGTGTTTGATTACTTGGATAGTTGTTCTATATCTTCTTCAAGTGTCCTCAGCTTGTTTTTGTAGGTTGAAATGAGTTTGAAGTCGTATCTAGCCATTGGGGATGTTTTGGAGTCGTTGGGGATTAATTTCCTGCAAAATAATATTGTCTAGAATAGGAAGTATCGGTACTCCTCTATAGGGTATTGGTACTACCTTTGTTAATTTCAAATTTAACTAGCCGTTGGAGCCTTGTAGTATCGATACTGCCTAAGGGGTATCGGTACTACTTTGCACTATGATATTAATACCCTTGCATGGTATCGGTACCCATTTTGCATTCGATGTTTTGGGTCTTTATTGTAGTATCAGTACTACCTTCTCTTGTGTTTGATTTCTTGGATAGTTGTTCTCTATCTTCTTCAAGTGTCTTCAGCTTGTTTTTATAGCTTGAAATGAGTTTGAAGTCGTATCTAGCCGTTGGGAATGTTTTAGAGCCGTTGGGGATTAATTTTCTGCAAAATAAGGCTGTCCAGAATAGGAAGTATCGATACCCTCTATAGGGTATCGATACTACCTTTGTTAATTTCAAATTTAACTAGTCGTTGCTAGTCGTTGGAGCCTTGTAGTATCGATACTGCCTAAGGGGTATCGATACTACTTTGCACTATGGTATCGATACCCTTGCATGGCATCGATACCCTTGCATGGCATCGGTACCCATTTTGCATTTGATGTTTTGAGCCTTCATGGTAGTATCGATACTACCTTTACCTAAGGTATCGACTACATGTAGGGTATCGATACTCATTCATGTGGTACCGATACTACAAAGAACAATATCGGTACTACTTGTAATTTTTGCTCAATTCATCTTTTAAATTTACTTTGAATTATTTTTGAAATCTTTTTGAAACTTTGAATAAATTCAATTCAAGTCCAAAAATATTTTGTCATAAATTGTTATATCAAAATATAGTTCAACAATCTCCCTTTTTTGATATAACAAAACATTTGAAAAATTGTTTTGGCAAAACTCCCCTTAATAAAATATTTAATAAAAAAATATCAATTGTTACCAATTGTTGGAAAATATATCAAAATGTTCAGCTCCCCCTTTTTCATTAAGAAATAAATTGAATTTTTCAAACCATACTTCTCTCCCCTTTTGTTATATAAAAAATAATTCATCTTTAAAAGTTCAAAATATCTTTGGAGAGTAAGTGATAAATTTAACATTTAAAAATCATTTGAAAAATCAAAGCTCCCCCTCAAAAAGTGCATTCCAAACAAAATTTTGCTTTAAAAGCTTAACACTTAAACAAAATTGAATTTCAACAAAGAATAACAAACATGTTAGTAGCACATGAAATTCAATATATCCAAGTCTAAAATACTTTATGCAGTATTAATTTTTGAAATTAAGTGCATATGCATAAAGTTTTCCAAAAATGTTATGCATTTAAAAAATTTGATATCAATTGTTAGAGAGATATCATTTTCATTTAAACCATATGTAACCATTTAATTTTAGGTCAAAAATTAAAAGTTATAAAATCAAAAACATTTGAAAATTTGATATCAATTGTTAGAAAGATATCATTTGCATTTAAAACCAATTTTGACCAAAATTCCTTATGATGAACTAAAAATTATGAAAAATCATTAAAACATTAAAATGTTCATCATAACATATTTTTAACGTACATGAGATTATAACAATGCATAATCATTTAAAATCAAAACTCATGCATGCCTAAAATCAAATGAGCAACCAATTAATCAAAAATTAAAAAAAATGTTTTAGGCTTAGAGGTTACCCTTTCCTTTTCAACGTGTGGCTAGAGCATTTGAATATCTCCATTTTCATAATCATTACTCCCATACACCTACAAGAGACATTTAAGTAGATTTTTGTATCCAAATTGCTTTGGATCCTTGAACGTTAGTTTCAATGCCCTTGTTCCCTTAGGAACCCATACTTGTCTAATTTTAAAACGTTTTCCTTTCTTCAAAGGACAAGTATGTTCCTTATGACCATGATAATGGCAATGCGAGCATTTTGTCATTTTTAAACATAATGAGTTGTTTTTAGAAATTAATTCTTTTTCTTAAATCAAAACTTTCTTTTTCTAAAACATTGATTTTGACTTTTGAAAGCTCTAAATCATTTTGTAAAATTTCATGTTGATTTTCAAAATCAACTATTACTTTCAAAACCAAATTATTTTCATTTTTAAGTTTTGAAATTAATTTCTTATATTTGGAATTCATGGTCTCAAATCCCAAATACAACACATTATAAGCATCTTGTAACTCATCAAAAGAATATGAATTTAATTCATTTGAGATAGAAGATACCTCAGAATCTTCTTCTATTGCCATGAGTCATAGATTGGCTACTTCTTCATCATCATCGGAGTCATCTTCATCACTCCAAGCTGCCATAAATGTCTCTTTTCTTGCTTGATCCCTTCTTCTTTAGAAGGGGACAATTATATTTGACATGCCCCATTCTTTGACAATTGAAGCACACTGGGGGACTTTTCTTCTTGGTTGATTCATGCTTCATTTCCTTGGAAGACATGAATCTCTTGAGTTCTTTAAAGAGCTTGACCATCTCTTCTTATTCTTCATCGTCTTCATCCACCTCTTAACTTGAATCTTGATAGCTCTCGTTGGTGGATTTGAAGGCAATGCCTACCTCCTTCTTCTTCTTGTTTTTCTTCTCTTCATTTTCTTCCTCTTCCTTCACCATCAACTCATTAGTGAGAAGATAACCAATTAGCCCATCGAGAGTGAGAGACTTTAGGTCTCTAGCTTCGATAATAGTTTTCTTCTTCGATTGCCACGACTTAGGAAGATAGTATATCATCTTCCTCACAAGCTTATCATTAGGGATTACTTCTCTAAATCCCTTGAGACCGTTGACAATCATGAAAATCTATCCATCATAACTTTGATGTCTTCATCGGGTTTCATCTTGAAATTCTCGTAGCTATGGTTGAGAAGACTTATCTTTGTTTCCCTCACTTCGTCGGTTCTTTCATGAGTGACTTGGAGCTTATCCCAAATATCCTTAGCGGTTGAACAAGATGAGATTCTTCTATATTCATCTGAGCCTAAATCACAAAAGAGAATGTGCATAGCCTTAGCATTAAGCTGAAACTTTTTCTTCTCTTCATTACTCCAATCATTCCAATCACCGGGTGGAGTGGAGTAACCCTTCATGATTGAGTTCCAAGCTCCTATATCGTAAGCTTGAATAAAGAACATCATCTTATTCTTCTAATAGGTATAATTTGCTCCATTGGAGAAGGGTGACTTGTTGACCGGTTGTGAATCTACAATATGTGAATCTTCAATGTAATAGGCACCGGAGGTTAAAGCCATTTCTTTGTTGGTTGCGTCGGGAATCGGTAGAGCTTCTTCGAGGATTGTCTCAAGGATGTTAAGCCTTCTAACGAGTTAAACTCTAATACCAATTATTGGGATTTACGAAAGCTCGAATTGATAACCGAAAGGGTTCACCAAGAGAGGTCGAGATGGTTCTTGTGTTTAGAGAGTAAGGAGATTGAAAGATAAAAAAATTGCACATCGATTTATAGTGGTTCGACTTCTCAACCAAGTTTACATCCATTGCCTTAACTCCTCACCAAGGATTTTCCAACAAACTCACTAATTTGTTCTTTCTTTTTCAAGGACAAAGAGATAACTTTTACAAACTGTCTAGTTTTTCACGGGCTAAACTAGAACCTTTCTCTAGCTTTTCACGGGCTCAGCTAGAACCAAAACCCCTTTACAATGAAAAGAAATGTAAATAAGAAAATCTCTCTAAGGTAGGTGTTTACAAGAATTAAGCTCACAATAACAAAAATATTTACAAGAGAAAGATGAAATAAGAATGAAAAACTATTCTCTTATGTTTGATTGCTTGGATAGTTGTTCTCTATCTTCTTTAAGTGTCCTCAACTTGTTTTTATAGCTTGAAATGAGTTTGAAGTCGTATCTAGCTGTTGGCGATGTTTTGGAACCTTTGGGGATTAATTTCCTACAAAATAAGGTTGTTCAGAATAGGAAGTATCGGTACTCCTCTATAGGGTATCAGTACTACCTTTGTTAATTTCAAATTTAACTAGCCGTTAGAGCCTTGTAGTATCGATATTGCCTAAGGGGTATCGGTACTACTTTGCACTATGGTATTGATACCCTTGCATAGTATTGGTACCCATTTTACATTCGATGTTTTGAGCCTTCATGGTAGTATCAATACTACCTTGATGGTATCGGTACTACCTTTGTCTAAGGTATCGATACTACATGTAGGGTATAAATACCCATTCATGTGGTATCGATACTACAAAGAACAGTATCAGTACTACTTGTAATTTTTGCTCAATTCATCTTTTAAATGGACTTTGAATTATTTTTGAAATCTTTTTAAAACTTTGAATAAATTGAATTCAAGTTCAAAAATATTTTACCATAAATTGTTATATCAAAATATAGTTCAACAGTCTAGATTTATTTAAATATAACTTTAAAAAAAACTCCTATTTTCCAAGGGAAAACCTCATTTTAGTACTTGAAATATAAAATGTTTAAAAATATGTTTACTAACTAAATAATAATCTAAATCAGACTAGATTAGCTTGACAATAAAATTCTATCCAAAACACAACTCAATTTGATAAATAAAAACATACTTTGTTACAAAATTGTTTATATTTTAAAAATGCTTTATGAAAATCACAAATTAATAATAAAATATCCTCTAAACATAATAAATTTCTGTTTAAAATTAAAATTTTATTTTATTTTAAGTTAATAAAAAACTTATTTTAAGATCAGATACTGGTTATTGAGAAATCAATACATTTTATATTTAGATAGACAACATTACACTATATTAGCAAAGTTCCAAAAATGGTAGAAAGTAACTAAATATGTTTGTTTTTATTTGATTATTAACATTTTAGTATCCATTTATAACCTAATGCACTTATTTTATAGGTACAATGACAAAAATTATCCCCTAATGTTTAATTAAATATACATTTTACTCCTTACTTTTTGAAGCATTTTGGCCTTAATGTTTTACTTTGGGTCAAAATATTTTAGAGTATTGTTAGTTTGTTGACTAACGGTTTCCATCCATAGAGGTGTCTTTTTATCTCAAAATGAAACATTATGGATCAAAATGCTCTAAAAAGAATATGGGCTCAAATGACTATTTAATCAAACGTTATGTGTATTTTTGTCATTATACTTATAAAATAAATGTCTAAATTATAGTGTTTATTATTTGACTTCTAAAAAATAAACTAATTTTTGAATTTTTCGTATGTTTTTATATTTGTTTGCTTAGAAAATCAAAGGAGAGAGAAAGAAGATGACCGAAGGTCACATGTCTCACATCCTTTGGATATTTTTTATGAATGATCAGGAAATAATTACGGAATAAAAATATTAAATATTTATTCTGACCAAAAAAATTTAAATATCCAAATAAAATTATTATAATTTAAATACTTATTTTATATTAAATCCTTTGAGAGGATAAAATTACAATAAGTTGGGTTTCCTTGCTCATATGGAGTAGTGGGAAAAAAATTTCCCGTATAAAACCGTCACCATATTATTTTTTGATCTAGGGTCATATCTACAGTGTCACGGGAATAGACCTAGAGGGGAGCGGATGGGGGTGGTCCTCCTAAACATTTAAATTCCTATATAATTTTGACATTTTTCTTTGTATTATTTTTGTTAAAAATCCATTTTCGCCCCCTGGCATTTTTTAAGTTTGTCTCCCCTTTAAAATTTTATAAGTTCGCCTCCTCTAATATAAAATTTTGCATCCGTCCTCAGTGTCAAGGAGAAGACGTCAAGAACACCATGCAATCTTAGATTTTCACGCGGCATTAACTTTCTCAAAGTTAAAGATGCATAGCAATCTTGGAGTCTTCAACTAAAGACTTCATACCCTTCTAAAGTCTATGAAAATACCGTAACAATTATTTTAGTATGAGAAATAATATTCGAGGTAGATTGTTTTGATAATTTTTTTAAAGACATCGTTTTAGTCCTTATCCTGGATGTTGGAGTGATAATAATTTATTGAAATTATACCTCGGCTCAACGATGTGCAGGTCTAATCGAACTGATCAAGATCAACTTGGCATGATATTCCGCACTATCTTCTCCACTAAAGCTAAACCAATTATGATACGCCATTTAATAAAAAAAACCAATTATTATGTTCCAAAAACAAAGGCCATCTTTTAATTTTTTTTCTTTTTAAATATATATTACTTGTGGGAATAAATATTTGTCATTATTTTTATTAAATAAATAAAAGTAAAATAAAATATAGATTATTAAGATGATTACTTTATTTTTTTGCGTTATTTTTCCATATCATTATATATATATATATATATTGAATTTTATGTTTATACATAAAATTATTGGCTGAGTTATACCACAGTCCATATGTATAGTATAGGCCGGAAGTTCTGATTCCATTCATCAATGCATCGTGGCATATGATTAGCGAGTTTTTATAAAGTTATAATACCTAAATTAGGTCTACCTCTTAAATAAAAAAAAATACATTTAAATATATTTAAATTAATAAATTTTTAAATATTATAATAATAATACTATCAATTAAAATAACATACAATCACCGACAGAGGCTGGTTTAAGTCATAAACATTTTGATATTATTTAAACATGTTTCGAGTTTGAAGTTTTGTGTGTGTAGAAAATTTCTCTTAGGAGATTCACATATCGAAATCAGATATGCGACACGAATCGGTCCGAATTAGAATGAAAAAATACATTAAAAAATATCAAGCAATATGAACAGACTTTAAAATTTTCAATTGGTTTCTTAAAATAATATAACATTACACCTTTTTTTAATATTACTTTGGTTGGCCGGTTGCAACATGTTTGTTGCTACATATCATGCAACCTTAAAAATGGCATGAAATTGGAAATCGGATTGAAATAATATTTTATATACTGTAATCTATCTAGGTGAAAATATTCAGTCGAAATTGAAATTTATTTAACTTAAAAAAATATTTGAGTTTAAATATTAATTTAGTTGAATAGCTCGAATTCGAGTTGTATTACATTCGTATAAATCTAATTTATATTTTTAAACTACACTTTAAAAAATAAATATATTGTATTTATCGTTTGTATGCACCGTTCATCGCTTTTATTTTTAATCTTTATTGGTTGACGACGACATTAATTTTAATTTGGTTGTTAACCGGCAATAGTCTTTATTGTTATTTTATTTTCTTATATTATATCTTTATTTTTCTTCTTGTTTTTAATTTTTAATAACTTTACATTTATGACACGTTTTCCTCTTACTTTTGGTATGTTTTCGATCGTTTAATTGTTGTTATCATTTATCTTTTTTCTAAGGATTTATTTAACATTGTCATGACTGATAAATATGACGCTTATCTGTTATCATATTGATATTCCCTACTTCGGACCTTCGAATTAGATTTGATTCTCGATTTTCATTCGTGGATAATTTTTCATGTCGCTTGGCTATGATTTGCGGTTTGTCAGTTGTCTTTCAATAGATTGATCTCCTTTTGTGGTTCGTTTGTCGATGTGGTTAGATCTATTTGTATCTATATTTATTCAAGTTTTTTTGTTTAGTTTTTAACATTTTCTTTAAATGATCCTTATTGATCTTAAGTCACTAGTTTTTGTATGAATGATTATAGAAAAATATCCTAACTATGTGTTTAATTTATGTTTACGATTATAAAATTTTATTCTAATTTAGGATATTTCCTATTTTTAATAAAAAATTAACCACTTCTATAATAAAAAAATACTTTTAAAAGATGAAGACCTAATAAAGATGATAACTTTCCTAAGTTGTGTTAAAATATTCACGCATTTTTAGTGTTATAAACGAGTCGAACTGAGTTTGAGTAGTGTTGAGCTTGACTCAATTTGAAAAGTGTAAAATTAAATTCAACTCGACTAAAAAAATTCACAAGCTTAAAATTATCAAATTCGACTCCAAGTTTAAAATAAAAGATTGAAACTCGACTCGACAAATCCTCCTTATCATATTCATGCATGTAACTTTATACTCAGAATCTGATTCTTTAGGTTTGATTAATTCCATTCCATACCTTTTAAGTCATCTTTGATTGTCTTATAGTTCTTCAAATGCTTCCGTCTCCGAAGAGAATCCCGTAGCTGTCGCTTCATGAGTCTCTCTTTCGAGCAACTCAAGTTCCCCTGATTCCCGGATGTCTGCAATATAACTCAAACTTACCGCTCTTACTTTATCGATACGGATGTAATTGCTCCAACTCTAATCTTTTAAGAAGAATAATATTCTCTTTTATCACTGAAATCACTCATTCAAGTTTTTTTCTACAATCGCGATGAGGACTCGAGTGATTGCAGGTATTTTGATTTTCGGTGCACCTTGCAGTTAAAGACTATTATATAAAGCTCGCTAAGAATATTAGTGAGAAAATTAATCAACATGATCATGTATTAGGTACTAGATGAAGAACAATTACAATAGTTCGAAGCCATTAACATTTTAATACCTGGAATCTATCGTAGCATCTTACTTATAGTTGTAAAATCATGTGGAATTTAAAAGGGAATCAAATTTATTAAATTCTAAAATGGATGTCCCGTGTTCCTATATGTAATGGGGTAAGGGGAGGTAAGATAGTAGGCTGCCCCCAATACAAGGTTGAGAGCAGCTTCCGTAGAAGACCTCCAAATTATGAAATGACCTCCGTGGGACTCGATCCCAGACCTCAAGGTTAAGAACCTTATGCTCTACCAACTGAGCTGGATAGTCATCTCATTATTAAATTCTAAGAGGGACAAAAATAGATTATTAACAAAAATATAAAGAAAATATCTAAAATATATGATAATTTAAAACTTTTAGAAGAGGCAACTGCTCACTTACGTCTTTTGAAACATCCCTGATTATCCCACCAGCTCCCCTCGGTATATCCATGGTGGTACTTTATATTTGTTTATAAGTGTCCCTGCACTTAAGGCAGAAAGTTGTACTAAGCAATCCAAAGCTTGATCTGAACTCCCGCCCTTTTGGATGGCAGCCAATGCAGTTTCCTTTAGTTTCATGGCTCGAGCCCTCTCTGGTTGGTCCACAGATACTGAGTGAGACAAGATCCGAGCCAGTTTGGTTGCGTCAGGGACAGTGTTTAAACCCTCGCAGACACGGATAGACACTCCCAGTTCTTCAGCCAGCAGCTTGGCGTTGTCGAAGTGATCGACTTGCATGGGCCACACCAGCAACAAAACTTCACCCAGTAGTCCCTCTAATGCCGAGTTCCAGCCACAGTGAGTCAAGTACGAACCAACAGCTCGATGCTCCAGAATCACCAACTGCGGCGTCCAACCTTTGATTACTAGTCCCTTCCCTCGTACTCTCTCTTCGAACCCGGACGAAACATTGTTCCGATCTCTGCCATCTTCTTCCATGATGTTGATGGCCCAAATGAAAGGAACTCCGCTCTCTTCCAATGCTGAAGCCAACGTCTCCATTTGTCGTTTGGACAACGAAATCTGGGTTCCGAATCCGACATACACCGCAGATTTATCGACATGGAAAGAATCAAGCCATGCTATTATTTGATGTTGGGGCATGGAACCTGGTCCACCTCTCTCAGTGCCATTAGGTTTTATAGGAAGCAAAGGCCCTATAGACCACAGTCGATCATGGTGGATGAACTCATCTTTGATCATATGCATTTTGTCACCATCTAGCTCAGTAAATGAGTTGAAGATAAGACCCCAGCTTGTTGCAATCCCCATATGTATCCTTGTGAAAGAATCATCTTCAGAACCATAGTTCAGGTACCTTGACATCCGCGGAAACAAAGTACTTGGATTAAGAACACTGAAACTCAGATTCTGGATATTAAGAGACGAAGCAAGTGAGTTGACCCAGGAACTAAGGAGCATATCAGAGAGAACGGAAACAGGAGGCGATGGGTGGGTTCGAAACCATTTAACCAAAGGATCGAAAAGTTCACTCAATGATTCGACGAAATGTGGTGCTAAGGAAACATCTTGCATGATCTCGACTCCGGGAGGGATGGGAGAGGCTGAACAAGTAGGGAATGGAAGAACCAGTGTATGAACACTGGTGGAAGAATGAAGAGATAGAAGAGGATTTAGATAGTGAAGGTTTTTGGGGGTGACGACAATTGTGACGGTCAAGCCACGACGGAGGAGCTGGTGGATTAGGTCCATATGGGGAAGAATATGGCCACCTGCTGGGAATGGGATCGTCAAGACGTGTACGCCATTGTTCTTCTTGTTAGTTGCCATTGAGAAATACAGTCTCCACTTTCTTCACCTATATATGTCTACCCCCTAAAATGGAACCAATCTTACTACTCATCCAAAGATAACCTAAGCCAACAATTAGGTAAACATTTATAGTGTCCACTGTGCAGTTTTATTTTAATAAGATTAAAAATAAAAATAAAAAAATATTTATAGAAATAGACCAGAAATCAGAAAGGTTTAAAAAACATGGCAAAGAAAGAAGGGAGCAGCATTATAAAAAATAATGCATTAAAGAAGAAGAAAAAGAGGACATGAGAGTTAAGTGATTTTATGATTCCAACTATTTCTACTAAATTAATAATATAGAAAAGGAATACGCATGATTTTATATTAAAGGATGTAAAGTTATATTAAATGTAAACTTAAAAGGTTATATTAAAAATTTAGAGGTGTAATAAATAAATCACATTTTTATTTTGTTCTGATACATTATGCTTCCACGAATTCTAAATTTTGCATTAACAAAGACTATTCTTATAACTACGTCTACAAGGCATACATGGTGAGCAAATTATGGCTGAAATCAGTCATCAAGAAACATGGAGGACACAATATATTTAGTAATCATCGACAAAGGGTTATTCCTCGAGATAAGATCAAAATCAGGTTCTCTTACGAATAATCATGATGTGCACGGTAATCATCTCCGCATTCAGAGATACAATTAACCGATCTCTTCGATAACAACTTCCACAGTTCGAGAATCAACTGAAATGGAAAGAAAACTTTCAACATCATTACTTTATCCTGCCATGTTTAAATATTTAAACAACATTCTCTCTGGTTAAGCAATTACAGAGAAAAACAACGACTGGAGCCGGGAAGTGACTATAATGAAGGCATACGAAGGATCTGAGTTCATAAACATAAGCTATTGTAGCAGTTGCATATAAACAAACATTATAAACAGCTTTTCTACTCAGACTTGGACGTATGACATGGCATGTTCGATATTGTTTTTCCTAAACTTTTCATGTGTTTGGAGGTTTGGAGTATCATATCCTCGTACTCATGTCCGGATATAAGTTGCCAAGTTGAACACGAATGTCAAAATGGGTATTTCAAGAAAACAAAGAGTTCAACAGAGGTGGATATAGACTATTAAATCGAAGTAATTAGCAATTCGAGTGAAGTAACTCACAAGTTAACATATCTGCTTATGCATAGAAGAGATTTCAGGAGGCTTAGCTTAGAAAATAAGCTTTCTTAGTCTTCAGATTCAAGCTCCCTCAGATTTTTGGACACCAAGTTTACTTCTAAGGGTAACCGCTGTGTGTGTTCTTCGATTTTAAAACCATCTGAAGTTGTTCTTGGTAAGCAGCAAATTTCTTTTTCTTGCAATGAATTTCCAACGACAAATCTAGAATTTTAAGATCTTTTTCATCCTTCAAATCAGAAGTTAATTCATATAAGGGCAAGCTATTGAGTTACATTTATAAATAAATCCAGTTAAAGAGTACAAGAGGCTGGTCCCAAAGAGGATGCAACTGCAGGAAGCTTAGCTGTAAAAGGAATGGCCAAATCAGAAGTTTTTAGCTTCTCCACTAATCATTAAACTGAAATACTTACAATAACATACCTCATAAAACGTGATTCGATGCGACCGTCGAGGTGGTATTTTGCTCGGATTAAGTTCATGATTATGTTCTCAAACAAAACCATAGATGCCCCATTTCCCCCACCTTTTGCTGCTATTCTCAGCATTGCATTACATCCCTCTCTCGTCGCAGGCCGTGATTGGGAAACTCTGGTTTCTTTCTTTGTATATCTCTCTGCACGAAAACCTTCTTTTGAGCAAACAAACTCTCGACCGATAATCGAATTATCCTTGAGTGATCGGCGTGTGCGATTGTTCATAGAACTCCCTAGCATCCTCCGCTGACTCGAACACCATGCCTGTATATGGTTCCCTGTGTTTCATAGTCACAGGAAAACGTTGATCCAATGAGTTAATCAAATTACCATTTTCATCCATCTTACTATCCGACAACTCATCATCAAGCTTTGCATAGCCATAAAAATGTTTTAGTCAGCCATCGTCGATAATTCCAGCTCGAGTTAAGCTCCGGATTAGAGGTGCTACGCATCACAAAACTATCAGAAACCAAGTCAAGATCAGTCCAAAAGAAGAAGAAAAAAAACAGAAATTCCAAAATCATTGAACAATCCAACTTCTCCAACGAGAAGAAGCAATGGCTAACAGTGAGTAATAACCAAGCAACAAGCCTAGATTCATATAGAAAATGGAATCTCACAGCACCTCTTAATAATTTCACTAATTTGCTCTAAATAACATCAAATTACATCGATCTCTCAACATTTGCAAATATGAGAGCTAAGAATTTCCCGAGAGAAAACATATTGAATTTTGGACTTCTAATAACTGAATAAAGTATATAAAAGAAAACCAAAATGTATCAACTTTCGGCCTTAATCGTTCAAATACCAAAAACCCAACAATAAAAAACAACATAAAATTAAAATAAAATGGGAATTAGAGGAAAGTAGAGCAGTGGAAGGAGATAAGAATTTACCTTGTTCTTCTGATAATGTGGGGGTTTCAATGAAAAAACGTTCAGAGAAGAATAGCTTGACATGAATTTCAATGGCGGCAGGTACACCGAGACACCATTAAAACAAGGCTTAATATAAAAAAAAGATAAATCACGAATTCAGTGCCTAAACTACCAATTTTGATCCGTTTTAGTAACTAAATTTTTCATTTTTCAAAATCATACATAACGTTTAGTTTTTGTTTCATTTTAGTATCTCGTCGTTAAAAATTTAACAAACGAGCTCGTTGGCCATCACATCCGTCGATCTATGAAGCCCAAACTTTCTAGCCCGCATATTTTCGACCACTTCAACGCGATTTCGACCTCCGTTTCACCGGAAAAACGCCTCAATCTCCCAAAATCAACGATAGACTCTTCAATTTCTTCATCATTCGATCTCTATGATCCACTATTTGTGATGGGCTTGAAACTAGACTATGTTGGTCGACTCGTCATTCTCTCGATGTCCACTGTTTTGATTGGTCGTCCATCTACCAAAGTTATACCACGTCAGCATGTCCGTTAAGTTTTTAACTGTAAGATACTAAAATGAAAGTATATTACTAAAATAGATCAAAAATTATAGTTTAGATACTAAATGCGTAGTTTATCTAAAAATTATACAAACTATACCTATTTTTAATTTAGGTGTATAAATATTTTTTCGATTAATATAAATGTCTACTTTTTTACATTACTCTTTTAAGTGTATACATAATAACATACATTTAAAAAAACATCTAAACTTTTTTGTTTTTTTAAAAATTAAAAATATTATTAAAAGCATTTAAAAAAACAAAAGCAATTCTTAACCCTGCGTTGGTACTGTCTTTTTCCCAAATTGACAAACGACTAACTTTCACAGTCAGCTAAACGATCAAACGGTTGACTATCACAGTTAACCAAATGGCTAAACGACTAAAGAGATTTTTTGGATTTGAATATTTGAGATTTTAGAGATTTAAGTTTAGGAGTTTAGGAAAATGAGACAATGGTTGGTCATTGGGTGAGCACAACGACTGAGGTGGTTGTTCGTCGATAGTGAAGACCAAGGTGATACTGATGATGGCAACGATAACTGGTGTTTGGGATTTGAAATTATGATTTTTAATATTTTGGGACTTTGAGATTTTTTAAAATTATGATTCTTAATTTTTTTTATTTTGAATAAAAATTTCAAAATTCAATAAATGTGAAACATGTTATATTACATAATTTTTTATCATCTTTACGAACCAGACACTTAAAATAATAATATTTATAACATTAAGCATCTATATTATCAAAAAATATATATACACTTAAATTGGGAGATAGAGAATAAAATAAGATAAAATACACTAATCATTATTAATGTTTGGATAAAATTTTCTTTTCACTCCTTAAATTTAAAATTTTATTATAATTATTTATATTATCAATTTATAATAAAATAATCACCATACTATCATTTCGTTAAATTAATAATATGACAAAATAGTTTATTAAACACCATGTGGAATTCTTTAACCCATGCGGTTCCTCTTTTCCTGCAAATGGTTGTTGATTGACTCACTTCTTCCACCGATAATAAATCTAGAAATATCTTTTAAGGTTATATATATATATATATATATATATATATATATTAATAATATAATTTTTTTGTATTAATAAAATTAAAAATAAAAATTTAAGATGTGCATCATCAATAAAATGAATAGCTAATATAAAATAAATCAAATTTCAAAACGGATATGTGTTTATCCTAAACAATAGTTGCATCTGCTATACTCCCACTATCTTTGCTTGTTGAATATCCTTATGAAATCTTTTATCGAGTAATATTACTAGTTAAATAAAATGTTGTTCTCTTTAAAGATAACAAGTAAAATGAAAAGATAATATTTTTTAATCACCTTGTATTATTCCGAACAGATACAGTGGTGTAAAATGAAAAGCATTGTATACTTTAAGGGTAAAGTTATAAATTAAACCCTTAAAAATGATGGTTGGTAGAGGCCATGAAACCCCCACAGTTTCTCTTGAATTGAAATTGTTAAAAACTGTTAAAATGTTGGAATCAGTGTAAGATTTTAAACCCAAAATTTTCTTGCGCCTGTGTTTGGGAAGAAAAACTGCAAAAAGTCTGCTTTTTCAAGACCAGAAAAGGAACAGAACATACTTCAAAGATCAAAAAAGTCAAGCTCTGCTCCCAGTTGTAAGCTTCTTCTATCCTTTTTCTTTTCATTTCTGGTTTGTATCTTCTTCAATGTCATTTAACTTTTAACTTCTTTACCTACATTTTTTATGGTTTGGAAAATTTATATTGACAATTTATGAACTGGGTTTGTTTTGATTTTTAATTGCCGAACATATTTAATTAGCAGAGTACAAAGAACTGGAGCATTTTTTCTAAGTTAAAAGAAATAATTTTCCTGGTTGGCTTTACTTTTAGCTGTGCAGAAGAGGAAAATTTATGGTCTTGAACTGGGATTTTCGTTTTGATGATTTGTAAACTTCTTAAACTGAAAATAATGTTGGAATCTGGATGGACATATGATTTTATTTTTAGGAGGAGCGAAAATAGATTATCAAATGAAAATACATAGAAAATCTAAAATATAGGAAATTTTGAAAATGTTAGGGGGGCGATCGTTCCCATCCGCTCCCCTCTCAGTCGTCCCAGGGGCCGATGCACTAAACCCATCCCATTATTTAAGAGAAAAAGTGAAATTTAGTATAATATGTTAAAGAAAAATGGAAGATTTTTTTTTTGTACCCATTATTTTTAAGAAAATAAAATTAAAATTTTGGATCCCATTTATAAATTTTTAGATCCGCCACTGGTCGTCCCAGGTAATTTGGTTGTGGCTTTTACTTTCCTTTTTGGTTTACTTAATTTGCTTCATCTCAAATTCATTTCAAAGTGCATGATAAAATGGAATTAGATGATATATTTCTTTTGGTTACGAGATTATATTTTGTGTATATATAAAAATTGAGGAAAACTATGGGTGAGGAAGTAGATTATGCGTTACTATATTTCATGTTCACAGGACCAATGACAGGGACTGCTGGTCCACATGATTTTCCGGATACTGATAGAAGCTCCGAGGATGAAACTGCAGTTAACATTGCCATTTGTGAAGGGATCAGACAAGAACTGTTGGAGGAACATAATATAATGGACGGCGAGATCATTTCATTAGAACAAGCTGGTGAAGGTTTAGATTCAGGGAATTTGGAGCCATATACTGGGATGACTTTTCAGTCCCTAGATGATGCAAGGGATTTTTATTTCGTATATGCCAAGCGCACTGGGTTTACCATCTGAACAACCCGGATTCGTCATTCACTAAAGACCATATCTATAATTGGGCGGGATTTTGTGTGTTCTAGAGAAGGTTTTCGAGCTGCAAAGCATACACATAGAAAAGACAAGGTTCTTCCTCCAAGGCCGGTAACAAGAGAAGGGTGCAAAGCAATGATAAGGTTGGCAGCTAGGGATGGGGGTAAATGGGTTGTTACCAAATTTGTATGTGAACACAGCCACAAGTTAATGTCACACTGCAAATTTCCCGGAGAACTGCCAACTGTTAACATGCTCACCGAGGTAAGTCTTAGATGCTTGAAAGTAGTCTACCGGGTTGATCGAACTCATTATTATTGTAGGTAGGCTTTAGAACATGTTGTGGAACTAAATTATAGACTCCGGGAGGTGACTGATTTTAAATTGATATTTCACAGCATCGGTTATCATTAATCATCAATTCCCAAAGCATATATCAAAAATAGCATCCTCCACTAATTGAATGATTTGGTGATTGAGAGGCTCAATCTGTTTGTTGATTTTCCTGATGAACCTTCTTTCCCTTGAAACCTTTTTTTTTCCTTCTTGGAAAGCATATGCAATCATAACAATAACAGTTCTTTATGCGAAGCTTCAATACAAACTCATCTGGCTATTTTGAAGTGAAACTTTATGCTAAGAACTCTGTGTGGCACTCGTGAAGAGATCTTTGCCAACGGTTATACATGCGGGTTCTATGCTTGGTTTGTGGATCTAGGCATTAGATATATTGTCTAGAAAAGATTTTTTTTATGTTCATATATATCGAGCTAGTGCAAAGGGGGAGTATGTGAAGTGAACTGTATAGAAGTTTCCAAGAAAATGCAGCCTTTACTCGTAGTCCGGTGTTGAATCACATTCACAATTCTTTTTCCATTGCGGTCTATGGATTACATTTGGGTCCAAAAGGTTGTGTTGAAGTTCATACTAGAGATTGAAAGAAGAATGATACACTTTATACTATGTTACCAAAAGATTCTATGAGAAGTTTATACTAGAAATGGGAGATTTTTTAACTTATGAAGTAGCTTCTAAGAGTTAGAGAAGCATAGGAAACAGGGATAACAGTATACTAGTGGCTTAAGTTTGGCAACTGGACCAATTTAGCTATTCGAGTCTTTGAGTTAGTGTAAATACGAATTTTTGGCCCCGATACTTTGTTACTATGAATTATTCTCATCTGTAGCTGTTCAGTTAACTATTATGGCCTTCTTCTGTAACTTTTATTATGTAGTGAACTGCAACTCGCTGTGTTTGTTTGTTCATAAAGTTGTCAACCCTATGCATGTACTTCCCACGAGTGATCTTTAAAGAATATTATGCTCGACTTTCACTGCAACCGTTGTACTAACATGATTCTTAAATTTTCGGAAAATTTCTTGTTTTAAAATGAGAACGATAATACCTTTTGTCAATCTGTATTTCTTGTTTTATACGAGGAACTTTTTCCGGTCGTCAACCATGCTCATGATGTTCCTCAACTCTTAGACACTTGCATTGATGCTTTTGCAACTGACTCCTGGTTTGGTGCTTTTTCAGGAAGAGAAAGATAAAAAAATACAGGATTTATACAAAGAGCTACAGCATGAAAAAGAACGGTCTGCTGCATTTCAACAACTACAGATGATTTTCAAAGATCTTGAAGAACATGCTGAATTCATGTCGGTTAGAGTTGAAGACATAGTTGACAGCCTGAAAAGGGTTGAACTCGATGATTGTAGCTCAAGTAGCCGCGAACACCTGTAAGTTTTCTGTGAGGTTGGCTGTAATTAGACCTAATTTCATGACAGGAGACTGCTAAAATCAGCCCTCGGGCTACAACATTCTAAGTGTTCTGAGGCTGACATTGTAGTTCATTAGCATAAACACTGTAGCTTAGGATTCACTGTGAGAGAAGAAATATGTCCTGGGTAATTCCTTTGGTATTCCTCTCTCAACAAGTTCAGTTCTGTTCGAACAACTGAATAACTTTAAGCTCGATTATTTATGTTCGAGTTTGAGTAGGAATTGAGCTTTTTTTTTATTAGTTTGAGATGATTACAAGATAATATCAAACATCCCAACAAACGTGTGTTCGAGTCCAAGATCTCTAGAGATAACAATCATCCATTCGTACTCAGTACATCGTCGTAACATTTTAGTTTCCTTGGAGTGGTTTGAAGACGCTGATTTGAAACATATAACAAAGCTGAATCAACCCACAAGTTGGACTTTGATTATATCGGTATGAATATGAAGCAGCCCTTGATTCTTTCACTTTCTTCTTCTTCTAGAATTCAACCAGAAATTTAGATGGAAACACAAATCTGGGTTAGATAATATTATAAAATTACAATTGAGAATAAGATTATGGAATATAAAATTATCCAATAAAATTTACTATAAATCATGTATAAACTTATGGGTAAAGTATACAAATGGTCTCTGACTATAAGGCATTGCGTTGTTGACTTCCAGATTATTAAAAGCTATAAAATGGTCATTAGAATATATGATGTTGTTTTGTTGAGTCATCTGACTATTAACAGTTATAAAATGATCACCTGACTATTCATATTTTTCGTACTCGTCCAATTTCGTTAAAAAATTGGTGACCGTCTGAGATGGACATTAACATGTTGACTAGGATATGATAAAATATGATCCCAAAACTGTTTGAGTTGTATTTTATAGGTCAATCCTCTGTTTGCATTATACTGTCAAACCAGTATTTGAAAGATTATACCGTCGAGTCAATGCTTGAAAGTAACGAAGTGTCAGTAGACATTAGTTAAATACGATTTTATTATATCTAAGTTAGCAAGTTAACGTTCAGCTCAGACGACTATAAACTTTTTAACGTGAAAGGATGACTTTGAGACACATAAATAGTCGTGTGATCATTTTGTAACTTTTAATACTTAGGGGACTCAATAAAACAACATTCTATAGTTGAGGTATCATTTTATAATTTTTAATATTTAGATGACTCAACAAAATATCACCTTGTGGTTGTGACTATTTATGTAATTTACTCTAAACTTATTTGATTAATTTAGCCAGAATATTAAAATGTATGTTTTATTAAAATTTCAAATTTTATAATTCATAAATTAAATTGATGTATGTCGTGGATGGTACGATAACTTATAAAAGTTTATTTTTGGCATGTTTAGAAGTATTTATGAAGTAGTTCGATGGACAGTAAAGGCAAAACTGCTCAAATGGGGCGTTGAAAAAAATAATTAGTTCGTATATAGTATCGTTAAAAATTATTTTTTTGAGATAGTGTGATCGTTATAATGTTGAAGAAGACGTTGGAACACAATTCTTCTTCTCATTTTTCAATCACTTGGAATGTTAAGAATGCCAAAACTACTAAGGGTGCGTTTGATTCATGAAATGTAAGATTATCAATGGAAATAAAAGATTACTGAGAAATGGGATTACTGGATGTTATATTTTGTATTTGGTTAGTTTAGTAGGAATGTAAGATTATCAATAGAAATAAAAGATTACTGAGAAATGGGATTACTGGGAATGAGATTATTGAGAATGTTATATTTTGTGTTTGGTTAGTTTAGTAGGAATGTAAGATTATTGTGTTTGGTTAAAGGAATAAAATATTATTGAAATGTATATTTTACCAAATTGTCATTATTATATATTTATTTTTTAACAAGTTGAATTCTACTATAATATTATTATAATTATTTTTCTTTAAAAATTTTAAATTCATAAAATTGATATAATTTTTTTACAAAATTGAAAAGAAAAATAAGTTTAATAAAAGGGTAAAATTTTATTTTAACCCCGCCACTTCATATAAAATTCTAATAATGGATTTTTTTTGTAAATCTAAAATAGTTTAAGGATAAATTTATAATTTAACATTCGTAGAATTTTTATTATTCAACGACAGAATAAGGATAATTTTGAAAAAAAATAAGAGCAATTTTAGTCAAAAACATCAGTAATCCAACAATACCTAAATGAATGAGTAATCACATTCCCGGTAATATATCCCAAAATATTCATTGTTGATAATAAAAAATTACCAAAAATAAGATTACCGGCCAACCAAACGGTGGAATAAGAATTTCATACCACGATAATATCTTATGCCATGAACCGAATGCCCTAAAGGAACAAAACAAGAGACATAGTCTCAGCGTCTTTTAGAAGATATTGTCCAACATCTTCGAACAAATACTATGACAATTACATTATATCAAAAAAACAATTTTGAAGAAACATAATCCAAATCAATTATTTGATTAATTTGAAATGTTTGGTGTAGAGGACCTCAAAGGTTGAGTTGAGATGGGGAATAGTTAGTTTTTTTAATTATCGATATTTGTTCTATTGATTAACTATTTTAGGTTGGATTTTACAAAAGTAAAATGATTTTTTCAATTCGTAAATATCAAAATTATAACTTACCTTTCGGATCGGATTTGTTGTTTGTGTAGGCACATATAAAAATAACACAAATCCGATTAAAACAAGAGAATAACATTTCCTTCCTCAAATATCGTCTAAGCAAATCATATACACAATAACAAAAAAAATAACAAAAAACAAAGACAATTAACATGGAAAAATCAGAAACACAAACAATAAAACAACCAAATCCCCGAACCAATTTTACAAAATCAAACTAAATGGAATTAGGGGGGAACCCTATTTATATATCCCCCAAAAAAAACCTAAATAAAAGTTAAGCCAGTGAACTAAAGCCGCCTCCTTTCATCATTTGCTTGAACTCCATGAAATTAACCCTACCATCACCGTCTACATCTACTTTCCTTATCATCCTCTTGCAATCTTCCATCGCTTTCCCTTGTTTAAGTCCCAGTGATTCCAACGCCCACCTCAATTCATCAACGGAAATGTAACCGTCTCCGTTTTTATCAAAAACCTTGAAAGCTTCCTTCATATCTTCTTCTTCCTTGTTATCCATAATCGATCGATACAACTCGCTGAACTCATCGATGTCGATACACATATCGCCGTTGACATCGATCCGCTCAATCATAAGTGTCAATTCACTGTCGGGGATAAAGATGCCCATATTCTCCAATGAATCGTTCAATTCTTTCTTAGTGATCGTCCCGTCCCCGTTCCTGTCGAACACCTGGAAAATCTTCCTCAACTCCATCTCGTCCATTCTTTTCTGACAACGAGGGGATGGCGACGCAGAAACGAAGATTGTATAGCAAGAAAATCGCAAAGAAAATTGATGGAATTGAAAAGAAAAATTTAGGAGAAAATTTAGTTGTAAATTTGGAAGAGGAGTGACACCCTTTAAAATAGGGTGGTTGCTCATGACATTAATTAATATAATAGTAAGGTTTCAAAAACGGGTATTAAATAATTGGACCGTTGATAACGGATCTTAGGGGAAAAAAAAGGAAAGGAGAATCTAGGAGAACGCGCCAACGATAAAGGGGTGGCGACTGATGATTTGTGACCGTTGGATTTATGATGATTGTGTGTGTGTTTTCTAAAATTCCTCAACTGCTGTTTTGACGTGGTAGGTGACGTCGACACGTGGCCGTTTTTTTAGGGTCGGACTCTGATTTTTCTCTTTCAGAAATCAAAACGACTAGAATTAGGCCGTCCAATTTAGGTTTGGAAATTGGATTTTGACTAATACTGTAATACAGGTGAATTATGCTGTGCTTCCAGAATCCTCTACACTTTGGGTAGTTCCGGTAACGAAATTTAGAGATAGAATTTGGGGATCAATTTAAAATTTTAAAATGTTTAGATGTTTAAATTAAGATTTTTAAATTTTTTTGAAGGATTTAGTTTATATTTTCCTAAAAATAGGGTCTAACTACAACTTTTGAAATTTTAGAGGCTTAATGAGTACTTTTACAAGGGGTTTAATTAAGAGCATTAAAAAAATTAAAATTTAATTTGAATTTCTAAAAATTTTGGGAGACCAAATTGAATTTCTTAAAAATTATAACAGTCAAAATTAGAATTTTTTAAATTTGGGGGCATGCCCCCTACTCTAGTTTGTGTTTAGCCCCAGAGTAATCCTACTGTGCGTCAATCTAATTTAAAGTTAAAAAATAATAATTTTGAGGTATAACTGAAAATGGATAAAAATCATGATATTTTTTTAAGTTGAATGCAACTTAAAATGTTATATTTTTATTAATATTTTTCGATTGAATTTAAAATATTACGAAGAAAATAATATTTTCGGTTGCGCCTAATATCTTCGTTTTTAAATTTTAAATTTGATTTTCGCTCTTTAAACTTTCCTTTATTTTCTGGTTCTCACTCAGGATTTAGGGTTAACCTCAAGGATTGCGAGACTATCAAGTTGTAATTTTGTTGAATAGAAATGAATATTAGGTTATAATTAGGCGTGGCAAAAGCCAGAGGTGTGAATAATTGAAGATTCCCCACAAATTGTGTAATGGGTATAGTGTTAAGGTTTAGGAGATTGAAATTTATGAATTAATTGGCAGTTGGCTACCAGAAATGAAGGCCCTTTACCCCCTACCTCTCCCACCAGTTCTATGCTCACTCACTGCTATGTCTCAGCCAGCTCGTAATTTCACTTGTATACACAAAATTAATTTAAATTTATTAAATATTTAAGAATAATTGAATTCGTTTATTGAATTGAATATGATCTTATACCAACAATCACGTGATATGGTGGGATGAGACAATAGATCCCTTAAGTAAGATCGGGAGTTCGAATCTTGACGTTAACGAATGGAGCAAACTGGATTGGGAGACTCGTTATTGCCTCTGCAATACCCGATTCAAATTAGTCGATTAATAAATCAGAAACCAGTGATTATACCAAAAGAATTAAATATGATCTTATGAAATTTATTTTACAAACTAAATAAATGAAACTCAAATTTATTTTGAGATAATGTAAAATTGTGCAAGTTGTTTTACATGATTATAAAAAGGTTTAATTGAAAAGTAAGTCCCCTAATTATGTATTTTTTATTTTAGTGTCTAAAGTTTTTTCTTATCAAGATAGGTGCATAAAGTTTTCAACACTACCATTTTATGAGTTTGAATTAAGGATTTTATGAGTTTGAGATTTTAAAAAAAATATTAAGGAATATAATAGAGAGAGATGGCATTTGCCTAATTATGTTAATTTTAAAATTTAATTCAATTATTCAATTTTTAAAAATTCAAATTCAACACAAGGAAAATGTTAGAGCCCGTTTGGTTTTAAAAAATATAAACTATTTTCATTTTATTAGAACATAGAAAATGTTAAAAAAAATGTTTGATTGTAAAATTAAAAAATGATTTCTAAGAATGAAAAAAAAATTAAGTGAAAATATGAAAACATATATTTTCATTAAAATTATTTTGAAAATTTGAAAAATAAGGAAAGATGATATCTAAATTTTTAACTTACACGGATTTAAATTATTCTAACAATAATTTTTTGATTTAATAGTATATAAAACCCTTAAACTTTTTTTGCAAAAATAAAAACAATATGGTCCCTATATTTTTTTACACTCAATATAATCCTTCAATTAATTTTTTAATATTTTAATTTTGTATTATTTATATTTAATGTATTGAATATCTTAATAATTGTTTATATTTTTAATTTAAATAATTTTTATTTTTTAAAAAAATAAATAAGTCCTCAAGGTTTCTAAAAAAATCAATTATGCCATCAAACTTAGCTGAAAAAAATCAATTAAGCACATCTATCACATCATCATATATTGTGTACTGCTACAACAATATTGTAAACTGACACACCAATATTGTAGATTGTCATGTAAGTTTGTGAACTATTATATAAGTGTCGTGACAGTCAACATTTGATTCCGTTCTTCAAAAGGTTAAATTAATTTTTTCTGTGCAAAAAAGGTTCAGGAGCTACACTAATTATCTTTTCCCAAAAGTTTGAGGGCCTCAATTATCATTAAATATATTTTTATTTTAATGACACTTTTGTGTGCACTTGCTTATAATAATGTTGAGTTAATCGATTGACGGAATTGGCCAAGAGGGGGGTGAATTGGCAATTAAAATTTTGGTGGAAGCTTTTGCAGAAAATTGAAAGTAATTGCACAACGATTTAGAGTGATTCGACTTTATCAACCAAAGTCTACGTCCACTACCTTAGCTATCCACACTAAGGATTTTCCAACAAATTCACTAATTTGTTCTTTCTTTTGAGGCCAAAGAGATAACCTTACAACTCCCTCAAGAATATACCCCAATTCTTGAGAACACCCTTTTCTCAAAGAGAAATACAAATTTGCAAACTTACAAGAAAAACCTCACAAGGCAAATATGTTTGCACAATTCTAGAACAAAGAAAGAACACTCAAGAATAAATACAATTGAGCACAATAAGTGTTCTTGAAAGCAAAATGAATATTGAATGAAAAAAATAGGCTTGAAATGCTCAAACTTGAGGTTTGATGCTTTCTCTTTGATTCTCTCTTGATTCTAGTTGCTTGATGTTTCTTATTATTGATCAATGGCTTCTAAGCTTGCTTAAATACACCTTGAATCACTTCTGAACGTTGGGGATGATTAGAGAAGATAATATAGCCGTTTTAGTATGAAAATAATTAATAAAACAACTTAGAGCGTGGGGGGAATCGGTACCCCCTATGGGGAATCGGTTCCCTAAGTGTAAAATTTAAATATTTCGACCGTTATACAAGGGGAGAATCGGTACCCCCTTGGGGGGAATCGGTTCCCTCCGAGCATACTGGAAATCTCGGAGCCAAACCATTCAGGGGGGAATCAGTACCCCCTTGGGGGGGAATCGGTTCCCTCTAAGCAATCTGAAATTTTTGGCTTTGAAATGGTTCGAAATACTTTGCAAAATTATTTTGAAATTGTTTTAAGATTAAAACTTAATGTTACACTTGACTAATGATTAAAAATGATTTTTGAAATATTTGGAGTAATGTTTTGATATTCGAATAGTTATATCGAATATATTTAGAAAATCATTTGGAAAATCTTAAAATTCATTTAACTTAATTTGTTATATCGAAATATCAAAATGTTTTCAACAATCTCCCCCTTTTTGATACAACAAAACATTTTAGTAATTTTAAGATTTTACTCCCCCTTACTTTAACACTTCTCCCATTTATCGTTCTTTAACACTTCTCTCATTTATCATTTAATCCCCCTTACTTTAACACTTCTCCCATTTATCGTTCTTTAACACTTCTCCCATTTATCATTTAAAAAACATTTTTAACACTTCTCCCCCTTTTTGTTAAATCAAAAAGACATTTTAAAGAATCTAAACAAGGTTTTGAAATCATTTAGCCAATTGATTATAATTTAAGCTGCTAAGATCACAAGCAAGAGAAACGTTAGCCATTAGTTTCATAATCAATATTCATAATTAATGTGATATGGAAAAATTGGTCATATTGCTATAATGATGTAAATGATGCAATAATGAATAAATCACACCAAAAATATAAGTTCAAACCATCCATAAATCCAAACAAATTCAAAAATCAATCAATCCACACATTCAAACATTCCAAAATATTCAAAATATTAAAAACAATAAGTTTGGAGTTCAAAGCAAAAACATAGAATCAAACATCCGTATGAGGATCGGGAGGAGGAAAACGAGCTCGCATAGCAGCCATCTCATGTGAGAGTGCATCAATACGTTCATTCATCGAAGCGTTGTTTGTGCGCATCTCTCGAAGAATTTCTAATTGTTGAGCTCCCATTGTGGATAAATGAGACTCTATAGAAGTAAAGCGCGAATCCATAGTCGCATATCGGAAATCAAATGTCTCCATAAAGGATTGAAAATATGGAGGCATTTGAGTCGATTGTTGTGCGTGCTCCTCGGGCTACTCAGGCTCATCTTCGGCTTCATCAATGTCTCGCATTAATTGCTCAAGCTCGAGATCTTCGTCAGCTTCGGGTGGAGCTTGTGAAGAACTAGCTCCCGGAGTATTTGCAGAAGATCGAACCCATTCACTGGTTTCCTTATCCTTAATCCATCCCGCTCTCGTTAAGGAAAGAATATTAATTTGTTTATTAAGGGGAAAAACGGCATCTAGACCGACTCTAAGCCCAGCTTTGGAAAACAGATTACTCAAAATGCAACCGTAAACTAGAGATGAACATAGCTTCTTGTTAGGAACAAGATTTACGGTTTCAACAATTTCAGCAAAAATAATCTGAGGTATGTTTATTTTAATATTGTTTTCGAAACAATGTAACCACCAAAGATCTAAGGCTCTAAGAGTAGAATAACGACCTCCGTATGGTCGAAACCACCAAGAAATCATTAGATGAAGAAAACGTTCATGTAGGTCTAAGACACTTGCACTAGCTCTTCTTTTATAACGAGATCCTAAAACCTGTTTTTCATTTGAAATACCATCGTTATCTAATCCGAATGTATTGGCTATGTAAGTCGAGTCAATATATAAGAATTGTCCTAGGAGGTAGGAACGAATTCCTATGGTTTCGGTTTCAGTTTGGTTTTTAACACAAACGGCATTAGAATAGAAAATACGAACAAGTTGATGATAAACGATGGGTTCAAGGTCAAAGAGTTTATCAAATTTCCACTATTGTAAAAGAGGAAGATATTTAAAATTAATAGCTAACATAGCTTGACGAGAAGGAATATGTTCTTCCCGGATTTTGTAAGAGTCAAAATATTGATAATACCAAAAACGATGATTTCTAGGACCAGGATGATTGAAACACGAATTTTGGATAGTCAAGTTAGGATCAATGGGATTAGGATTAGAAATTGGAATATGAGGAGGATTTGGAGGTGGATTTGGTTGACGGTGTGAGCGACTAGATGATGACCTAGCACGTTTAGGATTGGACATGGTTTAGGAAATCGGAATAGAATGGATAACCTGTAATTTAAAACACATGTATGCAATTCAATCAATCCCAAAACTCAATTGAGTCCTCAATATTTCAAGGTTCTCTAAATCAATCCTAATGGGCAAAGTTTTTGAAAACTTTTGAAAAATACAGTTTTGAGAAACAATATATGTATAGTTTTCATAATAACAACATAATTCAATCAAAACAAAATAATTTGAAAATCAACAATTTTTTTTATTTCAAAAATTTTAAAAATTTAGAAAATTCTTGTGTTTTTGATGAAATTAGTTGTGATATCTAGATTCTAATCACTAAACAATCAATGCCCGATCTAAAGTTCATCCTAGAACTAATTAAAACTAGTTCTATGTTCATAAATTGATGAAATAGAAGTTTTGAAAAAAAATACCTTGAAGGATTTCGGATTTGAGTGAGATTATATGAAGTTTGAACGTGTTTGATGATTCCAACAGGTTTAGAAGATGATATTTGAAGTGAATTCCGATTAATATCGTTGATTTGAGGCAAAAATTGAGATTTGAGAGAGTAGAGGAGTGATAGGCGGCAAGGAAGAGAAGAGGAGGGTTTGAGGATTTTTGAAGGGTTCTGCCCGTGTATAACCAGAACCCCAGGGGGTATCGATTCCCCTGTGGGGGGAATCGGTTCCCCTTCAAAGGGGGAATCGGTTCCCTCATGGGGGGATCGATTCCCTCTGCACCAAAATGCTAAAATCCGATTTTAAACACCCAAAATGCTAAATTAATTTCCTCTAGTGATATTAGCAACTCATATATTGAAAATTAATCATGTTCAAACAATTAAATTAATCTTTAAACAATATTTGAACATAAAATTAATTTTTTCATCAAGAATCATAAACTCCACCTAACTAATAGTAATGAATGCAATCAAAAATTACTATTAAAAGCATTTTGCATTTATAATTAAAAAATGCTAAAATTATTTTTAAACACTAAGTGAAGATAGGTTGGTCAAACCTAATTCTCTCCTAAGTGTCCAAAATCTTTCCTTGTCTAAGGGTTTTGTAAAGATATCCGCTAATTGGTGCAAAGTATCAACAAATTCTAGAACTACATCTTCCTTAGTGACATGGTCTCTAATGAAATGATGTCTTATTTCAATGTGCTTAGTTCTAGAGTGTTGGATGGGATTTTTAGTGAGACAAATAACACTAGTATTGTCACACTTGATAGGAATAGTACTTACTTCAATTCCATAATCAAAAAGTTGTTTCATCCATAAAACTTTTGCACAACAACTACCAGCTGAAATGTATTCGGCTTCAGTGGTAGATAATGCAACACAATTTTGTTTCTTTGAAAACCAAGAAATCAACATATTTCCAAGGAATTGGCAAGTACCGGAGGTGCTTTTCCTATCTAATTTGCATCCTCCATAATCCGCATCAGAAAAAGCATACAAGCTAAAGCTAGAGTCTCTAGGATACCAAAGTCCTAAACTAGGAGTGTCCTTAAGGTATCTAAAGATTCTCTTAACAGCTAGTAAATGTGATTCCTTAGGACATGATTGAAATCTAGCACATAAGCAAACACTAAACATAACGTCCGGTCTACTTGCAGTTAGATAAAGCAAAGAGCCAATCATTGACAATATAATTTAACATCTACACATTTACCTCCTTCATCTAAGTCAAGCTTTGTTGAAGAGCTCATTGGAGTGTCATGAGGTTTCCCATTTTCCAGTCCAAACTTCTTGAGCATATCTTTGACGTACTTAGCTTGATTGATGAAGATGCAATCTTTTCTTTGCTTGATTTGGAGTCCCAAGAAAAATGAGAGTTCCCCGTCATGCTCATCTCAAACTCACTTTGCATTAGCTTAGAAAATTCTTGGCAAAGAACATCATTAGTAGAACCAAATATTATATCATCAACATAAATTTGAACTACTAATAAATCTTTACCTTTATGCTTTAAAAACAATGTAGTGTCAACCTTCCCTTTTGAAAAACCTTTTTCAATTAAAAAATTTGACAATCTTTCATACCAAGCTCTAGGAGCTTGTTTTAAACCATAAAGAGCTTTTGTCAATTTAAGAACATGGTCCAAAAATTTTGAATCTTCAAAACCTGGAGGTTGTTCCACATACACTTCTTCCTTTATAAAACCATTTAAAATGCACTTTTAACATCCATTTGATATAATTTAAATTCATGAAAACATGCAAATGCTAATAAAATTCTAATTGCTTCCATCCTAGCTACGAGAGCGTATGTTTCATCATAGTCTATGCCCTCTTCTTGAGTATACCCTTGAGCAACGAGTCTAGCCTTGTTTCTCACTATATTACCACTCTCATCAAGCTTATTCCTAAATACCCATCTAGTACCTACAGTAGATTTATTACTAGGCCTTTCAACTAATGTCCAAACTTTACTTCTCTCAAATTGATTTAACTCTTTTTGCATAGCCATAATCCAATATTCATCATTTAATGCTTCTTTAATATTCTTAGGCTCTATGCATGAGATAAATGCAACATAATTACAAATATTTCTAAGAGAAGATCGAGTTGTTACCCCTTTGGATGGATCACCTATAATTTCACCATCCTTGACATAGTTGTACTCTCTTGGATAAGATATTTCCCTTTCTTCAATGGTTGGATTCTCAAGAGGATCATGAGTTTCCTCATTTTTCATTTCTTCCCTTGATGATTGTTCTCCAACGTCATGTCTAACGTCATTTGTATTTATAACACCTGCATCATCAATGACACAAGAATCCTTCCTTGTAAGGGGATTATCATCGAAAACAACATGTATAGACTCTTCTACAACTAAAGTTCTTTTATTAAATACTCGATAAGCTTTAGAATTTAAGGAATAACCCAGAAAAATTCCTTCATTACTTTTAGCATCAAATTTGCCAAGGTTCTCTTTACCGTTGTTTAAAACAAAACATTTATATCCAAAAGGATGAAAATAGCTAATGTTAGGCTTTTTATTTTTGAAAATTTCATATGGAGTTTTCTTTAAAATTGGCCTAATCATTACTCGATTTATAACATAACAAGCGGTATTTGTGGCTTCCACCCAAAAATATTTTGACAAATTATTTTCACAAAGCATGGTTTTAGCCATTTCTTCTAAAGTTTGATTTTTCCTCTCAACAACTCCATTTTGTTGAGGGGTTCTAGGTGCTGAAAAATTATGGCTAATACCGTTAGAGTTACAAAATTCAGTAAATCCAAGATTTTCAAATTCAGTTCCATGATCACTTCTAACACTAGTTATAGAGCAACCTTTTTTATTTTGGATTACTTTTGAAAATGTGATGAATTGTTCTAATGCTTCATCTTTAGTACTTAAAAATAGAACCCAAGTATATCTAGAATAGTCATCTACCAAGACAAATGCATATTGTTTTCCACCCAAGCTAGTAGTCCTAGTTGGCCCAAAAAGATCTATATGGATAAATTGTAATACTCTACTAGTTGATACGTCATTAATGGATTTAAAAGAAATTCGCTTTTGTTTTCCTTTAGCACAAGCATCACAGATTTTATCATTATCAAATTTAAGCTTAGGCAACCCTCGAACTAAATCACCTTGAATTAGCCGTTACAAAACACTCATACTAGCATGTCCTAGTCTCCTATGCCATAACCAACTATCATGTTCATCCTTAGCAACTAGGCACAAATTAGTTATATCAATAGAATCTAAATGTACCATGTATATGTTTCCTATTCTATGACCAACAAGCATAATCTGATTAGATGCAATGTCAATGACTTTACAACCATTAATATCAAACATGACATTGAATCCCTTATCACAAAATTGACTAATACTTAATAGATTATGCTTTAATCCATTCACATATAAAACATTCTTAATTTGTATGGAAGAGGTATTACCAATAGTACCAATACCTTCAATGTGACCTTTTGAATCATCACCAAAAGTCACTTCTCTTCCATTTTTAGCGTTAAGCTTAATGAACCGACTTTTGTCTCCAGTCATGTGTCTTGAGCATCCACTATCAAGGTACCATGAGTTTGAATTTGTTTCCCGTGCCTTGTAGCAATGCTCATTTTCCTTAGAATCTTCCCCGAATGCCATCAAGTACGAGTTTGCTACTTCTTGTTCCTCTTCATCGGAACCTTCTTCATCGCTCCATATAGCCACATGAGCCTTGTGCTTATTCTTTGATTGACCCTTTCTCTTCAATTATGGGCAATCATATTTGACATGCCCTGGCTTTTTGCATTCATAGCAAATAATCGGGTCCTTTTCTTTTGGTTCATTTTTAGGCCTTCATTTCGTTTGAATTTTCTTCCTCGGTAAGGTCTCATCATTTTTCTGAACCGTTTGGCAAACAATGCAATTTCCTCGTCATCGTCATCTTCATCCGAATCACTCTCATTTTTTATGGATTTGAGAGCAACTCCAATGTTTTTCTTCTTCTCATTCTCCTTTGGTGTCTCTTCAATCTTATCAAGGTCCACCTCATCTTCAAGCATCATTTCATGAGTGAGGAGTGAACCGATTAGCTGTTCAAGAGTTAAGGATATTAGATCCTTAGACTCGATGATTGTCGTCTTCTTTGATTGCCACGATTTTGGGAGGGAGTAGACTAATTTCCTCACAAGCTTTTCATTTGAAATGATCTCTCCATATGATTTGAGACCATTGACAATCGTTGAAAATCTATCCGTCATAGCTTTGATATCTTCATTTGGTTTCATCCTGAAATTTTCATAGCTATGCGTTATAATACTAATTTTAGATTTCTTTACCTCATCGGTACCTTCATGAGTGACTTGAAGTTTGTCACATATTTCTTTGGCGATTGTACAAGATGAAACTCTTCCGTATTCATCTGGTCCAAGAGCACAAAATATGATATGGATGGCTTTGGAGTTGAGCTGGAACATTTTTGTCTCTCATTCACTCCATAATCTTGGATGAGTGAGAGGCTTGAAGTATCATTATTCTACGACATTCCATGCTCCCATGTCACTTGCTTGAATGAAGTACATCATTCTATTCTTCCAATAGGCATAGTTAGCCCCATTGAAGAAATGAGGCTTGTTGACGGGCATCGAATCGAAACCGGAGTCGAAGTTTGAAGTGGAGGCCATTGATGACTTTGATTATCGATATAACTCTTCTCGAATCGACTCAAGAGGCGATTAAACCTTCAAATGAGTTAGGCTCTGATACCAATTGTTGAGTTAATCGATTGACGGAATTGACCAAGAGGGGGTGAATTGGCAATTAAAATTTTGGTGGAAGCTTTTGCAGAAAATTAAAAGTAATTGCACAACGATTTAAAGTGGTTCTACTTTATCAACCAAAGTCTACGTCCACTACCTTAGCTATTCACACTAAGGATTTTTCAACAAATTCACTAATTTGTTCTTTCTTTTGAGGCCAAAGAGATAACCTTACAACTCCCTCAAGAATATACCCCAATTCTTGAGAACACTCTTTTCTTAAATAGATATACAAATTTGCAAACTTACAAGAAAAGCCTCACAAGGCAAATATGTTTGCACAATTCTAGAACAACGAAATAACACTCAAGAATAAATACAATTGAGCACAATAAGTGTTCTTGAAAGCAAAATGAATTTTGAATGAAAAAAATAGGCTTGAAATGCTCAAACTTGAGGTTTGATGCTTTTTCTTTGATTCTCTCTTGATTCTAGTTGCTTGATGTTTCTTATTATTGATCAATGGCTTCTAAGCTTGCTTAAATACACCTTGAATCACTTCTGAACGTTGGGTATGATTAGAGAAGATAATATAGCCGTTTTAGTGTGAAAAAAATTAATAAAACAGCTTAGAGCGTGGGGGGAATCGGTTCCCTCCGAGCATACTGGGGAATCGATACAAGTGGGGAATCGGTTCCCTAAGTGTAAAATTCAAATATTTTGACCGTTATACAAGTGGGGAATCGATACCCCCTTGGGGGGAATCGATACCCTCTTGGGGGGAATCAGTTCCCTCCGAGCATACTGGAAATCTCGGAGCCAAACCATTCAGGGGGAATCGGTATCCCTTGGGGGGGAATCGGTTCCCTATGAGCAATCTGGAATTTTTGGCTTTGAAATGATCCGAAATACTTTGTAAAATTATTTTGAAATTGTTTTAAGATTAAAACTTAATTTTACACTTGACTAAGGATTAAAAATGATTTTTGAAATATTTGGAGTAATGTTTTGATATTCGAATAGTTATATCGAATATATTTAGAAAATCATTTGAAAAATCTTAAAATTTATTTAACTTAATTTGTTATATCGAAATATCAAAATATTTTCAACAAATAATATTTTTTTATATTTTTAAAATTTAATTGGTTTCCTATATACAATAGCATTACGTTCTTATTATAAACTAAAATAAATTTTGTGTTATGGAACTTCTTATCAACTTTATTATTTTATATTTGCATAACTCACATGTTAAATTAATATAATAATTTTTTTAATAATTATAGTTTAATTTATTTTTAATAACTATTTATTTATTTCTTTTTTTAAAAAAATTAGATACTAAATATATTTTTACTATTTTATTTTTGGATTCAAGTTTCCATTTACATTAACCAAACCTGTTTTGTAATTTTTTAAAAATTGAAAATGAAAACTATTTTCTGAAATACAAAAACAGAAAATAAAAATAAAAAATATTTTTTTTAAACCAAAACGACCCTTAATTTTTTAAAATTGATTTAATTTTTGTCTATTAAGAATAAAAATCAATTCCCATGAGCTGAAGATCTGATTGAAATTCTCTGTTTTAGTTAAACATGTCCAATTACGCTAATGAATTATTTAAACTAAATATTAAAAAATTTGAATTTAACTTAATTATTTCAGCTACTGAAACTCGACATAACATTTATACAAAATAATTTTAAACATTTTTAGTGTAAAATAAGTATTTCTTTTAAATAATGGAAGGGCTTAAAGTCATCTTTCAAAAGGAACTAAAATTAAGGAAAAAGGGGCATTCCGAGAATTGAACTCGGGACCTCTCGCACCCTAAGCGAGAATCATACCACTCTTTGTTGTCGACTGGTTTCAGAGGATAATATTAATTCTAATTACAAAATGACTCTATGGAAAGATTTGTATGACCAACATTTTGTATCTGAGTTTCATTTCAAGCTTTTAATTCCATGCTTATAAGCTCATCATGAAAATACAAATCCATATTATATGAAAGATAATAAGTCCATAACAACAACAAAAAACACGCAACAAACATTCATCAGATCGGTTTCGGATTCGATATCCGAACCACTCTCTTATCCTCAGACTGCAGTTGCTTTCCATCTCATATCATACTATCTGCTCTTGCAGGCAATCTTTTGAAGAAGTTTTGGGGCAACGAAGGAATGTTGATTCGGAATCGAGGATGTCTCATCGCGAAAAAACCGAATCCAAGTGCGAATAAGCGACAAGGAACAAGATGGAATGTTGCACAAGCGATTACACAAAAGGCCATGAACATTGAAGTAGCTCTGGGATCTCGCCAACTTAGCATAGAATTAAGCCTCTCAGCTTGAGTTGCCAAGTCTCCTATTATTGTCATCATCCTCCCTGCAATACTTCTCAATCGGTCATACCTCTTTTTAAGAACTTTATCCCCTTTGGAAGTCGGAAACATATCGAACTCCTCGTCGAAATCATCGGACTGCACAGACTCGACAAGTGACAACTTGGTATCCATGTGTGGAGGATGTCTTGGCCTTTTCCTATACTGTGAAGCTCCGTGGACAATGCACATGAGAAAAGCTAAGGGTAATATCTTATCGGGGAAGAGAATCAAGATAGAATATAGAAAGTGAACCGTCATCGTCGAGATTGGATTCTTCCATTTGCGTATCTTATCGAACGATTTCCAAGCTTCAACGAGTAGATTAAATGCAGCCAGGAGTCTCTCGAGATTAGCTCTGCCCCTTCTTAAACTCCATACATTGGAGCCAACATCCAGCATATACTCCACAACTTCTCTCCGTAACGGTGGCTCGGCACGACGCAATCTCGAGGAGAGAATATGAGTAGCTTGATGCCGCAAACTTTCGATTTGATATACGGATAACGGAAGAAGGTAATGCATTTCGGGGAACAAAGGCTGTGTATAAGACTGTAACAAATTCCATGTAGATGAGCATGTAAATCTCACTGACAATTGAATTTCACCCGTTTTCTTCACTCCATTGGGTTCCAAAACTATAAGTGGATAAGAAAGTGTATAAATCCGATCAGCATTAAGTGTAGACAGTCGGATCCTTACCTTCCCGATTCTTCGATCCTTCGAGTCTGCAGTTTTACTTCCTCCTTCCAAGTGACAGTTATCGAAAACTCCGATGGTGATAACTGTATAAGGATCATAGATATCCCATGTGTATTGCTCATTCCAATTCGGAGAAAAACTGTCGACAATCGTCCTCGTTCTAACCCACTTAGGCCCGTATTTCGCGACACAATAAGCATCGGTCGTTCCACGTCCATCTTTCGACTTCATCGGAAGCAAACCGGACGCATTCAAGATTCCGAGCTCCAATACACCAATGGAAGGAGGCCATAACAATTTGGATGTTGCCCTGAAATCACTACTGTAATAAATGGACTCATCTAGGACATGGTAGCCTCCATCTAAACAGATCCTCAAATGGAGCCTGCTGGCAAACCTTACTTCCAACTTGTTTCGATTAGCTGATTCCTCGAGATTATACCAATTTGCCTCTACAGGTATCGGCATTATCCTCTTCTCAACTTTCGATAAATGAGCGGAGCAACTCCCGAGAACATCCTCTTTGTTATCACCCAACTTATTCACCACACTCAAGATCAATGGATCATCAAATGGTTCCGCCACGACGAACATCAGATCCTCGTTCCATGTCGGGTTTAGGCTCTTATCGGGCGAAAATTGACTCCTTAGAACCATATTCCCAAGCATAGATTTGACGTAAACTTCAGGGACCACCCTGTTGTTATTCATAGACACCAAATCTTGTGCTTGAATTATATTGACTCTTAGATACCAGAGCCTAGGCGAAATATACACTTTCGATCGGGTATTTGATATGCTTTCGCCGTTAACTGTCGCTGCATCGGAATGCCAAGCATCAGGGAACACTTCATCTGCTTGAGTCCCCATCCAAATAGCTAACATCAATTCCCCTCTCTCACCTTTTCTTCCATGTTCATCCTCCAAACTATACCACTGCGGTGCAAACGGACTATCTGGTGGAACGCGACTAGGAACGTCCGGTATATCGAAACCGATTTTGCCTACAAAACTCTCTTTGTTCATCACAGTTATCTCCACGGTCACAGCCTGGATTCGATCTTTTGCGAACGCGAAAACTTGGTTCCACTCGGGATCAGGACTATTGACGACGGTCTTCGTCGTGCCTTTGTAGTTACCAACCTTTACTTGAGCAAATGGATTGCACGGTGAACCTGGTAAATCTTTGGCCCTCACCAATTTTACGTACAGAAAATGCAGTTGTTCGACGAGGTCGAATGACGAAGTAAGCTTTTCGCTACCAGAGACTCTTCCTCCGCCGATATTCGGTTTAGTTTCCTTCAATGAAAAGTCCACGTTTGATTCAGACATTGTTCAAACTAACTGCATCAAATGTTTGATAAAATAAACTGTCACAGCATTTGTAAATGTTATAAAGTAGAGCAAAAGCTGCAGAGAAAACTGAAAATTGAAAGGTAAATACTGCTTGCCTGGATTGAGGCTTGAAGAAGGAGACCAAGGTTGAAGATGGATATGAATGAAATTTACTGCCTTTGTCCAGGATTTTGAAGAGTTTAGCAGGTGAATTTTTAAGGAAAAACAGAAGGATATCAATAGGGAGCGAAATAATAAAGAATAATAATTTCCTTTAATTTACCATCATTAATGTTAATTATTGGGAAATAATCTTTGATTATACTTATTACTTGATTTTGAATTTGAATTATTTATAACGTAATATGAATGATTACCATTTATGTTACGTTATTATTTCATGAATGATTTTTTTTTATGAAAATAATGTAATTTTGAGATTTATTCTTCACGTATATTCACATTGATAGATCCCTTGTCACCAATCTTTTTATCAATGATTCAAATCTCTCCACTCAAATTAAATTCTTATTCTTTCAAATCTATTATGTCAGTTCCAATTTTGCTTATATTGAGTATTGATTTTAGGTTTAAGATTTAGGAATTGCACATGAAAGATTTGAAAGACGTAGCGTCGATGATCAGAAGGTGATCAAAGAGAAAGGGACAGGTCAGAGAGGCTACTGAAGGTGAAGCTGTGTAAGTGGGGTGGGCTTTGATTTAGGGTTTATGTATAACTTTTAGATTTATGGTTTTGAATATAATTTTGTATTTAATTTTTTATTTTAATCCCATGGTACATATCTTAATAAAATAACAATAAAATATCATATCATAGAAGAAAAAAAATAAGTCAAAGTGACTAAAATTAGAACAATTCAAAAGTTGAGGGATTAAAGTGAAAAATTTAAATTTTAGTGAGTAAAATAAAAGTGAGAGGATAGTTCAGTGACAAACCTATAATATACCAAAAAATAACAAAAATGATAATTTTAGTGAGGATCCCGTATAACTTGCTAATCTAAACACCAAATTACTAGATTTTGGGGACTGCCATTTTCAAATCTGCTGCAAAAAGAGCGGAAGCAGATCAGATTTTCGAAAATTTCAAACCCCCTCTCCCTCCAAGGTAAAGCTTGCTCATTTCCCACCATTTTCTTGCCCATTTTCCTCTTCTTTCTCATCTCGTAATAGAATATCCACACACCCAAAAGAAACAAGAATATTCTTTCTCCGAATATGTAGGAACCCTAGAACAAAAAAGTTTCAATCTTTGTCGTTTTGAACTTCTTTTCTTCTTCTTTAAATATGCTCAGATTTCAACTCTACGCTTGCTGATTTTCTTCTTCTTCTTTTCCCCAACGGTTTCTTAGCAATCGGATTAGTTTCGGGACAAACGTAACTTTATTACTTTTTTTTTTCCGTTTTTTAAAATTGTTTTCTTTGGGGGTGCTTGCTTCTTAAGGTGAAGTAGTTTTAAGGTAAGGGGATATTGAATTTGAGGTTTAAAAAGTTGTTGTCATGATTTGTTTCATATGCTCGACTTATACATTCTATTTGGTATTATTGGCGTTTGAGATTTAGATTTTCGCGACTATTATAGCAAGAACTTTCATTTGTTTATTGCTTTGAAGGGTTCAGAATTAACTTGTTTGCTGTTGTTCTTTATAGATTTATTTGGTCGAAAACGGATGGGAAGTAAGAAAGATAAAGATTTCTACCATAGCCTTTCAAGAAAAGAGCTTCAAAGTTTATGTAAGAAATATGGTCTACCTGCTAATAGGTCAAGTTCGGATATGGCTAGATCACTGGCCTCCTATCTAGAGGTAATTTATTAAGCTATCCCTTTCGTTGGCAACTGAGAGTTAAGAATCTGAAGCATATCATACTGCCTTTTGCCTATATGTTAGCTTAGATTGTGTTTTAGTCCCATTATGTTATGCATCTGGGCGTAAATTTTGCTGGCCTGCAAAATACAAAACATGCTCTAATATTCTTTATTCCTCACATAGATTTTTTTTATTTTTGTAAAACATGTTACTAAATTTACATGACTTTGAAGATCTTGTTTATCCCATCATAGAATATCTTTGAAAAATATGCAGAACCAGAGATTGGGTTCAATGACTATGAGGGAAAGATTGTATGAAATTCAAGAGGCTGGACTTCCATTCTCCCTGCAACTCCCTTTCAAGGATTCTGATAAAGGTATTAACTAGTTATTGTGTGCCTAAGCAGTTTCACTTAATTTTCTTTACTATGATTTCCTTACTACAGTTGACGCGCCATAGTAAGAATAACATCTGGCTGCTTCTGCAGATTTCTATGGCCTCATCTCTTGTCAAACAGGCAGTTGTAATGGAGGAAATTGTTCTGAAGCTGTTAAAAGTAATGGATTGGGTTGTTGTACAGGGGATAAATTTTATCATAAGGTTTGCTTCTATTCTTGGATGTTTATGTTTTAGTTATGGATATTATTGGACACCTGATGCCACCAGATAAATCCCATATAATTCCTCACTTCATCTTCCCCATCGGTTCTCTCCTGTAGCATGTGTTAGGTTAATGCAGTTGTTCCTGCTGAAAGATATAGACCTTTTCATCTAACCAGAAGTGAGAAGATCTCCTCAACCCCACCCAACACCACAACCAAAAGGAAAATACAATGGTGCACTAAGATTTTACCGGATGCAACTTTTGTCTTCTAGTCTATGGCCTGTGAAAAATTAACTCGATGGTAGCTTTTTAAGCAAGATGTATCTGGGCAATTCTTGATTGTTTGCTTTTAAGAACTCAAAACTTGTTTCTAATTATCTGGGTCCATCAATGCAGGATGACTATGGTGGTGATTCTATATTTTTCCAGCAAACACAACATCCTCAGTTTGTAACTCAGTATAATGATAGTGGTTTTAAGAATAAAGAGTTCCCAACAATATACTTCAACAGAAATTGTCCGAGTCTTACAAGAGGGGGGAATATTAATGATGTGCCTCAAATTGGAAACAAAGATGTGGATGTTGGTTCATGTTCTAATGAGGCTGACTTTCATTCCTCCATAAACACTTCAACTGTTTCTTCCTCTTCTTTTCAGTTTCATGTAAAATCAGAAGAGGGCATTAACCTTTATGTTGATTTAAATTCAAACCCATCAGAATGGGTTGAGAAATTGAAGAGTGAGGTTTCTATATGCCAGAACATGTCCCATAGCAAGCCTCAGAGTTTCCGTAATGAGCTTGGGCACTTTGAGGAAAGTAGTAAGCAGTTGAAAAATTCTTTTCAATTGAATGTAGAAGATGGGAGAATAGAAGATGGTCATATACACTCTGGATTACCCCCAAGTTTGATCATAAAAGAACATCATGCATTGCTGCTTGATAATTCAAATGGAGATGAAAGGCCCACAGGCTCCACTGTAATGACATGTGCTGAAGCTGTGGATGTGTCAGAGCACTTAGAAGGACATCAAGGACTGCCCTCATTTAAAGCTCTTCCTGATGTTCAAGAGGAAATAATTTCTTCTGGTGCATCCTCTGCTAAAGATGGATGTTTGATAACTCTTGATTCAAATATTAATTCTCCCAAGGAGATGTTAGCCAGTGATGCTATGTTAAATATATCAGATGGTGCACCAAATCTTCTCATAGTGAAGCATAAGAATTCTACTCTTGAAAATGAAACATGTGATAATTCTACCGTGCAAATTGGTTGTAATCCTGTGAGTTCTGGTGTAATAGTTCCTGGATACATGTCAGATGGTTCATTGCAGATGCCAATGCCCAAAGACGTGGTTCACCAGAAAAAGGATTTACATTCACCTAGTGAAAATGATGAATTTGGGAATTTGGTTGATCAAAAGCATAATATTTATGCGGAACAAGGTGGAGTAGTAGGCTCAACTGGGCTTTGTCAAGAGATATTTAGGAATCAGTTGCCGACATTAGTTGAAGAACAGGTAATAGTTCATCTCGTCTTGTCTTCTACTCCTGCTCCTAATCTTGTTCTCTTCTCATTCTGTTTTCCATTGTGCTATATTTTTGTGTCAAAATTTACTAGCTAATTATTTTGAGAAATAATGTTTTAGGTTTTGTTTTCGAAGCACATGGCCATTCTTTATGAATATGTACGTACGTAGTGGATTCATCTTAAGGGTAGAATAAATCCTCTTTTCTTATCTTCCTCTTTTTACTTATAATAATCTGAACACTTTGGTTTAATAAATTCAATTTATTTACTTTTTATGCTTCTGTTTATGGGTGTGGACGAGAGATGGGCTTAGAATTTTAACTAACCTATTTTGTCTCAGTATACTCAATGAAACAACTAAAATTATACTGTATGAAACTGCTTGCAGGATAGGAGCAAAGTTATTAATTGGGGAGAGAGTTCGGAGTAATTATCCTTCATAATTTAATTATATGCTATAGAATATTTATTTTATTGTTGATTTGGTTGTATAACTGCTCTTTCCAGATGCTCACATGATGAATTATTTGAAAATTGTGGAGTGCTTGATAATATTGATTCTAATGGACTTGGGAAAAAGAGAGCATATATAGATGGTGATCAGAATGATTGTGGCATGCTTGATACCAAGGTTTTAAGAAGCAGAAAGCATCCTATTAGGAAGGTAGATGATCAAAATGATAGTAGCATGCTTTATATCAAGGTTTTAAGAAGCGGAAAGCGTCCTATTAGAGAGGTGGATGGTGATCAAAATGACTGTAGCATGCATGATGCAAAGGTTTTAAGAAGCGGAAAGCATCCTATTAGGAAGGTTGTTCCTAGAAGATCCATGCGGCTGGTTTCCAAGGTTTTTTTTTCCCTCTTTCCTTTCTGTTCAATTAATTGCAGCATGCCACCCATTTGAAATATAACCACACATTTTGGTTTACATATGAGGAAATGTTTGTTCTTTCTGTTCTCTTGATTTTATGTTAACATACAAGGAAATCGAAAATTAGTCTCAGTCTAACAAAAAGTTTATGCAATAAGGCTGTAGTATTCTATTCAAGTTGCTGTTCATGCAACTAGTTTCATGTTATTTCTATCTTGTGTCCGGGAGAGAGAGAGTGGATTTAGCACCGCCACCGATGAATACCGGATGATAACCTATCCCTTTTCTTTCAGGGTCTTAATCTTCTACCAACTTTGTTCTCCTATTGGTGTTCCTCATACATGGGAGAACAACTACAAGCATGAGATTCTAGATCCACCATTTTTGATGTAGAGCATGTTTTATATGTTAGTCAATAGTTGGCTTATGTATATGGGGTGAATTTATTATGATAGTTATTTGGTTGAACCATGCTTGAATGCATCTTTTTAAAGAAGATAGAATTTTAAACGTAGGACTGTGCATAAAACTGACATTGTTTAAAATAAACCTTAATCATGCTTGATTGAATCATGCGGGGATAGTTTCTTACCTTAATCAGCCCTGTTAGTGGCAGAACTTCCGCTTTATTAGGCTGCTATTGTAGACTATGATGCGATGAATTACAAGGTTCCTGATTTAATTTTGCTGTGTGTTTTAGATTTCCTTCAGTTTGTTTGTCTAAACATATTCAGTTTATTCTTTTCTTCTTCAGTGATTTACGAAGTCTGTGCTGGCGAAATTCGAAATATTGGTTTCAGTTTTCCTTAGGAATTCATATTGCAAAGTCAGGTATTGTCTAGAGTAAGTGTTAAGTAATAATTTTTCATAATAATTCCATTTGAGCGTGGAGGAAGCTTTGATTGAGCTCACATTTAAGAACTTGTTGGTTTAACTGAAATAATATATGCCAAATCTTTGTTAGTATCATTGTCATGAAAACCTATGCTGTTCGGACTCGGTGTTAGATACAAGTATGTTTAATTTTTTTTTAAATTCTTTTATGTATTATGAAATCTTTGAAGGTTGTCTTTATATCTATGTTAGATACGAGTGTTGAACTCGAACATTTGAAGAAAAGAAAATATCTGCTTAGAAACTTTTTAGTCTATTGATAATGCACACTCTGAGTGCACCTGTTCGAATCTAGATTATTTTAGAAAGAATATCATTCTTTTTATCATTAAAATCACTCTATGAGTTCATCTTATAACGGATTAGAGTTTTCTTTTTGGAAATGTTTTATGAGCTAAAGCATAAAAGCTCTAAAAATCACATATAATCATGCTGATGGTTGGTTAAACAAAGAATTAGGTTTTGGCATAATTTATTTGATAATTATTTGATATATCGGTGGTGAGTTTTAGTTTGTTGTGACATGTTCTCAATTGTTTATTTAAATAGTAATTAATGATAAATGATATGTTAAAGTTTATTTTATTTTAATTTCACTTTTCTCTTTTTTGAACAAGAAATATATACAAAATTATTGTTTTTTTCTAATGTATGACAGGGATACTACAAAGTGAAAACTACTTCACACCCATATATATATATATATATATATTAATTTATTTATTTTTCAGGTCTTCTAAATATCAGCTTAAACGTAGAGTAATGCTAAAATATCATTTGTTAATATTATGATATTACATGTGAAAACAAGTCAACAACTGATCTAAAAATTTATTAAATTTAATGATCAATATTAATGAAAAGATATTTGATAAAATTTATTTGTTTAATATAATTCACTGTTATTATTAGTTAAAAAATAATTTTAGATATTTATATTTATGTATTTATGAAATAAATATATTTTATTAAATTTTATTTTAAAAAATAAACACAAGTCAGCTTTAAGAAAAGCTTATGAAGTGCGTAGGCAGGTTGGTTACAGCTTTAGGCTATGTCAGTTCCTTACTATAAATGTGCCACATGCTTCGGTTGGTTGTCGCCGCTGACATCATTCAAAGTCAATTTTACCTCCATTTTTCATTTACTATTTATGCTTTTAATTTAATCTATAAACGTAAGCTAGAATGTGGGAAGTGAATTTTAAATAAAATAAAAATAACCTAATTTTGAAAACTTATATTAATATTATGCAATATTCCTTAGTAGCTGTGTTGCAAGCGGGAATCGGAACCTCGTTGACATTTTGTGACCATATACCATGGATAGTTAATACGACCGCGATGGGAGTCTCACAAGCCATGTTATCGGAATTACACACAACAGGAGACCATTAGAGATTGAGTTTGTAAAAAATTATGGGGTGGAGCTGTAATCGGAACTAAGACACAAATCACTAAAACAACACTAACTTATATTTCAACAATATTATTTCGGTCAATACTCACAAATAAATACTCATGATGTCAATAATGTTTATTATGGTCAATTCCTTTTTATATTGCAAATGTTGCATCTTATGACATAAGCAAACGTAAAGTTCTAAATAATGTTGTTCAGTATGTTTGTAGTGGATTCATGTTACTCAATCTGTCAGGAGTAGAATATACCATGGATGGTTAACACGGACGGGATGGGAATACCACAAGTCATGTGATAGGAATTACACACAACAGGAAGCCATTAGAGACTGAGTTTGTAGAAATTTATGGGTGTGGAGCTGTAACCGGAACTAAGACAAAAATCACTAAAATAACATTAACTTATATTTCAACAATATTATTACAGTCAATACTCACGATGTCTATAATGTTTACTATGGTCAGTTCCTTTTTATATTACAAATGTTACATCTAATGACATTAGCAAACGTAAAGCTCTGAATAACGTTGTTCAGTCTGTTTGTAGTGGATTTTTGTTATTCACTATGTTAGGAGTCAAATATAAAAAAATAATTATTTAATTAAATATTAGGGTTTTTTTTATCACTATAGCTTGAAAGAATAGTTGAGTGGTTAAAAAGGAAGAATACTAAAAAACTGAAATTTAAAGTTGGAAACAACAAACTAATTACGGGACAGTATAAGAAATGATGATTCAATTTAGAATTAAATACGATTATAATTATAATGCAGGGCAAGGGCTTGAGTTGCATGTAATGAACAGTACATAAACTGGCTGTGACGTTTAAAATAAAAAATGGAAATAGGTGGTGGTGATGAATATGATAATGGAAGAAAAAAGCATGAAAAAGATGAAATGGCATTAACTTCTCATTAAATGCCTTCACCAACATTTGCCAATATTCAGAAGCAGCAGTTTGATCCACATTTATTGTTCTTTCTCTTCCCTTTTCTCACTACATTCTTCCCTGCAAAAAAAACTACACCACCCATCATCTACTTCTCTTCTTCACTAGATTTCTTGTCAAATTTCTTCTTTTTGAATGTGTTTTCCCATTTACATTCTCTATCAAGAAACTACATGCAAAGCTAAAAGTATCAAGGCTTCTCAGCAAACAGCTTCATTGCTTCTTTAATTTGTTTGTGACCCAAAATTGCAGAAATGATGAACGTCACTGAGGAAGAGTGAAATCGCTTGGTTCCATGCTACAAAGTTTTCTCAAGAGGTAGTTTGATCTTGATTTTTAGGTAATGAGCTTCTGTTTTCTGGTTTTCGTCTCATTTTCATGATGGGAAATCAGTGGTGAATCAGTTCCGCATTTTCTTCTGTTATTTACTTATTGGTGTCTCAAAAATATTTCTGGATCCGTGACCGTGGGTAATCATGTTTTTACTTTATACTGCAAATGCTAAATGTGACTGTAATCCTTACTGATTTATCATATGCACTCTGGGTATAAAAAAAGATAAGCATGCAGCTTCAAAGCATTTGAAAAGTGATTTAGGTTCATCTTGTGCTGCAATGGGAGTTGTCAGCTTAGTGATTAGAGATTCCTGTATCAGGGTCTCACTTGTGGCTTTGTTAAATCTATGGTGGGTAGTTTCTGGTCTAGGCTCGATGTCTAGCATTGCCATTTCCTATGGTGAGAATGGTCCGGTTTTCTGTGGTTTGAAACCTGATGGTTCACATCTTGTAACCTGCTATGGATCAAATGCTGCAGTCATCTACGGGACACCTTCTCATTTCCCATTTGTGGGTCTAACTGCCGGTGATGGCTTTGTTTGTGGGCTGTTAATGGATTCGAACCAGCCGTATTGTTGGGGAAGCAGCAGCTATATCAAAATGGGGGTTCCTCAGCCGATGATCAAGGGAGGCGAGTACGAAGAAATCAGTGCAGGGGATTACCACTTATGTGGTTTGGAAGCCTTTAACAGGAAAGCACAAAAATTATGCTTTTGTTGATTGTTGGGGTTATAATATGACCAAGAACTACGTCTTTGATGGGCAGATTAAATCGCTCTCCGCCGGATCGGAGTTTAACTGCGGATTGTTTTCTTGGAACATGACTGTTTTGTGTTGGGGTGATGAGACGAGTAGGCGTGTCATTAGCTTGATTCCTAGAGAAATGAGGTTCCAAAAGGTTGCTGCTGGTGGTTATCATGTATGTGGGATCTTGGAAGGGTTGAATTCTAGAGTTTTTTGCTGGGGAAGGAGCTTGAACCTAGAAGAAGAACTGTCCATGCCGGTTGCATATTCCCGTCAAGGAAATGTTGATTTGCCGCCAAAAGATCCGATGCTTACGGTTGTTGGAGGGAAGTTTTCATGCTTGTGGAATCAAGAGTTACGATCACCAGGTTGTTTGCTGGGGCTTCATTGTCAAACCAACTACCCCACCTCCTAAAGGTGTTAAAGTATATGACATTGCAGCTGGAAATTACTTCACCTGTTGTGTTATGGCCAAAAAATCTTTTCTCCCGGTTTGTTGGGGCGTCGGATTCCCCACCTCGCTCCCTCTGGCTGTCTCACCCGGACTTTGCAAGGATGCTCCTTGCTTGCCGGGTTCCTATGAAGTTAATCCCAAGAATACACCTTGCAAGTCTCCTAACTTTCATATTTGTATGCCCTGCAGTATTGGTTGCCCTGCCGAAATATACCAAAAATCAGGATGTACTTTGAAGTCTGATCGAGTTTGTGATTACAATTGTTCTAGTTGCAACTCAGTGGAATGCTTCTCGAATTGTTCTTCGCCTTCGAACTCCAATGCTGCTAACGGAAGTAAAAAATGAGAGGTTCTGGTCGCTGCAATTGCCGATCATCATCGTGGAGATTACCTTTGCCGTGTTACTGGTGATTATTATGTCGTTAACTGCAGTTTTATATGTACGATACAGGTTGCAGAGCTGTCACTGCAAATCAAAAGAGCCGAAATTCAAGAAAGCTAATGAGATTGCTTCTTGCCGAAAGGAAAATGTAAAAGTCCGTCCCGACTTTGACGAGCTTAAGATCAGGAGGGCTCAGATGTTCAATTACGAAGAACTCGAGAAGGCCACTGGTGGATTCAAAGAAGAATCTGTGGTTGGAAAAGGAAGTTTCTCATGTGTTTATAAAGGGATATTGAAAGATAGGACTGTTGCAGTAAAAAAGGCCATAATGTCTTCAGATAAACAGAAGAATTCCAAAGAGTTCCACACGGAGTTAGATTTACTGTCGAGATTGAACCATGCCCATCTTTTGAATCTGCTCGGATATTGCGAAGAAGGTGGGGAACGGATTCTTGTTTACGAGTTTATGGCTCATGGATCATTGCACCAGCATCTTCATGGAAAGAACAAAGCCTTGAAAGAGCAACTAGATTGGGTCCGGAGGGTCACCATTGTGGTCCAAGCTGCACGAGGAATCGAATACTTGCATGGTTACGCTTGCCCACCGGTGATTCATAGGGACATCAAATCCTCAAACATTCTAATTGATGAAGAACACAATGCTCGAGTGGCTGATTTCGGTCTGTCTTTACTAGGACCTGCAAATAGTAGCAGTCCATTAGCCGAGCTACCTGCTGGGACACTCGGTTATCTTGATCCGGAATACTACAGGCTCCACTACCTCACAACAAAGTCCGATGTCTACAGTTTTGGTGTGTTATTGTTGGAAATTTTAAGCGGACGAAAAGCCATTGATATGCAATACGAAGAAGGGAATATAGTAGAGTGGGCAGTTCCATTGATCAAATCAGGAGACATATCTGCAGTGCTAGACCCCGTTTTGAAACCTCCTTCAGACATCGAAGCTTTGAAAAGGATCGCGAATGTGGCTTCCAAATGTGTGAGAATGAGAGGAAAAGAGAGACCATCATGGATAAAGTGACCACCGCTTTAGAACGAGCTTTGGCTCAGTTGATGGGCAGTCCGTGTAGCGAACAACCTATTTTGCCAACCGAAGTGATATTGGGAAGCAACAGAATGCACAAGAAGTCTTCTCAAAGGTCTTCAAATCGATCGGTCTCGGAAACTGAAGTTGCAGAAGAAGTAGAGGATCAAAGGTTTGAGTTTAGAGCTCCTTCATGGATTACTTTCCCCAGTGTAGCGGAAATCATCTGTATCAGAAGCAGATGTCGAGGGAAAGAACATGGAAGGAAGAAACACAGGCAATGTAGGGTACGCCGGGGATGGTTTGAGAAGCTTGGAGGAAGAAATAGGCCCCGCATCTCCTCAACAAAGCATGTTCTTACAACACAATTTCTAAATGATCCCAGGCAATGGAACTGTAAAAAATGGAGAATGAGGATGTAATTTTCAGGATTTCTATAGTATCATATCCTGGTTTGCATCTTGCATGTGTAATGGAGCTTCAAACTTTAATCATGCTATCGACGGCACAGACCATGACACTGTAACCTTAACCGTGCTGTCATAGTTCGTGACGGCACAGACAGTGACCTTTTAACCTTAACCATGCTGTAACAAATGCAGACCGTGACATGCATCTGTTTCGATTTGTACTCCCTTGTGTTGTTAATTTGAATTCTTTCTTGTGACTATTGTACTGATTGTAACTTGTGTGATCTGTTTCTTCTAATGCTAATGGATGAAAATCTTGTTTACTGTTATGTTAGACATCTACAATGTAATCCGATGAAATGGAAGCATTAATGTATAAAGACCAACAATGCATTTTTCCTGTAACTCAAGAAAAATATATAAAAACAATATTACAAGAACCAAATCAAACTGAAAATGAATCAAATCACATTGTTATTAAGCAGGCACATACTGATATACATAGCTCGAAGTCTTGGCCAAACCAAAAACTATGATGTTTGTGTTGATTGCTGTATCACCGATGACTTTTTTTTCTTCTTTTTTGTATTCTGTTTGATACATAGACCCGGGAGTGTTGTGCATTTACACTCGTTTCGGATAAATTTACGTAACATGTAATGTAATTCGAACAAAATTAAAGCTGCAAAAACTTGGTGACAGATTCATGCAAAAGACTCTTCACAGTTTGCATCATTGGGCACCAGAGGAGACAACAAAGAAGAATTCTGACTCATACACCTATTGTTCGAAGGGAGCATAAGCTACTAAGAACCTCATATTTGATGTAGACGTTACTGGCTCCAAACTGAAGGGTTACGGAATTGTGTCCCCATTGCATTCAACAGAAATCTTACAAGATCTTCTCTCTGAACCTCCTTCCCCTTCTTAAGATCAAGATGACGAACCTGAAGATATTATCATTTTAAGGTTACACGTATTGGTAAAGAACTAAATAATGTCTTTAAAGTAGCAAAAAAATTGAAAACGAAAACAGAAATAGCCTCCCAGGTCCGCATTACCTTAACAAAGCCAGTTTGAGATACACCCATTTCGGTTATGATAACAAGACATTTTATCTCATGTTCACTTGCAAATTCGTATTGCTCAGTGAGGCTCGGATCAGGTACAGGAACAAGTTCAGCCTGATATACAAGAATGACAAATGAGTATGAAAACGACAATAAATTACATCGAACGTTCAAGAACAACAATCTAACCCCAACCTTGATATTCTCCTCCCACAATTCAGCAACAAGTTCCATGCGTTCCCTTAACAGACCCCCACCTCCTCTTGAACAAACAAGGATGCTGGTGGTAGGTTCATTTCTGCAGCAGGAAACACAAAGGTGACGGCACCATGAGTATGGTCAATGAATCAAATAAATACCGAGAAGATAGAGATGAGCAATAGAAGGCAACTGCACCTAATAGGCTTGAAATCTTCAGGAGAATGCTGGATTATAGTCTCAAGTGCAAGGCTGGTTCCAACAGCACCTGGAGGATTTGTTTTCTGGATGGTGCCAAAAAAGAGAGACAAGTTTCACTTACTAAATAGATGAGATATGATTTTGGAAATTATGCAAGTATACCAGGGTACTAGCATACACACACTAGTGAAACCTAAGCAACCATGGCTTTTTGACTTCTAAATTGCACATGCAGTTAAGACTGGCAGGGACTTATTGCTGGAACAATAATCCAGTATTCATTGTAAGTATTCAATAAATGACAATAGGAAGTAAACTAGGCAATATAACTTTCAGTTAAAAGTTACTTAGCTGTAAGACAGCACTATATATATTGACTTATTAGTTATTGGGGTCCCATTCTACATGAACGTGAAACTATGTACGTTAATCATGCGTTCAACTTGCTTGGCTAGTGCACATGTACATACAATAGTGCAAAAATGAAAAGTAGGAAAGGAACCAAAGGTGCATAACATACATTTTCACAATCCCACATTTGATGAAGTAGATAATCATATCGACCACCAACAGCAAGCAATGAACCTTCAGTAAGTGCTCCAGGATGGCTCTCCTTTCCCAGGTATATCTGGACAACAAATTAGAAAATTCGTATCTAAATACAGGTAGGTGTGAAAACTATCTATATACACCTTTATAGGAAGAACTATAAAAACGGTACAAAATTGTGTCATGGCTAAAATATATATTTTAAACCCCAGTTTCTCTAAAGATATAATGGGAAAGATAGATGCCTTTAGTAGTCATGATCAACATTCTAATATGCACCATAGTGACAAAGCGGTATGATAAAGGTAATATAAGCATATGTCTAGGTGTATCCATGTCATGATAGTTTAGTACATAAAAACACACACAAGCAACTAAAGTTGTCATACCTGAAAAAACAAATCTCTATGATAATTCTCAGTTGGTGGCATCAATGGGTCTATATAAACATGTTTTTCGATCCTCCATATCCTCAAGTAACTAAAGAGGTCTGACAACTCATCAAGAGCTTTGCGGGTAGGTTTATCTGCAGGCAATGCTCCCCTCAATCGAGGGAGGGCCTGGTCTACAGCTCCACAGAATCTTAAACTAACAGTCTGCAACCTATTTACAGTAGCTTCTGCTAAATTGAGTTCCTGGAAAAGAATGAAATTTAGAAGAGGATGAGTAAACCAAAGAATTTAAATTAATGATAGGATTTCATTTTTCATATGGTTCACTTCGACAATTCTTCAAGATTAATAATAACGCGCTAGGGACAAGAAACTCCTGAAATATATGACTATACTATTGCCAGAATATTATACATAACCACTTTTCCTATTCAAGGTTACTTTGCTCTTGAACAGTTGAACTTAATAATATCAAAGCACCATGATTCACCCTACATGAAGCAAAGATTTTTTTTTTTTTTAATAAAGTAAGAATGTTTTCTAAAGTTAGAATGAATCTTTATTTTTTTTTGGAACAAACTATAAAGTAGTTTTCTATCAGATTGAATAATAGCACAAATCCTTTACATATTTTCTCGTTGTTCTAAAGTAACTTCATGTATTTGCATGTCCTAATAAAAATATATGAAGCAAAGACAATTCCTCTAAGAATGTACAAGGTAGCTCCCAAGATTTTTCGTTAGGTTTTACAAAATTCTCATCATTCAGCAAAATAGGTCAGCTCTTTTAATCCAAAATAGAAAAAGAAGGGGATCTATCGGACAGGGTTCTAGAATATCTATCTAATTAATTCATTCAAGAAATTTGCAGTTTCAAGTAAAACATTTGGGAAGAGAACAGTGAACCAGCACAATCCAAGTGAATGTTGTACTATAGTCTTTACTACAATGGCCTAAACAGTTAAGTGAATCGTTTCTTTTTGGGTACAAAGAACAATGCCATTGACCCTAATCAATAGCACAACTTTATCATTGTTACGTATTTGTAGGCTAAATCTTAAGATTGATATATATTGTATTTAATGTAGAATATTACGTAATTAATATAAGATATTACTTTACATATTATAGGACTTTATGTACCCATAATGTTGATAAATAAATAATAAACAATCATTAGCCTCTCTTTTACAGTTTCTACAACCATAACCGTTAAAGGGAAAATACAACATAAGAAATCATTCAAAAGTATTTGCAATGCATCCTAAATATTTGACAAAGAAAATATTAATCCCAAATATACACACTTTTTTATCACATTTTAGATGCACTTTCATCCAACATGGTGTGCTTCTAAATTTACAATATAAAATAAACACAGCAGCTTGTTAGGTCTAACGAATTTCTCTAACTAAAATCACGACTGTACAATAAGACCTGATCATTTCTTGGAAACATAGGCCTTACCATAAAAATCACTAACTGCTCGAATATCTGCTTGGTTTAACCGTAATAAACAAACACTCCATAGACACAAAACAGTCACTTCAACTTTATGAAACTCTAAGAAGTACAAATTTGGTAAATGCATTATTATAATGGCAACTTCTATAGCTATTTAAGCTAAGCACAGTGTGTTTCATAGTTTCAACAAACCTGCAAAAGCTGACGCCTTATAACAACCCACTTTAACTTCCGTTCAGATGATTGTGGACGCAAACAAGCCATCATTGAGAGGAGCTTCATTTAGTTAAGGGAGAAATTGTCAGACCAAAATTTCACACAATAAAATAAAATGCAGTGTATACATCAACGATGTACCTCAGCCACTTTCAGTCGGTGCTCTGCATTGACTCCTGCCCAAATCCAGATAGCCTCGAGCAGATTCCCGTGATTAAGATGAATATCACACAACTCTGAGTTAAAAAATTGAGAAACAATGTTCACTGTCACCTGCAAATGAGTCCAAAGTATAAATTTAATACTACAACATTTCAACACATAACTTTCTTCAAACTTACTGCATGACAAATTAATCAAGCCAAGTGTATGGGCATGGCATGGAAATACAGATTTCATAGTCCTGAAGAATAGATTTACAATGAATATAAAAACCATAAAAAATCACATTCAGACCCCAGTCCTTTTCAGGCAGATATAAATAGTGTTTCCTTAGTTATCTGCAAAAAGAAAAAACTAATAATGTTTTTCACCGAAGCCCATGGATGGCGACGTATCTAAAACGTAACGTATCTAAAAGATCACATTAAAATCACAATTGAAATGCTGTGACCTTTAAAATGATAACAAAATGTTTTAAGCATAATTTTATAAATTCTTAGTAGTAATCATCAGCTTCCCAGTAGCAGTAACTATGAGATAATTTGGCCATAGAGCATCACTGAGAGAGAGAGAGGAGAATGACTCGATCAACACTCATGGTTGAGCTAGAAACATAACGAGGTAAAATACAGAACTTTAACTAACCAGCTAACCTACATGGCTAGAGAACAATAGATAGATAAAAAAGATTACCTTGAGAACCTCTGCCTCTGTCAAAGCTGATGCACCTCCAATAATGTCAAAATCACCCTATTGGTAATCAAGAGTCAATGTGCAAAGTTACCATAACTTTTGATATGAAAGCACTACCAATAATAACTGAAAACATTGTAAGATTAAAAGGTGCATCACAGCGTAAGTTTTACAGCATCTATACCTGAAGATAACGATTTGGAGGTGAATGACCAATCGCTCTTCTATAAACATATGATATCTCATATCGTTTAAATGAAAATTTCTGTGACAGATAAAATGGAAAATCAAATAATTTCAAATAAACATCCACTAAAAAAAGCAGATTAGAGACCATGACAAGCATGCATATAAAAAACAACGAGAAAAATGCAGTTATCTTCTGTTGCAAACGGTTAGCTTCAACAACACTACATATAAAAGGATCAATATAAAAATGTGCTAATCAGTGATTATCCTCACAAAACAGTTTTTAGAGACTTTCAAGAAAACCCACTAAATTTTAGCTCCTAACTGATATATCACTTAGGAATCCTAACAAATTTCTTTCAATACAACATTATATTGTAAAATAACAAAGGATGAATATTACATCATGAAGGACAACAAGATTTCCTGTTATATCAAATAATATTTTCAATTCTAAGAAGAATGACTTTTTTGGTATTGCTTTCCAAAAGCACGTATTTTGAGAAGATAAAACAAGCACTTAGAGTAAGCATATGGTATGAAATACCTATAGAACTCAAAGATGAGTGTTTATGCTACTGAACAACATTATATATTGCAGAAAGAAATTAGAATGTTAAAAGACAATTTTGGAAGTCATTTCTTTAGTATTCTTAAAATTTCTATTTGAACATCTTGGGAAAACCACTATCAAGAGTGCATAATCGAGAATTAATTGATGGACATACAGAGTTTATTGTTACATCTAGCTCTTGAAGGCTATGACTATTTCTAAACTAGAAATATGACAACCTTACAGCCTTACACAATTCAATCCACAAACCGAAGATAAGAAAAACTGAAAACATAGGCGCAATTTTTCTGAGAAGTTTAGTACTCAGTACCTGGTTTACTACTATCCATTTAACAAAAGGTAGGCGCAGCTCATGACAAAGTTCAAGCATATCCCCTCCGTGAGTCAGAAGTTTGACAGTATTCCTTGTCAAACAAACCAGATTTGATTAGTCAGCAGTATCTTTAAACAAAGGATACAAGAATTTTGACTGTGGAAGGCACCTTGAGAATTGTGTACAATCATCTAGCAGATGCATAGGCACTATTTCGAGATGCTTAGCACAATGCTTCTTGAACACTTCCCTGGAGACCTCAGCAACAAAATCACGAAGTTCGGTGTCTAAATCTGCGAACTGGATGGAAGTAGTATCATGGTGAACCATTCCCAATCTACCAGTATTCTGGTGATGGCTTTTTGTTGCTAACGTTTTTTCATCAAAAATAGCATTCACAACTTTGTCATACACACTTGTGTCCTCTGAAGTCTGCATTGTGCGTAGAATATCTGAATAGGGAAATAAATTAGCAAAACTATTGATTTATCAAAGGTCTAGTAGATATTTCTAGACTTTATTTACACCAAATTACAGGCTGATTTATTGTATTAAGACATCTAGGATATTCTATCAGCTAATTCCTAAAACAGCAGAATATCAAATGACACACAGCAGCTGATCTTCATATGTCGACTCTATTACAAGCTAGTTGTGCACCAATATTACTACTAAAATTTTATTTGAACTTACAATTATGTACTATTTCCAATTTTCGTTAAAATCATAATTTCTTTTTCCTTTTTGGTGAGAGAGAGAATCCTTTTTGCCCACCAAAACAAGAGTTATGGCAGATGAGTTAATTAATTTTTATTTCTAATGAGTTACAAGGTGATAGGATCCTTGATTTTAGGAATTTTTCTGTTTTAAACAATTGATTCCTTAATCTTATGCATTTATATTAGAATATTTAATTTCCTTAAATCTTTTCTATTTCATTGTTCAAGAACCCTAATCTTTGGTCACAAAAGATTATGAACCTAAAAATAGGTAATGCCATATGGCTATTCATAAGCAATCAAATACAACAAAAAGTCTTTTTGACAATTGTTTGGATGTTGATCCCATAAAAGTGATCAAATTTTATTTTTCTTGTTAATTTTCCCAATTCTTAGGATATAACCATAAGTTATTATCATTTGGTATCAGAGTCACAATCAACCACAAAGCACCACAAAAAAAATCCTTTTTTTTTGCATTACATTAACCCGAAACAAAAACCAAAATCTAGGGATTAAGTCGAAGAATTTGAGAAAAAGATGTGGGAATCGCTTGAGATTTTCAAGAAAAATTTACTTGAGAGCATAAAAAAAGATCGAGTAATGAAGATTCTACTTCAAACAACAAACATGGAGAGAAAATGGAAGAAATTACCAAGATGGTGATATGGATTACCCTCATATGAAGGTGGAGTTTTGCAGATAGTAAGATAGTGATCCAAGTGGCTTAATTTCAAGAGCGGAAAAATACTTTCGCTTCTAAAAAACCCCAGAAGAATCTAAAGTAGAAACAACTTCAATTCAGCTAGATGAAGATGTTATTCAGTGGTATGACGAATTTGAATCATGTCAATGAATTACTACATGGGAGCAATTTAAAAGGGGTCTTCTTGTTTGGTTTGGGCATTCTAAATATAAGAACTTTGATGGAGAGCTCCTACAAGTTTTTGGAAGAGAAGTTTCCTGAGTTCATGGCTACTCAAGTCTTGAGGAGAAGACTATTGAAAGGCAGGGAATAGGATCCTTGATTGTAGGAATTTACTATTTTAAATAATTGATTCCTTAATATTATAAATTTATATTAGATTATTTAATTTCCTTAAATGTTTTCAATTTCCTTCATTCCTTGTTCGAAAACTCTAATCCTTAGTCACCAAGAATTATGAACCCTATAAATAATTCCCTATGGCTATTTTCCAAAGCAATCAAATAGCAAAAGCCTTTTGGCAATTGTTTGGAGGTTGATCTCCTCGAAGTGAACAAATTTTACTTTTTCTTGTTTTTTTATAGGAATAGTAGGCCTCAATAAAACCCCCTTCATGATTAACGGAACTTAAAAATAGTTTCTTAATCCGCAAAAGGAGGAAAAGAGTGCCCTAGGATTTCATTAACCTCAAAATAACAAAGTAATACAAACTAATCTCCCTCAAGAGATACAAAACCAGAAAGAAACAGCCCTTAACAAACATAATTCACCAATACCAGCCTTAGCTAGACATCCGCCTCTAATTGGCTGTCCTACTAACCCACTAATAAAACCTTCATAAACACTAAGCTTTTGAATAATGTCTTTAACAATTTGAACATAAACAACAGGACAAGAAACCACATCCTTAACCCAGCCAATTGCCACCTTACTATCACTCTCAATCAATCTATCTTTAAACCTATGGGCGAATAGATTCATAAAAATCTAAACCCTTTAGGATAGCCTTCAATTCCATTAAAGTTGGGGGCCCCGGACCAGCAGTCTCTTTGAAGGAGCCAAGAATCGAACCAGACATGTCTTTCAAAATACCACCTAAACCACTCCTCTTCCAATCACTCGAATAGCCGCATCCACATTAAGTTTAATAAAACCCTTTGGAGGAGGGACCAGGAAACATGGTTGAAATCCGATTAGAATGGGACGAGTAGGAATCCACTATGGAAGGGTCAGCAATAAGATCATCCTTGGAAATAGTAATCTGAGTTTCCTTAGCTAGAAACCATGAAGCAAGCCTGCACCTTGCTAAAAAAAAATTCTGCTCGATCAGCTTCCCTCCTTCAAACACTATAAAATTCCTGGTCTTCCAATTGTCCATAATACAGCTCCAGGGATAAATGACCAGATAAGAGAGTTGGTCTTCAAGTCATTCCAGCCAATAGGAATCTTTAGCATCTGCATGAAAACAGACTGAAAATTCCAATAGCCCAAGAATTCATCCAAATGGCCAAACAACCGAACAGGAAAAAATAAATGCAATGAAGACTCTTCTTCTAGATTACAAAAGAACACAAAGTATCATTTATGCCCTGAACCCTCTCTTAACCAGCTGCCTTCACTGCCAACTTCTATAAGATAACTTGCCAAAGAAAGTCTCTACTCTTGGAGGCAACAGACCCCTCCAAACAATAGACTTCCAAAATTTAGCTTCCTCGAATCGGGAGAACCCGAATAAGATAGATTGACACATGATTTCACATGAAACCCCTTCATCATTCCCTTCCAAAACAGTCCATCAGCAGCATCAGCAGAAATAGAAAAATCAGAGATAACACCATCAAATTTGCCCATTGCTCAAATTCCCAGTCATTCAACTCTCTCCTCAGCTGAACGTTCCAAAACCAGCCCCCTGACTGAACGCTCCTAAACTGAAATAATCTTCCTGTTTTGTTCACTGCAATAGAGAATAGTCTAGGGAACAATACCATCAAAGGATGATCCATTGCCCAATTGTCTGCCAAACCGAATTCCTCCCATTGCCAATTTTATAGCTATATTTGCCTCTGATACTACAACCCAACGAATCAGCTTTATAATGATTACTCACCATAGCTCTCCACATCCAAGAAAATTTAGGAGAAACTTTACTTTCGAACTGCATCAAGGAAGGGTCCAATTTATATTTGATGCAGAGCATTTCCCTCCAAACCGCCTTCCTCTCAATAGCAAACCTCCAAGCCCACTTTTCCAAAAGTGCCCTATTCACCACATTTAAATTAGGAACCCCCAAGCCTCCTTCAATTTTTGGTTACAAACTCGGACCATCTTACCCAATGGATCTTCTTTTTCCCATCTCCACCACCCCATAAGAAATTTGACATAATAGAATTTAGAGTCTTGTAAACTGAAGTTGGAACCTTGAACATTGACAAAAAGTATATAGGAGTGAGCTTAGGACTGATTTAATTAGAACTAGCTTGCCTGCCAGTGACAGAGAGGAGCCTTTCCAGCCCGCTAACCTCTTATTAAAGCTTTGAATCACTGGATCCCATAGAATGTTGGAGTTCCTATGTGGACCTAGAGGTAGTCCCAAATATTCTGAGGGAAAAGAACCCACTGAACATCCAATCATAGCTGCCTAATCCTTAATTTCCTCTTCCTTTAAGTTCACCCCAAATAATTTACACTTCTTCAAGTTCAGCTGAAGACCAGAATAATCTCAAACACTCGAAGCACCCTCTTTCATTCAGATCTGTTTTTCGACGCACCACAGAACATAATAAGGTCGTCAGCAAATTGCAGATGAGTTAAATTAAAATTCCTCTCCTCTTTTCTAATAACCAAACCCGAAAAAAGCCCTCCTGAAACAACCTTAAGTATTAATAAATTCAAGAGTTCCCCAACTATATTGAACAACAATGGAGACAAGGAACAACCCTGCCGGAGACCCTTTGCCATTAGGATTTCCTCGGTAGGAACCCGTTCACCAAAACTTAAACAGTTGCTGATGTGATACATTTCGAAATCCAACCTATCCATCTAGACCAAAGCCCATTTCCTTCATTATTCTGAACAAAATAGGCCAGTCAAGATTATCATATGCCTTCTTGAAATCAGCCTTAAAAACAACCTTTTAAACCATTCTTCCTCCAAAAGTCATCCCTTCATTGGCTATAAACAGTCCAGATTTGCCGACCGGGGATAAAAGCGAATTGACTTGGACTGATCAAATCTGAAATGCAGCTCCTAAGTCTTCTTGACAGACATTTAGAGAGTATCTTATACAATCCCCAACTAGCTTATAGGTCTAAAATCGTCCAGACCACCAATGTTTGAAATCTTTAGAATAGAGTGATGAATGTTGTGATTTACTCCTGTTCCCATTCTTTCCCCAAGTAAAATGAAAGAATTTCATAAAATCTACCTTAAGGACCTGCCAAAACCTCTTGAAAAATCCCAGATTAAAGCCATCAGGACCCGGAGCTTTATTACTACCACAAGACTTCACAACATCCCAAGCTTCCTCCTCAGAAAACTCCTGCTCCAAATAATTATGGGAAAATCCGTTTCAAATCATCAATTTCTAACGTAGTTCGTTCATTATAGATCTTAAAAAATACTCTTTAACTATGGCCTTAATTGCAGTTGGATCTTCAACTGTTTCCCCTTTAAAATTTAGAGCAAGTAGAGCATTCCTTTTGTTCCTAATCGTAGCACAGGTATGGAAGTATTTAGTATTACGATCCCCATCTTCAACCCATTTAGTTCTCGAGTACTGAAACCAGATCTGCTCCTGAATCTTGTGAAGCTTCCACAATTCTACTCTAAAATTTTTTCAACTCTGTTAACCTCATTGTCGACAACACCTTCTTCTGTTGAATATCATCCTCTATCAACGAAATTTTCTTCTCTAACTCAGAAATTAAAGCTCCTGGATACTTATCTCTGTTTCCAGACCACTTCTTAATTGCATGTTTGGTGTTCCTCATCACTAAAAACGCCTGCCTTCTTCTGACTATCCTTCACTCTGAATAGAAGAAACAATCAGATCCTTAAAACCCTCCTCATCCATCAATAATTGAATAAACTAAACGGTTTTCTACCCCAGTCCACTCCTTTATCTCCAAACTATAGCATTATGATCTGACAAAGATCTTGGTAGAAGAGACTGCAAAATGCCCGGAAACAACTCTAGAAAGTGACAATCAACCAAAAAAAAGGTCCAATCTTACAAAAGTGGGATTCTCTTGGTTATTACACCAAGTGAACCTACCCCCCATTCATAGGGAGATCAATTAATCCGTAGAATGAATTCATTAAAGATCTCCATTGAACTCCTACTTTGACCCCTTCCCATTTTCTCATCTTCTTGTAAATAGACTTTGAAATCCCCTCCCACACAAACGGGATAATTCTGTCCACTAAGAAAACTGCTTAATTCTTCAAAAAAACAGATTTCCTCCTCCACTGCTGGACCGTAACATTGATGAACCACACCTGGAATTATTATTCCGAAATTTACCAAAGTAGCTATAAATCTCCTGCTAATAAACTGACTCTCCAGCTCAAAAACATTGTCATCCCAACAACACAACAGGCCCCCCGCTGATCCAACTGAAGGAGATTCCAAAACTCCTTTTAGCTTATTATTCCACTTCTCCTAAAAAAAAACCTAAATTCCAGTCATAGTTTCTTGCAGCCAAAGAAAGTAGGATTAAACTGGTGACTAAATTCTGAACAGCCCTCTTTTTTTCGTTTTTTCCCCAAGCCCCTAACATTCCATGAACATATTACTAACTTTGTCATCTTCATAAAAGGTACAGACACAACCCTCAATCA